>NC_140585.1:71176401-72526401 GCF_964204655.1 Triturus cristatus | reverse complement strand
AAATGCGTCTCCTGCAAAGCACATCATCTAACACGCAGGTGACAGGTTTTTATTTTATGTCGATAGTAAAGTGGGCTACTGTTTTGAACACAAAGATCCTTTTGTTACCTGCAGGACACTGAGGCTCTGCAGCTTTGGCTGACTGAAAGGCTAAACGATCTTGCCCCTGGAACGGCCCCCTGGTCCACGGCAATCCGGCGATCTGCGCCGTGGTTTATGGAGGGGTTGCGATTGGCGCGCAGCCAATGTAAGGTTACCGAACGGGCCTGGCGCCGTCAGTATGACGAGAAGGCCAAATCCACCTATAGGCTGGCTATGAAGGCGTATCATCGGGATATCCTGTGTGCTAAGAAGGATTATCTCGCTAGGAGGATTGAGGAGTCGGGGAACTCCTGTAAGGAGATCTTCACGGTTGTGAAGGAGTTCACGACCCCCAGTTCCAACCTACCCCTATCAGTCTCACCTGACCTGTGGGCGCGTGATCTGGCCAGTTTCTTTACTGACAAGATTAAGGCGATTCAGGCTTCTTTCTTGGACAGGCCGAAGGAGGGGTGTTGCGGCCCTGGGGCCGGTTGCGTTCCACCGCCCATATTTGCCGCTGCACTATCGGTTTTTCCATCTGTTTCCAGTGATGCGTCCCTGCTGCTGCTGGCCGGCCTGAAATCAGGCTCGCCGTTAGACCCCTGCCCTGCCAAATTTTTGGCTAGGATGGCAGCGGTGGTGAATCCACTGGTTAATCCTCTTATTAATGCCTCTTTGAGGGAAGGGAGTGTCCCACGCACCTGGAAAAGGGCGATGGTGATCCCCCTCCTGAAAAAGCCTGGTTTGGATATTGAGGTCCTGGCCAATTACAGGCCTATTTCTCTTCTTCCGGCTCTGGCGAAGATCACAGAAAAACATGTGCATGGCATCTTGTCGGGTTTTCTCGAAACCAACAATCTTCTACACCCATCCCAATCTGGGTTCCGCCCTAATTTGAGTACGGAAACGGCTCTGTTGGAGGTCTCGGAGGTTATTTGCGAGACTCTGGATATTGGAGGTAAGGCCATGCTTGTCATGCTGGACCTGTCGGCAGCCTTTGACACCGTCCCCCACGTGGCGCTCCTCGCCAGGCTCCATGCCATCGGCCTCAGGGGGACAGTGCTCAAATGGTTTACATCTTTTCTTGAGGGCCGCCGCCAGACGATTTGGGTTTCCCAGAGCGCCGCCGAGATGCCGCCATTGGGAGTCGGAGTTCCACAGGGTTCTGTGTTGAGCCCGACATTGTTTAACATCTTCATGTCTCCCCTGGCGGCCTTGGTGGAGGCTCATGGGGCCCAGATCGTGTCCTACGCAGATGACACGCAACTCCTCTTCACATGCGGGAAAGATCAGGCATTTGATGGAGAGAGCATTCGGGGCTGCCTGGGGATGGTCTTCGACTGGTTCCAACAGAATAGCCTGAAGGCCAATTCCAGTAAGTCGGAGGTCCTATTCTTCGGCTGTGCCACCGACCCGGAGTGGCAGGATTGGTGGCCGCCGGATATGTGTCATCCTGCACAGTCACCGCTGGTTGCCAAAAACTTGGGAGTTAAGCTGGACAATAAACTTTTGCTGAGAGCACATGTTCTTGGTTTGGCTGGCTCCTGTTTTGGCATTCTGAAGATGCTACGCAAGTTTTTACCATTACTTTCTGTGGAGCACAGGCGGATTACTGTGCAAGCTTTGATTGGATCCAGGCTGGATTATGCGAATGCCCTTTTCCTTGGTCTCCCGGATTATTTGGTACAGCGCCTGCAGGTGGCCCAGAACTCTGCTGCTCGTGCCATTTTTGGCCTTCATAGGCGAGCGCGAGTATCTGGGCTGCTGCAGACGCTCCACTGGCTCCCTATCCGGAAGCGGATTATGTTTAAATCTTTGACGCTGATGCACAAAGCACTCTTTGGCACTGGTGCAAGATATTTGCAACGGAGGTTGTTTTTTTACCGCCCAGCCCGTTCAATGCGGTCAGATTCTCTCTTTCTGGCCGTGGTGCTGCGGGTTAGGAAGGCGCGCACTGGGGGGCGCTCTTTTAGCTTTAAGGCGCCCCAGCTTTGGAATTCGCTTCCGCTGGCTCTACGCAGCTCTGCTAATTTGCTGCAGTTCAGAAAGAGCTTGAAGACCTGGCTTTTCAACCTTTAGGTTTTTCTCTCTCCCCTGTTGCCTTGTGCTATGCTGTTTGTTTTGCTGTGTTACACTGAGCTGCCCGTGGAAAGCGCCGGGACACTCCTCTGGAGTAGCCGTGCGCTATATAAACACACTATAACATAACATAACAGTTCATAAATTGTAATCATTCCAATAGACCACAGTGAGGTATGAAGGACGTGACTTCTACACCTTGCAACCCTCACTGTCGCATCCAACTAATCTTGTACATTGATTTACACATGTACATGATTTATTGTCAATGTATGTGTATGTTATGCAAAGAGCTTGGGCACCTTGCACTGGGTTGCATAGCGCTATAAAAGAAAAAATGGTGCTATTGAAATGGTATTTGTGCAAATACTGGGACAGACCAATACATCCGACATTCTTACAGTGCATGCATCTCTCATACAGCACTGAAGAAAGGTAAAAGCTGCCTCTCTCAAGTACCTGTGAAGAGATAACCAGCTGTGTGCCTTTGTTTCCCCTGCTGGCATTACATGCAAGTGTGAGGTTCCAGGCCGCCTCCAGTCAGGATATTCAAACAAAAGGAGGCCTCATGGCCCCTTAACTTCGGCCCAGCTGGGGGTGAAACAACAGCCCCCCCCCCCCCTGCCACAATGTTGCTGCTAGGATTGTAATGCAGACAACGTGGCTGCTTAAGGTGTCCGGTGTCTGGAAATTACACTGGCACAAGTTCAGCATATTTCTGTGGAGCCCAACTTCTTGGCGGGGAGGGGAGGTGGGGGGGGGGGGGTTTTCAACCCTGTGAAAACAGTGGGTAGAAGCCGGGTACCTACGTGTACCCCCCACTTGTGCCCTGGGTGTGAGGCAGTGTTCAGGTGTGTGGTCAGTGAGACAGGTGTGGGGCAGTGAGACGTGTGTGGGCAGTGAGACGGGTGTGTGGGCAGTGAGACGGGTGTGTGGGCAGTGAGACGGGTATGTGGGCAGTGAGACGGGTGTGTCTAGTTACAGGTGCAGATCCCATGGCCGCAGCCCAAAGTGGCTCTGTAGGGCTATGTGCACACACTTGCTTATCGCGTGCGCAGTGGGACGGGTGTGGGGCGGTGGGACGGGTGCGGGGCAGTGGGACGGGTGTCGGGGCAAGTGGGACGGGTGTCGGGGCAAGTGGGACGGGTGTCGGGGCAAGTGGGACGGGTGTCGGGGCAAGTGGGACGGGTTTCGGGGCAAGTGGGACGGGTGTCGGGACAAGTGGGACGGGTGTCGGGACAAGTGGGACGGGTGTCGGGGCAAGTGGGACGGGTGTCGGGGCAAGTGGGACGGGTGTCGGGGCAAGTGGGACGGGTGTCGGGGCAAGTGGGACGGGTGTGGGGGCAAGTGAGATGGGTGTCGGGGCAAGTGAGACGGGTGTGGGGGCAAGTGAGACGGGTGTGGGAGCAAGTGAGACGGGTGTGGGGGCAAGTGAGACGGGTGTGGGGGCAAGTGAGACGGGTGTGGGGGCAAGTGAGACGGGTGTGAGGGCAGTGAGACAGGTATGGGGCGGTAGGACGGGGGTGTGGAGCAGTGAGACGGGGGTGCGGGGCAGTGAGACGGGTGTGTCTAGTTACAGGTGCAGATCCCATGGCCGCAGCCCGAAGTGCTCTGTAGGGCTATGTGCCCACACCTGCTTATCGCGTGGGCAGTGGGACAGGTGTGGGGCAGTGAGACGGGTGTGGGGCAGCGAGACTGGTGTATGGGGCAGTGGGACGGGTGTGGGGCAGTGGGACGGGTGTGGGGCAGTGGGACGGGTGTGGGGCAGTGGGACGGGTGTGGGGCAGTGAAACGGGTGTGGGGCAGTGAAACGGGTGTGGGGCAGTGAAACGGGTGTGGGGCAGTGAAACGGGTGTGGGGCAGTGGGACGGGTGTGGGGCAGTGAAACAGGTGTGTGGGCAGTGGGACAGGTGTGTGGGCAGTGGGACAGGTGTGTGGGCAGTGGGACAGGTGTGTGGGCAGTGGGACAGGTGTGTGGGCAGTGGGACGGGTGTGGGCCAGTGGGACGGGTGTGGGGCAGTGGGACGGGTGTGGGGCAGTGGGACGGGTGTGGGGCAGTGGGACGGGTGTGGGGCAGTGGGACGGGTGTGGGGCAGTGGGACGGGTGTGGGGCAGTGGGACGGGTGTGGGGCAGTGGGACGGGTGTGGGGCAGTGTTCAGGTGTGTGGGCAGTGGGATGGGTGTTGGGCAGTGGGATGGGTGTGGGGCAGTGGGACGGGTGTGGGGCAGTGGGACGGGTGTGGGGCAGTGGGACGGGTGTGCCTAGTTACAGTTGCGGGCCCCATGCCGCAGCCAGCAGCCCTGTAGGGCCGTGTGCACGTGTCTGCAGATGTTGCGCAGCAGTCAGATGCGGTCTGGGCAGCTTCCTGTCAGATGTGAGCAGCGCCCTGGGCGTGGCTTGCACTGTTTTGCTCCTAGTTCAAAGCGTGAAACGAGGCATTGCACAACCAGGCTGCCAGCCCCGCCTCGAGTGACCGCTGCCCTCCGAGCTCAAGCCCCAGGCGGTTGTGGACTGCACCAGAGCCCTCTTGTGCAAGTAAAGTGCCCCCCTGGCACCCGTGCGCGCATGCGCGGCTCCAGTGAAGTCTCAGCGCAGCCTTTTCATTTTGTAAATAAACACGGAATTAAATGCTGCTGGGCCCTGCTGGTCTAAAAAGCAGGTGCTGTACGGGCCTCTATCGGACTCTCCATGTTTGCCCTCACCCACAGGGTGAAAAAAAATCTTAGCTCTGCAGCAATGCCACCTCCCCCCCCCCCCCCCCCACACCCCTCTTCACTGTCTTCGATGCAAGTTCACAGAGACTTGGTATAGTTCTTTCAGTCTCATCAGGTGAGAACTGAAGCATTTTCAATATTATATACAACCAAGCCATAGTTGTGGCTTATTTATCTTATGCAACTAACAACCATTGACAAAGCCAATAGTCCTGGCTTCTTGTAGGTGTTATGTTACTTGTTGTATTATATACCTGGATGCGACGACATAAGTAGCAGAATACCAGTGGGGCCCACACAGATTTTTGGCTTCGGTGTTTTAAAGCCACGCCTTTAATTACATCGGCCGAGCCCCTTTAAGAGGCCCCTCCAGTTTCATCTTTGTCCATGAGAACACTCGAAACTCAGACGAAGCCTCCCTCATGATCCTCCATGGATGTTACAAAGACAAGAATATCTTCAAGGAACCCAGTTACACCCCTCCATGTTCCTGGGTGATTCGTGAGTCAATGCAGCTCGGAGGTGGCTGATGCCAACCGAAGCGGCATACATACACCGACAGCAGAACACGTCATCTAGGGTCACAAACGTAGTTTAATACTTAAAGCCTGCCACTAGTACCCCGCCCCCTGCGTGCGCCCTCCCCGCCTGGGCTACGGAGTGTGCAACTCCACAGGATAGTCGAGTGCTTGAGAGTGGGATTTAAAAGGGGGGAGCTCCCCCCCCCCCCCCCCCAACAGAGAGCACAAGGAGCGCGAGCCTCAAGTTGTCTACATCACTTGTAGCCCCGAGGATAAATACATCCCCAGAAGTCTTTTTTTACCCATCTATAGTTTCAAGTGTATGGCCCCCAAAAGCATCTGCCCCAAATTTCTACTGCAACGCAGGGGCGAAGGCGTAATGGAGAAGCCATACATAACATGGGATGGCTTCTCCTCCCTGTCCCAATATATATATATATATATTATATATACACACACACACATATATACATACATACATACATACATATATACACACACACACACATATATACATACATACATACATACATGGCCTCCTGCCACCCACCCCCACCGTTATCTCCGTGCCTCCCCTTCAGATGTTGTGCTCCCGGCTTTCCAGCGCTGCTCCGACAAGCTCTTCGTGAGCCCCCTTCAGCCCAGCCAGGAAGGCCTTTAAATGAGTTGTGTTATCAACTGTTGCTGTGTCTTCACAGTCACTTCCCAGACTTGGAATCGGGTGTAAACCGAGTCCTCCTATGGAAGCCGTGCATAGCTAGTTCCATTACCCGCTGCTGCTACGTCACAGCAGTGAATGACCGGATTTGGAATCCAGCCGTTCACGCTAAGAGCGCTCTATCAGAGCCATACATAGCAGCTGATAACAGGTCAGGATAGGTTTATTAGGTAGAATCACAGTCCGCTGAGGCAACAAGTGGCGGGTCGGTAACCGGGAATAACACACCAGAAAATAAGTTACAATTCCGGATCTAACCATTAGGTGGCAGGATATGCACAGCAGGGACACCTGGAAGAAGTTAGGCATGCCTTTCATGCTTCCATGGGTTGGGAAAAACATCTTCAGAATTCATTTTTTAACATTTTTATAAAATGTATTAAGTTTTGAATCATGTATGCTAAATTACTCTAAAATCCCTCCAGATGTTGGTTTTCTAACTCCTTTTCTATAAAATATGGTATTAAGTCAGCTAGACCTGCAACCCAGATAATATATTTTCCAGTAAATTAATTGATTTTGTGTTTTTTTTATTTTTAAAGATTTTTGACTGAACTAAGTTTTGACTCGTGTATCACTGTTGATCTGTTTATGGATCAAAATCTTTAATAAAAATTCCTGAAAGGACATCTGCGAGCTGAGTTTGCAGTCTTCTTTGCTAGCAACTACCATCTGTGAGTTCCTCAAGGTCATTCGCTGGCCCCCTGTACTGCAATGTGGACATGTTCTGCGCTCGTGGCTTGCAAAGACTGTTTTATTCGACGGCTTTGGTGGTCTGTAAAAGTGGTCTCTGGTGTTCTCGATTCCCGGACAGAACTGGCGCATTTGTATCACTGCAGCAGCAGAACCCACTTGTATCCAGAATGGCAGGTGAAGGGCAGTGCACATAAACAGTGGATGGCATGTGTTGGCACCCCTACTGGGTGGTCAGTACCTCCCATTTGATCAGTTACAGAGGGCTGGATGGGTGATGGAACAACCCGCAAAATTCAGAGGGAGCACATTGCGCAACCAATTGTTTTTGTGTTAGGACTGCCCCTTGTCCACAGGGGTTGGCTTCAACCAGTAGCCTGGTCCTTTTGTCTGGGGCCACAATACTTCGAGACCGCTTCCTGGAGAACACCGCCTTTAGCGCCTTGAAACACTTCATCATGGCAGGTGTCTCAGGCCCATGTGGTTTTGACCAGTGCCGCCTAAACAGAACCAAGTACTAACCATGAAAGTGGGGAGAGGATTTGGCATAAAGGCCAGAGCTGCCGATTTCGGAGCTGGGGAACCAGGTTCAAGTCTTGGCTTCAGGCTGAACATCCTGTGATTCTGGGCAAATCCCTTAATCTCCCTGTGCCTAACGTAAATGAATGCGTCCTTAACTGGTGCTCAAAAGAGCCGGTGTTGTTGATTAAGTGCCGGTGCTGAGAACCGGAAATCACTGGCTCAAATTAAGCACTGGTTTTGACTCTGCAATGAACTTCCACAGTAGATGGTCATGCCCAAAAAAATACCAGGAGGTCAGTGTTGTTTGGGGTGGGCCCGCGCTATTGAGGTCTTCGATCTTTTGGAGTCCCTAGTGGTCACCTTTTGGCATGAAAACATCCCAAAAGACCTGTAAACTGCTTTTATAGGTTTGTGAGGTACGGCCACAGTCTGATACCCATTAAAATATTGAGTCCAGACTCGTGGTGGTCTTGCACGTTTTTCCATATATTAGAATATCATTCCCCCCATTAATGGCTCCTTTGAGGTCTGCCAGGGCCTCCACTTCAGTGGCCTTCGATTGCGTTGACTGCTCGTATCTTGCATTGAGGTCCAGCTTTGAAAACCATCTTGCTGGGTTTAGTTCTGTGATGCTTGTGCCGGTCACCTCCAGGAGCCGGCGTGGGGAGGGGCATGTCTATGCAGGTCCTGTCTGTCTGGGATGTCTTGGTCAGAGCAGTCATGATGCCGGCTTCCTTTTCTAGTTCTTGCTCTTCAGCCTGTTCTGGCGGTGGATGTGGGAGGGGATGAGTTCATGCCTCCGGCCACAGCTGACAGTGCGGTTAATGTGACGCTTCGCAGGCCTGGTCTTTAGGCATCCACGCCCTGTGAAGAGATGGGGAAACTATGCATCCTTTCTTCCGTCTCACTCCTGCGGATGGATGAAGTTGAGGTCCTGCAGCTTTTCAGTGCCCTGTGGCCTCCTTCAGCCATGTGGAGCAGGGTCCTGAGGGGTTGGCCTCTGTGTGGGATGGTTGTTGTGAAGGTGCCTGTCCAGGGGAGTGGTTCCAGCCCTTCATTCACAGATGAGAGTGCTCGTTTTCAATGGCTTTGGTCTTGGTTTGAGGTGGAGGTGTTGTTTCTTGGTCTTTCACATTCCCGAGGTGCCCAGGTCAGTGAGGACGGTGACCGGTAGGCCTTCCACAAGCACTGTGCATGTCAGCTCTTATATTTCATGGTTGACACTCTCACCTGTTAATGAAATGATGAATGCTGGCATGAGAGCACATGTATGTATCAGAAGCACGGGTAACCCTTCTCACATGGAACCAGGGTATCTAATATGCATCAGGGAACAACGGTTCCTGTGGACTTTGCGCACAATACTTGATAATTAGAGCGCTCAACGGCACATACTCGTGGGGATGGAATGTCGGACGGAGAATCCATGTCATACACACCATAGATTTATAGAAGTGCGTTTACTAAGACTTTACTTTTTGCATCATAAACCCAGACAGACAGTGTGCCACGTGTTCCAAGTGAACTAGAACCTAGAGAGAGGACTGACAGTTGTCGACGTATAAAATAGGTTTGTTTGTACAAAACGACCTCAGGTAAGTATACCCGATGAGTTAACAGTCCTCTAATACAATGAAGAAGGCTGAAAGAGTGGTTTGTAATGTGCAACAACGGCGTTTCGACCCCTAAAGCAATTATCAGTGTAAATGGTGTGCACCAAAAAAGATGTGTGGCTCAAGACAAGTGTAGAACAAGCATTGGCATAGCCAATAGGTGTCACTTTTGGAACCTTATAAGTATTTAGTTTTGCAGTACAATATCCTTGGTGCAACAACATCAACTGTTGCATGTCTAAACACTTGTAAGGTCCCAAAAGGCGAGACGGGGTTCCCCTTCTCACGTTGTTACTGGATTCAAGCTAGCATAGCTGATGAGAGGCGAAACCGCAACCGGTCCCAAGATGCTCGTTTACTGTCCAATAAGGACCCGGCTTGGCAGTCTGGGCTGGACTGTTCCCATGAGGAGCTATGCCAAGACTGACGCATATGGCTGGGTCCAAACTGGAGTGGCATAGTGAGTAAAAGAACGATGGATTCAACCCATCTCTTTACTGGGGGTGAATGCTTGATGTACTCCGCATTCCGTCCATCATTTGCTCCTGTAGCATATACACGCCAGGATAATACTAACTGTCGAGTATGCCCTCAATTGGCTTCTACAGCATAACAGCACCTGTGTCACTTATGCTTCCGCCAAACAATGAGCACCCTCCGGTTTCAACACAGAAAAGAAAGAAGTGGACACATTCACCTAATATGGGAATATACTACTTGAAGCGCATCACCATACTTTTACATACTTTTACTTACACCTTGAAGACTGCTTTGAGCGTGCTGCGCTTATTTGAATGCTTATTTGAATGCTTATTTGAATGCTGTTTTCTCGCGCTTTTCGCGTTTTTAAATCTACCTGCTTAGATATTTTATTTTACTTGAGTTATTTGCCCCTGTTTTTATTGAAGCCCCTCACCTGCACTGTAAATTGGAGAAACACCGTATTTGGCGGGCCCTTGTCCTTGTAGTTTGCTTCTGGCGGCCATCTTGGGTGAGTGGGACGCCTGACGGCACCTCTTTGCGTGATGGTCTAGACGTCACTAGGACGCTTGACCTTTATTTAAGGGGGCCACGCACCGCGCAGCGGATACGCGCAGCGGATCACCGAACTATCGCCGGAGTTACGCCAGAGTTCAGCCCGTCTGTGCCCCTCCGTGCCAGACCGGGCCCAGGGGCGATGACTCCTACTACTAGTTCCAGTAGTACTTTTGTGTACTCAGGTGAGGTTTTGGAATCCTTGCGCCCTACTACTCATTCATACTGTACTGTATGCTCACTCCCCACCCATAATTTTAAATGTGCTGGTTGCAGTTTCTTCACTGGCAGACTGTCCAACTGTAAAACTATGCGTCGTTCCCAACCTCGTGGTAGGCGGAGGAGATCGTTTACACATCTCAATAATTCTATACTCCAATTTTGGAGTATTAAGTGTCGATCCCTCCCGAAACATAAACACCACATCTTCGACTTTATTGTCGAAGAGCAGCCTGACGCGTTGTTTCTCACTGAAACTTGGCTTCAGGATTGTTCTGGTCCTGATGTCGCCGTTGCTGTTCCTAACAACTATGTAATGGTGAGACTGGACAGAAGTTCGGGAAAGGGGGGGGGGGGGGGTGGATTGCCATAATTTTTAAGTCTACTTATACATGCAAGCTAGGAGCTATTCCTATGTCTGGAAGTGAGACTGCTTTTTTTAAACTAGTCATCAATCCCCAATTTACTCTATCGGGCCTCCTGATCTATCGCCCTCCTGGCAATGCTCTCTCTTGGATATCTTCACTAGCGAACATTATATCTCCCCTAATTCTCAGGACAGCCAATTTTACCATCCTTGGTGATCTTAATTTGCATCTTGAAGATCCACAGTGTACTATTAGCAAACGCTTCCTGTCGGATCTGGAGGCCCTTAACCTCTCTCTGCTTAATGTTGGCCCTACTCACTCCGCTGGACATCAATTGGACCCCATTCTTCTTTCCAATCTCTCCTTTGATTGCTCTCTGAGTGCTTGTCCTTTGGAGTGGTCCGACCATTTTGCTGTTCATTTCTCCCTACTCTATACTAAGAACCAGGAAAGTAGTGTTTTCGACAAGGGTGTACCAACTTATCGTTGGGGCAAACTTGATACCAACAGGCTAAATCAATATCTTTTAAACACCCGTCCTGAGGAAGGTGAGGTTTCAGCTACGGAGTTGAACACTGCTGTCTCTCACTGGCTCACCAATGCTGTCACTTCTCTTCTTCCGCTTACCTCAAAACATTCCAGGTCACATCGCATTCCGGCACCTTGGTTCTCCACCGATCTGAAGGCCTTGCGAACTAAATGCAAGGCCTTAGAACGCAAATGGAGGCACTCTTACTCAGTCTCTCAGAAGATTGTTTATAAAGAGGCTCTAAAAGAATACCATTCCAAATGTAAAATTGCGAGAGCTGCCTATACTGTGGATACAGTAACTCAAGCTCAGAACTGTCCTCGCACTCTTTTTTCTGTCGTTAAAAAATTGACAGGAGCAGATACCATCCCAACACCTCCAGTATTAGATGAGGCTCAGTGCAACTCTATTGCAAAATTTTTTATTGCCAAGGTTGAGCGTATATATGACTCTAGGAGCACTCCCTTGAATGTAGCTGCACCTCGTCTGGGACAGGTTGCAGGGACCAAACTGCTTCCTTCTTCAGGGAAGATGACGCATTGGCAATTGTTTGATGACATCTCGTTCTTCACCTGCTTAAGCAGCATAAGATCCGGTTCACCTCGTGATCCTGTACCTGTCAAAATTCTTAAACTGTTGGATCTTGAACCTCGGCGGGTTCTTATGAGGCTTTTAAACGCCTCATTACTTGAGTCCCATGGATTACAGGACTGGAAGCCAGCAATGGTTGTTCCCCTTTTAAAAAAAGCCGGAGCCGATGTGTCCAATCGCGCCAATTTCAGACCGATATCTCTGCTGCCTGTACTCTCTAAAGTGCTGGAAAGGCATGTAAACACTCAATTATATCATCTAGTGGAATCTTCGGGATTTTTACATCCTTCCCCAGTCTGGCTTTCGTGCTCACTATTCCACAGAGACCGCCCTCCTGGGGTTGACGGAAAGTCTAAGACACGCTATCGATCGCGGGGAAACATCTGCGCTCATCCTCTTAGATTTGAGCGCGGCTTTCGATACCGTGTCCCATCCCATTCTTTTGAACTCTCTCCGATCCCTAGGAGTGGACGGTCCGGCTCTGGCCTGGGTTGCCTCCTTTTTAAGTGAGCGCACTTTCCAAGTCTTTAACGCTAAAGCCACTTCTTCCACTTGTCCATCGGCTTATGGCGTTCCTCAGGGGTCTATACTAAGCCCCCTGCTGTTTAACATATATGTAAGACCCCTGGCCTTTATTGCAGAGGACGCCGGGCTTACTATTTTTTCATACGCCGATGACACTCAAATTGTTTTCTCCCTTTCCAGCTGCGAGAGCAATGATATATCGGTTCTGAAAACTGGGTTGTCACGTATAGCGGAGTGGATGCAAAAACATCTCCTTAAACTAAACGGTGACAAAACCGAAATCCTTATCTTAGGGAAGCATAAAGATCTATGGGGCCCTCAACATTGGCCTGGAGAGATGGGATCCCTTCCTCAGCCTTCCTCTGTGGTCCGCAACCTTGGTTTTCTTGTTGATGACCAACTCTCCATGAGACAGCAGGCCACAAAGGTGGCCGCCACATGCTTTGCCATCTTGCGTTGGCTCCAGAAAATTCTTTGGATGCTGCCTCTCACCACCAGGAGAACCGTTGTCCAGGCGTTAGTAACTTCCCGCCTGGACTACGGAAACGTCCTCTATCTTGGTGCTGATGTGGCCACTGTAAACAAACTTCAGGTTGTTCAAAATTCAGCGGCCCGACTCCTTTGTAACATCCCTAGGAGAGCATCGGCCACTCAGGCTCTGCGTGACTTACATTGGCTTAGGATCCCTAGTCGTATTAACTTTAAAGCCATATGCTATCTTTTTAAAATCAAGCAGGGCTCGGCCCCAAAATACCTGCAAAGTCTGGTCCATCCTTACAAGCCTAGTCGCACACTTAGATCCTCTGCTAACTGCGACTTTGTCATTCCTCGTTTTAAACTTGTAAGGATGGGGGGGTCGGGCTTTTTCCCATCTAGCCCCCAAATACTGGAATGCGTTACCCATTTCTTTGAAAATGGAAACCAATTTTTTCACCTTCAGAAAAAAATGGAAAACTTTACTCTTCCAATGATCTGCATGCCGCCTTTAGACGTTTTACGGTGTTGTTTTTGAAAGGTCTGCTTTCTTCTTGAGTCTATCCCTTGCGCCGGGAAACCCACTGCGGGTAGCTGTTGCGCGATATAAATTCAAAATAAATAATCATAAACCTAATCAGCCTCCAATCTGCAACGGAAAACGCGGAGCGTTTTGGAAAGTCACACCTAGACAACACAATGTGACGCCATACCAATGGAACACCTCTCGCTGCAGGGACGCAAACGACATTCAGTCATATTCTATATAACAGTGATCGCATAGTGCGGCAAAGCAGATACAGGATAGTGTCTAGGTACCATTCAGTTAACCTATGCCACTTATTATTACTCAAGTAGGTAGACCGTACCACGTGTGAGAATCATAGCAAAATCAAACAAAATAAAAACGGATCAAGCCAAAGATGCCCAACGGCACCATGCTATTGTTTATCTACTCAGATGATTTGCATCAAAATGTAACTTGTAAGCACGTTTCCCTGACTCTCCATTAAGCCGATTACAACAGTTTGCATGAATGAGACTGAACCGCTAACACAGTTAGATCTGCATACGTTCAAAAGAGTTCTCTGGTCGTGTTTACTGCTTGCAAAAGGACCAGCCATGCGGAAGACACCCGTCCATTAGCCTCCTTGAGCAGACGAAAAGAGTTATTTAAAGGCAGTAAATTCAGGAATGCACGGATGAGATCGGGTGATAAAGGCAAACAGGTCTTAACCGGATAACAAAGCAACACTGGCTCGAGTCTGGGAGTCACATTCTGAATAAAGGGGGGCAGGGCGGGGCGGCCTGAACTGTAGCGGGGGTGAGACGATGGGAATGCAGAGTGCACCGGACCATCAGTGCAGGGAGGTGGGGGGAGGGGGTCAAGACAGTGCAGAGGGGGTGGCTGGCTCGCAGTACTGCCACATATTTCACATGTACTCCGTTTTGCTGGAAAAGTTGCTAGGCTTTTATTAACACTTTAAAATGGGCAGATAGAACTATCACAACTCGGCAGAGATTTTACACATTTATTTGGGAAACTCCTGCTTTTACCAATGGGACAGGCTTGCAATGGGTTGTGCAAATAGATGCACCAGGACAGCTATGCTTTCAACGAGATGGCGGGGACTTTTTGAAGTAGGTAAAATAATGCCTTTAATTGAACAGTACAGATAACGGTGTGCTACACAATTCCCATGCTTGAAGCATTGTAAGTTGAACAAACGGAGCCATAGGAATACAGCGTGTGCAAACTAACACGGATGTGGGACGTGAGAGGCGACTTGCCTGGTGAGACATGCAGGCAAATGCAAACAGCTCTTTTCAAGCACTCGTGCTTGTGCTGGCATCCACCTTGCGGGAGCGAGCAGCGGCGCGTGGGCCATCTATTTTCAATTAGCATGGCGGCGCGCGCCGCTGCTCGCCCCCGCAAGGTGGATACCAGCACAAGCATGAGTGCTTGAAAAGAGCTGACCAATTTCTAAAGGTCATCTCTTAGAGCAGCGAATATGCGCTGCCTAGGCGAGACCTAACCATGAAATTACGTCTGCAGCGCATAGCTGTCTGGCACGGCTAATAGCCGCACCTAGCTGTAGGGAATTATTGCTCTATTAAGCATAAGTGCAGGGCTTTAAGTGCGCCGGGTCCTGTCGGTGCTCAGCAAAAGCAGTTCTAAAAATCAGTGGCTGAGACAGTCCCGATCATACTCGCCACGTTTACCCTCCCCTCAGAGTGGAAAAAATCTTAACTCTGCAGCAGTGCCGCCCTTCACTGCCTTTACTGTAACTTCAACGAGACTCGTTATAGTTATTTCACAGTGTTATCATTTCGGAATTGAAGCATTTTCAATAGTGTATAGAAAAAAAGTCACTGTTACAAATATATCTTACAAAACGTATAACCATTGACAAAGCCAATAGTCCTGCATGTTTTTAGTGTAATAAGACCAGATAAAGTGGCAGGGTTAGAGTTGCGCAAAACCTTGTGTTTATAGTGTACCAAATGTTATATTGGCGGCGGTGCTCTAAGAACCAGAAGGTACCACTAACCCTTCCAAAATTGAAGACGGAAATCCCCAAAACGTAAATTTCAAAATAGTCCCGAGCACCAATTCAATTCAAGACTTGGTAGTCCACACGATGCAGTCGTCGTAGTTGTGTCTTTATTTTCAAACTTCATATGTGTCCATTGAAATACAAACAAACTTGTAGCCAATTATAGAATAGTGCGTATCCTTCCATCCTAAATACAGGTGATATCTGGTAACCGCCATATATTATTCTCAAACCTCAGTCTCTTGCTCGTATCAATATCTAAGATCCGAGTCCTAATACATTAAGCGGTTCTCAATATATTTCTAGTGGACGGCAGCGCGACACTGCACAGACGGGTAACACTTTTGATTTTTTATGTTAAATTCTATTATAATTTAGCACTATATTTTACATACTGTGTTCCGTTTGCACCAAAATAAAACCTGCCACCCTTTTGATAGCATATATTGGTATGGTCCGAGAGTCACACCCATGCAAATAAATCGCTGCCACAGCATCCCACAAGTCCTGAACACTTCTATTGCTTTCATCTTAGTTTGAGTGCACAGTTCTGTATCTCCACACGGTCCATAGTAATATGAATCTGCAATGCTGTGCTAAATTCAGAGTAGTGTCTGACGTAGACTGAATGCCGTAGGACAAGTAGTGCCAGCGACCCCCTTTAAAATAAGTCAACACTGCCAAGAAAAAGGATTAATATTTCAATAAAGGCTAAAAAAGTGAACACATTTTCAACATGTTAATTAGTGTTTAGAGATGGTACATAAGTGAATTAAAAGACTGGCACAGAGTTGTGTCTGTGTTTATTGAAGTTTTCAGCTGCTCTGCCTCTGGAAGGCAGTGCCCAAGAGTGCCCATGGTTGACACGAGTACAATAACCACTGGTTGCAGCGGGTGGGTTTGTCGTGGGACACAAACAGTACCATACATTAAACTACACCTTCCGCGGTGCCCAGGTTAATGAAGGCTACGAGTAAACCATACACTTGCATTAGGGAGTAATGTCATACTTTGGACTGCTCAGATCTACATGCATGTCTTGAGGGTACTCTCTGCTACATGATCCCAACTAGTTACACCACTGTGTACGGGTGGTTTCATTGAGATATCACCACCAGGGCACTCACCCACAGCAGCAAAATGAGAAACCCTCGATGGTGGGTACAGTGTAAGGAAAGGGTTTAAAGTGCATTAGTGATTACATAGAGTATACAAGCAAGAACAGATGATAAAATTACCGAATGAAAAAAGAAAAAAAGAAAAATGAGTGACGCTAACTAAAAAACGGAGCAGAAAGCAGGCAGCAGTGAGACGCCCAAGATTCTAACTGGTTTCACGCTCATGGGAACTACCTTAGGGAGAATATGGAACATGGTGTGTTGTGAAACAGTGTGAACTTAAAGAATAGACTAACATAACAGGGAACAAAGTATATCATATGCAGGAGAATAGCCCTTTACAGGGAGGAAAAGTATACAGGGAGGAAAAGTATAAAGGGAGGAAAAGTATAAAGGGAGGAAAAGTATAAAGGGAGGAAAAGTATAAAGGGAGGAAAAGTATAAAGGGGTAAACCGCCTCTCATTTACTCCGCATCCCATTGTAAAGTTTGTTAGATACTTTTAACTTAGTTTGCAATAGGTGGGGGCTACATGGGTTGACCAAGGCATGGGAAATTATTTGCACTTATGGATTTTGGGAATGTTTGTATTTGTATTATTTTAAGTATTGCAAACCATATGCCATTTTAACTGTTTTGCTGTCCAATATGTAGGCTTCCCCCATTATTTTGTCCCTCGATTTGCCTCCTGGTACCAATGTGATGGTTTTGAAATGCGCAAAAGAGGCAGCACGTTTTAGGTTTTTTGCATTTACCAGAGCCTCTATCCTTCAGATGTGTGTAGAGACTGTTATTGATTTGACGGCTATGGCAGTCTGGCAGTCTGGCAGCCTGTCAGGCTAGTTTGAATCTGTACGCCGGACTCTGCTCTCTTGTATGGGGGGCAGGGGCCCAGGCACCCTTTGTTAGGTCTCGCCTGAGCCAGCGCATGAGTTGCTCTGGCGAGACATTTAGGAGTGGAGTTTTAAAAGTCAGACCACAGCTTTCTGTGGCATACAGTGTGCGGTTACGCGCACAGGCACAAGCAGAGGCACGATCTGGCTTTCCTCTCACTCGGCCAAGCGCACGCGCCTCGCTTCAATGCCCCTCCTCCACCACAAAGCGCGTCTCGCAGCTTGTTATCCTAAGCCTCCCATCTCTTCATTTTCTCACCGCCCTACCACTTCTCCTCTCCTCACTACTGTTCATCTCCTTTGTTCCTTTAACACTTTTATGTCTCGCTCCCCTCGTTCCATTTTTTTTTATCACCACCTCTAAACCTGTCGTAACAGAATTGGAAGGTGCACTAGTAAAAAGTCCAAACTCGACAGGAAGTCCTCTTATAAATCTTAAAAACCTGTTGCCTCTTCTTTCACCCTCTCGCTTCCCCCTCTCCTCTCCATTGAAGGCGTCCCTTCTGTCTCCCCTCCCTTGTGTCTCTCCCCTCCCCCCCTCCTCTTGGCTTCGAGTGCGAGTATTACTGATGCGCGCGGCGCACCCTGAGCTCATGGCCTGTATCTGTCATGTCTCCCTGATGCACTCTGTTTATTTCTGCAAGCAGTAAACTTGTAACACGCACTGACCCTGGCCGGAGCGGGAGCCAAGCTCAGTCACACTCCACAATGCACTCACCCGTTGTACAATCTGCCCACGTAGAAATTCACACGTAATGACACACTTTCGTAAATATCACAAGACAAGGGCTCCCCCTGCTGCACTCACAGTCAGGCAATGTGAGCTTCAGGAGAACTATGCTGAACATGTCCAGATAGATGGAAGGGAACACTGGAAGACGAGAGAGGAAGACTGCAGTTGCCATTATCATTAGATGGGAGGGTGAGGTGTAATTAGGGCCACTGGAATTACACAGCAAGACAGTCCCAAATTATGAAGCAAGGTTGACTAAGTTATGTGTCAAGAAAAGACACATTCTGCGGCATTATGAGCCACACTTTTAAAATAGTATTACTTCTCCAATGTTTCATTTTTAGGTTGGCCGTTGCATTTTTTCAATTTATTTGCTTTAGTAGTATTCACATCACGCCCCGCTTTAGATGTTTACAGCTGCCGAGATTGCTACAAAAGTAAATAAATGGAAAAAAAGTGGGCAGACGCCACATATCTTTTCCATTTATTTACTTTTGTAGCAATCTCGGCACTCCGCTCTTTAGCTTTAAACTTCGAAAGCGGGGTGTGATGTGAAAATTACTAAAGCAAATAAATAGAAAAAATGCGACGGCAGCCCGCCTTATAACAATTAATTACTTGTGTAGAAATTGTTTTCAAACAGGCGCCGGACACCCTTCATGTTTTAATAAGGTGGCCGCGCTGTCATTGTGTATTATTTATCAACACAGCACCTGACGCCGTTTTTCATAGGCTGTTCAATACTCTTCTTTCTGTCTGTGCATTAAAAAGCCTTGGAATAGGTCCGTAAATGTTTTCTAAAGCAAGCATGTATCCCTAAATCACACTGCATGACCCTGTGTGTTGTAATTGCATAACTATTCAATCCATGGTGGCACAGCACCCAGGATAATGTGCTGCATGGCTAAACAAACACTTAAAAGGTCCCAGAGGCGAGACCTATTGGCTATGCCAATGCTTGTTGACATTGCCGCTTGGTTGGGCCACAGGGAGGGGATGTGTCACTTTACTAAGACTGCGCCGCAGCTCTGCACAATATAGTACATATCTGAAACTGATGTTCTACTTTAAATTCATAACAGCTAGGGCAAACAATAAGAGTGTGTTTCAAAACATTGGCTTCTTATCAATAATTCAAAATGCCATGTATATGGTTATAATGCAGTGTTGGAAGGCGGACCCCGAGGAGTCGGTGAGACCACCAAGGGGGGGGGCCCTCTCACTGCACGAAGTAGCCGAGCGCTGCCGAGAAGTCTCCTGAGAGATCCTTCTCCTATCCCGTACCAGCACAGTAACACCACCACACCGGACTCAAGGAGGTTGTCTCAAGACAAGCAATTCTTTATCATCAATAAAAGGTTACGAGTTCAATATTTACACGAAGGGATCGAGGGATCCACCAAAAGTCTCAATGTCTCTTTGGAAGGGTAGGGGTAGCGGGACAGTCTTTGGCAGGAATGTGGTACGAGGGTACCTGGGGCCCAGTTCTTATCCTCAAGCTGGAGGACCTCCGATCTCGGAGGGGTCGAGCCGCGACGGCGTCAGCAGGGCTCTGGCGTACAGTTCGTGGAGAGCCGCGATTCAATCAGCAGGGCTCTCAAGATGGTTTCTGCTCAGCTCGAGCCGCGACGTCGTCAGCAGGGCTCCGAGGAAGGTTTCAGCGAGGTTGGGCCGCGACAGCGTCTGCAGGGCTCCGATGTTCCAGGTGGTTCAGAAAGGGTTCGCAAGAGGGAGCCGCGACGCAGTCAGCAGGGCTCGTGATGGTTCCGGCAAGAGTTCTTCTCCGTAGGGTCAGCCGCGATTCGATCAGCAGGGCTCTCGACTCCGGGATACAACTGCCGAGCTGTGGTGGGGTCGCCCCAGATATAGGTCTGGAGCCCTTTGATGTCCGGACCTATGCGCCCGAGGGGGCGGAGTGGCCGGGTGGAGGTGGCCAGACGCCCAGCAGGAGAGGCGCCAGGCCCATGGGAGTTGCAGGGTGATCACACCTCGAGAGGGGAGGACAGTTGGGGGTCCCATCGATACTGTCCTCCGCCGGGGCGATGAATGGTTCCTGCGGCACCCCCTGGCCAGTTCGTGGTGCCTCGATGTCGGGGCTTCGCTGGGGTCGAGGCCGGGTTGAGCGGGGTCGCGCCGGCTGGGGCACGGTGTGACGTGGATGCCAACAAGATGGCGGAGCCACGAGGAGTATGCGACCACGTGTAGCTCCGGGTGAAGGGCCTTGGTGCAGTCCAGACGGGTGGCCCGTGACGGCCGGGGCGGGGAACGGCCACAATCCAGGGGGTTAAGGACCACGCCACGAGGCCAGGTCCAACAGGCGTCCCCCCCAGCCGAAGGCATGGAGAGTCACCCATCTTCTTGGGGATTCTCCTCGTCAAGGCGGAAGAAGCGGGACAGGCCGTCGGCGTTGGCGTGGTCATTGCCGGGCCGGTGTTCGACGTCAAAGTCCATCCCTTGTAGCGAGATGGACCATCGCAGCAGCTTGGGGTTCTCGCCCCGCATTCGCATTAACCATTGCAAGGGCCGGTGGTCGGTCTGGACCCGGAAGTGGGCGCCAAAGAGGTAGGGCCGGAGCTTCTTGAGGGCCCACACCACAGCGAAGGCCTCGCGCTCAATAGTGCTCCAGCGTTGCTCCCGGGGCAGTAGTCGCCGGCTGATGAAGGCCACTGGTCTGTCGAGCCCCCTTTCGTCAGTTTGGGAGAGGACGGCCCCGATCCCATACTCGGAGGCGTCCGTCTGTACCACGAACTCCTTCTGGTAGTCCGGGGCTTGCAGCACCGGAGCAGTACACATGGCCGTTTTGAGGGTGTCGAAGGCTGTTTGGCAGCGGGGTGTCCAGTGTACCTTCTTGGGCTGTTTTTTGGACGTTAACTCTGTGAGGGGGCCAACAATGCTCCCATAGTCCCGGATAAACCGCCGGTAGTATCCGGTGAGGCCCAGGAAGGCCCGGACAGCGGTCTGGGTAGTGGGGGGTTCCCAGGTCTGGATGGCATCTATCTTCGCTTGGAGGGGGGCCACCTGCCCGCTCCCCACTTGATGGCCCAGGTAGGTCACGGATCCGTGGCCGATTTGGCATTTGCTGGCCTTGATTGTGAGCCCGGCCAGCTGGAGGGCGGCTAGGACGGCCTTCAGGTGGAGGAGGTGCTCGGCCCAGTGGTTGCTGTACACGGCAATGTCATCTAAGTAGGCCGCGCTGAAGGCCTCAAGCCCGGCCAAAACCTTGTTCACCAGTCTTTGGAAGGTGGCCGGGGCGTTCTTCATTCCGAAGGGCATCACCCGAAAGTGGTAATGCCCATCCGGAGTCGAAAAGGCGGATCTTTCTTGGGCGCCGGGGGTGAGCTGGATTTGCCAGTACCCGGCGGTGAGGTCCAGCGTGCTCAAGTAGCGAGCGGCCCCTAGGCGGTCGATCAGTTCGTCGGCCCGGGGTATCGGGTGTGCGTCCGTCTTGGTTACTACATTCAGGGCTCGGTAGTCCACGCAGAATCGCAACTCCGGGGGGTGACCGGGAGCTGCGGCCTTGGGCACCAGGACGACAGGGCTGGCCCACGGGCTGTCGGAAGGCTCGATGACCCCCAGGGCCAGCATCTTCGCTACTTCGGCCTGGATGCAGGCCCGCACTCGGTCAGGCACCCGGTAGGCTCTGTGTCGTATGGGGGGGTTCTCCCCGGTGTCGACGTCGTGGACGCACCAGTGGGTCACCCCCGGGGTGAGAGAGAAGAGGGTTGCGTAGTCCCGCAGTAATCGCTGGCAGTCGTTGCGCTGCTCCGGGGTCAGGGACGAGGCGAGTTGGACCCCTTCGATCGATCCATCGTGAATGTCGGATTGCAAGAGGTCGGGCAAGGGCTCGGAGTCGTCCTCGCCCCCCTCGTCGGTCGCCAGCAGCAGGCTCAGTTCGGTCCGGGCGAAGTGGGGTTTTAGCCTGTTCGCATGTAGGACCCGGAGGGGGTTCCGGGGGGACTCCAGATCGACCAGGTAGGTGACGGGACTTTTCTTCTCCACCACCTTGAAGGGCCCGGTCCACTTGTCCTGGAGGGCGCCGGGTTCGACCGGGGCCATGACCCATACTTTCTGACCTGGCTCGAATTCTACAGTAGAAGTGTTGCGATCGTACCACCGCTTCATGTCCTCCTGGCTGGCCTCGAGGTTGGCTTCGGCTATGGCTCGGAACTTGCGGGTCTGGTTTCGGAGGGTCATGAGGTATCGGTAGACGTCAGGAGGGGCGCCTCGGGGCTTCATCTCCCAGCCCTCCTTGACTAGGCTGAGTGGTCCGCGGACCGGGTGTCCATACAATAGTTCAAACGGGCTGAACCCCAGGGACTTCTGCGGGACCTCCCGATAGGCAAACAGGAGGCAGGGCAGCAGGACATCCCATTTCCGCCTGAGGGGTTCTTCCAGGCCCTGGATCATCCCTTTCAATGTTCGGTTGAACCGCTCAACCAGTCCGTTCCCCTGAGGGTGATATGGGGTCGTGAACTTGTATGTGACCCCGCATTGTTGCCACAGGGACCGCATGTACCTGGAGATAAAGTTCGTGCCACGGTCGCTCACCACTTCGCTGGGGAATCCCACTCGGGAGAAGATCCCCATCAAGGCCCGGCCTACCACAGGGGCCGTTATAGTTTTGAGCAGAACCGCCTCCGGGTACCTGGTGGCGTGGTCCACGAGGACCAGGATGAAGCGGTGGCCCAGGGCGGTTTGGGGGTCCAGGGGTCCCACAATGTCGATTCCGACTCGTTCAAACGGGGTGCTGACGGCGGGAAAGGGCTGGAGGGGGGCCTTGACCCGACCCCCCGTCTTTCCGCTGGCTTGGCAGGTCTGGCAGGACCGGCAGTGGTTGTCCACATCTCTCCGCATCCGGGGCCAGTAGAAGTGGGTCACCAGACGACTGTACGTTTTGTCTTGCCCCAAGTGTCCGGCGAGGGGCACATCATGGGCCAGGTTGAGAAGGAACTCCCGGAAGCGGACCACCAACACGCGGCCGGCCCCGAGTTCTGCTACTTTCTGTTCACTGTACAACAGGCCCTCGGCCCAGTAGATCCAGTGGGTGCCGGTCTGGTCACCGTTGGCTTGCGCGGTCGCCTGCTGTCGGACCCCTTCGAGAGAGGGACAGGACTGTTGCTCTTGCTGGAACTGCTCTCGGGTGGGGCCCCCTTCATGTTGCCATTGCGTCATCTCTGGTAGGGCGCTCGGAGAAGCCATCTCTTCGGGGGAGGATTCGCTGGGCCCGGGGTCGGTGTCCGCCTCCTCCTCGCTGCTGGCGGGAGGGGGTGTGAGCCCCTCGGGTCGGGCAGTCCCGGAGGTCGAGGATGAGCGGGGGGCCTGGGCGGTCATGGACCGGGTGATGGCGCAGGCCCAATCAGCCAGTCCCAACATTCGGAGGTGCTCTCGTCGTTCTACTTGAGCCCAGGGGGAACTCTCCAAGTCGTTCCCCAGGAGGCAGTCGACCGGGGCGTCGTCGCGCACTGTCACCTTCAGCAGGCCCGTCACCCCTCCCCACTCGAAGGGGACCAGGGCCATCTGGCATAGGCTTTCACTGTTGTCGGCCGTCCGTACAGGGCACAGCACATTCGGTAGAATCTGTTCAGGGGTCACCAGGTGGCAGCGGACAGCGGTGATACTGGCGCCGGTGTCGCGAAGGGCTTCGGCCCGTTGTCCGTTGACCGTGACCTGCTGCCGGTACTTCTGGGTGTTGGTTGGGATGGGGGTGCAGGGTACCATCTCTCGGCTACCCAGGCAGACCAGGGACATGGCTGCCGGCTCCCACTCAGTGTTTTCTCGGTCGAGGGCCTCTTCTTCCTCTTCTCCCCCCAAGGCGGCGGCTGTCAGCTGCCGGGGCGGGGGCCCGCCGGCCCCGTTTCTTCGGTTCAGGGGGCAGGCCGGGTCGCTGGCAAAGTGTCCGGTTTGTTGGCAGCCATAGCAGGTCACTGGTGGCCGTGGTCCGGGTCGGGCCGGGCCCACCCTTCGCGCTAGGCTCGGGGAGAGATGTGGCTGCGGTGGCCCTCGAGGGGGGCTCCTGGGGGCCCCAGCGGGAGGGTCTCGGTTCCTGTTCGGCCCTCCCCCCCCACCGCGCTGGCGTGGGGGTCCGTTGGGGTTCCTCTGGTACTCCCCCATTGGGCTCCGGGGGACCCGGGAGTTGACCCATCGATCGGCCTCGACGGCAAGTTTTCGCGGGTCGGTCATTTTGCTGTCGAGGAGGTGCTGTCTCAGTTCCACGAAGCAATTGTTGGAAAGATGTTCCCAGACGATGAGGTCGACCAGTTGCCCGTAGGTGGTTACTTTGCTGCCTTTGATCCACCCTTCTAGGGCCCGACTGAAAAAGTCCACATATTCCACCCATGTGGTACCCGGGATTTTCTTGCAGTCTCGGAACCGCTGGCGGTACATCTCCGCTGTTAGCCCGTAGCGGGTGAGCAGGGCCTCCTTCATGTGATCGTAGGAGGTCATCACCTCCTCCGGTAGCTGGAGCAGCGTGTCCCGCCCTTCACTCAGGAATCGCCCCCACAGGCCTGCGCCCCAGTCTTTTCGGGGCACTCGATGGGAGGTCATGGCCACCTCGTAGGCCTTGAACCATTGTTGGATATCGTCATTCTTGTAATACTCCTTGACGACCTCCTTCGGGATATGCACCTTGGCCTCGGGGGGCGGTAGAGTGTCTCTAGTACTGGGGGTGTTGGTCCCTCCGTTCTTGGCCTTGATCTCGAGCTCCTGGAGACTGCGCTCGTGCTCAAGAGTTAGTTTCTTTTCCTCCAACTCCCGGTGTCGTCTCTTCTCTTCTATTTCTTCTTGAAGGCGTAGCTGCTCGAGGGCCAGTTTCTTTTCTGCCAGCTGGAGTTCGCCGTCCAGTCGCAGTCGGGCGAGCTCTAGTTCGTGGCTCCGGACCTTTTCCCGCTCTCGTATTTCTTCCTCGGAGAGGCCTGTTTCTAGGCTCTTTCTTCCTCCGGTTGCCGGGGTCAGTGCGGTTGCTGTGGTCTACGTCAGGGGCAAGGGCCCTTCTTCCTGGGAGGGGCCTGCCCCAGCCTCCAACCATGCCCTCAGAGCTTT
Source organism: Triturus cristatus (assembly GCF_964204655.1). NCBI lineage: Eukaryota > Metazoa > Chordata > Amphibia > Caudata > Salamandridae > Triturus > Triturus cristatus. The sequence continues at coordinate 72,501,376 of NC_140585.1, read as the reverse complement.
CTGCATCTCTTCCTTGGTACCGAGGCTGGTGGTTGCAATGCCTTTGTCTCTGCAGAACTGTTTTAATTCTTTGTGCGTATATTCTTCCAGCCGTTCGGGCTGGAACTCCATTGTCGCGTTGTTTTCCTGGCTGCTCATGATGCTATTCGTTTGGATGGGTAGCTAGTGGGTACTGGCTGGTACGTACTGCGTTCGGCTCGGATCCCGTCGCTGGCCACCAAATGTTGGAAGGCGGACCCCGAGGAGTCGGTGAGACCACCAAGGGGGGGGGGCCCTCTCACTGCACGAAGTAGCCGAGCGCTGCCGAGAAGTCTCCTGAGAGATCCTTCTCCTATCCCGTACCAGCACAGTAACACCACCACACCGGACTCAAGGAGGTTGTCTCAAGACAAGCAATTCTTTATCATCAATAAAAGGTTACGAGTTCAATATTTACACGAAGGGATCGAGGGATCCACCAAAAGTCTCAATGTCTCTTTGGAAGGGTAGGGGTAGCGGGACAGTCTTTGGCAGGAATGTGGTACGAGGGTACCTGGGGCCCAGTTCTTATCCTCAAGCTGGAGGACCTCCGATCTCGGAGGGGTCGAGCCGCGACGGCGTCAGCAGGGCTCTGGCGTACAGTTCGTGGAGAGCCGCGATTCAATCAGCAGGGCTCTCAAGATGGTTTCTGCTCAGCTCGAGCCGCGACGTCGTCAGCAGGGCTCCGAGGAAGGTTTCAGCGAGGTTGGGCCGCGACAGCGTCTGCAGGGCTCCGATGTTCCAGGTGGTTCAGAAAGGGTTCGCAAGAGGGAGCCGCGACGCAGTCAGCAGGGCTCGTGATGGTTCCGGCAAGAGTTCTTCTCCGTAGGGTCAGCCGCGATTCGATCAGCAGGGCTCTCGACTCCGGGATACAACTGCCGAGCTGTGGTGGGGTCGCCCCAGATATAGGTCTGGAGCCCTTTGATGTCCGGACCTATGCGCCCGAGGGGGCGGAGTGGCCGGGTGGAGGTGGCCAGACGCCCAGCAGGAGAGGTGCCAGGCCCATGGGAGTTGCAGGGTGATCACACCTCGAGAGGGGAGGACAGTTGGGGGTCCCATCGATACTGTCCTCCGCCGGGGCGATGAATGGTTCCTGCGGCACCCCCTGGCCAGTTCGTGGTGCCTCGATGTCGGGGCTTCGCTGGGGTCGAGGCCGGGTTGAGCGGGGTCGCGCCGGCTGGGGCACGGTGTGACGTGGATGCCAACAAGATGGCGGAGCCACGAGGAGTATGCGACCACGTGTAGCTCCGGGTGAAGGGCCTTGGTGCAGTCCAGACGGGTGGCCCGTGACGGCCGGGGCGGGGAACGGCCACAATCCAGGGGGTTAAGGACCACGCCACGAGGCCAGGTCCAACATGCAGCAAGGCTCCTACTCTGTGAAAGGACACAAGACTCAATCAAAGCTCACATTTGGTGCATCTCAGAAAAGATAAACACATTTTTAAATCCCAAATATGCAATTGATTCTGTAAAACTCAAATAATCCGTATTGGCATTCAACTGAGTAGTGATGGTCACAGAAGAGCTGTTTTTTTCTACTTTTAAAGAGCTCAGTCTCAGAAGGCTATGCGTGCATCTCGCCGCATTCTGCAATGGCTGGAAATGCATTAGAGGCATCCAGTAAATTAGAATACAGACATTTCTCAATGTATCGCAACGAAGGGTAGGACCTTTCTGCTGTGCTGGTAGTAACTTGCAGATGGGATGGCGCCTAAAAATTGTACGTCGAGAAAAGTCTTGGTATTCCCCATTAGTTGATTTTGAATATTCTGTTATTCATCTGTGCTGAGACATGTTCTTGCCATTTTACACAAAGCTCTCAGCTGTTGATGCCTTTGCCACAGGTGCAGCTTACCATAACTAGGAAAGGTCTCTGAGCCTGCAGGGGAGCGGGTGAAAACACTGGGGAGAGCGGGAGATGGGGGAGGGTAAGCTGTGCGTGCGTGCGCAGCCTTCACTTTTCAAGCACTGCACTTGTGCTTGTGGCGCGCCGCTGCTCGCTCCCGCAAGGTGGGTGCCGCCACAAGCACGAGTGCAGTGCTTCTGAAGTGAAGACGAAGGCTAAAGGCCCTCCTAGGGCAGCGCATGCGCGCTGCCTAGGCGAGACCTAAAAAGCAAGGGTTATTCACAGAGGGGCCCAGTCAGGCGCCCAAAGTGAGGGGGACGGGAGGATGAACTGTCCTATCACATATGGGTGCGGTGTCTTGTTCAGTGGTTGGTACACGAGTGTGTCTATTATCCATCCAGTGGGGAGATGGTAATCCATATGACAGGTATTTGAGCTGGCTGATAAAACCCATCCCAGGTCCGGCGGCAGGGGTAGGTTTAAGAGTATTCGCGTCAACCGACGCGGGACACACGTTGGAGTCCTTTTGCCCGCCGGTCACTGCTGCAAGATTGCCTTGTTAACAGCATAGGTTACTTCTAAGCACCTGTTAGGCATGTAGAATTTTCACACACCTTTGTTGTAGATAGTCCGTATCTTTGATCCTGAGGAAGTGCCGTGACCATTTCTTGGCTACCTAGGCACGAAACATGTTGATCTTCTTGAGCGTAGGGCATACATAACTAGCTACATAAACACTAGTGGCTATACCCACCTCAATTTCTATTGGTTTTAATTAGGCTGTTCACCACTTTAATAAATTTCACCCGTGGACCAACAGTACCTATTTTAAATATTTTCACATCTACACACTCTAGGGCCCCTTACCCCCACAGCACCCTTCGGCAGGAACAAAAGATCCCCGCCAAAGAGCCCCATTATTGGGAGCCCGTCAGGAATTGCAGCGCCGACCTGACGAGGGGCAGGCTCAAATGATGAAGCATGACACCTAGCTTGCTGGGTGTGTGAGAGCCCTAGTTCTAACAAGGGTTTCCCCCTCCCTGACACACGACAGTCCAATCCCTTTTTCTTTCTTCGACTAGAGGAACTTTGTACCTTTTTTGCATTACTTGATAAAACTTGATACCAGGAAGCTGATCTACACAACCAAGATTTGTCCAATGAGTATTGGTACATGTGAAGCATCAAGAATCAACAAGACGCGGCCGCAGAAGTCAGCCGGTGGGAGCAGGGAGAAGGCGAGACAATGCGCCCTTCTCCTCTGAGGTCATCTTGGTTGAGTGAGAGTACAAACAGAAACCTTTTTCATATGTCACCATTTGTCAGTCCCCCCTTTCTAGGTTCTAGTTCACTTGGGGGCACTGAGCACACAGTGTGTCTGGGTTTATGATGCAAAAAGTAAGGGCTTCGTAAACGCACTTCTATAAATCTATGGTGTGTAGGACTGATTCTCTTCTCTGACATTCCATCCCCACGAGTATATGCCGTTGAGCGTTCTAATTATCAAGTATTGTGCACAAAGTCCATAGGATCCGTTGTTGCCTGTTACATACGGCATGAGAGCACAGGCTTGTGCACCTGGATCCCCTTTCGCCTCATGGCCGGCTGGCAGAGTGTCTGCAGGGCTTTAGGTGGGCTGGGTCCCTCCAGGTCTCAGACCTGGTAGTAATTAAAAGCCAACACTGTAACAGGTCCTTATCAGGCCCCATTACAATGTTCTTAACTTTACAGGCAAAAACACTGATCAATTTCTAAAATAATGTAAAATATGTAAACGTAATGCATGTCAGCAATTTATTTCCCATTTATAGTTCATATGTTTTACTTAATCTCACGATACTTAAGAGACCTTACTATTTACTGGATGTTGTGTTTCTGTAAGTTTTTTTTTGTGCAATTTACGTTTGTAAAGTGCATACTTTGAGTGCCTCAGTGGCGGCCGGCACGGAAAAGGGGAGGGGGGGTGAGGGGGGATTAAGGGGGTTCAAAACAGAAGGAAAAAAAAATGCATCTGATCACCACGTCTCTCCTCCACCATGCCTACCCTGGGGCTGGAGCAGGAAGCACCCAGGCTGCATTGCAGCGTTGTGATTGGTCTTAGTGATGTGGTTCTGTGCTCAGCCAGGGAATTGAAGCCTGGGCATTCCACGCAGGCTGTAACGCAGCTCACCCGAGAGGGCAGGCCAAACCAGACATGCCAACTCTCCCGATTCAGGCGGGAGACTACCGATTTCAAGGCTAGTCTCCCGCCTCCCGATTCAAGCATCTAGAACCCCGATTCCTCGGGGGTTTCATCCGACAGGGCTTGGTATTGTGTAACGTGCTAATTCTTCCAGCAATAGTCAGAGTGGCGATGCAGGGGCTCTAGAAGGGGTGAAAAACCAACAAAGCCTCATTAACAAGCGAATGGTGTTTTCTTTTAAAGAACTGTGAAGTACTGTGTGCGTGCCCGGGAAGCTGTTTCAGCCCGGGCTGCCACACACGAAGTGGGGAAGGGGGGGATTTGGTGTATGCAGTGCCAGCAACCTGCCAGGCCAGTGCACAACACTTGCATCACCCTCTCTCTGCCTGCCATTGCGCTCCATGCTTCTGAAAGGTAAGAAATAAACGTGCTTTTGCATTTCAAATGTCCGATCCTGCAGCAGCACACTCCCAAGGCCCATACATGACAGTAACCCGATTCAAGGCCCCATTCTCCCGATTTTTTCTAAAAAATATCCCACTTTGCTATTCTGAAATGTTGGCATGTATGGGCCAAACATTCATGTGCACCAATTCCCCCCCCCACCCCGCTCCTCTGATATCGGAGCAGCCCCGCACCACCCGCAAACCTGCCGCAGCAGGAAAATATAAAATTATAATAACCTCGAGTTAATATCATTTTAGGTTTCCTTTATTTCACTGCTCCAAAGCAGTGGGGCATCGCACCTCTGCCTTAGCGGAGGAGCCGCCACTAGAGTGCCTGTCACCGGGTCCAATGGAGTTCACAATGGCCATTCAGTCCTTGGCCTCTGCAGAACACACAGAGCAATGATCAGATATGCCAGTTGCAATTGCGATTCTGTGAAGCAGATAAACAGTGAACAAAATATTGATAAGGCAAAAGAAAATGCAGTGCTTATATGTGAGTGGGTGCGTTGAGAGTGGTTAAGTCAAGGAGATGAGGAGAAGCTCATACAGGGAAGAGGAGGGAAAAGATGAAGTGAGCTATGCAGGTAGAGAGTTTTTGACAGATGCGAACAGAAAAGAGGTGTAGGTGTCTAGTACACACTGCAGAGGAATGTGGAGTGAAGGGAACAGCAGGAGTGGATCAGACACTGCGGGGACCATGGCCCCTTCCACAGGCGTCACTCATGCTTAAGTCACAGTTATCATTTCAGAATTGAAACATTTGCAATATTACTTACAACAAATGAATTATGTGTTACTTATTTACCTTATACAGCTAACAACCAGTGACAAAGCCAATAGTCTTGGCTTGTTTGAGATGCATGTCAGTTGTGTTCTATATCTCAATGAAATAACAAATCACAGAGAGGGAGAAGTAAAAAAGCAGTTGGCAGAACTCTACAGGAAGCAGAGATTTGTTGTTTATACACGGGGCATGCCCCTTTTGGAGACACCCCCTTACTGGGCTCAGGTGTGAGTGATGTAAGAGAGAGACGGCACAGTGGAAGGGATTGTGTATTCCCGGTGGGTGAGGGTGGGCGGTTTGTCGGGGCCCTGGGGAGTACTGGACTGAGAAAGGGTTTCCTTGCCTGAAGAAGGGGTGACATTGGGTCGGAGCATTCCAAGTTGGGCACACAAGCGGGCTTCACTGCTGAAAGTGTTTGTGAAAAATAGGGAGGGGGCTTCGCTGCTGAAGGAAAGGGGTGCATGTGCGTGGGAAGGTGTGACGGAGCTCGTCAGCTGCAGGTGTGTGGGTTTACGCGGGAGGGGCCTGCTGCTGCTGCTGGGATATATTTACACGTGCGTGTGTGTGTGTGATAGAGCGAGAGAGCGGTATATACTGTGATGCTAGAGGGGTGGGCAGCGCTCCTCAGCTGTAGGTGTGGGGGGGGGGGGGGGGGGGGGGAGTTGTAAGCTCTGATGCTAGAGAGGTGTGAACAGACCCCGTCAGCTGTAGCTGCGTTTCTGTCAGAGGGCCCCCCCCCCATGCTGGTGGTGGGTGTGAGAGAGAAAGAGGGGTGTTTCTGTGCGTGCGTGAGAGAGGTGCAAGCTGTGATGCTAGACTCTGGGTGTAAGCAGAGCTCCTCCGCTGTAGGTGGGTTTCTGTGAGAGGGCCCCCCCCCCCGCTGGTGATGGGTGTGTGAGAGAGAGAGAGAGAGAGAGATAGTGTGATACTAGAGGGGTGTGAGCAGAGCTCGTCAGCTGCAGGTGTTTCTGTCAGTGCCACCCCCCTCCCCCTTTTTTGCCGGTAGAAGTGAGAGGGAGGGTGTGTGTGTGGAAGGGGCGGATTCGAGCGTCCCTTGCACGTGCGTCTCTGCGCGTGCTTGTGACGCCTCCCCAGCGCGCGAGAGGGGTGTGTGAGCCCCCCTGCTGCCGAGCGCTCTCCCTCCCTTTTTTGGTCACAGAGGATGCTGCTGCCTGGGGCGCGTGGCCGGCGCTGACGTCACTCGCGGGCCGCATTCCTCCCTGACGTGCTCTGGCGGCAGCCTGGCATAGCTCGCGCGCCTCCCCTCTGCACGAGTCTGTGCGGCGCCCTCTGCGCTTGCAGGTTTATACAGCGCCAACTCGGCATCGGAGCGCTGTGCATGAGCACCAGTTGCATCACGCAAGCACACGTTCATATGTTTTTGAGGCAGGGGGGGGGTGTGACTTGTCTACTCCCGCCTCTCCCCTCCTTTCTTTCTGCCCCTCATGCTCACCGCCTCCCTCACTCTGCTCGCTCATTCTCCACGTTATCCCAGTCCTTCTGTCGCCAAACACGGCAGCTTTTCACACTTTTCATTTAAATACGTGAAAATAAAATGACTACGAAGACGAGAGCGTTAACTATCCGAGTCCCCAAGGCTCCCCCTCAGCGCATTCCCTCAATTCAGATTTAATCTCTCCCTCCTTCATGTATCCTGTTCCCTTCATTTCTCCTCACCCCCCCGTCTCGTATCACTCCTTTCCCCGCAACACCTGTCTCTTATATCACTCCTTCCTCCTCGGCACCTTCCTCGTGTATCGCTCCTTTTTCCTCGCCACCTTCCTCGTGTATCACTCCTTTCTCATCACTTGCCTCCTAATTCACTCCTTTCTCCTCACCCCCTGCCTCATGTAACATCTTGCTCACTCCCTCATTCTTCGGCTTCATGCCTCCATTCCCCCCTCCCCTTACTGACTCTTTCTAGCAGCTTTTCATGTTTCTCAAATATTTCTGATTTAATCTCTTTAGGTTGATATTTTTCTTACCAGATTTCTTTGTATTTTCATTTTTAATTATTTTGCTAGGATCCAACGACTGTTAACATAATTCACCGTCTACAAGAAATGCCAGAAATTCTCATTTATTAACGCAAGTTGCCACAGTTTCATCGACTCTCCCCACGTGTCACTTTAATCAAAATCTAAACAATGCATAAAACCTAGTCATGCCCCCCCTCCCCCTGCGGCACGGGTACACTTCTAGGGTTCAGGCAGCCTGGTTAATGCTAACTCGGCGGCATGAACCCTAGAAGTGCACGTACATATTCAGGAGAATGGACATTTCAGGGCCAGACTGGAAACTAAAATAAACCCTAACAAAAATTATTGAGATCAGCAAAATATTGCAGGACGCTGCAACTACAACAAGGCCACCGAGGTCTTCCTTTGTTGGGTCATAGCAGCCATACTGCTGTGGAAGCAGCCCAGCCCTATGCCTACCAGGGAAATATCAGTCCTGTCCTGAGGGAAACGTTTTAGGCACTACATCTCTCGGGCTGCATTCCACACCATCTTTTTTTTGCCAACTGCACCACTCCAGACCTGGAGCGACCTTATGCAAATCAGCTTTGGTCCTAAGTGAATAGTAAGCACCCTGCACAACCTGCACGTATCAGACAACATTTTGAGGGGTGGTTGGGGGTCAGGGGTGGCCAGTGGGCCATCAAGGAAGAGCAACTGGACACTATCACGGGGTTTGACGTCATTTGCCACTGGGGTCAGTCTCACTATAGCTTTGCCGCCTGGGCCTAGTATAGCCTTTTCTGCACAGGACGCTCAGTAGTAGTGGGCGCCACTAGTCAGAAGCGTCTCATGGAAGTAGTGTGGGGGCAGGGACTCTGACCTCAATACACAGACACAATAACATACTGTCCAGCACAATGCTGGTCTCATTTAAAACAAGACACTGAACAGCAAGGCAACTATGTTTAAAGAGGTAAGGTGTCTGGGAGCGTCGTACGGCTTCTGCAGCGCTCAGGCTGGCACCAGCCGGGCTGCCTCCACCACTGTAAACTGACCCCGCATGCATTAGTCATTAAGCAGCTTTTATCAGCGATCGGCTCCTCTGGCCAGCTCGCTCGTGTTACGGCCACAAAACGATAAACATGAACGGAGCGACTAAAAACATGAGCACTTGTGTTATGGCCAGAAACCAACAAAACAAATAGTGCGCGAAAGTAACATAAATGGCCAGAAGTGAAATGAGACATGTAAAAGGGCCAGTGTCCATGGAAGGGAACACCACACCAAAAGGAGGGACAAAAGGCAAAGAGTCACCACTGAAAGCAAGGAATTTCAAAAGGCACAAGAAGGAACAAATGAAAAGCGGTGGGCATGCTGAAAGCACACAGAATAGAAAGAGCATGTCTCGAAGAGACAGCGCGTGAGCTGCCTAGGCAAGACCTAAAAACGTATATTGAGATCACTGCAAAGAGACACTGACGGGGATTCAGCTTAAACAAGCATTGGCATAGCTAATAGGTCTCGCTTTTGGGACCTTATAAGTATTTAGTTATACAACTGTTGCATGGCTAAACACTTATAAGGTCCCAAAGGCGAGACCTATTGGCTATGCCAATGCTTGGGGAAATTCTCAATAATATCATTTACACCATACACCAGAGGTCTTCAAACTTTTGGATGCCGAGACCCCCCTGTCAACATTTTGAGGCGCAAGGACCCCCTCCTGACAAAAATGTCTAAACCTGTTGACTAAATTGCGTGGGATGAAAATGTAAATGAGGTTATGTGATGCCGCGTATTTTGGGATAGCATTGCTTCATTATGTTGATATTTGTTACACACAGTAACGCTGAGGAAAGATTTCACCCAATCAGTACCCATTTATAACCAAAATACAGCAATCATCATCAGAAAGATTTCAAGTCAACCTTTGTGAAGGGCCTTCCACTCTGCAGCAATACGTGCTGCCACATTAGAAGCTCACCTGGCCCTGACCGGAAGAAGCAGGGGTCCCTTAAAACCCTGGCGGTTTTGTGTAGAGTTAAGCCGTTTACCCATGCAGCTTTCCTCTCACCCCCTCCCTTCCATCCCTCTCTCCTCTCCTAACCCCGGATCCCTCTCTCACTTTGCAGGTCATTTTCTTTCACCCCTTTTTACAACTTCTGAACTCTCCCCATTCAACCTCTCACTTCACCTTTAATCACCTCTTGCCATTCTGTCCTTTCACTGCCCTCATCTCTAACAGTCTCTCACATTTATCTCATGGCCTCTCTGGCCCTGTCACCTCCCGTGCCCCTCAGCACTTCTCATTCACCTCGTCTCTTCATTCAAATTTTTGTCTATTTGTATCTTACACCTCTCCAGTCCCCCCATTCCTCTTTCACATCTCCCCTTTGTTCTAACAGAAGCCCTCACCTTTGGATCACACTCACTTCTTGCGTGTCCACACTTCTCTTCGGCAATTCACATTTCTCCTCATCCCTGACCTCTTCAATCAAATTCTCTCCCTTGCTGTCCGCTCTCATTTTGGGTGCGGATGCAAGTTCAGAATGGGATGAATGAATGTATGATTACTGATGGGCTTGTTTGAGTGAGTTGCATATTGAGTAGTGAGGGGGACAGGTGAGTGAAGTGTCACATGAGTGCAGGATGAGTAGTGTACTCGTGTGACTGCAGGTTGAGGTATAGTGTGAGCAGGACAAGTGCATTTTGAGTGCAGAGTGATCACTGTGAGTGCAAGGTGAGCGGGTGAATGGTGCAAGTGCATGGTGATCAGTGTGAGTGCATTGTGATTGCTGTGAGTGCAAGGTGAGCGTGACAATAAAGGGCGAGAATAAGGAATGAGTTGTCTGAATGCAGGGTGCATTCCCAGACCCATGAAGTAACTCAGCATGTTATTGACGGGGGCGTAGACTTTAAGATCTAAGTTAAACTATTGCGGCATTAATCGGGGATCGAGGGTGAAGGAAATAAATAATGTGCTGATCCTGCAACAAACTTCCAGTCCTATGGATAGGGTTACCAGCAGATTATTTTGATGGCCCAGTCAGTACAAAAAAAAGCTGTCACCTAAAGCGGTATTTTCAGCGCTTATCTGTGCATACTTCCCAGGGCCAGCATTAGTGCTGGTGGTGCCCTGTGCGACAATGTTTGTTGGTGCCCCCCCAATGACCACCCCCACCACGGATTCTCTCACTAGCACCCTTTAACAGTGACCAAGTCTCCATAACCCCACACTCTCAGATGCATTGAATTAGTTATATAGTGCCACTCATACCAGTGTAGGGTGTCCGAGCACTTTGCATCACACACACATTACACAGACAATCAATCATACGTGTGTAAATCAGTGTATAGGAAATGTTACATAAGCCAAAGGACTAAAAGTATAGGAGTCACATGTCATCCATACTGGTAGGCAGTATAGTTCAGGAGTGCTTGGTGTGGAGAAGCACAAACTCAGAGTCGAAAAAGAAACAGCATAGTTGGGAGTTTCCTTTAATGATAAGAATTGATTTCTAGCCAAATTAACCCTTTTTGCAACATTAATCAATGGTCTAATAATGTATTCTTTGTAGTGTGCATGCTGTTCTAGGATGAAAGTTAATAGCTCACTATTCTATATTAGGACTTTAAGTTATAAATTGCAAGTAACAAAAGGATGTCTCTTTTGAAAGCAGTAACCTGCTGATCTCTTCACATCATACCCACTCTGTAATCTACTTGGTACACGTTCTTTGCAGCAGGCATATTAACCCTCTGCACTAACTTCACCTAAGTCCAAACCTCAACTATACAAAATGCTGACCGCTCTCCAGGGAGATAATTAATCACACGAGTTATCTTGACATTTATGTGAGGCCTGGTAATTGCCGGGGAAAGAAACGCTGCAGCAGGTGCTTCAAAAGCACAATAAACTTTCACACACGGCGCCCCCAGGAAGCCAACTTTGTATTCCTTTCCATGAAATGCATTCTCACACTATGGCAGTGAATGTAAAATCCAAATGTAAGGAATAGGCACAGTGGGGACCCAGGGGGTACTGGAACCAGCAAAAAAACCTAAGACTTTGTAACCAGTTTACAAAGGCATGTTAAAATGCAAATGGTCTTTAAAGACCTGTGAAAAAACAGGGGGTGCCGGAGATAGGAATCCAGACACTGCCCAGCTGAGCCCCCAGCAGCTCAAGTTTCACTGCAGCAGCCCGGGCTGAGACTGGGGGTGGGGGGGCTGAAGCCCTTGGGCCTGGGCAGAAGTGTGACTGGGAAGGCGCGACCCCCTTTGCATCACTCCACGGCCCCCCTGGGGGTCGCGCCCCACAGTTTGAAGACCCCTGCCATACACTGTGCAGGTGCTGGAATAATCTTGATTACAAAACTCCACTATATGCATTTTATCAACCTCAGAGGGATGAAAGGTTAAGCCAACTCTGCCGTGGTCCAACGGTTTCATACGGATTTTTAGAGCATGCAGCCCACAGAACCATCGACTTTCCGATGACATCAATGGCAGGGCGCAATACAGTATGTAAATGAGCATTGGCAAAGCCAATAGATCGCGCTTTATTTTTCTATTAGATTTGTCAATCAATGTGTTTGCCGATGCTCTGCAGCATCGGTAAAAAGCAAAATGCTTGCTGATGTTGTATAGCAAGGAGAAAAGTGAAATTGAACATACGCTGCTGTCGTTATTATTCGCGGCTGTGCCATTCCCTGTGAGGATGGGCCTAGAGAGTCATTTCTGTACAAGACATAATAAAAGCAGGGAGGGCTGGGGCAAGCACTGGACCAGCTTGGGGCAGGGACGAGAAGCAGCGTGAAGGATGGTGAAGGGAAGCACGTTGTTTAGGGATCAGAAGCAGCGTGAATGACCAGCGTGAAGGGAAGCACGGTGTTTAGGGAGGAGAAGCAGCGTGAAGCAGGAGCAGCGTGAAGCAGGCTGAAGGGAAGCACGGCGTTTAGGGATGAGAAGCAGCATGAAGGGAGGGATGAGAAGCAGCAGGAAGGGAGGTCCGCTGTTCGAGAGGAGAAGCAGACACGGGCGGGATAGAAAAAGTGCACTCTAATAGAATGCTGACCGAAAAAGACAAGCATTAGCCACGCGGCCATGAAAGAAAAAGTGAGCCACAGGGAAGGCTGGCATATGGTGAGCACTTTCGCGGCCGCTTTGGTGTTCTCAGTGGCCGCGCGACTCACTGAGAACATCAAAGCGGCCGCAAAAGTGATCAGCAGGCTAACAAATGGTGCGCGCGCCCGGCGCACATGCACTGTTGTTGGCGGCCTGAAAAACACTCGTTTGCACTTCCAAATTCCGCTTTCTATAGCGCTCGCCAGAGCAGCGCTAATGCGCTGGCTCAGGCGAGACCTAAAAAGGTTTCTATTTACAACTCCAGGGCATTTCCTACAGCAGCCAGAATGTTCTGGTAGTCATAGTTAAAGTGCAGTTAGGATTACACATTAAACACGAAAAAACCTCTTACATTTGCAAGTTGTGAGGACCACAATCAGTAACTCAAAACAGCAATACAAACCACAACTCACACACCAAATGCAATGCTCACGACTTCACCCTCAATGAAACAGATGCAGTCACACATGCTGCAATATCTTACAAATGAGATTGCATAACACATTCACCAGAGCACTTGGACAGAGCTGACTGAATGTATTACCATATATTGGTTTAATTCGGTCTTGCGGTTTAGTTACTTTTGTTCTTTTGTGTTTATTATTGATATCAATATTGTGAAGTCATGAGCATTGCATTTGGTGTGTGAGTTATGGTTTGCATGCCGGCTCTGAGAATTACAGATTGTGGTCCTAACCATAACTTGTGAATTGAAGTGTTTCTTCAGTTTCAATCAAAACCATAACTGCAATTTAACGGTGTTTTTAGGTGAATTTGAGTATTTTTTTTTAAAAAACCAAACATCTTTAGGTGTTGTAACCAAAGCAACCATAACTTCACTTTAGCCTCTGTTTTTTCACATCCAAGAGTTCCCTGCATCCATCCTGCACTGCGCACAGTCTTCAGCCCCATGTTCAGCTGGTTTTGGGTGCAGGGCCTGGGCGCTTGCCAAGTTGTGTGGCCAACCATTGGCGGGCAGCTAAAATCTGTTGCACACAGCCACCTTGTACCCAATACTACGCGAGTGGCCAACCTCCTCTGTGCATGCGGTTTAGCTATGCCCGCATAGGTTGATGAAGAGCCTGTCCTGCAGCCAGGCCCTGTGCCCAGCCCTCTCTGGGCAAACCGCCACTGTGCAAGTCCCTTGGCCGTGAGCAATATGGGCTGGCTACATAGACTGGCCTCTATCCAGGCCCTGCGCTCATCCTGCCGTGGGTGAGCAGTTGCCCACTGCAGAAGGCCTTCAGCCATTCGCAGCGGGGGTTGGCCGCATGGCATGGCTGACCCACCCTCCACAGGTAGAAAATCTCCCCTGCTCATAGACTTCAGCTGCGCACAGCAGGGGTTCCTGACCTCCGCAGCGCGGGCTAGCTGCTGAGCCAGGTTCTACATCGTGCCAAGCCCCTCTGCTCAGAGCTTCGGCCGTGCGTACTGGAGATTGTCTGCAGGGCCTGTTCTCCTGCAGTGGGGGTCGGCCACAGGACATTGCCTGTATACCAATTGCGGTAGCCAACCCCTACAGTGCACACCCTTCGAGGAGTTTCCATTTCCGACCATCTCTAAATGAGTTCCTGAAGGGGAACCACGATCCGTTCAATGGCCTGAACTTCACGTGGTTCTGGAACTTGAGAAATGAGATTGCAAATAGCGGATTGATACTGTAGTAGAATAGCGCCGGCTCGTAAGTCTCCTCGACTAGCCAACAGCCTGATAGGGCCCCACAAGTGGCAGCAGTGCTCAACTCACTAGCCACTTGTACCTCTAGACTCATTTATTCCTCTTTTTGTAACCTGCGTAAATTGAGATCCTGATGTCATCAGTACATATTGAGCTATCGATTTCATCACTATTGAGGGAAATGTTACTATTTACATCATGTGCTTCGGTGGAGAATTAATTTTATCTATAGGTAATATTTTGATTTGATCCGTATAAGTTTTTATTTTCATTTCATTTGTGAGGATTGCGATGATTAAGTTATCAGCCTGGCCAGAGACTTGCATTTCATCTCTTTATCTGCAGAACTTATTTTTCACCTATATTGATGGAGATTTGGATTTCTTGTTTATGGACAGAAATTAGTTCATCATCTGTATAGACAGATCAGGACCTCACCTGGGTTGACAGAGACTTGGATGTAACATGTACAGGTGGTGACTTGAGTTCCATAGATATGGATGGACTTTCATTTCATCTGTATAGCCGAAGGTTTGGATTTCATCTTTGTGAATTTACATTTGATTGCGATTTGGTCTTCACCCTTGTGGATTGTGATTTGGATTTCATTGTGATTTGGATTTCACCCATTTGGACTGAGATTTGGATTTCACCCGTGTGGACTGAGATTTGGACTTCACCCGTGTGGATTGAGAATTGGATTTCACCCATGTGGATTGAGAATTGGATTTCACCCTTGTGGATTGAGAATTGGATTTCACCCGTGTGGATTGAGAATTGGATTTCACCCTTGTGGATTGTGATTTGGATTTCACCCTTGTGGATTGTGATTTGGATTTCACCCTTGCGGATTGCTATTTGGATTTCACCCTTGTGGATTGAGATTTGGATTTCACCCTTGTGGATTGAGATTTGGATTTCACCCGTGTGGATTGAGAATTGGATTTCACCCTTGTGGATTGTGATTTGGATTTCACCCTTGTGGATTGTGATTTGGATTTCACCCTTGTGGATTGTGATTTGGATTTCACCCGTGTGGATTGAGAGTTGGATTTCACCCGTGTGGATTGAGATTTGGATTTCACCCTTGTGTATTGCGATCTGGATTTCACCCGTGTGGATTGAGATTTGGATTTCACCCTTGTGTATTGCGATCTGGATTTCACCCTTGTGGATTGTGATTTGGATTTCACCCTTGTGGATTGTGATTTGGATTTCACCCGTGTGGATTGAGATTTGGATTTCACCCTTGTGTATTGCGATCTGGATTTCATCGGCATATTTGAAGAAGTTGCATTTCACTTGTATGGGTGTAAAAAAATGCTTTTAGTCTGTGTGGACTGCGATTTCAGTTTCATCTGTATGGATGAAGATATGGATTTCAGCAATGTAATGAGATGCTGATGTCATTTGTGTGCCATTACATTTGGATTTCACCTGTGTGAGGGAAATTGTTTTCCTTTTGCATCAATTCACTTTCTTTTATTACCACTGTATCTGCCAAAGGGCCTCCAGCAGACGCTTTAGACCAACTGGGATTTAATACTTTAAAACTGAACATTCGGCATAATTCAAAATACTGTGTGGCCATTTTAGAATTAGAAAAAATGTATTAATTTATGGCTAAGGGTTGTTTTGCAAATGAACCAAAAACAGTTTACCTTAAGGTAGTGTTTATGGCTTTATCTTAGAAATTAAGCCTTGATCTGAACCTAGGGTCCTTTAAGAAACTCCACTATTAGCTTCAACAGCTCTGAGGGGGGGCCATCAGCTACTACTTGCTCCAGTGCTCCAGGGGCAGACCCCATCAAGTGTGTCAAAGGCCCCCGCATATCTACGCATCAAGACCATATCTGGCCCGGGTGCACAAAAGCTGTGCAGCGGCAGAGCACAGGCGCCTCCAGGGGCACCCCCAGAACAGTCCTTCCCACATGCTGTGCTTAGATTCCTGCCACTGCAGCAGGAGTGGAGGCTTCTAAAGAGCTTCTCTGCACCACTCAGGAAGGAAACTGGGCGCTGAGATGCAGTCGCTTCGATGGCACCTTCCTAAAAATAGGGCCAGTCACACTTCCCTTCTACAAAGGCAGGATATTCCTAGTAACTAGAGCTACGTCAAAGGCTGGAGCCAAACTTTTGGCCGCTCAGGTCAGAAGTGATTTTATCAGGGGGATCAGGTAATACATCAGCTTTGTAAACTTTACCTTCTGCTACCCCGGTAAGTGTTGGCCCTTTGCACCTACGGCCGCTTGCACCCACGGCCCCTTGCACCCACGGCCCCTTGCACCCACGGCCCCTTGCACCCACGGCCCCTTGTACCCACGGCCGCTTGCACCCACGGCCCCTTGCACCCACGGCCCCTTGCACCCACGGCCCCTTGCACCCACGGCCCCTTGCACCCACGGCCCCTTGCACCCACGGCCCCTTGCACCCACGGCCCCTTGCACCCACGGCCCCTTGCACCCACGGCCCCTTGCACCCACGGCCCCTTGCACCCACGGCCCCTTGCACCCACGGCCCCTTGCACCCACGGCCCCTTGCACCCACGGCCCCTTGCACCCACGGCCCCTTGCACCCACGGCCCCTTGCACCCACGGCCCCTTGCACCCACGGCCCCTTGCACCCACGGCCCCTTGCACCCACGGCCGCTTGCACCCACGGCCGCTTGCACCCACGGCCGCTTGCACCCACGGCCGCTTGCACCCACGGCCGCTTGCACCCACGGCCGCTTGCACCCACGGCCGCTTGCACCCACGGCCGCTTGCACCTACGGCCGCTTGCACCTACGGCCGCTTGCACCTACGGCCGCTTGCACCATACTCTGAGCCTGGAGCATACACAGGTTTACTTCAATATCTTCAAGTGTGTGTAAGGTTTTTCTGAGTGGTTGAGACTGTGACCATCACTGGGCGCTGACCCCAGACAACAGGGCCTTCGTCTACCACTTCTTGTTTTTGTTTCTTAAAGGGTGTCATCAGCTGCACCAATTGACATCAGCCTTTTTCGGTAAAAGGCCAACTCTGTTCTTTCAGGGATGCCTACAAAGTCCAAGGATGGATGTACGTAAGCATTTAAAAAAATGTAAGGGGTGCAATCATGATGCAAAGTTTTTACAGTTCAGAGGAAACATTTCCCATAAACCACTTAAAACCCTAGTGCGAAGCTCTTTCATATGAGAGAAAGCAGGTTTGCAAAACTGAAGAATGAAGATAAAACCTCAAGTGCAAAATTAAACACATCAAAAACCTGGTGGATATTTGTTGCAAACAGATATTAGAAACCATTCGAAACAAGTAAATTAAACAAAAATAACTGCAGAAGCTGGAAATGTGTGGAAAGATGCAGAAAGAGTAGAACTTTCCTCTGTAGTGCAAAAAAGAAACATTCCCTCTGCTCGTCATTGTAGGCGATTGCAAGAGAGCAGAAGAAAGAACAGCAATGTGCGTTTCTGTTGCTTTAAACAGCTGCTTCTGTTATGCTCTGTGACTTGACCGGCCATTCCCCGGGGCTGGTGGCTCTGGCCGCAGGCATTGGGAGGTCAGAACTCAAGTGTAATAGCCTTATAATAGAGTATTGCCGTCTTATCCTAATAATTGCTGACTGGATGCGTCACAAGTCGCAGACTATAAAGAAATGAGTGACTGCCGCTTATACAGGGATTACAAAATACAATGTATTGTAAGAGATTTATTGGCCGACGTCTGACTTGAGCAGGCCTTCCAGAGTGACACGGCCACCATGATTGGGTGCCTGGAACACAGATCACACAAGGCCCGGCCATCTTTGGACAGCACCAGTGGTGCCCGGCATGAGCGCTAGTGTGGCTGTGGGTATGGCAGGCCGAAGGCCAGCCCCAGCGGAGACGCCATGTTGCATAGAGGAAGCAGTCCTTTGACCCAGGAGGGTAAAAGTGCCTCTTGTGGCAGTCTTTGGTTGGCACCAGTCAGTCAGCAGTGCTGGTGAACAGGGAAATGAAACCATGAAACAGGCCTGGGCTTTACAATTCAAAAGATAAGTGAAAGATGGGAAGAAACCCTTAGGGATCACAACAGACACTGTTTTGTAATGTAGCATCTGTGTAGCCATTATAATCCCAGATGTGAACCTTTGTAAGTTATTGTAGCATTTGGAAACCATAGGATCAAACATTAAGATTCCCACCAGCTCTAAGACCCCCGGCCTAGACAGCCATGCGCAGCCTGGTCTCTCTGGTGAAGTTCTCTGCGCTTGGGCCTGGTCTCTGCCAAGCAGAGGCAGGACCCAGATCCTTGCAGGGAGGTCCTGGTGCACCAGGGTGCATGCGCCACCTGGCACATGCACCCTGCCTCGCGCCACCTGCCACATGCACCCTGCCACACAGCACCTGGCGCATGTACCCTACCTCGCGCCACCTGGGACATGCACCCTGCCTGGCACATGCACCCTGCCTTGCACCACCTGGCGCATGCACCCTGCCACGCACCACCTGGCGCATGCACCCTGCCACACAGCACCTGGCGCATGCACCCTACCACACAGCACCTGGCGCATGTGCCCTGCCACACAGCACCTGGCGCATGTGCCCTGCCACACAGCACCTGGCGCATGCACCCTGCCTCACGCCACCTGGCGCATGCACCCTGCCTCACGCCACCTGGCGCATGTACCCTGCCTCACGCCACCTGGCGCATGTACCCTGCCTCACGCCACCTGGCGCATGTACCCTGCCTCGCGCCACCTGGCGCATGCACCCTACCACACAAGACCGGCGCATGCACCCTGCCACATAGCACCTGGTCTGCTGCAGGGACTGGTTCCATCCAACAACAGCAGGGGGAAGTGACGCCCAGAACCAAGCACTGCAATTTTGTAATTTGTGCTGTCTATTCCCTGCTGAAAGGTCAGAGGAAGATCTGGTACCACAAAAACGGAAGTCAAGCAGAGAACACAGCGACAGGGGAGGGCGGTCCTCACCCTAGGACAGTGTAAGCTGGCCTCTGCAAGGAGGGACGCTCCACTACCCCATCAAGGACAGGGAATGCTACTCAGCGCCTAGAACCTGCTGCAAGGGGCATCAAAGCACTACAGCTACAGAAGCCATGGTTACCAGCTTCTATGGACCCCCGTGGTCCTAGGGGTCAGACTTGGGTCTCAACTTTATTTCATGTCTGGAGGATCCTGAAACGGGTATAATCCACACGAGACTGCGGACTCTCCTCTGGTTTATTGTGGATCGACTGGTCAGCAGCACCAAGCGAAGAACAAAGGACCCGATTTAGATATCGGCGAATGGGTTACTCCGTCACAAAGGTGACGCTTATCCTGTCTGCCGAAATATAGATCCCATTATATCCTATGGGATTTGTATTTCAGCGGACAGAATATCCATCACCGTTGTGACCGAGTAACCCGTCCGCCGAGATCGAAGTCAGGCCCCGAGACCGGTCCAGCAGCCCTGGCCCAAAGTGACCACTTGGTGCGGTGTTAACCCATTGTGACCCAACCCGAAGTAACAACATCAACATGAATGCTTCTCACAGCAATTTAAATTACGGGATTTATCAGACTTCCTCTTCAGAACTCCTCTAATCTGAATAAAGTCAGATACTTTGGTTCGTAAGGAGCTACCTTCCAAGCACTATACTATACTATGGGGTTTGTAGAGCGCATGGCGACCCAAAGGCATCCTAGCGCTAATTTGTTAGTATACTAGTAGAACGCAAGCTGTAGATGGACCATAACACCCGTCAGGCAGAGCCCTACTCAGCTAAATTACTACAAAGCCCAAGCCAGGAGCGCCAATTTCACATTCCATAAAGATTCATCTATATGGAAGCACTCATGCAAAATATGCCTTTAGGTAAAATATGTTGCTAAAATATACTGTAGTGGTCCAAAAAAAGGACACGGTGGTAGCAGGCAATAAACTGAGGGAAAAAAAATCTATATTAATAAACTTTAAAGCTTCTTTGTAGAAATAGTGTTGATCTGTAATGTGGAATCGCAGTATTTTACAGAACTTAAAGTTATGAACACAGTCACTATGCCACTGGAACCAAGCTGTACTCGACTGAAGCGCCCCAATCTGGGTGAAACCGGTCCTGGGCTGCCCGTGTTCCGGTTCAGAGAGGACCTGGCCTGGCAGTTTGGGCTGGAAGGTTCCCTTGAGGAGCGGGGTCAAGACTGACTTGCATACGGCTGGTGCATGCGGAGGTGGCATAGTGAGCAAAAGAAGGATGGGTTTGAATGCTACCACGAGCTATTGCCACAGGTTAGAGTGGTTAGTGGTAAGCATCCTTGATCAGCTTTTGTGTGTAAATGCCCTGGCTGCACCAGGCATACAAACGATGTGCCAAGAAGCAAAAAGAAACAAGCCTTTACTGCTCACACAGAAGGCACTGCTCACTAAAGCAGGGCCGGCTCCTCCGTTGGAGCGGAGGAGAGTCTCCACACTAAAATGCCCAGAGAAGAAAAATAAATTGGTAATTCATCATTACCGTTTTATTTTTCATCCTGACATCCTCCAATCCTGAACAATGCGGCAGCAGCAGGGCCAGAGAGGAGGGTGGGTTGTAATTGGACTTCTCAAAGTGCGCATGTATTTTTGGCCAGCCAGCCAGATATGCACACTTTGAAACCTCTAACCGAGCTGTTTTAAGACAGGTGGGCTAGAGCAACTGCAGGCCTCCATAGCGCTGTGGAGCGCCAAGACAGGCTGCTCCCTCCAATCAGGGCGCTGCTCTCAAGCTGGTGAGAGCAGCGTCCTGATTTGTCAGGGGAGTTTCCTGGTGGCCGGGCTGTAGAGCGATGAGGTCCGGAGCAGAAGGTCCCGCTTTGTCTAGTACGTTTTTAAAACAGTATATATTTTAAGTTTATATTGACTGTATGCCTCTTTATTTTGATATATTTTTATTTTATTTAAGCGCGCTTGCCCCCCCTTCCTGTTGGTGCCAGGCGCCACTGCACTAAAGCACGCTTACAGTGTATCG
The DNA here is from genome assembly GCF_964204655.1 of Triturus cristatus. Classification (NCBI taxonomy): domain Eukaryota; kingdom Metazoa; phylum Chordata; class Amphibia; order Caudata; family Salamandridae; genus Triturus; species Triturus cristatus. The sequence continues at coordinate 72,480,367 of NC_140585.1, read as the reverse complement.
AAAATAACCTGTCGGGCCTGACACCAATCTGTGCATGCTCACAGGCATCTCCTCGGCGTGAAGCAAGACCAACCCTCCCCACTGCACCAGCACGAATGTGCGCATGATCTTTGGTACCTGCTCATTGTGAAGAGTTCAATCTTTGCAGTCGAGACACTGATCAGCACATGATCGCTGACAACACACTTCTTTATTTATCCTGGTGTTTAAATACCAATAGAAGTAAAACAGCAGAACACAGACAGTAAAAGCAGCTCATGAACACAGGCCCAGATGAGAGGCTGCTATTCACGAGCCTGTGATTACAATATGCAACCCAGGCAACTCTCATTAGCCCAGCAGACCACACAATCAGAGTATCTACACAAGGACAGACTTATTACTAATTCCTCAGAACAAGCATTGGCACAGCCAATAGGTCTCGCCTTTGGGACCTTATAAGCGTTTAGCCATGCAACAGTTGATGTTCTAGAAAAACAGGTGGCAGGGTACCGATTGCGCAATTTGATGTACCTAAATGTATGAGCACAATTAGCTTGTGTATGAGACTGCTCACAAGGGCATTGAACGACGACCACCCAACGTTGTTAGATTAGTGCAGACAAAGTCTACACATATATGACATACAAAACAAAATCAATGTCCTGAGCAATACTCATATATTAACATCCAAATTAAATCCACACAGTGGTCTTCTCCAAAAGTTCTTCTTGATTTATTATGCCAGATCTTGTCAGATGAGTACGGCAATTTTAATGTTCTTTTTTTCTTCAACAACTGATAGCCACAAAGCCAACACGTGTTTCGTCTTATATGGGCATTCACCCAAGACTTCCTCAGGGCTATAATAAACAAATACAAAAGCCTCATTATAGCTCTATGAAGCCAAATATATAACAATCATTACCACCATCACCCAAGATAGTGAGTTTTAAGGCTAAAGAAAGAGGAGCCGCCTCAAAGTGAAACAGAATATTAAGAGTCAGTAAGGTCCCAAACACACAATTTTAATGTAACGTGATAGAAAATAAATCATACTAAAGTTGTGCCCAGTAAATAAAAATACCACAAACAGAACACTAAATTAGTACCAAAAACCAAGATAAAAAAATAAACTCAAGAGGAGGGGAACCAGAGTGTGTTAATGCACCAGCTGATCTGTGTAAAGCTCCATTGAGTCAAAATATCACGCACCATAGATTCACCGCAAAAGATAATCTTCAAAAGAATGGAGATTATAATATCTGTATTTGAAGCGCTAGAAGATTGTCATAAAAACAAAGTAGTGCCCTGCAACAAGGTATAAATGCATAGTTCATAGGACACCAACACTAGAATATAAATTGCCTATAATTCACCAAAATGGAATGAATAAATAAGGACTCACCAGTTGAATAGCAAGTCCTGAGGTCAACGACATTAAAATTTCAAAGCGGAATATTCGTATCAGTAGTTTGAAGGTTGTTCCAACTGGAGACACCAACAATTGATTTGCATCAATATTGGCAGGCATTTTAATTTGCCGAGATATCTATCCTGATCATAAAAAACCCATTAAAGTGTATTTAACCACTATTCTAAAACGATTTTCAAATGTACAACAACGTAGCGATTTGGAGTTCAAAAAGTTACTAATAGGTCTATTTGCCACGATAGGTACTAAGTAAAACACGTATGCTTCAAACGTAACGAGTATAGTAAATATAATCATTAACCAGGTCCCAGGGAGCGAGATATGCTCCCCTTCCTATAACGACCCTAAATATTCAGGAAATATATATAAAAGAGGCTGTCACACAATTGCGACGTTAACATCTTGGTCAGATTAGTTTAAAAGGTTAAATATTATAACCAATAGTACAGGAGTAAAACTCCCCAAAACGCGGGAGAGCACTCACACAACTTGCTCGGGATATGTATATATTCAAATAAGTATGACAATTATTATAAAAACGGTATCCCCCCCCGAGCACCTAATCTTTATCACTCAGTAAGATTAGATCAGAGAGTAACTCTTACCTATTAGAAAAATTGAGTTACAGAATGTGCTCTTTCTAAACAATTTACATTTGATCTTATCTACGCCCACAATTAGTTCCACATCCAAAAATACAATGCCGTCTTTACAGTGTGACAGTAAAACACACATTATCATTCAAATAATCAAAGAATTCATATAGATCTTTTTCGCTTCCTTTCCAGATTAATAAACAGTCGTCGATATATCTACTGTAAAAAATTATGTGTTCTTGCCATTTAGTCCCCGACGGGCCCCAGACATGCGCCGCCTCAAACCTACCTATAAACAGGCAGGCAAAAGACGGTGCAAATCTGAAACCCATCGCGGTTCACATGGGCCACAGGGTCAAGACTGATTTGCATATGGCTGGGTCCAAACTGGGGTGGCGTAGTGGGCAAAGAACGATGGATTTAAACCAGACCTTTTGACTGGGGGAGAATGTTTGCAATGTCAGCATTCCGTCCATCATTTGTTTGCTGTAACACTTTTCGCCGTAAGTGGGATGGATATGCCCAGACGTGGGTCCCTTGCTCACTGTGCCACTAGATTCAAGCTAGCCTGACTGAAGAAGGGTGACATACTCTGAAACCAGTCCCAGGATGCTTGTTTCCGGTCCAGGGAGGACCTGGCCTGGCAGTTTGGTCTGAACTGTTCCCATGGGGCACAGGGTCAAGGCTGATTTGCATATGGCTGTGTCCAAACTGGGGTGGCGTAGTGGGCAAAAGAATTATGGATTTAACCCAGATCTTTTGACTGGGGGAGAATGTTTGCATTGTCAGCATTCCGTCCATCATTTGTTTGCTGTAACAATTCACTTTAATAGCAGCAGCGCACCCTTCTTTAAACGCGGCTTGTCTAAGGATCGGGGCGCGGCCTCCATGAATGTGAAAAGGGCCGCTATACTAAAAGCGTTCTACGCAGCTAAAATAAAGAAAGAAACGCAGCCGCTATAGTTAAAGCGGACCGCCATTGGTAAATAAAATTTAAAAAGCGGGCGGCGTGCTGCAACATAGTGGGTGGAATAGGGGCAAATCATTAAACAAAATAGTGCTGAGAGCCAAGATAAAGCAGACCGTGTAACAAGACAAGTAAAAGGTTCAGTCGTTATGTTAGGTTACAAATGCAGACAAGGTGGTACCAAGGAGGTACTAACAAGCCTAATAAGAATCAGAAGCCAGCGTTTATGAAGGACAATGACACAAGCCAATTAAAAATGTGGGCGGATACCAAAGCCGGGAAGGACCCCCAGTCCTGTGCGTCATATCGTCCCATTTCACTACTTAATGTAGATGCAAAACTCTTTACAGGGATATTTGCGCGCAGGCTGGGGCAATATCTTTCCTGGTCTAGTGGACCCGGACCAATCAGGATTAGTGCCGGGCCACATGTGCGGGGATAACACGAAGCGGCTTTTCCATCTCCTAGATAAAACACACAGAGCCCATACCCCAACACTACTTCTGTCAATAGATGCCAAGAAGGAATTCGACCGAGTGCATTGGCCATTCCTTAAGGCAGTGCTAGGGGCCTATCCGTTTCCGGAGCTGGATCTGGGCTAGCTATGAGAAGCCGACGGCACTGGTGCGTGTTAACAATTCACTATCTCCCTCCTTTACAGTCTCCAGAAGCACGCGGAAGGGGTGCCCACTCTCGCCACTCCTGTTTGCGGTATACATGGAGCCATTTACGGAGCATGTTCGTAGGCACCCCCTCATTGAGGGAGTGTGCACAGGATATCAGTCACATAAAATAGCCGACGACGTCCTATTAACTTATTAACCCTGGACAGTCGCTAACCCCACTTTTAGAGGAGCTTGCCTCTTTTGGAGAGGTTTCCAGATTTAAAGTTAATAACACTAAATCTTAAGGTTTAAATGTCACTATTCCTCTTGACGAACAGGTGCGACTCGCTTCGGAGTTCCCCTTTGTGTGGGGCAGTAGAGGATTCCTTATTTGGGCATAACTACAATGTCAACTGTAGATAAATCTATATCGCACAATTATTCAGAGCTCCTGGGAATAGTGCGCTCACTCATTCAGTCTTGGCATGGGAGACCTATATCCTGGCTGGGACATATAGCCGCTGTAAACAGGTCTCTCCTGCCCAAGATTTTATACCTTATGCAGGTGCTGCCACTACAACCACCCAGATCCGATCAGAACTGCAATCCATCATTGAAACCTTTATTTGGGTGGGCAATCGGGCCAGAATGGCCAGGGAAAGAGCACATGTACCAATTGCTAAAGGAGGACTGGGCGTTCCCCATTTATGGCGTTACTACCAGGGCGCACAGCTACGTTTTATGGTGGAGTGGCAACGTCCCCTCACAGAGAAGCATTGGTGCTTCCTGGACCAAGCGGTGGCAGGGATACACGTAAGGAAAATTCCATGGCTCCCACGTCAATTGTGCCCTGCGGAGGTGTTCGTGCTACAGTGGCAACCTGGTATACGAACAGCGCTTCTAAACGGCTCTCTACTCCGATCCCTCCATTGACCCCGAGCCTGGGAAATCCAGACTTCCCACAGGCCTTGAACGAGCGAGCATGCGCCCAATGGCAGGACGCCAACTGCAAACGAATTGGTGACGTGTTTGATGAACATGGTCAATTAGATTTTGAGCGCTTGCGTTATATTGCAGTACGACACTGGGTCACAAAACAGTCCGTCAGACAACACGCTAGCAGGAAACTTACCCTATTCGAGCACTGGCTACTGTCCACTCTAGAAGGTATGACCACGGACTGCTATCGAACATATACGCATTCCTCAAAACTACTACCAACCCTGCACATACACCGGCTAGGAATAGATGGGAGGCAGAATGTGAACGTACCTTTGCTGAAAAGGAGTGGGCAGACATTCTACACCGGGCACACACATCAGCCGCTAGGGCTTCTGGCAAAGAAACATTCCTGGTATTACACCCTGGCCCGCCTGGCTCAATGGCGGAAGGGGAAGGACGGCCAATGCTGGCACCATTGCAATCAGCCCAGCATGCTTGTCCACCTGCTGTGACACTATCCCAAACTTCACCGCTACTGGATAGATGGATGCCTTGGCAGACATCGACCAAATGTTTCACACTGGGATACCCCGCTTCCCTAGTTGTGTTTTGCTAGGCCTCCCCAACATCCAAACGTACCCCTTACATTTGAATAGAGGGAAAGCCATCCCCTTGCACTTTGTGCAACGAAGCAAGTTCTTCTGTCCAGATGGGGTACGGACACGGCACCAACAGATACAGACTGGCTGCATCAATTGTGGGACTTACTCGTCATGGAAAAGCTAACAGCTGTAATAACTCACACTTTACCCAAATTTGAGAAAACTTGGGGAGCATGTATCGAGCACCTCTCCGACATCTATCGCGAACTCACCTGCCCAGTATATTTACGAGTCCTTCGTCTCGCGTCCGCAGCTCACACTGATAATTAGGTTGTTACCATAAATGGACATAAACAAGAATTCAAGCATTATGTCAAGTGCATATTCGGTCTTTTTTTTCTCGTTCCTGATTTCTCTTACTCTGTTATTTCTTTGTGTGTTTATTCCTCGCCGGCCATTGGAAGTAGGCGACGGCTGTTGTATTTTTTCTTTCCCTCTTCATCAAAATAAAAATGTTGTTACAATCCTAAAAATGTGGGCAGAGAGTTGGCGGGTCTTCAAGCCCATACTCTAATATAGCCTGCCTTGCAGCAGCGCATGCGCTGCCGGGGCTCGACCTAAAAACGACCCCGACCCCCCCTACGCGTGGTTAAGCCTGCGTTGTAAATGCAGTTTCCCCTCTCAAGTGTTCGCCATTTGCCCTTCGAAGACGGCTTCCCCTTTGATGCGTGCCTTTTGGGCCAACACCTTTGTGGCTTCCGGCCAGGGAGAGGCAACGCCTCTACCCCAGGCAGGCTTCTATGATGTCATTTTGTTAGAGCGGTTTATACATCTCCCCAGGAGGGAAGAAAGCGGTCTCGGTGACAGGCTGCCAGGGTGCCACTGTAGCTGGGCACAAAATAAAACTTGGGATAGCAAAGTGGCAACTTTTTCAAAGTTGCACGTAGCAACAAGTTACATTAATAGCAACTTGGACACAAAGTTAGGTTTAATATAACAAGTTATTTGATGCCTTGGAGTACCAACTTTGCTCTGCCCTTTCAGGAGTTAGCACAGCTGATTGGTCAGTGTGTCCACCAGTCTCCAACTGGTTTACCACTACCTTTCGATGGAAAAAAAGAAAATGTTGCATTTTTACTGCCAGAACATGTAAAAGACATGTTCTGCCTTTCAATATGTTGCTCCCTGCCTTACTGCTGGAGAGGGGATTTGCACACGTTGGGAAGGGGGGGGTCAGGTCTGGGCTTTGCAGGGGGTTTAAATAGCAACAGAAGCCAGCGCGAGCAAGGCTTTCCAGGCTGTAATGGAAGGCTGGGAGACACGTTTTTCCATTGCCACTCCCACGGTGGCACAACCAGTGCTGCAGGCCCTGGGTGGACCCCCCTAAGGTACAGGCCATGGGTACTTTATAGTTGGGGCAAGTGGTTCGGTAAACGCCAAACCTACATGTTTTAAGGTCAGAGCACTGGCACGGAGTCTGGCGGGCAGAGCTCGGTGCCCTCAGAGTCGAAAAACCAGCAGCATCAGAAGAAAACATTGGGGGAGACCTTACAAAAAGGCGTTTCCGTGCACTTCAGAACTGGTGGACAAAGGGTCACCGAGTGACCGCCTCTGCACCGATTGGCGAAGGACAAGTAAAGCGGGTGTACTTTGATTGACAGCTGTTTCTCGGATCCGCTCTTTCTTAGAAGGTATTTATTTCATTTACAGACACGGACTGCGGTGTCGCTTGCCCGACTCTCAAAGTCACCGCACTGGGGTGAGTGACTTCTGTGTGGAGTCCATGCGCGTCAGCTGATTGGCCGCCGGTGGTCTGACTGACGCTTTGCTAAAGTTATTGCACCGGTTGATTGACAGATGTAAAACCGCTACTGTCTTGAAGCTGCTATTTTGGTGATTGACTGACTTGTTAATTTCATAAACTTTTTCTTAAAGTTAACGTACGTCAGTTGATTGACAGCTGTGTGCTTTCGTGAACTTTCGAGAACTTACTGCACTGAACTGAGTGACAGTGGGGTCTTTACAGTTGGGTCTTTACTTAAGGCCACTCTTGTCGGTGGGGCGCCCGCGGCCTTTTATTGGACCTCTACCAGAGATCAGTGGCTGATTGCTCAAACTTGGCCTCTCTGTGGAGAGGAGTTATTTGCCGACCTGCCGCCGGCTCGTGCCCTGTGGGAGCCCAGGCGCTCGGGGTTACACATTAACTGCGACTTTAAACAATTTGAGTAATGTAGGGGCCTGCGGGAAGGGCCAGGCCGAGGGAGCAGAGACATGAAATATCCATGGAGGCCTGCATCCGGTAAAGTGCCGGGTAGACCCCGGCCCCGCCTCCAGGCAGGCGGGACAGACAGTCAGTCAGACCAGGTAATACAGCAGCACCAGCATCACCCACAAGAGGTACACCTGCACAGACGTCAGCAGTGCCAGCTAGCCTCACGCCACCACCCTCCCACACAGAACAAGCAGCAGACCAGGCATCCCTCACATACCGACACTGCAGAGCACACAGGAGCAATGCACGTTTACCTGCTCCACAGAACCAGTTCTGAGCAGGTAGAAGCAGCGAAGCAAGCTTCCTCGCACACAGAACAAGTACAAGAAAAGCAGCTGTGGTGCAAGCTTCCCTGGCACAGAGCAGGTAGATGAAAAGCAGCTGTGGTGCAAGCTTCCCTGGCACAGAGCAGGTAGATGAAAAGCAGCTGTGGTGCAAGCTACCCTCACACACAGAACAAGTACATGAAAAGCAGCTGTGGTGCAAGCTACCCTGGCACAGAGCAGGTAGATGAAAAGCAGCTGTGGTGCAAGCTACCCTCACACACAGAACAGGTACACGAAAAGCAGCTGTGGTGCAAGCTTCCCTGATACAGAGCAGGTAGATGAAAAGCAGCTGCGGTGCAAGCTGCCCTCACACACAGAACAGGTACATGAAAAGCAGTTGTGGTGCAAGCTTCCCTGACACAGAACTGGTAGATGAAAAGCGGCTGCGGTGCAAGCTACCCTCACACACAGAGCAGGTACATGAAAAGCAGCTGCGGCGCAAGCTACCCTCACACACAGAACAAGTACATGAAAAGCAGCTGTGGTGCAAGCTTCCCTGACACAACAAGTACATGAAAATCAGTTGTGGTGCAAGCTTGTCTTACACACACAGAGCAGGTACATGAAAAGCAGCTGCAGTGCAAGCTTGTCTTACACACACACAGCAGGTAGATGAAAAGCAGCTGTGGTGCAAGCTTCCCTGACACACAACAGGTAGATGAAAAGCGGCTGCGGTGCAAGCTACCCTCACACACACAACAGGTAGATGAAAAGCAGCTGCGGTGCAAGCTTCCTCACACACAGAACAAGTACATGAAAAGCAGCTGCTGTGCAAGCTTGTCTTACACACACACAGAGCAGGTACATGAAAAGCAGCTGTGGTGCAAGCTTCCTTGACACAGAACAGGTACATGAAAAGCAGATGTGGTGCAAGCTTCCCTGACACAGAACAGGTAGATGAAAAGCAGCTGTGGTGCAAGCTTCCCTGATACAGAGCAGGTAGATGAAAAACAGCTGCGGTGCAAGCTACCCTCACACACAGAACAAGTACATGAAAAGCAGCTGTGATGCAAGCTTCCCTGACACAGAACAAGTGGATGAAAAGCAGATGTGGTGCAAGCTACCCTCACACACAGAACAAGTACATGAAAAGCAGCTGTGGTCCACTCCAAAGCACTCCTACGCCGGACAGGACCAGGCGACACAAAACCAGACTCCAAGAGCCTTCTGTCTTAGTCCAGGCCAGAGAGGTGTGGCGCTCCCCGAGTCTGCTCACCCAGACAAGGAAATTAGAAATACATCTTTCTTTTCAGAAGGCTGTAAAAAATGACTTTTCAAATTATCGCCTCCTAAGGGACACTTAAGCTGCTTCAAGAACACACCCATCAATCACAAAACTAGTAAACCGCAATGCACCATGGGACAATACTTCCTACAGACCAGAAATCAAATGTTTTATAGGGTGAAATAAAGCTGCGTGAAGGTGATCTACCCCTCACACACATACCGCTAAAAAGTGCCACGATGCCTCACTGGTGGCAGCTGAGCACTAAACAAGTAATAAATAACATAACACCCAACAACTTCTTTAAAAAGGTTTTGGCTGCGCGTGCACTGGGCGCGTGCAAGGCCAGCCTCGTGTTACACCTGTTCAAAATCTGAGGGCCGTCCCTGGAGGTCAGGCAGCAGCGGTGTCCACCCTGCTTTACGGAGAGAGGACCATTCAGTTACTGCCAGCACCTGGCTCATTGTCACTTTGTCCCCATTCAGTCCGTGGCCTCTTTAACATGAACTATTCTCACACAAACAGCCACACTTCCGCTACTGCCATCATGGGTAGGGCGTGAAACAACTCCTCCTGTATCACCGGCCCAGAAAGCCCCGCATCCCCTCCCCGCAGGATCCTTCCCCGGCGCGGATTGGACGGAGAAGGAGACTCACCAGTTTGATGCTGTCCTCGGGCCGCAGCAGGTCCACCATCGCCTGCAGGTGGCCTCTCTGCTGCAGGTCCTGGTCCTGCGCACTTTTGTTCCGCTTGTGAGTCTTGTGCAGTGGAGGGGTGGAAGCGCTGGGCCCGTCAGCCTCCTCTTCCTCCTCCTGCAGGAGCAGAGCGGCCCCTTTCACCATCACAAAGCTGTGCCTGTGGAGGAGGGTGCAGAGGTGTGAGGGAGGACCCGAGTAAAGAGCAGCGATGAAGAGTTCAGCAGAGAAGAGGCGGAGCAGAGTGAAAAGGAGATGCGTGGAGTACAGCAGAGAAGAGGAGGAGCACAGGAGGGGAAGAACTGAGAGGAGACAAGAGTGGACCATAGTGAAGAGATGATGAACTCGAATGAGAAGAGGAGGAGCAGGGTGAAAAAGTAAGATGAGTTCAGCAGAGAAGAGGAGGAGCACAGCAGGGGAAGAACTGAGGAGAGAGACAAGAGTGGACCATAGTGGAGAGATGATGAACTCGAATGAGAAGAGGAGGAGCAGGGTGAAAAGGAGAGACGAGGAGTTCAGCAGAGAAGAGGAGGAGCACAGGAGGGGAAAGAACTGAGGAGGAGAGAAGACAAGACGGGACCACAGCACAGTGGAGAGATGCTGAACTCGAATGAGGAGAGGAGGAGCAGGATGAAAAGGAGAGACGAGGAGTTCAGCAGAGAAGAGGAGGGGCACAGCAGGGGAAGAACTGAGGAGAGAGACAAGATTGGACCACAGTGGAGAGATGATGAACTCGAATGAGAAGAGGAGGAGCAGGGTGAAAAGGAGAGACGAGGAGTTCAGCAGAGAAGAAGAGGAGCACAGCAGGGGAAGAACTGAGGAGGAGAGAAGACAAGACGGGACCACAGCACAGTGGAGAGATGCTGAACTCGAATGAGGAGAGGAGGAGCAGGATGAAAAGGAGAGACGAGGAGTTCAGCAGAGAAGAGGAGGGGCACAGCAGGGGAAGAACTGAGGAGAGAGACAAGATTGGACCACAGTGGAGAGATGATGAACTCGAAAGAGAAGAGGAGGAGCAGGGTGAAAAGGAGAGACGAGGAGTTCAGCAGAGAAGAAGAGGAGCACAGCAGGGGAAGAACTGAGGACGAGAGAAGACAAGACGGGACCACAGCACAGTGGAGAGATGCTGAACTCGAATGAGGAGAGGAGGAGCAGGATGAAAAGGAGATACGAGGAGTTCAAAAGAGAAGAGGCGGAGCACAGCAGGGGAAGAACTGAGGAGAGAGACAAGATTGGACCACAGTGGAGAGATGATGAAGTCGAATGAGAAGAGGAGGAGCAGAGTGAAAAGGTGAGGTTAGTTCAGCAGAGAAAAGGAGGAGCAGAGGAGGGGAAAGAACTGAGGAGGAGGAGAGGGGACAAGATTGGACCACAGCACAGCACAGAGAGGATGAACTCTGATTAGAAGAGGAGGAGTAGAGGTAAACGTGGCTCTGAATTCGATGATAAACATAGACAAAGATATTGTGTAAGGTCCTTACATCGCGATTAGCGCCAGAAATTGGCGGCTGATCCACCCAGACCGGTATGGGTGTATACCCGGACGGAGCACATACATACATAAGTACTTTTATTTTGATTTGTTAGAATCGTAAAAGGGTGGAACTTACCACCATGTGCTAAACATCAACGTATTGATCAGCGTAAAACAGCATAAAACATGCCCCTGTGTCCTGGGCGACTTTGCACATATACATCTAGACACAAACACATTGATCTTGGGAGCCAAAGCAGAAGTGGCACTGTTGTTTCTAGATCTTTGCATTTATCACTAAAAATTAAGCATTTAAAAAAAAAATGACTAATAAAAATTGACAGATTATCGGTGGAAAAGACGTTTTGAGATTTATGATTTTTGATGCAGCTTAATACACAAGGATATTGTCAAAAACAGTAACTGGTGCATGTGTAAAGCGCTCGGATACTTTTCTTGATTCTGGTCGGGGCTGAATGAATTAAATGTCAGACAGGACTAAAAACCCAGGGAGAAAAAAGAAAATCACTTGAACATGCAGTAAGCTGGACTGGGTCTGAAAGTGGAGGCCGATCTTCCAGTTCAGAAAGTCGGCCGGGGTCTCCTGGTCAACAGTAACTTGTGGGGCCAGTTTCTGCAGCCTTTTCACATGTCCGAGGTCTAAAGAGTGCAGGGGTCTGCTGAGAAGTGTCTGTGTTTGTTGTTAAAGTGGAGGCGGGTCTCCCTCTCTTCCTCACAGGGCCTGGAAAGTTTAGGAAGGGCTGGGACGTCTCTGGGTCTCGCATTTGAGAGAGATTAAGCTATTGACATTGTAAATAACAATGCCGTTTCTTTAAATGTTTTAAAAACAAAAACATAAACAAAAATAATGTCATAAGCAATGCCAATAGCTCTAACTTTAACAATGCAGAGACCATTGCATTGTAAATGCTTGTTAGGTCGTGCATTCGAGACCTCTTGTATATACTTATATGTGTATGTACTTTGCGGGCTCTGGAGATCAGCCCTAGCACTTGTCTGCTTCCGCTTAGGGACTTTTTTTTTCTGTTCAACTGCCTCTATTTAATTGTTTGATAGAAAACGACCAGCAGAGGTCAGTAAAATACCAGAATTGCTTTCTGCTATGGGACTTTCTTTTTTAAGGTCGAGCATTCGAGACCTCTTGTATATACTTTAGTATATACTTGTATGTGTGTGTACTTTGCGGGCTCTGGAGATCAGCCCTAGCACTGGTCTGCTTCCGCTTAGGGACTTTTTTTTCTGTTCAACTGCCTCTATTTAATTGTTTGATAGAAAACGACCAGCAGAGGTCAGTAAAATACCAGAATTGCTTTCTGTGGAGAGACTTTCTTTTTTTAATTTTTCTGGCAACTGCCTCTATTTAACTTTCTTTATAGAAAACGACCAGCAGAGGATAGAAAAATACCAGAATCACTTTAGCATTCTCTAAATTCCAGTCCAGAGAAATAGTCTTCCACGAGCACCCGTAGACAATATTTTTTTCAAATCTTGTATTTTCAATGATATGACCACCGAAGGCCCTGATTTTATATTAAAACCAGAGCTTTGGACTATACCATCTCCAGCTGAAAGGCAATATTTCTCTCCATGTGTTCCCATACCTGGCGTGTCACGCAGTTTGGTGGTTACTTTCCCTCCATGTTAAAGAACAGTAGATGTTTCAGCACCCAGGCTAAATAGCTAAATACATATAAGGTCCCAAAGACGAGACCGATTGCATTGCAAATGCTTGTTAACCGATGCAAGCGTTGTGGACATAGTGCAACAGGTGTGCCCCACATACCCGGACGTCCCCCCCTCTTCTGAACGGTTTCGAATGTTACTAGTATATGGTGGAGGGAGACACTTGGTTTCTCAGTCATACAGAGACGTGACGACAAACCTAGGGTCTATCCAAGGCTAGGGAAGGGGGGGGGGGGGAAGAGGAGTTGGGGGCATCACTAGCAGACGCACAGTGGAAGGCTGCTTGCGCACTGGTTAAGCATGGGACGAGCAATGCGCGGGTCAAACTAGTACATTTCAGTTATCTACACCGCACGTATGTTACCGGCACCCCTACATAGAATAGACCCCACCAGAACTGACGGATACCACCGGTGTCAGGGTAGACCTGCAGCCTTCCTTCACTCAGCCTGGTGCTGTCCCCTGGCGCATGCGTACTGGGAGCTGGGGAGCAGACGATAAGACGCCATTGAGAGTATGGAGGTGAAACTGGACCCCGCCACCTCTCCTGGGGGGACCTGAAACTCATTGAACAGGTAATTTATAAAGCGATCCGCGGGTATCAAGGCGCTGAATCTATGGAATTCCAAACCCCTCTCCGGGCTCATCTAATAAATCCAAAAGTACAAGCCTAAAACGTGAAAAGCCAGGTTTTTAAATGTTTTCGAAAGGTGCCAAAGGAGTCCGTCTCCGCGAATTTCACACCTGCCACAGAGAAGGGGCGAGCACCCGTCCTGCCTGTCGAAACGTAAAGACTACAACTTTCTTGCCGGAGGCGGATCTCACATGCCTGGTGGCCCTGTACCGATGAAAGGCGGAGCTGACTGCCAATGCGCCCTTATCGTGAAGAGCAAGGTGCACCGGATTAGGTGCAGTGAAGATCACGCGATGTCTAACTGGCGGCCAGCAACGATTCCGAAGGCCTCCGTCTACGGAAAGATGTTGAGGGATGTTGAGGATGAGCCGTGCAGCTGCGTTTTGCACCGTCTGAAGTTTGGCGCCTCGTTTGTAGAGCCATACTAGGGGAGGACCCGGAACGTCAAAGGTAGAGTCCCCAAACAACCCTCTGTGGCCAACAAATAGGTATGGACAGATGAGATGATAGGACTAGAGTGAAATGGAGATATGAGGGGTATTCAAGAGGACAGAGGAGGAGAGGCGAGCAGAGGAGGAAAGTGAGGGACAGAGACGAGCACAGGAGAAGAGAAGAGCACAGATGTGGAGTACAAGAGGAGACCTGAGGAGCACACGGAGGACAGAGAAGCATCAGAGTACACGAGAGACCTGAGGAGCACATGGAGGACAGAGAAGCATCAGAGTACAAGAGAGACCTGAGGAGCACATGGAGGACAGAGAAGCATCAGAGTACAAGAGAGACCTGAGGAGCACATGGAGGACAGAGAAGCATCAGAGTACAATAGAGACCTGAGGAGCACATGGAGGACAGAGACGCATCAGAGTACAAGAGGAGACCTGAGGAGCACATGGAGGACAGAGAAGCATCAGAGTACAAGAGAGACCTGAGGAGCACATGGAGGACAGAGAAGCACCAGAGTACAAGAGGAGACCTGAGGAGCACATGGAGGACAGAGAAGCATCAGAGGACAAGAGAGACCTGAGGAGCACATGGAGCACAGAGAAGCATCAGAGTACAAGAGGAGACCTGAGGAGCACATGGAGGACAGAGAAGCATCAGAGTACAAGAGAGACCTGAGGAGCACATGGAGGGCAGAGAAGCATCAGAGGACAAGAGAGACCTGAGGAGCACATGGAGGACAGAGAAGCACCAGAGTACAAGAGAGACCTGAGGAGCACATGGAGGACAGAGAAGCATCAGAGCACAAGAGAGACCTGAGGAGCACATGGAGGACAGAGAAGCACCAGAGTACAAGAGGAGACCTGAGGAGCACATGGAGGACAGAGAAGCATCAGAGTACAAGAGAGACCTGAGGAGCACATGGAGGACAGAGAAGCATCAGAGTACAAGAGGAGACCTGAGGAGCACATGGAGGACAGAGAAGCATCAGAGTACAAGAGCGACCTGAGGAGCACATGGAGGACAGAGAAGCATCAGAGTACAAGAGACCTGAGGAGCACATGGAGGACAGAGAAGCATCAGAGTACAAGAGGAGACCTGAGGAGGACATGGAGGACAGAGAAGCATCAGAGTACACGAGAGACCTGAGGAGCACATGGAGGACAGAGAAGCATCAGAGGACAAGAGAGACCTGAGGAGCACATGGAGGACAGAGAAGCATCAGAGTACAAGAGAGACCTGAGGAGCACATGGAGGACAGAGAAGCATCAGAGTACAAGAGAGACCTGAGGAGCACATGGAGGAGGACAGAGAAGCATCAGAGTACAAGAGGAGACCTGAGGAGCACATGGAGGACAGAGAAGCATCAGAGTACAAGAGAGACCTGAGGAGCACATGGAGGACAGAGAAGCATCAGAGCACAAGAGGAGACCAGAGGAGCACATGGAGGACAGAGAAGCATCAGAGTACAAGAGGAGACCTTAGGAGCACATGGAGGACAGTAAAGCATCAGAGCACAAGAGGAGACCTGAGGAGCACATGGAGGACAGAGAAGCATCAGAGTACAAGAGGAGACCAGAGGAGCACATGGAGGACAGAGAAGCATCAGAGTACAAGAGAGACCTGAGGAGCACATGGAGGAGGACAGAGAAGCATCAGAGTACAAGAGGAGACCTGAGGAGCACATGGAGGACAGAGAAGCATCAGAGTACAAGAGAGACCTGAGGAGCACATGGAGGACAGAGAAGCATCAGAGTACAAGAGAGACCTGAGGAGCACATGGAGGAGGACAGAGAAGCATCAGAGTACAAGAGGAGACCTGAGGAGCACATGGAGGACAGAGAAGCATCAGAGTACAAGAGAGACCTGAGGAGCACATGGAGCACAGAGAAGCATCAGAGTACAAGAGAGACCTGAGGAGCACATGGAGGACAGAGAAGCATCAGAGTACAAGAGGAGACCCGAGGAGCACATGGAGGACAGAGAAGCATCAGAGTACAAGAGAGACCTGAGGAGCACATGGAGGACAGAGAAGCATCAGAGTACAAGAGAGACCTGAGGAGCACATGGAGGACAGAGAAGCATCAGAGTACAAGAGGAGACCTGAGGAGCATATGGAGGACAGAGAAGCATCAGAGTACAAGAGAGACCTGAGGAGCACATGGAGGACAGAGAAGCATCAGAGTACAAGAGAGACCTGAGGAGCACATGGAGGACAGAGAAGCATCAGAGTACAAGAGACCTGAGGAGCACATGGAGGACAGAGAAGCATCAGAGTACAAGAGAGACCTGAGGAGCACATGGAGGACAGAGAAGCATCAGAGTACAAGAGAGACCTGAGGAGCACATGGAGGACAGAGAAGCATCAGAGTACAAGAGAGACCTGAGGAGCACATGGAGGACAGAGAAGCATCAGAGTACAAGAGGAGACCTGAGGAGCACATGGAGGACAGAGAAGCATCAGAGTACAAGAGAGACCTGAGGAGCACATGGAGGACAGAGAAGCATCAGAGTACAAGAGGAGACCTGAGGAGCACATGGAGGACAGAGAAGCATCAGAGTACAAGAGAGACCTGAGTTGCACATGGAGGACAGAGAAGCATCAGAGTACAAGAGAGACCTGAGGAGCACATGGAGGACAGAGAAGCATCAGAGTACAAGAGAGACGTGAGGAGGACATAGAGGACAGAGAAGCATCAGAGTACAAGAGAGACCTGAGGAGCACATGGAGGACAGAGAAGCATCAGAGTACAAGAGACCTGAGGAGCACATGGAGGACAGAGAAGCATCAGAGTACAAGAGACCTGAGGAGCACATGGAGGACAGAGAAGCATCAGAGTACAAGAGAGACCTGAGGAGCACATGGAGGGCAGAGAAGCATCAGAGTACAAGAGGAGACCTGAGGAGCACATGGAGGACAGAGAAGCATCAGAGTACAAGAGGAGACCTGAGTAGCACACGGAGGACAGAGAAGCATCAGAGTACAAGAGAGACCTGAGGAGCACATGGAGGACAGAGAAGCATCAGAGTACAAGAGACCTGAGGAGCACATGGAGGACAGAGAAGCATCAGAGTACAAGAGACCTGAGGAGCACATGGAGGACAGAGAAGCATCAGAGTACAAGAGGCGACCTGAGGAGCACATGGAGGACAGAGAAGCACCAGAGTACAAGAGGAGACCTGAGGACCACACGGAGGACAGAGAAGCATCAGAGTACAAGAGGAGACCTGAGTAGCACACGGAGGACAGAGAAGCATCAGAGTACAAGAGAGACCGGAGGAGCACATGGAGGACAGAGAAGCATCAGAGTACAAGAGAGACCTGAGGAGCACATGGAGGACAGAGAAGCATCAGAGTACAAGAGAGACCTGAGGAGCACATGGAGGACAGAGAAACATCAGAGTACAAGAGAGACCTGAGGACCACATGGAGGACAGAGAAGCATCAGAGTACAAGAGAGACCTGAGGAGCACATGGAGGACAGAGAAGCATCAGAGTACAAGAGACCTGAGGAGCACATGGAGGACAGAGAAACATCAGAGTACAAGAGAGACCTGAGGAGCACATGGAGGACAGAGAAACATCAGAGTACAAGAGAGACCTGAGGACCACATGGAGGACAGAGAAGCATCAGAGTACAAGAGAGACCTGAGGAGCACATGGAGGACAGAGAAGCATCAGAGTACAAGAGAGACCTGAGGAGCACATGGAGGACAGAGAAGCATCAGAGTACAAGAGAGACCTGAGGAGCACATGGAGGACAGAGAAGCATCCGAGTACAAGAGAGACCTGAGGGGCACATGGAGGACAGAGAAGCATCAGAGTACAAGAGGAGACCTGAGGAGCACATAGAGGACAGAGAAGCATCAGAGTACAAGAGGAGACCTGAGGAGCACATGGAGGACAGAGAAGCATCAGAGTACAAGAGAGACCTGAGGAGCACATGGAGGACAGAGAAGCATCAGAGCACAAGAGGAGACCAGAGGAGCACATGGAGGACAGAGAAGCATCAGAGTACAAGAGGAGACCTTAGGAGCACATGGAGGACAGTAAAGCATCAGAGCACAAGAGGAGACCTGAGGAGCACATGGAGGACAGAGAAGCATCAGAGTACAAGAGAGACCTGAGGAGCACATGGAGGACAGAGAAGTATCAGAGTACAAGAGAGACCTGAGGAGCACATGGAGGACAGAGAAGCATCAGAGTACAAGATGAGAGGCGAGAGAGAAGAAGACCACAGTTGAAGAGAGAGCTATCCGTGAAGGGAAGAGGACACAGTTGTAAAGAAAAATACATTGGAAAGAGTAACTATTGGAGTGATTTTGAACTCTTACCTTCTCTGGAAGCGGCTCCTGCGGAGGCACTCGTCATCCTGAGAAGGAAGCAGGGAGGTAGAGGTAACCAGTACACAGCGAACGCCGGTAGTGAGGGCGAGAGCGTAATTAGAGAGAGGAGATAGCGAAGGTGGCACAGAGGGAGGCACAGAAGGAAGGAAGAGGGGGAGGTGAGGGATAGAGGAATGGAACAGTAGAGAGCGAAGAGGAGGTAGGATGAGAAAGGTAAAGTGGGTCGACGGGGACAGAGGGCAGAGATTAAGAAAGGGGGGGAGAAACAAATGAGAGATTTGTTAGTTCTGCCAGTGCTGATGGGGTTCAAGTTCAGGTTTCACTGATTTGAACAATAAAGTCAACCACAAAAAAATAATGTACAGTATTTAAACATTATCAATGTAGACATTTTAACCAATGCAAAATAACCATCTCTTAAAACAGAAATGTTTACGTGCTGGGTGTATCTATGTATTTGGCAGACCAGCCGCGGGGTTGATGAGACCCAACACTCGCCCGAGGAGCTTGGGATCAATACCCCCACCTCCAATAACTCCAAACACAATCAAACACTTCACACCAATACGTATGATTTTAGCTTTGACACATGGAAAGGTTGGATGTATCTTACAATGTAAGCATAACTGTAGACAAAGGTTTACTGGATTCATATGTGTACGAATGATTAAAATCTAAAAAAAAAAAAAAAATGGGGTCTTCTTCATGTAGGTAATCATTGTGAAGCTAAAGATTGAGAAGACAACAATACCTTAAACCAGTTTTGAAAACCAGGTGTCAGTCGTCTGTGTAAATCAACCCTTGCCTACATAGATTGTTTAGAATGATGTAGATTTCTTCAGACTATTTCTCGAGTTCGTAATTGTTCCTTGAGTTCTGAAGCTGCTGGAACCATGGGAAGCAACTAAGACACGTTTCGGAAAGTTTGAGGATGAAAGACTTGGAGTCAGAAAAATTAAGATACTTTGGTTACAAGGGACTAGAATGCGGACCAATTATTTTGAGAGACACTGCAGCTATAGTATACATTGCTTCAATAATTTGGTTGGCCCTCTCTGTCTGTCCATTTATCCGGGGGTGACATTCAGGTGAATAGCCATGATCAATATCTAATGAAGAGTAAAGGGATTTTCAAAAACAAGAGGTGTATTGGGATTCTCTATCAGAAATAACGGTATGTGGTAGACCACGAAGTCAAAACATATCCAAATACATCTTTAAGCAACTACAGGAGCCTGGTACGATTTTAAATGGAGAAAAATTAGCTGTCTTTGACAATAGATCTACAATGACCATAATTACACTCTTTCTATTGGAAAATTGAAGATCTATGATGAAGTCAAACTAAATCAGCTGAGAGTGCACTGGCAAGGGAAGTAAAGAGCCCAAAGTTTTAATCATATGTAGACTTGCCTTGTAAACGTATACAACCTTGTACATACATTTCAACATGTGAGGTACTGTTGGTCACCAGAACGGTTGAAAAACCTAATTAAATGCGTTATTTCCTCCATGTCTGGAAATGAAGAAGTTATGATATATTTGAAGAACAACTTATAGGAATAATCAAGGCTGGTCATTAAAAATAGAGATTATAGTGATGAGATAATGGCGTCTTGCATTGTAATTCTGGTTCAACCTCACATGAGCATCCCGAAATCTTTCATGGAAGGTACTGGCAATATTTTTTTCCTAATGGCCTCAGGAGTATCCCCACACCTCCCCAGCAATTGTGCATCCGGGAAAAAGGAGCCAGGTAGATGCTAGCACTCCAAAAGTCAGAACAAAGGAGGTCACGCATATGTGAGCAGCAGAAAGAACACAAATGCACCATGTCGGGGGCAACAGTTAGCACCTGACAGCGCACACAAGGCGTCTCCTTCCAGCCAAGCAGGAAAGTCTAACAGGAACTGTGAGTTCCCAACATACACAAGGACGTGAAGGCACAACAATAGCGTAGGGCCCAAAAGTGACTCAGAGTATACAACCGGGACTGGATAAAACTGGTCTGGACTCTTCCTACTGAAGCAAGACTAAGGCTGATTTGCAAACAGTAGGTCCTAGTCGGTGGCAGCACAGTGAGCAAAAAAAGAATGTATTGGAATTCAGTCTAGAGCAATTACCATCGACTGAGATTAATTCAATGATTCAATTTATCATTTTGTTAATTTTTCTCTGTAGAGAATCAAACAGCTCGCTATAGTAACGAAGATGTGAACTCCATTTCCAGCCAGAGCCATATCTTTGAAATGGCCCTGAACCCATCTTTTGGGATAGAGCCTGATGACTACAGAACCTCTACAGTAGACCAGTGGAAGGGGATGGGGCACAATTATAGAACTCAAGTGACCTCCAGAAAAGAATCGACACTAGAAGAACCTTGCTGTGACTCCTGATCGAACTCTGGAAAGAATGACTATGACTACGCTAGGACTGCACTGTGGAATATGTCTGCAGAAAGAACCAGAAGGCCTGAAGGAACTGTGGGACGCAATGATTCCATATAGATTACATAGGAAAGAACCAGGTGGGCCCATGGGAACCTTCTAGGTCCTTGACTGACCTCTGCTGATATAGAGGGGCTGTACTTAGAAAGCCACCGGAATAGTCTCAGGTGGAAAAAAAAACATGAGAACTAAAGAGATTCTACTATGGGATGATCTCCTGGAGAAGGACTAGAGGAACTGTGCTATGAACTTTGGGCACTCGGGGTGAAGGTACTACTGCGGAACAAAAGTGGTTGATCTTTGGAGCGTAACCAGGAAGTCTAGAAGGGCTCCAAGATGGCCAGGCAAGCAGAAGGCAAGAAGACTCGAGGAACATCATTATAGAAGGACTTACGATCGATCTCCAAGCGGAAAAAGAACCAGGAGGACTAAAGGGGATCCACTAAAGAAAGAACTTAGGACGCAGAATAATGTTCAGAGGTGCTCCACGGTGGAAGGAGTATTGATCAATCTCCAATAGAGGGGTGGGCGGAATCAGTAAAGAGGAACAAACGGCGGAGGTCGGCTGACCGTCTCCTAAGGAAGGACCAGAGGGCACTACTGACATGCTGTGGAATGACCAATGGAGGAACCACAAGGACCAGAGGTCTCCACTATAGAAATGGTGCACATGAATTATGGGGGTGCGGGAAGGGGGGGGGGGGGGGGAAGAGACGATCTCTACTAGAGAGCACTGCTGACCCATCTCTGTAACAAGCATTTGCAATGTAATAGGTCTCGCCTTTGCGAGAGTTTAAGCTATTGGCACTGTACATGACAATGTCTTATTTATATGTTTTGATAATTAAATCATAAATAAAAAAGGCATTGTCATGTACAATGCCAATAGCTCAAACTCTTATAAATGGGAGACCTATTGAAAGAAGCAGCCGGTATTGTCCCGGGCTGCTTAGAAAGTGAATGCGCGCATGACGCACTGAATGTTGCAGGAAAACCTGTTGTGCCTGCAGTAGGAGAAACTATTTAAATAAAATAGTGCTTATAGACTAAAAAAGACTCACTGTGTAACCAACCACCAAAGTAAAAGGATGAGGTGGGAGCCCACCCCGCGTTTCGCCGCCGCAGCCCGAGCTGTTCTGGAAGCCTTCTCCGGGCCGCTCTCAGCGCGACCCGGAAGTCAGGCAACCTTGCCTGAGACATGGGAGGGGCATGGAGCGCGCAGCCGGAAGTGTCCGGGGCTCATGTGAGCTGAGGGAGCCCCGCGTGTTGCAGCCCACGTGTAGGAGAAGCGAGGCGGGAGCCCACCCCACACTGGCAAGCAGTAGAGGAAGTCTGGCGGGAGCCCACCCCGGCTTCGTGAATGCCGCATGGTGCGGCCGGAGCAGAATTTCAGGCCGGGTTCCTGAGAGCAAGACGGAACCTCGTGTGTTGATGTGCCACAAAGAGTGACCGGGTGAAGAGAAGAGTCTCTCTCCCCCCCCTCCCCCCCTGCCATCGAGAAGACCAGCCAGGGAGCAGCGCAGAGTCCCCACAAGAGCCAGTGAGTGGGGTTGAGCAGGAGCCTGCAGGTGGTTAAATGCATTAAATACTGGCTGATAATGCATGCAAGCGTGCCGCGCCTGGACAGGAGTTGTGCACGCGTATGGTGTGAGCAGGAGTTGTGTTAACGCAGCAAGCCGTACGCGTGCACATCTCCGGTCTGTTAAGCTTCGGCACAGACAGTTGATGTGCATGCATACAGCTTGCGGCGTTATTACAACTCTTGCTCGCACCATACGCATGCACATCTCCTGTCCAGGCCTTGCCGTACACGTGCACATGTCCTGTCCCCCTTCCGACCCAAGTCGACAACAATAGATCTCGCCCATAGTGTGCAGCGCTTTGCGCTGCATCGCTAGGCGAGACCTAAAAAGGACCCGGAAGACTAGAGGGCCGCTTATCGATTGCGCACCCTGAAGTAAATAAAGAGGAGAAGGACCCAAGGAGTAACCCTTAATAGATCACTCGGGCGACAGACTTGAAGATAAGAGACCTGGTCTTAGCAGACACTTGTTCATAGAAAACACTGGAGACCCATCTAGAGTTGGAGAAAAACCATCTCCCAAATTAGAAATCGACCAAAAGCCTTCCGTTCAGAGGTGTTCCACATCTAGCTTCCTCTTCCAGAACCTTGGCATCAATGGAGAGAGTTCATGCCTAGTACCTATCAGTACTGGTCCATGTCCTGTTGTGATCATGAGTTACCTACTGCAAAGTGCTTCAAGGTCACATGAGGTGTAGTAAACGCTATACAAATATAAAATTACCAAGTACAAGGACTCCATACTCATTTTCCAGCATGGATGGAGGTATGCAAGGGGTAGCAGGTGATGACTAGATCAGGTGCACAAACAATTGGGGGTTGTGGGGGGGGGGGAAGAGGGGGGGAAGGGGGATGACTGGATCAGGGGCACAATCATTAGGGGTTGTGTGGGGGGAGAGGGTGATGGCTGGATCAGGGGCACAATCATTAGGGGTTGTGGGGGGGGGGGGAGGGTGATGGCTGGATCAGGGGCACAATCATTAGGGGTTGGGGGGGAGGGTGATGACTGGATCAGGGGCACAATCAGGGGTTGTGGGGGGGGGGGGAAGAGGGTGATGACTGGATCAGGGGCACAATCATTAGGGGTTGTGGGGCAAGAGGGCGTTGACTGGATCAGGGGCACAATAATTAGGGGTTGTGGGGGGGGGGGGGAGGAGAGGGTGATGACTTGATCAGGGGCACAGTCATTAGGGGTTGTGGGGCCAGATGGCATTGACTGGATCAGGGGCACAATCATTAGGGGCGGTTGACACTCTTGTGGGACCAGGCGCCTAAAGGAGCAGTCAGAAAGAATAATCCACATATTAACACTACGCAAGTGACCTGCGGGTGCAGAGTAAGACAGGATCTTAAAGCCGAAATAAGATCCTCGTGGTAGAGGCAGGCCACTCCGCCACACTGAGGATCTACAGATGCTCAAGAAAGGCCACCGAGGAAGTGGACACGAGAGAGAACTCGGCCAGGAGTCCCTCTCGCTCAAACTATCCAACAACTTGAACCTTGTGGAGCGTGGAGACAGGGGCTGCATCAAGAAAAGGTGCAACTCTTCGGAAAATCAACCAACCAGACAGGTCAGTTTGGGGTCAAGTAGCAAGAAGGGCGTCTTACTGGATTGGCCCAAGGATTAGAGACTTCTAGAATTTGGAAGTAGTGACAATTTGCAGCATTTTATTGGGGGACCAGGGTGCCAGAATGCAGGTGGGTGGATTGCAAAGTATCCAGCACTCTCAGCCCTCATAATTGGTACCCAATGACCTCTGACCAGTAGGAAGGTGACCTGACAATATTTGAGGAGCCCCAGATGTGTAGTGATGGTAGGCAGCGCCCACCCCATCTTAACCAGTGATAGAAGGCCAGTGTGCTGCCTTCTACTACCACCCTAGCCTAGACACCACAAAGACCAGCTGGGCCTCAAGGCCTGCCTACATTTATACTGTGTGGGTACAGAGAGGGAATGGGACATGGCGGGGGCAGGTGCCAGAACAGGAACTTTTCTTGATGTACTCAATGAATGGTCTTCGAGGGCAATACCAACTCACGGCCCTTAAAGTGCAGAGTCACACAGGGTTCCTCACTGAGTCCCACCCTTTTTAATACCTATATGGCCCCGTTGGCGGAAGTAGTGTCCCCCTTTGGGATCCACATGATGACATACGCCGACGATACACACAGTTGGTTGGATCTCGGAGCCATCCCACCAAACAGGACAATGGTCTCCTCTCCTGCTTGGAGGAAGTTGCACAATGGAGGAGTCTCTCCCATTTGAAGCTCAACGGTGAGAAGACAGAGCTCCTGATCCCTGGCAACTCACCAAGCTCCTTTCCAAAACCCCTGTGGCCTTCCTCCATGGGCCCGGTGCCGGCCCCCAAAATTGAGATTAAAAGCCTTGGAATCTGGCTTGACCAGAATCTCACCTTCAAAGTACCGGCGAGGAAGACGGCCGCTTCATGCTATGGCCTACTGAGAAGAATTCGTAAAATCCTCCCTCTTCTAACCTTGCCAGCAAAAAGACTAGTGACCCAGGCCCTAATCCTGTCCAGATTGGACTACGGAAATGCTCTTTATTTAGGTGGCCCAAGGGAGGTGATTTCAAAATTGCAGGTCATACAGAATAAACTTCAGGGCTCTCTGTACAGTCCACAAGGCGCTGAATGGAAGTGGACTCTTAATTACAAAAGCTAGGATTCGCCCTTACAGGGCAAACAGGAAACTCGATCAAATGACCTCCATCTGGCTGTGGTCCCTAGGATCAAGAGGGCCGGAAGTGGCGGAAGGCTCTTTTCACTCAATGCCTCCAGACTCTGGAACACCCTCCCACCACATCTACGGAGCGAGAGGAACCATCTAAAGTTCCGAAAACAATTGAAGACCTGGCTTTTTCCATAAAGAAGATGGGCCCTCTAAATACCGACCGCAGCGATGGGGCGCTTCCGGGTAGCCATGCGCTATACAAGTGCCAATAAGAAGAAGAATTTTAAGGGATGGGCAAAGCGGGCTCTGGAGTGGTGCCCTGATGACCTTGAAAAATTCTTTAACAGATGTTTCAAACAATGTTTTCCTTTAACTTATTTTGAAAGTGGGCGACGTGTGTCTAGTGCAGACATTTTGCAAATAAATATTGCGTCCGTTTCCTTCTTTTAGATCGAAGCTCACATACTCATATGCCTCGGAGATTACTTGCCGTCATATTCGTGACCTGCTGCTGTGTTCGAATATTAAAACACACGTCACTGTCCCTGAATATTAGATGTAAACACATTTGGACGAGTGTACCTGTGCACTGCCAGTCACCTGCCAAAGATGGCATGAAAACGCTTAAACTGGATCAATAATTCAGGAGCCCCCAAAATACGTTTAGCCCAAGGCCCCCCAAACCATCAAAATGTCCCCGAGTACACCCCGTGCATCAAACACACTAAAGGATTCTAGCGCTTCAGCGCTGGCAGAAGGACTATAGCTGGTTGAAGGATTCTAGCTGGCAGAAGGATTCTAGCGCTTCGACGCTGGCAGAAGGATTCTAGCGCTTCGACGCTGGCAGAAGGATTCTAGCGCTTCAGCGCTGGCAGAAGGACTCTAGCTGGTTGAGGGATTCTAGCGCTGGCAGAAGGAGTCTAGCTGGTTGAAGGACTCTGGCGCTTCAGTGCTGGCTGAAGGACTCTAGCTGGTTGAAGGATTCTAGCTCTCCAGCGCTGGATGAAGGATTCTAGCGCTTCAGCGCTGGCAGAAGGATTCTAGCGCTGGCAGAAGGATTCTAGCTGGTTGAAGGATTCTAGCTGGTTGAAGGATTCTAGCGCTTCTGCATTGGTTGAAGGACTCTAGCGCTTCAGCACTGGTTGAAGGACTCTAGCGCTTCAGCACTGGTTGAAGGACTCTAGCGCTTCAGCACTGGTTGAAGGACTCTAGCGCTTCAGCACTGGTTGAAGGACTCTAGCGCTTCAGCACTGGTTGAAGGACTCTAGCGCTTCAGCACTGGCTGAAGGATTCTAGCTGGTTGAAGGATTCTAGCGCTTCAGCGCTGGCAGAAGGACTCTAGCTGGTTGAAGGATTCTGGCGCTTAAGCGCTGGTTGAAGGATTCTAGCGCCTTTACACTGGTGCACACATGCCGGAATCTAGGCGGATCCTTCCGGATCCAGCAGTTATTCTCAAACGATGATCCGGGAGAGCCATCACATCCTTCAGTGTCTGCACCAGTAGAGCGCGGGGGCACAGAAGCGGTGCCAGCCCGCATTCACTGTGCCCAGAGAGGCGATGCAAACGCCTGCCCTGGCAGACCCACTCCTTGGACCAGGCTTGCGCCCTGGGTGGGGAGGTCGGATGTATCCGGCTCCGGCTGCGCCAACACGCCCTCACGTGTCCCTTTACTGCTGCCAAGAAGTCACGTGAGATCTGAAGGTTTGTTTCAAGTCTCTTTGTAGCAAGCTGTGCTCGTTGGCTCGAGCACGCTCTGTGGGAATGGCCGATACCGGTCTAGATGCAAGCACGTGAAAAGAGCCGTCTTTACAACACACAGGGATTTCTGGCGCTCACAGGAGTGTTTTGTAGCGCCCACCGGGAACCAAAGCTGCAGGGTTTTTAAGTGCTGCCCTGAAGGTGGCATGGAGCGGGTTTAAGAGGCCACGTGACTCGTGCAGCTATATTACAAGGACTGTAACTTTCCACTTGCAGGTAAACACAAGAACCGCTCGTCTACCCACTGAGATATGCTACATAAAACACAGCTCTGTGACCTATGTCGCACACCCTATGATCAGAAGCAGGTGCACTAACCCTCTGTGCTATGTGATGACGCTTCAGACCTGTGTCCAGAGGTGGCGCTGGTCCTGGTTCGCCTTGTGC
This sequence comes from Triturus cristatus, assembly GCF_964204655.1. Taxonomy (NCBI): domain Eukaryota; kingdom Metazoa; phylum Chordata; class Amphibia; order Caudata; family Salamandridae; genus Triturus; species Triturus cristatus. The sequence goes on along the minus strand of NC_140585.1, from coordinate 72,453,257 downwards.
ACCTGGCCCTGTTCCTGGGTCTCCTGGGTCTCAGACCACTTTCTCGGGGTCCTGGTCTACTTGGCCTTCCTTGTCCTGGTGCACCTGGCCTTGCTCCTGGTTCTCCTGTTCCATATCCTGCTTGTCTTCCTTGTCCTGGTGCACCTGGCCTTGCTCCTGGTTCTCCTGTTCCATATCCTGCTTGTCTTCCTTGTCCTGGTGCACCTGGCCTTGCTCCTGGTTCTTCTGTTCCATATCCTGCTTGTCTTCCTTGTCCTGGTGCACCTGGCCTTGCTCCTGGTTCTTCTGTTCCATATCCTGCTTGTCTTCCTTGTCCTGGTGCACCTGGCCTTGGTCCTGGTTCTTCTGTTCCATATCCTGCTTGTCTTCCTTGTCCTGGTGGACCTGGCCTTGCTCCTGGTTCTCCTGATCCATATCCTGCTGGTCTTCCTCGTCCTGGTGCACCTGGCCTTGCTCCTGGTTCTTCTGTTCCATATCCTGCTTGTCTTCCTTGTCCTGGTGCACCTGGCCTTGCTCCTGGTTCTTCTGTTCCATATCCTGCTTGTCTTCCTTGTCCTGGTGGACCTGGCCTTGCTCCTGGTTCTCCTGATCCATATCCTGCTTGTCTTCCTTGTCCTGGTGCACCTGGCCTTGCTCCTGGTTCTCCTGATCCATATCCTGCTTGTCTTCCTTGTCCTGGTGCACCTGGCCTTGCTCCTGGTTCTTCTGTTCCATATCCTGCTTGTCTTCCTTGTCCTGGTGCACCTGGCCTTGCTCCTGGTTCTTCTGTTCCATATCCTGCTTGTCTTCCTTGTCCTGGTGCACCTGGATTGCTCCTGGTTCTCCTAGTTCTTGTCCAACCTGGTCTCTCTTGTCCTGGTGAACCTGGCCTTGCTCCTGGTTCTCCTGATCCATATCCTGCTTGTCTTCCTTGTCCTGGTGCACCTGGCCTTGCTCCTGGTTCTTCTGTTCCATATCCTGCTTGTCTTCATTGTCCTGGTGCACCTGGCCTTGCTCCTGGTTCTCCTAATCCATATCCTGCTTGTCTTCCTTGTCCTGGTGCACCTGGCCTTGCTCCTGGTTCTCCTAATCCATATCCTGCTCGTCTTCCTTGTCCTGGTGCACCTGGCCTTGCTCCTGGTTCTCCTGATCCATATCCTGCTTGTCTTCCTTGTCCTGGTGCACCTGGCCTTGCTCCTGGTTCTTCTGTTCCATATCCTGCTTGTCTTCCTTGTCCTGGTGCACCTGGCCTTGCTCCTGGTTCTCCTGTTCCATATCCTGCTTGTCTTCCTTGTCCTGGTGGACCTGGCCTTGCTCCTGGTTCTCCTGATCCATATCCTGCTTGTCTTCCTTGTCCTGGTGCACCTGGCCTTGCTCCTGGTTCTTCTGTTCCATATCCTGCTTGTCTTCCTTGTCCTGGTGCACCTGGATTGCTCCTGGTTCTCCTAGTTCTTGTCCAACCTGGTCTCTCTTGTCCTGGTGAACCTGGCCTTGCTCCTGGTTCTCCTGATCCATATCCTGCTTGTCTTCCTTGTCCTGGTGCACCTGGCCTTGCTCCTGGTTCTTCTGTTCCATATCCTGCTTGTCTTCATTGTCCTGGTGGACCTGGCCTTGCTCCTGGTTCTCCTAATCCATATCCTGCTTGTCTTCCTCGTCCTGGCTGGTGCACCTGGCCTTGCTCCTGGTTCTTCTGTTCCATATCCTGCTGGTCTTCCTCGTCCTGGTGCACCTGGCCTTGCTCCTGGTTCTTCTGTTCCATATCCTGCTTGTCTTCCTTGTCCTGGTGCACCTGGCCTTGCTCCTGGTTCTTCTGTTCCATATCCTGCTTGTCTTCCTTGTCCTGGTGGACCTGGCCTTGCTCCTGGTTCTCCTGATCCATATCCTGCTGGTCTTCCTCGTCCTGGTGCACCTGGCCTTGCTCCTGGTTCTCCTGATCCATATCCTGCTTGCCTTCCTTGTCCTGGTGCACCTGGCCTTGCTCCTGGTTCTTCTGTTCCATATCCTGCTTGTCTTCCTTGTCCTGGTGCACCTGGCCTTGCTCCTGGTTCTTCTGTTCCATATCCTGCTTGTCTTCCTTGTCCTGGTGGACCTGGCCTTGCTCCTGGTTCTCCTGATCCATATCCTGCTGGTCTTCCTTGTCCTGGTGCACCTGGCCTTGCTCCTGGTTCTTCTGTTCCATATCCTGCTTGTCTTCCTTGTCCTGGTGCACCTGGCCTTGCTCCTGGTTCTTCTGTTCCATATCCTGCTTGTCTTCCTTGTCCTGGTGCACCTGGCCTTGCTCCTGGTTCTTCTGTTCCATATCCTGCTTGTCTTCCTTGTCCTGGTGCACCTGGCCTTGCTCCTGGTTCTCCTGTTCCATATCCTGCTTGTCTTCCTTGTCCTGGTGCACCTGACCTTGCTCCTGGTTCTCCTGATCCATATCCTGCTTGTCTTCCTCGTCCTGGTGCACCTGGCCTTGCTCCTGGTTCTTCTGTTCCATATCCTGCTGGTCTTCCTTGTCCTGGTGCACCTGGCCTTGCTCCTGGTTCTCCTGATCCATATCCTGCTTGTCTTCCTTGTCCTGGTGCACCTGGCCTTGCTCCTGGTTCTCCTGATCCATATCCTGCTTGTCTTCCTTGTCCTGGTGCACCTGGCCTTGCTCCTGGTTCTTCTGTTCCATATCCTGCTTGTCTTCCTTGTCCTGGTGCACCTGGCCTTGCTCCTGGTTCTTCTGTTCCATATCCTGCTTGCCTTCCTTGTCCTGGTGCACCTGGCCTTGCTCCTGGTTCTTCTGTTCCATATCCTGCTTGTCTTCCTTGTCCTGGTGGACCTGGCCTTGCTCCTGGTTCTCCTAATCCATATCCTGCTTGTCTTCCTTGTCCTGGTGCACCTGGCCTTGCTCCTGGTTCTCCTGTTCCATATCCTGCTTGTCTTCCTTGTCCTGGTGCACCTGACCTTGCTCCTGGTTCTCCTGATCCATATCCTGCTTGTCTTCCTCGTCCTGGTGCACCTGGCCTTGCTCCTGGTTCTTCTGTTCCATATCCTGCTGGTCTTCCTTGTCCTGGTGCACCTGGCCTTGCTCCTGGTTCTCCTAATCCATATCCTGCTGGTCTTCCTTGTCCTGGTGCACCTGGCCTTGCTCCTGGTTCTTCTGTTCCATATCCTGCTTGTCTTCCTTGTCCTGGTGCACCTGGCCTTGCTCCTGGTTCTTCTGTTCCATATCCTGCTTGTCTTCCTTGTCCTGGTGCACCTGGCCTTGCTCCTGGTTCTCCTAATCCATATCCTGCTTGTCTTCCTTGTCCTGGTGCACCTGGCCTTGCTCCTGGTTCTTCTGTTCCATATCCTGCTTGCCTTCCTTGTCCTGGTGCACCTGGCCTTGCTCCTGGTTCTCCTGATCCATATCCTGCTTGTCTTCCTTGTCCTGGTGCACCTGGCCTTGCTCCTGGTTCTCCTGTTCCATATCCCGCTTGTCTTCCTTGTCCTGGTGCACCCGGCCTTGCTCCTGGTTCTCTTACTTGTGTTCCACATGGCCTTCCTTGTCCTGGTGTACCTGGCCTTGCTCCTGGTTCTCCTGGTACTTCTCCACCTGGTTCTCTTGGCATTGGTCCTGCTTCTCCTGGTCCCTGCCTACCTGGCCTTCCTTGTCCTGGCCTTGGTCCTAGTTCACCAAACACCAGCCTAAACAGCCAGGTGCAGCAGGACAAGGGATGCAAGGGCCAGGAGAACCAGGACCAAGGCCAGTGGACCAGGACAAGGAAGGCCAGGTGGACAAGGACCAGGAGAACCAGGAGCAAGGCCAGGTGCACCAGGACAAGGAAGGCCAAGTGGACAAGTACCAAGAGAACCAGGACCAAGGCCAGGTGGACAAGGACCAGGAGAACCAGGACAGAGGCTAGGTACTCCAGGAAAAAGAAGGCCAGGTAGTCAAGGACCAGGAGAACCAGGATCAAGGATGGCTAGGTAGACAAGGGCCAGGAGAAAGTGGTCCTGAGGCACAAGGGAACCAGGACCAAGGCCAGGTGCACCAAGACAAAGGGAGGCCAGGTAAGCAAGGACCAGGAGAACAAGGACCAAGGCTGGGTGAACCGGGACAAGGAAGACCAGGAGAACCAGGATCAAGGCTGAGTGAACCAGGACAAGGAAAGACAGGTAGTCAAAGGCCAGGAGAACCAGGACTGAGGCTAGGTGCACCAGGACAAGGAAGCCAGGTGGACAAGAACCAGAAGCAAGGCCAGGTGTACCAGGATAAGAATGGCCAGGTAGGCAAGGATCAGGAGAACCAGGACCAAGGCCAGGTTTACCAGAACAAGGAAGGCCAAGCATGGAAAGACTAGGAGAACCAGGACCAAGGCCAGGTGCACCAGAACAAGGAAGGCCCGGGGGCCAAGGACCAGGAGAATGAGGACCAAGGCCAGGTACAACAGGACAAGAAAGAACAGGTGGACAAGGACCAGGTGAACCAGGACCAAGGCCAGATGCACAAGGACAAATAAGTCCAGGTAGACAAGGACCAGGAGAAAGTGGTCTGAGACACAGGAGGACCAAGGCCAGATGCACCAGGCCAAGGAAAGCCAGGTGGACAAGGACCAGGAGAATCAGGACAACCAGGAGAAAGGCCAGGAGCACCAGGAGAAGGAAGGTCAGATGGAAAAGGACCAGGACAACCAGGAGAAAGGCCAGGAGCACCAGGAGAAGGAAGGGCAGATGGACAAGTACCAAGAGAACCAGGAGCAAGGTCAGGTGCACCAGGACAAGGAAGGCCAGGTGGACAAGGACCAGGAGAACTAGGACCACGGCCGCTAGGTGCAATAGTGCAAGGAAGGTTACTTAGGCAAGGCCCAGGACCAAGGCCAGGTGGACAAGGACCAGGAGAACCAGGAGCAAGGCCAGGCAGTCCAGACCCAGGAGAACACTACCAAAGCCAGATATACCAGGACAAGGAAGGCCAGGGGGACAAGGACCAGGAGACAGTGGCCCAGAGGCATGGGGAATCAGGACCAATGCCAGGAGGACTAGGAGCAGGTGGATGCCCAATACTGGAAGGACCAGATCTGAGAAAACAGATAGACCAGCCCTGAGAAGACAAGGGCCTGGGGGCACTGTGGGAGCGGGAGCAAGAGAACCAGTGCAGGACCACGAGGAATAGAACAAGGGCCAGGGGTGGTAGGAGTAAGACCAGAAGGTAGGAGGAGCACGAGGATGGGAAGGATGACCAGGAGTCCAGCACCCAGAGGAGAAGGCCAATCTAAGCCACAAGGCTGAAGACAAGCCCCTCGTTGCAGTGGCCACAACTCTTCTAAACAATCTGTGGTACTCTCAGGCCACAGGCCATTGAGACCGAGTACCTTTTTGCAGCCCACTGAAAGCACTGCTTAACCCTCTGGCCGGTCTTAAACTACAGTCTGTGTCCAATGAAGGAAACTAGAACAGGTTTATGGTCACATTTATCTTGTTGCCAATTTATTTGCGGAAGAGAGGGTGGCAGTTTACCACAAACAATGCACAGGTTGGCCATCATTGGCTCCACCCCTCACGACTCCACCCCTCACCCTCATGACTCCACCCCTCACGACTCCACCCCTCACCCTCACGACTCCACCCCTCACCCTCACGACTCCACCCCTCACCCTCACGACTCCACCCCTCATGAACCCACCCCTCATGACCCCACCCCCTCATTCTCATGACCCCACTCCTCACGACCCCACCCCTCACCCTCATGACCCCACCCCTCACCCTCATGACCCCCACCCCTCCACCCATCACCCTCATTACCCCACCCCTCATGACCCCACCCCTCACCCTCATGACCCTACCCCTCACCCTCATGACCCCACTCCTCACGACCCCACCCCTCACCCTCATGACCCCACCCCTCACCCTCATGACCCCACCCCTCACCCTCATGACCCCACCCCTCACCCTCATGACCTTGCCCTCTTTCTGTCGCAGCCAGCAGTTAGGATGGTAGAGGGAACGTTCTGCATGTCCAGCCCTATGCACAGATATCCCCTGGCTGTCCCTTAGGCCTGGCCGCTGCGGCCGATGCCACCTCTTGGCTGCCCTCTGGTACCCCTGGTAACAGCAGTTGTGAAGCATCAGCAAGAACCAGAAACCAGGATTATTTCATGCATTTCCTGCTCCTTGCACCCCATGGGCACAGCACGTGTGTCCTGGGCCCCAATGTAAGAGATATTGGCCACGCTGTCTGCCAGTTGGGTAATAATGCCATCACTGGGGTGTGGCGGACTCCTGGCCCCGTGCCACTGCGCTAGTTCTACCTATGCCGCTGTTCTGCCCTCCTCCCCTGCACTAGTTCTACCTATGCCACTGTTCTGCCCCCCTCCCCTGCAGGAGGTGTTGTTGTGAGTCTATGGGGGGCGCCCTGTGTCAGACACTATCTGAACCCGCTTCAATAATAACCAGCAGGCACCCCCCCCACCCATGGCATGGGGGCGCCCAGTGTCAGACACTATCTGAACCCGCTTCAATAATAACCAGCAGGCACCCCCCCCACCCATGGCATGGGGGCGCCCAGTGTCAGACACTATCTGAACCCGCTTCAATAATAACCAGCAGGCACCCCCCCCACCCATGGCATGGGGGCGCCCAGTGTCAGACACTATCTGAACCCGCTTCAATAACAACCAGCAGGCACCCCCCCCACCCATGGCATGTGGGCGCCCAGTGTCAGACACTATCTGAACCCGCTTCAATAATAACCAGCAGGCACCCCCCCCACCCATGGCATGTGGGCGCCCAGTGTCAGACACTATCTGAACCCGCTTCAATAATAACCAGCAGGTCTCGCATTAGTTAAGAGCTGACCTATTGGCTTTGCGAATGGAAAAGAAATGCGACGTTTGCTTTTTTTTTTTTTTAGTAATTCACTTTTGCAGCAATGGCGGCAGATCATGTGTTAGAAAAGGTAGACGGACCGGGAGGGCCGGCCGGGGTCAGGGGGAGAGGTCTCCGGGGAGAGCCGTCTCCAGCGATCGTACAGACAAGTAACTTCCCCCCCCACAGACAGAGATCACACACGGATAAGGTTCAGTGTTCTTTATAGGTACTTAGTTATGATACGGTAGAATGGTACACGGAGGTCTGGACGCAGGGGTCCCCTCGATTAGAGTCTCGTAAGGTAGGGAAGGGGGTAGCGGGTCAGTCTATTTACCAATCAGGTAGTTCAGATGAGATGATGACGAGCTCACAATCCTCGAGCTTGGTGTTTAGGCAGTACGGTCCGCGGCAGCGCCAGCAGGTCCCGGTAAGGATGGTTGATACAACGGGCCGCGGCAGCGCCAGCAGGTCCCCGGAAGATTTACGGGCCGCGGCAGCGCCAGCAGGTCCCCGGGAAAGATGGTCGTTACAACGGGCCGCGGCAGCGCCAGCAGGTCCCAGGAAGATGAAGGTTGCAGAAGGCCGCGGCAGCGCCAGCAGGCAGGACGATGGTTCACAAGAGCGGGCTACGGCAGCGCCAGTAGACCGTCAGGGTTGAGTTCACTCGGTGTCTCTCGACTCCAGGATACAACTGCCTTCCTGCTCCGGAGCTGCCTTAGTTATAGGGCTGGTGCCCTTTGATGTCCGGACCCTCGCACTTGGAGGTCGGAGGGTCCGGGATGAAGGTGTCCAGACACCCAGCAGGGGGTGGAGCCAGCGCCTGGGGGCTGCTGGAGGCGATCGGCACCTGGCGGGGGAAGAGCTCTTGACGCTTCGTTCTCCCATTGACCTGCCAAGTGGTCCGCTCACCTCCTGGGTGGATGGTGGTGCCGGGATGTCGGGCCGGCCAGGCCCGGGGTTAGGGTCGAGGTGAGGCCACGCGGCCGCGTGGTGCAGGGCCCAAGATGGCGGCTTGACCCGGCCGGGGAAGCCGGTGGGGCTGGGCCCCGTGATGAGTAGGGGTCCGAGGGCAGAGGGTCCGTCGGGAGACGGAGTACAGGTGCTTGTCACGGGGGTATGCCTGGTGGGCCGGAGCTCGGGCCCTGTCGTGCGGGGGGGGAAGCAAGCCCTCTGTGTGGCCTGTCCAACATGCGTCCCCCCCAGCTGAAGGCGGGGAGAGTCACCCATCTCCTTGGGGACTCTCTTCGTCGAGGCGGAAAAAGCGGGACAGGCCATCCGCGTTGGCGTGGTCTTGGCCTGGCTGGTGCTCCACAGTGAAGTCCATTCCCTGCAGGGAAATGGACCAGCGCAAGAGTTTTGGGTTCTCCCCCCGCATCTGCATCAGCCATTGCAGGGGTCGATGGTCGGTTTGTACCCGGAAGTGGGTACCGAAGAGATAGGGTCGGAGCTTTTTGAGGGCCCACACTACTGCAAAGGCCTCCCTCTCGATTGTGCTCCAACGCTGTTCTCGGGCCAGGAGACGTCGACTGATGAAGGCCACCGGCTGGTCATGACCTTCGGAGTTCAGCTGAGAGAGGACGGCCCCGATGCCGTGGTCGGAGGCGTCGGTCTGCACCACAAATTCCCGACTGTAATCGGGGGCCTGGAGCACCGGGGCGGTGCACAGGGCGGCCTTCAGCTCCTCGAAGGCCGCTTGACAATCAGGAGTCCAGTGGACCCGCTTCGGTTGATTCTTGGATGTGAGTCCCGTGAGGGGCCCCACGATGCTGCCGTAGTCCTTTACGAACCGCCGGTAGTATCCGGTGAGCCCCAAGAAGGCTCGGACCTCGGTCTGGGTGACGGGGGGCTGCCAGGACTGGATGGCAGCAATCTTAAGTTGTAGTGGGGCCACCAGCCCGCTTCCCACTTGGTGCCCAAGGTAGGTCACCGACCCTTGGCCAATTTGGCACTTGCCGGCTTTAATGGTGAGGCCGGCCCGCTGGGGGGCTTGGAGGACCTCTTGGAGGTGACGGAGGTGGTCGGACCAGTGGCGGCTGTATACAGCGATATCGTCCAGGTAGGCAGCGCTGAATTCTTCGAGCCCTGCCAAGACCTGGTTCACAAGACGTTGGAATGTGGCGGGGGCATTCTTCATGCCAAAGGGCAGGACCTTAAATTGATAGTGGCCATCGGGGGTGGAGAAGGCTGACCGCTCCTGAGCCCTGGGTGTGAGGCCGATCTGCCAGTAGCCCGCCGTTAGGTCGAAGATACTAAGGTAGCGGGCGGCCCCCAGCCGGTCGATCAGCTCGTCTGCTCGGGGGATGGGATGAGCGTCGGTCCGGGTGACAGCGTTCAATCCCCGGTAGTCGACGCAGAATCTCAGTTCAGGGGCGGTGCCGGGGGCAGCGGCCTTGGGAACTAATACAACCGGACTGGCCCAGGGACTGTCCGAGGGCTCGATGACCCCGATCGTGAGCATCTTGGCCACTTCCTCCTGTATGCAGGCCCGTACCCGATCTGGTACGCGGTAGGCCCGGTGCCGGACCGGGGGACTGTCCCCGGTGTCTACGTCGTGCAAACACCAAGGAGTGACCCCGGGGGTGAGGGAGAACAGGGCAGCGAACTGCAGCAGGAGGTCCTGGCAGTCCTGGCGTTGCTCCGAAGTGAGGGCGTCGGAGAGCCGGACCCCATCCACGGAGCCGTCCTTCTCCTGAGTCTTCAAGAGATCCGGGAGGGGCTCGGAGTCTTCTTCTGTACCACTGTCGGTCGCCATCAGGAGGCTTAGTTCGGAGCGCACAAAGTGTGGTTTGAGCCGGTTGGTGTGGAGGACCCGCAGGGGGTTCCGGGTGGTCCCCATGTCGATGAGGTAAGTGACGGGGCTTTTACGCTCGACCACTTTGAAGGGCCCCGTCCACTTGTCTTGCAGGGCACATGGTTCGGTGGGGGACATCACCCATATTTGCTGCCCAGGCTCGAATTCAACGGAGGAGGCATTGTGATCATACCACCTCTTCATGTCCTCCTGACTGGCCTCGAGGTTCGCCTTGGCCATCTCCCTGAAGCGCCGGGTCTGGTTTCGTAGGGCCAGGATGTATTTGAAGACGTCGGGAGGGGTCGTTAAGGGGGCCATCTCCCAACCTTCCTTGACTAGGCTGAGGGGCCCTCGCACAGGGTGCCCGTACAGGAGTTCGAAAGGGCTAAAGCCGAGGGACTTCTGGGGGACTTCTCGGTAGGCGAAGAGGAGGCACGGGAGCAGCACATCCCACTGGCGACGGAGAGGCTCTTCCAATCCCCCAATCATCCCCTTGAGAGTGCGGTTAAAACGCTCCACTAGTCCGTTCCCTTGGGGGTGATAGGGGGTCGTGAATCTGTAGGTGACCCCGCATTGTTGCCAGAGGGACTTCATGTATTTAGACATGAAATTCGTACCTCGGTCGCTGACGACTTCTCGGGGGAAGCCTACCCTGGAGAAGATCCTCATCAGGGCCCGGCCAACCACCGGAGCTGTCACTGTCCGTAGGGGCACCGCCTCGGGGTAGCGGGTGGCATGGTCCACTAGTACCAAGATGAACCTGTGTCCTTGTGCCGTGCGGGGGTCCAGAGGCCCCACAATGTCTATCCCCACCCTCTCGAACGGGGTGGTGACCACAGGGAAGGGTTGCAGAGGGGCCTTCAGCTTCCGACCACTCTTCCCGCTGGCTTGGCACGTGGGGCAAGATCGGCAGTGGTTCAGGACGTCATTCCTCATTTTCGGCCAGAAAAAGTGGGTCACCAGGCGACTGTATGTTTTGTCCTGGCCCAGGTGTCCAGCCAGGGGGACATCGTGGGCCAGGTTGAGCAGAAAGTCTCGGAAGCGGAGCGGTACCACCAGAACTCGACCGGCCCCCAGCTCGGCGATTCTTTGCTCGCTGTAGAGCAGGTCGTTGTCCCAGTAGACCCAGTGGGTTCCGGGGGTGTCCCCTGCGTTTTGGGTATCGGCTTGTTGGCGGAGTCCCTCGAGGGAGGGACAGGTCTTTTGTTCCTGGCGGAACTGTTCTTGGGTGGGCCCCCCCTCTTGACGCCACTGAGCCAGATCCGGAAGGTCCTGGTGTTGTGCGTCTGCTTCGACGGTCGGGTCCGGGAGATCGGACTCGCCGTTGCCCTCGACAGGGGCAACCGGGGGCGGAGGGGCTGGCCATTCGGTTTCTTCTGATCGGGGGGTGGCCCGGGCGGCCATGGATCGGGTGGTTATGCAGGCCCAGTCCGGGAGGCCCAGCATCCCCAAGTGCTCTCTTCTCTCGACGGTGGCCCACGGGGAACTCTCGAGGTCATTCCCCAGGAGGCAGTCCACGGGGGCATCGTCCCGGACCGTCACCTTCAGTAGGCCGGAGACCCCTCCCCATTCAAACGGGACGCAGGCCATTTTACACATACTCTCAGAGTTATCTGCCGAGCGGACGGGGCAGAGAATGTTCGGCAGGATCTGCTCGGGCTTCACCAGATGACAGCGGACGGCCGTCACGCTGGCGCCGGTGTCACGCAAGGCCTCGGCTCTCTGTCCATTAATGGTCACCCACTGACCGTATTTTCGGGTGTTGGCGGGTAGGGGAGCCCGCGGAACCATGTCTCTTCCCCCTAGGCATGCCAGGACCATGGCGGCCGGTTCCCACCCTTGCTGGGCCGGCTCGTACTCTTCTGGTCCCTCCGATGATTGCTCTTCCCCTAGGGCAGCGGCCGCTACCTGGCGGGGCTTGGGTGTTTGATTTAGCGGGCAGTTCGGGTCATTGGCGTAGTGGCCTAGTCGCTGGCACCGGTGGCACGTGACGTTGGCTCGGTACCCAGGCCGCAACGGGGGGTTGCCCCGGCCGGCCGGAGGCGGGGTGCTGGCCACGGGTGTTGTTGGTAGGGCGTCTCTCCCTCGCCCCTGGCCCCCTCCTCCTCCCCGAGGACGGTGCTGGCCTTGGTTGCCTCTGTTCTGATCGTGGGGCCCTCTCCGGCCCACTCGGGTGCTTTCCCACCGGTCAGCTTCGGCGGCGAGCTGCCGGGGGTCGGTCAGCTTACTGTCGAGTAGGTGCTGCCGGAGCTCGACGAAACAGTTGTTTGACAGGTGCTCCCACACCATAAGGTTGAAGAGTTGTTCGTAAGTGGCGACCTGACTTCCCTTGATCCACCCTTCGAATGCCCGGCTGAAATAGTTCACGTATTCTACCCAAGTTGTACCTGGGATCCTGGTGCAATCTCTGAACCTCTGGCGGTACATCTCGGGCGTGAGGCCGTAGCGGGTGAGGAGGGCAGCCTTCATGTGGTCGTAGGACGACATCTGGTGATCGGGGAGCTGCAGCAGGGCATCGCGACCCTCGTTGATAAACCTCCCCCAAAGTCCGGCTCCCCAATCACTCCGGTCGATTCGGTGGGAGGTCATTGCGATCTCATAGGCTTTAAACCACTGTTGTATGTCGTCTTCTCGGACATATTCGCGGACAACATCCTTGGGGATGTGAACTTTTTTCTCACTTGGCCCCGGGGTGTGTGGTCGCTCAGGCACCCCCAGTTCCTTATTCTGTTTGCGCAGTTCTATTTCCGCTAGTCGGCGCTCGTGCTCGAGCGTTATTTTTTTCTCTTCCAGCTCTCTTTGTCTCTGCTTTTCTTCTCGTTCCTCTCGAAGCCGCATCTGCTCGAGGTTAAGTTTCTGTTCAGCCAACTTGAGTTCCCCATCCATCTTGAGTCGTGCCATCTCCAACTCGTGTAATCTGACTCTGTCTCTTTCTCGGATCTCCTCTTGCGGGAGGCCCGTTCCCCGCTCCTCGGGAGCCGTGGCGTTCCCCTCTGGTGTGATGCTGGTTTGGTCTGGTGTGACGCTGCTTTGGTCGGAGGGTCCTGTGACCCCCGTTTCTGTCCATGACTCCAGAGCGCGCTTTAGATCATCCTTGGTACTCAGGCCGGTGGTAGCAATGCCAAGTTCCATGCAAAATTGTCTCAGTTCGCGGTGGCTGTATTCTTCTAATTTCTCCATTTGGAATTTCTCGGTGGAGCTGCTCTCTTTGGTCGACATCGTGTTTTTGTCGTGGGGTGAGCTACTCTCTGTACGATTACGCGTTGATTCGGATCGCGCCGCTGGCCACCAATGTTAGAAAAGGTAGACGGACCGGGAGGGCCGGCCGGGGTCAGGGGGAGAGGTCTCCGGGGAGAGCCGTCTCCAGCGATCGTACAGACAAGTAACTTCCCCCCCCACAGACAGAGATCACACACGGATAAGGTCAAGTGTTCTTTATAGGTACTTAGTTATGATACGGTAGAATGGTACACGGAGGTCTGGACGCAGGGGTCCCCTCGATTAGAGTCTCGTAAGGTAGGGAAGGGGGTAGCGGGTCAGTCTATTTACCAATCAGGTAGTTCAGATGAGATGATGACGAGCTCACAATCCTCGAGCTTGGTGTTTAGGCAGTACGGTCCGCGGCAGCGCCAGCAGGTCCCGGTAAGGATGGTTGATACAACGGGCCGCGGCAGCGCCAGCAGGTCCCCGGAAGATGTACGGTCCGCGGCAGCGCCAGCAGGTCCCGGTGAGGATGGTCGTTACAACGGGCCGCGGCAGCGCCAGCAGGTCCCCGGAAGATGGTCGTTACAACGGGCCGCGGCAGCGCCAGCAGGTCCCAGGAAGATGGTCGTTACAACGGGCCGCGGCAGCGCCAGCAGGTCCCAGGAAGATGAAGGTTGCAGAAGGCCGCGGCAGCGCCAGCAGGCAGGACGATGGTTCACAAGAGCGGGCTACGGCAGCGCCAGTAGACCGTCAGGGTTGAGTTCACTCGGTGTCTCTCGACTCCAGGATACAACTGCCTTCCTGCTCCGGAGCTGCCTTAGGTATAGGGCTGGTGCCCTTTGATGTCCGGACCCTCGCACTTGGAGGTCGGAGGGTCCGGGATGAAGGTGTCCAGACACCCAGCAGGGGGTGGAGCCAGCGCCTGGGGGCTGCTGGAGGCGATCGGCACCTGGCGGGGGAAGAGCTCTTGACGCTTCGTTCTCCCATTGACCTGCCAAGTGGTCCGCTCACCTCCTGGGTGGATGGTGGTGCCGGGATGTCGGGCCGGCCAGGCCCGGGGTTAGGGTCGAGGTGAGGCCACGCGGCCGCGTGGTGCAGGGCCCAAGATGGCGGCTTGACCCGGCCGGGGAAGCCGGTGGGGCTGGGCCCCGTGATGAGTAGGAGTCCGAGGGCAGAGGGTCCGTCGGGAGACGGAGTACAGGTGCTTGTCACGGGGGTATGCCTGGTGGGCCGGAGCTCGGGCCCTGTCGTGCGGGGGGGGAAGCAAGCCCTCTGTGTGGCCTGTCCAACATCATGCTTTCACTTTAGAGGTTTATAGCTGAAGTGCGGGGTGCCGCAATCGCTTTAAAAGTCAATGCAGTGTTGTGTAAGGGGATCGAGCATGCCAGAGTGAACAATAAATACAATGCGTTAGGGTCGGAAAAGTTACCAAAATAGAATGCATTGCGTCTGCAGCAGCGCTGGAAAAACGGCAGCAGTGATGGGGGGAGGAGTGGGGGAGCGAGGAGGCAACATATGCTCAATCAAAAAAACACTTGATGTCCACTGGGAGGGACCCACGCACACAAAGGTGGACAGCATTAGCCAACCTGAGTATAGGAATTTAGAAAGGCAGGCCAACGAACCAACCAGAAGAGCTGGGCTTCTTGAATGCCCATATCCCGAAGACGCATGCCTTGGAGAGACAGCGCAAGCGCTGCCTAGGCAAGACCTAAAAATGAACACAAAAAGGTCAAAAGAAGGGTTGAGGCAGCGATGAAGAAAACCCAGCTCTGTTCAAACACTAAACCTGGAAAAGGAACTCCTTATATCAACAGCACCCCAAAACTTGTAAGTATCAGTCCCTATTGGACTTCTTTTTTAAACCTGAAAACAGAGGGTTACCCAAAAACCTGCACAAGCCAATGAAATGGACCCCAAACTCGAAAACAGAGGGCCGCCCCCCAAATGTAAACCGCCCCAAACCTGGGATGAGTGGGTCTCAATCGACTGCACTTAAAACCTAGAAATGGACATGTCCCCAGTGTACCGTCCCCTCAAACCCTGAAACCAGACATCGCCGAATGCACCCCCTCCTCCCTAATCAGGGAAACTGGAGCGCCAAACAGAGCGAACCCCTAATTCCGCAAACGAGGGGCGCGCCCTGAGCTGGGCTCACTGCGGCTTCGCCTGTCGTCACTGACGCCCGCCTCGAGCTCCGGAACGGGAAGTTGTGAAAAGCTGCAGCTCTGTGAAGAAGTGAGAGAGGCCTGGGGCCCGAGATTAGAGCTCATTTTAACTCCGGCAGGATGTGGGGGGGTTAACCGCTGGGATAAACTGGGGGTGCTACAGGCTAAAGCGGGGTACTAGCAGGACCATGTGTAGGCATCTCTACTAGAACAGTAGGGTACGTCTGAGGTGCAATGGCGGTACTAGAACAGCAAAGCTGCTGCACGACTCAGGCGAGGCGCTTTGACAGAGCTCTTCGTCTGTTAACACTGACAGCAGTGCAGCTCGAGGGCTGGCTCGAGGGTCATTACTAGTGCTGTATGAGGGTCTCAGTACTGACAGAAGTGCTGCTCGAGAGCTGGCGTGAGGGTCATCGCTAGAGCTGTATGTGAGTCTCAGTACTGACAGCAGCGGTGCTGTGGGGCTGGCTTGAGGGTCATCGCTAGAGCTGTATGTGAGTCTCAGTACTGACAGCAGCGGTGCTGTGGGGCTGGCTTGAGGGTCATCGCTAGAGCTGTATGTGAGTCTCAGTAATGACAGCAGCACTGCTGTGGGGCTGGCTTGAGGGTCATCGCTAGAGCTGTATGAGGGTCTCAGTACTGACAGCAGCGCTGCTGTGGGGCTGGCTTGAGGGTCATCGCTAGAGCTGTATGTGAGTCTCAGTACTGACAGCAGCGCTGCTGTGGGGCTGGCTTGAGGGTCATCGCTAGAGCTGTATGTGAGTCTCAGTACTGACAGCAGCGCTGCTGTGGGGCTGACTTGAGGGTCATCGCTAGAGCTGTATGAGGGTCTCGGTACTGACAGCAGCGGTGCTGTGGGGCTGGCTTGAGGGTCATCGCTAGAGCTGTAGGAGCGTCTCAGTACTGACAGCAGCGGTTCTGTGGGGCTGGCTTGAGGGTCATCGCTAGAGCTGTATGTGAGTCTCAGTACTGACAGCAGCGGTGCTCGAGGGCTGGCTTGAGGGTCATCGCTAGAGCTGTATGTGAGTCTCAGTACTGACAGCAGCGCTGCTGTGGGGCTGGCTTGAGGGTCATCGCTAGAGCTGTATGAGGGTCTCTGTACTGACAGCAGCGCTGCTGTGGGGCTGACTTGAGGGTCATCGCTAGAGCTGTATGAGGGTCTCAGTACAGACAGCAGCGGTGCTGTGGGGCTGGCTTGAGGGTCATCGCTAGAGCTGTAGGAGCGTCTCAGTACTGACAGCAGCGGTTCTGTGGGGCTGGCTTGAGGGTCCTCGCTAGAGCTGTATGTGAGTCTCAGTACTGACAGCAGCGGTGCTCGAGGGCTGGCTTGAGGGTCATCGCTAGAGCTGTATGTGAGTCTCAGTACTGACAGCAGTGGTGCTGGCTTGAGGGTCATCACTAGAGCTGTATGTGAGTCTCAGTACTGACAGCAGCGCTGCTGTGGGGCTGGCTTGAGGGTCATCGCTAGAGCAGTATGTGGGTCTCTGTACTGACAGCAGCGGTGCTGTGGGGCTGGCTTGAGGTTCATTGGAAGAGCAGTATGTGGGTGTCAGTACTAAGAGCAGCAGTGCTGTGGGGCTGGCGTGAGGGTCATCGCTAGAGCTGTATGAGGGTCTCAGTACTGACAGCAGTGCTGCTCGAGGGCTGACCTGAGAGTCATCGCTACAGCTGTACGAGGGTCTCTGTACTGACAGCAGCGGTGCTGTGGGGCTGGCTTGAGGTTCATCAGTAGAGCAGTATGTGGGTCTCAGTACTGACAGCAGCGGTGCTGTGGGGTTGGCTTGAGGTTCATCGCTAGAGCTGTAAGAGGGTCTCAGTACTGACAGAAGCGGTGCTGTGGGGCTGGCTTGAGGTTCATCGGAAGAGCAGTATGTGGGTCTCGGTACTGACAGCAGCGGTGCTGT
This sequence comes from Triturus cristatus, assembly GCF_964204655.1. Classification (NCBI taxonomy): domain Eukaryota; kingdom Metazoa; phylum Chordata; class Amphibia; order Caudata; family Salamandridae; genus Triturus; species Triturus cristatus. The sequence goes on along the minus strand of NC_140585.1, from coordinate 72,436,392 downwards.
GGGGTGGGTTTGAGGGTCATCGCTAGAGCTGTACGAGGGTCTCAGTACTGACAGCAGCAGTGCTGTGGGGCTGGCTTGATGGTCATCGCTACAGCTGTATGAGGGTCTCTGTACTGACAGCAGTGGTGCTGTGGGGCTGGCTTGATGGTCATCGCTACAGCTGTATGGACAGCAGTGCAGCTTGAGGGCTGGCTTGAGGGTAATCGCTAGAGCTGTATGAGGGTCTCAGTACTGACAGCAGTGGTGCTGTGGGGCTGGCTTGAGGGTCATCGCTAGAGCTGTATGAGGGTCTCTGTACTGACAGCAGTGGTGCTGGCTTGACGGTCATTGCTACAGCTGTATGAGGGTCTCTGTACTGACAGCAGTGGTGCTGTGGGGCTGGCTTGAGGTTCATCAGTAGAGCAGTATGTGGGTCTCAGTACTGACAGCAGCGGTGCTGTGGGGCTGGCTTGAGGGTCATCGCAAGAGCTGTATGAGGGTCTCAGTACTGACAGCAGCGGTGCTGGCTTGACGGTCATTGTTACAGCTGTATGAGGGTCTCTGTACTGACAGCATTGGTGCTGTGGGGCTGGCTTGAGGGTCATCGCTAGAGCTGTATGAGGGTCTCTGTACTGACAGCAGTGGTGCTCGAGGGCTGACCTGAGAGTCATCGCTAGAGCTGTATGAGGGTCTCAGTACTGACAGCAGCGGTGCTGTGGGGCTGGCTTGAGGTTCATCAGTAGAGCTTTATGAGGGTCTCTGTACTGACAGCAGTGGTGCTGTGGGGCTGGCTTGAGGTTCATCGCTAGAGCTGTATGAGGGTCTCAGTACTGACAGCAGCGGTGCTGTGAGGCTGGCTTGAGGGTCATCGCTAGAGCGGTCTGTGAGTCTCTGTACTGACAGCAGCGGTGCTCGAGGGCTGGCTTGAGGGTCATCGCTAGAGCTGTATGAGGGTCTCAGTACTGACAGCAGTGGTGCTGTGGGGCTGGCTTGAGGGTCATCGCTAGAGCTGTATGAGGGTCTCAGCACTGACAGCAGTGGTGCTGTGGGGCTGGCTTGAGGTTCATCGCTAGAGCTGTATGAGGGTCTCAGTACTGACAGCAGCGGTGCTGTGAGGCTGGCTTGAGGGTCATCGCTAGAGCGGTCTGTGAGTCTCTGTACTGACAGCAGCGGTGCTCGAGGGCTGGCTTGAGGGTCATCGCTAGAGCTGTATGAGGGTCTCAGTACTGACAGCAGTGGTGCTGTGGGGCTGGCTTGAGGGTCATCGCTAGAGCTGTATGAGGGTCTCTGTACTGACAGCAGTGGTGCTGTGGGGGATGGCTTGAGGGTCATCGCTAGAGCTGTATGAGGGTCTCAGTACTGACAGCAGCGGTGCTGTGGGGCTGGCTTGAGGTTCATCAGTAGAGCAGTATGAGGGTCTCAGTACTGACAGTCGCGGTGCTGTGGGGTTGGCTTGAGGTTCATCAGTGGAGCAGTATGTGGGTCTCAGTACTGACAGCCGCGGTGCTGTGGGGCTGGCTTGAGGTTCATCAGTAGAGCAGTATGAGGGTCTCAGTACTGACAGCCGCGGTGCTGTGGGGCTGGCTTGAGGTTCATCAGTAGAGCAGTACGAGGGTCTCAGTACTGACAGCCGCGGTGCTGTGGGGTTGGCTTGAGGTTTATCGGTGGAGCAGTATGTGGGTCTCAGTATTGACAGCCGCGGTGCTGTGGGGTTGGTTTGAGGTTTATCGGTGGAGCAGTATGAGGGTCTCAGTACTGACAGCCGCGGTGCTGTGGGGCTGGCTTGAGGTTTATCGGTGGAGCAGTATGTGAGTCTCAGTACTGACAGCAGCAGTGCTGTGGGGCTGGCTTGATGTTCATCAGTAGAGCAGTATGAGGGTCTCAGTACTGACAGCAGCGGTGCTGTGGGGCTGGCTTGAGGTTCATTGGAAGAGCAGTATGTGGGTCTCAGTACTGACAGCCGCGGTGCTGGGGGGTTGGCTTGAGGTTTATCGGTGGAGCAGTATGTGGGTCTCAGTACTGACAGCCGCGGTGCTGTGGGGTTGGCTTGAGGTTTATCGGTGGAGCAGTATGTGGGTCTCAGTACTGACAGCCGCGGTGCTGTGGGGCTGGCTTGAGGTTCATTGGAAGAGCAGTATGTGGGTCTCAGTAGTGACAGCCGCGGTGCTGTGGGGCTGGCTTGAGGTTCATCGGAAGAGCAGTATGTGGGTCTCAGTACTGACAGCAGCAGTGCTGTGGGGCTGGCTTGAGGTTCATTGGAAGAGCAGTATGTGGGTCTCAGTACTGACAGCAGCGGTGCTGTGGGGCTGGCTTGAGGGTCATCGCTAGAGCAGTATGTGGGTCTCAGTACTGACAGCAGCGGTGCTGTGGGGCTGGCTTGCGGTTCATTGGAAGAGCAGTATGTGGGTCTCAGTACTGACAGCAGCAGTGCTGTGGGGCTGGCTTGAGGTTCATTGGAAGAGCAGTATGTGGGTCTCAGTACTGACAGCAGCGGTGCTGTGGGGCTGGCTTGAGGGTCATCGCTAGAGCAGTATGTGGGTCTCAGTACTGACAGCAGCGGTGCTGTGGGGCTGGCTTGCGGTTCATTGGAAGAGCAGTATGTGGGTCTCAGTACTGACAGCAGCAGTGCTGTGGGGCTGGCTTGAGGTTCATTGGAAGAGCAGTATGTGGGTCTCAGTACTGACAGCCGCGGTGCTGGGGGGTTGGCTTGAGGTTTATCGGTGGAGCAGTATGTGGGTCTCAGTACTGACAGCCGCGGTGCTGTGGGGTTGGCTTGAGGTTTATCGGTGGAGCAGTATGTGGGTCTCAGTACTGACAGCAGCAGTGCTGTGGGGCTGGCTTGAGGTTCATTGGAAGAGCAGTATGTGGGTCTCAGTACTGACAGCAGCGGTGCTGTGGGGCTGGCTTGAGGGTCATCGCTAGAGCAGTATGTGGGTCTCAGTACTGACAGCAGCGGTGCTGTGGGGCTGGCTTGCGGTTCATTGGAAGAGCAGTATGTGGGTCTCAGTACTGACAGCAGCAGTGCTGTGGGGCTGGCTTGAGGTTCATTGGAAGAGCAGTATGTGGGTCTCAGTACTGACAGCAGCGGTGCTGTGGGGCTGGCTTGAGGTTCATTGGAAGAGCAGTATGTGGGTCTCAGTACTAGACAATATAAGATCATTGCTGGACCAGGGAAAGGCCGTAGCCCTGATCCTGTTAGACCCGTCGGTGGCTTTCGACACCAACTTTTATTGGAAAATCTGCATGAAAAGGGATACATGCGAAGGCCCTTCAATGGTTGAGCTCCTTCCTATGTAATAGAACTCAACCTGTACAGCTAGGTACTTTTTCTTCCACTCCAATAAACCTCAACTGTGGAGTTCCGCAGGGAGCATCCCTGAGCCCCACATTATTCAACGCCTCGGCTTCATCTTTGGCAAAAATTGGCATGAAATGGGGCTTCGGAATCTGCTCCTATGCAGACGACACCCAACTGACAATAGCCATCGGAAACAAGCATGATGACACCAGAGCCAAACTCAACAACTGCCTTACTGCGATGGCAAACTGGATGTCAGCGCACAGTCTAAAGCTCAATGCAGAGACATCTGAAATCCAGCTTCTCGGCGGAGCCAATCACATCCTGGTGGCCCCCCCCTCTTTGGGCGGCACCAGCTCCAAAGCAGTGCGTCAAAAACTTGGGCATCATTATTGACAACACCTTATCGATGAAAGACCATGTGCGGATTGTGTGGTAGAAGCTTCGCCACCCTGAAACTCCTAAAAAGGCTATTCCCTTGGATCCCACTGGAAAGCAGGACCACCATTACAGGCACTGCTTGTCAGCAGGCTGTATTACGGAAAAATTCACTTTTTCTCGGCATGCCAGATTACCTTTTTAAACGTCTGCAGGTCATACAGTGTGCAGCGGCTAGACTAGTTTGCAATGAGGGCAGATACAGCTCTGCGACAAAATGCCTGAAGCAACTTCACTGGCTGCCCATGCGCTAAAGAGCGCATTTTAAACTCCTAGGACATGCCCATAGGGCACTTTATTACACAGGCCCCAAGATTCTCCAGAACAGAATCAAATTTTAGGTCCCACCCAGATGCCCAGGGTCATGCTCCTTAGCATTAGCGGAGACCAAAAGAATCAGTAAGAGTAGGACGGGTGGACGCACTTTTTCGCACCTTGCAGCACTTTATTGGAACGAGCTTCCACTGGAGTTACGACTAGCTGAAGAACACATGGCGTTCAGGAAGAAACTCAACATATCTATTTCCCTAGCACTGCCGTTTTTTTTGTCCTCAAACTAAAATAACCTGACTCATCACTCTCCAGCTACAGCCAGCGCTGCGATATCCCAGTGGGATGAATGTCGCGCTTTATAAATAAATATAAATAAATAAATACAATTCTGACAGCCGCGGTGCTGTGGAGCTGGCTTGAGGTTAATCGGTGGAGCAGTATGTGGGTTTCAGTACTCTGAAAGGGGGGTGATCGAGGGCGGAGCTGAGGTTCATTGGGAGAGCTAAGTCTGGGTTTCAGTATTTGCAAAGCAAGACTACTGTACACTAGAATGGAGGTGTACTGGCGAAGCGTGGGTGAGGGAGGAGGAGGTCTCAGTGCCGTAAGAGCAGAGGATGCTGTGGGTCAGGACTGAGGTGCATTGGCAGAGCACGGGTGAAAGGAGGAGGTCTCAGTACTGGAAGAGGAGCGGATGCCGTAGGCCAGGACTGAGGTGCATTGGCAGAGCGCGGGTGAGGGAGGAGGAAAAGGTTTAGGTGCAGGAAGAGCACAGGATGGTGAAGGTCAGGACTGAGGTGCACTGGCAGAGCGTGGGTGAGAGGGGGGGAGGTGGTTTTGGTGCGGAAAGAGGAGAGGATGCCGTAGGCCAGGACAGAGGTGCACTGGTGGAGCTGACACAAGGAGATGATGGACGGAACGTTGAAACTTTTCAGACACTCCCTCCCTCCCCCCCCCCCCCCCCCCCCCCCCCGTCCTCACTTTGCCACCTCAGTTCCGACGCAGTCAATCAGTCTTGATCCTGTGCCTCATGGAAACAGTTCACCCCAAGTTGGCAGGGTATACCCAGACGTGGGTCCCTTGCGCATTTTGACACTGGATTCGAGCTATCCTAGCTGATGAAGGGTGTTACCCTGAAACCGGTCCCAGGATGCTTGTTTCCGGTTCAGGGAAGACCTGTCTTGGCAGTTTGTGCTGGACTGTTCCCATGAGGCACAGGGTAAAGACTGATTTGCATATAGCTGGGTCTGGACTGAGGTGGTGAAGTGAGCTAAAGAACAATGATGGATTCAACCCAGATCTGTGCCTGGGGGTGAGTGTCTGTAATGTTTCAGCGCTCCCTCCATCATCTTGTGTTTGCTTTGTTCGCCCTAAGTTGGCAGGGTATGCCCAGACGTGGGTACCTTGCCCACTTTGCCACTGGATTCAAGCTATCCTGGCTGAAGAGGGGTGAAACCCCGAAAGCGATCCTAGGATGCTTGATTCCGGTCCAGGGAAGCCATGGCTTGCCAATTCAGGCTGGGCTGTTCCCATGAGGCACAGGGTCAAGACTCATTTGCATATAGCTGGCTCTGAACTGGGGTGGCGAAGTGAGCTAAAGAAGGATGATGGATTCAACCCAGATGTGTGACTGGGGGTGAGTGTCTGAAAAGCTTCAGTGCTCCGTCCATCGTCTCCTTGTGTTTGCACTTGCAGAGCTGTCCACAGGCCTGTGCCCTGCCAGAGTTGCTGCCTGTCAGGGTCGGGGTGCACTGGCAGAGCTGTCCACAGGCCTGTGCCCTGCCAGAGTTGCTGCCTGTCAGGGTCGGGGTGCACTGGCAGAGCTGTCCACAGGCCTGAGCCCTGCCAGAGTTGCTGCCTGTCAGGGTGCACTGGCAGAGCTGTCCACAGGCCTGTGCCCTGCTAGAGTTGCTGCCTGTCAGGGTCGAGGTGCATTTGCAGAGCTGTCCACAGGCCTGTGCCCTGCCAGAGTTGCTGTCTGTCGGGGTGCACCAGCAGAGCTGTCCACAGGCCTGTGCCCTGCCAGAGTTGCTGCCTGTCAGGGTCGGGGTGCACTGGCAGAGCTGTCCACAGGCCTGTGCCCTGCCAGAGTTGCTGCCCGTCAGGGTCGAGGTGCATTAGCAGAGCTGTCCACAGGCCTGTGCCCTGCCAGAGTTGCTGCCTGTCAGGGTGGGGGTGCACCAGCAGAGCTGTCCACAGGTCTGTGCCCTGCCAGAGTTGCTGCCTGTCAGGGTCGGGGTGCACTGGCAGAGCTGTCCACAGGCCTGTGCCCTGCCAGAGTTGCTGCCCGTCAGGGTCGAGGTGCATTAGAAGAGCTATCCACAGGCCTGTGCCCTGCCAGAGTTGCTGCCCGTCAGGGTCGAGGTGCATTAGCAGAGCTGTCCACAGGCCTGTGCACTGCCAGAGTGGCTGCCTGTCGGGGTGCCCTGGCAGAGCTGTCCACAGGCCTGTGCCCTGCCAGAGTTACTGCCTGTCAGGATCGGGGTGCACTGGCAGAGCTGTCCACAGGCCTGTGCCCTGCCAGAGTTGCTGCCCGTCAGGGTCGAGGTGCATTAGCAGAGCTGTCCACAGGCCTGTGCCCTGTCAGAGGTTCTGCCCGTCACGGTCGAGGTGCATTAGCAGAGCTGTCCACAGGCCTGTGCCCTGCCAGAGTTGCTGCCTGTCAGGGTCCGGGTGCCCTGGCAGAGCTGTCCACAGGCCTGTGCCCTGCCAGAGTTGCTGCCTGTCAGGGTCCGGGTGCCCTGGCAGAGCTGTCCACAGGCCTGTGCCCTGCCAGAGTTGCTGCCTGTCAGGGTCGGGGTGCATTGGCAGAGCTGTCCACAGGCCTGTGCCCTGCCAGAGTTGCGGTCTGTCAGGGTCGGGGTGCACCGGCAGAGCTGTCCACAGGCCTGTGCCCTGCCAGAGTTGCTGCCTCTCAGGGTCGAGGTACATTAGCAGAGCTGTCCACAGGCCTGTGCCCTGCCAGAGTTGCTGCCCGTCAGGGTCGAGGTGCATTAGCAGAACTGTCCACAGGCCTTGGCCCTGCCAGAGTTGCTGCCTGTCAGGGTCGGGGTGCACTGGCAGAGCTGTCCACAGGCCTGTGCCCTGCCAGAGTTGCTGCCCGTCGGGGTGCATTGGCAGAGCTGTCCACAGGCCTGTGCCCTGCCAGAGTTGCTGCCTGTCGGGGTCGGGGTGCACTGGCAGAGCTGTCCACAGGCCTGTGCCCTGCCAGAGTTGCTGCCCGTCGGGGTGCATTGGCAGAGCTGTCCACAGGCCTGTGCCCTGCCAGAGTTGCTGCCCGTCGGGGTGCATTGGCAGAGCTGTCCACAGGCCTGTGCCCTGCCAGAGTTGCTGCCTGTCGGGGTCGGGGTGCACTGGCAGAGCTGTCCACAGGCCTGTGTCCTGCCAGAGTTGCTGCCCGTCAGGGTCGAGGTGCATTAGCAGAGCTGTCCACAGGCCTGTGCCCTGCCAGAGGTGCTGCCCGTCAGGGTCGAGGTGCATTAGCAGAGCTGTCCACAGGCCTGTGTCCTGCCAGAGTTGCTGCCCGTCGGGGTGCACTGGCAGAGCTGTCCACAGGCCTGTGCCCTGCCAGAGTTGCTGCCTGTCGGGGTCGGGGTGCACTGGCAGAGCTGTCCACAGGCCTGTGCCCTGCCAGAGTTGCTGCCTGTCAGGGTCCGGGTGCCCTGGCAGAGCTGTCCACAGGCCTGTGCCCTGCCAGAGTTGCTGCCCGTCAGGGTCTGGGTGCCCTGGCAGAGCTGTCCACAGGCCTGTGCCCTGCCAGAGTTGCTGCCCGTCAGGGTCCGGGTGCATTAGCAGAGCTGTCCACAGGCCTGAGCCCGGCCAGAGTTGCTGCCCGTCAGGGTCGGGGTGCACTGGCAGAGCTGTTCACAGGCCTTGGCCCTGCCAGAGTTGCTGCCGGTCAGGGTCGGGGTGCATTAGCAGAGCTGTCCACAGGCCTGAGCCCGGCCAGAGTTGCTGCCCGTCAGGGTCGGGGTGCACTGGCAGAGCTGTTCACAGGCCTTGGCCCTGCCAGAGTTGCTGCCTGTCAGGGTCGGGGTGCATTAGCAGAGCTGTCCACAGGCCTGTGCCCTGCCAGAGTTGCTGCCTGTCAGGGTCGGAGTGCACTGGCAGAGCTGTCCACAGGCCTGTGCCCTGCCAGAGTTGCTGCCTGTCAGGGTCGAGGTGCATTAGCAGAGCTGTCCACAGGCCTTGACCCTGCCAGAGTTGCTGCCTGTCAGGGTCGAGGTGCATTAGCAGAGCTGTCCACAGGCCTTGACCCTGCCAGAGTTGCTGCCTGTCAGGGTCGGGGTGCATTGGCAGAGCTGTCCACAGGCCTGTGCCCTGCCAGGCCTGTGCCCTGCCAGATTTGCTGCCTGTCAGGGTTGGGGTGCCCTGGCAGAGCTGTCCACAGGCCTGTGCCCTGCCAGAGGTGCTGCCCGTCAGGGTCGAGGTGCCCTGGCAGAGCTGTCCACAGGCCGGTGCCCTGCCAGATTTGCTGCCTGTCAGGGTCGGGGTGCCCTGGCAGAGCTGTCCACAGGCCTGTGCCCTGCCAGAGGTGCTGCCCGTCAGGGTCGAGGTGCCCTGGCAGAGCTGTCCACAGGCCTGTGCCCTGCCAGAGTTGCTGCCTGTCAGGGTCTAGGTGCATTAGCAGAGCTGTCCACAGGCCTTGACCCTTCCAGAGTTGCTGCCTGTCAGGGTCGAGGTGCATTAGCAGAGCTGTCCACAGGCCTTGACCCTGCCAGAGTTGCTGCCTGTCAGGGTCGGGGTGCATTGGCAGAGCTGTCCACAGGCCTGTGCCCTGCCAGGCCTGTGCCCTGCCAGATTTGCTGCCTGTCAGGGTTGGGGTGCCCTGGCAGAGCTGTCCACAGGCCTGTGCCCTGCCAGAGGTGCTGCCCGTCAGGGTCGAGGTGCCCTGGCAGAGCTGTCCACAGGCCGGTGCCCTGCCAGATTTGCTGCCTGTCAGGGTCGGGGTGCCCTGGCAGAGCTGTCCACAGGCCTGTGCCCTGCCAGAGGTGCTGCCCGTCAGGGTCGAGGTGCCCTGGCAGAGCTGTCCACAGGCCTGTGCCCTGCCAGAGTTGCTGCCTGTCAGGGTCTAGGTGCATTAGCAGAGCTGTCCACAGGCCTTGGCCCTGCCAGAGTTGCTGCCTGTCAGGGTCCGGGTGCCCTGGCAGAGCTGTCCACAGGCCTGTGCCCGGCCAGAGTTGCTGCCTGTCAGGGTCGGGCTGCATTAGCAGAGGTATGTGGTGCCTGTTAGGGTCGAGGTGGATTAGCAGAGGTATGTGGTGCCTGTCAGGGTCGGGGTGCACTGGCAGAGCTGTCCACAGGCCTGTGCCCTGCCAGAGTTGCTGCCCGTCAGGGTCCGGGTGCATTAGCAGAGCTGTCCACAGGCCTGAGCCCGGCCAGAGTTGCTGCCCGTCAGGGTCGGGGTGCACTGGCAGAGCTGTTCACAGGCCTTGGCCCTGCCAGAGTTGCTGCCTGTCAGGGTCGGGGTGCATTAGCAGAGCTGTCCACAGGCCTGAGCCCGGCCAGAGTTGCTGCCCGTCAGGGTCGGGGTGCACTGGCAGAGCTGTTCACAGGCCTTGGCCCTGCCAGAGTTGCTGCCTGTCAGGGTCGGGGTGCATTAGCAGAGCTGTCCACAGGCCTGTGCCCTGCCAGAGTTGCTGCCTGTCAGGGTCGGAGTGCACTGGCAGAGCTGTCCACAGGCCTGTGCCCTGCCAGAGTTGCTGCCTGTCAGGGTCGAGGTGCATTAGCAGAGCTGTCCACAGGCCTTGACCCTGCCAGAGTTGCTGCCTGTCAGGGTCGAGGTGCATTAGCAGAGCTGTCCACAGGCCTTGACCCTGCCAGAGTTGCTGCCTGTCAGGGTCGGGGTGCATTGGCAGAGCTGTCCACAGGCCTGTGCCCTGCCAGGCCTGTGCCCTGCCAGATTTGCTGCCTGTCAGGGTTGGGGTGCCCTGGCAGAGCTGTCCACAGGCCTGTGCCCTGCCAGAGGTGCTGCCCGTCAGGGTCGAGGTGCCCTGGCAGAGCTGTCCACAGGCCGGTGCCCTGCCAGATTTGCTGCCTGTCAGGGTCGGGGTGCCCTGGCAGAGCTGTCCACAGGCCTTGACCCTGCCAGAGTTGCTGCCTGTCAGGGTCGAGGTGCATTAGCAGAGCTGTCCACAGGCCTTGACCCTGCCAGAGTTGCTGCCTGTCAGGGTCGGGGTGCATTGGCAGAGCTGTCCACAGGCCTGTGCCCTGCCAGGCCTGTGCCCTGCCAGATTTGCTGCCTGTCAGGGTTGGGGTGCCCTGGCAGAGCTGTCCACAGGCCTGTGCCCTGCCAGAGGTGCTGCCCGTCAGGGTCGAGGTGCCCTGGCAGAGCTGTCCACAGGCCTGTGCCCTGCCAGAGTTGCTGCCTGTCAGGGTCGAGGTGCATTAGCAGAGCTGTCCACAGGCCTTGACCCTGCCAGAGTTGCTGCCTGTCAGGGTCGAGGTGCATTAGCAGAGCTGTCCACAGGCCTTGACCCTGCCAGAGTTGCTGCCTGTCAGGGTCGGGGTGCATTGGCAGAGCTGTCCACAGGCCTGTGCCCTGCCAGGCCTGTGCCCTGCCAGATTTGCTGCCTGTCAGGGTTGGGGTGCCCTGGCAGAGCTGTCCACAGGCCTGTGCCCTGCCAGAGGTGCTGCCCGTCAGGGTCGAGGTGCCCTGGCAGAGCTGTCCACAGGCCGGTGCCCTGCCAGATTTGCTGCCTGTCAGGGTCGGGGTGCCCTGGCAGAGCTGTCCACAGGCCTGTGCCCTGCCAGAGGTGCTGCCCGTCAGGGTCGAGGTGCCCTGGCAGAGCTGTCCACAGGCCTGTGCCCTGCCAGAGTTGCTGCCTGTCAGGGTCTAGGTGCATTAGCAGAGCTGTCCACAGGCCTTGGCCCTGCCAGAGTTGCTGCCTGTCAGGGTCCGGGTGCCCTGGCAGAGCTGTCCACAGGCCTGTGCCCGGCCAGAGTTGCTGCCTGTCAGGGTCGGGCTGCATTAGCAGAGGTATGTGGTGCCTGTCAGGGTCGAGGTGGATTAGCAGAGGTATGTGGTGCCTGTCAGGGTCGAGGTGCATTAGCAGAGCTGTCCACAGGCCTGTGCCCTGCCAGAGTTGCTGCCTGTCAGGGTCGGGGTGCACCGGCAGAGCTGTCCACAGGCCTGTGCCCTGCCAGAGTTGCTGCCCGTCAGGGTCGAGGTGCATTAGCAGAGCTGTCCACAGGCCTGTGCCCTGCCAGAGTTGCTGCCTGTCAGGGTGCATTAGTAGAGCTGTCCACAGGCCTTGGCCCTGCCAGAGTTGCTGCCTGTCAGGGTCGAGGTGCATTAGTAGAGCTGTCCACAGGCCTTGGCCCTGCCAGAGTTGCTGTCTGTCAGGGTCCGGGTGCCCTGGCAGAGCTGTCCACAGGCCTGTGCCCTGCCAGAGTTGCTGCCTGTCAGGGTCGGGCTGCATTAGCAGAGGTATGTGGTGCCTGTCAGGGTCGAGGTGCATTAGCAGAGGTACGTGGGCTCCAGGCTGCCCCTTTCTCTGAAGACAGGGATTCTATAAAACCTTAATATCTTGTGTTTTTTAGTCCAGGAGACCTCGCCGAGTGTCCTCTCAGCTCCCGGGTATGGAGACTTCTCCTTTGTTTATTGACCTACTCAAGAAGAAGTGGAAAAAAAATCGATAAAACTCTTGATTTATCTGCGTTTCTCCTTGAACTGTGATATTGTGTCTGCGCAGAGAGCAGCAGGACCCGCGGTGAGAAAGCACTTGAGTGTCTCTAAGTGGCGGCTCCCGTGCAGGCTTGGAGAGCCAGGAGCCGGGGGCGGGGCCAGAAGCCAGGGGCGGGGCCTACTTAAAGGGTTTGGACCTCAATTCTTTATTACATTCTTCAAATTTAACAAATAATGCTCATTAATCAGATACCGTCATATGTAAAAATAAAGTGCCAAGGAAACATAAGATATGAACAGACATAAAAACAAAGAAATAAAACAGTAAAATAATAAAAATGTTACTAGTACCACATTTACAGAAATAAATGACTGATCGAAACAGAGTTTTATGAGAAAGAAAGAAAAATATATATATAAAAAACAGATGGATGGAACAGTTTAACAGTCTTAAAGTTCTGAGTGCAACTGGCAAACAGGGGTCATTCAGTGCAAACTCTGCTCGAATATTGCGAATTAACGCTTGTAATCTTTGGGCAAATGATTACATACTAGCTGGTGTTTCTTCCTCCCCACCCCCCCAAAAAAACAACAACAGTGCACTATACTGAAAACGTCACCTTGTAGGGGTATTCTAGTAACCTGGAAGGGGTGAGTAACGGACGCTGCTCAGCCCTGCCTGCCCCCATACAGAGGTCACCTAGTGTGAGGTTACTCTGTCTGCTCCCAGAATCCCGCCTTTATATTTCAAAAACCCTTGCACGGGGAAGTGACAAACGCACGCCTTACATGGTGCCCTGAAGCAATGTAGCATTAAAGGCGTGGATTCCATGCAAGCATATATGCAACAATGAACGGCTTAATCACAGGATAAAAAAAATAGTCCCTTCTAAACCCAATCAATTGGGGCGGGGGAGGGAGTTAATTTCTACACATCAAATCTGCTAGAAAAAATAAGTAGCCACCAACATTATGAGAAGACAAACTATTTTCTTTGGCAGTATAGCTCACCCAGTGTGAGCTATACTGGCGCAGTGATCTTAAAGAGGGCCGCCTTTCACATTAGTTCTGTAAGGCGCAAGAGTATCGTGGAGGTCGACACCCCAAATACTACAGTCCCCTGCCATACAGGATCATTATCTGACCTCTTTCTGGTGTCCCGGTACGCATCATTTAATAAATAAATTGGCGTGTATGCCTTTCATCTGTCCTGATGAAGACCCAATCCTAGATCATCTTTAAACTGGTCGAAACATCAACGGCTGCATATTTTAACGCTTGATTAAATTCTACGATGAATGGGCATAAACTTTGGACACAACTGTTTCCCAATGTACATTTAGTTTACATCATTGTACAAGAAGCCCCTGTCTGTGTTTTTTGTTTTTGTGTACTTCTCCTGCACAAGCATTTCAATCATGCAATTAATCAGACATCAGTAAAGCGCACTACTCACCCGCGAGGGTCTCAAGGCGCTAAGGGGGGTGGGGGGTGGGAAGCTGCTACTGCTCCCACAAGCATTTGTCTTGTTGAAGACAACAGACAAACATATTTTCCATCTCATTGACTGAGAATACAAGGGACTATTTTTTTTAGCCTCGGATTAAGTCATAAATTGTTGTATAAATGCTTCTGACAGAATCTACCTATCCTTAAAATTGCATAGGCTCAGATTCGGAGTACCGGTTGCACCCCTTGTATTTATACCGGAAGCAATGCACGACTAAAATTAAACTAACTTTTCAAGGAAGAAGAAAAGACAGACCATGCTGTCACAAAGACTAAATACCTATCAGTTACAAAAGGAATTTAGTTATACAGCCTTTCACTGTTTTTTCTAGTTTAATTTGTGGAAAAGGGCAGGTTTAGATGGAAGAGTTGGGGACATGTGAGAGTGGTGATGGGGCCCGAGACTGTGGGGTGGGGCCCGAGACAGGGGGGTGGGGACCGAGAGTGGGGGGGGGGGGGGGAGGGGGAGGGCCGAGATTAGGGAATGGGAGGGCCGAGATTAGGGAATGGGGGGCCGAGATTAGGGAATGGGGGGGCCGAGATTAGGGAAGGGGGGGCCGAGATTAGGGAAGGGGGGGCCGAGATTAGGGAAGGGGGGGCCGAGATTAGGGAAGGGGGGGCCGAGATTAGGGAATGGGGGGGGCCGAGATTGGCCATTGTCTGAATGTGTGTGTTCATTTGCACAGTTCCTGTAAATGACGTTACTAGGCCACACTTATTCTTACTGGCATCAATATAATGTTCGTCCTTGTATTCATACACTCGTGTTCCCTTCATTTCTACTCACCTCAGATTAGTAGCTCTTGAATATAATGGCTGGCGCCCACGCTGACAGACGCAGGGGCCACTGGCCCCTGTGGCGCAAGGCGTGCCTGGGCCCTCCTGGCGCCAATGCAAGCCAGGACCAGCGCTATCAATGGGAGGTTCTATCGGGTACTCAGCACCTACACTTTAATTTGGAAGGAATAGCACTGGCACTTCTCAGCACTACTTCAGTGCTTCTAGGCGCAGCTCTCCCCGTGCTGCTGCATCGCTCTCGTCTTTTCCTTGCTTTTTTCCCGCGACCCTTCTCCTTTCTTTTCCCTCGCTATCACTGCTTTCTCCTTCTTTTCCCCTCGTTTTTTGAGTGCCTTCTCCTTGCTTTCCACCCGTTTTCATGAAAAAATAAATAGCAGTTAGCAACTCCAGCCCCTCACAGCTGATTTGCCGCGCATTGAAAATCCTTGAGTGATTGAGTGAAATCTTTGAGTGATTGATTGGAATCCTTGAGTGATTGATTGATTTAATGGGCGAGTGCCAGCCCTTCTCTGCAGGACACAGGTACTCAGGACACAGGTACTCTGGGACAAGGAGTGCCGGCACTTCTCTGCAGGACATAGGTACTCTGGGACAAGGAGTGCCCGCTCTTCTCTGCAGAACACAGGTACTCTGGGACAAAGAGTGCCGGCACTTCTCTGCAGGACACAGGTACTCTGAGACAAGGAGTGCCGGCACTTCTCTGCAGAACACAGGTACTCTGGGACAAAGAGTGCCGGCACTTCTCCGCAGGACACAGGTACTCTGGGACAAGGAGTGCTGGCTCTTCGCTGCAGGACACAGGTACTCTGGGACAAGGAGTGCCGGCTCTTCTCTGCAGGACATCGGTACTCTGGGACAAGGAGTGCCCGCTCTTCTCTGCAGGACACAGGTACTCTGGGACAAGGAGGGCCCGCACTTCTCCACAGGTACTCTGGGACAAGGAGTGCCCGCACTTCTCCACAGGACACAGGTACTCTGGGACAAGGAGTTCCCGCACTTCTCCACAGGACACAGGTACTCTGGGACAAGGAGTGCCGGAACTTCTCTGCAGGACAAAGGTACTCTGGGACAAGGAGGGCCCGCACTTCTCCACAGGTACTCTGGGACAAGGAGTGCCCGCTCTTCTTTGCAGGACACAGGTACTCTTTGACAAGGAGTGCCCACACTTCTCTGCAGGACATAGGTACTCTGGGACAAGGAGTGCCGGCACTTCTCTGCAGGACACAGGTACTCAGGACACAGGTACAAGGAGTGCCCGCTGTTCTCTGCAGGACACAGGTACTCTGGGACAAGGAGTGCCCGCTCTTCTCTGCAGGATACAGGTACTCTGGGACAAGGAGAGCCGGCACTTCTCTGCAGGACACAGGTACTCAGGACACAGGTACTCTGGGACAAGGAGGGTCCGCTCTTCTCTGCAGGACACAGGTACTCAGGACACAGGTACTCTGGGACAAGGAGTGCCCGCTCTTCTCTGCAGGACACAGGTACTCTGGGACAAGGAGTGCCCGCTCTTCTCTGCAGGACACAGGTACTCTGTGACAAGGAGTGCCCACACTTCTCTGCAGGACATAGGTACTCTGGGACAAGGAGTGCCGGCTCTTCTCTGCAGGATACAGAGGTACTCTGGGACAAGGAGTGCCGGCACTTCTCTGCAGGACACAGGTACTCAGGACACAGGTACAAGGAGTACCCGCTCTTCTCTGCAGGACACAGGTACTCTGGGACAAGGAGTGCCCGCTCTTCTCTGCAGGATACAGAGGTACTCTGTGACAAGGAGTGCCCACACTTCTCTGCAGGACACAGGTACTCTGGGACAAGGAGTGCCGGAACTTCTCTGCAGGACACAGGTACTCAGGACACAGGTACTCTGGGACAAGGAGTGCCCGCTCTTCTCTGCAGGACACAGGTACTCTGGGACAAGGAGTGCCCGCTCTTCTCTGCAGGACACAGGTACTCAGGACACAGGTACTCTGGGACAAGGAGTGCCCGCTCTTCTCTGCAGGACACAGGTACTCTGGGACAAGGAGTGCCCGCTCTTCTCTGCAGGACACAGGTACTCTGGGACAAGGAGTGCCCACACTTCTCTGCAGGAAATAGGTACTCTGGGACAAGGAGTGCCGGCTCTTCTCTGCAGGACACAGGTACTCAGGACACAGGTACTCTGTGACAAGGAGTGCCCACACTTCTCTGCAGGACATAGGTACTCTGGGACAAGGAGTGCCCGCTCTTCTCTGCAGGACACAGGTACTCAGGACACAGGTACTCTGGGACAAGGAGTGCCCGCTCTTCTCTGCAGGACACAAGTACTCTGGGACAAGGAGTGCCCACACTTCTCTGCAGGACACGGGTACTCTGGGACAAGGAGTGCCCGCACTTCTCTGCAGGACATAGGTAATCTGGGACAAGGAGTGCCTGCACTTCTCTGCAGGACATAGGTACTCTGGGACAAGGAGTGCCCGCACTTCTCTGCAGAACACAGGTACTCTGGGACAAGGAGGGCCCGCTCTTCTCTGCAGGACACAGGTACTCTGGGACAAGGAGGGCCCGCACTTCTCCGCAGGACACAGGTACTCTGGGACAAGGAGTGCCGGAACTTCTCTGCAGGACACAGGTACTCAGGACACGGGTACTCTGGGACAAGGAGTGCTGGCTCTTCTCTGCAGGACACAGGTACTCTGGGACAAGGAGGTCCCGCACTTCTCCACAGGTACTCTGGGACAAGGAGTGCCCGCTCTTCTCTGCAGGAGACAGGTACTCTGGGACAAGGAGTGCCCGCTCTTCTCTGCAGGAGACAGGTACTCTGGGACAAGGAGTGCCGGCTCTTCTCTGCAGGACACAGGTACTCTGGGACAAGGAGTGCCCGCACTTCTCTGCAGGACACAGGTACTCTGGGTCAAGGAGTGCCTGCAGGACACAGGTACTGGGTCAAGGAGTGCCTGCAGGACACAGGTACTGGGTCAAGGAGTGCCTGCAGGACACAGGTACTGGGTCAAGGAGTGCCTGCAGGACACAGGTAATCTGGGACAAGGAGTGCCCGCACTTCTCTGCAGGACACAGGTACTCTGGGACAAGGAGTACCGGCTCTTCTCTGCAGGATACAGAGGTACTCTGGGACAAGGAGGGCCCGCTCTTCTCTGCAGGACACAGGTACTCTGGGACAAGGAGGGCCCGCTCTTCTCCACGGGACACAGGTACTCTGGGACAAGGAGTGCCGGAACTTCTCTGCAGGACACAGGTACTCAGGACACAGGTACTCTGGGACAAGGAGTGCCCGCTCTTCTCTGCAGGACACAGGTACTCAGGACACAGGTACTCTGGGACAAGGAGTGCCCACACTTCTCTGCAGGACACAGGTACTCAGGACACAGGTACTCTGGGACAAGGAGTGCCGGCACTTCTCTGCAGGACACAGGTACTCCGGGACAAGGAGTGCCGGCTCTTCTCTGCAGGACACAGGTACTCTGGGACAAGGAGTGCCCGCACTTCTCTGCAGGACACAGGTACTCTGGGACAAGGAGTGCCTGCAGGACACAGGTACTGGGACAAGGAGTGCCTGCAGGACACAGGTAATCTGGGACAAGGAGTGCCAGCACTTCTCTGCAGGACACAGGTACTCTGGGACAAGGAGTGCCGGCTCTTCTCTGCAGGATACAGAGGTACTCTGGGACAAGGAGGGCCCGCACTTCTCCACAGGACACAGGTACTCTGGGACAAGGAGTGCCGGAACTTCTCTGCAGGACACAGGTACTCAGGACACAGGTACTCTGGGACAAGGAGGGCCCGCTCTTCTCTGCAGGACACAGGTACTCTGGGACAAGGAGGGCCCGCTCTTCTCTGCAGGACACAGGTACTCTGGGACAAGGAGTGCCCACACTTCTTGTCCCAGAGTACCCGTGTCCTGCAGAGAAGTGCGGGCACTCCTTGTCCCAGAGTACCCGTGTCCTGCAGAGAAGTGTGGGCACTCCTTGTCCCAGAGTACCCGTGTCCTGCAGAGGAGTGCCCACACTTCTCTGCAGGACACGGGTACTCTGGGACAAGGAGTGCCCGCACTTCTCTGCAGGACACAGGTACTCAGGACACAGGTACTCTGGGACAAGGAGTGCCCGCTCTTCTCTGCAGGACACAGGTACTCTGGGACAAGGAGTGCCCACACTTCTCTGCAGGACACGGGTACTCTGGGACAAGGAGTGCCCCCACTTCTCTGCAGGACATAGGTACTCTGTGTCAAGGAGTGCCCGCACTTCTCTGCAGAACACAGGTACTCTGGGACAAGGAGGGCCCGCACTTCTCCACAGGTACTCTGGGACAAGGAGGGCCCGCACTTCTCTGCAGGACACAGGTACTCAGGACACAGGTACTCTGGGACAAGGAGTGCCCGCTCTTCTCTGCAGGACACAGGTACTCTGGGACAAGGAGTACCCGCTCTTCTCTGCAGGACACAGGTACTCTGGGACAAGGAGTGCCGGCACTTCTCTGCAGGACACAGGTACTCTGGGACAAGGAGTGCCTGCTCTTCTCTGCAGGACACAGGTACTCAGGACACAGGTACTCTGGGACAAGGAGTGCCCGCTCTTCTCTGCAGGACACAGGTACTCTGTGACAAGGAGTGCCCACACTTCTCTGCAGGACATAGGTACTCTGGGACAAGGAGTGCCGGCTCTTCTCTGCAGGATACAGAGGTACTCTGGGACAAGGAGGGCCCGCACTTCTCCACAGGACACAGGTACTCTGGGACAAGGAGTGCCGGAACTTCTCTGCAGGACACGGGTACTCTGGGACAAGGAGTGCCCGCACTTCTCTGCAGGACACAGGTACTCAGGACACAGGTACTCTGGGACAAGGAGGGCCCGCTCTTCTCTGCAGGACACAGGTACTCTGGGACAAGGAGTGCCCGCCCTTCTCTGCAGGACACAGGTACTCAGGACACAGGTACTCTGGGACAAGGAGTGCCCGCTCTTCTCTGCAGGACACAGGTACTCTGGGACAAGGAGGGCCCGCTCTTCTCTGCAGGACACAGGTACTCAGGACACAGGTACTCTGGGACAAGGAGTGCCCACACTTCTCTGCAGGACACAGGTACTCAGGACACAGGTACTCTGGGACAAGGAGTGCCGGCACTTCTCTGCAGGACACAGGTACTCCGGGACAAGGAGTGCCCGCACTTCTCTGCAGGACACAGGTACTCCGGGACAAGGAGTGCCTGCTCTTCTCTGCAGGACACAGGTACTCCGGGACAAGGAGTGCCCGCTCTTCTCTGCAGGACACAGGTACTCAGGACACAGGTACTCTGGGACAAGGAGTGCCCGCTCTTCTCTGCAGGACACGGGTACTCTGGGACAAGGAGTGCCTGCAGGACACAGGTACTGGGTCAAGGAGTGCCTGCAGGACACAGGTAATCTGGGACAAGGAGTGCCCGCACTTCTCTGCAGGACACAGGTACTCCGGGACAAGGAGTGCCCGCACTTCTCTGCAGGACACAGGTACTCCGGGACAAGGAGTGCCCGCACTTCTCTGCAGGACACAGGTACTCCGGGACAAGGAGTGCCCGCACTTCTCTGCAGGACACAGGTACTCCGGGACAAGGAGTGCCCGCTCTTCTCTGCAGGACACAGGTACTCTGGGACAAGGAGTGCCTGCAGGACACAGGTACTGGGTCAAGGAGTGCCTGCAGGACACAGGTAATCTGGGACAAGGAGTGCCCGCACTTCTCTGCAGGACACAGGTACTCCGGGACAAGGAGTGACCGCACTTCTCTGCAGGACACAGGTACTCTGGGACAAGGAGTACCGGCTCTTCTCTGCAGGATACAGAGGTACTCTGGGACAAGGAGGGCCCGCTCTTCTCTACAGGACACAGGTACTCTGGGACAAGGAGTGCCCGCTCTTCTCTACAGGACACAGGTACTCTGGGACAAGGAGTGCCTGCAGGACACAGGTACTGGGACAAGGAGTGCCTGCAGGACACAGGTAATCTGGGACAAGGAGTGCCCGCACTTCTCTGCAGGACACAGGTAATCTGGGACAAGGAGTGACCGCACTTCTCTGCAGGACACAGGTACTCTGGGACAAGGAGTACCGGCTCTTCTCTGCAGGATACAGGTACTCAGGACACAAATACTCTGGGACAAGGAGTGCCCGCTCTTCTCTACAGGACACAGGTACTCTGGGACAAGGAGTGCCCGCTCTTCTCTGCAGGACACAGGTACTCTGGGACAAGGAGGGCCCGCTCTTCTCCGCAGGACACAGGTACTCTGGGACAAGGAGTGCCGGAACTTCTCTGCAGGACACAGGTACTCAGGACACAGGTACTCTGGGACAAGGAGTGCCCGCTCTTCTCTGCAGGACACAGGTACTCAGGACACAGGTACTCTGGGACAAGGAGTGCCCACACTTCTCTGCAGGACACAGGTACTGGGACAAGGAGTGCCTGCAGGACACAGGTAATCTGGGACAAGGAGTGCCGGCTCTTCTCTGCAGGATACAGAGGTACTCTGGGACAAGGAGGGCCCGCACTTCTCCACAGGACACAGGTACTCTGGGACAAGGAGTGCCGGAACTTCTCTGCAGGACACAGGACACAGGTACTCTGGGACAAGGAGGGCCCGCTCTTCTCTGCAGGACACAGGTACTCTGGGACAAGGAGGGCCGCTCTTCTCTGCAGGACACAGGTACTTTGGGACAAGGAGGGCCCGCTCTTCTCTGCAGGACACAGGTACTCTGGGACAAGGAGTGCCCACACTTTTCTGCAGGACACGGGTACTCTGGGACAAGGAGTGCCCGCACTTCTCTGCAGGACACAGGTACTCTGGGACAAGGAGTGCCCACACTTCTCTGCAGGACACGGGTACTCTGGGACAAGGAGTGCCCCCACTTCTCTGCAGGACATAGGTACTCTGGGACAAGGAGCGCCCGCACTTCTCTGCAGGACATAGGTACTCTGGGTCAAGGAGTACCCGCACTTCTCTGCAGAACACAGGTACTCTGGGACAAGGAGGGCCCGCACTTCTCCACAGGTACTCTGGGACAAGGAGTGCCCGCACTTCTCCACAGGACACAGGTACTCTGGGACAAGGAGTGCCGGCTCTTCTCTGCAGGACACAGGTACTCTGGGACAAGGAGGGCCCTCACTTTCCACAGGACACAGGTACTCTGGGACAAGGAGGGCCCGCACTTCTCCACAGGACACAGGTACTCTGGGACAAGGAGTGCCTGCTCTTCTCTGCAGGACACAGGTACAAGGAGTGCCCGCTCTTCTCTGCAGGACACAGGTACTCTGGGACAAGGAGTGCCCGCTCTTCTCTGCAGGACACAGGTACTCTGTGACAAGGAGTGCCCACACTTCTCTGCAGGACATAGGTACTCTGGGACAAGGAGTGCCGGCTCTTCTCTGCAGGATACAGAGGTACTCTGGGACAAGGAGAGCCCGCACTTCTCCACAGGACACAGGTACTCTGGGACAAGGAGTGCCGGAACTTCTCTGCAGGACACAGGTACTCAGGACACAGGTACTCTGGGACAAGGAGTGCCCGCTCTTCTCTGCAGGGCACAGGTACTCTGGGACAAGGAGGGCCCGCTCTTCTCTGCAGGACACAGGTACTCTGGGACAAGGAGGGCCCGCTCTTCTCTGCAGGACACAAGTACTCTGGGACAAGGAGGGCCCGCTCTTCTCTGCAGGACACAGGTACTCTGGGACAAGGAGTGCCCGCTCTTCTCTGCAGGGCACAGGTACTCTGGGACAAGGAGTGCCGGCTCTTCTCTGCAGGACACAGGGACTCAGGACACAGGTACTCTGGGACAAGGAGTGCCCGCTCTTCTCTGCAGGACACAGGTACTCTGGGACAAGGAGTGCCGGCTCTTCTCTGCAGGACACGGGTACTCAGGACACAGGTACTCTGGGACAAGGAGTGCCGGCTCTTCTCTGCAGGACACAGGTACTCTGGGAGAAGGAGTGCCTGCAGGACACAGGTACTCTGGGACAAGGAGTGCCCGCACTTCTCTGCAGGACACAGGTACTCTGGGACAAGGAGTGCCCTCACTTCTCTGCAGGACACAGGTACTCTGGGACAAGGAGTGCCCGCACTTCTCCACAGGACACAGGTACTCTGGGACAAGGAGGGCCCGCACTTCTCTGCAGGACACAGGTACTCAGGACACAGGTACTCTGGGATAAGGAGTGCCCGCTCTTCTCTGCAGGACACAGGTACTCTGGGACAAGGAGTACCCGCTCTTCTCTGCAGGACACAGGTACTCTGGGACAAGGAGTGCCGGCACTTCTCTGCAGGACACAGGTACTCTGGGACAAGGAGTGCCTGCTCTTCTCTGCAGGACACAGGTACTCCGGACACAGGTACTCTGGGACAAGGAGTGCCCGCTCTTCTCTGCAGGACACAGGTACTCTGTGACAAGGAGTGCCCACACTTCTCTGCAGGACATAGGTACTCTGGGACAAGGAGTGCCGGCTCTTCTCTGCAGGACACGGGTACTCTGGGACAAGGAGTGCCCGCACTTCTCTGCAGGACACAGGTACTCAGGACACAGGTACTCTGGGACAAGGAGTGCCCGCTCTTCTCTGCAGGACACAGGTACTCTGGGACAAGGAGGGCCCGCTCTTCTCCACGGGACACAGGTACTCTGGGACAAGGAGTGCCGGAACTTCTCTGCAGGACACAGGTACTCAGGACACAGGTACTCTGGGACAAGGAGTGCCCACACTTCTCTGCAGGACACAGGTACTCAGGACACAGGTACTCTGGGACAAGGAGTGCCGGCACTTCTCTGCAGGACACAGGTACTCCGGGACAAGGAGTGCCCGCACTTCTCTGCAGGACACAGGTACTCCGGGACAAGGAGTGCCTGCAGGACACAGGTACTGGGTCAAGGAGTGCCTGCAGGACACAGGTAATCTGGGACAAGGAGTGCCCGCACTTCTCTGCAGGACACAGGTACTCCGGGACAAGGAGTACCGGCTCTTCTCTGCAGGATACAGAGGTACTCTGGGACAAGGAGGGCCCGCTCTTCTCTGCAGGACACAGGTACTCTGGGACAAGGAGTACCCGCTCTTCTCTGCAGGACACGGGTACTCAGGACACAAGTACTCTGGGACAAGGAGTGCCCACTCTTCTCTACAGGACACAGGTACTCTGGGACAAGGAGTGCCTGCAGGACACAGGTACTCCGGGACAAGGAGTGCCCGCACTTCTCTGCAGGACACAGGTACTCTGGGACAAGGAGTGCCGGCTCTTCTCTGCAGTACACAGGTACTCAGGACACAGGTACTCTGGGACAAGGAGTGCCGGCTCTTCTCTGCAGGACACAGGTACTCAGGACACAGGTACTCTGGGACAAGGAGTGCCGGCTCTTCTCTGCAGGACACAGGTACTCCGGGACAAGGAGTGCCCGCACTTCTCTGCAGGACACAGGTACTCCGGGACAAGGAGTGCCCGCACTTCTCTGCAGGACACAGGTACTCCGGGACAAGGAGTGCCCGCACTTCTCTGCAGGACACAGGTACTCTGGGACAAGGAGTGCCGGCTCTTCTCTGCAGTACACAGGTACTCAGGACACAGGTACTCTGGGACAAGGAGTGCCGGCTCTTCTCTGCAGGACACAGGTACTCAGGACACAGGTACTCTGGGACAAGGAGTGCCGGCTCTTCTCTGCAGGACACAGGTACTCCGGGACAAGGAGTGCCCGCACTTCTCTGCAGGACACAGGTACTCCGGGACAAGGAGTGCCTGCAGGACACAGGTACTGGGACAAGGAGTGCCTGCAGGACACAGGTAATCTGGGACAAGGAGTGCCCGCACTTCTCTGCAGGACACAGGTAATCTGGGACAAGGAGTGCCCGCACTTCTCTGCAGGACACAGGTACTCCGGGACAAGGAGTGCCCGCACTTCTCTGCAGGACACAGGTACTCCGGGACAAGGAGTGCCCGCACTTCTCTGCAGGACACAGGTACTCTGGGACAAGGAGTGCCGGCTCTTCTCTGCAGTACACAGGTACTCAGGACACAGGTACTCTGGGACAAGGAGTGCCGGCTCTTCTCTGCAGGACACAGGTACTCAGGACACAGGTACTCTGGGACAAGGAGTGCCGGCTCTTCTCTGCAGGACACAGGTACTCCGGGACAAGGAGTGCCCGCACTTCTCTGCAGGACACAGGTACTCCGGGACAAGGAGTGCCTGCAGGACACAGGTACTGGGACAAGGAGTGCCTGCAGGACACAGGTAATCTGGGACAAGGAGTGCCCGCACTTCTCTGCAGGACACAGGTAATCTGGGACAAGGAGTGACCGCACTTCTCTGCAGGACACAGGTACTCTGGGACAAGGAGTACCGGCTCTTCTCTGCAGGATACAGGTACTCAGGACACAAGTACTCTGGGACAAGGAGTGCCCGCTCTTCTCTACAGGACACAGGTACTCTGGGACAAGGAGTGCCCGCTCTTCTCTGCAGGACACAGGTACTCTGGGACAAGGAGGGCCCGCTCTTCTCCGCAGGACACAGGTACTCTGGGACAAGGAGTGCCGGAACTTCTCTGCAGGACACAGGTACTCAGGACACAGGTACTCTGGGACAAGGAGTGCCCGCTCTTCTCTGCAGGGCACAGGTACTCTGGGACAAGGAGGGCCCGCTCTTCTCTGCAGGACACAGGTACTCTGGGACAAGGAGTGCCCGCACTTCTCTGCAGGACACAGGTACTCAGGACACAGGTACTCTGGGACAAGGAGTGCCCGCTCTTCTCTGCAGGGCACAGGTACTCTGGGACAAGGAGTGCCGGCTCTTCTCTGCAGGACACAGGTACTCAGGACACAGGTACTCTGGGACAAGGAGTGCCGGCTCTTCTCTGCAGGACACGGGTACTCTGGGAGAAGGAGTGCCTGCAGGACACAGGTACTCTGGGACAAGGAGTGCCCGCACTTCTCTGCAGGACACAGGTACTCTGGGACAAGGAGTGCCCGCACTTCTCTGCAGGACACAGGTACTCTGGGACAAGGAGTGCCCGCACTTCTCTGCAGGACACAGGTACTCCGGGACAAGGAGTGCCCGCACTTCTCTGCAGGACACAGGTACTCTGGGACAAGGAGTGCCGGCTCTTCTCTGCAGGACACAGGTACTCAGGGACAAGGAGGGCCCGCTCTTCTCTGCAGGACACAGGTACTCTGGGACAAGGAGTGCCCGCACTTCTCTGCAGGACACAGGTACTCAGGACACAGGTACTCTGGGACAAGGAGTGCCCGCTCTTCTCTGCAGGGCACAGGTACTCTGGGACAAGGAGTGCCGGCTCTTCTCTGCAGGACACAGGTACTCAGGACACAGGTACTCTGGGACAAGGAGTGCCGGCTCTTCTCTGCAGGACACGGGTACTCTGGGAGAAGGAGTGCCTGCAGGACACAGGTACTCTGGGACAAGGAGTGCCCGCACTTCTCTGCAGGACACAGGTACTCTGGGACAAGGAGTGCCCGCACTTCTCTGCAGGACACAGGTACTCTGGGACAAGGAGTGCCCGCACTTCTCTGCAGGACACAGGTACTCCGGGACAAGGAGTGCCCGCACTTCTCTGCAGGACACAGGTACTCCGGGACAAGGAGTGCCCGCACTTCTCTGCAGGACACAGGTACTCCGGGACAAGGAGTGCCGGCTCTTCTCTGCAGTACACAGGTACTCAGGACACAGGTACTCTGGGACAAGGAGTGCCGGCTCTTCTCTGCAGGACACAGGTACTCAGGACACAGGTACTCTGGGACAAGGAGTGCCGGCTCTTCTCTGCAGGACACAGGTACTCCGGGACAAGGAGTGCCCGCACTTCTCTGCAGGACACAGGTACTCCGGGACAAGGAGTGCCTGCAGGACACAGGTACTGGGACAAGGAGTGCCTGCAGGACACAGGTAATCTGGGACAAGGAGTGCCCGCACTTCTCTGCAGGACACAGGTAATCTGGGACAAGGAGTGACCGCACTTCTCTGCAGGACACAGGTACTCTGGGACAAGGAGTACCGGCTCTTCTCTGCAGGATACAGGTACTCAGGACACAAGTACTCTGGGACAAGGAGTGCCCGCTCTTCTCTACAGGACACAGGTACTCTGGGACAAGGAGTGCCCGCTCTTCTCTGCAGGGCACAGGTACTCTGGGACAAGGAGTGCCGGCTCTTCTCTGCAGGACACAGGTACTCAGGACACAGGTACTCTGGGACAAGGAGTGCCTGCAGGACACAGGTACTCTGGGACAAGGAGTGCCCGCACTTCTCTGCAGGACACAGGTACTCTGGGACAAGGAGTGCCCGCACTTCTCTGCAGGACACAGGTACTCTGGGACAAGGAGTGCCCGCACTTCTCTGCAGGACACAGGTACTCCGGGACAAGGAGTGCCCGCACTTCTCTGCAGGACACAGGTACTCCGGGACAAGGAGTGCCCGCACTTCTCTGCAGGACACAGGTACTCTGGGACAAGGAGTGCCGGCTCTTCTCTGCAGTACACAGGTACTCAGGACACAGGTACTCTGGGACAAGGAGTGCCGGCTCTTCTCTGCAGGACACAGGTACTCAGGACACAGGTACTCTGGGACAAGGAGTGCCGGCTCTTCTCTGCAGGACACAGGTACTCCGGGACAAGGAGTGCCCGCACTTCTCTGCAGGACACAGGTACTCCGGGACAAGGAGTGCCGGCTCTTCTCTGCAGGACACAGGTACTCCGGGACAAGGAGTGCCCGCACTTCTCTGCAGGACACAGGTACTCCGGGACAAGGAGTGCCCGCACTTCTCTGCAGGACACAGGTACTCCGGGACAAGGAGTGCCCGCACTTCTCTGCAGGACACAGGTACTCCGGGACAAAGAGTGCCCGCTCTTCTCTGCAGGACACAGGTACTCCGAGACAAGGAGTGCCCGCTCTTCTCTGCAGGACACGGGTTCTCTGGGACAAGGAGTGCCCGCACTTCTCTGCAGGTCACAGGTACTCTGGGACAAGGAGTGCCTGCAGGACACAGGTACTCTGGGACAAGGAGTGCCCGCTCTTCTCTGCAGGACACGGGTTCTCTGGGACAAGGAGTGCCCGCACTTCTCTGCAGGTCACAGGTACTCTGGGACAAGGAGTGCCTGCAGGACACAGGTACTCTGGGACAAGGAGTGCCCGCTCTTCTCTGCAGGGCACAGGTACTCTGGGACAAGGAGTGCCGGCTCTTCTCTGCAGGACACAGGTACTCAGGACACAGGTACTCTGGGACAAGGAGTGCCGGCTCTTCTCTGCAGGACACAGGTACTCAGGACACAGGTACTCTGGGACAAGGAGTGCCCGCACTTCTAGATTTCCATTTCAAACACTGGTGAGGACTGAGGTGCGCTGGCCGAGCTGTGACTGAGGACGTGCTGCAGGCCTGGACTGATGCACTCCCACGTCACCACATGTCTGTCACTCCGCTCCCCTCCCCCCCACCTCATTCTTGTTCTAACCTGCAGGTTCGCTCAGGTGGGCCTCTGCACAGATTCCTCTCCCCACCTGTGGCTCGAATTACACACGCACACGAAAAGGAAGGCACAAAGATTTCGAGATGGTGAAATCTGTGAACAGTCATCGTTTCCTTTGCATTCTGGGACCCGTAGTCATGGCTGTACCCTGCATAAAAGAGGAAAGGTTGTGATCCAGAGACTACAGAAGCCATCATTAGATTCCACAGCCTTGAGGCCTAAGCAAGGTGCTCTGACTTCACTAAAATGTGTGACCCTCAGCAGATCACGTCACGTCCTTTAGTCCACTAAAGGTGCCAAAAAGTTAAAGTGCTTCTTTGAAGCAGACAGAACGTATGAAACAAGCACTGCCAAAGACAATAGGTCTCACCATATAAGAGTATTACCGGACCGTTCGGCTTTGACAATATTCCACATCGGCAAAACAAACACATTGCTTGGTTAATGGCGAATGGATAGGTCACCAGCAAATAAATCAAAGACCGATGAATATCCCAAATATTCTATTTATTGTTATTCTTCCTTGTTCAATAGAGACAAACTCCAGCCAACTCCATTCGCAAGAAGCAGAGATACTTAGTAAGGTATCGATTTATAATATTCAGATCGGTGCAAGCCGTGGCGAATCCACTTCATCTACAATGACCCGTTATTGATTAAATGTTGGATGAAACGTTATGACCGGGATACATAATCCACGAATGCACTTTCATGTCATCACTTTAAGCCCTAATGACGTTCTAGAAGTAGTTGGAACGAAACATGTTGGCTGGATTTTGTCCAATTTGAACAAAGAAGAATAATAATAAATACACATTGGTTATTCATAGGACTGCGGTTTCTTGCTGGGGTCTTTGATCTGCTGGACAGTGGTACCGGACGACGGCAGGTGCCGGATAAGTCCTGCACAGGACTGTGTACATTGTACATATGTTGATTGTGGTGCAGTCTGTATAGTCAGCCGTTGTCCCCATTGTTTCTTTCTTGTAAAATTGCTTGGTTGTTTGTCATGGACAAAACAAAATAAAAATAGGATTCTGACGTATACATCACAGCGGGCACACATTGGGGTGCAGTTATTTTTTTAAAAGTGTGGGCGGAAGAGCGCCTTTGAGGGAAAGGAGAGACCAGCAGCAATGGGCACCTTTATTGCATTTAAGAACCCCAAAACTGGGGTGGGATTTGCGGGGGAAACAATGAAGGCGCGAATGAGGGAGACGATAACACAGGAGGGGTGGTTGGGAGCCCTTAGTGAGGAGGGGGACACATGTAAAGTGAGGAGATATGGGGTAGGAGGTGCTGCAGAGAAGCAGCAGCACACGCGGCAGCGAGCCACCCTAGAGTCGAAAGAGAAGAAACAAGCATAGGCAAAGCAATAGGTCCCGCCTATGCAAGAGCTACTGGCCTGGCCAAGGTCTTCGAGCCATGTTGTAAAGCAGCGCGGCTGCTGTTCAGCAGAACTAGAAGTTCGTTGCGTGGCATAGAGTAGGGTAGAATGGAAAGGATATGCTTAGAGCAGCATGGCATAGAGTGGCAGAGTGACGTAGAACGGCACTGAGTGGAGTGGCGTAGAGGAGAGTGACAGTCGCGTAGAGAGGTGTGGAGTAGCATATGGTAAAGTGCAGTAGGGTAGAGTGGTAGACAGGAGAGTGGCGCAGAGAGTGGCATTGTGTGGAGTGAAGAGAAGTGAAGTGGTACAGACTGGAGAGCCATGGAGTGGTGTGGAACAGAGTGGCATAAAGTAGATTGGTATAGAGTAGAATGGTGTGGCATAGAGTGGCATAAAGTAGAATGGAGGCGAGCAGCGTAGAGCAACTTAGAGTGGGGTGGAGTGGTGTAGAGTAGCATAGAGCGCATAGAGTGGGTAGAGTAGAATTACTCAGAGTTGTATAGAGTAGAGTGGCGTAGAGTGCGGAAGAGTGGCATTTTGTGGACCGGCATAGAGTAAATTAAAGTGGCATAGAGTAGAAGGCCATAGAGTGGCTTAGACTAGAGTGGCATAAAGAGGATAGAGTAGAGAGGTGTGGTGTAGAGCGCTGAAGAGTGCATTGAGTGGCTTAGAGTAGAGTGGCATAGAGTGTGTAAAGTAGAATGGCATGGTGTGGTGTAGAGTGACGTAGAGTGGCGCAGCCTGGAGTGGCGCAGTATGGCATGGCAGAGTAGAGTGGCGTGGCGCAGAGTAGAGTGGCGCGGCGCAGAGTAGAGTGGCACGGCACAGAGTAGAGTGGCACGGCACAGAGTAGAGCGGCACGGCGCAGAGTAGAGCGGCACGGCGCAGAGTAGAGCGGCACGGCGCAGAGTAGATTAGAGTGGCAGAATAGTGTGGCAAGGCAGAGTAGAGTGGCGTGGCAGAGTAGAGTGACGTGGCAGAGTAGAGTGGCAGATTAGGGTAGAGTAGCGTGGCAGAGTAGAGTAGCGTGGCAGAGTAGAGTGGCATGGCAGAGTAGAGTGGCATGGCAGAGTAGAGTGGCAGAGTTGCGCCCCCAAGGCTCTATACTCAGCCCCACTCTCTTTAATCTCTATACGCCCCATTGGCGGAGATTATTGTCAACAATAGCGTCAGTGTCATGTCATACGCGGATGACCCGCAACTTTTGGTCTCATTGACACAATCCCACAAAGAAGCGGCCACCAATTTCTCTACTGGTCTACAGGAACTGGCATCATGGATGACGAGTAACTGTTTAAAACTTAATGGTAACAAAACGGAGGTTCTGGTGGTGGGCAACACTGCCTCGATATGGTCCTCTTCATGGTGGCCACAGACCCTGGGCCCTACTCCACCCCCCAGCGATCAGGTTAAAAAACTTGGGGGTGTTGCTGGACACCAAGCTCTCGCTCGAGAATCACACCAGATTGGTAGCCGGGAAGTGCTTCGGAGTAATGAAAGGGCTTCGGAAGACCCTAGATGTACTTCCCGTGGCAGCTAGAAAGACCCTCGTCCATGCGCTAGTAACTTCACACCTGGATTACGGAAATGCACTTGCTGTACCTGGGAGCAAGTAGCAAGTGTTTGAAGAGACTTCAATGCATTCAGAACGCGGTGGCCCAACTTGTTCTGATGCTGCCCAGGAGAGCGTCCTCAATGAATGCCCTCGCAGCCCTTCACTGGCTCCCAATTAGGGAGAGAATCCTCTTCAAAGCACTGTGTGTCAGCCACCGGATTCTGAAGGGGAAAGAGCCTACCTATCTGCACAACCTACTATCCCACTATATTCCAAACCGCCATCTGAGATCTCGGGGGACGGGACAAGTCATAATCCCGACCATTAAAAGAGCGAGAATGGGCGGCCGCTCCTTCCGATATCTGGCGGCTAAGAACTGGAATGACCTCCCCCTTGATCTCCGGATGGAGCCATCGGAATCGCTCTTTCGCGAAAGACTGAAAACATGGCTCTTCCACCCGTAGGCTCCCCTCTAAGGGGGGTTACAGTACTGCTCCAGATGAGTCGCTATTAGGCGCAGCGCGGGGACACACTAGTGAGTGTAACCATGCGGTTTATAAACGTGCTTATTATTATAGAGTGGCTTAGAGTGGAGTGGCATAGAGTGGGTAAAGTAGAATGGCATGGTGTACAGTAGAGTGGCATAGAGTGGCGGGAATAGCACATTGCAAAAAGAAGAAAAAGAAGAGGAGGAAGAACGCATGTAGTTGGTCCATGCTCCAGGGAGGAGCTAATACAAGAAAGGAAGAAAACCCTTCCGGAGCGAAGCAATCTAAAGATTGCAATTGAGAGTGACAACAAAAACGACTAATGGCATGCAGTGGGCTTGTTGTAAGCCTAATGAATCGTAAACAGTACATCTCGCAGTGCATCGATATGTAGGCGCGACCTAAAAAGTAGTTCCTTGATTGTGAGCAGTGGAATACTACTAGTCATCAAATCAAAAGGAATGTGCTTCTGGTGCATCCAACATGGGGCGGCTTGAGAGGTAGCTCCAAGGTGGAGTCCTTCATGGTGGACTTAAGCACCCCAGAATGTTGTCCACCCCTCATGTCTCTCGATTCGCAATCAATCATTTACAAAGCACGGCAAATCACCCGTGAGGGTCTCGGGCGCTGGGGATGTTGGCTGCTGAGTGGTGGATTCCCACAGCCCTGGAGAGCTTCTCTCCCCAAGGGAGTGCCGTCAGAGCGCTGCAGCATGGCTGGCTGACAAGGTCCATGATGCTTTTGTCAGAAATCCACACAATATACATTACATACAAGGCATCTAAATTATTATTAAATTTGTAGAGCGCACAACTACTCCGAGGCGTGTCCCGGCGCGAGCCTGAGAGGAGGTCGAACTTCAAAAGACATAACTAAAAGAGAAAGGTTCAGAACTCATTTGCATAGTCTGTGGTCATCCTAAAAACCCTACATTGGTCACCGCTGGGGTGGAGGACGGCGCAGGATGGCGTCTGGGCAGAGGATGTGCCAGGCTTCGGGCCTCTGGCTTCGAGGAGCTTCTTAGCCATGCTGTGACTCTGCTTGCACTCCAGAGCTCAGGGCGTGGGGTGGGTAGTGATTGATGGCAGCCCAGGTGCTCGCCTCTTCGTGGGCAGGCAGAGGAGCTTAAATGGCCTTACTTCACTCATGGGTGGGGGTGGCCAAGCCTGTAAAGCAGGTCTAGCCAGGCCGGATATTTGCACAGCCCAGGGCCAGTTTTACTGCCTGCTGTGATTTCGGTGCAGGGTCGTCTTAACAGCATTATAGGTCCCCGGGCAAAGCAGTGCGCTGGGCCCCGCCTACAAAACCACCCTGGACAAAGCAGTGCGCTGGGCCCCGCCTACAAAACCACTCACAGGAATAAAAATATTTAAAGGAAAATTAGCATTAAATTCTGGTCTGCATGGGGCCCCTATGCTCCTGGAGCCCCTGGGCAACTGCCCAGTGTGTCCATGCGTTAAGATGGAATGGTTCGGTGTGTGTCCGAGGTTGTGCACAGGGCTTCGCAGAAGCCCAGTTTGAGGTGCAGCGCCCAGGCCCGATGCACTGTTGCTTCTACTGGTGGTAACATTTATTATTTCCAGGCTGGTGGACTTCCTGTAGCTGGGCAGTACCTCTGGCGCAAGGTGGTGGGCCATGTAATCAGCGTTTGGGTTGGAGAGGGACAGCCCTGTGATGAGGGATCCCGGTTAGCTAAGTGGGCCTCGAAGGCTGTCTTTAATGAGGCAGTGGACTTCAAATCTTTTTAATGCCACCCCTCTCCCTCCCCTAGGAAAAAAAATAAAGGGAAAAAAAATAAAAATAAATAAAATCACCCCCCCCCCCTCAAAAAATGTTCACAATTATTCTATTAAACTGGCAATGTTTAAATATGTCTAGACTTATTAAAACATTTGAGTTAAGTTCTGTTACCATTTAAAAAATGCAATAACAAACATGACAGCCAAACATACTATTCTGGTCAGACAGGCCTTACTGAGGTGTAAAAGTATCCACAGTTCAGTGCTTAATTTGAGACGGTGCACTTAATTGTCAACACTGGTGCCTGAGACAGTCTGCCACAAGGTGGCGCTGTCTAGCTAATTTAGAGATGATCACAACAACACTATTATTGATTTAATATATATTAAAAATGACCTCTTAGCTGCCGTCCAAGCCATTTCTATAACTTGGGAGCCTGGAATAGTCCGAATTGTCGCACGGATAGGAGTGTGGTGGTTAGTAGTGGTGTTGTTGCAATCTCTGGCAGCATGGCTGGGGCAATGTGTGATGCAAGCTGCAGAGGCCTGCCGACACAGCCCTGGCACTGCCACAGTGCGATTATTAGCAGTGGGTGTGGGGTTTTGAAGAACATTTGGAGTCCTTTCCGTTTGGACACCTTCTCCCAGCCAGGATATAAAAGAACAAGAGATGTCAGCCATGGCCCGTGACCTTTTCTCCTGAAGACAAAGCAGTGTTATCAGCATAACGCTTCTTTTGGCTAGAACCTGTTGCCACCCCTCCCTCCCCCCCCCGGTATCACTTGAGGGCCCCCTGGAGGGGGGCGCCTTCCAGTTTGAAGACCTCTGTCCTAAGGGGTGACGTGGGTCCCAGATAAGGGGGTGACCATGCAGACCGGGGGCGTAATGCAGGGCCATGCAGTTCAGGGGGGACCCAGCCCTTCAGGGAGCCCCCTTCAGTCCACGGTCAATGAATACATGGGGCATATTGAAGACTCAGGGGCCCCTCATTCCATTCTGCATGGGGGCCCCACCATTGTATGTTACGCCACTGGTGCAGGAAGCATGTGATTAGAAGGACTGCACTCCTGCCTCAGGCCAGTGGGCCTTGTGACTTGGGAGTGGGGTCTGATGGGGAACATGCTCAAAGCTTTCCTAGAACTTTCGGATGGTAAGGCGATGCCCAGCGGAGAGGTCGAGGAGGGTCATGGCTGCTTTTTTAGGTCTCGCCTGAGCCAGCGCTTTAGCGCTGCTCTGGCGAGAGCTATAGAAAACGGGGATTTGGAAGTGGAAACAAGTGCTTTTCAGGCCCCCAACTACAGTGCGTGTGCACCGGGCGCGCGTACCATTTGTCAGCCAGCTGATCGCGGCCGCTTTGATGTTCTCAGTGAGCCGTGCGGCAGCTGAGAACATCAAAGCGGCCGCGATAGTGCTCACCATATGCCAGCCTTCCCTGTGTTGCTTTAGCACTGACCGCCCCTCCCCCCCTCCATGTTACCCGTGTGGCTCATTCTCTTTCACGGCCAATGCTTGTTGCACTTTCTTGGTGTGGCATCTTTCTGTCCCTTATTAGCCCAGTGTGTTTTTCCTTTCGGCGGCATTTCCCTTTATATCCTCTGGGTCTGCTACTTCAAAATAGCCTGTCTGACGAGGACCTCTGTACCTTAAAGACTTCTTTTCCGTCCTCGATTCTCAATCCAGAGTGAACCAGAGGAGGGGCATTGCAGCGACTTTCCTATTCCGTTTATGCTGCTGTGCCTTGCGCCGAGCCGCGTTTCCAAAGCTTCAAGGCTCGATGGGGCACACCAACCTACATCGGCAAGCCGCACCCAGCTCTAGCCAGGCTGCTCTGGCAGGGGAGCAGGGCATGCACTTTGTGGCAGCAGACTACAATTACCGCCAGAGAAGTTGGGAATTTGGTGGCACCGGATACTTACGGACTCTTCACGGGAGGCTCTTCTAGGTTACCCTGGTGCTATGAGAGCAGATAGACCCACGGCAGGGATTGCAGACGCAGAGATTCACGGGGTAGGGATGGTTTCGCACTGCTGCTCTACTTGCGAAGTGCTGACCCTTGAATTGCTGGAGTACTAGCGTACTTGCCCTCCTCTCTGGTATTTCGGTCTTCTGTATTCAAGAACAATCAGCAGACAATGTCTGTCTGCTCTCCAAGGCAGCCACGCCCCCGCTGTAGCCTCTCTTCCATGCGCCATTACCCGGCCTCCTCTGCCGCCTCCCTACTGAGGTCTCCGTGGTGCTAATTGATTGGTAATCCCAAATTATATGCAGTCTCCAATTTCCAGTAATGTGCATAAAGTCCTTACTGTCAATACTGTTGTTGCAGGTATAAAGCCTAAGTATGGCTGGAGTATGGGAAAACAAAAACGCTGAAAAAGCCTCTAGAGCTGGAGCTGCACTGAGGATTTATTTATTTATTTACATATGTATATTTTTTCTTTCCTCTTTTTGTAAAAGCTGGTTTAAAATGTCCTGGCCCCTTTGCCTTGTGCCACTGAGTTGCTGGATGAGTGGGGCGCACCCGGCGAGTCCACAGGCTGCCCCGATCCTAGTCGGGCCTACTCTGTGGGCCACCGGTGGCCCTTACTCTGCAGCTGCCAGCTATCGGCAGCCACACTCTTCCTGACACCCTATGAGCTTAACCCAATTGTTGGCTAAAATAAGCTGCAACGTGACCTGTAGCCGGCGTGTCGTGCGGGGTACTGGTCAGGGGTTCATGGGACTCAGGCTGCGGGGGGAGCATTAGACTCGAGCATGAGGTTCGCCTCAGCTTGCTCCGCCCCTCACGTATTACGTCTGCATCTGTCTGTAATCTGGGCTCGACATCAGTTACTGGCTTTGCCACTGATTATTTTTCTGTCTGAATCAATCCTAGTCTCTCCCTGCATCCAGTCTCAACATGTCCCCATCTGCTTTGATACAAACAACAAATTGTCTTAGTGGCAAGTATAACAAGCATTTACAATGCATTAGGTCTCGCATTTATGAGAGTTTGAGCTATTGGCATTGTAAATGGCAATGCCTTTTATTTATATGTTGTTTTTAAAACGGGTAAATGAAAGGCATTGTAATTTACAATGAAAATAGCTTAAAATCTTGCAAATGCAAGACGTATTACACTGCAAATGCGTGCTATAAAAATTAAATAAGCTATTAGCATTGTAAAGGACAATGCCTTTTATTTATGTTTTGGGTTTTAAAACATAAATAAACGGCATTGTCAATTACAATACTAATAGCTTAAACTCGCGTGAATGCGAGACCTATTGCATTGCAAATGCTTGTTTATTTTATTCTTTGACAAATTAAGCACTGCTGATTGGTCATCGCCAGGTCGCCGCGGTCACCTGCTGTGAGTGACCGTAGGTTTTGCGAGGCATCCAACCAGGCAGACTGTGCGTTTTATTGTTAGTGCCAGTGTGATCAGTGTTCTGCCAGTGTGATCTGTGTTCTGCCAGTGTGATCTGTGTTTGCACAAGCAGTCAGGCGAGCTCAGCTCACGTGAGCCAAGCGTCTACAGGGGCTGTTACTTCAGGCCAGGGACATGTTCCTGGGGCTGGTAGGTCTTCGTGTCTCACTACCAGTGCGTGCTTTGCTGGTTTCTTGGCAGAAGGGTTGGAGTTTGGTGAAACTTGGAACCATAGGGTAAAGCCTACTAAACTTCGTGTTGGGGAGGGGGCACCTTTTCTAGCAACCCTTCACGAATCTCTTGAGATTATGAAAATTATTCACATCCTGCAGGCGGTCAAAGGATCAGGGCTTGGCAAAAATATAAATATGACTGGAAATGCTTGTCAACAGTGGAATTCTCTAAACAGCAAAATCTTACTGACTGGTCGAAAATTCTTTCCAAAAAAAAAAAGTTTTTCATGAGAATTTTCGTGCAAAAAAAGTTGGTGTTTTGGTGAGGGTTGAACCCACACGAATACTGTGACCGTTTTTTTTCTCGCAATTTAGAAGAGGAAAAAAATGCCATGAAAGCGCAGGTCCCTGCCAGAGGTTCATTTGGGATTCGGGCTTGGCGATTCCTCGAAACTGTCGTGAAAATATCACCGGCTGCAGGTGTAAACGTGCGAGCAAGCGTGATCCGTGATCGGCTGTAGGAGTGAACGAGTGAGCGTGATCGGCGGTAAGAGTGAACGAGTGAGCATGATCGGCTGTAAGAGAGAATAGGTGAGTGTGATCGGCTGTAGGAGTGAACAGGTAAGCAAGCGTGATCGGCTGTAAGGAGTGAACAGGTAAGCAAGCGTGATCGGCTGTAAGGAGTGAACAGGTAAGCAAGTGTGATCAGCTGTAAGGAGTGAACAGGTAAGCAAGCGTGATCGGCTGTAGGTGTGAACAGGTAAGCGTGATCGGCTGTAGGAGTGAACAGGTAAGCGTGATCGGCTGTAGGAGTGAACAGGTAAGCAAGTGTGATCAGCTGTAAGGAGTGAACAGGTGAGCAAGCGTGATCGGCTGTAGGTGTGAACAGGTAAGCGTGATCGGCTGTAGGAGTGAACAGGTAAGCAAGTGTGATCAGCTGTAAGGAGTGAACAGGTAAGCAAGCGTGATCGGCTGTAAGGAGTGAACAGGTAAGCAAGTGTGATCAGCTGTAAGGAGTGAACAGGTAAGCAAGCGTGATCGGCTGTAGGTGTGAACAGGTAAGCGTGATCGGCTGTAGGAGTGAACAGGTAAGCAAGTGTGATCGGCTGTAGGAGTGAACAGGTAAGCGTGATCGGCTGTAGGAGTGAACAGGTAAGCGTGATCGGCTGTAGGAGTGAACAGGTAAGCGTGATCGGCTGTAGGAGTGAACAGGTAAGCGTGATCGGCTGTAGGAGTGAACAGGTAAGCAAGTGTGATCAGCTGTAGGAGTGAATAGGTAAGCGTGATCGGCTGTAGGAGTGAACAGGTAAGCAAGTGTGATCAGCTGTAGGAGTGAATAGGTAAGCGTGATCGGCTGTAGGAGTGAACAGGTAAGCAAGCGTGATCGGCTGTAGGAGTGAACAGGTAAGCAAGCGTGATCGGCTGTAAGGAGTGAACAGGTAAGCAAGCGTGATCGGCTGTAGGAGTGAACAGGTAAGCAAGCGTGATCGGCTGTAGGAGTGAACAGGTAAGCAAGCGTGATCAGCTGTAAGGAGTGAACAGGTAAGCAAGTGTGATTAGCTGTAGGAGTGAACATGTAAGCGGGTGTGATCGGCTGTAGGAGTGAACAGGTAAGCAAGTGTGATCGGCTGTAGGAGTGAACAGGTAAGCAAGTGTGATCGGCTGTAGGAGTGAACAGGTAAGCAAGCGTGATCGGCTGTAGGAGTGAACAGGTAAGCAAGCGTGATCGGCTGTATGGAGTGAACAGGTAAGCAAGCGTGATCGGCTGTAGGAGTGAACAGGGAAGCAAGTGTGATCAGCTGTAGGAGTGAACAGGTAAGCAAGTGTGATCGGCTGTAGGAGTGAACAGGTAAGCGAGTGTGATCGGCTGTAGGAGTGAACAGGTAACCAAGTGTGATCGGCTGTAGGAGTGAACAGGTAACCAAGTGTGATCGGCTGTAGGAGTGAACAGGTAAGCGAGTGTGATCGGCTGTAGGAGTGAACAGGTAACCAAGTGTGATCGGCTGTAGGAGTGAACAGGTAACCAAGTGTGATCGGCTGTAGGAGTGAACAGGGAAGTGTGATCGGCTGTAGGCGTGAACGGCTAAACAAGTGTGATCGGCTGTAGGAATTGTGGGATGCTGCCTCTGTATATACTATACCAAAGTAAGGTATAACGTGCACAGAGTCCAGGGAGTCCCCAGAGGTATAGTAGAGGGTACATTTGACAAGTACTAACAGTACTCTTTGTGGTAGTGTTGGCGAGCAGTTAGGCTTGCCCGGAGGTTGTGTTAAGCATTTATTGTATTCACTCAATCAAGACTGATGGCACACACTCAGAGACAGAATCCAGACCAACTGAGTAAGTATAAAAAAAGGTCCACTTATGTTTTATTTCTGGAACCAAGCAGGACCTGGCACAGGCAAGTAAGAAATACTTCCAAGTGCAAAGCTGTACACAGAAACGCAATTGCGGATTGTGCTGGAATCGGTTACAGGCTTGTATTACTTTTAAAATAGTTTAAAATACAATAAGATTACTTTTCAGTTACTTTCAGTATTTGAGGTGATATGCGGATGTATACACCGGAGGTTGACACAGGTAAGTACAATCATTCTTAAGTTAAAGCATAGGTACTTTTTCTTCTTACAAACAGCAGGTCAACAGACATTTTTTTTTTTAGAACAAGCTAAAGAACCAAGGCACACTTAACACTCACCATACCCCCTCCCCCCCTTTCCAGGGCACAGCCCCACGCCTGCATCACCCAAAGCACAGGTGATGGGGTCAGTCTGGTTATGATATTTAGGGGCCAGTAATGTTGTGCCGCCCAGCCTCCGGGATGTGGGCTGAATGGCTGTGTAAAGTGTTACAAGGATGCGAGCCTTTGGGACACATTGTGGGCATGGGAAGTTATTATGGAGTTCTCATACTTAATTCTGCAATAAAAATACGTTTTCAAAAAAAAATCACCCAAAGCACAGGTAACAGTCTCACTCCAGCCCCCACCCCCGCTATAGAAGAGCAGCTAACGCACAGGTAACCCTCACACTGAACGACTACAACACCCAGAATGCATCGGGTTATCACACGAAAGCCAGGGCTAGAAAGTATCCGTGATGACGTGGAGTGAAGTGAGCACCCCATCTATAATTAACCACCCCCATTGTGTAAACCTACAACAACATTTTAGCAAAAACGAACACAAGGTGCCAAAAAGACGAAGGGTTGCGAACACTGTGCTATATAAAACCACATACCAATGTCTCGTTATCCCTCCCCCCCCCCCGTGTACCCATTTGCCAAACTGAGGGCGATTTCAAAGCGCTGATACACCAGCGTGCCAGGGCAAAAACGGAACATTAATAAATTACTTCACGAAACCTCGTGCCCAGGGGCCCTTCGCCTATAGTGGGTGCCCCGGCTCCCACCCCCAGAGGCGCTCACCTTGGTGGGCGTCGAGTGCCCGCTGCCCGAGGGCGACCGATGGAGGGTGATGAGAGCCATCGTGCCAGGCGCCGTTGCCCGTAGACGGGATGCCCTTCGCCCTCTCTCGGACTGGCACCTTCCGACCGCAGCTCGTCACCGGCAGCGCCTCGACGGGTACTCCCAGTCTTCAGTGGGCATCCTTATCCGGGCACTATGCCACACCGGGCCTTGGACGGCTTCCAACGTGCCAGTGCTCCCCTGCCCAGCAGCCCACGCACCTCACGTGGGTGACGGTGCCAGCTCGGTCCTGTCCTCGGGGTCCTGGGGCCAAGAGTGTCTTGTGCTCTCCAGAGGTGTCACGAGTTCCGCGGATCCTCAGTTGGGGCAGTTTCCGGGGTTCGCGACCCTCTTTTAAGTTTAGGGGACTTTCAGCTGGAACTTCGGCTCGTTCACCCCGAGGCCCCGACACCAAAAGTTTCTTCTCACGGAGTTTAACCAGGAAGGGCGGGCCGTGGGTCGAGGATCTCCGGTTCAGAAACCACCCCCACCCCCGCCCCGCCCCGGGAGGGGAGGGGCCCCCAAGGGGGAACTTGAGAGGATGAGGGCAGCAGCCCGGGGTATGATACGGCGACTGAGGGGCTTAAAAACAGCGCCCCCAGGGGGACGGTTCTGAAGTGTGTATTGGGGGGGGGGGGGGTGAGTAAGAGGCCCCAGGGAGGGGTGCTCCGCCTATAGCAGGAGAGGGGCGGATGTGGAATCAAACAGAAACTACAGCACCCCAGGTAGGAACTGGGGTGCATAAACTGAAGGATACCCCAGGGAGGGGGTGCAGTATACAGTGGGACTGCGAGACAGTGCCCCCTCCTTGGAGAGGCCCCAGTGCTGGTGAAGACACTTTAATGGGG
Source organism: Triturus cristatus (assembly GCF_964204655.1). Lineage (NCBI taxonomy): Eukaryota > Metazoa > Chordata > Amphibia > Caudata > Salamandridae > Triturus > Triturus cristatus. The sequence continues at coordinate 72,395,946 of NC_140585.1, read as the reverse complement.
GACAGGAGTGCGCGAGGCATAGGAGGAGAGTCCCCAGAGAGCTGGGGGGTGGGGGGCTCACGGAGGCCGGGATGGTGCAGGATACAGAGGGACTGAAGGGCCATCAGACTACATCATGCACCCTTTTTTGGGGGGAGGGGGGGGCAGAAGGAATACGAGACACCCCCCCTCCAACCGTCTAAAAAAGAGTCAGTGGGAGGGGCTGAGAGACGCCTCAAAGAGACGACGGGAGATGCAGGGCAATGAGACTGCAGAAAGCCGTGCCACCGCCCCCAGGGGAGGGTCTGAGGGAGTCCCAGGGGGAGGGCGCACGGTCAGCAGAGGCGGAGAGGACAGAGGAGACAGATGCAGGCAGCTGAGCAGACATTGGGCAGAGGAGGCTACAGGGAACAGATGAGAGCTGGTAGTACGAAGGGGGAGGGGCGGAAGAAAGGGGGCAAGAGACAGTATACGTGTGGCAGAGGAGGCAGATGGAGCCTGAGAGACGGGCTACGGGGAACTGAAGAGACACCTGAAGGGAGAGGTGAAAGTTTGTAGAGGCACACGAGACAGCTGGAGGCGAAGAGACAGGCTGCAGAGGCACACGAGACAGCTGGAGGCGAAGAGACAGGCAGCAGAGGCAAACGAGACAGCTGGAGGCGAAGATACAAGCTGAGGGGGAGAAGAGACAGCTGGAGGCGAAGACACGGGCTACAGGGATAGAGGAGACAGGCTTCAGTGACAGAGGACACCGCTGGAGGCGAGGAGACAGGATTCCGTGACAGAGGACACCGCTGGAGGCGAGGAGACAGGATTCAGGGACAGAGGAGACTGCTGGTGTTGAAGACAATGACTGCAGAGAACAGAGGCGACAACAGGGCAGCAGCGACCTGGTGTAGACCCATCGTAGCCGAAGAGACAGCCTGCAGAAATCCGAGGCGGCAGATGGAGGCGAAGAGACAGGCGGCCGGGAGACCGCGGGAGTAGCAGGGGGAAGAGGAGACCGCCTTCAGGAAGCCGAAGAGACAGCTGCAGAGAGACAGCTGGGAACGCCAGGGGTGCTGGGAGGTGAACCAGGCCAGCGCCCGTTGGGGAGACGAGGGAGGGGGTGCGTGCACTTGGACGTTATGTCAATAAAGCATTCTTGTCTTGAACTGCGAGATGGGGAGAGGGCGGGAGGCAGGCTGCAGAGTCTGAAGCTGCACAAGGAGTGAGAGAGAGGAGGCTGCAAGAGGCTGGGAGGGAGTCTGCAGGAAGGTGAGGCAATGCATTGACCCTGAGATAGAGTGAGTCTGCAGGAAGCTGAGGCAGTGCAGGGATCCTGAGATGGAGGGAGTCTGCAGGAAGAGGAGGCAGTGCAGGCATCCTGAGATGGAGAGAGTCTGCAGGAAGCACAGCTAGTGCTGGGTTCCCGAGATAGAAAGAGTCTGCAGGAAGCTGAGGCAGTGCATGGATCCTGAGATGGGGAGAGTCTCCAGAAGTTGAGGCAGTGCAGGGATCCTGAGATTGAGTGAGTCTGCAAGCAACTGAGGCAGTGCAGGGATCCTGAGATGGAGAGAGTCTGCAGGAAGAAGAGGCAGTGCAGGGATCCTGAGATGGAGGGAGTCTGCAGGAAGAAGAGGCAGTGCAGGGATCCTGAGATGGGCAGAGTCTGCAGGAAGAAGAGGCAGTGCAGGGATCCTGAGATGGGCAGAGTCTGCAGGAAGAAGAGGCAGTGCAGGGATCCTGAGATGGAGGGAGTCTGCAGGAAGAAGAGGCAGTGCAGGGATCCTGAGATGGAGAGAGTGTGCAGGAAGTAGAGGCAGGGCAGGGATCCTGAGATGGAAAGAGTCTGAAGAAACATGAGGCAGTGCAGGCATCCTGATATGGAGAGAGTCTGCAGGAAGCTGAGGCAGTGCATGGTTCCTGATATGGAGAGAGTCTGCAGGAAGCTGAGCCAGTGCATGGATCCTGATATGGAGAGAGTCTGCAGGAAGAAGAGGCAGTGCAGGGATCCTGAGATGGAGAAAGTGTGCAGGAAGTAGAGGCAGGGCAGGGATCCTGATATGGAAAGAGTCTGAAGAAACATGAGGCAGTGCAGGAATCCTGAGATGGGCAGAGTCTGCAGGAAGCTGAGGCAGTGCATGGTTCCTGAGATGGAGAGAGTCTGCAGGAAGCTGAGCCAGTGCATGGATCCTGATATGGAGAGAGTCTGCAGGAAGCTGAGCCAGTGCATGGATCCTGATATGGAGAGAGTCTGCAGGAAGCTGAGCCAGTGCATGGATCCTGATATGGAGAGAGTCTGCAGGAAGCTGAGCCAGTGCAGGGATCCTGATATGGAGAGAGTCTGCAGGAAGCTGAGCCAGTGCATGGATCCTGATATGGAGAGAGTCTGCAGGAAGCCGAGGCAGTGCAGGGATCCTGAGATGGAGAGAGTGTGCAGGAAGTAGAGGCAGGGCAGGGATCCTGATATGGAGAGAGTCTGAAGAAACATGAGGCAGTGCATGGATCCTGAGATGGGCAGAGTCTGCAGGAAGCTGAGGCAGTGCATGGTTCCTGAGATGGAGAGAGTCTGCAGGAAGCTGAGCCAGTGCAGGGATCCTGATATGGAGAGAGTCTGCAGGAAGCCGAGGCACTGCAGGGATCCTGAGATGGAGGTAGTGTGCAGGAAGCTGAGCCAGTGCATGGTTCTTGAGATGGAGAGAGTCTCCAGAAGTTGAGGCACTGCAGGGATCCTGAGATGGAGGGAGTCTGCTTGAAGCTGAGGCAGCACTGGGATCCTGAGATGGAGAGAGTCCGGGGGAAGCACAGCTAGTGCTGGGTTCCCGAGATAGAAAGAGTCTGCAGGAAGCTGAGGCAGTGCATGGATCCTGAGATGGGGAGAGTTTCCAGAAGTTGAGGCAGTGCAGGGATCCTGAGATTGAGTGAGTCTGCAAGCAACTGAGGCAGTGCAGGGATCCTGAGATGGAGAGAGTCTGCAGGAAGCTGAGGCAGTGCAGGGACCCTGAGATGGAGAGAGTGTGCAGGAAAAGGAGGCAGTGCACGGATCCTGAGATGGAGGGAGTCTGCAGGAAGAAGAGGCAGTGCAGGGATCCTGAGATGGAGAAAGTGTGCAGGAAGTAGAGGCAGGGCAGGGATCCTGATATGGAAAGAGTCTGAAGAAACATGAGGCAGTGCAGGAATCCTGAGATGGGCAGAGTCTGCAGGAAGCTGAGGCAGTGCATGGTTCCTGAGATGGAGAGAGTCTGCAGGAAGCTGAGCCAGTGCAGGGATCCTGATATGGAGAGAGTCTGCAGGAAGCCGAGGCAGTGCAGGGATCCTGAGATGGAGGGAGTGTGCAGGAAGCTGAGCCAGTGCATGGTTCTTGAGATGGAGAGAGTCTCCAGAAGTTGAGGCACTGCAGGGATCCTGAGATGGAGGGAGTCTGCTTGAAGCTGAGGCAGCACTGGGATCCTGAGATGGAGAGAGTCCGGGGGAAGCACAGCTAGTGCTGGGTTCCCGAGATAGAAAGAGTCTGCAGGAAGCTGAGGCAGTGCATGGATCCTGAGATGGGGAGAGTCTCCAGAAGTTGAGGCAGTGCAGGGATCCTGAGATTGAGTGAGTCTGCAAGCAACTGAGGCAGTGCAGGGATCCTGAGATGGAGAGAGTCTACGGGAAGCGGAGGAAGTGCAGGGATCCTGTGATTGAGAGAGTCTGCAGGAAGCTGAGGCAGTGCAAGGACCCTGAGATGGAGAGAGTCTGCAGGAAGCTGAGGCAGTGCAAGGACCCTGAGATGGAGAGAGTCTTCAGGAACCTGAGGCAGTGCAGGGATCCTGAGATGGAGAGAGTCTGCAGGAAGCTGAGCCAGTGCATGGATTCTGAGATGGAGAGAGTCTTCAGGAAGCTGAGGCAGTGCAAGGATCCTGAGATGGAGAGAGTCTACGGGAAGCTGAGGCAGTGCAAGGACCCTGAGATGGGCAGAGTCTGAAGGAAGCTGAGGCAGTGCTGGGATTCTGAGATGGAGAGAGTCTACAGGAAGCTGAAGCAGTGCAGGGATCCTGATGAAGCAAGTGACCCAAATAGGGTCACCCGGGTCACTCACGACCACCTTTCGGCCTTCTCAATAAATGAAGAGTCGGTCAGACAGTAGAGAATACAAACCAATTAGTTTATTGTAAAATACGCTGCAGCGGAGTCCAGTCTGACCAGTCTTTTTAGATGACTGCTGAGGGATCTGATTCGCGTCCACACGGTAACACAAAATATACATTTCCAACACCTCTAGAGTCCCAGCCAAACTTTAATTTTCCAGTTCAGGCCATGGTGAGCAAAGAAGGCGAAGAAAGATGAGCTGTGGCACAGGCTGGGAACATGCTATCTCGACCGGTGTCTACCATTATGAGATGTGGGAACGAGTCTAACTAACAGCAAAGGTATGCAACAATAGATAGTACATTCATTAGTGCAGCGAAGCTTCAACATTGAGAAGTGCAAACTGGAGGCGCAGGGACGGCCTCTCTGCTGAGGCAGGCATCGTGAGAGAGAAGCTCGATCTTGGTTACAGAACAAGATGGCCTCAATAAAGATGGCGCCATGAATGCTAACTTATCACACAGAATAGAGCTTGAACACAGCAAAGGGAGCATTTCAGTTCAAGGTATCACGGAAATAGCATTTCAAATGTAACATCCTACTTTTAGCATTCATGCTAAGCTTTATTGGTGCCATCAGGTAAGGGTCTTTACAATTCTAAAACTGGGAGGAGGGAAATGTTCACACATATACTACCACTGCTGACACATGAACTGTACGTTGCAGCTAATATGCAGGATGTTAACACATTTAATCAATATTCGAAAATGCCCTCGTCAATATTGAACAAGTCCTGCATACCCTGCATCATACCATAGCCTTTGCAGTTGAATCATGCCTCGGAGTCCGGGGATGTGCCTTGAACATTGAAACACCGCAAGCACAACAAGCAGGGAGACAGTGTATACATAGGCAGCATGTCAGGATGATACTTGCTATGGCAATGAGGAAAGTAAGAATCTTCCAACCCCAAGTATCGAATAAACTCCAGAACCATCCAGTGAATGACCATATACCATTCTCTTGGCATACCTCTGATTCTATCTTATGTAATTTCTGTATGGCAGTGTACACAGTGGGGGCGTGGTCAGGGATAATCCCGTAACAGCTACTACCGATGACGCGGTAGGCCCCACCCTGGTCTGCCAGGATAACGTCTAAAACCATATGGTTTTGGAGGGCAGCAAGTCTCGTAGCCTGGACCTCTACTGTGATATTTGTCAAAATTCCTGCAGTTGTATTTATAACACCTTCCATCACCCTCGTAAGCCGTCTAATATTAAGACTATTAGCCAGAGGGCCCCAGAAAGGTATGATGCCTTTCGTTGCATCCATAAACTGCTGCAATGTTGTGTCTGGCTGATCTATGTCATCAATGTTAATCATTTTCTTAACCCGGAGTACATAGGCGCTGTGAGAAGTTGGCCTGGTATATGCTGTCCAATAATTAGAGTGGGCACCTTGTACCAGTCCAAACAAACCCCTTATGGTGATAGGTTAAAGACAGCCTTTATTGAAAGCTATCCTAGTGGTAGCTATGGAGAGCAGCCTTCAGGCTAAGTCTTGAAGGAATGTAAAGCAGCTTGTTTTACCAGTCTACAATCTCTTGAATGATCAAATGAAAGGACAACCACACCAGGTATATATTTAAAATATATGTTTTTAAGATAAAACACACCCCTCTAGTCTCTTTATGAGACTGGAGTTCGAAGTGCTTAAGTTACAAGTTAGCAATCAACAGTAATAGCACAAATACACGTTTGGGCCCTAGGGGCGTACCAAACCATATACCAATAAAGTGGTATAAGAACCACGACTGAACTAGACACAAGGCCTAGAGCCTGTAGAAGTGCTTGGACCACAAGGAACCACCCAAGGTAGTGACACAGGGGACCCACGGGGGACGCGTGCAGTGTGAGAACACAGCCACGAATCGCCGTTTACTTCTATGGAGAATGTCGCGGTTGGAAATTTAAAGTTTAAGTACATTTAGAAGATATTTACGAGCGAACCCTTTTGGACTTAGAGGTGTCCAGGGCCAACAACCACGGGAGCACCGGAGTACCCGAGTTACCTCACCTAGGGTAGCCGGGTGCATAGGTGTCAAATGGTGTCGGGTCGCGTCGCTGGTTTCAATGGAAGCTGCTCAGGAAGTGCTGCTGCAGTGAAGAGGAGAAGTGTCCGGAGAGATCCGAGCCCGGATCTAGGATGGAAGGAACCTGAAAGAGGGGACAGAGTCTGGGTCACTCACCAGTGACCAAGGGCACGATAGACCAATGCCCACAGATATCGGGTGCTTCAGGTGAGTTGACGGGTGTCTTAACTCTTCAGCCACGAGATCCAGGAGGCGCCAATGATGACCAGGAGCTGGATTCGAGCTGTGCCACGAAGTCTGTTGAGTGCTGCGGTGCTGGCGACCAGATTGGACCCAACAATCCTTGGCAACTGCAAGTCACTTGGAATCAGAGAAAGGAAGTCGGTGCAGACCGGCAAGATCTGGGGGACGCACCCAGCGAAGGTAAGTTGGGGCACGTCTGGAGCAACCAGGAAAGCCCAATCAAGAGAGGAGTTGCCTTTGTGGGGACCTACTAGCCAACGGGCTAGCGATCGCGAAGGAGCCTCGAGCGGTCGCACTGGAAACTGGCCCATGGGTCACTCGTGGAGTGGAGGCCAGAAATCTTCGGTGCAGGAGGTGCTCAAGGCTGGGGCTACTCGGAGCCCAAAGCACAACTTCGAGGAAGACCAGGAAGATGATGGATCAGCAAAAGATCACGGTGTCAGAGGTCACGGTTCCACGTCACCCACGATAGCCACGGGCCTCAGCTTTGCTGTGGACTCAGGGGAGCCTCGGGGAAGTCTGGAAATTCACCTCTTGTGATGTAAAGACTTCGGCGTCCGGCGGTAGCTTCAGCGATGCAGAATGGTCAGTTGCTTCTTTGGTGCCTGCCAAGCAGGGGAGTCACTCCTTGACCCCAAGGGAGATTTCTTCAGTCTTCTAGGCAAAGTAGAACGTCGAAGGTCCAGGATATATATTGCAGAGTTTCGTCCAGGGTAATCTAAAGTCGCAAGGACTGGGTTCCCATACTTATACTAAGTTTTGGGGTTGGACATACTCTAGGGAACCACCTATGGGAGTGTTTGGAAAGAGGGATGGTTACACCCATTTCCTTTGTCCAGTTTTGCGCCAGAGCAGGGGCAGGTAGCCCCTGCAACCAGTTTGAACTGAACTATGCACAGGGACACCAAGTGTGCCCCCGGTGCAGGACTGCAAAGCATTCAGAGAGTGCATCCGCCCAGCCTCAATTCACATCTGCCTGTCTGGGAAGGTGGTTACACCTCCCTGGGACAGGAAACCTATTGTCCAGGCCTCCCCTGCCAGAGTTTCAGTCAGCAGCAGGAGACCAGACCCGTGTCTGTGGCAGTGGCATCCATTTTGTGATGCCAGGGCTGTAGAAAGACTTTACCGGGTTAGACCAGTGTGAACATGTCTCTCCCTCTAGAAGGGTGGAATGCTACCCCCGCCGCCAGAACTGGTGGGGAGAGGGGTAGTATTCCAAAGCGTTTGACACCAAACACGATATGTTTCCGTGCAGCCATCCCAAAGTTAGCATTTACCGCGAGGTTATAATGCACTAAAGAGTATATGGTCAGGCTGCACCACAAACTGTCACGTCCCACAGAGGGCGCCGACGAGCACTGCCAGGTTACAGGAAGAACACCCGTGGTAAACGGGAGTAAGGGGAACTACAGTTCCCAGGGCGCAAGGCGGGCAGACGTACATACGTCAGCGCGCTCGGCGCAATCAAGAACAAAAGGAACATCCGGCGGAACTCAGGTGCCGGTTATTTTGGTTTCCTGGTTCGAGCAAGACAGAGTGCTGCGTACTGGTAGGGGTGCTCCGCACCGACTTACTTTTCCTCGCAGGCTCAAGGGCTTGCACTTCTTGAGCATTACAGGTTTGAACTTAATCTGTAGTGATTTCGAACGTAGTCGATCCCGTTGGACGCCGATCACGGCATTGCGGGATCGCCAAGGCTTTTGCTTCTACTTCCGAATAGACCTTTGTCGATCCCGTTGGGCGCCTTACGAGGCATTGCGGGGTCGCGAATACAGGGTCTAGAATCCTTGAGACAATCAGAGGTTCGAGTCCGAGAGAAACCAGGCATACAGCGGTTTCGTCTTAGGAGGGACTCAGCGAAGGCTCCCAGAGCTAGCAGTACTTACTATCAGAACATTGTGGTAGTAAAACCGCTGCGATACTGTTGGGGGTCATACGTTGTTACTTGCTAGTACTGCACAAGACGTATTGGAGCAGTGCTATAGGGGTGTGTTGAACCCCCACACAGGGGTGCAGGATTTACCCGGGGCGCTAGTCCCATCTGCACGTCATTTGTTTATTTGTACTCCATACAGGGGCGGTGAGGTGACTTCTGGCATACGTCCTCCCCCCCCCTGTACAGTCCGTACACCTAGGAATGGTGGTAGGTACTGAAAACCTAGGGAGATACGTGAGTGGGGGAGTAGAGTGAGAGGGTGACCCCTATGCTAATCCCTGCCTTCTCTGTAGGACTCCCGAACATCAGCTTCAAGGGGATCCACGTCTCCCAAGCCGTTATTTCCTTTACAGGTACTGCAGGGTAGCTGGGGATAGCAATGTGCCCAGGGTTCTAGGGCTGTTCTAACCATAGCATACTGTTTATTTCTCTTTCAGGTCTCCCTCCCCGCAGTTCCCATCCTTTCCTTCCCTCGCCTGATCGCCCTTCTGTGTCTGTCATATTTATATCAGACCAAGGGGCTATCTGGAGGTGGACCCCTTACAGCATCGTGCGACCCCGAGGACTATTGGACGGTGACAAAATAACCGGCCCACGAATTACTGTCCTCCCAGTCGCACGGTGGGATGGCCACCTTAGAGGACGTCTTAGCCGCTTTGGCCCTGTTACAGGCCGAGGTGGTTGCCTCTAGAACAGAAACTGCCACACTACAGGCGCAGGTAGACCGCTTGGAGCGGAATCCCTTTGATGCTGGCTCACAACGCCTTCACCCCGCGGCCCCTGTAGTGGTGGAAATCCCCACGCCAAGTCCGTTAGCCACCCCGGAAAGATACAGCGGGGACGGCGGTAAATTGCAAGTCTTCCTGGCGCAAGTTATGTTACATTTTACATGTAAAGCCAGGGCCTTCAATACCAACCATTCGAAGGTCGCTTTCCTTCTCTCCTATTTATCAGGGGATGCAGCCCAATGGGCAGTTCCCTTAGTGAGAAGGGACGACCTGCTCCTGTACGATTGGACCGCCTTTCTGGTAGAATTTGAGAAAACTTTCAATCGCAGAGCCGCTACGCTTTCGGCAGACAGGGATCTGCTGGAGTTGCGACAAGGCCATAGGGATGTCATCTCATATCTCAATGATTTCCGGCGACTAATAGCAGAATCAGAGTGGCCTGAAGGGAAACACGCGGCTATCTTCCATCAGGGCTTATGCGACGAGATGAAAGACGTCTTGGCACAGATCGACCCACAACCCACTTCCTGTGAGGCTCTCATAAGTCTGGTCCTTCGGTTGGACCATAGGATGAGCGAGAGAAAAGGGGAGCACCGAAGGCGAGAGAGACCTGTACCTAATATGGAGAATACCAAGACGACCCACAATGCGGCGCCCGGTAAGCCAGAGCCCATGGAAATCGGAGCGGTACGGTCACCGCTCACCGCCGAGGAACGAGAGTATCGGAGGAAGAGAGGCCTGTGTTTATATTGCGGGCGGAAGGGTCATTTCATACGGGAATGCAGTATGAGGCCAAAAAGTTCGCGTCCCGATCAAAAGGCAGCAGTAACTCGAACTAGTTTATCGTCGACGGGAAACGACTCGGCTTAAAGAAGAAGGAAGGGAATTCTTTGAGCACCTTGTATATCCCTTCATTGGAAGAGCTGAAAACCCCGAACAGAAATCACTTTTACGTGGACTTGCATATTCTGGTAGCGAGGGAGTGGCTGCCAGTCCAGGCGTTAGTGGATTCTGGGGCCACAGGGTGCTTTATCGATCAGGACCAGGTGGTACGTCTCGGAATAACCTTACAGGAGAAGAGCACGCCAGAGATGGTGTTTGCGGTAGATGGAAAGATGTTGGATTCCGGTCCCGTGAGATTCCATACAGGACCCTTGTCGGTGCGGCAGGGAAAGGAACACCAGGAGGTTCTTTCCTTTAATGTTATTCCGGCACCCCATTACGGCGTCATCTTGGGGTTGCCGTGGTTACGTCTCCACAATCCGCTCATCAACTGGCACGAGAAGACCCTACAGTTCGCCTCGGATTACTGCATGGCTAATTGCTCCGTTTCCCCTCGGAACCCAGCCTCCTCGTTGGCAACGGGTTATCAAGTGGCAACTGCGGTGGAACACGCGGTTGCGTTGCCGGAAGCCTATGCCGAATTCGAAGACGTCTTTAATGAAGACAAGGCTGAAGTTTTACCTCCGCACAGGGCTTACGATTGCCAAATAGATCTGATACCCGGAGCAGTCATTCCAGCCGGACGGGTGTATGCCCTAACGGAGCCCGAACATAAATACCTTAGGGAATATCTTGATAAATACTTGGGCCTGGGGTTTATCAGAGTATCTAAGTCTCCCGCAGCATCACCTCTTTTTTTTATTCCCAAAGCAAATGGCGAGCTCCGTGCGTGTGTGGACTTCAGGGCGTTAAACGCCATTACAGTCAAAAATCGGTACCCTCTACCGTTAATTAACGTGCTGCTGGAGCAGGTAAAGGAGGCTGTGATATACACGCGTCTGGACCTAAAAGGAGCTTATCATTTGGTCCGTATGAGGAGAGGTGACGAGTGGAAGACCGCGTTTAAAACGCGCTTCGGCCTCTACGAGTATTTGGTTATGCCGTTTGGGCTGTGCAACGCCCCGGCTGCCTTTCAGTTTTTCCTAAATGACGTCCTTCGTGAATACCTTGATCATTTCGTCATAGTGTACATAGACGATATCTTGATCTATTCTAAAGACACCAAGGATCATACTCACCATGTAAAGACCATACTACACACCTTGCGCAAACACCACTTATTTTGTAAGATCAGTAAGTGTGAGTTTGGGGTAACCATGGTGGAATTGCTAGGGGTGAACCTCACCCCCTGGGGCCAAGAAATGTCGGAACGGAAGATACTGGCAGTGAAGAACTGGCCAACCCCTCACAACCTTCGAGACGTGCAATGTTTCCTGGGGTTTGCCAACTTTTATCGTCGGTTTATCGATCGATTCTCCGACATGGCAAATCCCCTCACTCAACTATTGCGCAAGAAAACAGTGTTTCAGTGGACCGCACGAGCCCAACAAGGATTCGAAGAACTGAAGGACGCCTTCTCAAAGGCCCCGGTCTTGGCTCATGCTCACCCGGAATACCCATTCATCGTGGAAGCAGACGCCTCGGACACAGCCGTGGGAGCGGTGTTGTCACAGCGACACTTCGAAACAGGCAGACTGCATCCAGTGGCGTACATGTCTAGGAAGTTAAACCCCGCGGAGTGTAATTATAACATCGCAGAAAAAGAGCTGCTTGCCATCAAGGATGCTTTCAGCGAATGGAGGCACCACTTGATGGGCGCCAGACATGTGGTCACGGTTTACACCGACCACAGAAACTTGCAGTTTATGACGGCCGCGAGACATCTCACACCCCGTCAACTGAGATGGACTCTCTTTTTTGCAGGGTACAACTTTCTTGTTACCTACAGGCCCGGAAGAGAGAATAAAAAAGCAGACGCTTTATCCCGACAAGCCTCTCAGGGTACCCCCTCGACAGTTCCCAAAGGAGCCATCATCAGTTCGGAGCACGTCATCGGGGCTACTTGCACGGATCCGTTCCTACGGAGTATAGCTCAGAACGTCAGAACTCCCAGGTGGAGGGACTGGCTGAGAAGTAATGCTGAATGGAAGCTAGTACAAGGCCTGCCGATGAGAGAAAAGCAGTTGCTCCTTCCAATCCGATCTCTACGCCTGCAGGCGTTTAAATGGTGTCATCAACTACCTTGTGCAGGTCACAATGGCAAAGAGAAAACTCTAGACAGGATTTTGCGTCAATTCTGGTGGCCTTCGGTACACAAAGATATCACAGCCTGGGTTGAGGAATGTCGAGTGTGCAGTCAGATGAAATCCTCACATACGAAACAGGCGGGACTGTTGCATCCTCTCCCCACACCCGAACTCCCCTGGGAAAACATTTCTGTGGATTTCATCGTTGGAATGCCTAGTGATAAAGGATGTACCGTAATTACGGTCATTGTGGACTATTTGACAAAAATGGCACACCTCGTGGCTTGTAAGACACTACCCTCTTCAGGACAACTAGCGCACCTGCTTTTAGAGAACGTGGTGCGACTGCACGGATTGCCAAGGAAGATTGTTTCGGATCGAGGTGGTCAGTTCACTGCCCATTTCTGGAAGGCATGGTGTTCGGCCTTGGGGATCGAATCCAACATCTCCACCAGCTTCCACCCCCAGACGGATGGGCAAACCGAACGTGTGAACCAAACCCTGAAACAATATCTTAGGTGTTATTCCAGCGCATCCAAGAACGAGTGGGTGTACTTACTCTGGTTGGCGGAGGTGGCATATAACAGCGCTTCCCACTCGTCCACCAAGCTTACTCCTTTTTTCTGCTCGTATGGTTTCCACCCCTGGTTTTCTCCCTTCCTTAAACCCGTTCTTGCTACTAAGGTGCCTGAGGCGCAGTATAGAATAGAACGCATCCGGAAAAACTTCCAGGCAGCTAAAAACAATTTAAGAGCAGCGAAGGGCAGTTACAAGGCTTACGCGGACAGGAGTAGATGGCAGGGTCCTATTTATAAAGTAGGAGATTACGTATGGTTGTCCACCAAACACATAAGGTTCAAGCGCTATAGCATCTTTAATCCCAAATACATCGGGCCATATAGGGTGGTGCAGTTAGTAAACCCTGTAGTGGTGAAGCTTTCCTTGCCGTCATCGCTGAGAATCCACCCGGCATTCCACGTGTCCCTCGTGAAACCTGCCGTAGGGGGGCCCAGTAAGACCCCTGCGCCTACCATCATAGACAGTGAGGTCGAATACAAGGTGAAGGGAATACTAGACTCCAAGATCTATCGCAACCGGTTGTGGTACCTGCTGGCGTGGGAGGGATACGGGGTGGAGGAGAACTCGTGGGAACCTGCTTCCAACGTCCATGCTCCCAAGCTGAAGGCTCAATATCATAAGGCCCATCCAAAGAAAGCTTGCTTCTGTCAGTGCTCTTCGGGGGAGGGATGTACTGTCACGTCCCACAGAGGGCGCCGACGAGCACTGCCAGGTTACAGGAAGAACACCCGTGGTAAACGGGAGTAAGGGGAACTACAGTTCCCAGGGCGCAAGGCGGGCAGACGTACATACGTCAGCGCGCTCGGCGCAATCAAGAACAAAAGGAACATCCGGCGGAACTCAGGTGCCGGTTATTTTGGTTTCCTGGTTCGAGCAAGACAGAGTGCTGCGTACTGGTAGGGGTGCTCCGCACCGACTTACTTTTCCTCGCAGGCTCAAGGGCTTGCACTTCTTGAGCATTACAGGTTTGAACTTAATCTGTAGTGATTTCGAACGTAGTCGATCCCGTTGGACGCCGATCACGGCATTGCGGGATCGCCAAGGTTTTTGCTTCTACTTCCGAATAGACCTTTGTCGATCCCGTTGGGCGCCTTACGAGGCATTGCGGGGTCGCGAATACAGGGTCTAGAATCCTTGAGACAATCAGAGGTTCGAGTCCGAGAGAAACCAGGCATACAGCGGTTTCGTCTTAGGAGGGACTCAGCGAAGGCTCCCAGAGCTAGCAGTACTTACTATCAGAACATTGTGGTAGTAAAACCGCTGCGATACTGTTGGGGGTCATGCGTTGTTACTTGCTAGTACTGCACAAGACGTATTGGAGCAGTGCTATAGGGGTGTGTTGAACCCCCACACAGGGGTGCAGGATTTACCCGGGGCGCTAGTCCCATCTGCACGTCATTTGTTTATTTGTACTCCATACAGGGGCGGTGAGGTGACTTCTGGCATACGTCCTCCCCCCCCTGTACAGTCCGTACACCTAGGAATGGTGGTAGGTACTGAAAACCTAGGGAGATACGTGAGTGGGGGAGTAGAGTGAGAGGGTGACCCCTATGCTAATCCCTGCCTTCTCTGTAGGACTCCCGAACATCAGCTTCAAGGGGATCCACGTCTCCCAAGCCGTTATTTCCTTTACAGGTACTGCAGGGTAGCTGGGGATAGCAATGTGCCCAGGGTTCTAGGGCTGTTCTAACCATAGCATACTGTTTATTTCTCTTTCAGGTCTCCCTCCCCGCAGTTCCCATCCTTTCCTTCCCTCGCCTGATCGCCCTTCTGTGTCTGTCATATTTATATCAGACCAAGGGGCTATCTGGAGGTGGACCCCTTACAGCATCGTGCGACCCCGAGGACTATTGGACGGTGACACAAACAGCATCAGAGGAGGTACTCCGAATGCTGCAGAGGGGTTCTGCTCATGCAATGGCACCCTCTCACATAAAAACCAAGCACTCTGCCTTCAGGATTGTTAAGGCCTGCCATAGGAGTGACTTATAGGTTTTATATGTGTGTGCAATGGTAGTGATATAGGTAGCCTATACCACAGTAAGGGGTGCAAGCACAACCATACCCAGGCTGCAGTAGCAGACCTGTGGTGTCATTTTGGAGTGCTTCCCAGGGGTGGCATAATACATGCTTAGGTCCTGGTAGGAATCTGGGGTATCTATGCCCAGAAACCAATTAGAAATGTACATGGAAACCAATCAATCAAAGTAATCTTTATTTCGGTCATAGACCATAAAAGATAAGCAATCCACAAAGACATACATTTATACAAAAGAAGAAAGGGGGTATTGCAGTTCATAAAAAGTAAGTACAATAAAGATTAGATTAATTGCCAGTTAATTCATTAAAACAGTAGATAAAAGATTAAAAGATTAAAATATTGTAAAAACAATGATAGATAAAATCAATGAGTGTTGCATTATACCGGGGAATTAGACAATAAAAGGGAACTTCTCCTTCGCCACACAGCATACCAGAAACGTGATACCGAAAAGACTATAGGTAATGCTGTGTCTGTCTTCAGGATTCAGTAGGCAACTTTACAATGTGTCCTGGAAACATGGAAACCATTTTAGAGAGGAAGCAGCTAGGCTGGGGTCCTGATTAGCAGGGCCACAGCCAGACTAAGGTAGAAAAACAGTGAAGCACCAGCAAAAAGTGGGGGTACCCATGTGAAGCAGATCCTACTCTCCTACAGGCACCTCTACGCTGTAGACAATGGTCATTATGGCAATTGGGAGGGGTTATATACACAGGTGGCAGGAGGTAAGAAAGGTAACACCTTCCCGACCATCTTTCAGGAAGCCAAACACCACCGTGGGCTCCACAAACAAAATAAACATTAGGTGGCAGGATCAGGGGTGGACTCTTTGTAGCTCTCATGTTATAAGTAGTGCTGCATCTGCTGTCCCCCACCTCTATGTCTCCAACCCCCTGGATACAGAAAGGATCCATGACATACACCACTGACAAGTGTATTGGCTTATCTTCAGTAACGTTGCGGTTCTGGAAAGACTAGTAATATTCTGATGCGTTGAACTGTAGGAAATTGTCCCTTTCAAACCTGAGACCAATTTCCCCCTTTCACCCCTTGAACACATGCATGCAAGAGCTCAAAAACAACCTGCCAAATGGCTGTCGGCCTGTGGGAGCACTAGGGGAAACTCTATGCTGGAAACAGACATTCTGTGTCAGGGTACGAGAACTAGTACTCTTTCGTTCCAATGTGTCAGCCTGGTGAAATGAACAGACCATGCTAAACAATGCAACCCACCCCTCACAACTACTAACATATGACAAGGGCATGGATAGTAAATTCTCATGTCTATGAGTCACCGAGGGCAACAACCCACATACCCAACACTTTGTTGTATTATAATCAACATGCGTCTGGTGTAAGGTCTGGATGAACACATTATCCTTATAGGACTTCCTGTGCTCCTCTTTGTGAGGCGCCAGAGTAACGAAGATATGCTCAGGGGAACAGGCACAGTACCAAGCAGGGCATGAGCAGGATATTTCTCCTTAAGAAAATACGTCACCCCAAGTACCAATATCAAATAAATCAGGATAATTGCTACAAACACAATTTTTCTTCTAACAGAGCAGGAGGACCAAACAGGCTAATTTCGCTCAGGACGCCAGACTGTAAAAGGCTGCTCCTCCTCCTGCATAGGGTGACCAAAGGAATACATATTTTTTTTATAGAACTGTGGGAAGACTTACACTTGGAGCCAAGCTGGAATAAACAAAAAGAAATCAAACAATATTTTGTCCACTAAATGTTGGCACTGTTGAGCACCGGCGGTGGAGCTGCTCGTCCAGCTCGTATTCAGATCCCACGTTGCAGGGCAAAGTATATCCTCCTTCAGAAACACAGTCCATTTGCCCTGTTCGGTGACAGTCCGAATCACGCACCAATCCTTCTGTCCCAGAGCTATCGTTTGGTACCACTAGCAGGGTACATGCATTCTATTCTTCAGCAATGCAGTTCATCCCTACTAACCTGAGTGGATACGTTAGCCTCCTGGCTCTCCTGTCGTCTCGGGTTCCCTGCGCTGGGCTGTCAATACAGGAACCAGAGCGTCTTCTTCCTCGTCTCCATGTTTCTCCTCTCGGGCTCTGCACTCGGCATCTTCACTCTTCCTTGGTCTATTCCAGTCCGTTCTTGCATCCCATGCCTCGTTCACAATAGGATTAGGTCTGATGATGCCGGGCCAGGGGTCTTCTGGATACTGCTCCCAGTTAAAGGGGCCGCTCGTATCCCAGGATGTGTCACGGTCCCTTGGAGTGAACCAGTCCGGGGAATCCTCCATCTGTGAAAAAAGGAGAGGATCCCGGTTTCCATGAGCATGCCACCATTCGTCCATTGTTTCGGTATGACCACCCACAAGGGAGCTCCGTGACATACTCAACCCCTAGACCTGTCCCGCTCGGGGAGAGGGAACATGCGGGAAAGAAAATCTGCACTACCCTTCTCTGTTCGCTTTCGGTGCCGTACCTCAAAGACATAAGGCTGAAGGGAAAGGAACCACCTAAGTATGCGATGATTATTCCCCGAATTCCGACTCATCCATTGAAGAGGGGCATGGTCGGTATATAAGATAAAGCGATTCCCCTTGAGGTAATTGCGCAGTTTCTCGACTGCCCATTTTATGGCAAGGCACTCCTTTTCTATGGTGAGATACTTTTCTCCCGGGGAAAGAGCTTCCTGCTGATGAACAGTATAGGGTGTTCTATACCCTGCGGAGAAAATTGGGAGAGAGCCGCCCCCACCCCACTGTCAGAGGCATCTGTATGAAGGACAAAGGGTTTGGAGAAATCGGTGAGGACAGGACTGGACTGCTTGTGATGGCTTTCTTAAGTTGGAGGAAAGCTTCTTTGACTGTGTCGGTAGGGTGTAAGAGGTCGGCTGCTTTGGCTTCCTTTTTTAAGCGGTTGGATAGGGGACCAGCTATTTCTGAGTAGTGGGGAATGAATCTCCTGTAGTACCCCAACAACCCGAGAAAGGCCCTGACTTCCCATTTGGTGAAGGAAAAGGGGTGTCTAGGATCGCTTCCACTTTCTCGGCCTGGGGTTCTATCGCCCCGTTCCCTAGGACATAGCTGAGGTATTTGGTTTTTTGGAAGGCCACCTTGGATTTTTTTGCATTAATGTGTAGACCTGCTTCGGATAAGGCCAGGAGTAATTTCTTACAGTGGGCCAGATGTTCTTCCCACGTAGGGCTAAAGATAACAATATCGTCCAGATAGGCTGACGAAAAGTCCTGGTATTCACGGAGCACGGTGTTCATTAATCGCTGAAAGGTGGCAGGAGCTCCGTGAAGACCGAATGGTAAGACTGTGAACTCATAGAGCCCATCTGGAGTGATAATAGCAGTTTTTGCTTGGTCTTGTTCCCTTAGGGGGACCTGCCAGTATCCTTTTGTTAAATCAAGGGTTGTTATAGACTGGGCGTCCCCCAACTCCTCGATCAACTCATCTATCCTCGGCAGAGGGTATGAGTCAAATTGAGAAATGGCGTTTACCGCCCTGAAGTCTATACAGAAGCGAATGGTGCCATCAGGCTTTGGTACCAGGACGATGGGGGAGGCCCACTCGCTCCTGATGGGACGGATGACACCCATCTCTAACATGGCCTGGATCACATTTTGTACGGCGGTTCTCCTGGCAGCCGGAATGCGGTAGGACGGTTGTTTGATGACCTTGCCAGGGGCCGTCTCGATGGCATGTTCAACTAAGGTCGTTCTCCCCGGTTTGTCCGAGAACATCGGAGAGAACAGTTGAAGCAACTGATTTAGGGACTGTTGTTGTGGGGAGGAGAGGGACTGGTTTATCACCAGTTGAGACAGGGTACAAGGGGCCTCTTCTTGTTTAGTGTGTTTCCAAATGTGCTGCTTTAGGGAGGGGGCCCAACCATTTATTTAGGATGTTGATGTGGTAGGTTTGGACCTTGGAGGGTTTTACCTGCACTTTATAGGTTGTTTTCCCTACTGTCCCTACCACCCTATAGGGTCCCATCCATTCCGCTTTGAATTTGCTTGTGGAGGATGGGAGTAGAACCAACACCCAATCATTGATGGCAAGTGTTCTCCACTTCTTTCCTTTGTCATACTGGTACCGCTGTCTGCCTTGCTGCGTTTCAAGGTTGTAATAGGCGAGGTCACAAAGTTTTCCTATTCTAGACCTAAGGTTGTGTATACATTCTAGGAAACTCCTGGTTTCGTACTCCTCCTCTTACTCCCATGCCTCCTTTGTTATCTCTAGGAACGTTCTGGGTTGCCTCCCATACAGCAGTTCAAAAGAGGAGCAACCCAGACTGCTCTGAACCTGACTACGGATGACATACAAGGCAAGAGGAAGGAACTGATCCCAGTCTTTCCCCTCGTTTTGCAACATCTTTTTCAGGGTGCGCTTCAGGGTTCCGTTATACCTCTCCACTAGCCCATCAGTTTGTGGATGGTACACTGATGTCCGGATATGCCCAATGTTTAGGGTTTGGAACAGCAGGCGAGAGACAAACGGGGTCCCTTGATCCATTAGGATCTCCTTGGGAAATCCCAACCTGGAGAAGAGTTCAATCAACTGCTCTGTGATATTCTTTGTTGTTCGTGCTCTTAGGGGAAAGGCCTTGCGGTAGCTAGTGGAGTAATCGACTATAACCAGGCCATACATGTGTCCTTTCTTGGTTTTTGGTAGGAGCCCTATTAAATCCATCCCGACCCTTTCAAATGGATGACCGATTATCGGGAGTGGTTGAAGGGGAACGGGGGAGGCCGATAGGGGTTCCTTTTCTGACAGATCTCTCATTGCTGACAGTAGGAGTTTATGGTCCCATATACCCCAGGCCAATAGAAATGTCTGAGTATATTCTGTGTGGTTTTTCTAACCCCGCGTACCCTGCGGTGAGGTGCACTTGTGCAAAAAAAAGGATTTGATCCCTAAAGGCCAGGGGTACAAGCAACTGGGGTGAGGCGTCCTTTTTCACTTCTCCGTATAACAGGCCTTTTTCTATGAAGAACCTGGGATATCTTAGGGGTATGGTGGGATCAAGCGTATGGGCAGCTTGCCAAGCATTACGCAGGGTAGGGTCATTGCCCTGAGCATTTTTAAAGTTCCTGTCTAAGAGCCATGGTTCGGGTGTCAGAAGGGCCTTTTGTGGAGTACTGCGGCCGATGTCTTTCCCTTCTTCACCATTTGGGGTCTGTACAGTGGCAAAGGATAGCTCCAGGAACCCTGGATTATCAGTCCCAATGATAAGCTCTTCTGGTAGGTCACTTAATACCCCTACACGTGCTTCATAAGGAGGTCCTTGCTGGGTTTTTAGGGTTACTTCTGCTAGGGGGTAAGGTTTAATATCCCCGTGTACGCACCATATGTGCACAAGCGAGTCGGTTTTAACCTGCTCTTTTACGACCAGACATTTTTGGACTACTGATTGACGGCAGCCCGAGTCCAACAAGGCTTTGACGCACCGTCCATTCAACTACACTTACATAAAATGCGCTTCCAAGTTCTGCGGTGTAAAAGACCGTCCTGGGGACATAACCGATGTCCATGGGTTCCTCTTGGTTTTTTTTGTGAGGACTCAACCGAGCGATCTGTCCCCATTCTCCACAATCAAAACACTGTGATCCTCTGTGTATGGGTACCTCTGGTTTATAGGGTTGGGGCCTATGGGGCTCAGTCAGTGGCTTTGGGGGTGCCCTTTTGTCCTGTTTTCCGGGGTTGGGACGACCAGGTCTCTCTGGTTCCCACAGCGAGGTCCGGGGTTGTGCCCTGGAAAATGTTGCAGCCATCTCCACGGCTTGTTCTGTGGTGAGGTGTGAATGCTGCTTCAACCACCTCTGGGTGTTGTACGGGAGGGCCTCCGAAAACTGCTACAGATAGATGGAATCCATTATTTCTTCCTTGCTTCTCTCATTAGGCTTTAGCCACTTATCGGCAGCAGCTTTCAAGTGAAAGAAAAGGGTTTTGGAGTTCTCCGCGGGTGCCACCTTTTACTTGCGGAAACGGACCCGGTAGGCTTTTGCGTCTAGTCCGAGGTGATCCAATATGATTGTCTTTATCTCTGCATAAGGGGTATTACCACTGGCGTTGGCAACCTGGTACGCCGCCTGCGCTTTTCCTGTGAGTAGAGGCGCCAAGAAGAAAGGCCATTTTTCGCGGGGCCAACCGCATGCTCTGGCTGCCCTCTTGAAATTTAGAAGGAAGGCATCTGGGTCCTCTCCCGCTATGTACTTCTGCAGGAGGCCCCCCGGGTGTTCTTTGGCGCTGCTTCTCCCTTCCCGTGTCCTGGAGGATGTTTGTTCCTCTGTTAGTTTTTGGAGGCCCTCGAGCTGGCACGCTATGCTGGGCATAATTAGGTCTCGGTCGGCCTGGGCTGAGGTCATCTGCCGCTGTACTGCCCATTCCAGCTTCTCCTGTCCCTTTACAATATGTTGTATCAAGCCATCCATTATGTCGGTACTAATGGTGGGGGTGCCCACATTCCCCCACCACTTGTGAGCGGGTAGAAGAAGTGAGGCCCACAATAAATGGTTTTTTAGTGGAGTTTATTTTATACCCTCTTCTGACTGGTTTTGCCAGGGTTTGCCTTCGTGGATAATACATCTTATCCACAGTTAAGCGTCTTTACAGTCCTCCGGTGTTTCAGGCGTTCTTAAGGGGAATCCCTTCTTGCATCAGGTTTTCCTCCAACCAAAAGAAAAAGAAAATGGTGTGAGAAAACGGCTTTACTTTCTCACCGTCACCCAAAAAAGGGAAAAGGAGTGAGGAGACACCCGGTGCTCGTTTACGGGGAAAGGTATGTTTGTGAAGGGAGAGTAGTCGGTTGGTTCTGTGGGGAATTAGTCTGGCTTCTCACCACCGACCTTCTCCCGCCTCCTAGCCCACCCCGCAAACTGCACACGCACCTGTGAGAGCCACGCTCCTCCAAGAGCGTGGCTGGGCAGTGAGTGGGTACGTTGGCCTTCTGGCTCTCCTGTCGTCTCGGGTTCCCTGCGCTTGGCTATCAATACGGGAACCGGGGCGTCTTCTTCCTCGTCTCTCGGCTTCTCCTCTCGGGCTCTGCGCTTGGCGTCTTCACTCTTCCGGGGTCTATTCCAGTCCGTTCTTGCGTCCCATGCCTCGTCCTCAATAGGATTAGGGCTGATGACGCCGGGCCAGGGGGCGGGGTCTTCTGGATACTGCTCCCAGTTAAAGGGGCCGCTCGTATCCCAGGATGTGTCTCGGTCCCTTGGAGTTAATCAGTCCGGGGAATCCTCCGTCTGTGAAAAAAGGAGAGAATCCTGGTTTCCATGAGCATGCCACCATTCGTCCATTGTTTCGGTATGACCACCGGCAAGGGGAGCCATGTGACAATCAGTCAGGTCTACCCGTCCCTTCGTTTCTTTCTCCGTGTGGTAGATGCAATCATGCACGTCCACCTCCTCACTCTCAGAAGGGAGGGTTAGTAACGTGGCTGGGTTCAAAGTGGCACAGCGTTTGATGGTGACGTGTGGTGCAAACAGGGTCAGCTCATAGCCAGTCAGATGTGCACTAGTAAGGTGCTGTGTCTTCGTTCTGTTCAAAAGTATGTCCACAGCATGCGGGACCATGACTGTGAGATCAGTATCGATGGAAATGGCCACTGCCGCGGCCGCTCTGAGACATCTCGGGAGGGCTCTGGCGATGTAGTCAAGCAGAGTGGAGAAGTAAGCGCTTGGCCTTTGCTTACCTCCAAAGGCCTGTGTTAAGACCGAGAGCGCGCAGTCAGCTGTTTCGTGGACATACAACATGAACAGTTTCTGGTAATCTGGGGTGCCAAGCACAGGTGCAGAGCAAAGCGCTTTTTTAGCTGCTCAAAAGCTTGCTGACAATCATGCGTCCAGGGTAAAGGTTCATGCACATCTTTAGTGATTAGTTGCAACAAGGGTTTCATCAGTAAAGCAGAATTAGTGATCCAGTGGCGATAATACGAAGTGATACATATGAACGTGCGCACCTCCCGCTGCGTCTTAGGAATGGGCATCTTAGTTATAGCAGCCAAACGCTCAGGTGTTAGTCTCCTTCCCTCTTTCGACAGTAGGTGACCTAAGTAGGTGACCTCCTGTCGACAATATTGAAATTTAGAAAGCGATACTTTATGTCCATGGTGCGCCAAATGCCGCAACAATTTAACAGTACTCTTCTTACAACCTTCTTCGGTGTCAGAGGCAGTGAGAAGGTCGTCCACCTACGGGAGCAATACATTACCTGAGGGAGTCCAATTGGGCTTTCAAGGCATGACTATATATGCTGGAACTCTCAGTATAGCCCTGAGGAGCCCGGCAAAATCTAAAACTCCTGCCAGCCAGGGAGAACCCAAAAAGATACCTGCTTTCTGGGTGTATGGGAATGCTGAAGAACGCATTCATCAGGTCAATAACCGAGAAATATGTAGCAGTAAGGGGAGTCATTGTCAAGAGAGCAGTAATGTCGGGAGCAACAGGGAACTGGGGAATCACGATCTTGTTCACCTCACGCAAATAAATCACATAACGGTAGTCATTGGGATGGTCATCCAGGAACCTGAGGGAACCCTTTTTAGAATGGGAAGAATAGGGCTATTGCATACATTCGCATTTGTCTCCTCAACCACACCGTACGCAATCAGGTCCTGTATAATCTGCAGCAGCACCCTTTCTCCCACCTGTGGTATCTTATACTGGGGAAAACGAAGCAGGACAGCATTGTCCTTAATTTTGATGGAAAGCGGAGGTATCTGCAATAACCCTACATCTGTGTCACCCTTAGCCCATAATGTCGTCAGCACCTTTTTAAACTCAACAGGAAGAGGCTCATCATTGACAAACATTGCTTAGAAGTCACCACATTTGGTCCTATGGTCATATAGACACCATCCAGGGAACACGAAATGGTCGCATGCAACTTCTTCAACAGGTCCAAACCCATTAGATTTTCACCACAATTTGATGTCAATAGGACAGTGAATCTACTGTAAAATGTAAATGTAAATGTTGTAGACTTGTAAAGCGCACAGCTGCCCCAGCAACGGGGCGTCCCGGCGCTGTAGACCGCTGGGGAACCCGTCCTGGCTATCCCTGTGAGATGGTCCCTTACTGGGTATCTCCAAGGTGAAACCAGGCATCCCCGGCGTCTGTGGGGGGCCGTTGTAGAGATGAGGCAAGCTTAATGCCCAGAGTTGCCGAGTGTGTTCCTGGTTAGAGTAGGTACCGAGGCGAGAATTATCGAGTCCGTTTTGACCCTGGTCCACGACCCTGCCGCGTCGGGAATTGAACCCTGGTCCCTGGCCGATTCTCTGCTTACGGGTCTGCCTCCTCTAACTAGTGAGCCACACCTCTCCACTTGTAAAAAAACCAATACTCAAAGCCAGTGGCTCGGAGATGGGGCTCACAACTGGTATGCCTGAGAAACCTACCAAAACATTATTTTGGCTAGACAGGGCTGCCCCGGGGACCAGTGAATGAGAAACAGAGCTATTCATTGCGCCTGTGTCCACCAAGAATTTTTTCGCCGAGCCCTGTAGATCAGCAGTGACATAGGGTCCTCGCTGGTCCACAGGGATCTGGACTGAACCCCCACCCTGTCCCTGGCTGTCCTAACCATGGTTAAGTCCCGTCACATTGTCAAAATCATAATCATCATGGTAATTCTGGTGCCCCTTTGGATCATCAAAATAGTTCTGCACAGTCCGACCTGGCTGTACCTCACTTCCCCCGTTCCCGCCATATCCAACTGCGAACTTGCCTCTCCTTCGTGTCCCCCGTCCTCTCTGAGCCTCCACCCTTTGCAACAGCGTCGCACACTCATTGCGCCAATGCCCCTCCTCTTTACAGTACGCACATTGATTTGGTCCCACGGGCGTAGTGTTCCGACTAGTGCGGGGCAACTGCTGGGCCAGACCTATTCCCACCCTCTACCACTACCCCGGAACACCTGCTGCATCAACACCTTCATCTTCAAGTCCTTATTTTTCTTTTCTACCTTCTCCTTCTCCTCATTCTCTCGGTGCTCGTAATACTGAGCCATACTTAATATTACCAATGGGGAGGAGGTATTCCAAGTGGTCTCGACGCCTGCAACCAACTCGCGATCTCGATAAGCAAGTTCGTAACAAAACGGTTAACAAACAATCGGATACCTCCCTCCATCGACAAGACCTGCCCGCTGAAATCCAGAAACATCCCTTCAAATCTAGTGAAGAAATCGGATACACTTTCATCTTTCTTCTGACGACATGCTGTTAACTTATCCCAATCTACTCTTCTCGGTAGAATCAAGGAGTGCATATACGTGATAATTCGGCCCGGCAAGGCTAGTATCGCAGCTTTGGGTTTCTCACCAGGCTTCCTCTCTTTATCCCACGCCCTAATCTCTCCAAGTGCCACCCAACTCCACCACATGGTCCTGCGTATGCACCTGCCGCCAGATATCAACCGGCACCAGTAAACCGAAAAACATCTCAATGTCGGCCAGTGTCATCACCGTGGAGGACGCAGCTTCCGTTAGCTCTTTATAATAGGCAGTGGGATTCTTCCTAGGGTCAGGCAACTGGGTCTTAAGGAATAAGACTTCACTCCTCTTCCAAGGTGTATAAACCCACTGTTCCTGAAAACGGCCCTCCACCCGCTGCCGGATGACCTGGTCCTGCCCATTTCGAAGCTCTGGTATTTCGGGGTGGTAGATGGGATGTATTTCTCTCATCGGGAACTGAGACACTGCAATCAGGCTCTTTTGGATTAACCTGCCTCGGTAGCCAATCAGCGTGGCAACATTGCTAAATACATTTGTAGGAGCCATGCCAGTCGCATACACACTATCTTGAATATCATAAATATTTTGAGGGGCAACATCATTAAAGCACTGTTCCCATAGCCCAATCAAAGTAGCTGACATATGCTTGAGGGTGTGCTGCTGCACAAATGGCTCATAATCTTTCACCACACTCCACACATCCTCCACGTTGTAAATCGGGCTCCGGGCCCACTGAGAGGCCAGGTCAGCCACCATCTTTTTCTTCCACATCAGACCGAATCAGCACTTGCCCCATTCTTTCCTTAGCAGACTCCCGGTCCCCATCATCCAATCCCAGCACCGGTGTGCCAGCATACAGCGAGGGCAAGGAGAAGGGGTGGGGAGAGCATACACTCGTAGAAGTTGCGGGCACCAAGGACACTAATGTCTGTGTGGTGGGTGTAAACAAGAGTGACAGGGAAGAACTCGGGGAAATGGGTGCAGCAGGTTGGCCTGAAAGCACTGCAGTCTCGGCCGATAGAGCAGAAGAGGAAACAAGAGATGCTCCATCTGAAACGACCGGTGTAGGGGAGCCAGAGGCGGCAGCATTGGGTGTGGGTGGACTTGCGGCATATGTCCTTTGCGGGACATAAGGAGGGGGTGGCTGTTCATCTAACAGATCCTCCGCAAAAGGATCACCTCCGTCACGTGCGACACAGGACTTATCACTTTGCAATCGTAACCTCCGGTCAGCACACTCTATGCCTTTCTCTATCATCTCCCTCTCATACGCTACAGCCTTTTCTGTTACTGTCTGCGTCTTCCCTCTCCAGGCTTCCTTCTCCGCCCTTATTCGGCTTTCCTTGGCTTCCTTTTTCCATTCTGAAGATTATCAAACATAGACAGCCTACTTCTTTTTGCAAACAATTTATCCTGCAAGAACTTCAACTTCTGCTCATCGAAAGTACCCGTCAAAGGCCATTGCAAATCGGCGTTGTCCCTCGTATATTTGTCTCAAACAAATAAGGGGAATGTACTGCTCTGGAAAAGATTTATTGACGACATCCTGATCCTGTGGAAAGGAGATTACACGAAATGTACAGAATTCTGTACTTGGATCAATACATTAAATCCCCATTTATCATAACTAACCTTTTTTCCCCCGCACACCTCACTCATCGGCGTTTGGAAATAAAGATCTCCGACAGGAAGGCCCCATTGGGTGCCTGATCGGGCATTGCACCGCCGGCCCGATAAGGAGCAAAGACCCGGTGATGAAGCAAGACACCCGCTTGTTGGGTGTGTGAGGGTCTTCTTTTCCAGAAGGAGTACTATTCACTCCTATCCATCTTATTGTTTTCACAACATCACCCTGGTACCTGGAGTGATTCTAACACACACTGCTCTAACCTTAGGAACTGCATACCCTTTTGTTTATACTGATTGATGGGCATGTATGCTGGACCTACGATAATAATAAGCTAGTTTATTATTGTTAAGCCCCCCCCCTTTCCCCTTATTTGTTTGAGATTAATTGTACGGGTCACCCCCGTGGGAAATCCAGGATACCAAGTAGTTCGAATGTGTCTGCTTGGACCAGTTCATCAGTAGACTGTGCTCAGATTTGACTCCGTCTACATTTTACTATCATTGGTCCCTTAGGACCCTACCTCACAATTCCCATATGGAGGACTTTCAAGGGCTGAGCTTCGATGATGAAGCAGCAGCAGAAATACTTAGAACACCATCACTGTTGGCCCCCGATGGCAGTTCTGCCTCTGGGAGTCATACAGAAGACTGGACATCATTATCTAACCTCAAACATGAATGGCTTAAGGTAACACTCCACGGTGCTATGATGACGGAATATTTAAGAGCAAATATAGCTCCCAATGGGCTTATTGTAAATAACTTTCCCCGCCTATTTCTGGAAGATGCGCTATTTAAAAAAGAGTGGTCCCTGGTAGCATGGAAATGCACCAGGGACTGGCTCATTCTTATCATCAACACCGCAAAAAGAATAGCGGATGCCTTGCTAATCAAGATCCAAACAGCGGAGGGTGCTATCAAAGTCATCATCCAAACAACTGCATACAAGACTAAATTAGCTGAAATTAATGCTGAGCTTGCCGAGAATAGGGAGTACCTTATGAAGCAGAAAATATCTAAACTTCAAAAAGATATCAAGAAGTTTTCGACAGAAAAGGAATATCCCTATCTCAAAGCAGACTATACCTCCACAGTAACTAGTTACTCGTCAGACGAGAGTTCAGGACCTTCTAGACGAAGCTCCTCTACTAATAGTGATTCGAGTACAGGGAGTTGGAATAACAACAATAGGAAAACAAGACCTTTCCAGCAGCCAGGCTATCCGGCATTTAATATGCCTCCTTTTCAGGGACCCCCCTTCTGGCAATATCCTATGTATCATCAAGGCCCTCCCCCACCCTTCTTCCCACCTAGGACTGAACAACCTTTTTTAGACAGAGGCTGGGGCAGAGGAAGAGGGCGAAGAAGAGGGCGACAGCAAAAAAGAGTACAATGGCAGGAACAACCTCCCAGGACAGTGGAAACCAGGAGCCAAACCAGGGACAAGAGAGATTGATGATCAATCTATCCACCAGAGCTCTCACCCCTGTGGAAGAAAGAGTGCTCCAGAAAGGCCTGGGGTTCGTCCCTACACCCAAGACAGATAGATTTCGTGGCACTTGTGAGATCCAGAATTTATTCCGTAAGATTAGGCTGAAGGCGTTCTTTCAAGACCATCTACCACCTAGTCACGAAGATTCTGGTCTCCACAGACCATCAACCTTCACGCCCACAAGGAGTATGGTCCCACTGGAAGTACTGACCTTTGAGAAGGCAGTCCTGAAGGATCTAAATATGGATACCAATCAAGTGCCTTTCCAGAACTTGTCCACTAGTGAGACGTTGGCCATAAGAGACCTGGCAAACGACAACACTATCGTAATAAAACAAGCAGATAAGGGTGGGGCTACTGTTATCATGTCCTCAGTTGACTACGATATTGAATGTCGTAGACAACTTAACAACACAAGATATTACACGCCCATCAAGGAAGATCCCACCCCACAGCTGACCCGGACTATAGGCTCTATGGTCTCTATGGCTGAGTTAGAAGGTTGGATCTCTAAGAAAGAAGCAAATTTCCTTATAGCTAAGGAACCAGTGATCCCCTTCTTCTACTGTCTGCCTAAAATTCACAAAGGGATATCCCCTATTCCTGGACGACCAATTGAATCAGGTATAGGATCCATTCTGGAACCATTATCACAGTTTGTTGACCACTTTATCCAGCCCTTGGTCAGAGCCACTCCTTCGTACATTCAAGATACCTCTGACGTTCTCCGTCTCCTGGAGGGGTTTCAACACCCACAGGAGATAAACCTCTTGCTGACATTGGATGTTGAGGCGTTATACACTAACATACCCCAACAAGCCACCCTCCAAGTCATCGAGGATGCACTGAGTAGCAGTGAGCGTATTTCCACTACACCTGTACCATTCATAATGGAATGCGCGAGCCTTGCCTTGACTCAAAACTTCTTTGAGTACAACACACAATTGTACCATCAAACCCAAGGTACTTCCATGGGCAGTACATTCGCGCCGAGTCTAGCATGTATGTACATGTCAGCCTTTGAAACCAGGGCAATCCATCATCCCACCAACCCTTACTCGGCGAATGTACTACTCTGGAAAAGATTTATTGACGACATCCTGATCCTGTGGAAAGGAGATTACACGAAATGTACAGAATTCTGTACTTGGATCAATACATTAAATCCCTATTTGAGATTTACCCATACCATCTCTGACACAGAAGTTCCCTTCCTGGATTTACTCATCCGACTTGAAGGAGACAAGATCTCTACGAGTCTGTATCGTAAACCTACAGATAGGAATAGTCTCCTCTTATTCAGCAGTTATCATCCCAAGTCTTTGAGGGAAAATCTGCCTTTTGGACAATTTCTGCGTATCAGAAGGAATTGCAGTTCTGTGGCAGACTATCAGAAAGAGCCTGCAACTCTTATGAATGATTTGATCAAGCGAGACTATCCCACACAGGTCGTGTCATGTGTTCGCAAATGAGCAAGAAATAACAACAGAGAGAGTCTGTTAGATGTCAACATTAAGGAACCCGATCAATCCTTAACTTGTGTCACCACCTTCACCCCCGACTCTAATAGGATTAAGGCGATCATCAAAAAACACTGGGGTATTCTCAACACTGGAGATCTAGATTTGGAAACCCCCAGGTTCGCATTCAAGCGTACTAGTAATCTGAAGGACTTACTAATACATACTAGACCCAAGAAATCAGTCCTTGGGTCTCAAAGAATGCTGTGGGATTTGCCTCCAGTTAAGGGTCATTACCCCTGCGGGTCGTGCTCTATGTGTCCTCAGACACGCATTAGTAAAGAGTTGACATTCACTAATGGCGTAACCTGGAAAATTCACAGACATACCAATTGCAACTCAACAAATTGCATTTATATGATGACTTGCCCATGTGGCTTACCGTATATAGGCATGACTACGCGTACAGTTAAGACTCGCATGCTGGAACATAAAAGTAGTTTCAGATGCGCTAAAACAAACACCAAAATGACGACCCATTACAACTTGGAACGACATGCTCCCACCTCATTCCAATGGGTGGTTTTAGAATCCCACCCCCACATGTCAAAAAAAGCCCTCTTTAGACTCGAACAACGTTGGGTCCTAAGATTGGCTGCTGATGTAACTGGCCTCAATGAGGATATTCCGTGGAGCATGCTTACTTGATTTAGGCTACTATCTCCTATGACTTTCATTATTTTATGAGCCTGAACCCCTCATTAATAGGCATACTTGTTGAGGTTGTTTTAGCGCACCTCACAACAATTGCTGGCTTATGGTAGTAATATTGTTGCCATCTGTTGCACCATGGGAGTTCTCCATTGAGCCGTTTGCCGTAAGATTACCATACTGCTGGTCTCTTTATCTTTACTCGAGCAACAGGGTTGACCTCCCCGCGCACGAACCTCCTTAATGCTTGTATATGCACCACCTCTTGTTTGACACCAACTGAGATCTGTAGTCCATTAGCGCCTTCGTGGACACATTTATTTAATCAGGGGTTCCTTAGATTGAGCCATGTGCTAATAGATTATTTTTCCGGTAATCGACCTTTACTCGTGCGATAAAGATCTTCCCTTCGCACATGAGTTTCTATAGCAACCACTTTGCATTCCCTTCTGACTGACACACACTGAGGGTAGCGGCCTAGTGGGTGATACGTGGCCACGCCTCCAACGGATACTGACCGCCTCACACGCACTCGAGCGACAGGGATCTTCCCTTCGCGCACGAGTTTCCATAGCAACCTCGATGCATCCCCTTCCGCCTGACACACACTGAGGTTAGCGGCCTAGTGGTTGAGACGTGGCCACGCCTCTGCCGGATGCGACCGCCTTACACGCACTCGCGCTGCACGCCGACCCGCTCTCATTACTTGGAGCGAGTCGAGCGGACAATCACCAGACTTGAGCGGCTGGCGGGGTCTTAGGTACACGGTAACTCTTCCGCAACGAAATCGTGAGTATTTTATTAGTTGTTTCGTCCATTCATGAGGATGAGTACGCATTACCAAGTTTTATTTGGCAGAGTAATGATCAGGAGAGACTAACCGGACACGCAAGATAATTGCGCTAGGTATGGTTGTTATCTTCATGTCTCACTGACCTACGTTGAGACCAGATCGCATACATTTTTACTTGCCATTTACATGTGTTGACGTGCAGGATGACTGGTTTATGCAATCATTTTGATCAGTACTATATCGTTACAGATACACGCATACTTACTTCTTTGATTATGCGTTTTTTACCATTTAAGCCACCTTTTGCCCTCGTGGGACTGGGTTACAGATCGAATTCTTTCATGCCCTACTATACCATGAGGCCCCCAGCTACATAGGTCTCTACAACTCACAATGGTTGTACTTGATGTATATTTATCTTACGTATCTGTTGTTTGTTTTTTATCTACTCTCCTCCCTTTAGGACACTAAAATTTAGTGCCTCCCTACCCTGGCCTCATATTCTCCACAGCCTAAGAGGGTGAGTTGATGCAATACTGCTCTCGATAAATCGATGCAACCTCGCTGGGGTTGGTCTTTGAAGTGGCATATAATTAATTTAATGCTGACAGCCTTGAATAAGTCCTACAAATATTTGCTCAAAATCGACGCATGCCACGGTTTTATGTCTGACATCACCTATTGTCTCAAGTTAACCTGATGCCTCGGATTGTTTATTATGACAAATGTTTTTATTTTTAACTTTCTGTTTCTTCCACAGGTTGTGTGTTCTTGTTATTCACGGTACCACACGTTTTTAGGGTGCTGTACGTGTGTCCACCACTGATACCTCCTAGAGGTTGTGGCCACCACCAAAAAGGTGCAGGTAGCCGTATATGCTTGTTTATTGGTCCTGAAGAATTGCCATTTAATATAATACAAGGCAAGAAACATGTCGACCTCTTTATCCTTTTAGCACGTTTTACTCACATACCTAATGGTGAGAGATGTGCGGATTATTTGATTTTAATCAGGGTGGTGACCATACTTTATTAAAATTGTTTGAAGTGGATCACCTACCCCTGTTTTAGTACACTTACCTTTCACTTCACTTGCACCTACACCATTTATCATAACTAACCTTTTCCCCCCCACACACCTCACTCATCGGCGTTTGGAAATAAAGATCTCCGACAGGAAGGCCCCATTGGGTGCCTGATCGGGCATTGCACCGCCGGCCCGATAAGGAGCAAAGACCCGGTGATGAAGCAAGACACCCGCTTGTTGGGTGTGTGAGGGTCTTCTTTTCCAGAAGGAGTACTATTCACTCCTATCCATCTTATTGTTTGCACAACATCACCCTGGTACCTGGAGTGATTCTAACACACACTGCGCTAACCTTAGGAACTGCATACACTTTTGTTTATACCTCGTATATTTGTGCCATAGTGTACTAAACATAATAGGGCCAAGGCCATGTTTCACGTACATGTCAAAGTTCGGAGTACCTTCCGGAGGCGCAGGCTGCCTCTCCTCCAATCGAGCATCAGCAGAGCAGCAACGGCACACGAAACAGCAAAACTTGCTAAAACAGGGCATCTTCAGAAATGCAGAAAGACAAAGTCAATACTTGCACCCGACCAATACCTTACCTATTCTTCACACACAAGTCCGTCTTTGGAGTGCATTAAAAACTTACAACCCAAGGACCGATCCACAGACCGCACCAATTCTTCAAATGAGACTCCACATCACAAGTCTGAAACACTAACCAAACCCCAGGCATTTTCATGAAAGGCGAAATAACCAAATCGCCTGGCAGAGGGTCCACACAGGCACCCTGTATCTCCAAATTGGTCCACAGACCTGTTGTGAGAAGTTGGCCTGGTATATGATGCTCACTAGTTAAAGTGATCACCTTGTACCATGCCAAGCAACCCTTATGGTGTGGTTGTAAGTCAACCTTTTCGGACTAGCTGCCCTAGTGGTAGCGTAGGCTAAGCAGTCTTTGAGGCTAAACTCGTGAAGCGTGTTAAGCCAGCTGTTTTACCAAATGCAACCCCCTTTTATACCAATGAAAGGACACCACACAGATATATATTCAAAATATATATGTATTTATTTCTCAAAGTAACCCCTAGTCTCTTTATGAGCACAGGAGCACAAATCGTCAAACAAGATTACAGTAGAATACACAGAAGTTGCACTTTATATGGATAGGCCCTGGTGGCCGCTCAAACCATATACTAAAATAGTGGTATAAGTACCACGAACAGGAAAGGGAAAAGGCCTAGGGCCTCTAGAATCGCTGGGCCTACAAGGAGCTAACTTCAGTTAGTGACCAGGAGGTCCACGGGTGGCGTGTGCAGAGCAAATAGTCACACGCGTGCTCCCATAGGTTTCAATGGGTGCGTAAAAAGTACAAAGTTACTGCAAAGAGGATCTTCCGGATGGACTAGAAACTCAAGATTTGGAACACAGGCACTAGAGATGTAATACTACACTTGGGCACAGGTGTGCCAGCTTTACCTCACCCACAGGAAGCGGGTGCATAGGCCTCGAAGTGCGTCGGATTTCTTCTATCTGTTCCGTGGAGCTTGAAGGCAAAGATGCTGCAGGCGGTCGGTCCGGGAGAGATGCAGTGGATCCAAGAGTGGATCGGAGATGTTGAAGACCTGTAAGCAGAGGGGACAGTGTTCACAGTCACTAGCCAGTGACCAGCGTGGCACCAGGTGGGTACCAGGCAATGTCGGGTGCAAACAGGAAGAAAGGTGTAGCTTGTCTCTGCAGCCACGTGGTCCCTGGAGGTCGACGACGTCCAGGAGTCAGTTCACGAGCTGTCCCACGCAGGCTCTCGCTGTCGGCGGTGTCGGCAACTTGATCGAAGCAACCAAGCCTTGGCAAAAGCAATTGTTGTAGGAGATGAAATAAGCTGATGGTTCTGACCAGCAAGGTCAGAAGAACTGCTCCTTTGGAGGGGAGCAAGGGCCAGTCTGGAGCAACCAGACCAGCAGTGTATTTTGTAAAGTTAGTCGCCAAGATGGCTACTAGCCAGCGGGCCAGCAACCGGTTAGGCGCGTCGAGTGGCAAAATGCAGAAGGGCCCCACGCAGATCGTGGAGATGCTGGAGGGCTCACCTTTGGTGCAGATGCTGCTTGAGGGTTGGGCTTCTCAGATCCCAAAGCACAACTTGGAGGGAGCCTCGGTTGTTGCACTTGTCAGCTTGTCATGGTCGTTTCAAGATGGCTGGCTCCACGTGTCTCGGTGCCTCCACGGGTCTCCTCTTTTCAGGGACTGTGGATCGGGCGGTGAGAGGTCTGGAGGTCCAGGTCTTGTCAGTCTCTGGGCTCGGGCTCCGGCGGGAGGCGGCGGCAAAGCAGACGTTGATTCGCTGGATGGTGCTTGCGTTAGCAAGGTGGTCACTCCCTGACCACAGGGGAGATTGGCTTCAGTCCTCTGTGCAGCAGAGCGTCGAAGTTCCCATCTTCTTCTTAGTTTTAAGTTGATTCCAGGATGTCTGAAGTCTTAGGACACAGCTCCTACCTTTAAGCGGATTCTAGGGGCCGGACTACCTACTAGGTCCCTCCCTATGGGTGGGACCAGGAAGGGGGGTGGTTACACCCCCAATCCTTTGTTCAGCTCGCCCCAGGCCCAGGACTGGTGTGCCCCAGGACCGGTTTGAACTGGCATATGCACCGAGGCTCCTTGTGAGCCACAGGCATGTCTGGTTTCTTTCAAGCCCTACCTGACCAATACACAAAATCCTGTCTGGGGTGGTGCATGCACCTCCCCTGGCAGGAAACCCTTTGTCCACACCTCCCAAGCTGGAAGGACTCCCAGCAGCAGGAGGGCAGACTTGTGTCTGTGGTGGCAGCATCCATTTTGTGGAGCTGAGGCTATGTCTGATTTTACCCGGGTTTCAGGTACTGTACATGTCGTGTCCCTCTAGAAGGGTGGAATGCTAACCCCGTCGCCAGAATTGGCGAGGGGTTAGTATTCCAATTCGTATGACACCTTACTCGACATGTTTTGATAAAGCCAAACCAAAGATAGCATTTAACCGCGAGGTTCATAATGCACTTAAGAGTATATGGTATGACGATATCTGGAAACAGTAGAAGGAAGTTGTTCCGACCACTGCAGACAGGCTCAGCTCATGCCAGAGCACCATCTCACATGGAACCAAGCACTCTGCCTTCAGGATTGTTAAGGCCTGCCATAGGAGTGACTTATAGGTTACCAGGTGTCCCATTTAAGGTTAGGTATAGGTATACTACACCTTAGTAAGAGGTGATTACACCAACTTACCCCAGCTGAGTGATCAGCCAGTTGTGTCAAATTGTTAGGCCAAGCCTGGGGTGGCATGATACATGCTTCAGCCCCTGGCAGGCCTTGGGTACACCAATGCCCTGGGTACCTAGTGTACACTGGTACAGGGGCTGACAGGGTGATCCAACCAATTGGGTATGTACCTAGGGTACATGGAGTCCATTTTAAAGAGAGAACAGCCAGGCTGAGATCCTGAATAGCAGGCTCTCAGGCCAACTAAGTCGAAAAACCAGCTAGACACTAGGCAAAAATTTGGGGGTAACCATAGTCAGATATCCACCTTCCTACACAACCCCCCCCCCCCCCCCCCCAACGAAGGGAGATAAGGCTGACCTTGACCAGGTAAGCCTATATTGCCCAAGTGGCCATATAAGGAGGAACCAGCACTGGCATGGTTACCCCCTGTCTCATGGTCCACTAAGCAATCCCTCACCCTAAGGGTATCAGAGGGTCTCCACCATAGGGAATCTCTACCTTTGGTGTGTCTTGGCAAAGTAAAAGGCTGGTGTTGAGATGGAGTACTGAAGTGAGTGTCCTCAAAGTGAGGCCTCACCTTCCTCCAATCCCCCTCCACCATGGATGCCTTTCTTTCCTTAACTGAGTTGCACTGTGCTCTCAGGGTCAGCCTCTGGCTACCTAAAGCTGGAGGCTGGGTCCCTTTTGTGGGCTTACTGGAGGGACAGGTCAGGTCTGGGGCCCTAAGGTCCCATGTTTGCCTGTACCCAACAGAATCCCTCTGGGGGAGGTCCCTAACTACCTGTAAAGGAAATCCCTCAGGAATGTTTTTACCCATCACCTGACTAGGGCTACTAGCCAGGCAATCCTCATTCTTTTGATGGGGGGGTTCTTGTGGACAGGGGCCCTCTTGGGGTCCACTGGCCTCCCTGACCTCTGCAGCCCTGGGCTGACTGAGGCAGGGTAGAGAGAGGCAGGCTACCTGCACCAGACTGGATCCCACCTTGGAAGGGGCCACTGACATCAGAGGCTCTGCCAGGCCAGGCCTGGCTACCTCTGGGGCAGTCCCTTCACAAGGGGTGAGGTCAGCTCCCTGAGGAGGCTGACTTTTTCCTAATGTCTGGGGAGAGGGAGACTTTTCTTCCTCCCTACTACTCTCTGTTTGTGTGGAGTGATCCATAGTTTCAGGCTTCACTACACCTATGTCAGTCTGAGTATAGGCTGAGACCATTACAGCCTTGCCAACCTTTTCAGGGGGGCACTCAGTTTGTGTTTGAGCTGTGACTGTCACAGCTCTGCCAGTCTCTACAGGGAAGTCTGTCTGTGCCTGGGCTGCGGCTACCACTGCCCTTCCAACCTTTCCAGGGAGGAAATCTATTTGGACAGGGGTTGTGAATGGCACAACCCCACTACCCTTTTGTGAAAGGCCTACCATTTTAGAATGGGTGTCTTGTTCAACTCCAGCCCAAGCTGAGAGTTCTAAGTCATTCCCCAGTAAGCAGTCTACAGGCAAGGTTGGGGACACTGCCACCCTTTTAGGGCCAGTGACACCTCCCCAGCTGAGACATACCTCTGCCATGGGATGACTGTTCTGTTTGCCATCAATGTTGGTCACCTGGTAGGAGAAACCAGGCAAAAGCTGCTCAGAGGGAACTAGCCAATGGGCCACCATTGTGATGCTAGCTCCAGTGTCTCTGTAGGCCTCAGCTTTTGTACCATTGATGTAGGGCTCCTGTCTGTACCTACCCAAAGTGTTGGGACAGGCAGCGAAGTTGGCAACCCCCATGCCACCATCACAGACAAGAGTATCTGCTGCAGGGGAATTGGCTAAGCCAGGGTCCCCCCGTGTTCGCCAAGTAAACCCACCCAAATTTTTGGGGGCACTCCCACCACCTGGGGGATTACTGCTGACAGTAATAGGTGGTGTGACAGGAGTAATTGGAGGAACAGTTTTGTTTGTAGCCCTTGGGCAACTGCTGTCAGTTTTCCAATGCCCAGGAGTTTTACACTCATGGCAGTAAGGCTTTTTAACTGTGGTAGAGGAGGGAGCTTGGGACCCACCACCCTGTGTGGAGTTTTGGGGCCCTGAGGAAGATTTCTCTTTTGCCTTATCCCCTCCCTTCTCTTGAGGTTTGGTGGTATCTTTCTTTTGGTCACCACCCTGATTCTTAGGCCTGATCCTGGTCCTGACCCATTTATCTGCCCTCTTTCCCAATTCTTGGGGAGAGGTCAAATCTGAGTCTACCAGGTGTTGATGGAGGAGCTGGTTTTGACAGTTACTTAAAATCTGTTCTCTCATCATCAAATTGTACAATCCTGTATAATCAGATACCTTACTTCCCAGCAACCAACCCTCCAAAGCCTTAGTGGCACATTCAACATATTCAGACCAGTCCTGAGTCTGTGTCTTTTGGGTGTCTCTGAACATTAACCTGTACTGTTCAGTGGTTAAGCCTAACCCATCAACCAGAACACTCTTCAGGACTCTGTAGTTTCTGACATCCTCTTCTCTAACAGTGAGGAGTCTGTCTCTGCCTCTTCCTTCAAAGGAGAGCCAGAGGATTGCTGCCCACTGGTCTTCAGGAACCTGCTGTACTTTGCAGGCTCTCTCAAGAGCAGTTATCCATTTGTGGATGTCATCCCCACTTTTGTAGGGGGGCACAACCTTAGACAGGTTCCTATTATCAAAGACCCTATCTTTGTCCTTAGGGACAATGCTGCCACCAGTGGGTATAGACCCACTCTCTCTAGGTTGCCTAGCCTTTCTCAGTTTTTCTTCCATCAGGGCTACTTCTAGCTCCTGCTTCCTGATCCTCAGCTGGGCTTCCTGCATTCTGGCCTCGTGTTCCCTCCTCTGAGGGGTGGTCATCCTTTTCCTGGAGTGACCTTGAGAGCCTCTAGAGCCATGGGAAGCATTGGAGTCACCTGAGTGATTCCTTTGCCTCCCAAGCCCTGTGTTAAGTCCACTGGGGAGATCCAATGGGGTAAATCCACTGTCAATCCCCAATAGCCTTAGTTTAGCTGGGCCAAGTATAACACTTGGCACTGGGCTAGTTCTCCCTTCATCCTCACTACTTTCTGTATCCTCACCACTTTCCTCCCCTGTAGTATGATTCTCATCTAAGGGATGGCTATTGGAACTGGGTACCTCTGTAGCATCTTCAGAAGGGGGGCCTCCTGTTCCTGACCCTAAGGGGGCTAACTGGGAAGCTTTCCTGAGTTCTCTCTGATTCTCATCATTTTGCAAGAGTTCTCTGAGCTCAGCAGAGGTAGGGTTCTTGGGCTGTTTAAGGCCTCTAAGAGTTGCCAAATGCCTGAGCTCATTCTGGTTAAGGGTAGCAAAGCTGGATGGTGCCCTCTGGGGGTCACTCTCAACAGAGATGGGTACAGTGGACCCCTCTGCCCCGGCCATTGCTCTTAAGTGTGGGTGGATGTGTTGCAATCTACCTACACTTGGGTTTACCTACTAAACCTATCTAGTAGTTGTAGTCAGGGTGTGCTACTCCCTTTGCTCTACAACAACTAAGTTCAGTAGAACTTATGTATATCTAATCTTGTTTTATATGTACCTACAGGTACCTATGTGATCTTTCAATTGGTAACCAAGAGATTACAATGGTAAAACACAGCAAGCTCAAATCCAACCGCTGCTCACCAATGTGAGAAGTTGGCCTGGTATATGATGCTCACTAGTTAAAGTGATCACCTTGTACCATGCCAAGCAACCCTTATGGTGTGGTTGTAAGTCAACATTTTCGGACTAGCTGCCCTAGTGGTAGCGTAGGCTAAGCAGTCTTTGAGGCTAAACTCGTGAAGCGTGTTAAGCCAGCTGTTTTACCAAATGCAACCCCCTTTTATACCAATGAAAGGACACCACACAGATATATATTCAAAATATATATGTATTTATTTCTCAAAGTAACCCCTAGTCTCTTTATGAGCACAGGAGCACAAATCGTCAAACAAGATTACAGTAGAATACACAGAAGTTGCACTTTATATGGATAGGCCCTGGTGGCCGCTCAAACCATATACTAAAATAGTGGTATAAGTACCACGAACAGGAAAGGGAAAAGGCCTAGGGCCTCTAGAATCGCTGGGCCTACAAGGAGCTAACTTCAGTTAGTGACCAGGAGGTCCACGGGTGGCGTGTGCAGAGCAAATAGTCACACGCGTGCTCCCATAGGTTTCAATGGGTGCGTAAAAAGTACAAAGTTACTGCAAAGAGGATCTTCCGGATGGACTAGGAACTCAAGATTTGGAACACAGGAACTAGGGATGTAATACTACACTTGGGCACAGGTGTGCCAGCTTTACCTCACCCACAGGAAGCGGGTGCATAGGCCTCGAAGTGCGTCGGGTTTCTTCTATCTGTTCCGTGGAGCTTGAAGGCAAAGATGCTGCAGGCGGTCGGTCCGGGAGAGATGCAGTGGATCCAAGAGTGGAACGGAGATGTTGAAGACCTGTAAGCAGAGGGGACAGTATTCACAGTCACTAGCCAGTGACCAGCGTGGCACCAGGTGGGTACCAGGCAATGTCGGGTGCAAACAGGAAGAAAGGTGTAGCTTGTCTCTGCAGCCACGTGGTCCCTGGAGGTCGACGACGTCCAGGAGTCGGTTCACGAGCTGTCCCACGCAGGCTCTCGCTGTCGGCGGTGTCGGTGACTTGATCGAAGCAACCAAGCCTTGGCAAAAGCAATTGTTGTAGGAGATGAAATAAGCTGATGGTTCTGACCAGCAAGGTCAGAAGAACTGCTCCTTTGGAGGGAAGCAAGGGCCAGTCTGGAGCAACCAGACCAGCAGTGTATTTTGTAAAGTTCGTCGCCAAGATGGCTACTAGCCAGCGGGCCAGCAACCGGTTAGGCGCGTCGAGTGGCAAAATGCAGAAGGGCCCCACGCAGATCGTGGAGATGCTGGAGGGCTCACCTTTGGTGCAGATGCTGCTCGAGGGTTGGGCTTCTCAGATCCCAAAGCACAACTTGGAGGGAGCCTCGGTTGTTGCACTTGTCAGCTTGTCGTGGTCGTTTCAAGATGGCTGGCTCCACGTGTCTCGGTGCCTCCACGGGTCTCCTCTTTTCAGGGACTGTGGATCGGGCGGTGAGAGGTCTGGAGGTCCAGGTCTTGTCAGTCTCTGGGCTCGGGCTCCGGCGGGAGGCGGCGGCAAAGCAGACGTTGATTCGCTGGATGGTGCTTGTGTTAGCAAGGTGGTCACTCCCTGACCACAGGGGAGATTGGCTTCAGTCCTCTGTGCAGCAGAGCGTCGAAGTTCCCGTCTTCTTCTTAGTTTTAAGTTGATTCCAGGATGTCTGAAGTCTTAGGACACAGCTCCTACCTTTAAGCGGATTCTAGGGGCCGGACTACCTGCTAGGTCCCTCCCTATGGGTGGGACCAGGAAGGGGGGTGGTTACACCCCCAATCCTTTGTCCAGCTCGCCCCAGGCCCGGGACTGGTGTGCCCCAGGACCGGTTTGAACTGGCATATGCACCGAGGCTCCTTGTGAGCCACAGGCATGTCTGGTTTCTTTCAAGCCCTACCTGACCAATACACAAAATCCTGTCTGGGGTGGTGCATGCACCTCCCCTGGCAGGAAACCCTTTGTCCACACCTCCCAAGCTGGAAGGACTCCCAGCAGCAGGAGGGCAGACTTGTGTCTGTGGTGGCAGCATCCATTTTGTGGAGCTGAGGCTATGTCTGATTTTACCCGGGTTTCAGGTACTGTACATGTCGTGTCCCTCTAGAAGGGTGGAATGCTAACCCCGTCGCCAGAATTGGCGAGGGGTTAGTATTCCAATTCGTATGACACCTTACTCGACATGTTTTGATAAAGCCAAACCAAAGATAGCATTTAACCGCGAGGTTCATAATGCACTTAAGAGTATATGGTATGACGATATCTGGAAACAGTAGAAGGAAGTTGTTCCGACCACTGCAGACAGGCTCAGCTCATGCCAGAGCACCATCTCACATGGAACCAAGCACTCTGCCTTCAGGATTGTTAAGGCCTGCCATAGGAGTGACTTATAGGTTACCAGGTGTCCCATTTAAGGTTAGGTATAGGTATACTACACCTTAGTAAGAGGTGATTACACCAACCTACCCCAGCTGAGTGATCAGCCAGTTGTGTCAAATTGTTAGGCCAAGCCTGGGGTGGCATGATACATGCTTCAGCCCCTGGCAGGCCTTGGGTACACCAATGCCCTGGGTACCTAGTGTACACTGGTACAGGGGCTGACAGGGTGATCCAACCAATAGGGTACATGGAGTCCATTTTAAAGAGAGAACAGCCAGGCTGAGAT
Source organism: Triturus cristatus (assembly GCF_964204655.1). Taxonomy (NCBI): domain Eukaryota; kingdom Metazoa; phylum Chordata; class Amphibia; order Caudata; family Salamandridae; genus Triturus; species Triturus cristatus. The sequence goes on along the minus strand of NC_140585.1, from coordinate 72,354,407 downwards.
CCTGAATAGCAGGATCTCAGGCCAACTAAGTCGAAAAACCAGCTAGACACTAGGCAAAAATTTGGGGGTAACCATAGTCAGATATCCACCTTCCTACACCTGTCAATTGTTCAATCAAGCCAAAAAGGAAAAGGTCTCCAGACCGAAACCAAACTTATTCAGCACACCGCTGTATTTACCAAAAATCAAGACAAACTCACCTGGTGAACACAGGTCGAACAAAGTTTTTCTCCACTGCCGACTCTTCGGACCAAATGGTCAGAGCCAAAGGTTTCGCCTTTTCAGGACACCAGCCGAGATGACCACTGGACGAGGAGCTGCCTGATCAGACAGGTGGGGCAGCTGCGAGAACCAAGCTCAATCGTTTGGGGATCCCCGATCCGCCCATCTGACCAGTCACAACGCCGACCTCTACAACCAGACTACGGGCAAGATGGGTCACCTGGTGAAGTTCCTGAGTCACTCACAACCACCTTTGCGCCTTCCCAATAAATGAAGAGTCAGTCAGATAGTATAGAACACAAACCAATTTGTTTATTGTAAAATACGCTGCAGCGGAGCCCAGTCTGACATGTCTCCTTAGATGACTGCCGATGGGTCTGACTCCCGTCCAAATGGTAACACAAAATATACATTTCCAACACCTCTAGAGTCCCGCCCAAACTGGAATTTTCCAGTTCAGGCCATGGTGAACAAAGAAGGCGAAGAAAGATGAGCTGTGGCACAGACTGAGAACATGATATCTCAACCCCGGTGTCTACCATTATAAGATGTGGGAACGAGTCTAGCTTACAGCTAAAGTATGCAACAATAGATATTACATTCATTAATGCAGCAAAGCTTCAACCTTGAGAAGTGCAAACTGGAGGCGCAGGGGCGGCCTCTCTGCTGACGCAGGCTTAGTGAGACAGAAGCTCGATCTTGGTTACAGAACAAGATGGCGTCAATAAAGATGGCGCAATGAATGCTAACTTAACACAAAATAGAGTTTGAACACAGCGAAGGGAGCATTTCAGTTCAAGGTATCACAGAAATAGCATTTCAAATCTAACACTGAGATGGATAGAGTCTGGAGGAAGCAAAGCTAGTGCAGGGTTCCTGAGATAGAGAGAGCCTGTCAGAAGCGTAGTTAGTGCAGGGTTTCTGAGATGGATAGAGGCTCCAGAAGTTGAGGCTGTGCAGGGATCCTTAGATGGAGAGAGTCTGCAGGATGCTGAGGCAGTGACGGGATCCTGAGATGTGGAGAGTCTGCAGGAAGCTGAGCCAGTGCATTGTTCCTGAGACGGAGAGAGTCTCCGGAAGTTGAGGCAGTGCAGGGATCCTGAGATGGAGAGAGTCTGCAGGAAGCTGAGGCAGTCAAGGGATCCGGAATTGGAGAGAGTCTGCAGGAAGCTGAGGCAGTGCAGGGATCCTGAGATGGAGAGAGTCTGCAGGAAGCTGAGGCAGTCAAGGGATCCTGAGATGGAGAGAGTCTGCAGGAAGCTGAGCCAGTGCATGGTTTCTGAGATGGAAAGAGTCTCCGTAAATTGAGGCAGTGCAGCGATCCTGAAATGGAGAGAGTCTGCAGGAAGCTGAGGCAGTGAAGGGATCCTGAGATGGAGAGAGTCTGCAGGAAGCTGAGGCAGTGAAAGGATCCTGATATGGAGAGAGTCTGCAGGAAGCTGAGGCAGCGCTGGGATCCTGAGTGTAGTGGAGACAGGGTTTTGTCTGCATACATTGCTATGTTAGCATAAGTGTTTTAGATGATAGTGCCATCTTGCCACTTTGCTGCTTTTGCACACGACACTACAGGTAGTTGTCATTACAAGTAAAACTGCTTGCTTGATTTTTCTTCACATGAGAACGGTCTGTTTTTCACATCCCTAGATGTGCACCGCGACCTTAGTCAACACTGTGTGCAGAAACCGTCAAGGTCAAATAACAATGTATGCTGTTGAATTCAGGTTGATCGGCCCACGCTCTAGACACAACAAGCACACATCTGAAAATATCTGAAACTCGGGTGCCTTTAATATTGCATTTGCATGCATGATTCAGACACTTGGAGAAAACCTTGCCAGACACAGAGAGCAGAGCTGATCCTGCGATGTGATTCACCTAAGCTGATTTTTGAGGTATGGGGTTCCCCATTCAAACCTAGAGACCTTCTATTATTATATAAAAACTAGCTTACTAGCAAGGGAAGGTATCAAGGGGAGGGTGGTACAGAAGGTATTATAGGACCTGTTTCCACTATCATTGTAATATGATTTCTCCCTTTGTATTTTATGATATTGTAACAATGCTGATGGTTTTATTTCTAATCATTTGTTTGCTTATGTTAGCCAAAGTACTGCACCTTAGAGCACGTAGTCAAAAATAAACATTTTAAACTTTCCCGTGTCTCTGATTATTCATGTTGTGGACTGATATGAGAATAACAACGAAAAGGTGTTTCTGATTCCCACCATTCCTGAGAGTACTCTAAGTCGCTTGTTCTGGGTTGTCTAATCATTGGTAGCTTCGAGATGATACGCAGAACGAATGAGACACTGATGCTAGTCGGATAGGGGTTCTGGGTACTGAGGTGAGTTTTTTGGTACACCACAATTCACTGAGGTCCTGGTTTCCTGTGCATAGTTCTGTGCATGAGTAGAATCCCCGCAACATGGCGCACCTAACGTTTTGGTCTTATGATGGAATTTCTCCCACTGGCAGCAAGGAAATCTGTGGCAGTGGCTTTGATTCTCTCGCGCCTAGATTATTGCAATAGTCTCCTTGCAGGAGCTAATAAAGCCATCTTTAAGAAGTTACAGGTGGTGCAGCATGCAGCAGCGCGGTTAGTGCTTAAACTTCCACGAAGATCTTCAGCCTCCGCAGCTCTAAATAGTCTTCACTGGCTCCCGGTGCACAAGGGAATTCTTTTCAAGATTCTCCTGATCACTTATAGAGCCAAGCTCAACGTGGGACCCAAATATCTGGCAGCACGCTTTGCTCCATACACCACAATAAGACTTCTTAAGTCTTCCTCAGTAAACTTGCTTAAACCCCCCACTTTTAGATACAAACTGAAAGGAGGTAAGACTGTGGCTTACCTTGGAGCTAAAGCCTGGAATCTGCTTCCATCTCATCTTAGGCTATGCAACTCAGAAACTTTATTTAGGAAGGCCTTAAAAATCTGGGTCTTTAGTGTTTCAGATGAATCTTGTCTTGCTCTTACCTAGTCCCTTTATGGTTCTTTCTCACCTCCAATTCAGCGCCAGGATACTCCTTGCGGAGTGACAGTCGTGCTTTACAAATGCCAAAATCAAATCAAATGATTGAGACGCCTTAGTAGTACTTATATTTGTCCACAACACCCTCACTCTTGTTTCCGGTTGACGGGAGTGACGGTTTAAACCTACCTATATAATTGACTTATAGGTTCACTCAAGCTTGACAATTAAAAAGGTTTCATTTTGAATTACTGACCCTTTTGTGCTATGGTTTAATATAGCTTGTTTTTCTTCTCTGCGTTCTTATGGCTGAAGTTGCTATTGCAGCACATAGTCGCGCACCTCTCCGGCGTCATTTGACGCAGTTCGGGGTGCCAGACGATGGAATGTCTATTATCTTTGTAGTGAGTGCCGATGCATCGTTCCTCTATGAGCTGTTTTACTCTTGGGTTACTTTTCCGGAGGTGAATGCGTATGATAAGACATTTCACACATACACTCCTACGGCAGTTCCAGCTAATTACACACCATATAGGACGCAGGAAATTCCAATTTCCGCTTGGCAGCTTCATATTTAGTTCAATGGCGCCCTTCCCCACACCGTAACTCCGGTTCGGTTAGGTCCCTTGTCCATTCCTGGAGCCACTTGGCCAGTCTTGGCCGGGTTCACACCTCATCCACGATATTTGCAAGCCCCGGTGAATGACTTATGTCAACTCCATACCGCCTTGATTGTGGTATATAGGCCTTTAGTGCAATAAGTCTCTTGTAATGTCCAGGTGGGGGCACCTGGGGCTGCGATGCAACCACTTGGACCGTCCGGGATCGCTATTAGTCCCGTCATGGTTAATTCCGTAATGGGCAAGCGCCCCCAGAGTAAGAACGATATGCCTTATTGGCTTGCTGAAAAATTTGACCAACTGGAAGCTGTATTTCCGAATTCTACTCCTGTGGAAAAACACAGGATCCTTACAATTAGTTTGCAGAAGGACTTAGTCCCAGAGGTAACAGATTGTGAGAACTGGGGTAAAGTGTTTGCAGCGGTCTACACATGTGCTTCGGCACACTGTCTATGACTGTATTGCCCTCCGTGATTAAGCGTGTTCATGATGAGCACGGTCCGGAGGCGGCGGTCGAGTTGGGTATGAGGCTTGTCGGTGTGTTCGACATAGTTGCTGATCTCATCCTTGCTAACGTCAAGGGAGATGCAGTTAACATTCAGGTGTCGAATGTGCTGCGCCTCATCGACGACGTCGATAAGCCCCGGCAGTTACCAAAAATTATTGCGGAGGCTTATAAGACCATTGGCCACAATAGTTTGGGGGTTAAGCCTTTTGCTAAAACAACAGCGCAACCGCAAACTCAGACTGTCACGTTTCCATCCCCAGTCCAGTACTCCTCAGGATTCGAGTAATGTTATAGGGTATCCACCCCTTGACATCTCCAACTCCAGCAATTACTGCACGGAGGGCTAGAGCGATCAAGTGAGGGAAGGGTAGGAAGGGAACAGCGGGGAGTAGAACCTGCAAGAGAAATTACACCACAATGAAATACAATGGCATGCAACGCTACTCTCATGAATTCTTGCTAGGAAGGTCGCTACCTTATTCTTGCCACCATGCTTCTAATCTCCTCGTCTCTCCTGTCAACAGCAGTATTCCATCATACCTGAATGCATACAAAGAAACATAACACTGAAGTCAACACTCCAGCCAATCTGTCTAGATAACCCTAGATCACTTTGGTAAGACACCCACCTAACTGAGCGAGAGAAAATAAAGAACGTTGTAGAGGTAGTTGGAGCCTTAGTCTCTGAAGGATCCCAAAGGCCTCAATAGAGCAAGATACAAGGTCTGTTAAGGTTGTGTACCAAACTCTTTGCTGTTCCCCCTCAAATGAACAAGAAACCATATATCACACAAAACGAAAATCCCTATGGTGAACTCTAGCGTGTGGAGTGTCTCAATCGGGAGCCCTGGTCAGGTAGGACAATACCTAGTTGTAAGTCATGTATTCCGCTTCCTGTGGTTTTGTCACCGCATTGGGAGACATTGGGAGACAAAAAGAAAGAAGGAACTTAGCAGCTCCCAGCTCCGGCTTCGGAGCGACTAGGAAATTATTGCACCCCCTTTTGCTGTCTTGCACTCGTGGGGGGGGGATTATCTGAAATAGTCACGCATGGTGCAGCTCACAGCTCCTACCTCGGTATCCCGCTGCCTAGTTACTGTACTGAAGGTCACAGAGCGCCGCTCCGATCTAGAGGCTCTGAACCAAAAGGCGCATCTCGGAAACACCAGCGCTGATTGCCCCTCCTGACTGGGAGCGTATGTACTTATCTGTCTTCCTGATCTTTTTGGCGATACATCGCGGGATAAGGTGCAAATGCCGGCAGCGTCTCCGATGCAGGCAAAGCCGGTCGCGTCTCCGGTGCAGGGAAAACCGGCCGCGTCTCCGGTGCAGGGAAAGCCGGCAGCGTCTCCGGTAACAGGAAAAGCCTCTGAGGTCTTCGCGGGAACCCGCCGGGTTATGTGTTGTCTCGTATTTTACGAGACACCATGGAATCACAGGAATCTTCTCCGACGGGAAGGAACGGGAAGAAAACGACGGACACGATATCCGGAATTACGCACAGCTTCCCGTGCGCGTTGCTTCCTTTTATGGACGCGACTCCGCCCCTTGCCCCATTGCCTTATGGGGGTTGTAAGCTAGGCAGGCGCGTTGTCCACGATTCCTGACACAGACAGTTAAGTCTACTAAAGACGACCGTCCAGCTTTTCCTAAACAGAATTGGAAAACTAAGAAGCAGGGGAAGCAGCAACAGAAACAGGGGTCTCGTCCCACGTCACCGATACCAGTGACTACTGAACGCACATATGAATTGCGCGATCGCACTAGGGTAAGGTCTCCTGATAGATTTTAGGTTCCTAAACAATGTTCTCCTCGTTCTTCACAGGAAACATCGGCCTCAAAGTCTGGTGGAGGTGAACATGGCAGAGGTCGGGTGCCCCACCAGGACGTGAGCAGCCCCGCCCGGCTGATGGTAAAGGCAAGCAGGATGAATTTGCACGTCAACGACCTCCGTTTCAGAAAAAGAAAGTTGCTGCACTAACAGCGAGGTATGCCACAGATAGTGAGAACACAGCTTCGGAACCTGACATGGGCACTAACGCTGCTAGCAGAGCAGCGGAGGTTACAATAGTGCGGCAAGCACTGCATCCATATCTGAAGGCGACAGCAACTGACACGTTTATTACTGTAGAAACTGCTGACACTAGAGTGGCTCCCCCTGACAGACTATATGACATAGTCCGTTTAATTGAAGGTGACATACAACGTACGATAAAAGGGATTTTTTGGGAAAATCTAACTTCTACATATGACATTTTGTTAGCAGAGGCGGACTGGCCCCCAGGTTTAGTTTTGGCCGCTGCTAGAGGGGAGGAGGTAATCCTCCCATCTTTCGCGCACACAGTGCCAAAGGAGCAAGCTCAGAACTTTGCAGAAGAGTGGGCACAGGTGCTTGCTCCAGCATTGTACCGTACTCAGGTTGGGTGGGATAAATTGTCGCCAAGCCATGAGATTCCATTACGGTCTATGCCCCAGCCACAACCCCAATATCCCATGCGCCGAGAAGCTAGATCTCACATCACAGAAATCCTTGAACAATTGGAATATCAAGGTGTAATTGAAACATGTGTGTCACCCATGAATAATCCTCTTTTCACTGTAACCAAACCTGATGGGAACCTGATGGGTCGTACCGCCTAGTTTTGGATTATCGGCATTTGAACTCTCATTGTCAGACCTGTGTGGTACAGAACACCCACAGTTCTGCCCTCGTTGATAGTCTCGTGAGAAAAAGGTTTAAGACCACACTTGACATCTCAAATGGCTTTTACAGCCATAACCTGTCCTCTATTAGTAGTCAATGGATAGCCTTTACTTCTGGTGGCAAACAGAAACAGTTAAAAAGATTAGCCATGGGCTATAAAAACAGTCCTGGTGTCTTTGCCGCACGTGTAGTCTCTCTGTTGGAGAGCATTGACCCTGATGTGTACTCGTATGTTGATGATATCTGAAATGAAATGAAATGAAATGAAAATTGTTTTTTGTAGAGCGCATATTTGCCATGGCGTCTTAGCGCTTACTGCCATTAAATTAAAACAAGAGAAACTTAAGATATTGCGGGGATACATGTGAATAACCAAGTTTTTAGTCCCTTTCTAAACTGTAGTAAATCACTTTGCATTCTAAGATGCAGAGGCATAGTATTCCAAAACTTAGGGGCCAGGTGTCGGAAACTTCTGCCACCCCACTTCAGCGTCCTTACTTTTGGAACCACAAGCAGGTGGGCTGACGCAGAACGCAGACTTCTCAGTGGGGTGTACCGTTTGCAGTATTGACCTATCTGCGAATGTCCCAACCTATGCAGACTCTTATGTAACACACACATTGACTTAAATTGAATCCTAGCGGATATGGGTAACCAATGTAGTTGTTCTCGAGTAATTTGGCTAATGGAACTAAATTTAGGTAAATCCAATAGTAGCCGGGCTGCCACATTCTGCAGGGTCTGGAGTTTTTGGATCACACTTTTTTTGCTCCAATATAGAGTGAGTTGCAATAATCAGTTTTTGACAAGATCAGTGCCGTTACAACCATTTTCCTCAAAGGCATAGGAATAAAAGGAAGAATTTTCCTAAGAATTTTAAGAGTATAGAAACAAGAGGAGGTAATACTATTTACCTGATCAGTTAAGGAAAGATGGTCGTCAATGAGAACTCCAAGGTTTTTTACCTTCTTTACCGGCTGGGGACATGGTCCTGCTGTTGCGGGCCACCAATTTAAATTCCAAAGAGACGTGCCCCCTCCAAGCATAACTACTTCCGTCTTCCCGGTGTTCAATTTTAAACAATTTTTCTGCATCCAGCAAATAATCTGACTCATGCAGAGCTTAAAACGCTCCGCCATAGTCTCTGGATTTGTGGCTAAAGAGATGATAATTTGTGTATCATCTGCGTAACAAATGGCCTTGAAACCTTTATCTCAGAGATGAAGAATTATGGCCGCATCTGTGTCGCGTTGACCGCATCATTATGTTTGCGGACGTCGGTTACAAATTTAACTTTGCAAAATCACATATTGCAGAGTATGTTGCGTTTTAGGTGAGGGGAAAAAGATCCACATCCCTTACTCATCATATAATAAGCGTGTATTTTCTTCTTATTTTTTTTTTTTTTTTTTTTTTTTTTTTTCTTATTTTTCTGGCCCAGAGACAGGGGGAGAAACCCCTATCCCCCTAAAATGAAGTAGGATGAGTTTAGTGTGTCCGGGCAAGAGTCTGGATTTTTTATGGTTGATTATGATAAAATATCCAATTGATGCAAGTATATCAAGCGATACTGGTGAGAAGTTTGTGCTTTTATTTGTTTATCAGAAAAGAGCAAGGATGGCACAGCCAACACGTGTTTCGCCCTCTAACCGGCCATCAGGCCTAGGGCTTCTTCAGGGCGGGAGGTCAGGTAATGGGATATCAGAATGATTGTAAGGGTTTGTCAACCCGAAGATTCTATTGTCTTGGCTAATGCCAGGTGCCGAAGGGTTTCTCAGATCGTGGCGCGATGTATGCAGTATTGTTTTTGAGCTATGAACTCAACAACGAATGTCGAGGTTTAGTACCTCTCTCCCTGGAGAAATACGCATGTCTGTGCGCTCCAACAACTCTGAAAAACTCCAATCTTTGCTGGGTTTTTAAAATTTCGGGCGTACTTACTTTCCCGATTATGCCCAGCGTGTCAAGCCGCTATATGCCTTGGTACAACCAACTTTTTCCAAATCGAGCTGGCTGACAGAACATTCAGCTATCCTGCAATCTTTGCAGGCTGATCTTCTTGCTTCTAAATACTTATTGACGAGTGATAACCACACTAACCTCGTAATAAGAATTGTGCCTGGCGCAGTGGGTTTCACGTACTTAACGTTTAATGAGGGAGACACAGTCCCTATTGCTTACAAGTCACACTTTCTACACTTCGGCTGAACTGCGCTTTTCAACAGTCGAAAACGTTTTGACTGCAGTATCGATGGCGATTCTAAAAGAGAGAGCGCAGTTGCAAGGGAAACGCATGTTGGTTGTCACACCATATCCTGCCCTAGAGGCAGTGACGAAAGCCAGTATACCTAATTCTAAAGCTTTTCATCCACGTTGGATACAATGGGCCACTTCTTTGACGCCTCCGGATGTCACTTTCATCTTTGATGCCTCATTGCAGACTCAGGAGTACTTGCAGTAGGAATTTGTTCATCCAGCTCCTCTGTCCTTGCGCCCGCTTGAGAATAACCATTGTATCATTTACACTGACGGTTCGGCGCAACCGGTGACGGTTCTAAGCATGCATATTCAGCGGCCTGTGCAATAGTGGCGGGTACTTTTGTGAATGGAGAATTCAAGTCCGATGTCATGCACACGCAGCCATTGGGTGATTGTACCGCCCAGTTGGCAGAGCTTCATGCTCTGGTGCTTGCGCTGGAGTTTTGGTCTCAAAATGAATATCGTGATTCCAAAGGTAGCACAATCAAACATAAAATGCTTTGGGTTCGAGTAGCAGAACTTAAACAACGTCTGCCGCTCGTGAATGTAATTCACACTCTTGGTCACCAGCGCGTAGGGGTACACGCTGTTGGCAACAGTTTAGCTGACGAAGCAGCGAAAACAGTAGTGGCAACATATCTAGTAGCAGCAGTTACAAGATCCAAAAGTAAAATTGATGATGACATCTTGGCAGCCATTGCTGCAACAGAGAAGGGTGATAATTACCCTTGAGGTTTCCGTTCTAAATACTCTTATCATTTAAGTCCTGCTAAAGTTCCCTATGTGAGAATTAACAACGTTGGTGACAGATTGGTTCCCAACGCGGACCGCAGACTTGCTTTGATAACAGCCGCTCACAAAGGTATGGCCTCTGCCCATGCCGGTGTTTCAGCGCCTGTCACTATCTTACAACGTTACTGGTGGCGCGGATTGTATAAACAGACTCGTGATTATGTCCTTACTTGTGACATCTGCCAGCAGATTAAACCTTCTACTGCTGCGCGTCCACCTCAAACACAGTTGTACATATCTAATAAACCACTTGGGTGTGTTTATTTGGATCACTTTCTCCTCTGATAATGCGTATAAGTACATTTTAGTTGCAGTGGATTCGTGCACACATTTTCTATGGGTCTGGCCACAAAGGAGTGCTGATGCTCGAACTGTCATCAGGGATTTCCGTGTCTTTGTGGGAATTTTTGCATGTGGTACCCTCCATTTGGAGCAGGGTCCAGCGTTCGCCTCTAAGGCGTACAAGGATGACATGAGATCATTGGGGATCCAAGTCAAATTTTCGTCTCCATACCGGCCTGAGGGCAATAGAGTTGTGGAGCGAATGAACTGTGACTTAAAGCAGACCTTGACAGCTAGGGTTTTAGGTACTGGCAGGAACTGGTTGGCCCATTTGTATAGCGTTCAACGTGCACTTAATAATCTCCCTAGAAGGTCTCTGGGTGGGCGGACCCCATACAAAATGCTCTTTGGCATAAAAATGTTTGACCCGGACCTTGAATGGACTAGACATGGCGTCGTCGGCTGCACCCTTTGACATGGATGATCATTCTGCTGTGTTACAGAATCTACAAGAGACTCGAGACGGTCTTGCAAAGGAACACTTGCCCTCCACAACTGATGCTGCACTTCAGATTCCGGTAGTTGGCTGGCTACCTCGAGATGGTGACCTGGTCTGTGAGAAGGTGGAGAACAAGAAGGAGTTCGGCCCCTCTTATCGTGCACCGGTTCCTGTGCTTGGCACGCAGGGTACAAGAACAGTCATTTTACCTCCACTTTCTGGTCGCAAGGATAACAGGTACATCTCTATTGACAATGTCAAACTACAACGAGTGGCCGATTCTTCTTAGTATGACTCCAGCGGTCTCTTGTCCAGCAATGCTGAGAAATTCTGTTTTGGCTCTGGCAAATACCAACAGGCCTGACATTGCCATCGAGATGCATACGGTTACTAATCCTTTATTGACTCCACCGGCTGGTGGTCCCGTTGAAGATACTGAGTATACCTACCCACAGATGTGTCGTTGCCTGGTGTGCAATCAAGTGCAGTTGACCAGTCACGTTTTTCATTTGATACTAACTCTACAACATCGAATGCCCCATCGAAAATTTCTATTTTTGCTGTTTGGTTTCAAAGAAATGTTTTAATTCCTCCTTGGACTTACATTTGGCTAGTGCTCATATCTATTTTTTTGTTCATGTCCATTGGATTTGAGGTTGTCTTTTTTCATCTGGTGAATGGACATTATCTAACTGAAAGATCTCCTATTAGGTTACTTGATGGAACTTTGGCACCCCACTCCTCATCACACTTCATGAAGAGGGACCAGACTTTTGTTAATATTACTGCCTGGCCTGTGTTAGATGAGATTGTATGAGATGCTGTTAAATTTCAAATTCATGGCCCACAGAGGTGATTAATGTCCCCAATGTACTTCGTGTTTCTATGGGGGATGTTGTGAAACAAAACATACGCTCTGATGATTGGGATGTCCAAGCCGTAGAGGCTCTTTTTTCTGATTTGAAAGATTATGCTGCTTTTGATGCTGAAGATTTATATTTAGACTCAGCCAATTATCGAGAGTTGTTTTGCTACCAACACTCTGGCAATCATTTCCTGCATAAAGCGAATACATTTAGAAATTTCGTTAATTGTACCCAATGGGAACATTGTCCAGCTCCCATTAAAGGCAGCTAAAAACTCTAGTTAAATAATTTACATATTTTACTGATTTCAGTGTATCTAAACCTGAAGCCTTTTATTTTAAAATGGCTGCTGAGTCAGCTTCCAAAGTTAGACTGACCCATACTAAATTATTGTATTCGAAGTCCTTTATGGATGACTTAGCTTTAGGGGGCTATGAGCTGAGGAAAGATACCATTTATCTTAAATCTGTTTGGGGTTCTAAAACCTGGCAGGTGCAAGGCTCTGAGGCTTTGTATCGTGCGTGCCTGACACCGAACCATATGTTATTTTTGAATTCTACTATTTTTCAGACCACCTGCTTTGGATTGGCTGAATTCCCCTACTATTCCTGATCTGGGTGTTTATCCGACCTGGGATAATCACACAGATTTGTCCCTAGATGAATTGCAGTCATTCATTACAAATACATCTTACGATATTTCCACCCTGGATCCTCAAGGATGGTTATTATGGCAGAAAAGTTCTGATTCCTGTTAACAACGTTTTCTGGGTCTGCTCACCTGTTATACACAGGTTAGAATAGACCCCCGATTTGAACCTTCCCATTCTGTTACTACCTATTCTTTCGGAAAATTATGTCAAAATTGGCTTCAACACTCCCCCTTGGCGTCAGTTAAACTTAATTTGTCCAAATTAACTGACAATGTAGAATTGAATGATTTTGTTAAGGGCCCTGTGGGTGGCAGGTCCAAAATGCTGTTTACAATGAAGTTTGGAAATTATCTCAAATTGAAGCTGCTTCTAGATTAAGAGCTATTGATCAAGAGAATTTGGAAAAAGTGCTTGCTGTCATTGATAATAGCATTAACACCCTTTCTTCCAGGATTTACACATTAGATAATATTGTTTCATCCGTTGTAGATATTGTACAGGATGATATGTCTGTTTTATACCATGGTCAAAATCAATTGCGTTCTATAATGCAGTTTGCATGGATTTTACAAACATTGAAGGCGGGAAAGTTCCCTGGGATTACATGAACACATCATCTTTATTCCGGCCATTTAATCTGACTGATAAACAACAGTTCATGTCTATGAAGGATGAGACATATTCATTATTGCATATTGAAAAGTTGGAACCTTTACCATTCTCTGTGGCCAAATCAAGTTTAGTTCATGTATGAAACACTATGCCTTAGGTAGATATGAACCGCTAGGTACCGCTTTTCTCCATGAAGTTTGGTCACTCCCTTTTACCTACAGGTGCATGAGAGAGGGTAAAGAGGTATATTTGAAAGGAGAGGATTGCACTTCCACACCTGATCACTCAGTAGTCTGTAGGAACATCCAATTGCATGGCACATGCAACGTTCATGCACCAAATTTAGCTTGCATTCTGAAGGGAAATCCTGTGCCAGCAATTACGCCAACTTTTACGTTATTAGTTAATGGTAGCTATTTGCTTTTAAATAATGAGGTGTGCTTGCAGGGATCCTGTACATTGTAACTGTCTCACAATGAGTAGTCTGTTGTAAGAATGTCCCTTTCCCACCCCCACATGGGAGACTGGATGTATCCATCTGGCCTTCCATACCAACCTTGAAAGCAGAATTCAACAGGATGAGCAGAATGAGGGCTCTATTGTCTCAAAAAGAAGTCGCACTAACTTGCTCTCGTGAAACATTTGTCCTTCACGTAGCTAACACCCGCACCGAGGTGCATGCTCTTTTAAATACTGATCTCCCCCTTCATTTCGGTGCTCTGATTCACACTATATTCAATGCCTCGTCAACAGCTGGCTTGGCACATTTTTTCAAAGTTGTGGGCTCTGACCTTGTGACCTCGTTCCAAACAATATTTGGTGTGATGCCAGCATTTCTTGATTTAATTTTTTACAGCGTCTTCGGCCGGCTTCCGTTAATTCTCGTTTTGACTGCTGGTGTGCTGCTGTTGATTTGTTTGCTCCGCAAAGGCTGCACGATCTGCGTCACACGACTACCTGCCCCTGCTGCTTCAATTGCGCAAACGGATGCTTGAATACTATGGAACACTACCCCTGGCCACTTTGAGTGTCGCCTATGGATTATCCTTCCGGTTCTCATACTTTACTTGCGTGCAACCTGTTTTTCATTGCCTAGATTGTTCATTTGAATGGGCTCTGGATTTGTGCCTGTCGAACACGGCGTCTCCTGCCCCGGATTAGGATCGATTGATGAGTCCCTTAGTGGCTCATGAGTTAGACTGTTCTGGCATCGGGATTATGGCCTGTGCAGCTGCACATGGAATCCTAGGAAATTGGGATATATATTCAGCAGTTCGTGACTTCCTGGCGCGAAGTTATCTTGAAGAACACGCAAGTTGTCCTCTGATGGTGCTAGAGGCTCCAGTAATCGAAGAAAATTTATGTTTCTTTAGTTTATTAGATTCAGGGACCCTGAGATGGAGAGAGTCAGCACGAAACTGAGGCAGCACTGGGATCCTGAGATAGAGTCTACAGGAAGCTGAGGCACTGCACGGATCCTGAGATGGAAAGAGTCTGCAGGTAGCTGAGGCTCTGCACGGATCCTGAGATGGAGAGAGTCTGTACGAAGCTGAGGCAGCGCTCGGATCCTGAGTTGGAGAGAGTCTGCAGGAAGCTGATCCAGTGCAGGGATTGTGATATGGAGGGAGTCTGCAGGAAGCTGACACAGTGCAGGGATGCTGAGATAGAGAGAGTCTGCAGGAAGCTGAGGAAGTGCACGGATTCTGAGATGAGAATAGCCTGCAGGAAGCTGAGGCACTGCATGGATCCTATGGTGGAAAGAGTCTGCAGGAAGCTGAGGCAGTGCAGGGATCTTGAGATGGGAATAGTCTGCAGGAAGCGAAGGCACTGCACGGATCCTGTGGTGGAAAGAGTCTGCAGGAAGCTGGGGCAGTGCAGGGATCCTGAGATAGAGAGGGTCTGCAGGAATCTGGGGCAGTGCAGGGATTCTGAGATAGAGAGAGGCTGTAGGAAGCTGAGGCACTGCACGGATCCTGAGGTGGAAAGAGTCTGCAGGAAGCTGAGGCAGTGCAGGGATCTTGAGCAGGAGAGAGTCTGCCGGAAGCTGAGGCAATGCAGAGATCCTGAGAAAGAGAGAGTCGGTAGTAAGCGGGGCAGTGCATTGATCCTGATATAGAGAGTCTGCAGGAAGCAGAGGCAGTGCACAGATCCGGAGATGGGAATAGTCTGCATGAAGCTGAGGCAATGCACGGATCCTGTGGTGGAAAGAGTCTGCAGGAAGCTGAAGCAGTGCAGGGATCCTGAGATGGATAGAGTCTGCAGGAAGATGAGGCAGTACAGGGATCCTGAGATGGAGAGAGTCAGCAGGAAGCTGAGGCAGTGCAGGGATCCTGAGATGGAGAGAGTCTTCAGGAACCTGAGGCAGCGCTGGGATGCTGAGATGCTGAGATGGAGAGAGTCTGCAGGAACCTGAGGCACTGCAGGAATCATGAGATGGAGAGAGTCTGCAGGAAGCAGAGGCAGTGCAGGGTTCCTGAGATGGAGAGAGTCTGCAGGAAGCTGAGGCAGTGCAGGGTTCCTGAGATGGAAAGAGTCTCCAGAAGTTGAGGCAGTGCAGGGATCCTAAGATGGTAACAGTCTGCAGGAAGCTGAGCAGTGCAGGGATCCTGAGATGGAGTTAGTCTGCAGGAAGCTGAGGCACTGCACGGATCCTGAGATGGAAAGAGTCTGCAGGAAGCTGAGGCACATGCTCGGATCCTGAGGTGGAAAGACTCTGCAGGAAGCTGAGGCAGGGCAGGGATCTTGAGATAAAGAGAGTTTGTGGGAAGCCGAGGCAGCTCAGGGATCCTGAGATAGAGGGAGTGTGCAGGAAGCTGAGGCACTGCAGGAACCCTGAGACGGAGAGCGTCCTCAGGAAGCTGAGGCAGTGCAGAAATGCAGAAATCCTGAGACGGAGAGAGTCTGCAGGAACCTGAGGCAGTGCAGGAATCCTGTGATGGAGATAGTCTGCAGGAAGCTGAGGCAGTGCACAGATCCTGAGATGTGAATAGTCTGCAGGAAGCTGAGGCACTGCACTGATCCTGTGGTGGAAAGAGTCTGCAGGAAGCTGAGGCAGTGCAGGGATCTTGAGATGGGAATAGTCTGCAGGAAGCTGAGGCACTACACGGACCCTGTGGTGGAAAGAGTCTGCAGGAAGCTGAGGCAGTGCAGGGATCTTGAGAAGGAGAGAGTCTGCAGGAAGCTGAGGCAGCGCAGAGATCCTGAGAAAGAGAGAGTCAGTAGTAAGCGGAGGCAGTGCATCGATCCTGATATAGAGAGTCTGCAGGAAGCGGAGGCACTGCACGGATCCTGTGGTGGAAAGAGTCTGCAGGAAGCTGGGGCAGTGCAGGGATCCTGAGATAGAGAGAGGCTGTAGGAAGCTGAGGCACTGCACGGATCCTGAGGTGGAAAGAGTCTGCAGGAAGCTGAGGCAGTGCAGGGATCCTGTGATGGAGATAGTCTGCAGGAAGCTGAGGCAGTGCACGGATCCTGAGATGGGAATAGTCTGCAGGAAGCTGAGGCACTGCACTGATCCTGTGGTGGAAAGAGTCTGCAGGAAGCTGAGGCAGTGCAGGGATCTTGAGATGGGAATAGTCTGCAGGAAGCTGAGGCACTGCACGGATCCTGTGGTGACAAGAGTCTGCAGGAAGCTGAGGCAGTGCAGGGATCTTGAGAAGGAGAGAGTCTGCAGGAAGCTGAGGCAGCGCAGAGATCCTGAGAAAGAGAGAGTCAGTAGTAAGCGGAGGCAGTGCATCGATCCTGATATAGAGAGTCTGCAGGAAGAGGAGGCACTGCACGGATCCTGTGGTGGAAAGAGTCTGCAGGAAGCTGGGGCAGTGCAGGGATCCTGAGATAGAGAGGGTCTGCAGGAATCTGGGGCAGTGCAGGGATTCTGAGATAGAGAGAGGCTGTAGGAAGCTGAGGCAATGCACGAATCCTGAGGTGGAAAGAGTCTGCAGGAAGCTGAGGCAGTGCAGGGATCTTGAGCAGGAGAGAGTCTGCCGGAAGCTGAGGCAATGCAGAGATCCTGAGAAAGAGAGAGTCGGTAGTAAGCGGGGCAGTGCATTGATCCTGATATAGAGAGTCTGCAGGAAGCAGAGGCAGTGCACGGATCCGGAGATGGGAATAGTCTGCATGAAGCTGAGGCAATGCACGGATCCTGTGGTGGAAAGAGTCTGCAGGAAGCTGAAGCAGTGCAGGGATCCTGAGATGGATAGAGTCTGCAGGAAGATGAGGCAGTACAGGGATCCTGAGATGGAGAGCGTCCTCAGGAAGCTGAGGCAGTGCAGGGATCTTGAGCAGGAGAGCGTCTGCCGGAAGCTGAGGCAATGCAGAGATCCTGAGAAAGAGAGAGTCGGTAGTAAGCGGGGCAGTGCATTGATCCTGATATAGAGAGTCTGCATGAAGCTGAGGCAATGCACGGATCCTGTGGTGGAAAGAGTCTGCAGGAAGCTGAAGCAGTGCAGGGATCCTGAGATGGAGAGAGTCTGCAGGAAGCTGAGGCAGTGCAGGGTTCCTGAGATGGAAAGAGTCTCCAGAAGTTGAGGCAGTGCAGGGATCCTAAGATGGTAACAGTCTGCAGGAAGCTGAGCAGTGCAGGGATCCTGAGATGGAGTTAGTCTGCAGGAAGCTGAGGCACTGCACGGATCCTGAGATGGAAAGAGTCTGCAGGAAGCTGAGGCACATGCTCAGATCCTGAGGTGGAAAGACTCTGCAGGAAGCTGAGGCAGGGCAGGGATCCTGAGGTGGAGAGAGACTGCAGGAAGCTGAGGCAGTGCAGGCGTCCTGAGATGGAGAGAGTCTGCAGGTAGCTGAGGCAGTGCATGGACCCTGAGATAAAGAGAGTTTGTGGGAAGCCGAGGCAGCTCAGGGATCCTAAGATAGAGGGAGTGTGCAGGAAGCTGAGGCACTGCAGGAACCCTGAGACGGAGAGCGTCCTCAGGAAGCTGAGGCAGTGCAGAAATCCTGAGACGGAGAGAGTCTGCAGGAACCTGAGGCAGTGCAGGAATCCTGTGATGGAGATAGTCTGCAGGAAGCTGAGGCAGTGCACGGATCCTGAGATGGGAATAGTCTGCAGGAAGCTGAGGCACTGCACAGCTCCTGTGGTGGAAAGAGTCTTCAGGAAGCTGAGGCAGTGCAGGGATCTTGAGATGGAGAGAGTCTTCAGGAACCTGAGGCACTGCAGGAATACCGAGATGGAGAGAGTTTGCAGGAAGCGGAGGCAGTGCAGGGTTCCTGAGATGGAGAGAGTCTCCAGAAGTTGGGGCTGTGCAGGGATCCTGAGATGGAGAGAGTCTGCAGGAAGCTGAGGCACTGCTGGGATCCTGAGATGGAGACAGCCTGCAGGAAGCTGAAGAACTGCACGGATCCTGAGATGGAAAGATTCTGCAGGTAGCTGAGGCAGCGCTCGGATCCTGAGATGGAGAGAGTCTGCAGGAAGCTGATGCAGTGCAGGGTTCGTGATATGGAGAGAGTCTGCAGGAAGCTGACGCAGTGCAGGGATGCTGAGATAGAGTCTGCAGGAAGCTGAGGAAGTGCAGGGATTCTGAGATGGAGAGAGCCTGCAGGAAGCTGAGGCAGTGCACGGATTTCTGAGATGGAAAGAGTCTGCAGGAAGCGGAGTCAGTGCACGGATCCTGAGATGGAGACAGTCTGCAGGAAGCTGAGCAGTGCAGGGATCCTGAGTGTAGGAGAGTAGGATCTGCTTCACATGGGTTCCCCCACTTTTTGCTTGTGTTTCACTGTTTTTCGACCTTAGTCTGGCTGTGGCCCTGCTAATCAGGACCACAGCCTAGCTGCTTCCTCTCTAAAATTGTTTGCATGTACATTAGGTCATATCTAATTGGATTCTGGAGTGCCTTATGAGCCCCTAGTATATGGTATACTATGTACCTAGGGCATAGGTACCTCAGAGGCCTACCAGGGGCTGAAGCATGTATTATGCCACCCCTGGGAAGCACTCCAAAATGGCACCACAGGTCTGCTACTGCAGCCTGGGTAAGGGTGTGCTTGCACCCCTTACAGTGGTATAGGCTACCTATATCACTACCATTGCACACACATATAAAACCTATAAGTCACTCCTGTGGCAGGCCTTAACAATCCTGAAGGCAGAGTGCTTGGTTTTTATGTGAGAGGGTGCCCCTGCATGAGCAGAGCCCCTCTGCAGCGTTCGGAGTACCTCCTCTGATGCTGTTTGTGGTGCAGCCTGACCATATACTCTTAAGTGCATTATAACCTCGTGGTAAATGCTAACTTTGGGATGGCTGCACGGAAACATGTCGTGTTTTGTGTCAAACGCTTTGGAATACTACCCCCCCCCCCCACCAGTTCTGGCGGCGGGGGTAGCATTCCACCCTTCTAGAGGGAGAGACATGTTCACACTGGTCTAACCCGGTAGGACTTTCTAGAGCCCTGGCATCACAAAATGGATGCCTCTGCCACAGACATGGGTCTGGCCTCCTGCTGCTGACCCAAACTCCGGCAGGGGAGCCCTGGACAATAGGTTTCCTGTCCCAGGGAGGTGTAACCACCTCCCCAGACAGGCAAATGTGTATTGGGGCTGGGCGGGAGCACTCTCTGGTGCTTTGAAGTCCTGCACTGGGGGCACACTTGGTGTCCCTGTGCGTAGTCCAGTTCAAACCGGTTGCAGGGGTTACCTGCCCCTGCTCTGGCTCGAAACTGGACAAAGGAATGTAACCACCCCTCTTTCCAAACCCTCCCATAGATGGGTCCCTAGAGTATGTCCAACCCCCAAACTTAATATAAGTATGGGAACCCAGTCCTTGAGACTTTAGATTACCCTGGACAAAACTCTGCAACATATATCCTGGACCTTGGACTTTCTATAACGACTAGAAGACGGAAAAAATCTCCCTTGGGGTCAAGGAGTGACTCCCCTGCTTGGCAAGCACCAAAGAAGCAACTGACCGGTCTGCATCGCTGAAGCTCCCGCTAGACGCCAAAGTCTTTGCATCACCAGAGGTGGATTTCCAGACTTCCCTGAGGCTACCCTGAGTCCACAGCCAAGCTGAGGCCCGTGGCTATTGTGGGGACGTGGAACCGTGACCACTGGACACCGTGAACTTTTGCAGCAACACTATCTTCCTGGTCCTCCTCCTGCACCGAAGATTGCTGGCCTCCACTCTACGAGTGACCCGTGGGCCAGTTTCAAGTGCGACCGTTCGAGGCTCCTTCGCAATCACTAGCCCGTTGGCTAGCCGGTCCCCACGAAGGAGACTCGTTTTCTAGTTGGGCTTCTCTGGTTGCTCCAGATGTGCCCTGACTTACCCTCGCTGGGTGAGTCCCCCAGACCTTGCTGGTCTGCACCGACTTCCTTTCTCTGAATTCCAGTGACTTGCCGTTGCCAAGGCTTGTTGGGTCCAATCTGGTCGCCAACACCGCAGCACTCAACAGACTTTGTGGGACAGCTCAAATCCAGCTCATCAACGCCTCCTAGACCTCGTGGCTGAAGAGTCAAGATACCCATCAACTCACCTGAAGCACCCAACGTTCTGTGGGCATTGGTCCATCCTGCCCTCGGTCACTGGCTAGTGACCCAGACTCTGTCCCCTCTGCTTTCAGGTTCCTTCTATCCTAGATCCAGGCTTGGATCTCATCGGACACTTCTCCTCTTCACGGCAGCAGCAGTTCTTCGCAGCTTCCATTGTAATCGACGACGCGACCCGACACCAATAGACACCTATGCACCCGGCTTCCCTGGGTGAGGTAACTCGAATACTCTGGTGCTCCCGTGGGTGCTAGCCCTAGAACTTCTTAAGTCCAAAAGGGTTTGGTCCTGACTCGATTCTAAGTGTCCCTAATCTTTAAAATTCCAACCACGACATTGCCATAGAAGCTAACGGGAACCCGCGGTTGTGATTACACACTGCATACAGTCCCCGTGGCTCTCCTGTATCACTACCGTGGGTGGTTCCTTGGGGTCCCAGCAATTCTACAGGCTCTAGGCCTTGTGTCTATCCCAGTCGTGGTTCTTATACCACTTTTTTGGTATATGGTTTGGTACGCCCCTAGGGCCCAAACGTGTATCTGTGCTATTACTGTTGATTGCTAACTTGTAAATTAAGTACTTCAAACTCCAGTCTCTTAAAGGGACTAGAGGGGTGTATTTGATCTTAAATACATATATTTTAAATATATACCTGGTGTGGTTGTCCTTTCATTTGATCATTCAAGAGATTATAGACTGGTAAAACAAGCTGCTTTACATTCCTTCAAGATAAAGGTTGTCTTTAACCTATCACCATAAGGGGTTGTTTGGACTGATACAGGGTGCCCACTAGAGCCAGTGGACAGCATATATCAGGCCACCTTCTCACATTTGTGTGCAGTGTGTGTGTTTCCAGCTTGTTATTGTTTTACCAGATAATCTCAATTGAATTGATCAACTGAAAACCACTAATGGTACGTAAGGTACATATAATATCAAGTTTAGCTACAGTAAGTTCTACCGAACTTAGAGTTGTGTGTTGAGGGATAGCACACCCTTTCTACAACTCAAGAGAGTTTAGTAGGCCACACTAGTGTAGATAGTGCAATACACCACACCACATTAGTAATGTCTAACCAGCCAGGAACCAGTGGGCCCCTACCAGGAACCAGTGAGCTCCTTCCCTATAGATATGAGGATCTCTCCTTTGCTCAGCTTAGGGCAGGGGTCTTCAAACTGTGGGGCGCGACCCCCAGGGGGGCCGTGGAGTGCTGCAAAGGGGGTCGCGCCTTCCCAGTCACACTTCTGCCTGGCCCAAGGGCTTCAGCCCCCCCCCCCACACTTCCCCCGTCCTGTGTCTCAGCCCGGCTGCTGCAGTGAAACTTGAGCTGCTGGGGGCTCAGCTGGGCAGTGTCTGGATTCCTATCTCCGGCACCCCCGTGTTTTTTCACAGGTCTTTAAAGACCATTTGCATTTTAACATGCCTTTGTAAACTGGTTACAGAGGCTTAGGTTTTTTTGCTGGTTCCAGTACCCCCTGGGTCCCCACTGTGCCTATTCCTTACATTTGGATTTTACATTCACTGCCATAGTGTGAGAATGCATTTCATGGAAAGGAATACAAAGTTGGCTTCCTGGGGGCGCCGTGAGTGAAAGTTTATTGTGCTTTTGAAGCACCTGCTGCAGCGTTTCTTTCCCGGCAATTACCAGGCCTCACATAAATGTCAAGATAACTCGTGTGATTAATTATCTTCCTGGAGAGAGATCAGAATGTTGTATAGTTGAGGTTTTGACTTAGGTGATGTTAGTGCAGAGGGTTAATATGCCTGCTGCAAAGAACGTGTACCAAGTAGATTACAGAGTGTGTATGATATACACAGATCAGCAGGTTACTGCTTTCAAAAGAGACATCCTTTTGTTACTTGCAATTTATAACTTAAAGTCCTGATATAGAATAGTGAGCTATTAACTTTCATCCTAGAACAGCATGCACACTACAAAGAATACCTTATTAGACCATTGATTAATGTTGCAAAAAGGGTGAATTTGGCTAGAAATCAATTCTTATTATTAAAGGAAACTCCCAACTATGCTGTTTCTTTTTCGACTCTGCGTTTGTGCTTCTCCACACCAAGCACTCTTGAACTATACTGCCTACCAGTATGGGTGACATGTGACTACTACACTTTCAGTCCTTTGACTTATGTAACATTTCCTATACACTGATTTACACACTTATGATTGTCTCTGTGTAATGTGTGTGTGATGCAAAGTGCTCGGACACCCTACACTGGTATGAGTGGCGCTATATAACTAATTCAATGCATCTGAGAGTGTGGGGTTATGGAGACTTGGTCACTGTTAAAGGGTGCTAGTGAGAGAATCCGTGGTGGGGGTGGTCATTGGGGGGGCACCAACAAACATTGTCGCACAGGGCACCACCAGCACTAAAGCCGGCCCTGGGAAGTATGCACAGATAAGCGCTGAAAATACCGCTTTAGGTGACTGCTTTTTTTTGTACCGACAGGGCCATCAAAATAATCTGCTGGTAACCCTAACCATAGGACTGGAAGTTTGTTGCAGGATCAGCACATTATTTATTTCCTTCACCCTCGATCCCCGATTAATGCCGCAATAGTTTAACTTAGATCTTAAAGTCTACGCCCCGTCAATAACATGCTGAGTTACTTCATGGGTCTGGGAATGCACCCTGCATTCAGACAACTCATTCCTCATTCTCGCCCTTTATTGTCACGCTCACCTTGCACTCACAGTGATCACAATGCACTCACACTGATCACCATGCACTTGCACCATTCACCCGCTCACCTTGCACTCACAGCGATCACAATGCACTCACACTGATCACCATGCACTTGCACCATTCACCCGCTCACCTTGCACTCACAGTGATCACTCTGCACTCAAAATGCACTTGTCCTGCTCACACTATACCTCAACCTGCAGTCACACGAGTACACTACTCATCCTGCACTCATGTGACACTTCACTCACCTGTCCCCGTCACTACTCAATATGCAACTCACTCAAACAAGCCCATCAGTAATCATACATTCATTCATACCATTCTGAACTTGCATCCGCACCCAAAATGAGAGAGGACAGCAAGGGAGTGAGAGAATTTGATTGAAGAGGTCAGGGATGAGGAGAAATGTGAATTGCCGAAGAGAAGTGTGGACACGCAAGAAGTGAGTGTGATCCAAAGGTGAGGGCTTCTGTTAGAACAAAGGGGAGATGTGAAAGAGGAATGGGGGGACTGGAGAGGTGTAAGATACAAATAGACAAAAATTTGAATGAAGAGACGAGGTGAATGAGAAGTGCTGAGGGGCACGGGAGGTGACAGGGCCAGAGAGGCCATGAGATAAATGTGAGAGACTGTTAGAGATGAGGGCAGTGAAAGGACAGAATGGCAAGAGGTGATTAAAGGTGAAGTGAGAGGTTGAATGGGGAGAGTTCAGAAGTTGTAAAAAGGGGTGAAAGAAAATGACCTGCAAAGTGAGAGAGAGATCCGGGGTTAGGAGAGGAGAGAGGGATGGAAGGGAGTGGGTGAGAGGAAAGCTGCATGGGTAAACGGCTTAACTCTACACAAAACCGCCAGGGTTTTAAGGGACCCCTGCTTCTTCCGGTCAGGGCCAGGTGAGCTTCTAATGTGGCAGCACGTATTGCTGCAGAGTGGAAGGCCCTTCACAAAGGTTGACTTGAAATCTTTCTGATGATAATTGCCGTATTTTGGTTATAAATGGGTACTGATTGGGTGAAATCTTTCCTCAGCGTTACTTTGTGTAACAAATATCAAAATAATGAAGCAATGCTATCCCAAAATACGCGGCATCACATAACCTCATTTACATTTTCATCCCACGCAATTTAGTCAACCGGTTTAGACATTTTTGTCAGGAGGGGGTCCTTACGCCTCAAAATGTTGACAGGGGGGTCTCGGTATCCAAAAGTTTGAAGACCTCTGGCTTAGGGCCTTATGTTCCATTAGAAAGCTTAAGACAGGCAAAAGACCAACCACCCAGCATCTCATAAAGATACTGAAGATGGATGATCTCCCAGGACCTAGTGGATTTGATGGGGTAGGCAGTGTGGGTGGGGCAGCAGGTGAGGGTGGGCCTAGGGGTAACAATTCCCCTGACCCTACCTCTAATGCTGACCAGACTGGTGACAATGACCAGACTTTGGTGAACCCAGCTCACCTGGATGAGGATGAGGAGGATGTCAATAATGCTCCTTCCTTTATTCCTCCAGGTAGACCTGAAAGTAGGGCTAGAAGGGATAAATCTCTGTCGAGGGGATCCGTCCAGTCTAACTCCTCTATAGGGACCTCTGTCTTCTCACAGAGGGAGGGAAACCTCCCAGGAGAGGTGGCAGCAATTTCCCTAGAGATAGGGAGAGGGCTTATGACCATAGAAACCTAAGTA
This sequence comes from Triturus cristatus, assembly GCF_964204655.1. Taxonomy (NCBI): domain Eukaryota; kingdom Metazoa; phylum Chordata; class Amphibia; order Caudata; family Salamandridae; genus Triturus; species Triturus cristatus. The sequence goes on along the minus strand of NC_140585.1, from coordinate 72,329,546 downwards.
AGATTGTCCCTCCCTACCAGAGTGGGGATGACATCCACAAATGGATAACTGCTTTGGAGAGGGCCTGTAAAGTACAGAAGATCCCTCAAGGTCAGTGCGCAGCAATCTTATGGCTCTCCTTTGCAGACAAAGGTAGAGACAAGCTCCTCACTGTAAGAGAAGAGGATGCTGATGATTACCAGGTCTTGAAAAGTGCACTGATAGATGGGTTTGGCCTAACCACTGAACAATACAGGTTAAAGTTCAGAGACACCCAAAAAGCACAGAATCAGGACTGGGTTGACTTTGTTAACTGTGCTGCTAAGGCTCTGGAAGGTTGGTTATTGGGCAGTAGAGTGTGTGACTTCAAATGATTGTATAATCTGATAATGAGGGAGCAGATTCTTAATAACTGTCAAAATCAGCTGTTGCACCAGTATCTGGTAGACTCTGATCTGACCTCTCCCCAAGAATTGGGAAAGAAGGCAGACAAATGGGTCAGAACCAGGGTGAGGCAGAAGGTACAGAACCAAGGCGGTGACCCAAAGAAGCAGGATTCTAAGAACTCTGACAAGGGTGGGGACAAGGGTAAAGACCAGAAGTCTTCTCAAGGGCCCCAAAAATCTTCTTCTAATGGGGAGTCACAGTCAAGTAAGGGTAAAGGCCAAAAGAAAGTAAGGGTAAAGGCCAAAAGAAACCTTGGTGCAAAATCTCTAAGCATAAAACTCACTGGACCAGTGACTGCACCAAGGCCAAAGAGAATACTCCAGCCCCCACCAATGCCCTTAAGGCACCTGCTCTCCCTAGTGCAGTTACAATTGGTGGTGGGAATACACAGAATAAAGGTGTAGTAGGGTTGACCCTGGGTTCTGAGATGTTCCAGCTCAGGCTGTGCTTGTCTGTGATGGGGCCATGGATATGTCCCCCTGTGTGAGTCCCAGTAACCTGGGCAAATACAGAGAACAGCCTTTGATAAATGGAGTAGAGGCTTGGGCATTCAGGGACACAGGAGCAAGTGTCACAATGGTGACAAAAGATCTTGTGGATCCTGGGCAGACTATACTTGGTGAAATGTACCAAGTGACCAATACTAGCAATGTCAGAACAGACCATTCTCTGGCAGTTGTTAACATCTCCTGGGGAGGGGTAACTGGCCTTAAGAAGGTTGTGGTAAGTGCAGACCTATCAGTACAGTGCTTGCTTGGCAATTATCTAGAGACTTCAGCTTGGGCTGAAGTGGAGCTCAGGACACATGCAGAAATGTTAGGGATTCCTGCTCATGTCTTTCCTGTGTCTAGGTCACAGGCCAAAATGTCTAAAACTGGACAGGCTCTGGATTATGGAATAATGGACCAGGTGCCTCACAAGAGGAGGAGCAGATGGGTTAAAGCAGAGCCTTCCCACCAGACTCAGAATGCTGATCAGTCTCCTCAGGGAGATGATCTTGAGCCTGAAGAAGGAACTGTCCCAGAGTAGCTTGAACCTGACCAGGTTGAGTTCTTGGGGACAGGGCGCCCTTCCAGGTCTGATCTGAGCCAGGAGCAGAAAACCTGCCCCTCTCTTGAACCCCTCAGAAAGCAAGCTGCTGATGAGGCGGCTGGGAATGCTAGTGGCACCCATAAAGTTTATTGGGATGATGGACTCCTTTACTCAGAGAGTAGAGACCCCAAGCCTGGTGCATCCAGGAGGTTGGTTATACCGCTGAAGTTGAGGGGTTTCCTATTGACACTAGCCCATGATATTCCCCTAGAAGGACACCTAGGCTAGAACAAGACTTGGGACAGAATTGTTCCTCACTTTTACTGGCCCCACATGTCTGAGGACACAAAGGAGTTTTGTCGCTCCTGTGTAACCTGCCAAGCCAGTGGCAAAGCAGGTGGCACTACAAAGGCCCCCCTGATACCACTACCTGTGGTGGGGGTGCCCTTTGAAAGGGTGGGGATTGACATTGTTGGTCCCATGGATGTAACGATCCCGTCCAAAAACGGGTGCTCCCGAGGATTCGTGTGACGCAATAGGTGTTCCACTCCTTGACATCCCCAACTCCCACAATGATTGTACAGAGTATTAGGGCGATCAAGTAAGGGAAGGGAAAGGCAGGGAACAGCGGGGAGTAGAACCTGCAAAACAAAGAACAGCTTAATGAAAAAACACAAGTGCATGCAACACTACATTCAATGAGTCTCACTAGTGTGTTGTAACCAAAAAAGAGGGACGTGGGGGCCTTTATCCACTCGCGCAAGAGTGGGAGGTCAAGCATAAACAATGGGCCCAAATGAATATTATACAAAAAGAAGTTATGCCGTTCCTCTCAAGAAAAAACGAACAAAAGTACAGAGTCAGGGAAGACGGGAATCCCAGCTGCCCCAAGGACTGGGGTCAGTGTGGGGAATCCATAAATCGAATAGTAATGCCCTCACACACCCTTGCAGGTGTCATGCTTCACCATCTGGGCTGCTCCTCATCGGTTCGGCGGTGCAATACCCGACGGGCTCCCTATAATAGGGGCTCTTTGCCAGAGATCTTTTTATCCGAATGCCGTATGGTAAAGTGCGGGTGTAGGGACAGTATTGTGTAGAATAGCGAAATAAATTAAAATAGGGTTGGGAGTGCCGAAGTAAGCAAGTTTTTATTCTGGGTGTCTCCTACCCTAAGTAAAAACAAAAAACAAAAAACAAGGCACTAACCCAAGTGTAATGTCTCGTGTAGTGTAATTCCTTGTTTCACTCAGTGTGGGTCAACATGTTTCTCGCTCTTGGATTGATATCCTAGCGATTCTTCAGGACCTAAACAATAATAACTATCTACACCTAAGCTGTGTGGTGGATTGTCTACTCACGATAGCAGTGTCAAATGGTTATAGTACCTGGATCTACCCTAATCAGTATGATCCCCAGGCATCAACAGTACCCGGTGGAATATGCATAGCGCTTGATTCCTAAAAGTTGTAGGAAGTTGTTGCGCGTTGTGCTCAAATGTAGACCTGCCCTTTCCACCGGGTCTCGGGAGGTCACATCTCACTAGTCTGTCTCATACCTGACATGCCTCACAAACAACCACCAGCTACTTCTCCCTAGGCTCCAATACGTGGTATTACTTCATACCCAATATACAGTCCTGTAGGAAGTCTTACGCAGAGAGGCATTAGGTGTAGGGAATAAGTAGATCAGCAGAACACCCTGTAAGTGTCTCGTTCCCACAACACCCAAGGGGGTGGTCACTCGTTGGACAACCCAAGGGAATCCATACTTCCTTTCTCAGGAGTCTAAAAAAACAAAACAGAATGCTCCTACGTCGGAGCTGCGAGAGAAAACTCAATAGTAAATAGTCTTGCACTCCGGGTGAGTTAACAATGCGGGAAAGCAAGGCGCGCTTCTAGATGCGCATTGAGGTACAAAGTAAACCGCAGAAAGGGGGGAAGGTTTCACTCCGCTGAGGGAAAGGCACTGTATCCAGCCTTAGCCCAAACAGAAACTACGGAAGTCAATGCGCTCTTACCTCAGAGCGCAGTGAGGGTCTCAGGGCAATCCACGCCCTTACAAGAGTGACTGCCGGCAAAACCAAGCCTGCCGAAGGAAAACAAAAGTCCGTCTTCGGTGCCGGCGGGGTTGCTGTATCGAGCGAATCCTCCGGCTCTCCTCCTGTGCTCCGTAGGGCTTGCCAACCAAACCCTCGCAAAGATTGCAGCACTGGCTTCCGAACTCAGGAATTATAAACAAAACAGGATCTGGAGAAAAGCGACGCGACCGCGCGTCCGTTTCTCGGCGTTTCCAGGTCCGTGGTGTGACGGGCTCGCAATACAAGAATAACGCACGCCTACCAGGCGTGTGTCGTCCTAATTTAAGGACGTGGCAGGGCTTTCTGAGATATGAAGTCCCAGGCAGGCGCAAGCTCGTTGGTTCCTGACAGTAGGTCCCCCTGCCAGGCGCCTCCTAGAACCCGGTTTATCGGGGTGTCTACAGTAGAAGGCACTGACCGCCACCGGGGCATGTACATTGGTGCAGGGTTCCCACAAGTCATCCTCTGGGGTGTAGCCTTTCCATGACACTAGAAACCACAGCTTCCCTCTCCTGTATTTGGAATCCAAAATGCTTTTTACTTCGTATTCCAGTCCCCCTTTAGTAGCAATGGGAGGAGGCGTTTTCCGCTTTGCCCCTACTGTGGGTTTTAGAAGACTGCAGTGAAACACGGGATGAATCCGGAGGTATCCTGGTAACCTCAATCGATACGCCACTGGATTGATCTTTTTTACTACCTGGTACGGGCCTATGTATCTGGGATGAAACACACTGTGCAGCTTAAATCGGATGTTTTTTGTGGACAACCACACCATGTCCCCCACCTCATACTGAGGTCCGTCAATCCAGTGGCGATCTTCCCATCCCTTATAGGTCAGCTTTGCCCGCAGCAGCTGTCGCCTCACCTTCTTGTGTACAGTTTGCAGGGCCTTGATATGCAAATACCAAACAGTGTGCCAATGCTGCACATGACTTTTAACAAAACTTTTTAAGTGTGTGTATTGACTAAAACAATCACACTTTAGACTACTTTTTCGGTCAGATTTAATCAGACATAGTTCATTTAGATTACATTAAATTTTTCTTTGCATCGAATGATCCATAGCCCTAATGCCACAACGTGGCATCCACATTAATTTTTTTGTGTGTACAACAATTTTTTAAGTTTTTTAGACACCCTCTAACAATATACAAAACTTAACATATACATTACGCACTTTACAACATTCATACCCACTCACACCCATTCAATTCAATTCCAATCTTTATTTCGACCATTTGGTCATAAAAGATGCACATACAAAAAAATCACATGAATTCTGTCAGATTTGTTAAAACATCAATACATGATTTTAAGATCAACACAGACAATAAAAACAGTTATTAAGAATTGAAGTGATTCTAAAATCTACCCAGCATTTTTTAAAAGACGAATACGCGTATACCAAACATTCGTAAAGAATTTGGAAAGTGCAAAAACGGTTGGGCCAGAAACATCGGATTTTAAAATCCTGTACATAGGTGTATATTCCCTGCCACCCAAATTCTTAATCAAGGGAAGCAGCCAATGCTTTCTGGCTGCCTTGTAGGCTGGGCAGAAAAAGATCACATTCAAATCCTTTTCCTCTTTATCAACGCAAAGAGGACAGTATTTGGTGGAAGGGACTTGTAGCCAGGTACTTGAAAAGGACCGAAAAGGCAATGTACTGTATCTCCACTGGAGAAATAACTTTCTGGTGAGTATGGGATATATGGGATCGAAAGCCTTCTCAAATCTGTAGAGATCCTTAGTTTGCAGGAATATGGAAGAGAGGGACCCCTCTGTCTGGGTAGCTAAGGCCCTTGCCCTTTTGTGTTCGTGATACAGATTCGCCATGGATCTCTTAGAGATTCCTGGTGCTACATTCGCTGGTTCGGTCCACAATTCAGGGAGCCCCAGATCGGTGCAAATTGACTGGATGTTTTTGACCGAGGGAATACTGAGCGCCTTGGGGTGCTTTAATAGTTCGGCCAATTCCGCCCTATAGTCGGCGAGATCATCGCTGCTCCATAGCCTGCGCCAGAAGGCAATGGGTCTTAGACTTATCTCGTCGGCAAGTGGCCGTAGCCCTAGATCAAGCCTCAGAGGAAGAAGTGGAGTGCTAGGGGGAAGTGCGGTTATTTGTCTTATAAACCTATTTTCCGTGGAAGACAGGTTCCGACATGGAATGTGGCCCCACAATTCAGCCCCGTACAAGATCGCCCCCCTGGCCTGGGCTTTATATATCTGAATTAAGGCCCCCAGTGGGCGGTAGGTCGAACCAATCATCATCCGGGATATACCCCCGGTAATTTGCACTAATTTAAGGTTAGCCCTGCTCTGATGGGTCCCCCAGATCATATTTTCGTTGAGCGTCACGCCGAGATATTCAAACGTGGCTACTCTTTCCAGCCGCACTGCTCCCAGTTGCGGATTCGGGCGCTGTTTGGGGCTCGGATTCAATACCATATATTTGGTTTTTGTGGCGTTGATTTCCAACCCTCTATCCTGGCAGAAGGCCACAAAGGCATCGAGTATCCTTTGGATGCCCATGGGTGTTTTAGATATTAACAATCGTCCGCGAACATTATTGCGGGCACACTGTTGCCGTTTAATTTGGGGGCATCTGTGTAGTCGGTGGCGTTAAGATGGGCGATTACCCCGTTGACAAAGAGGCAAAACAGGGTCGGCGCCAGCACACAGCCCTGTCTTACCCCTCTGCCAACGGGGAATCTGTCAGTCAGTTCCCCCGACCTCCCACACCTCACCTGGGCATAATTGTTATGATGCAACCTCTGCAAGGTCAATAAAATATCTGGTGGTACGCCCATCCCTGCCAAGATAATCCAAAGTTTTCCCCTGGGCACGAGGTCGAAGGCGGCCTGTAGGTCCACGAAAATCGTGTACAGACTACCGCCCTCGAACCTCACTGTCCTCCAATAGACCAAGTTCAATCTAAAAACCTGGTCCACAGTCGATACCCCTTTCCTAAATCCTGCCTGATAGGGACTGAGGGCGCCCACCTCCTCTATCCAGTCCTGGAGCCTATTCAGGAGAACCCTGCCGAACAGCTTCTGCGCTACGTCTATCAGACTAATCGGTCTGTAGTTGGCTGGGAGGAGGGGGGATCCCTTTTTGAAAATCGGGACCACCTCAGCCCCCAGCCAAGTACTAGGGATTTCCTTCATACCGAGGATACCGTTAAAAAGAGCAGCGAGGTAAGGCGCCCAGACGGTGGGCTCCTGCTTGAACAGGTCTCCCGGTAGCCCATCCAGTCCAGGCGCCTTCCCCGAAGCCAGGCCTGAAATAGCAGCAGTGACCTCACTCAGTGTTATTGGATCCGCCTGAGGGCCCAGCCTCTCCGGTTCGATTGGCGCAGGGAGTTCTCCAGACTCAGCGCTATATAGGGACTGGAAGTGGGCCTGCCACACTCCAGGAGCTATGTTAGGCTCCACTGCCGAGTGTAAACTCCCTGATCCCCCATTCACAATTCTCCAGAACAGGCGTTGATCTTGAATTGCTAGGGCCTTTGTAAGTTCTTCCCACAGATTTTCCTCCCATTCTATTTTGGCCTGAGCAAGAAGCTTCTTGTAAGCTTGCCTGCGTTGCTTAAGGCGTTCCCCTCCTGTGCCCTCCTTAATTGCTCCAAGGAGTTCTGTTTTGGCCCGTCTACAGGCTACATTATACCATTGTGTTTTACCTTGGCACCTCTCCCTTGGCTTTCGTATGTTACGAGTAAAGTGGGGTGCCGCAACTTTTATAAGTTCCTCATGGGCAACAAACAGTTTGCTCCTTATATCTATTTTATTTGCCACACTGTCAAGATCCCCAACAGTTTCCAGGATGGGAGTAATCTCTGCATAAAGCAGTGGGAGTTTATCCTTGCTTGTGACCATATGCTCCCACCTAATTATTCTCCTACTGTTGTCTATGAGGAGCGTGGGGCGATTCCCTTCCTCATGGGTCACTGGGGCCTGAGGTGCTGGATGAGCAAGGTCTAACTCGAGGGCATTGTGGTCACTGTCCAACCTGTCTATTACCCTGAAGTCCTGTATTGTTGACCATCTCGCCAATTGGACCAGGACATAGTCCAAATGAGACTCTCTTCCCCGCCGATTGTAAGTATTTTTGCCTGGTATATCGGATTTAATTCTCCCATTACACGCTCTGAGTCCAAACCTTAACGTAAGGGCAGTGATTTGCAGTGCCAGTGGGGTCCAAGCTTTCGGAGATGGCACATCAACCCATGGTACTGCCCACCTAACTTCTTCTTCTGATAAGAACCCTTCCTGGAGGCCGGGGAGTGGCTCAAAGTGAGAGTTAAAGTCCCCACCCACCACATAATATGAATCAATCGACAGTTCAGATAAGAAGTTCGAGAGTTCATCAAAGGTCGATGATTCTTTTGCCATTCCCATCGGCCTGGAATAGATGTTGACCAGCAGGAGGTTAGCTTTGTTTGGCCATGTTAATAAGACCGCAAGGATGTCATCAGAGTTGAATGGGAGCCGTGTGGCCACACAGCCCAGGTGCGCAGCAACCCACGTCGTAAGGCCCCCTGATGGGCGGCCTTTGCCTTCCCACCTTGCTGGGATGAAAAATGACGAATAGCCTTGATGTCCATAGTCCTCTCTGGCCCAGGTTTCCTGGAACATGCATATGTCACCAGTTTCTATGTACTTTGCCCAAGCCGGGTCTTCCAGTTTGTTAGCTAATCCCGCGATGTTCCAGGAAATTATCTTCAAATGTTCGGAGGTGGCAGATGCCATACCATGAGGGTTGGAGGAGGTGAGTCCATGCCCCACTTCAAATGCGGGACCTATAGTAGGGGCAGCAGAAGATGCATGTGGCACCGGTGGTCTTGGCGCACCATTGCCCACAAGGAAAGGAACCGTAGTTATCCCCTCAGCAACAACTACCCCATCAGTGGCTTGGTGAAAAGATTCGGTTCTGCCATGGTCTGAAGCAGCTGGATCATTCAGGGGGCCAGAAATTGAACCGGAGGACACAGCGAGGGAGCCCGAGACCCCTGGCACTGTCTTACAGACGGTAAGTCAGTCGACCCCATCCAAACCGTTCAGGCAGTTAAAGCGATTAAAATCGCAAAAAGGTGTTTCAGGCGGTTGGAAGTACGGGCGTTGTAGAAAGCCTTTGTGTTTACGTCTGTGTTCCACCCTTGTCCAGTCATCGTGTGTTGGGACCTGGTGCCTGGGAATCGGGGGGAAGAAAAAAGACACTGGGAGGGTCTGTATGGTGGAATCAAGGGATCGGTTCATTCCTCCACAAATGTGTCGTACCGTTCCCGGATCCTTAAAGGTTACCATAATACAGTCCCCCACTATGGTTTTCCTGGTCTTCCCTAGCCATGGAACCCTTCTCACCATGATGATTTCGTTATTAAAATGCGATGGCAAGGGTCGGTTCCAGTTAAGCCATTTGATTACCTTTTTCTTAAGGGATTGGTAATCCTCATTTTCCCCTGATCTTAAGTGGGGGGCACCAGCTAAGACCACCATTAATCTATTAGCTTCAGGCGGGAGGTCTGGCCTTCGTGGTCTGGGAGTTGGGCAAATGGGCGTGGGTGGGGGGGCGTTAACCTGATCTTGATGTATTCCAGAGGACTCTATTTGAGAGCTATGGGAGGCTAAGTCCACGGGGTGGGTAGGTCTGTTGCTTTGATTATTGTGCCGTGCCTGGAGTTGGATGGCCATAAGGGGTTGCAGAGGAGGGGCAGGCGGTGGGTTTCTGGGGGGGGGCTTTATTGGCATTAGTTGCAGCTTCTGCTTTGGAAGGATCCCCAGCAAAGGAATGGGTTCCCACTAGCTTTGTCTGCTTACTTACTAGAGTGTTCAAAGTGGTAAGAGAAGTTTCTAGTAGGGTGAGCCTGATCTCGACTTTTTTTAAGCTGTCGGTAATGGGCTGCAAAAGGGAGCGGAGTAGGAATTCAATGCTCCCTTTGGCAGAGAGTGGGAGGTTTAAGTTTGAAGAAATTACCTCTGGTTCTTTAGTGGTGGCCGTTATACTGGGGTTTGGGGGCGTGGGCGGTGGAATGGTAGGCACTATCTCCGTAGGCTTCCCCGATAGAGCGGTGTTAGTGCGTTTCTTGCCAAAGTCAAGATGTGATATTTTGGATTTCCCCCGCCCCCCCACTGTTTTCCGAGCACGTTTACTGGGTGGGGGCCTATGTAACTCCGCCACTACATTTAATTTGGACTTGCTCTTATTAACCAATTGCGTAGGTGGGGTTTGAGTTACCAGGTTAATAGGGGTATGGGAGAACTCGAGAGGGGCTGGCTCTATGTTTTTTCCAAGCGCTATCCCTGGAGTAGAAGGAATTTCCCTTAGTAAGACGGGGAAGTCCACGAGTGTCGATTTAATCAGACTGCTGGGTGGAGTGCCTTCCTCTTGAGTGGTGGGATAAGGAATGATATCGGTCAAGGGCCTGGTTTTCATAGATTCAATGGAGCGCCTGCGCTCCACCCTACGCTTCTCAAGCGAGCTTTCCTTGTCCGCTTCTCCTTTAGTGGGTTTGAAGTAATTATCCAAAGTCCCAGAGCTGGAGGCGCCATCCCTTGAGGGGGTTTCCCGTGGTGGGGGCGAAGGCATTGCCTTAATTGTAACACAAAGGGGGATCAAGAGAGTGGGCCCAGCCCAGCCTCCTTCGGCCACTGACGGCCAAAGACGGTCCCGCCCTTGTCCCGGGCTTCTCCCGGGACGCTCCCGCGCGCTCCCGCGCAGCGGTGTTCGTGCTCTTACTTATGGCCTAGGATATAATTGAGTAATGGGTAAGGGCGGGGCGATGAAGGAGAGCGGCCCAGGTGTTGCGGGCGGAGCTGAGCTGTGACTCTTGGGAAACTGAGTCCAGCCCCTCCTGCTCGCAGCCCTCACAGCCCTTAGCCCTGGTCTGTCCCAACAACGGCAGCTCCCAAGTTCCAAGCGCCCCTTGGCGAAGCGGGACCCGCGGAGCGGGTTCCGCGAGGCGTGAGGTCAGAGGCAAAGGCAATGGCGATCCAAACGCCGTCCAGCAGGTCCACGTACTGCCCAGGTATGTGCGAGTGTTGTCCCCATTCATATTCAGAATCTTATAAAAACAAACTCGGTACAAACATATCAATGACGCAAAAGGCCATCCAAAAGACAGTGTTGAATTTTTTAGACACTTTGTTCTTTGTTAAAGCTTCATGCCAATTGATTGGCCTTGGATATTATGGTCTACGCGTTTCGAATCCCTTTTCTTCCTGGGACCCTCGTCAGGACCAGTGTTCTCTGCAATTTGAATGCAGTCTACAAAATTCAGAGGGATTTCATGATCTAAACGTCAGCCTCTGCTTTAGGTGTCAGCCGATGTCCAATACATCCGATAAATCATACCATGCCACAATTTGAACAATGAATAAATGGAGTGTGGCTATGTCACAATCCGTGTATATAAGTTGCTTCAGAATTCCCAATTCTGTTCGTAACGCTGAATGAAACGAACTTCCCGCGTCTCTGTGGGGTTCTCGCAAGCGGCTGCTATGCTTGGTTTTGGCCTTGATATGAGCACGAACAGAGGGCTGGTTAGCTATGTCTTCAGGCAAATCAATGGGCAAAATGCGGGCACAGAAGCCATAGTTGGCTGCAAACGGAGAGACCCCTGTAGAGCTGTGGGAAGCGTTGTTGTAGGCCAACTCAGCCGTCCATAGCATGGAAACCCAGGATTCCTGTGCTTTGTTGGCGTAACACCTCAGGTACTTCTTCAGGGTCTGGTTGAGCCTCTCCGTCTGCTCATCCGTCTGTGGGTGGAAACTCGTAGACACCGCGGATTTCACGTGAAAGGCTTGGCACCACATCCTCCAGAAGCTCGCTATGAACTGCGGGTCCCTATCCAACAGTATAACCTTAGGGGTTCCGTGTAGCATAACCACGTTTTGGAGCACCAGTTGTGCGGTTTGTCCGGCTGTGGGCAGGTTTTTGCAGGGAACAAAGTGACCCATTTTGGTAAGGCTGTCCACCACCACCAGAAGCGCAGAATACCCCTGATCCATGGGTAGACCAGTGATAAAGTCCAAACTGATGTGCTGCCATGGCAAGTGAGGAGTCGGCATGGTGATCAGTTTTCCTTTCTTTTTTGTCGTGTCCCCTTTTCCTTGAGCACAACTCTCGCACCTAGAGACCCATCCCTTGACGTCTCGAACCAAAGAGTCCCACCAGAAATGTCTTTGCATCAACAGGACGGTTTTACGGATGCTGGGATGACCAGCCAACGGGGAATCATGACACCAAGCATAGGCTTCTTTCCTCAAAGGCACAGTAGGTAGATACAACTGACGGTTCTGGAAAGGCAACCCATGCTTCATGGTTCGGGTTGGTATTGCTTCGACCCATTTCTCCCACTCTTGGGTGGTCCTGTAACGCCGTACCTCGTCCAGGTATTGTTCAGCCTTGAGAACGCACACCACCCTAGAGGGATCAACGATGGCTGCAGGAGGGACTATGACCGGGTCACCGTCGGTCGCCAAACGAGACAAGGGGTCAGCTTTGCGGTTTTCAGCTCCAGGCCTGAAAGTGATAACGAAGTCGTACTCCTCAAAGAAGAGCATCCACCTCATTTGTCTTTGAGTCAGATGCCGAGCCGTCTTGATGTACTGAAGGTTTCGGTGGTCAGAGTACACAGTGATGGGATACCGGGTTCCCCATAAACATGGACGCCACTCCTGGAAGGTCTTTTTTACGGATAACAACTCCTTCTCTGCTATGTTGTAGTTCTTTTCTGCCGGGTTCAGTTTTCTGGACAGGTAAGCTACAGGATGTAGCTGTCCGGTATGTTTGTCTCTTTGGGAGAGGATAGCCCCTATCGCTTCGTCGGAAACATCAGCCTCTACGAGGAAGGGAGCGTCTAACTGGGGATGCCTGAGAACCGGTGCAGAGGTAAAGGCCCTCCTTAGATATTTGAAGGCGTCTGTAGCTTCCGGGGTCCATTCGAAGGCTGCTCCCTTTCGGAGGAGCCGGGTAATCAGAATTGCCTTTTTTGAGAAATCCTGAATAAATCTGCGATAGTAATTGGCAAAGCCCAGGAAGCTTTGCACACCTTTGACGTTTGTTGGCACCGGCCAGTCCTGTACAGCCTGTACCTTCCTCTCTGCCATACCCAAACCATCAGGACGGAGCATTATCCCCAAAAACTCTACCATATACACCCCAAACTCACACTTGCAATACAGTTGGTGCTTCCTCAGGGCTTCTAGAACCTGTATGACGTGGCCCTGGTGCTCTTCATCTGCCTTTGAGTAGATGAGTATGTCGTCTATGTAGACGACCACTGTATGGTCTACGTACTCCTTCAGTACATCGTTCAAGAAGTACTGGAATGCCGCAGGGGCATTGCATAGGCCGAACAGCATCACGGTATACTCGAACAGGCCATAGTGTGTTTTGAAAGCCGTCTTCCATTCGTCCCCTTCTTGCATGCGTACCAAATAGTATGCCCCTCTCAGTTCTAGCCTAGTGTAGATCTTGGCCTCCCGAACCTGATCTAACTATACTGGTATAAGGGGTAGTGGGTAGCGATTACGAATTATGTTCTTATTTAGCATGCGGTAGTCGCAGCACGTTCTCAACTCCCCACTTGCATTAGCTATAAAAAACAGAGGGGAGGCCGCCGGGGAACGAGAAGGCCTAATGAACCCTATTCTTATGTAATGATCTAGATAGTCTCTTAGGTGTTGGGATCGGGCTCCGACAGGGCATACACTCGACAAGCCGGTATGGTGGCACCTTCTATCAAATCAATCTGGCAGTCATACCGCCTATGGGGCGGGAGGTTTTCTGCTTGAGCCTTGCTGAACACATCCGCGTAGGCAGCATATTCGCTCGGCAGAACCATCTCTTTCTCGGCGGCTGTGACCACCAGAAATAATTGGGCCAAAGTCGTCGCACAGGAGATCGGCTCGAGGGATACATGATCCCTGCAGGTGTCCGACAAGAACTGTACGGTCTTGTCCCTCCAATTTATGGTGGGGTTATGGTGGCAGAACCAGGGCATCCCCAGTATCAGCTCATACTGAGGGGCGTCAATGATATTCAAAGCCAGGTCTTCCCTGTGTTGTCCCCCTCCTGTCCCCACCGACAATTGTACGGTCTCCGTTTTCTCCGTGATGAGACCCGATTTGAGGGGTTTGCCGTCCACGGCCAACACCTCCTTAGGGATCTCCAGGGGCATCCGGTGTATGTCTAGGTGGTGAACCAACCCATTATCTATGAAGTTCCCGGTAGACCCTGAGTCTAACATGGCCTTTACCTGGAAGAAGTGTTGTTTATACTCTAGACCCATCAGGAGCACTATATGGGTTTCTGTTGTCTTCACCCGAGTGGTGGCCAAGGAAGGTATGCTCCATTCACTATCTACCCCTGGTCTTAATGAAACAGCAGAGACACTGCTAAGATCGGTGTTCGATGCCGCTGCTACTGCCTTCTTGCTTCTATATGTGCCAACTGGGGTCTTGGGCCTAGCGGGGCACTCTCGTACATAGTGTCCTTTCTTTCCGCAGTACATAAATAACCCCTGTGTGCGTCTGCTTTCCCTCTCACTCCAGGAGAGTGGTGCCCGTAGGGCTCCAACTTCCATGGGTTCGGAGGAGGCTTCACCCCCTGGTGTGTCCCTTCTAGGGCTCCTCTCCAGCAGGTACCCAGACTTGTCACCCTTACGTCTTTCTCCCCCTCTATGAGCTATACATCCATCCAGCCTTAACGCAAGACTGATGAGATCTGTACAGGTTCGTGGCTGTGGGTCTATTCTGGCTATGACGTCCTTCAGTTCATCGCAAAGGCCTTGATAAAAAAGGGACATCCTTTTTTCCTCCGGCCATGCTGTTTCCGCCACCAGTCTATTAAAGGTGGTTAAGTAGGTCACCAGATCACTTCTCCCCTGTTTTAGCTCTAAGAGTTCCTTGTCAGCGCTGAAGGTAGTAGTTATTCTGTTGAACACTCCTTCAAAAGCCGATCGGAAATCATCCCAGTCCGACAAGACAGGGTCGTTATTCAGGACCAGGGGTACTGCCCAATTAGCGGTGTCCCCTATTAGGTATGATATGGCGAAAGCCACCCTAGAGTGATGGGTAGGAAAGGAGGAGGATTTACACGAAAAATGCATCATGATCTGGGTTAGGAACACCTGTATTTTCCTGGGGTCTCCTGCATAACGTTCGGGGCTAGCTAACGGAATGGGAGGAGGAACGGAAACATGTATTTGGGGGCTCCCTGAAGCTATCTCAAATGGGTTTTTGGTGAGTTTTTCCACCCTTTCTTGCAGGGCCGCAGTCTCTGCTCTGGAGGCCGCCAACCCGTATTGTGGCGCACGAACCGGGAGGAGCAGATTTCGTGGGTGCGTTATTCTGTAACGATCCCTTCCAAAAACGGGTGCTCCTCAGGATTCGTGCGACGCAATAGGGGTTCCACTCTTTGACATCCCCAACTCCCACAATGATTGTACAGAGTATTAGTGCGATCAAGTAAGGGAAGGGAAAGGAAGGGAACAGCGGGGAGTAGAACCTGCAAAACAAAGAACAGTGTAATGAAAAAACACAAGTGCATGCAACACTACACTCAATGAGTCTCACTAGTCTGTCTCATACCTGACATGCCTCACAAACAACCACCAGCTACTTCTCCCTAGGCTCCAATACGTGGTATTACTTCATACCCAATATACAGTCCTGTAGGAAGTCTTACGCAGAGAGGCATTAGGTGTAGGGAATAAGTAGATCAGCAGAACACCCTGTAAGTGTCTCATTCCCACAACACCCAAGAGGGTGGTCACTCATTGGACAACCCAAGGGAATCCATACTTCCTTTGCCAGGAGTCAAAACAAACAAAACAGAATGCTCCTACGTCAGAGCTGCGAGAGAAAACTCAATAGTAAATAGTCTTGCACTCCGGGTGAGTTAACAATGCGGGGAAGCAAGGCACGCTTCTAGATGCGCACTGAGGTACAAAGTAAACCGCAGAAAGGGGGGAAGGTTTCACTCCGCTGAGGGAAAGGCACTGTATCCAGCCTTAGCCCAAACGGAAACTACGGAAGTCAATGCGCTCTTACCTCAGAGCGCGGTGAGGGTCTCAGGGCAATCCACGCCCTTACAAGCATGACTGCCGGCAAAACCAAGCCTGCCGAAGGAAAACGAAAGTCCGTCTTCGGTGCCAGCGGGGTTGCTGTATCAAGCGTCTGCTCTGGCTGCCCTCCTGTGCTCCGTAGCGCTTGCCAACCAAACCGTTGCAAAGATTGCAGCACTGGCTGCTGAACTCAGGAATTATAAACAAAACAGGATCTGGGGAAAAGCGACGTGACCGCGCGACCGTTTCTCGGCATTTCCTGGTTCGTGGTGTAACGGGCTTGCAATACAAGAATAACGCACGCCTACCTGGCGTGTGTCGTCCTAATTTAAGGACGTGGCTCCGCCCCACCGCATGGCAGGGCTTTCTGGGATATGAAGTCCCAGGCAGGTGCAAGCTCGTTGATTCCTGACAATGGATCCCCAAACAGCACCTGGGCACAGATTTATACTGGTGGTGGTGGATCATGCAACCAGGTACCCAGAGGCAATTCCCCTAAGGACCACTACAGCACCTGTAGTGGCAAGAGCTCTCTTGAGTGTGTTCTCAAGAGTAGGCGTTCCTAAGGAGGTAGTATCTGACAGGGATGCAAACTTCATGTCTAGTTACTTGACTGCTATGTGCAAGGAGTGTGGAGTGAACTACAAGTTCACCACACCCTATCTCCCACAATGCAATGGTTTAGTTGAGAGATTCAACAAAACCTTAAAGGGCATGATTAAAGAACTCCCATAGAAGCTTGGGAGAAAATGGGACCTACTCTTTCCTTGCCTTTTATTTGCATACAGGGAGGTGCCTCAAAAGGGGGTTGGTTACAGCCCAGTTGAACTTTTGTTTGGTCACCCTGTCAGGGGTCCATTGTGTTTGGTGAAGGAAGGATGGGAGTTACCTCTCAAACCCCAAAGCAAGACATAGTGGACTATGTACTTGGTCTCCGCTCCAGGATGGCTGAGTACATGAAAAAGGCAAACAAAAACCTTGAGGCTATCCAGGAACTGCAAAAAGCCTGGCATGACCAAAAGGCTGTACTGACTGTTTACCAGCCAGGACAGAGGGTGTGGGTGTTGGAGCCTGTGGCCCCAGCAGCCCTCCAGGACAAATGGAGTGGCCCTCATACAATTGTTGAACAGAAAGGGGAGGTTACCTACTTGGTAGACCTTGGAACCCCTAGGAGTCCCCACAGGGTACTTCATGTCAACAGACTAAAACCATATGTTGACAGGCCAGACATGGGCTTGCTCATGGCTACTGATGAAGGACAGGAGGAAGAGAGTGACCCACTCCCTGACCTGCTTTCTCAGAACCCTGATGATGGGTCAGTTGATGGTGTAGCCTTGGCAGGCAGCCTCACTGCCCAGCAACAAACTGACTGCAGAAAACCAGTTTAGACATATGTTTTCTCTGACTCCAAGTCAGACCACCTGGTGCACTCATGAAGTGGACACTGGGGACAGTCTACCTGTGAAGAATAAGATCTACAGGCAACATGACCATGTCAGGGACTGCATAAGGACAGAAGTCCAAAAGATGTTGGATTTGGGTGTGATTGATCCCCTCAGTTAGCCCTTGGGCTAGTCCAGTAGTCCTGGTACCAAAACCTCACACCAGTGGTGGGAAAAGAGAGATGAGGTTTTGTGTAGACTACAGGGGTCTCAATGCAGTCACTAGGACTGATGCCCATCCCATCCCCATGGCAGATGAGCTAATAGATACTTTGGCCTCAGCTAAGTTTCTAAGCATATTTGACCTGACAGCTGGCTACTGGCAGATCAGACTAGCTGATGATGCAAAGCCAAAGACAGCATTTTCTACCCCTAGTGGGCACTATCAATTTGTGGTAATGCCCTTTGGTTTGAAGAATGCACCTGCCACTTTCCAAAGGTTGGTGAATCAAGTCCTTACAGGCCTGGAAGACTTTAATGCAGCATATCTAGATGATATTGCTGTCTTCAGCTCCACCTGGGAGGATCACCTGGCCCACCTGAGGAATGTTTTGGAGGCCCTGCAAAAGGCAGGCCTAACTATCAAGGCTACTAAGTGCCAGATAGGGCAGAGTCAGGTTGTATACCTGGGCCACCTTGTAGGTGGAGGCCAGGTTCAACCATTACAGAGCAAAATCCAGACCATAATGGAATGGATTGCTCCAACTACCCAGACTCAGGTGAGAGCCTTCTTAGGCCTGACTGGGTACTATAGGAGATTTGTCAAGGGGTATGGATCAAAAGTGACACCCCTGAATGACTTAACTTCTAAAAAGATGCCCAAAAAGGTTCAGTGGACAGCTAGCTGTCAAAAGGCATTTGATGACCTGAAGCAGGCAATGTGCACTGCTCCCATTCTGCAGAGTCCTGACTACTCCAAGAAGTTCATTGTCCAAACAGATGCATCTGAATTGGGGGTAGAGGCTGTACTGTCACAATTGAATGATGAAGGTCAACATCAGCCAGTAGCTTTCATAAGCAGAAGGCTGACCCATAGAGAGAAACGTTGGTCAGCCATTGAGAGGTAGGCCTTTGCTGTGGTTTGGGCTTTGAAGAAGTTGAGGCCATACTTGTTTGGTACTCACTTCCTTGTTCAGACAGACCATAAGCCCCTCTTATGGCTAAAACAAATGAAGGGTGAAAACGCCAAACTGCTTAGGTGGTCCATTTCCCTACAGGGGATGGACTTTACAGTGCAACATAGACCTGGGAGTAACCATGCCAATGCAGATGGACTCTCTAGGTATTTCCACTTATAACTTGAAGACTCAACTGGTCAAGGTTAGTTTAATGTCCCTGCGTTTAGGGGGGGGTGGTTGTGTAGGCGAGTAGGATCTGCTTCACATGGGTACCCCCACTTTTTGCTGGTGTTTCACTGTTTTTCGACCTTAGTCTGGCTGTGGCCCTGCTAATCAGGACCACAGCCTAGCTGCTTCCTCTCTAAAACGGTTTGCATGTACATTAGGTACACATCTAACTGGATTCTGGAGTGCCCTATAAGGCCCTAGTATATGCTATACTATGTACCTAGGGCATAGGTACCTCAGAGGCCTACCAGGGGCTGAAGCATGTATTATGCCACCCCTGGGAAGCACTCCAAAATGGCACCACAGGTCTGCTACTGCAGCCTGGGTAAGGGTGTGCGTGCACCCCTTACAGTGGTACAGGCTACCTATATCACTACCATTGCACACACATATAAAACCTATAAGTCACTCCTATGGCAGGCCTTAACAATCCTGAAGGAAGAGTGCTTGGTTTTTATGTGAGCGGGTGCCCCTGCATGAGCAGAGCCCCTCTGCAGCGCTCGGAGTACCTCCTCTGATGCTGTTTGTGGTGCAGCCTGACCATATACTCTTAAGTGCATTATAACCTCGCGGTAAATGCTAACTTTGGGATGGCTGCACGTAAACATGTGTTTGGTGTCAAACGCTTTGGAATACTACCCCCCCCTGCCAGTTCTGGCGGCGGGGCTAGCATTCCACCCTTCTAGAGGGAGAGACATGTTCACACTGGTCTAACCCGGTAGGACTTTCTTGAGCCCTGGCATCACAAAATGGATGCCTCTGCCACAGACACGGGTCTGGCCTCCTGCTGCTGACCGAAACTCTGGCAGGGGAGGCCTGGACAATAGGTTTCCTGTCCCAGGGAGGTGTAACCACCTCCCCAGACAGGCAGATGTGTATTGGGGCTGGGCGGGAGCACTCTCTGGTGCTTTGAAGTCCTGCACTGGGGGCACACTTGGTGTCCTTGTGCATAGTCCAGTTCAAACTGGTTGCAGGGGCTACCTGCCCCTGCTCTGGCGTGAAACTGGACAATGGAAACAGTGTAACCACCCCTCTTTCCAAACCCTCCCATAGGTGGGTCCCTAGAGTATGTCCAACCCCCAAACTTAGTATAAGTATGGGAACCCATTCCTTGAGACTTTAGATTACCCTGGACGAAACTCGGCAACATATGTCCTGGACCTTGGACTTTCTATAACGACTAGAAGACAGAAGAAATCTCCCTTGGGATCAAGGAGTGACTCATATTTAGTCTCACTCGACAGAGAAACAATAAATAACACAAATAACTTTACTGGACGCTAAACGTGGGAAAATCAACAGATGTCTTAATACTGCCCTCACACACTTGATAGTGTCATGCTTCATCATTGGGCCGCATCATACATCCAGGTGCAGACCAACACCTTGGATGGAGCGCAATTTTTTGAGAAGCTGAAGAGTAGTGGTGAGGGTAGAGTATAATAAGGAAAGACAAAACGAAACACAAAAGTGTAACTCAAATCAAAAAGGAAAACAAATCTTCTCCTGGAAGAAGGGACCAAGAGAGGTGCAGATATAGATGTAAAACTGTCTCGAGGTTAACCCACAAATTTTATTATTGTCAACCTCTGGCAGGATTAAAACCAACAGTATGGGGTATTCAGGGAAGGTAACGACCCTTAAATCCCCACTGCAAAAACCAACATGTTTCTGCCAGCTTTTTATGTGCCCAACCGGGTCACTCTGGCATTCATCAGGGTGTTGGTCCCTATTCACTGGTCTGTACCCCTAATCGGGTATTCTTTACCTTTTTACTTTGTAAATTAGGGTGTTGCCCCAACGTCACTCTGCCTTGAGATTTCCAAGAGGATATACAATTAAGAGTCTACGAGTTTTATTCTGAACCCGGGACTGCGGGGGAAGGTGCTCTTGTCGTCACACTTACTCCAAAGCGACACTGTCTCCGGTCTCCCCTCGTACGTCCTCCGACGATCAAGGAGTGACTCCCCTGCTTGGCAGGCACCAAAGAAGCAACTGACCTGTCTGTATCGCTGAAGCTCCCGCCGGACGCTGAAGTCTTTGCATCACTAGAGGTGGATTTCCAGACTTCCCTGAGGCTACCCTGTGTCCACAGCCAAACAGAGGCCCGTGGCTATCGTGGGTGACGTGGAACCTTGACCCCTGGACACCGTGAACTTTTGCAGCAACACTATCTTCCTGGTCCTCCGCGAAGTTGTGCTTTGGGCTCAGAGTAGCCCCAGCCTTGAGTACCTCCTGCACCGAAGATTGCTGGCCTCCACTCCATGAGTGACCCGTGGGCCAGTTTCAAGTGCGACCGCTCGAGGCTCCTTCGCTATCACTAGCCCGTTGGCTAGCCGGTCCCCACGAAGGCGACTCCTTTTCTAGTTGGGCTTCTCTGGTTGCTCCAGATGTGCCCTGACTTACCTTCGCTGGGTGAGTCTCTCAGACCTTGCTGGTCTGCACCGCAGTCCTTTCTCTGAATTCCAGTGACTTGCCGTTGTCAAGGCTTGTTGGGTCCATTCTGGTCGCCGACACTACAGCACTCGACAGACTTCGTGGGACAGCTCGAATCCAGCTTGTGGACTTCGTCGACGCCTCCTGGGCCTCGTGGCTGAAGAGTCAAGACACCCATCAACTCACCTGAAGCACCCGACATCTGTGGGCATTGGTCCATCCTGCCCTCGGTCACTGGCTAGTGACCCAGACTCTGTCCCCTCTGCTTTCAGGTTCCTTCCATCCTAGATCCTGGATCTCTTTGAACACTTCTCCTCTTCACGGCAGCAGCAGTTCTTCGCCAGCTTCCATTGTAATTGACGACGCGACCCGACACCAAAAGACACCTATGCACCCGGCTTCCCTGGGTGAGGTAACTCAAATACTCCGGTGCTCCAGTGGGTGCTAGCCCTAGAACTTCTTAAGTCCAAAAAGGGTTTAGCCCTGACTCGATTCTAAGTGTCCCTAATCTTTAAAATTCCAACCGCGACATTGTCCATGGAAGCTAACGGGAACCCGTGGTTGTGTTTACACACTGCATACAGTCCCCGTGGGTCCCCTGTGTCACTACCTTGGATGGTTCCTTGGGGTGCCAGCGATTCTACAGGCTCTGAGCCTTGTGTCTATCCCAGTCGTGGTTCTTATACCACTTTTTTGGTATATGGTTTGGTACGCCCTCAGGGCCCAAATGTGTATTTGTGCTATTACTGTTGATTGCTAACTTGCAAATTAAGTACTTCGAACTCCAGTCTCATAAAGAGACTAGAGGGGTGTGTTTGATGTTAAATACATATATTTTAAATATATACCTGGAGTGGTTGTCCTTTCATTTGATCATTCAAGAGATTATAGACTGGTAAAACAAGCTGCTTTACATTCCTTCAAGACTTAGCCTGAAGGCTGCTCTCCATAGCTACCACTAGGATAGCTTTCAATAAAGGTTGTCTTTAACGTATCACAATAAGGGGTTATTTGGACTGATACAGGGTGCCCACTAGAACTAGTGGACAGCATATATCAGGCCACCTTCTTGCACTGCACGGATCCTGAGATGGAGAGAGACTGCAAGAAGCTGAGTTAGTGCAGGGTTTCTGAGATGGATAGAGGCTCCAGAAGTTGAGGCAGTGCTTGGAACCTTAGATGGAGAGAGTCTGCACGAAGATGAGGCAGTGAAGGGATCCTGAGATGGAGTGAGTGTGCAGGAAGCTGAGGCAGTGCAGGAACCCTGAGATGGAGAGCGTCCTCAGGAAGCTGAGGCAGTGCAGAGATCCTAAGATGGAGAGAGTCTGCAGGAATCTGAGGAAGTGCAGGGATCCTGAGAAAGAGAGAGTCTGCAGGAAACTGAGGCAGTGCTGGGATCCTGAGATGGAGAGAGTTTGTGGGAAGCTGAGGCAGTGCAGGGATCCTGAGATGGAGAGAGTCTGCAGAAAGCTGAGGCAGTGCATAGATCCTGAGATGGAGAGAGTCTGCAGGAAGGCGAGGCAGTGCATTGACTCTGAGATAAAGAGAGTCTTCGGGAAGCTGAGGCAGTGCAGGGATCCTGAGATGGAGAGAGTCTGCAGGAAGCTGAGGCAGCACTAGGCTCTTAAGTTGCAGAGAGTATGCAGGAAGCTGAGGCACTGCATGGATGTTGAGATGAAGAGAGTCTGCAGGAAGTTGAGCAAGTGCAGGTATGCCAAGATGGATCAACTCTGCAGGCAGCTGAGGCAGCACACGGGTTCTGAGATGGAGGGAGTCTGCAGGAAGCTGAGGCAGTGCAGGGATCTGAGATGGAGGAGTCTGCAGGAAGCCGAGGCAGTGCAGGGATCCTGAGATGGAGAAAGTCTGCAGGAAGCTGAGCCAGTGCATGGACCCTGAGATGGAGAGAGTCTGCAGGAAGCTGAGGCAGTGCAGGGATCTTGAGATGGAGAGAGTCTGCAGGAAGCTGAGCCAGCGCATGGATCCAGAGATGAAGAGAGTCTGCAGGAAGGCGAGGCAGTGCATTGACTCTGAGATAGAGAGAGTCTGCAGGAAGCCGAGGCAGTGCAGGGATCCTGAGATGGAGAGAGTCTGCAGGAAGCTGAGCCAGTGCATGGCTCCTGAGATGAAGAGAGTCTGCAGGAAGGCGAGGAAGTGCATTGACTCTGAGATAAAGAGAGTCTTCAGGAAGCTGAGGCATTGCAGGGATCCTGAGATGGAGAGAGTCTGCAGGAAGCTGTAGCAGTGCACGGATCCTGAGATGGAGAGATTCTGCAGGAAGCTGAGGCAGCACTGGGCTCCTAAGTTGCAGAGAGTATGCAGGAAGCTGAGGCACTACATGGATCTTGAGATGAAGAGAGTCTGCACGAAGCTGAGGCACTGCATGGACCCTGATATAGAGAGAGTCTGCGGGAAGCCGAGGCAGCTCAGGGATCCTGAGATGGAGTGAGTGTGCAGGAAGCTGAGGCAGTGCATTGACTCTGAGATAAAGAGAGTCTTCAGGAAGCTGAGGCAGTGCAGGAACCCTGAGATGGAGAGCGTCCTCAGGAAGCTGAGGCAGTGCAGTGATCCTAAGATGGAGAGAGTCTGCAGAAATCTGAGGAAGTGCAGGGATCCTGAGGAAGAGAGAGTCTGCAGAAAGCTGAGGCAGTGCATGGATCCTGAGATGGAGAGAGTCTGCAGGAAGGCGAGGCAGTGCATTGACTCTGAGATAAAGAGAGTCTTCAGGAAGCTGAGGCAGTGCAGGGATCCCGAGATGGAGAGAGTCTGCAGGAAGCTGAGGCAGTGCATGGATCCTGAGATGGAGAGAGTCTGCAGGAAGGCGAGGCAGTGCATTGACTCAGAGATAAAGAGAGTCTTCAGGAAGCTGAGCCAGTGCATGGATCCTGAGATAAAGAGAGTCTGCAGGAAGCTGAGCAGTGCATGGATCCTGAGATGGAGAGAGTCTGCAGGTAACTGAAGCAGCGCTGGGATCCTGCGATGGAGAGAGTCTGCAGGAAGCTGAGCGGTGCATGGATCCTGAGATGAAGAGAGTCTGCAGGAAGCTGAGCCAGTGCATGGATCCTGAGATGAAGAGAGTCTGCAGGAAGCTGGGGCAGTGCAGGGATCCTGCGATGGAGAGAGTCTGCAGGAAGCTGAGCAGTGCAGGGATCCTGAGATGGAGAGAGTCTGCAGGTAACTGAAGCAGCGCTGGGATCCTGGGGAGAGAGTCTGTGGGAAGCGGACCTAGTACAGGGATCCTGATATGGACAGAGTCTGCAGGAAGCTGATGCACTTTACGGATCTTGTGGTGGAAAGAATCTGCAGGAAGCTGAGGCAGTGCAGGGATCTTGAGATGGAGAGAGTCTGCAGGAAGCTAAGGCAGTGCATGGACCCAAAGATAGAGAGAGTCTGCGGGAAGCCGAGGCAGCTCAGGGATCCTGAGATGGAGTGAGTGTGCAGGAAGCTGAGGCAGTGCAGAGATCCTGAGATGGAGAGAGTCTGCAGGCAGCTCAGGGAACATGAGATGGAGATATTCTGCAGGAAGCTGAGCAGTGCAGGGATCCTGAGATGGAGAGAGTCTGTAGGAAGCAGAGGCAGTACAGGGATCCAGAGATGGAGAGAGACAGCAGGAAGCTGAGGCAGTGCTGGGGTTCCGAGATGAGAGAGTCTGCAGGAAGCTGAGGCAGCACTGGGACTCTGAGATGGAGAGTCTGCAGGAGGCTGAGGCACTGCACGGATCCTGAGGTGGAGAGAGTCTGCAGGAAGCTGACGCAGTGCAGGAATCCTGAGATGGAGAGAGTCTGCAGGAAGCTGAGGCAGTGCAGGGATGCTGTATGGAGAAAGTCTGCAGGAAGCTGAGGCAGTGCAGGGATCCTGAGATGGAGGGAGTCTGCAGGAAGCTGAGGCAGTGCAGGGCTCCTGAGATGGAGAGAGTCTGCAGAAGCTGAGGCAGTGCAGGGATTCGGAGATGGAGGGAGTCTGCAGGAAGCTGAGGCAGTGCAGGGCACCTGAGATGGAGAGAGTCTGCAGAAGCTGAGGCAGTGCAGGGATACTGAGATGAAGAGATTCTGCAGGGAACTGAGTCAGTGCATGGACCCTGAGATATAGATAGTCTGCAGGAAGGTGATGCAGTGCAGGGATCCCAATATGGAGAGAGTCTGCAGAAAGCTGAGGCAATGCAGGGATGCTGAGATAGAGAGAGTCTGCAGGAAGCTGAGGCACTGCACGGATCCTGAGGTGGAGAGAGTCTGCAGGAAGCTGACGCAGTGCAGGAATCCTGAGATGGAGAGAGTCTGCAGGAAGCTGAGGCAGTGCAGGGATGCTGTATGGAGAAAGTCTGCAGGAAGCTGAGGCAGTGCAGGGATCCTGAGATGGAGGGAGTCTGCAGGAAGCTGAGGCAGTGCAGGGCTCCTGAGATGGAGAGAGTCTGCAGAAGCTGAGGCAGTGCAGGGATTCGGAGATGGAGGGAGTCTGCAGGAAGCTGAGGCAGTGCAGGGCACCTGAGATGGAGAGAGTCTGCAGAAGCTGAGGCAGTGCAGGGATACTGAGATGAAGAGATTCTGCAGGGAACTGAGTCAGTGCATGGACCCTGAGATATAGATAGTCTGCAGGAAGGTGATGCAGTGCAGGGATCCCAATATGGAGAGAGTCTGCAGAAAGCTGAGGCAATGCAGGGATGCTGAGATAGAGAGAGTCTGCAGGAAGCTGAGGCAGTGCAGGTATCCTGAGATGGAGAGAGTCTGGAGAAAGCGAAACTAGTGCAGGGTTCATGAGATGGAGAGAGTCTGCAGGAAGCTGAGGCAGTGCAGGGATTCTGAGATGGAGAGAGTCTGCAGGAAGCTGAGGCAGTGCAGGGATGCTGAGATAGAGAGAGTCTGCAGGAAGCTGAGGCAGTGCAGGGATCCTGAGATGGAGAGAGTCTGGAGAAAGCGAAACTAGTGCAGGGTTCATGAGATGGAGAGAGTCTGCAGAAGCTGAGGCAGTGCAGGGATTCTGAGATGGAGAGAGTCTGCAGGAAGCTGAGGCAGTGCAGGGTTTCTGAGATGGATAGAGTCTCCAGAAGATGAGCCAATGCAGGGATCCTAAGATAAGGAGTCCATAGGGAGCTGAGCTAGTGTGGGCATCCTGAAACGAAGAGTTGTAAGGATTCATACCTTAGTTGATCATTGCTGCATGCAGTCTACACAGTGGCAGGTAGCAGTATCCTTGAACAACGCCATGTTGTTTCCTCCAGTGCATGTCAGGTTGTCCAACTGTGCAGAGGATTATGGGATGTGTCTCCTGCATGCCGGCTTTTGTGAAACACCGCATGTAAGAGAGCTACTACAGTCAAGCTCACGAAATAGTAACCCTGGGCAGAGTTCGTGTAGCCGCGCTATGCAAAACTCAGCAAAGCTTCAAAAAAACTCCACCGCGCTGCGCGGAGTTCAGCAAGTTGCTTTTCCCACCTGTTAGCGTGGCGTTTCCTCCGTAGGTCAATGCGGATTGCATATTCGGGTGGAAGTTTCATGCAAACTGCACCACGCGGTCACACATGGGCGCGGCTATCTTGTTTCTTACTCTGTTAATGGTGCTGGGTCCTACTGTTCCATCCTTATTCAATCTTTGCAATCCTTGCTTTCTAAAACATTTTTTTCAATCTTTTTTAATTATTATCTTAAGCTTTGTCTTTCTAAGTGTGCATTTTGTGTTATTTTGAACATTTGCTGTGTGTTTTTGGTGAGTTTTGTATTTGTTTATTTCTTTGCTTTCCTACTTCCTTATTATCCTCCGTTCTTCTTTTTCTCAGTTTTTTTCTCTCTCTCTTTCTTCCCAGCCCCGTGGCAGATAAGGGCACACCAAGGCATGCAAGTAGTAGCCGCCTTACTTGTGGAAGTTTTCCGAAGTGGAGGTGGCAGCACTGGTTTTTCTTACCCAGCACCACCTCCCCTCTATCCTGGCAGCAGGTGGCAGGCCTGGGTCCAGGTATGGGATACAGGAGCGCCAGCAGCGCTGGGTGAGGGTGGGCCTAGCAGTTTACTGCTGCTCTGGGATCCTGCGCACCCATCAGCAGTTGGCTGCGCTGGTCCGACATTCTGGACCGAGAGAAGGACCTGCTGGACCTGCTAGGGTTTGAGGTCACCGGGCTTTGTGAGTAGGTAAGTAATTATTAAAATTATAAATGTTTATTATTACTTGTGTGTTCTATGCTATAGCTAATATTTTTTCCCCCAAAATAATAGGAAGCATGCTGCTCACATGCAGGTAAGTTAAGTTTTTACATATTATGTAATAGTCTGTTTTTCTAGACAGGTGCTTAGCTTACTTGTACCTAACTTATTTATCATACTTCTTGGCACTCGCTTGGGCTGATGTGATTAGTGATGATTATATAAGAAGTTCTGTAATTAGTTATTTATAATTTCGTAACCGCATGGTGCATGCCACATGGACAGGGAAGGAATTATTGTCAACAAAAACATCCTTTTTCAATGGAAGCTTGTGCTGCAGACCTTTTCCACCTGCCGTACAAGCTTCTATTGACAAATGGATGTTTGCCACCACGCTATGGCCTATGGGCGATCGCTTTGATTCGTTATAGACTAGTGCGGTTGTCGTGACCGCCGACCTAAGGTTGGGCGGTTCCAGAACCGCAACGGCATCTGCCCAACATCATTGTAATAATTAATAAGGCCCTTAGTGATTAGTGAATTGGCCGGTCAAAGGGGGTTGAGAGATTGCGAATGACGTTTGAGAAGAAGCAAACATCCTTCGTTGCAATGTATAATTAGTAACACCAAAATGTAGTTTACTAAATTTGGAATAGGGCTAGGTAGGTAGGTTTTGGAAATTTGGAATAGGATAGGACGGTCCGCGATATTTCTCTACTAGTTGATCTGATTTAGAAAATGTCAATGTTATTGTGATTGCCTTTGCCTGTCAAAAAATATTTTGGGGAGATATTTATTTACCACTAATCTTTTTTTGTCTTTATGTTTTACATCAGCATCCAGGGGCAAGAAGAGGGCTGAGGCGGGTGTGGGTCCAGGAGCTGGAGGTACCTCACAGAGTTCCTCGGCCGATGGCTCTGCTGGTCCCAGTAAGTCCTGATGTTAACATTAATCTTTTTACTCCCCTAACTTTTCCACTCCTTTTTGAATAATGTGATGTCTACCCATTTTATATATTTTTTTCCAAATCCTCTTCAATCTTTCCATTTCTAAATTCTTGTTATCCTTGCATTATCCTATTAACTTATTTTCTATATTTCAGGTTTCTGTACTTTACATCAAACTGTCTCTAGTCTGTAGTTACTTGTCTGTTTGTAGCTTCCTTTCTTCTGCTTTGTCAGTCAGCTTTCCCTCTGCCCTTTTGTGGATGGCCGAGTGGTAGTACTCTAAGACTCAGAGAACCCATTGGTCACATAGTACTACTACTCCTCCTCCTCCTGTGCTGTGCAAATTGCATGCCCATTGCCCAAGTAAGGTATTCTACTCATGGTTGTTGAGATGCGACGGCTCAATCACTAAAACAAGAGTGGCCAACGTCACGTTGGACACCCTAAAGTTGTGTCTTCTATTAGCTAGGCCTAGTATTATTAGCGTCAGTTGGTGAACTGATGACTGTGCACCACGGCTGGGACGAAGTACGAGGAGGATGGTCCCATTGCATTTGCCAACCAAGGCCATGTGCTATTTGTCCTCAAAACATCAGATTCATCAATCAATAGCTCCAGCCAATCCTTAACAGCTTGTCTCTTGACTTGAGGCTTTTAAAAAATTGCCACCAACAAAATGCCCAACCTGATATTTTTGATAGAAGATACTGTCTGTAATGTATCCAAATTGTAGTAAATGATGTGTGTGGTGTATTTTGCTATATGCGAGGCATATCTGGCATCTAAGAAATGTGTAATCTTTTTTTTCTAGCTGCACTGACCACCAGTGCCAGGGCCAGCAGTGACGGCGCCAGCCAGTCTGCAGATGCGGCAGCAGAAGGTGTGAGCCATCGGCAATGGTGGGCGGTGGTAAGCCATATTGCTTGCCTATTGACAATTAAATATATACACCATGTAAAGGTGTAGTGTTGTTGACTTGTGAACGACAGGTGAACACAGCAGGATTTGAGCTAAGAAACTAATGGCCGCTCCTATCTTCAACTCAGCAGAGAACGTTTCATGAACAAGACCTTTAACTATGGGTTGATGGAAAATGGAAGGATGGAAGGGGAAAGGACGGGTGAAATGTAATATGTATGATTGAAAGAGAAGGATGCATGGGTGAAAGCGCCAGATACATATACTATAGGTGGCTGATAGCTAGGGTATATGGGTGGGTGAAGGATGTATGAAAGGAATACGGGTGGGAAGCCTGCCTAGGTGGGTGAAGGTGCATGTGTGAAAGGATGCCTGACTGAGTGGGTGATTGGAATCCTGTGGTAGTTTCTTTTGATTGAAAGAAACTTAAGGACGCTTGGGTCGGTAAATTACAAATGTTTGTTGCTGAAAGGTTTGTTGAGAGTGAGACAGAGAGCCATGTCTGGATGGATGGCTATTTGGATAGATGGGTGGTTTCAATGGTGAACAGTGGATTGAGAGAACGTAAAACTTAAATGGTGGTGAGTAGCAAAGCCAAGGGTGAAGAATACAAAATAAAATACTAGAAGAACAATGCAATGATGAATGGAAAAATCCTTGGGAAGGAGAATAAGGGACTAGGGAGCTCCTCTTTAGGGGTGTTCTCACCTTTACTTTCCCGTAATGGAGTTTTCGATTCAAAGTGTTGAGGAGGTGGTATTTCAGACTCCTCCCTGGACTCACAGTAGTTTTCAAGCGAAGCATTATGTATCCTTCCTACCCACCCATCATCAATCGCCTCTCTCCCTCTATACCTATGGAATAATTTTTTATGTGTTTTGTTAAAAGCATTGTTTACAATTTCTCTTCTTTCTTTCTTGATATGTATCTACTCCTGCTGCTGATCCAAAAACACCTAGCAGGCAGGAGATTGCAGCCAGGACACACACAGCAGCGGAAACTGGAGGACATCAGGCCTGAGAACCGGCGGCTGGTGGCCTTGGAGGATGAGGAGGCAGAAGCTGCTGCAGATGCAACTGGCCACAACAACACCTACACCACACCGTCGCCACGGTCTAATGGGCGCCCACCACCATGCCACCATCACTGCTGCTACCCCTTAATTCTGCCGATTTGAGCACTGGATCATGCTAGCGCTGGCGAATATTGAAGTTAGCCACAATAAGGAGCTGAAGAGGGTAATACGTCAGGACGCCCTCCACTCATTTAATCACAAAACACCGAAGGCCTGACACATAACAGAGCTCACACCATTTATTATATATATATATATGATTTTGTGAGACCGGATAGGAGAAGTACGCTAACTTTATGTCCTTCAGTCCTCTGTTAAATATACAGATAATAGTCATCCAGTATCAACCACCCCAACCAATTAATAAAATTGGTTATCAGTCCTCACTCAGCAAGCATATCCCTAAATATAGAGGTATATGTGAAAATAGAAAAATTGTGAAACGGGAGAGTCCCTGACGTGCGCACCACCAGAGGGGCTACTGGTTGCTTCTCACCGGCTTACCCACGTTTTTCATTGTCGGGATCTCTCTCACCTGTAAAAGTAAATAGAATAAAGCGTGTCCAGTGTAAAGGAAGAAAGTGCAAACAGAAATGTGTATGTCGAAAGAAAGACCAGAAAAGTGCAAATGGGAAAAATTATTTTTCTCCCGAATAAAAATTAGTTTTGAGCTCACAAACACCACGTTACAATTTTAATCACACTCGTCAATCATACTCAATGTTAAAATCAAGCTTGCACGTTATAGACCATTCAAAGATGGGCCAACGTGTTTCATTGCCTTATATTCCTTTATGGCAAATTCATCAGGGCTTGAGGTCAGCTTCTACCTCCCTGGACAACGACTTTCACAAGAGGAGTGACTGATAAACAAAAAAGGAAAAATAGTCGTTAAGATCTCCCCAACCCTATCTGGTGCCTCTTAAAACTTTAATTCATGCTCGAGTTTCAAAAGTGGCTCAAGCACCCGGTAAGCACTTTGATATTTAGCATGTGGCAGCCAAAATCAGTCGTACCGGCTTTCCACCAGGCCGGGTTAATCTCTTGCATTGGATAAAACCCTTTTTCCGGTACTACAAGTCACCGGAAACATACCTGTGAAGACATGTAACCATAGGTTAATCTAGTACTCCCAAACATTCATATCGTATTTTCCGAGATAGTTATATCACCCTGGTCATACGCATTGATAACAAGCATTCGCAATGAAATAGGTCTCGCATTTGTTAAAGTTAGAGCAGTTGGTGTTGAAAATGTTTACCTTTGTTTTTTTATTTGCAGTGGAGTTCTTATATTTGCATAGTATTATTGCCAATGTGATGAATACAAGCCCCAGCTAGGCCCGCAAGAGACAAGGGTTCGCTCTTCTGTAACGAAATCTATAAGGAAGTTGGCACGGAAACTGCAAAGTACAAAAACATCGTTTATTAACCCTTAAGGGTGGTCCTACAATCCACACAACACTCTTCAGTATTGCAAGGAGTAGCACAAAGAACTTGCATACACAGTCCCCTTTTATACACAGAAAAGGGGCTCATGAGTGGGTGGATACCACAGAGTTGAAGAACATTACCATTTAGGGTCATTCTTGATACCGAATCAATACATGGGCGGAGCTAACACACTCCTTGGGCCCGCGAAAACACATGGTCAAGCAAAGCTAATTACAACAGATGTGGCCAAGTCTGGGCATGCGCCAGACGGACAAAAGAGAGCTATTTATAGACTGTTGCTAGGCAGATTACAAGAGCAACTAACACAGAGGTCGAACTCTCCTCGTGGTGAACACGTGGCAGCATGCCAATACAAAATGGAGTCCGGACTTCGGCCAACATAAGGAGGAAAACACGATAAAAGGGAAATATTAATGTTTTCAGTAAATGCTTAATCACATTCTGCTTTAATTTACAACAAATGGTATAAAAAAGCAAAAGTAAAAAACATTGTCATTTTCAACAGCTCTAACTTTAACAAATGTAAGACCTATTGCATTGCAAATGCGAGACCTATTGCATTGTAAATGCTTGTTTTCTGAGCGACAAGGCGCTTATAATGAGATAATTAGGACCACTAGTCAAAGACTTCAAAGAATGAGTCGGGATTGGGTGAGCTGCTCGTGAGAGCTCTGTTCAGGTGAGCAGGTAAAGGGTAGCCCGAGATGTGGATGAAGTGCAGTGAGCGAGGTACATATTTCTTTCTGGACTGTTCTTCAGTGACCAGAACATGGGGAAGGCTGGTTTGTATGAGGGTAGTCTTGTGTGTCCTAAAGGTAAGGGCATGCACAGCCTTTTTTTGCACATACGCAGGGTAGACTTGTAGGCTTGCTATAATATTGGGTATTAGGAAACTACAAGCCCCAGCATGCATTGTGCTGGTGAGTGAAAAACCAAGACTGTCCAAATGCCATCCTCACTACACGTGCGAGATGACAGGTGTGCATGCCCCAAGTTAGTTTCACCGTCAGCCTTCCATCTCATACCAATATCTGAGTAAGGGCGTCTCCTCAGGGGGGGCTTGTGGGAGCAAGAGGCGTTGCTGTTCTCGCATCGTGAGAATGAAGTTGTTCTCGCTGGCAGTACTACGTGGCGCCTATGCAAAATATTACATGGCGCCGAAATGCAAATTTATCCCGCATTGATGCACTGTAGGAAGTGACACCCATTTGCATTCTCACTGCGCGCTTTATGTTCACGTGGTTTCCAAACTGGAGTGATATATCCAGGGCTGGCCATACATCGCATTTTAAACTCTACTCTTCTGTTGGACGCAGTGATTAGCAGCGAGTTTGGCAAGGGCAGGACAGAACAAAAGGGGTCTTTTCTGAAATGAATGACAGCACCAAAGTACCTGCGGATGCCAGGCAGGGCAGAGGCATGGGCAGGCTTCCTTTCAAGGCCTTACTTCTCTGGGACCGCTGCTTGGCGAGGTGCCGTGCACTGTGCCGGCGGGCGATCGGTGATAGGAAGCGGCTCGTGGGGGCACCTGTAACGTCTGACAGAGGGCTGGGGGGTTGTGGGGCGGGTCTGTGCGCACTTTGCACTCTCCCTCGTGCTTGATCTGCATGTGTGTGTGTGAGACAGAAGCTTGCACTCCACCGCCCATGCTACATCTGAGCTTGTGCTGCTGTCCATGCTACATCTGGTGTGTGTGACATAGAAGCTAGGGGGGTTGTGAGGCAGGTCTGTGTGCACTTTGCACTCTCTTCCATGCTTTTTCTGATCTGATTCTGCTGCCAAAAATTAGGCTGAGGCATGTGTGCGTGAGACATAAGCTTGCACTGCACCCCCATGCTACATCTGAGCGTGTGCTGCTGTTCATGATACATCTGGTGTGTGTGATAGAAGCTTGCGCCGCAGCCTAAGCTACGACTAATTTGTGTGAGATGAAGGCTTGCAGTGCTGCCCATGCCACTGCTGAGGTGTGAGAGATAGAATCTTTTGCTCCTGCCCATGCTACATCTGGCGTGTGTGATAGAAGCTTGCGCCACAGCCTTTGCTACGACTGATTTGTGTGAGATGGAAGCCTGCGCTGCTGTCCATGCTAGTTTGTGAGATGGACGCTTGTGCTGCTGTCCATGCTACAGCTGGTGTGTGTGATAGAAGATTGCACCGCTGCTACTAGCCTAACAATATCCCACGTGGTGCAGGCGTCCCCAAGGTCCAGGGGGCCCCCTCACCACAAATAACTAGCCGGTGCCGTCTGCTCCTCGGCAGCTGATGGAAGGAGCTCGCGCCCTCATCCTTATGGGGAGGCGGGTACGTGGCCTGCAGCACCAGTTGTTTTGAGTGTTTGGATAAGCTCGCACTTCACATAAAAGTCTTGCGAGATACCTGCAGAATGGTTCCATCATTACATGTCTCTCTGTAAGACATTTTCTGCGTGAACCCTTCTCCAGCATGTAGAAAATGATTCACAATTTGGAAATGCAAAATTTTGAGAAATTTGGCAAATTTAATTTAACGCAAGATTCAGGAACTACGTGCATTTCGCCAGAATAATTAAAATTAAAATGAAACTAGCAACAGCTGAAGAAAACGAGTGGTGCGCGCGAGCAGCCCACCTCTCTTTCCTTCTTTCATTTAGTTGCTTCCCTGTAAAATGGATCCCAAAAAGAAGAAGCCTGCGAGTGGTGCGCGCGTGCGCGCCACAGCGAGCCATGTGGTTTCAATTATCGTGCCCGTGTCTGGGCACGATAAATTGAAACCACATGCCAGCGCTGTGCGTAACAGACACCAATAGGCCATGGGCGTAGCAATGCGCCCGCTTTGGCCTATTGTGTGCTCTCTTTGTAAAAAATACGCACGCAAAGCCCAATAGCGTAAGCCAAAAGGAAAAGCACACGCACGAGCGTGTGCGATTCCTGGATCGATTTTGGAACCCCGTACAAGAGGTCTCTCGCTGCGCGAGCAATGCTGCGCACTGCAACGCTAGGCGCAAGACCTAAAAAGTGCATTTCCATTATGCTTGTCCTGTATATGTAAAATCGCCCTCAAGTCTTAACACTTAAGATCTGCACCGCTCTCTAGAGGTCTCCCAAGTCAGAGTACGTAAACTTAAATTCATGTCAGACCATCTTCATAGCACCACACTTCGTTTTTAAAGAAACGCACACATACTCCTACCGCGTTTCAGTCCACTGGTCGCCTCAACTCATTCCGACTCACTCTGCGTGTGTAAATGAGTGGTATTTAAACGTAAGCGCATCTGTTCAAAGTACGCGTACTACGAAAGAGGCCCGTTGGATCTATTCTGAAAATGCGGATCGTTCAGGTCTGAACGATTGCATTGAATGGAATAAGATCAGTCAGGGCAACTCCTAAATTGTTTTGAGGTTGCACATGATAAGAAATGAAATACCAGTTGTTTGTATCAGTGATGATGGCC
This sequence comes from Triturus cristatus, assembly GCF_964204655.1. NCBI lineage: Eukaryota > Metazoa > Chordata > Amphibia > Caudata > Salamandridae > Triturus > Triturus cristatus. Next base: position 72,294,766 of record NC_140585.1, on the reverse strand, counting down.
TTGCTGTAGTCAGTGTCTATGAGGGGGCCTTTTACCTATTGATTGTGAATACTTGATGAAGATGTCCCCAAGCTAATTTAACCTGTGCTCTGGATCCATAAATATATAAATATAGTTTCAGTTGTTATTGAACTATATTAATTCCCATTAAAATATTTGAGAACCAAGTATATCAAGGAAAGTTAAGGACAAACACCACAATATGGCGCTGACACTGGGGTAATAACTAGTAAATTTGTGAGCGCATTTACTGTGTCCATATCTGGTATATGGGCATTGAATGATTTGGATTAATTAACTGTGTAGCCACTAGTGGGAAGAGTATTTACTGTTCAGTTTTTAAACGCGCACACACAATATTGATATTTAGAAGCATGTGAGAATTTTATTAGTCTGTTATTTATTTACAAAATGAACTGAGTAGAGTGGAGCATTACCATTCCAAGATGGCACTCATGCCGTGGTGGAAACGCGTTACGTGACAAGCATGTAACTGCGTACTTCGAACAGATGCGCTTACATTTAAATACAACTTCTCCGCACACGCAGAGTGTGTCGGAATGAGTTGAGGCGACCAGTCGACTGAAACGCGGTAAGAGTATGTGTGCGTTTCTTTAAAAACTAAGTGCGGTGGTATGAAGTTGGTCTGACATGAATTTAAGTTTACGTACTCTGACTTGGGAGACCTCTAGAGAGCGGTGCAGATCTTAAGTGTTAAGACTTGAGGACGATGTTACATATACAGGACAAGCATAATGGAAATGCGCTTTTTATCAATGTGTAAGACCAGGGTGATATAACTATCTCGGAAAATACGATATGAATGTTTGAAAGTACTAGATTAACCTATGGTTACATGTCTTCACAGGTATGTTTCCGGTGACTTGTAGTACCAGAAAAGGGTGTTATCCAATGCAAGGGATTACCCCGGCATGGTGGAAAGCCGGTCAACTGATTTTGGCTGCCACATGGTAAATATCAAAGTGATTACCGGGTGCTTGAGCCACTTTTGAAACTCGAGCATGAATTAAAGTTTTAAGAGGCACCAGATAGGGTTGGGGAGATCTTAACCACTATTTTTCCTTTTTTGTTTATCAGTCACTCCTTTTGTGAAAGTCATTGTCCAGGGAGGTAGAAGCTGACCTCAAGCCCTGATGAATTTCCCATAAAGGAATATAAGGCAATGAAACATGTTGATCCATCTTTGAATGGTCTATAACGTGCAAGTTTGATTTTAACATTGAGTATAGTTCACAAGTGTTATTAAAATTGTAACGTGGTGTATGTGAACCCAAAACTCATTTTTATTCTAGAAAAAAAGAATTCTTCCCATTTGCACTTTTCCGGTCTTTCTTTCGACATACACATTTCTGTTTGCACTTTCTTCCTTTACACTGGACACGCTTTATTCTATTTACTTTTACAGGTGAGAGAGATCCCGATAATGAAAAACATGGGCAAGCAGGTGAGAACCAAGCAGTAGCCCATCTGGTGGTGCACACATGAGGGACTCTCTCACCGTTTCACAATTTTTCTGTTTTCACATATACCTCTATATTTAGGGATATGCTTGCTGAGTGAGGACTGATAAACAATTTTATTAATTTGTTGGGGTGGTTGATACTGGATGACTATTATCTGTATATTTAACAGAGGATTGAAGGACATAAAGTTAGTGTACTTCTCCTATCCGGTCTCACGAAATCATATACACATAATAAATGGTGTGAGCCCTGTCATGTGTCAGGCCTTCGGTGGTTTTGTGGCGAATATTGAAGCCAAACAACAAAAGAGTGAATCCTGGATCCAACAATTAAATATAAGCATAAAAGTGAAAGTGTTGTGCTCACTGTGTTTTAAAAGAACCCTCACTCACCAACCTAGTTGGTGACATGCTTCATCATTGGGTTCCCACCAGAGAGGCCGAATGCCCCTCTGGTGTGCTGCGATGCCTGAGTTACAGCGGAGCTGGATCTTTTGGAAAGACAGTGCAATGGTAGTGACAAAGTGTAAAGTGAAGTTAAAAAGGTGTCACAATTTTATCCAGAAAAATTTTTAATGGTGGAAAACTGGACACAGTTAAAATGAGTGTGGGATGCGTAAAGACTGGTTATAATAGGCCAGTTGCATCCTAAATATAAGTGAAAGGGGTCAACATGTTTCTGCTTCAAAAAGTTATTCACAAAGCATTCATCAGGACCTAGAAGGACTAACACGGCGGTATACGCACGCTAAGGCGCACCCTAACCTGTGTAGTCAGGGACCGTTTAAACTCACGGTTCTCGAATGGCAATCAAGATTTTTGAAAGCTTTATTCTGTGCAGCACAAGTGCAACTCGCAACATGAGGTCTGGTGGGGGACGGGACTTGTAGTCCCACATTCGTCAAAGTCCACCGTCCGCCCGGAACCTGTCTGCACCCTCCAGAGACTCGAAGTCTCTTTTGTTGTTTGACCGATATAACCCAGGGGGATTAAGAGTGGCTCCCATAGCTTCCCTCCCTCTCTTGTTGTTGATCTATATGAATATTGAAGCCAGGCAGCAACAGATGGTTAGTCACCTGAAGAAGCTCCTAACCCGCTGTTAGTGCCCTCTTCAGACCCTTTTTTTAATCTTTTTGCATGAAATATGGGGTGCAACTCACAAGGAGGGGGCAGGTTTGAGTGCACATTGGCTGCAATCGAACTCTTAAGATGATGGGCTGTGTGTATCCATTATCAGCACTCAGTCTTCGCTAAGTGATCTTGTTTGTTTTGTTGTTGTGTTAATGCTTTGCTGCGCCCTATTTACTTACAGCATGCTTTCTCTTTCCACAAACTCGATGTTTGTGTTCCTTTATTTTGAGATGCTTTTAGTATTACTGTCACACACACAACCACAACCACACACACAACCACACACACAACCACACACACAACCACACACACAGCCACACAACCAAACACACACATACACACACAACCACACACACACAACCACACATACAACCACACACACAACCACACACACAACCACACACACACAACCCCACACACAACCCCAACCACACACACAACCACACACAACCACACACACACACCACATACAGCAACACACACAACCACACACACACTACCACACAAACAACCACATTCACAACCACACCCACAACCACACAACAACCACACCCACACACACAACCACACACAACCACACACACAACCACACACACACACAACCACAGACACACAACACACATAACCACACACACAACCCCACACACACACAACCACACACACAACCACAACCATAACCACACACACAACCACACACGCACAAACACACACACAGCCACACACACACAGCCACACAACCACACAACCACACAACCACACACACAACCACACTCACACAACCATACACATACACCACACACACAACCACACACAAGCATACACAAGCACACACAACCACACACACAACCACAACCATACACACAACCACACACACACAACTACACACAACTGCACACACACAACCACACACACAACCACACACACAAGCACACACACAACCACACACACAACCACAAGCACACATACAACCACACGCACACACACACAACCATACACAACCACACACACAAACAGACACACAACCACACACACACAGCCACACACACAGCCACACACACACACAACCACACACACAACCACACACACACAACCCCACACACACCCACAACCACACCCACACCCACAACCGTACCCACACAAAATCACAACCACATTCACAACCACACACACAACCACAACCACACACACAACCACACACACAACTACACACACAACCACACCCACAACCACACTCACACAACCACACACACAACCACACTCAACCACACACACAACACACAACCATACACACAGCACACACAACCACACACACCACACCTCCACACACACACCCACAACCACACCCGTACCCACAACCGCACCCGCACCCACAGCCGCACCCACAACCACAACCACACCCACACAACCACACACAACCACACACACACATACAACCACACACATACAACCACACACACCCACACAACCACACCCAACCGCACACACACACAACCACACACAACCACACTCAACCACACACACAACACACACAACCATGACCACACACAACCACACACACAAAACCATACCCAATCACACATCCACACACACACCCATAACCACACCCGCATGCACAACTGCACCCACACCCACAACCGCACCCACACCCACAACCACAACCACACCCACACACACAACCACACACACACACAACCACACACATACATACAACCACACATACACAACCACACAACCACACAACCACACACAACCACACACAACCACACACACACAACCACACCAAGCATTGGCATAGCCAATAGGTCTCGCCTTTGGGACCTTATAAGTGTTTAGCCACGTAACAGTTGATGTGGTTGCACCAAGGATATTGTGCTGCATAACTAAATACTTAGAAGGTCCCTAAAGCGAGACCTATTGGCTATGCCAATGCTTGTTAAAAAACAATTTAAGGTTTATATTTTTTTTATTGATGAAGTAAAATTGCAGCAACAGGTTACATAAATACAAATTTCATTAAGTTTGCCCTAAATACATATCATCAAAAGATCGGAATCAAGTGGAAAAGAGATACACAAATTAATTCACTCCCACAGTTATAAAGACCCAGTGGCTTAGTTGAGCAGGGATAACCAGGTCGAAAACGGCCCCCAGATCCTTTTCCCTTTAACCCTTCTCTTCTTGCCTTTCCATTCATAGAGTGCTGTCTCTAAATTATAGCTATACAGGAAGCACCCCTTCCATGTCTGAAAGGTCTGGGGAGGGGATCAAGCCATGCTGAAGCAACACAAAGCCTAAAAACGGACATAGCAATACAAATTATTCCTTCCCCAACCCCATTATCTGATTCACCTGTCCTCAGTAACATACACTGAGGTGACAGCAAACATTTTACTTTAATTACATCACCCAAAAAGCCTTTCTTGGCCCAGTGTTTTTAGGCTAGCGCAGGTGGAGAACATGCGGACCAGATCCAAAACAGATGCCTGGCATCCAAAACAACAGGTCCCACGTTCCCTCCCCATTTGGCAATTTTTGCTGGTGTTATATATATGTCAAAAAGTAAAGCTTTTTATAGTGGTGTGCTTGCAGATTTGCTGAACACAAAATTGACCCATCCAACTTGAGTGATTTCAGAAAGTCAGAGTCTGTGAAATCTAGCCTGGCCTGCCACTTCCCTTCAGGCTTATCCAGGTCGTCTGGGACCCCCTCTAGCAAACAGCCATATAGTTGTGAGATGGAGGGGCTTGTGCCATTTGTTAACATTTCCATTAGGGGAATCTGCTCAAAGCCTGCCACACCACCGACTTCCTTAAAAAAAATCCCTCACCTGTAGATATTTAAGAAAAATCCAGAGTGCCAATGTTAAATCTGCCCCTGACCACTTCGTAAGATGTAATATGATCCCCAGCCAAAAGATCCCCTATCCTGCCGAAGCCCCCCCTTTCCAATCTAGCTAAACAATCCCCCTTAATTATCCTAGGGAGCTGATTGTTCCTGAGGCAAGGAGTGTATCTGCCAATTCCCAGTTTTTACAAGCACATAACCAGTTCCCAAAAGCAGGGTCTTGAACCTAGTTCTTTTGAAATAGCTTAGGTCAAAAAATGTCAGCAAACAGCCATTAGCCGCAGTCCCAATCAAAAGTTTGAAGATTGAAGGGACATAGCCTGGCGCGTCTCCCTCCCTCCCTAGCCTTGTCGTGAAATAAAGAACCATAATATTGCTTTGCTGCCGCTAAGTAGTATAGTATAAAATTGGGGAGCCCTCAACCCCCCTCTCTAGGTAGGCACGAAAAAGCTTTAGCCCTTCTAGTCCTCCTATAGGACCAGTTAAACCTATTCACCAACCTATCCATTAGTTTCAACCAGTCATTATGTATCTTTAGGGGGATTGTGCAAAAAACGTATAATAACTTTGGCAACACCATCATTTTAACAAGGTTGCACCTCTCCATTATTGAGAGTTTAAGATTGTCCCAGCGACTAAAATCCTTCTTGACTTTTTCAATGATAGGGGACAAATTTGAATTGACTATAGTATCTACCCTTGCTGTGATACTCACTCCTAGATATATCGCTTTGTCCACAATCCTGCTATGAGTGGCTGAAGTAATTCTGCTTATCAAGACTTGAGTTTTAGCCCTGTTCAACGAGAATCTTTATTGATTTCCAAATTCTTCTGCTATCTTATCCAGAGATCGCAGAGCCCTGTCAGGATCAGCAGTGATTATTGCCACGTCGCCAGCATAGGCCAACATTTTAGAGTGCCAGCCCTGAAGACTGACAAGGGGGATGTCCGGAGAGGCTTCCAACCGTCAAAGAAAGAGATCAATATACAGTGCAAATAACAAAGGAGAAGATGGGCAGCCCTGTCTCATTCTCCTTTACTCGCCGCACATGGTTCACAGTTCCTCTCCCCTAGATGAAACCGTGCTGCCGGACTGAGACAAGATGCTGTATTACACTGCTTAACCAACCCGCAAAGATGTTTGAATATAGCTTTACATCGCTGTTTAAATGAATAATTAGCCTATAAGAATCCAGGGCTGTAGGATACATGTCTTTCTTTGAAAAAAGAACAATATTAGCTATGCCCCAAGAGCCTGGCGGTGGTGCCCCTTCTCCAATTTCCTTAAACAGCTCCAGCATTTCCTGATGGATTTCTTTATTAAAAAAAACTTATAAAACTCTAAAAGAATACTATCTGTTCCTGTGGCTTTTCCTGATGGGAGAACTTCGAGGGCCACCTGAAACTCTTCTAATGAGATATTCGCCCCTAATAGGAGTCTCTCATCTTGGGTTGCCCTAATACTAGACACAAAATCTTCTGCGACCCGAGAAAAGCCTGTAGGGGTCGCTTTATAGCGATCAGTATAAAATTCCCTGAACGCCTTCCTGACCCCCCCAGGATCGGCTGCTACTCTACCTTGCATGTCCCTTATCTGGCTAATGTGCCCCGTGGCTTGATGTTGCCTAGCCCTGACTGTGAGGAGCCGCCCCACATGTTCACTGTACTCATAACATTCTTGACTCTTGGCTAGGTACCTCCTAGCAGTTTTTTCCATGGTGAAATCATTCAAACATGCCTTAGTTATAGCTATTAAATAAGATACTGGGGTCAAATTCCTCCCGATTGCTACCGCACTAATCAATTCTGTTTCTAGGAGACAACGGTTTTGGTATAATTCTTTAATCTGTCCCTGTCCTCTCTTTTGTTTAGCCAGACTGAACCCCAGGGTTTCACCCCTTCCCGCAGCCTTGAAGGCATCCCAGACCATTCCAGGAAATGCACTGCCCTTATGGATAGTAAAATATCCTATAATCCAATCCTTCATATGGTTCAGATATTCTGGATCAGATAAAAGTGCCCTCTCAAATTACCACTTTCTAGCCACCCTTTTTATTTCGTCAAGCAGGAGATCGAAAACAACAGGGTTGTGATCAGACATTACTCTTGGAAAGAGTTCCACCTGAGCCCCCAGAAAATAGTCCAGCCTGGCAAACTTGCCATTGGGGCTGAGTAATAAGTATATCGAGGCTCAGAAACTTTCAACGTAGGCCAAACATCAATTAATCCAACATCTCTCAAGAGATTTTTAAAAGATCTCAAGGTTGCGGCTTGCGCCGAGCGCTAGAGACTTTGCCGCCCCCAGGCCCTTCTCTAGACCCATTTACATTTAGATCCACACAAACTACATATGTTGCAGGCCAGGCAGGCAATTCCATAGCTAACAAAATAAATAAGCCAGGGTCATCTAAAACTGGAGCATGAATTGATCACAGTGTAAAAGCACCATTGCCAGCTTTGCACTCCATTATTGCCCATCTGCCATGCTTGTCTGCTGCTTTATGAACCGGAGTAACCGCTTTCCCTTTAGCTAAAATAGCTACCCCCTTAGTCCTAACGTCCTGGGTTGTATGACATACTACCTTCAAACCTAGAGAGTTCAACACACCACTATCAACTCCTGCTATATGGGTCTCCTGAAGGCAATATACATCTGCTTTTAAAAAGGTAAGATCTTCTAGCACCTTTCTCCTTTTAGATCGGTCATTGAACCCACAGATATTGATAGTGGTGATACGGAGCTTAGCCATCCCCCCAGAAGCTTGCTCTAGCCACCAACAGTGTCCCCCCAAAACTGATAGAGTCCCTATACTGCCGAGACACAGCCATCAACCCAAACGTATATTAAAACCCCAGCCTGTCCTTCAGTGCAATCAAAAAGACCAACCTTCTAAAGGTTCCTTGCTGCAATTTAGATTCAGATTCATCCATCCCCCTTCCCAACACTCTTCCCCCTCAAGCCCCTGAGACCCCTCTCCCCCACTCGAAATCCAGGCCACCACCCCCGTCTATGAAAGCAGCCAGATCAAACAGGTCAGTGTGATGGAGATGGCAAAAGACACTGCGAGCTCCCACCCCTAGCTCATTCTCCACACACTCCCATACCAATGTGATAACATGAAAGATACTGTACACGAGAGCCTAAGCCCCCAATATACAAAGAACAAACAATACCAGAAATTCTAAGGAAAGACTCAGCTATGTTTAGTCTGCTCCGCAATCTCCTGAGCTAACAAACCATGAAATATATATTGCTTCTATCTGCCAGAGCCTGTTCAAGATCGTTTCTAGCGTGTATTTCAGAGGTAAATTTGTTTACTGTCCCTCTAACTATTGTTTTCAATCTTGCTGGGGCCAGCAAAAAAGGCTCAAAGCCGGCATCTTGGTAAGGCTTAATGACCTGCCGCAGATGCCTCCTACGCTCCACTGTTATGTGGCAGAAGTCAAGACGCACAAAAAAGGAGGACTCCCGGTATTTCCTTCTTGCCTCTGACCGAGCCGTCTCAAAAATGGCTTGACATAACAGGAAATTACCAAAAAAGACTAAGATGGCCCTTGGCTGCCTCTGACCTCTGCTTGCATCCGTAGGTCTGTGGTGTGTTAACGGAAACTGGTGGACTCTCTAAACTTCTCGTTCCCAATCCCATCATACAAGTTCCGGAAAGGATTGAATATCATCCTTTCCCAAGCCTTCCTCGAGCCCAAGAAAGGGAAGGTTGTTCTTTCTCTGACGGTTTTTCCAGATCTTCCAACTTCCACATGACATCAGTCATTTGGGCACTATGAGACTTGGTCTGCTCTTAGACGGCAACCAACTCAGTCTCCAAAATGGTTGTTCTCGCCTCTAAATTGTTGAGCTGCACGCCACTCTCAGAGCAAGCATTTCCAACTTTCCAAACTGCGTCTTCAAGTTTTTTTGTGGCCTACCTGGCTTTTTCTCATCCGCATGGGTCTTAGCGCGGTGTTCCTTGATCGAGTCTAAGATCAGGGCCGGAGCGGGATCCAGAAATACCAACCCTACAGCCTGTGTCTGGGCGGAGCCTGTGTCTGGGCGGATGCTGGCTCTGGTGTTCATATTAGAATAGTCCTATCTCAGCCCGCTGCCAATAGTGGACTTCTCCCTGTCCTTTCGTGAGTCTGTGTTGCCCTTGGACCTCCTCCGGTACCTTTGGTGCTTGAAGGCTGTCTCGGGTGCTTCAAGTGTACTAGAGCCTGATGCTGAGGAGCTACACCTGGCTTCATTTTGACTAGCGTAAGAGTCCTCCGAGCGAGAACCATCAGTGAGCGAAAATAATTTATCAGCCCCATCAGAAGTAAGATCAGCTGCTGCTGTCAGACCGTTAGTTTCCGTATTGCAGTCCAAATCGCTCATGACTCCACTGGGAGCCAAGATAAAGAGTCATACGTAACTTTCCGCTCTTTCCCTGGGGCTCTCTGATTCGCCTCTCTGGGGGTACTGGCTGCCTCTGCCCGTTCACTGGTCTCCCGAGGGTAGCCAAAACTCCGATGAATAAGAGCCCCCTCACATGCCACCTTGGTCTCCTCCTGCTGCGCAGGTGATATCCCAGATCGATTATCTAATACAGGGCCTGTGCTCTGGCCTGACTTGTCAAGCTCCTGGAGTGCTCCCTGAGCTAGCTGGCCTCCGCTTCCGTCCTTAACCCTGAAAAAGGCAGTGATAGCTGGCTGCGGTGGGGCCAAAGATGGGACAAGACTGGCTTTGCTGGGCCCCGAACCTCCCTCCTCTGATACTTGTGTCACCCCCTGTTTTTTTACCACTGCTTGAGTGCGGTCTGGCAGATTCCTCCTCCTCCCCGCCCCATTCTCTCCAACCTGTTTTTGGCAGCACAAGACTCACTCGGCTTACTTGCACTCTCCTCGTGGACAGGCGGGAGACTCCGGTCTTGATCCATGCACCTGCACAGCAGCCCATGAGAATGCCTCTTTAGGATGTTTAGCAGCCTTAGGAGCCATAATACAGAGCGTCAAGGAAGCTAGCCCACAAGGAAAGCCTGGCTCTGTCTTCAAGGCTGTTCCCGAATATCCTGTAGGAAGGCCTGCCCACACACTCAAAACGCAGTTCAGGGACAGAGTCAGCCTCTCTGCCAAAACCGTCAGTGCTCTGACACACCTCCTTCAAGCTTTCAGCACACTGGGCTCAGCAAACATGCTAAGTCAGAATCTGCCCAATCTAATCAGCCCACCCTCCACACTCCAGGGGCTTCAAGAAATTACCACGCCATTGGACGCCGGCAACACTGCTGGCGAGATGAGGTGCTCCACGCAAGCACTGGAGAGAGGATCACCTTCCGCAACGCACAGCGGTCGCTCCGTAATGCAGAGAGTTACAGGAGAACGGAACGCCGGCGCAGAGGCCCGTGATCTCCGAGACACTTCCCAGACAGCATCCAGGCGAAAAGAACCATTGAGGGCTCTGGAGGAACACCGCGCCGTTGGGCGCTGAAAACACCACTGGCAGGTAAGGCCGTCTGAAGGTAGGTGTAGGGGGCCTGGGCAGAAGCTCAGCTGGAGTACTCCTATGCAGCCACCATCTTGCTTTCTACGCTAGCAGCATGCATTGCTAGCGTTTCTTTTAACATTGAAGGCAAAGTCATGAGAACTGAAGCAAGGTACCACTCCCTCCTAGTTGAACTCGAACTGTAGGATAAGGCCTCGGAGAGTGGAGACTTTTCATCGCAGGGAAGTTAACAAATTGAAATAAAAAGAATTGGCTAATGTAGTTGTTATATGCAAACCTCTAAAACATTCAACAGTCACCAGAGACTAGACTACTAGAACAGACTCAGACACAAGAAGAGAGTAGGCTAAGCAATGAAAAATTTAATTTATCAGAACAATGTTGAGCTACTACGAACTGTATGAAGTGGATAAGCTTAACCTTAGACGCAAATTAATACAGTGCCTGAATGATGATGCTAGCAATGAGATGTTCCTCTGAGAAAAATTATCATACACTGTGCGGGGTGGATAATATAATATATTGCCAGTGTGGGCTCTATAAGCTTAAGAATAAGATCCTCCTCACCCTGCACCGAGTTGGTTTTGCTTTCACCACATCCGCCTCACCAAGTGTGTGATCAATTAATGGTGTAAATTGTTAAGTGAATAAGTCAAAGTCCTGAAGCACACCCATATTTTTAAACTTTGAAGTTCCGGTCTGTTTTTTGTCAGGTTTGGCGTTCAACACTCATATGTGCTCCGTTCCTTTTGCACATTATCTGAAAACATCATAAAAGGTAGCACGCGGTTTGCGGGTCACCGTCGAGTTGCACAGCCTTATGCACACTGGTATTTCAATTAATACACATTCGCCATCGTATTTCCAAATTTTATTCCATTTTATTTCATCTTCTTTATTCCAATTTTGTCCATAACGTCAAAGGTATGAGATCCCATTGTCTTATGCATTTTAATTGCTCTAGAATTGCCCATCCGGGCCTATTCATAGGCATTTAGCGAACCCCGAATCCTCCGAATCATTCCAATATGATTTCTCCCAATGCATTTCGGTCAATAATGACCCTCGTCAGGGGTATCTATGATTGACAAAAATATGTATCAACCACATGTGTTCAACATTCCACACAGTACAAAATGATCAAAGTGATACAAACAACTATCACTCAGCGTGCAATGCATGCCAGCATTTACCTGTTCTTCCAGTGTGCTCGCCGTGATTGATTGGTGGCACATTGCAGAATGAAAATCCTCCTCCATTTGTTCGCGAAGCAGAGAATTGACTGTGTAAATCGAATTATAATAATGTCGCATGTGGGCCAGTACCTATGGTAGGAAAGGAATGGATAGATAGATAGTCACGGTCACTCACAGCCCAGGGTTGGTAGCAGGCACACATTTGTTTACTCTCCACCCAATGTCTTGCTTGAGGGAAATGGCTTTGGAGTGCGAGTCGCGATTCTTCTCTGTACACAGTTGTGAGTCCGACTCCAATCTGGCAATAAAAATGTGTTTAAGAGTAAGACGGGGGGATGAATTTTCAACTAGACACACACAAATAAAAAAGTAAATAATGTTCCCTAGCTATATATTATTATTGTTTTTTGGGGGCGTAAAAGAAAGAAAGCCTAGTAGTCAGGGAAGTAGCACTCGTCCTCAAACTCTGGTAGTTCACCCAGAAGTCAGTCATCTAACACACTACTTCCATGACCTGAGTCTCCATCATCTTCCTGTGGTACTTCACATATGGTGTAATCTGATGGTAAAAAGTGCTGATTTGTTTTGCTCATGGTTAATCACTCCACGTTTTGGAGCGAGAGACTGGTCATTCTCACTGTGACAACGGCACCAACAGCACTGAAAACCTGCTCAGCTGAGACACTGGCTACAGGGCAAGCCAAATAGTTTATTGCCAGACTGCTGAGCACTAGCCATTGGCGCCTCTTCCTATACCAATACACCAATGGGTTTTGATCAAGATAGACATCTGTTGCATCATCCAGATAGCCCTGGACAATTTGCTCAATGTTCATTGCTGGTGCTCCACTGTGCTCGATCTCTTTTGCCTTTGCCTCAGCGCTGGACTTAAGCCCTGCCAGTAGAAACCATTCAGTTGCAGATTTGGGGGCTAATGTTCCTGGTCTTGGGGTTGTTGATGGTGTTCTCATTGGTTTTGACTGCTGTGAGCCACCAGCACTGCCCTCAGGCTCTGAACTTGAAGGCTGCCCCACAGGACTTGTGCCCTGGACTAGTTGGCCTCTAATTTCCTGCCATTCTTTTTTTTATCTCACTGCCTTGCTCAGCTATCCATGTTTTATATTTTCTAACATCCCCATCTGAAAAAGGAATGAAAGTGGGCAGTAATGGCTTGTACCATGGATCAAGAATTGTGGCACAGATGTAATGTTTGGAGGACTCAACGTCTCTTTGTACCCTTGCATCAGCAGACAAGAGAAGGATTAAGCTCTCCACCAAGTCATAGGCATCATTTTTTCCTCCACACCTGTGTACATTGCAGACACCTCCTTTAGCTGTTCCTGCAGCATGTACAACAATGGGATAGCTTGGCCCATGGTACTATCTTCTTTGCTGACTTGGCGTGTGAACATCTCAAAATGAGTGCTTTAACAGGCATTCTATTATCATTCTGAATGACCCTCAGCTGTATCCGGGCTTTAAATGAATGGATGAATGAGTGCAGATTCTTCTGCAGGTGGTGACTAAGTTGCTTACTTGGTCTTCTTTTTTGAGAAAGCTCTGTACAATGATGTTGATGCAGTGCGCCAAACACAGGACCCTAAATTAACCACCATCGGACATGGCTTTAACTATATTACTGCCATTGTCCATGGCAACCAATCCAATCTTAAACCCTCTTGGTCACAGCCGTTCAAAGACCTTGTTGTTAAAATCTTTTAAAATGTTTGCAGCTGTATGTGATTTCTTCATTGCAAACATCAGTACTGTGGCATGCTTCCGAGCAGCATTAAAAATCTAGCCCCCACAAAAGAGATTCAGTGTGCCATGATGCACATGTAATCACTCGGCAACTGGTCCACATATAAACGTGCCTCCGCTGTCGGCAGATTCCCGACCGCAAAGGCGCGTTTACCCCGTCTTCAAATTGACAGTAAGATCTATCGAAGAGGGCTTTTTCAAGTGAATTACCCTAAGGGGACCACGTTTTCAGCATTAGACCCTAAAAAGAATACCAGGAGGCGGTACTATAATTGAGTTTGGGAGCACATAAGAAAGGGATTTATACCAGTGCCTCCTCCTGACCTTACTGGATGTGCATAACATAAGACTTGGAGTTCACCAAATTAATTAGGGTGACCTACTAAGAGTGAGGTTCTACAACCCCTCGAAATTTGACTATAAAAGGATGATCGCAGCTGATTGAATACAGATACCCTTGGTCCAGAACAGATTTTTAGTGTGCTCTGGGAGACATCGTTTTTAGTCCTCATGAAGGTGGTGTTTAAGCAGTGAGACCCACCAAAACGCGTCAACGCTTTTTGACAACGGGCCTACTGTAGATTGTGAAGAGACATTTGTTATTATTGTTATAATTGATTTACACAAAATCCAAATGTCACTATAATTCATTAATTCTGTCTGATGTACATGCCCATTTATATGATTTGAAATATTTTTTCTTGCAGTTTCTCTGGCTATTGTATCAAGTTGTGTGGTGTCTACAATTTGTTTACAGTTCCTGTGAAATAGTGTTTTTATCCTTTTTATGTTTTATTAATACTGAATAAAATACTTGTATTCTCTTAGCTTCTAGCTTCGATGGTGGTGGGGTTTGGTTCTGGTGCTATTATATATTATTTTCTGTATGAGTGTATGATGGTATGGGTCTTGGTGAACCAATTTGCCCAAAGGGGAATTCTTTCTGACTAAGGTCTTTTTGGTGCCCTACTCCTTTGGTGGTAAAGGGGCCCCTCTCATTCTTTTTGAGACACTTCTCTGAGTTTCCTGTAATGATTGGGTACTAGTTTGCTATAGAGATAAGTCAATGTCAACATCGCTGCTCGTCGGCGTTGCCGTGATTAGACTGGCTGCATCTGTGACAGACATGGGCTGGGGCCTAGATTGGGGTGGGTCCACTGATTTGCGGGTGCTGCTCCCAGCTTGCTCCCCAGTGGCCATTGCGGCAGGCACAGTTTTTTGTTTTCCCAAAAACTTCTGGGGTGACTTACCAGTGGTGGTGGTGGTGGTAAGCACCTTCTTCTTCTCACTGGCTACTTTATTGGTAGTAGTTTTAGGCTTAGCAGTGGCACTTTTCTTTGGGATCATCTTGAAGCTGTCAGTTAGCAGTGGACCGTAGCTTCACAAGTTGAAGAGATGTCTGTTGTGTGGGTCACTCACACATCATGCTGTGCACAGGCCTTCTTTCTTGCAGTACTGCGAGTGATGTGTTGTTGTTTCTTGTTGTTGTCTTCTTGTCGTGCACCTAAAAGAACAGACGCAAGAAGGACATCAGTGAAACGTGGCATTGCTGCTGTTCAATTAGTAGCACAAACAGAAAATATCATTTGTTGTGTGGTCACTGCTGTTACTCCCTTAATTAACAATATACTGTAAATGGATCTACTCATTCGTAAAACAAAAAAAACCACCAACATATAATTACTTTCATGGTGACAGACCACTCAGGAAAAATACGAGAGAACAAAAACAACAACAAAAACATACAGATGAAACTGTTACTTTATGTGCGGCATGTGACGTCACGTCACTCACGACGTGGGAGGTGCACCTGACAAATGAAATGACAATGGAAGGTATAATCCCGAGACAATGAATGCCGCTGTTGTGCATCTATAGCAGACATGGGGTTGATTTGATTGCAGCAAGATGAAGCGGGAAATGGTATAAACAAAGAATTAAAAAAATAAAATGATACAAAAAAGTAAAAAAATAGACCACCAGGCAAAGATGACCCACCAGAGAGAAGGAGGACTTCCTGGGACCCAATAAAGAGAAGATCCACTCTGATATGCAGCAGGTGGACCCTATCGGACCTTATGAAGACATGATCCACCCTACACAAAGATGACCCCCATGGGGCACCAAATAGACATGATCCATTGGGTGTACAGCCGGAGGACCTCATGGGATACCATTCAGAGATGACACCATAATATACAGTTTTAAGACATAATTTACAAATTAATAAAATAAAATTGGAAAAATGTTACTAATTGAAAATAAGTGAAGTTATCCTCAAAGATATAGTAATAAGTTATTATTAAACTGCTATCTCATTGCTCAACCAATCATGAAGCCTATGGCAAAAGGTGCTGAATTTGTTTGGCCGCACAAAATGGCTGCCAACCAGTGCCACATTGTCATCAATAACAACACTGAACAGGAAGGCATTCATTGGGAACAAGGAGAAGACATGCAGGCCTATAAGGAAAGCACACTGGCTGGATCCACAAAATGGCCACCAGCCACATGGTCACAACAAGAAGGTGGAGGCCAACAACAAAGAACGTATGAAGGGTTATGGCATAAGCACACTGGCTGCCTACACAAAATGTCGGCCAGCAACATGGTCACTCACAAGTCACAACAAGAAGCTGGAGGTCTAGAACAAAGAACGCATGCAGGCCTATGGCAAAAGAACACTGCCTGCCTACACAAAATGGGCACCAGCCACATGGTCACTCACAAGTCACAACAATAAGCTAGAGGTCTAGAACAAAGAACTCATGCAGGCCTATGGCAAAAGCACACTGGCTGCCTACACAAAATGTCCGCCAGCCACATGGTCACAAGAAAAGGCAGGAGGCATGTAAACCAATCAAACAGCATATGCAGGCCGAGGCCAGGACAGTGTACTGACTTTACAAAATGGCCCTTGGCTAGTGGCCACAAGACATCTGGAACAAGCCAAAGGTTGGTCTATGGCATAAACACAAACACACACACTGGCCAGACAAAGGAGGCATGGTAAAACAGAGAAAACATCATTAATTCTGCAATTCCAAAACTGAAAACAATTGGGCTAAAAAAATTTTGACAACAAGACACATCCTTCAAAGGCATTACCCCACCTAGTCCTGGCTCCCAAACACTGTTTGCAAGAATAAAAAACATGAAATACCACAAAAAAAGGACATTTTGTATTTCAATCAAACTCCATCCATGGCCTAAATGCTGTAAACATTACAGAAACTGTTGTTTATTACACTCTTGACTAGCACTGGACATGCTGTCTGGAAGGCCAATTAGCAGACTACTACTAGACCACATAATCAATCAAAATTTCAAATCTATTAAAGGACATGCAGAAAATGTAGTAAACTGTGAAACATTTTTCCTTTACAAAAGAAGAAATATGAAATGCAAAGAAATCACTGGGCCCCTACTGAAACAACAGGCCACCCACCACAATTAATGTAAAAAATCGATTAAAAGTACAAATAAATCCAGGTGCATGTCCCCAGTCGAACAAACAACACAAGTTTTTCAAATTACTTATGAAATCTCAAATTCAAAGTCCTTAAATCCAATGGGATATGCAGCAGACACAAACAGTAATCCTTCCAGCTCCAAATGCAAATGAAAAGTGACCAGATGGACAAAGCACTGGAAGGAGCCGGCTGAACAGGAACAGGAAGTTGGAGACTCTGGGGCACTTCCATCGAGTTGAAAAACAAGTAATAAAAACAAAAAAAAGACTCCTTGCACAAAAAACCACTGCCAAATGTCAATTTGAGGAGGTTTTAAACTCCAAAACGTCAGTTCGGGAAGATTTTGATGCGCGGTAGATCCTGTTCGTTCAAGATCACGTACAGCAGAAAAGTTCGCCGGAAGTCGCTGGCGTACCTGAATGACATGTTGATGAACTCAAAATCTCATTGGAGCATGCACCAGTTAGTAAATCTCGCGGCGCCTGCTCCTGAAAATCTCATACGCGATTACGAGCGCCCGGCAAGTCGCACCCCACGAGCGCTAAATTGCATTTCGAGCGTGCAGACCAAAAAGAGACATGATCTAGCCGCATATTCCTTACCTGTGAACCTCCAGGCATCAAGCTGGATCTAGAAGATTTTTCTTAGCAGTACCCCTGGTGGCGTCGGTCAATTCCGCGTGATGTCATATGGCGTCAAGTTATCATGACATCCACGCCGTTGGGGCACTTTTTGCTTAAAAATTGTATATAACACACGTGACTTCTGTGAACATGAGTCTCCATGCTTCACATGATTAAATATAATTAATATACAGAACACTGTTTGGAATTATTACAACAGGTAATGCTATAGTGTTTTTTCATTTAATATTGTTTCCACTGGGGCCAATTTCTCCTGTGCCACATCAGGTTTACTCAGACATCGAGTAGCCAGACGCCCTGAGCCGGGCGTGGCATCTAGTTGCCACTGTCGAGGGAATTGCTCTGCCCAGCGAGTCTGTCGTGTCAAGGCCACAGCGTATAGTAAACTTTGCTGCATCCCTCCCATCTACAACAGCTTGAGAAAGGACAGCCCAGGCCTCCTCCGGCACTTGTGGTAGCACTTGGGCAACCATCTCCAACAGGGAATGGGAGAAACGGGCCAATAGGCATTCGGCATTTACTGACTGCAATGCTAGGCTGGTGGAAGAAAATATTTTTCTTTCCGAAGCTATCCAGCCTCTTGGATTCCCTATCCGGGGGTGCCGAAGGGAACGCGCAATGGGAAGTAGAGTCTTGGACCAACAAGCTCTCGGGGGTTGGGTGAGAGGTGAGGACACTGGGTCGCCCCAGTGCAGAGCGATAGCGGCGGTCAGTCGTTCGATTCACAGGAGCACCTGTTGGTGGTTTGGACCAGGTCCTCAAATCATCAGTCAAGGCCTCATTAAATGGCAGCAAGGGTTCCGTGGTGGAGGCATCAGGCTCCAGGACCTTCCTTCAAGACATTTGTCTTGACTTGCACAGTAGGAAGCTGCAGGTCCAAGACCTCCACAGCCCTATGCACCACCATGGCGAAGAAAGCCCCTCCTCCATAGCCAGGTTCGGAGAGGAAAGCATGCCAGGCTCTGGAGAGGTATCCAAACCACTGGCATCACCCAGTTCCTCATACCAGTCCACTGCTTCTGTCTAAGGCAGGACTTCTAAGGGGTACTGCATCCCCTCCCACTCCTCCTCCAATTCTAGCCCTTCTGAATAAGGCTGAGGATACGACAGAGCCCACGGCCTCTGTTCTCGGCGTCTGTGGACACCCAACTGGCTCCGTATCATTGGGGATAAGAATAGGGCTGGTGCTGCCAGTAGGTGCTGCCAATGTGGAGGGTCTCGGCATTGGTAACGGCATCGGGGAGGGTCATTGTGTGCGACCAGTCTGGATCCGTGAACGGATCCATGAGGAGCCTTAGGCGCCGGAGTATAACCCAGAGGAGCTCCTTCCGCTGAGCCAGCGGGGCTTAAAGGCTCACTGGGAGGGTCAGGCCGCCCAAGTATGGAGCACATGGAGTCATAAAACTCTTTACTGGGCGGGAGTCGATCTTGGCCCTGAAAAGGGAGGAAAACATGGAGCCATGCTAGGCACCCGCTCCGTGGAGCAGAGGCTCGAAGGCCGAGTCTCCTTGGGTGATGGACGGAGTGAAGTCGCAGCATGCTTTGACTTCTTGTGTTTCTTATGGTGCTTCTTACCTGACCCCTTCGAAGACTTGTATCCCCCGGAGCAGTGCTTGGACCTTCCTCTCGACCAAGAACAATATCTCCAATGCGCTGGACATCTGGTCGCAAGCAGTTTTAGGGACCACTCCCTCAAAGCTTTCAGCACCATGGCCCAGCAGTCGGAGCACGACTTCAGGTCGTGGTCATGCTCCAGGCACCAGGGCCATTCCTAGGACTTTTGGGGCCCTGGGAAGAAAGTGAATGTGTGAGGCCCCCCTAATTTCCATATAACATGAAATCAAAGAAAATAACATCATAGAAAGTGCCATCAATTGACTATTGTTGAGCGACTTTACAAGAAGCAGCTTTCTTGGGGCGGATATCAGTAAAACAAAAACATAAATATAAACACTAATACAATAAGCACACATATTTTAAATTTCAATTAACTGGCAAAAACATATTATTCACACTGGATGGAAGGTTTGGCCTAGGTCTCTCCAAAACTTATAAGTTCAATCAAATGTTAATTTGTTTCCAGATTAGTGCATTAGAGACGTATATGTGTATGCAGTATTTATATAGCTCAAACCAAGCTGCAAGGCTGCTAAGCACTGTACAGGGTCAAAGACACTATCAACATACGACAGGTGGAGTAGATGGTTTGTGGATCGTGACTGCATCATGATTTATTTTTATGTTGAGTATTTGCTGTTACCTACATAGAAGCTGACTTCAGGTTGTCCGGATGAATATTGGAATAACATTTTAGAGCCTTGGGGCCTAACTGGGAAAGGCCTTTTTCAATTTTCTTCCCACTTTTTAGCACATCTTCTTCTTCTTTCGTCTGACAGTGTCCTTGCTGCAGGTGTGTGGAGAGTCACTGGAGATCTCAAGCTTGTCATCCAAGATTGCAGGGGTGTCAGTTGTATAGTGCAAACTTAGCCTAAAGCAGCGACGCACTGTACAGGGGCAATGACAAGAATAAAGTCAAGCAGTGATGCAAAAGGTAGCTGGTTTGTGGACTGTTAACACATTGCAATAGCTTGGCAAATAATGCAGCTGAGCTTGAAGGTGGTACAGGCCCGCAAGGGGGATCTGTGGAGTTCCAGCCTGGTGTTATGATGTGGTCATATTTCTTCATGCCCTAGGGAGGTGTGCTGCACTATGTAGAATGATGCAGATTCAGTTAACAGATGTTTTAAACATCTTTTTATGACAGTTGCTCAGCATACATGGGCAGGTTCATACATGTAAAATCATGACAGAACTCGAGAATAGAAACACACCATGTTTACAGTGTCCATTAAAGTCAACTGTATCACAAAGGCTTCCAACTGTAAAATAGGCACATCTCAGCATAGTTCAATATACTACTTAAGCCTCTTTCAGTTAACCGATTTGAGATACATCTCCTCTCATTTGATTTCTTTTATTTTTGAACAAAACTTGGAAAACACATGTTTAAATCCAATTAAATAAAGCTGCGAGCCAGACCCACTCACCGGTCCATTTCCTTGGACCTCACAGTGCTGGACTATGGCTACAAGACCCATGGGGGAGAGGCCAGGTCTCTAGGGTTGCGCCTGGTCATTATTTTACTGGCATGGGTAGTATTTTCATGTCTAAAACAGAGCAAAGAAGCAAAGAATCTTGAAAGAACTTCTAGGGATATAACAATAAAGAACAAAATATCCGTGCTTCAGCAGCCAAGCAGAATCTCTCAAACTGCACAAAATATAAAGACAAATGGTGTAAGCAGAGTTCTTGGTGGACCTCAATTTATCATAGGGGACATCAGCCTCTGCAGTGAGTGACATTAATTCAAGCATTTCATCCTTTGCTTTTTGGTATACTTTAGTGAGTCGCCCTAAGTGGGACGGGTGTGCTCAGACATGGGTCCTGTGCACACTGTGTCACTGGAACGAAGCTGCACCTGCCTGATGATCTCTAACTATGGCAACATCTGTTCTAGGTTGCTTGTGTTCTGGGTCAGGGCGGACCTGGCCCGGTAGTTCAGTCTGGACTGCTCCCATTGGAGAAGGGTCAAGGCTGATTTGCATGTGGCTTGGTCCAAACTGAGGTGGCATGTTGACAAAATAACGATAGATTGGGATGCAGCCGGAGTAATTACTAGTTGCTGTGATTAATTCAAGCATCCATCCATCACTTTTTGTATATTTTTTTGAGGACAGTAAAATACAGCCATAATTTTGGCGCACTGGACCCATAACTCCAAGAGGTCACTCTGTGCTTGCTGCACTATGCCCTTCAGAGGGACCTCTTGCCCTGGGCCTTGAAGGCATGGTCCAGTGCTGCAAGGCCCAGAACAGCAGGCTTCCTCTCTTGAGCCTCTCAGCACTGGGCTATGGCTGGTAGACCTAGGAGAGGATGGACCTTTCCTGCCATTCGCAGCTCTGGATCATGGCTGTGCGGTGCATGAGAGAAGAAACCAGTGGCACAGTAATGTAGCCATGGACCCTGATGCAAGATAATGTTGCTGGACAGTAAAATTCAGCCATAATATGGGTGCATTGGGTCAAGAGCATCCTTGAGCCAAGGTGCCACTGCACCTGCTGCACTACTGACAGCTATACCCTTGTGAGAGGCCCCCAATGAGCTTACAGTCATACTCCTGCTCTGTTAAGCTCATGGACTGGTGCCTCCTCTTATGAGAGTCCAAATATGGCCAGCTGCAATGCCCAGAGGAGGGAGGGCCTCTCCCTGGCCTCACAGCTCTGGAACATGGCTGCAATGCCCATGGAAGATATTTGACATCAAATCTCAGTTTTATGATGCAAATAATCCCCATGTTCTAAACCCGAGAAGGATGTTAAGAGAGGCGAGGAGAAGCCGCTTCACCTTGCCATCAGAATCACTGACACCCCAGTTGTGGTCTAGTGAATTAGTTGGAGATATGGAACCAGGAGAAGTATATTTTAACCCTGGTCTCCCATTTGGCCAAATGTTGTGCTCTTGGGCAATCAATTTTCAGAATTTTTTGCCAGGGCCACTGGAACTATGCAATTGTGCGGCCACTGCACTTTTCACATAATCAAAGATTTCCTTCATATTCCATCATCTGCAGGTTTTAACAAAAAATGTTTTAGTTAGTAGCTCAAATGGTTCAAATGCTCCTAATGACACATGTTGCCGCACAGCCAAAATCCTTTGCAAAGCTAGACTGGTTACCTTTCTGTTGCTTATTGCTACCTTTTCATGGTAAACTAGTACTAATTAGGTGCAACCACAGCCAGGCATTGCTAATAAGTGCAAAAAGGACAATATAGTGAGGTAATACTATCATAAAAAGTGCAGAATTACGTCGCATAGTGTTGGAGGGAGGGCCACCGGGTAGTCGGGGAGACTATTCCGGGCACCTTCCTACCGCAAAGGTATAGCCGAGCGCCGCTGAGAAGCCCCCTCGGGGAGGTCCTTCTCCTATGATCGTACTAGGCCCAGTTACACCACCACACAGGACTCAATAGCAGTTGCAAGATTAGATTCTTTATCGGCAGTAATACGGGCAATATTTACAGAGGGATCGAGGGATCCTACCAGAGTCTCAATGTTCGTTAAGAGGATAGGGTAGCGGGACAGTCTTAGTACCAACCAGGTACGGGAGGGCTCTGTGCCAGACCTTGGATGCTGGTCTCAGAGCGGCTCGGACGTGGAGAGCCGCGACGGCGTCTGCAGGGCTCGGATGGTAGTTCCGCTTAGGTCGAGCCGCGACACGGTCTGCAGGGCTCTGGTGGTAGGTCCGCTTCGGTCGAGCCGCGACGAGGTCAGCTGGGCTCAGGTGGTAAGGTTCAACAAGGTCGGGCCACGACAGCGTCAGCAGGGCCCCAAAGGTTCGTGAAGGTCTTTAAGCACGGTGGAGCCGCGACGTCGTCAGCAGGGCTCAAGTGGTGGTTCAGGGTGAGTCTTCTTCCGTAGGGTCAGCTGCGATCCGATCAGCAGGGCTCTTGACTCCAGGATACAACTACTGCCCTGTTGTCGGGTCGCCCCAGATATAGGACGGGAGCCCTTTGATGTCCGGACCCTTGCGCCCGGAGGGGGCAGAGAGGCCGGGTAGGGAGCGGCCAGACGCCCAGCAGGAGAGGCACCAGGCCCCAGAGAGCTGTGGGGCGGTCACACCCAGGTGTGGAGAGACGGTTGGGGGTCCCATCGATACTGCCCTCCGCCGGGAGTGGGAAGGGCTCACGTGGTATCCCCCGGGCCAGGGGTTGGCGTCTCGATGTCGGGCCTCGCTGGGACCGAGGCCGGGTAGAGCAGGGTTATACAGATGGTCACGTGGAGTGACGTGCAATCCAAGATGGAGGAGTCCCGATGTGCATGGGACCTCGTGCGGCTTAGCGCGGGGAAACAGGACCACGCCACGAGGCCGGCTCCCACACATAGTATGCCTTTTCTTGGTGCATAGTTTACTCTACTCTGACACATATGTTGACCCTCCCCTGCCACATAATTCCTGTGGCCCTTCTTATTACTCTGCTGCTCCCTTTTTTGGCAAGAATGGGAGTATTTTGATTTAATGTGAAAGCTGCCAGTCGCTGAGATTTTGTTTTTAAATGTTCTGAATATTTCCTGAGAGAAGGTAAGTTCCCACTCATATGTAATAGGCACCTAAAAGCAGCACAGTGGGAAACATATACCTTTGCATCAAGTAGCAGTGTACTGTAGTCCTAGGTGTACTAGTTTAACAAACTGTTTGATCCTTGACAAACAATACTCTTTTGGTGCCTCGTTCACTGATCTGACTATCCAGCAGCACTTTGAAATAGGCTTAATGTGAGAAACGCCAATGGACACTGCAGGGCCCCTCCTGTGCAGAAACTCCCCCCCCCCCCTAGACACTGACGAGAATCTCTTGCACCTGCATGGTGCAGGGCCCATCCTGTGCAGCAACGTTCCCGCCCAGACTGTGACAAGCATCTCTTTCACAGCCCATCAAGGGCTGAAAGAGTGAGGGCTACCTGTCTTTTGAAATGGCCCCTTCCCCCATTCCTGGCAGCGCTACACGTGCCTGCGAGGCCCAGGAGAGACAGGCCCCTCCCCTGGGCCTCGCAGTGCTGGAGCATAGGTGTGAGGCCCAGGGGAGACAGGCCCCTCCCCTGGCCTCGCAGTGCTGGAGCATAGGTGTGAGGCCCAGGGGAGACGGGCCCCTCCCCTGGGCCTCGCAGTGCTGGAGCATAGGTGTGAGGCCCAGGGGAGACGGGCCCCTCCCCTCGCCTCGCAGTGCTGGAGCATAGGTGTGAGGCCCAGGGGAGACAGGCCCCTCCCCTGGCTTCGCAGTGCTGGAGCATAGGTGTGAGGCCCAGGAGAGACAGGCCCCTCCCCTGGCCTCGCAGTGCTGGAGCATAGGTGTGAGGCCCAGGGGAGACAGGCCCCTCCCCTGGCCTCGCAGTGTGGAAATTTAGTTCGTATCTGAACATTATCTGCGCCATCTTGTCTCTCCCCAAGCGCCACACGTAGAAAACGCGCGACGGCCATTTTAGGCACCATGGTCTCATTGCCGATCGCCAGCGTGCCCCTCAGGCGCTGCAAACGTCCCCCGCGCGCCGGCCACCCCCGCTCTCTCATACATGGGCCATAAACCCTCTCCTTCTGCGCGACCCTGCCATGGAACCACATCCCGCGCCTGACCAACACCTCCTTTCATCCCATACATGGTCATACATCCTTTTGATAACCCCCTTCCTCTGCGCCCGATTGTCCGAACCGATCCCAGGCCATCACCTAGCCCTGCGGATGAAGTTTATTGCCCCTACTGTAAGGGAAACACCTCACATCAAAGGGATTACAGTAGATCAAGGCCCCCACCCCCTGAGACCCAACCAGTCGCACACACCCCCAGGAATTGGCGGAATGTCCAGCTGTGTGATAGCCATCTCCTACTGTGGGTGGGGTGGGGACTTCTACTGTAGATATGTGTGGGAAAAAGCTTGAAGTGGGGATTCCAAGGATGTCTTTCCGTACATCAAAGTCTCAACAAGAATGTATCACGTGTAATAAAGCAATAAACCTGTGTATAAGAGGCCAGGCCTCAGAGATGTGGGGAGAGCACCTCGAGACGATACCTTGCTGTCCAATCTGACGTGTTCTGCTCCGACGGAATAAAACTTTGTTTCCTGCCTTCCAGTCTCCGGCGCCTGCCTCTTTTGTTGGCAAATTATCGAATGGTATAAGAGGCGATTACCGCCGGGCAATACTTGAAAGGTTATCGACTGAAGGTGCCGCTACCATTTAACAATTGGCGTCCCAAGCGTGGGGCCCATCAGCGACACGTGGATCCAGTGGGAGAGGTCCTGACGACAAAGTGAACGACTGCAACGATCGAGAAGAGCTCCTGCCTGATAGACCCTCGTCTGGCAGCCGATCATCCGAACTTCACTGGTTCCGAACAGACCTCTCTCGAGTGATCTACGGTCCTGACTGGGAACCGTCAGGAGTGCCGCGGCAAATACGGAGAGTAGAGGACGATCGGGCACTGGAGGCGGAAGACGGGAAACTGTCCATGCGGTCCGGGTAAGGTCGTGTAACACGACGAATTGCGAAACGATTGATTGATTGATTGAAAATACTAGTATTGCTTACTTGATTGTTCTTTTTGAGATATTCGCTGTCTACAAACGGGGAAGAGTAGAAATACTCTCTCTTCCTTTGCAGATAGTGAAGGGTAGGTAACGCAGACTTTTGTCCCCGTTGTAACCCGTCGTGCCTATTTTTTTCTCCCCACTGATTGATTGTCCGAACATTGATTGTTTTGAAGAATATTGGTTCTTTGAGATATTCTCTGTTTGCAAATAACGAAGAATAGAAATATTCTGTCTAGTCTTTGCAAATAGCGAAGGGTAGGTAACGCAGACTTTTGTCCCCGTTGTAACCAGTCGTGCCCATCTCTTTCTCACCATTTGATTGATTGATTGTCCGAACATTGGTTGTTCGATATTGGTTCTTTGGAGGTATTCTCTACTTGCAAATAACGTAGAATAGAGATATTCTATCTAGTCTTTGCAAGCAGTGAAAAGATAGGTAGTGCAGACTTTTGTCCCCGTTGTAACCCGTCATGCCTATCTTCTCCCCACTGATTGGTAGTTGGTTATGCCCGGACCGCTTATTAGAGATGAACCATCCGGCTCCACTGGAAGGCACCCCTAATAAGGACATGTTTACTAAATATGGACTAGTCGCCGTAGCTTATAGCAAACTATGGCATAAATATACAAAGAAGGACCCCGAGAGTCAGTGGCCACTGATGGGATCCTTTGATGATCATAAAATAGAAACGCTAGAAATAGCTCTACGTAGTAATAAAACGACGCCTACTATGCTTGACAGTATCGGCATGTGGCGCAAAGAAGCAACACAACGGAAAAAGAGGGAAGAAGTAAAAGCAGAAAAGGAATTGCGTAAGGCAGCTCACCTTGCCGCTAGGAAGTTACAGGAAGAGATAAAGGAGAGAAAGGAAGCTAAACTAAAACAAGAGTTTGAAACATCAGGCCAGTGCCCTGTTAGGACCTCCTCTACGCTCTACCCTGAGTTACCTTCCAAGCAACGAGTGAATGACAAATTACTATTAGATCCCCCGATCATCTACATGCCCCCTCCATATGCTCCCTCCCAACCCATAGTGCAGCACCCGCAACCCCCGAACGCAAGCGAAAGCAGTACCAGGGCCTCGGTCCTCACGGCCTCCGCGCCGGCCGAGCCACTTGTACTGAACACAACGTTAGCAATAACGCTAGATGACCCTGAGATGAGAAAGAGGGATTCCGCCAGAGTGAATCGACTAACAAAGGATGAACGAGCCAAAATCGATAAGGTAGTAAGAACACTAGTAGAACGGAAGGAAAGTGAGGAGTATGTAATAGACATGTATAACTCGCATGCCGACAACCACAGACGACACTTTGTCGTACGACTTTGTTATCACACCCTGAATGCCTATGAGGATAAGTACCAAGATCGAGGTCCCGAAGGCTTAGCGACCTTGTATAGGAAGGTAGATATTGGGGAGGGGGGAGAGAGCGATGTAACGGACCTCTTCACTCGTACACTCGAAGTCTTCCGGCATCTTAAAGAACACAGACAGACAACCAAGGCAGAGACCCCCATAGCGACTGAACCCCAGGCAGGAAAAGCTGATACCATGATGCCCATCAAGGAAGCTGCTCCTTACTGGGTCCCCCCACGAGGTCAGGGAACACACGACGACATCAACCACCAAGATGCGAAGGGAAGGGTTGTATATAACTGGGTCTATCAGCCATGGGACCGACAAGACATCTTGACCTTTAGAAAAACCCTACCCGACTTAAGAAAGATCCCGACTGCCTTTTACACAGAACTAGGTACGGCCTTAGGTTCAACTATAATGACCTTGGCGGATATCGATTTGTTCTTCGGGTTGTGTCTGCCGGCGGATGTGTGGAAGCAAATCCGGAAAGTCGACCACACTGAGCCGTTCGGATATACCTGGGCACAACTCGATACCATAGACAAACAGCGAGGACCTGGACAGAAACCTCTAAAGGCCATATTGGAACTCCCAGACAAGATTGTACAGAAATTGAAGACCCTAATCCCAGAAAGGAAGGTAGACTGGTCGATAGTGACGGCTTGCCGCCAGAAACCCCAGGAGGATGTGTCTGAATACTTCTCTCGATTCGAAACAGTGTTTTCCGATTATAGTGGCCAGGACATGGCCACTGCAACCGGACACCACCTCTTTGTCCAGAATTATGTGAAGGGTCTGTCACAGGACGTCTCCCAGAAGTTACAGACCAGCGAGAGTAGTTGGGCAGCCTCCAAACCCGCGGCTATCCTCCAGATGGCCCAGTACTACGAACACCAAAAGAATGAAAACGATAGGGCGTCCGAGAGAAAGAAAAAGGAACTGAAGGAAAGGGTAATGATCGCACAGCTGCAAGGGGTGACCATAGGAAGGGAACCTCCCAAGGGAAATTACCAACCGACTGCTCCTAGAAAACTACCCCCTAGAGACCATGCACCCACACCCTACGGTGGATTCAGGGACTTAGACGAGAATCAGTGCGCGTTCTGCAAAGGGTTTGGACACTGGAAATCCCAGTGCCCGGTCCTTCTGGATATGAACAAGGATAGGGACACAAGAGACATAGCAAATAGCCCCAGAAGTAGAGGACAGGGACGAGGGTACACGAACGACACCACCAACGACAGGCCAGGCAGACCAAACACCTTTGACTGCCCCCGACAGAACCAGTGTCAGGAGTCCGACTATGAAAACGCCCATGACTTCGCATAGGACCGCCAGGGGCAAGGGAGGGATCCAGTCGAACTCCGTGTTGACCAGCAAGGTCCTTACGTCACTGCTAAGGTCCTGGGCACAAAGTCTCCATTTTTGGTAGATACCGGGGCGACACGTAGTGCATTATCTAAACGACTGATTCCGAGGGCACCCTTGTCTGGCTCACACGTAACCTCAATAGGCTTCGATGGAACGCCCTCCACTAATCCCTTGTCCGCACCAATCTCCTTTGACTTGGAAAATAACACCACTGACACGACGTTTCTGCTCTCCTCCAACACCCCCGACGCTATTATGGGTCTTGATTTACTAAAACATTTCCGAGCTACCATCAGATGTTCCCCAGACAGAGTCCGAGTTATACTGCACGAAAACCCAGATCTGTTCAGGCCTTGTCTCACGCGACGTATGTTCTCTATAACCGATGCTGACTTGTCCCTACTCGACACGTTACCCTCACACCTGTGGGCTAAAACCGACTCAGACGTAGGACGCATGGTGATCGACCCTGTACACATAACTGTCCGACCGGACACGGTGCTCCCAAAGCTTCCACAGTATCGAATATCGCCCGAAGGCGAGAAGGCATTGCTGGAAATCATCCAGTCCCTAGTCGACGCAGGAGTGGTGGAAGAAGTAGTCAGTAATGTTTGCAACAGCCCTATCCTACCCATTGTAAAGAAACAAGGCGAAGGAGATGGGAAAGCATACCGCTTCATTGTTGACTTACGAGAAGTTAACAAAGTAGTCATACCTCAGTAGCCCATAGTCTCAGACATCACCACCATCCTCACCCTGATTCCATCCACTGCCACTACCTTCACTGTTATTGACCCCAAGAACGCATTCTTTTCCATCCCCATCCACCCAGACAGCCGCTACCTTTTTGGCTTCACCTTAAAAGCCCGTTCGTACAGATTCTGTAGGGCACCCCAAGGCTACACTGAGAGTCCCAGCATTTATAGCCAAGCCCTCAAAAGACAACTAGATGCAGTCCAACTACCAGATGGAGTGGTGTTAATACAATACGTCGATGATATTCTTTTGGCGGCCGACACCACTCCACTCGCAGTCACAGCCACCATCCACCTCCTCCACTTCCTCGCGGAGAACGGTCACAAGGTCTCCAGGAAGAAGTTGCAATTCTGCCAACCCCAAGTGACATACCTAGGCCACCTCCTATCCAAAGATGGGAGGAAGCTTACTCCTGATCGAATTCAGACCATCCTAGAAACCCCCGTTCCCAAAACTCAGAAGCAAGTGCGGTCCCTGGTAGGCCTCACCTCCTTCTGCCGACAGTGGTTGCCAAACTTCAGTCTTTTTGTAAAACCTCTGCTTTCCCTGTTGGCCAAAGACGTCCCCTTCCCCCTCCCCTGGACACCCGAATGCCAATCGTCCTTCAAGGAATTACGAGATGCCCTTTGTTCAGCACCAGTCCTAGGGACCCAAGACTACACTAAACCTTTCTCCCTCTTCACCCACGAAAGGGAGGGGTGTGCATTGTCTGTTCTAACACAGTCCATAGGTCCCAAGCAACGCCCTTGCGCCTACTTCTCTGCCACTCTCGACTCTGTAGCCAGAGCCTTGCCCGCCTGCCTTCGAGCAGTAGCCGCCACTGCTGTCTCTATCCGACAAAGTGAGGGGATCGTGCTTTCAAACCCCCTCACCGTGCTAGTACCCCATGCAGTTGACACCCTCCTGAACCAGACCAAGACTCAACACCTGACTAGCGCACGACTGACTGGTTACGAACTGACTCTGCTTGCACCCCATATCACGCTGAAGCAATGCACCACCCTGAATCCAGCCACTCTGCTACCTCTCCCTGACACTGACCCCAATGCGTCCCCTATACATGACTGCGTGACCCTCACCGATGAACAGACCCAGAGTAGGGTTGACCTCCGAGACACTGCCTTCCCGGACCCTGACGGAGAACTGTGGGTAGATGGCTCATGCATCAAGCTCCCCGACGGCACCACCTCAGCTGCCTATGCAGTCACCACGGCCCGAACAGTTGTTGAAACAGCCCGCATCACACAGCGATCCGCACAGGCGGCTGAGCTGATTGCTCTCACATGAGCGTGCATCCTAGCAGCAGGGACAACCGCAAACATTTACACCGACAGTCAGTACGCCTTCGGAGTGGTTCACCACTTTGGACTCCTATGGAAGGAGAGGGGATTCCTGACTTCCCATGGCACACCCATCCTACATGGAGATCTAGTCTCTGCCCTGACCGAAGCAGTCCTCCTCCCCGCACGGCTGGCTGTGATCAAATGCCAGGCACACAAGAAGGTGACAGACATTATAGGACAGGGAAATGCTCTGGCTGACATTACTGCCCGAACCACAGCCGAGAATAGGTCCACGACACGTATGTACGTGACCAGGTCACAAACTGAGAGATGGAAGGATGCCAGGGAAACGATTAGGGACATCCAATTAGCCAGCACACCACACGAATTGACTGAATGGGCACGGGTAGGATTGAAAGACGATGAAGGCTGCTGGCAGACTAAAGACACGAACAAATGGTTGCTACCTGACTCATTCCTGATTCCCATGCTGATCATGACACACTCCCCCGCACACATAGGGTCTGCCCCCATGATCGAACTCATCTCCAAAGTTTGGCACAACGATAAGATCCCAGACTCAGCCAAACGTCTGGTCCAACAATGCCTGGTATGCCTCCAACACAACCCTGGTAAAGGAACTGCTGTACCCCGGGGAGGGTTTGGGGTTCCTAACCATCCCTTTGAGGTCCTACAGATGGACTACATCCAGTTAGAAAGGTGCCAGAGCCTGAAGTACGTACTTGTCGTTGTTTGCGCCTTCAGCAAATGGGTGGAAGCCTACCCAACCCGCTACAACACTGCTATGACTACAGCAAAAGTACTACTGAAGGAATTCTTCCCCCGTTACGGTCTTTGTCGAATTTTATGGAGCGACAACGGCCCCCACTTCGTAGCCGAAGTTATCCAACTCATCTTAAAAGGGTTGGGTGTAAAACAAAAGTTCCATGCGGTTTTCCACCCCCAATCTGCAGGCTTGGTTGAGCGACATAACGCCACATTGAAGCTCAAAATAGCCAAAATAGTTGCCACCACAGGATTGAAGTGGCCAGACGCCCTCCCGCTAGCATTGCTATCAATGCGTTCCACTCCCACCAAACACCACTTAACCCCCTACGAGGTCGTCTTTGGGCGGCCCATGAACCTTTGGACTGCACCGAAACCGACATCCATTCGAGACGTCCCGGACGTCCTCATGTCTGACTATTTGTACAACCTAACTAAAACATTGTCTGTTATCCATCAGCAGGTGCTGCAAGCCATTCCCGACGCTTCCAGGGGTCCCGGACACGATATCCGACCCGGAGATTACGTCCTAGTGCGTAATTTCCAGCGTGCAAGGAGTCTGGAGCCCCGGTGGACGGGCCCCCTTCAAGTCTTGATCACCACCCGAATAGCTCTTCGAGTGGAGGGGAAGCGCAACTGGCTGCACGCACATCACTGTAAGAAGGTATCACCGAGCCTGACGACAACCGACAACATCACCGGCCAAGGAGGACCCCCGGACAAAGACCGACCATCCCTGAGCTGCTACCAGAATACAGAGACACTTGAGTTAACGAAATATCCCGACCCCACTGTGCCATCCAAAGAAGGGTACAACCTGCGACGAAAGGAGGGAACTTCGGCTAAGCAGACCACGAACTAAGTTGAGATCCCAGATCAGTAGCCTAATCACCTCAAAAGGCTTCCAGGAGAGAAACTAAACAAAGCCAGTGGTTCTGCCCGCTACCGAGTCCCTTGAAGATGATGGAAGCGCCCGACATGAAGGTGATGGAAGCAACCGGACGTCCGAAGATCCACTATCAAAACCCAAAGACTGACAAGATGCACAGCTCAAAGACTATCGCGCTTTTTATTACCCTTCTCTTTTGCCTTCACCTCATGGCCACCTTCTGGATCATGGAAGAGAGCTTACCCGCTCATAAGACATTGCTGACCACTGTTCAACCTACCACCATGAAAGAACACCATTTGATCTCGCTTTCTCCCCAACTGCGAGAAAGGCGTAAGGAGTTCTGAATAACTCTTTCGTGCAGTTGCTCCACCAACACAATCTTGCCGCCAATGCCACTAATTGCTGGATCTGTGGATTGCTACCGCATGCCACTGGACACTCTATCCCTTTCATCCCCTCACCTTTCTCTGTCCATGGCTCCTGCCTCGCTTGGCTAATCCTCCTGCAAGAAAGCTACAAGGACAATGCCACTTCCAGCAAAACTGTGTCACACTTCTACCATGGGTTCTGGCTGAACAAAACTGGAAAAACTTCTGCTCCCTTCTGTCCTCTAAGATCAAATACTTCCTTTCATATGGACATCCCTGCCAAAGAACGAGTTGAAATGCAGGTGTTCAACAACCCAGCCAGACCCACCTTCTCTTACCTCCGGAAACGAACGGCCGCCACCCTAACAGTGGCTCTGTCCGTCATCAACATCACAGGTCTTGTGTGCCTCGAAGGTCTGGGAACACAGCCGGTGGGCCGCAGTTCCTGTCTCATCACCCGAACATTGGACTCAGTCGACCCACCCTCCTTTGTTACCTCCCCAAATATGTACTTCGTCTGTGGTACTAAGGCCTACACCTGGCTTCCGAAAGGCTGGGGAGGCACCTGTTACATCGCTTTTATCCTTCCTCCAACATATGTGGCTCCAGCAAACCACCACCGGCAGAAACGTGCCAAGGACATTGTGCAAGCCGACTCCACCGGAGCACAGTTCATGGATGCAGTAAAAGGACTTGTCCCACTTTGGGGTCCAATGGCGAACAGCCGTGCCATCCGGCACTTAACCCAGGCAGTCGAAACAACAATGAACATTACGGCTGGCATCCTCACCAACAACACCGCCGAGCTTCAGGCCGTCCGCCTGGTGGCTCTCCAGAACCGCCTCGTTCTAGATGTGGTTCTGGCTGATCGTGGAGGAGCATGCCGCATCATTGGGTCCAGCTGTTGTACCTACGTACCGGACAACTCACCCTCCGTCTACAAGGCGATCGAACACCTCCACAGACTTTCCTCAGAGGTGCATCAGGAACAAGAAGGATGGTCGCTTGGGAATTGGTTTTGGGACTCAATAAAGAACTGGGGGTGGAGGTTGTTTACGTTTATCCTAATGCCGATTGTGATTCTATGTGGATGTTGCCTGGGGATTCAGTGCTTGCCACCTTTATGTTCACTTTTCACGAACTACATCTGCCCTAAGAGTCTGAACTTTGAAGCAGAACGAATGAAAGCCCTGTACGAAACAGAAGTACGTGGTATTATGGGGATAGATCCGAACTAAACAAGCTGGCGAGATATGTTAAAAGGGAGGACTGTGGAAATTTAGTTCGTATCTGAACATTATCTGCGCCATCTTGTCTCTCCCCAAGCGCCACACGCAGAAAACGTGTGACGGCCATTTTAGGCACCATGGTCTCATTGCCGATCGCCAGCGTGCCCCTCAGGCGCTGCAAACGTCCCCCGCGCGCCGGCCACCCCCCGCTCTCTCATACATGGGCCATAAACCCTCTCCTTCTGTGCGACCCTGCCATGGAACCACATCCCGCGCCTGACCAACACCTCCTTTCATCCCATACATGGTCATACATCCTTTTGATAACCCCCTTCCTCTGCGCCCGATTGTCCGAACCGATCCCAGGCCATCACCTAGCCCTGCGGATGCAGTTTATTGCCCCTACTGTAAGGGAAACACCTCACATCAAAGGGATTACAGTAGATCAAGGCCCCAACCCCCTGAGACCCGACTAGTCGCACACACCCCCAGGAATTGGCGGAATGTCCAGCTGTGTGATAGCCATCTCCTACTGTGGGTGGGGTGGGGACTTCTACTGTAGATATGTGTGGGAACAAGCTTGAAGTGGGGATTCCAAGGATGTCTTTCCGTACATCAAAGTCTCAACAAGAATGTATCACGTGTAATAAAGCAATAAACCTGTGTATAAGAGGCCAGGCCTCAGAGATGTGGGGAGAGCACCTCGAGACGATACCTTGCTGTCCGATCTGACGTGTTCTGCTCCGACGGAATAAAACTTTGTTTCCTGCCTTCCAGTCTCCGGCGCCTGCCTCTTTTGTTGGCTAATTATCGAATGGTATAAGAGGCGATTACCGTCCGGCAATACTTGAAAGGTTATCGACTGAAGGTGCCGCTACCATTTAACAGCAGTGCTGGAGCATAGGTGTGAGGCCCAGGGGAGACAGGCCCCTCCCCTGGCTTCGGAAGTGCTGGAGCATAGGTGTGAGGCCCAGGAGAGACAGGCCCCTCCCCTGGCCTCGTAGTGCTGGAGCATAGGTGTGAGGCCCAGGGGAGACAGGCCCCTCCCCTGGCTTCGCAGTGCTGGAGCATAGGTGTGAGGCCCAGGGGAGACAGGCCCCTCCCCTGGGCATCGCAGTGCTGGATCATAGGTGTGAGGCCCAGGGGAGACAGGCCCCTCCCCTGGCTTCACAGTGCTGGAGCATAGGTGTGAGGCCCAGGAGAGACAGGCCCCTCCCCTGGCCTCGCAGTGCTGGAGCATAGGTGTGAGGCCCAGGGGAGACAGGCCCCTCCCCTGGCCTCGCAGTGCTGGAGCATAGGTGTGAGGCCCAGGGGAGACAGGCCCCTCCCCTGGGCCTCGCAGTGCTGGAGCATAGGTGTGAGGCCCAGGAGACAGGCCCCTCCCCTGGCCTCGCAGTGCTGGAGCATAGGTGTGAGGCCCAGGGGAGACAGGCCCCTCCCCTGGCCTCGCAGTGCTGGAGCATAGGTGTGAGGCCCAGGGGAGACAGGCCCCTCCCCTGGCCTCACAGTGCTGGAGCATAGGTGTGAGGCCCAGGGGAGACAGGCCCCTCCCCTGGGCCTCGCAGTGCTGGAGCATAGGTGTGAGGCCCAGGGGAGACAGACCCCTCCCCTGGCCTCGCAGTGCTGGAGCATAGGTGTGAGGCCCAGGTTAAGAGAGACAATGGGGCGGGGCCCCATATTGGTGGGCTGAGCTTGGAGCCCTGGGCAGCTGCACATGCTGCCCACACCTAGCGCCGGCCCTACCAGGCACCAAAGGCACACGAGCTGGGGGTCTGTAGCTGACATGGCACCGTGACAGGAGCCACACAATTTGAACCCAGGGTTCTTTTAAGACATCCGACACACCTGGAAAAAAAAATGCGAAAAAAAGTCAGTCAAAAGTTGACAGGGGGTAGCTCGCTTTGACAGATCTGCGCGGAAAGAAAAGAAAAGCGGTCAGTGCACCAAGGTGGCGCCTATATAGATGACACAGATGTCACGACGATAAACTCGACGCCATACATAATTACGCGGAGTCGACCGACGCCATCTACTAGCTTGCAGGAGTACTACAAAGAAAGATCTTCTGGATTCAGCCTGACGCCTGGAAGTTCACAGGTAAGGAATCTGCGGCTAGATGTCGCTATCAGATAGGAGAAATTATTACACAAAACACAGAAGGAATCATATTAAAATCTCCCATTTAAGAAAACTTCTAGTCACTTTTAAGTAAAAAGCACTCCTTTATAGTAAACACAACTTTGTTAAAATGTTTTTGCTCCCATGAGCCACCTGTGAGTCAGAACAGGAAGTACACCCTACTCGGAGATCCTGCAGGAAGCTTTCATTGTCGGTGCTAGTAGGCTATATTATCAATGATGTCATTGAACATGCCATGAGGGATGTAATATGTAAAGCCCTAAGCAGTGTATGGCAGAGGCGTAAATTATAGTTCGCTC
This sequence comes from Triturus cristatus, assembly GCF_964204655.1. NCBI lineage: Eukaryota > Metazoa > Chordata > Amphibia > Caudata > Salamandridae > Triturus > Triturus cristatus. Next base: position 72,258,130 of record NC_140585.1, on the reverse strand, counting down.
TGATAATTAAAAATGATTTTTTTTAAATCTAAATGGTATGTTATAACTGACATTTTCACCTAACTTTAACATCACTTGAACCTTTGTTTTCAGTGAATTCCACAGGTTTTTCTTTTTTTCTTTTCAATAAGTAAGACATTATTACCAGACCCAACAAAAACGATACATATGGTAGATATGAATCTCTTGGGTCCCTCCAAAAAGGCCTTGACCACTAATACCTGAACAAGGACATGTGTTGTCTGTTCTGCATGGAAGCAGCAGCTGTGGGTAAATGTATGTGAATGGGGGTGTAGAGCTTGCTGATTTGCCACAGTGTCCACACAATAACATTTTGTAAAAGTCTGCGTGGTTGGTCAGGTGACCGCTTTGCAAATATTGGCTAAGGGAATGTTGCGGTAGTAGACCCTTTCTTGCAAGCAGTTTGCGACATAAGAAGGGCATGGAGAACCCTCTTTTTCTTTAGGTCGCGCGTATGCCAGCCTTGGAGATAGGCTGCCAGTTTGAGATTGAGCAAAGGAGACAAAGACCTGGTTTGATGATTTGGTCCCATCGTTCTGGTACATGAGGGATCTCTTAACATCTAATGTGTTCAGTGCTATTTCTCCCACAGAATGCAGCGGGGTAAAGGCCAGGAGATCTATGTTTTGTTTGAGGTGGAAGGGTGACACCTTCTTAGGGAGGAAACTATGGTTAGTTCTACAACCTGGTTGAAAGGTTCTAGTATTGGCAGTGCTTGCAGCTTGCTGATGTGCCTAAGGGAGGTGATGCAGCAAGGAAGGCAGTGTTCCAGGAAGGGCATTGCAACATTGGTCCCTAAGTCTGGTAATGACTATATTGAGGTTCCATACCAGACCAGGAAATACTCTGGTAGGTATGGCCCTCTTTTTGTTTTGGGGGGGGGGGGGGATCTTTTTATTGTTAAACAATTGACATTACAGATCATTTTTCAACATGAGTAGGAGACCATACATCTTTCAATGTTCAGACCTAGGGTTACAGAGGTGCAAATCACTGTAAGCAATACATGATTATTAAGGGGTTTCAAGAGTATTATCATCAGTTAGGGAAGTTGGCAGGGTACAAATATCTCCTCTATAGGTGTTCCAGGGCCCCCAGACGTTGCTCCATTTCCCGGGACACCCCCTGGCAACATAGACAGATTTTTCCCGGAACATGCACCAGTCTAAATCCTCCTTCCATTTCACCAGCTCTGGGGATATTTGAGCCCCTATATTCCTTTTAGCCACCATACAACCAGAGTTGCTCATTGCTTCGTGTAAGAGGTAAGGTCTGTAGCTCCCAAATGTTTAGGCGGCACCTACGTGCCTCGGGCTGTAAGTCTACAGTTAGTACTTCCCGGAGAGTGCGGTGCAAAGCACGCCAGTATGTTTGTATGTGTTCGCATTCCCATATAATGTGAATAATTGTACCTATCTCCCCACAACCACATCTACACTCTCCACAATCCGTTCTACCCATACGGACCAAGCCCGGCCAGGTGATATAAATTCTATGTAGAATTTTTAATTGCACTTAACACAACCTTGCTCGGATCGCTACTTCCCTAGGGGAGGAGACCGCCTCTCGCCAGCCTTCATCGTCCAGTTCTAGGCCGTCATTAACCCATTTGTCCCTAAAGGACTGGAGTGGGTCTTCCATATTATTTATTAATCAGTGAGATCGCCTTCTCGGGAAGATTACCATCAAGTATTCTATCTTCGAGGGGGATGCATCGGGGAGGGAGGACTTACTAGTTATATGGGCATGAACTGCATGCCGGACCTGCAGATATCTGTAGTACTCAGTGTCCGCCAGGCGAAATTGCTGCTGAAGGGAGGCGAAGGAGAGAACATCGCCCTTGACCCAGAGGTCATTGACCTGGAAATTCCAATTAAATCCCATTTGTCAAACCCTTTAGTTCGCCAGAGGCTCCCCAGCCGTTCGGCCTGTCATAGGGGAGTTGCCAATGTGAGCCTGTGGTCCCCTCCCAGGTGCTTGTTAACCTCGTTCCATACTTGGACTGAGTGCGCAGTTGGGCCCGTGAGGGGGTATTTACAGGTATGGCCCTCTTGATTCCCCCCATAAATGGCACTGGTATACTGAACAAGGATATATGTTGTCTGTTCTACTTATAAGCAGCAACTGCTGTTAAAATGTGTGCAAACGGAGGTGTAGGCAAGAATCTCCTGCAATGTGGGTTTAACCTTTAACCTATATTTTGTTTACTGAATATATATATATATACATATACATGTTACGAAGCAGGGAGGAAGCAGCGGATGTAATGTTCACCGAGTGCCCCAGTTCCCAAACGCAAATGCAAGCAATTAATACGGGAACTTACAGTCAGCCTTCAAGTTTAAAGGACCTTTACAAACAATTGGAAAAGCTCATGAAAACAGAACAAGCGAAATGGTGGGAGCATAGGTCACTGTCAAAATACTTGGAAGTAGGTAGAGTCCCGCGAGGTTTCCGCATCATGCTCGCTCCAAGTTATGAAAACCCGAATCCGAACATGCTGCGGGAGTGGGCGGAAAGCAATTTGGAGGCTTCAAAGAATTTGATGTGTATTCTCATTAAATACGCTGATAGCGACAGAGTGGAATTACAAAATAAAATTGATGAGATCAATGAACAGATTTTGGCTTTGGAAAACAGCACTGGTTTGTCAAAATTAAGAGAGGAAATGACTATGAGACTCAAGAAAGAAGAGGACATAATAAAAAAATGAAAAACATTTAAATTTCAACGTGATAAATTAAACTATGAAAGAGGTCAAATTTTTACATTTGCTCGAAAATATGATGTTGTCAAAACTACTCATAAAGTAGTCAGATTTCAAGCTAATCAGGACAATAGAGCGGGGCAAAGAAACGAAATACCAACAGCGTCTTCAGTGTCAGACCTCAGCTCTGCTATTGACAGTGAATCAGATGTAGAGCAAATTATGGGTGCCGAAAGTTCCAGCATTACAAAATCCAAACACACTCTAAGTGAAGAGATTGTTTTTTTACAGGAAGAACGGCGTTTCAATCTACGCCCAAGGAATATAATCATGAGAGGAGGCGAAGGAGGAACATCAAACGTCGGGAGAGACGTAGAGCAAGGCGCGAGCGAAACAACGCGTCCTCAATACAACAACAAAAAACCGGCAAGAAGGAACTGGAAGCAGAAATAAAATCCAAATTGTCCAATGCAAAATCAATCATTAACCTTTCAGAAGTCACCCTAAGTGAGGCCGAACAACAGCTTCTCTCCTTGGGGTTATCATATTGTCCAGAATCGAACTTTCAGTACACACAAACCACGGTGGATATTTACAAATATATACGGAAACTAAAATTAAAAAAGTTCTACAGCTTACAGCAATCCAAAACAGCTCCTGTAATTTCGAATTCCATAATGCAAGAAACATCTCAGCCCTTAGCAGTATCAGATACTGCTCTTTTGTGCGACAGGCAAGCTCTCGAATTGGACGCATCTCCAACGTTGGATTCCCAAACTATAGATCAAATATTTGAGCAACAAGCCATTGAAACCAATGCCACTGTTAATTCGGGTTTCAAACTTAAGTCAACTTTTGTTCCTATATTACCACGAGATTCCATCGACGTATTCAATGAAGCAGTTTTGAACGAGATAAAAAGGTTAAATTACAAAACACAGGCTACTATCAAACATCAGAAAGCACGCCAGCACCAGTATCATCAACTGATTAAATAATTACAAAAGGATGATTCCCTAATTATAAGAAACTCGGACAAAAGGGAGGAATGTAGTGCTTTGGCCAAAGAATCTCTATCTAGAAGAGGCACTCCTGCAACTTAATGACCGGTCGTGTTACAAACTTAGTAACAAACTAACAATTCTAGCGGCACAGAACTAACTTTTCAAACGACTATTAGCAAGGAAAAGTGCAGGACTTATAAATCTAGATGAATATAAGTTTCTAAAAAAAGAATACCCGGTTACGCCTGTGATTTATTTTATCCCGAAGATTCATAAGGACATTAATAAACCTCCGGGAAGACCTATTATCTCGGCCAAACAAAGCTTGTTGGAAAATGTATCCATCTATATTGACTCATTTTTACAGGAGCATGTGAGAGCCTTACCCTCTTTTATACAAGACACTTCAGATTTTTAAGGAAAAATCCATGAATGTCAATGGTGTAGTGATTATCTATTAATAACTACAGATGTTTCAAATTTATATACCAGTATACATCACAAAGATGGGATGCGAGCTCTAAAACACTTCTTGGATAGGCGACCCATTCAGTTTTTCAATCATAACAAAATGTTAATTAGTTTAACTGAATTTTGCCTGAATAAAAACTATTTCCTCTTCCAAAATCAAACCTACCATCAAATACGAGGAGTAGCTATGGGGGCAAGCTTTTCGCCCAGTTACGCTTGCCTCCATATGGGTTGGTGGGAGGAGGAAATAGTGAATGCTCTGTATGGTAACATTCTAAAAAAGCATGTGATTAAATGGGTCAGATAAATAGATGATTTATTTCTGATATGGCAAGGAAATAGGGAAAGTACAGAAGCTTTTATCACTAATCTCAACGACAATGACATAAACCTACATCTCACATACACCATCAGTGAGCAATCAGTTTGCTTTTTAGATGTTGAGGTATTCGTAACCAATAACAAGCTGGAAACAAGATTGCATCGAAAACCCACAGCGGGCAACACTATCCGACACGCATCCAGCTTTCATCCAAAGCACACGATACACAGTATCCCGTATGGGGAAATGCTGCGGATACGTAGAATATTTAGCAGAGATGAGGATCTTGTCTTCGCTCAACAGAAGTGTAGAAATCGTTTCTTAGCGAGGGGTTATTCCAATCATTCAATATCAGCAGCGATAAGCAAAACTAACCAACTATGTAGGGATGACTTGTTGTTGTTAAGACCCAACTATGAACCTAATCTTAATCCTAGAAAACAAATACTGGAATCATCCAATCCGAGACTAATCCTGACGTACAACAAACAAAGAGATGAAATTAGTCGGGTAATAAGGAAAAACTGGCATATTGTGCGTAATGACCCGATAATTGGAGAACATCTTTCTACAAGTCCTGTCATTACGTCGGAATATGCAATTTATGTGTTGGAATGTTCTTGTGGACTAAAATATATTGGCAGCACGAAGCTGCAAGTACACAAGCGAATTCTTCAACACACACGAGCTATCTCCAATTCAGATCCAAGCTATCCGGTGGCCTGCCACATTAAAGAAGTCCACAACAGCCAATTACAAGATCTTAAATATTATGTTGTGGACTCTATACCACCCTTGAGGAGAGGGGGTAATAGAGAGGCCTACCTAAGAAAACTGGAGACTAAATATATTTTAGAGTTTGACAGTAAAAATCCGAATGGTTTAAAGACAACGGAAGACTTGTATACTTGGCTTTAACAATATGTAGCTAATAAATGGGGAACCATTAATTATAAGTGGTCAGTTGAGACAAGTAATAGTTGACCTTGAACATAAATACAATTTCTAACAAGGTGGTCATTACATCCCAGCTAATTCCTTGTATTCTACTTTTCCTTTCTTTCTTTTAAAAGGAATACAAGTTTTAATCACCATATTGTTTTTAACTGTTTTTTCTATTTTTAAAACAGTTCCATGCACTGATGCACTTTACTCACACTGGTGATGCACTTTTGAATACCCAACAAAAAGAACGACCCAACATCAATGCCATTGTTTCATCTGTATGGGTATATTAGAAGAGATTAGAGAAGAAAGGGAAACAAAAAATAAGACAATATACATAACTGTTCTTAACCAGTGTGTTTTATTTATAGTATTTATTGGATCTTTCTTTCTTCTTTTTTATAATTGGAATTTAATATCTATTCAATGCACAATGTGTTTATTTTTTATCAATGTATAATGAGGTTTTTAACTATCGTTATATTTGATTCTTAAAATGAAATTCACATTTTAAAATAGACTTTGTATTGTTGTGACAATAACAATGATGAATATACTGTATTTACACAGCTATTAATTATGTTTACAATTTTACAATGGTGCGCAAAACCCATATGTTGTATTTGCATTATGCTGTCAAAGGGCATACAAGAAAACAGCAGGATAGTCTGTCTTCACATCGTTCATTTGCACTGGCACTTTAAAAAGGGAGAAATGGAGGATGTCATGTCATGTGATCAAGGGCGGTTGAGCCCGAAACGCATCATGGCGGCATTTTGCACTGAATAAACAAAAATAGCACCAATGAATGGGTGTCCGTTTCCTGCTTGAAAGCTTCGTGCAACTAGAGACTTTCACAAAGTTGAAGATTTGCTTTAACATATACATATATGTATACACACACACACATACACAAACACACACATATATATTAATTGAAAAAAACAAAAGGTTAAAGTAATGTTACAGTTAGATAAATTTGTCAGTGACAACATTAAAGTTTTGAACGTAAAAAAACGTGGAAATTCACCAACCCCAATGTCCCCACAGGCTCAGCCAGCTCCCTGCATCCAGCTGGTACTGGCACCGCTTCAGACCGCAGGAGGCAGCTAACAATGCTGCTCCCTGCAGACGGGAGCAATATTTAGATCTGTTTCCCTGCTTGCCTCACTGCAGATAGGGAAACAGATCTAAAGTCTGCTCCCTGCTGGCGGAAGCATTTTTTAACCTCCTGCCAGCTGGGAGCAGACTTCATGTTTGCTCCCACTTGACGGGAGATTTAAAAAACATTCCGCCAAGAGCAGACACAGGTTTCCCTACCCGCACAGCTGCGGGCAGGGAAACCAATATGTCCTGAGATGGACACCCTGGGGCATAGCTGCTGAGCCGGCCCTGGAAGATGGGGTCCCCAGAGCCATTAATGGCTCAAGGAAGGGGGGGGGGCATGTGGTACTCCTCCCTTAAAAGAATCAGTGTGAGTTTGTGGGGCCTTTTCAGGTTCTGGAGTGGGGATGGTGGGGGGTCATGCAGCCCCTCCCCCATAAGAATCTATGCCAGCCACCCCCTCCCCATACAAATGAATAAAATGCCCATGGGGTGACCTCCCAAGGGTCTTTCAAGGCACAGGGAGAGGGGTCACACAGCCTCCCTCCCCATAAATAATATCAGCCCTGGGGGTGGACACCTCTGGATCTCTAATGGCTCTTGCAGGGAGGCTGCGCATTCCCCCTCCCCATAAAAGTTGCTTTTGGCCCCCAGCATTATATTTCAATGCGTCCAGGTCGCCATTTCAATTTTGGTTTTTTTTGACCCCGCGAGAGGCTTGCCAATTGCAGCATTTATGCAGGGGGGTTTGGGCCCCAGGGGTGTCTCTTTGTGCCCCCCTAATGAGGCCCAGGAGGTCAGGGTATCCCAACCTGCTCCTATCCACCTTTTTGTTTTTTTTACTACTTCAGGATGGGGACTAAGTCCCCAAGTCCTGCAATGGCTGCCAGGAAAATGTATTTCATGTTGCTGGCAGCCAATCAGAGTGCTTGCTCTTGCGGGAGTCTGACTTCTGCAAGAGAAAGATGGGCAATGGAAATAAAACTATCTGGGCCAATCAGAACGCTCTATTTTTAAATTGCCGCTCTCGCGAGAGTCTGAGACTCCAGCGAGCCCAACTGACAAAAAAAGACAATTAGTTTTTTACCCTGAATTTCCCCAAAATGACTGAAACGATTTACACCAAATCACAAAAAGCACAATATGCAGACCATGATCTAGTTTACCACTGAATTTGGTGTAATTCTGTTCAGCAGTTTTTGCTGTAGCCTTGTCTAAAAAAGTCTATGGAAAATGCAAGGGGATTTTATGTTTTGGGGCCCCCTCTTTTTTTGGGGGGGGAAGTTTTGTTGAGATTTGTCATACAGGGCCTGAATTATTAGAACACCTAAAAAATGCTCAGTCTATGGAAAAGCTGCCACTAAGTAAATTTACTTTTTTTTTTTTTTTTTTTGCAAAAACAGTTTTTACTGCATTCCTCAATTACAATTGCAATCCGCAATCTCCATCATATCAGTAGTCGTCTCCCGCAGATAGAAACCATTGCATAGTACAGTGTAGACCACTTCCAGCTACCAATGCACTGTCCCCCAGCACTCCCCTAAGCAAATGCACCCTCCCCCCACCCACATGTCAGTGTGCCATAACATCAGGTACCGGGATAAGTCTCTCGCATAAGTAGCCGTGTTAGTGGCCGCGGGCTACTCCCCACCCCCATGGTCAGACTCAGAGCAGAAAGGAGAAGGAAAGCCCTCCCACCCTCATGTGTAATCCATCCGGTGTCTCTCCACACCTACGCTTCTGCCGGCTGCTCCAGTGCTTCAGTGCCCTCCTCCGCTGCTGTACCCCACCCCTGGAGGTCAACCACTAGCGCTTCCCATGCATGTGCCATGGCCAACGCCTCACTAAGTAAATTTACTTTATATATATATATATATATATATATATGTATATATATACATGTGTGTGTGTGTGTGTATATATAGCAAGCAGGAAGACAGCGTCAGCACAAGTCGTGCAGAGCGGGACTTCCGCCTCACTACGCTGCCATTCTTCCTAAGAAGCCCGAAATCCGAGCTTTTAAGGTACTAAACCTTCTAATAGGAGATCATTGGAAAATATTCCGAACTCCTCACCCTTAAAGTGGACAACATCCTTCTTTAAGACAACACCCCCTGGTCCTGATGAAAGCTCACCTGACCCTCCTGGGCACGTAAAGAGCTGAAACATGTCGACCCACTCATTGGACTGACTGTACAGCGGACACATTATCTGTCCGAGCTGCACAATCTCCTCTATTTTTATTCTTTTTCCACGCACCAGACAACAATAAAGTCTAAAGTCCAGGTAGCATGAGAAAACATCCCCCTTTTTAACTTTCACTGTTTCACGACACATGAGCACCTTGTCCTTTTTTGATTTCTGATCGCTACTGTAATATCCAGTGGTTTTCCTCCAGGTGGAGGTAGCACAACACTAAACCCGATGATGATGCAATCACGTTACAAAGGCGGAGAACCAAGATATACCGCCATATAATCCACCTAAAAACGTGAATGAGGGTTTTTTAAGGAACGGTCGGATAACCACCAAACCCTGGATAACAGGTTCAAGTGATCCACTCTTTTTTGATATATATATATATATATTCACAGAAAAAACCATAGGTTTCAGGCACGTTATAGTTAGGAATTAGCATTTAAAAAACCTCAGAAATTCACTGAAAAAACCATAGGTTTGAGGGGTGTTATAGTTAGCTGGACTTTTCACTTGTACAAAACCATTGAAATTCCCCCGTTATAGTTAGTTCAGCTAACTATAACTCGCACCCGCAATGCACTGCTGATGACGTCACATATTACATCACTCATGACATGGTCAGTGACATCACTCATGACATCACTGATGACATCTCAAATGACATCACTGATGACATCACTGATGACATCATCCAGTGAATGTGTGTTTTTCTGAAAATTAAATATGTTTTATATATGTATATCTCAAGGTCGATGGAAGAATAAATGGGCATATAAGTGTCTAAATGGATGATTTGTTTTTGAAAAATTGATTGTGTAACTGACTGATTAAGTGTATCATAGTGAATACATGGCTTAGTGAGTAATGTTTAAATATGTAAATATGTGTATCAGTCTCTCACTTTGTGTATAAGTGGCTGCATGGGTTGGTGAGTAGCTACATGGGTGTCTATATAGGTTATTAGTTGGTTTTTTGAGTATCAGTCTGAGTGTCTGCATGGTTCGGTGGGGGGTATTGCATAGGTGCATGAATGAGTGACTCACTGTTTGTATGTGTTGAAGACAGCATGTGTGCAGGACTGTATGGGTGGATGAGTGTGTGTATGGGTGTGTTAGTGAGTGAATGACTGTCTCAATAGTGTCTTTATGAGTAACTACATATGTTTTAAACTAGTATATGTGACTATTGGTGTATATAAGTGAGTATATGTGAGAGTGAGAGATTGAAAGAGTTCCTGTATGAATAAGTATGTGTTTCTATAAGTGATTGTTTAAAAGACTAAGTATGTGTAAGTTTCCGTAGAAGTAAGTGTGGTGGTGTGTGTATAACTGTATATGCAAGTAAATGTATGTTTGATTCTTTATTAGCATGAGTGACTATGTGTGTGAGTAACTCTATGGACGAGTGGCATTGTGTAACAGGATGTATAGGTGTATGAGTACATATGATGAGTGAGTACATGTATGAGTGACTGTATAGGACTGTTGGTGAATGAGTGGATGTGTATGTGGATCTTAGAATTACTGAAGAGGTTGTTGTAACTGGTATTGGTATGTCCATTGTTTTGAAAATTTTAGTCTCTATTTTTGAATGTGTGTATCAAAGGTTATATTAGGGTGAGAGGAGGTCTGCCACTCTATCACAAGGATGATGTCATCAGTGATGTCATCAGTGATGTCATTTGAGATGTCATCAGTGATGTCATGAGTGATGTCACTGACCATGTCATGAGTGATGTAATATGTGACATCATCAGCAGTGCATTGCGGGCGCGCGCGTTACAGTTAGCTGAACTAACTATAAGGGGGGAATTTCAATGGTTTTGTACAAATGAAAAGTCCAGCTAACTATAACACCCCTGAAACCTATGGTTTTTTCAGTGAATTTCTGAGGTTTTTTAAATGCTAATTCCTAACTATAACGAGCCTGAAGCCTATGGTTTTTTCTGTGAATTTCAAAGGTTTTTTAAATGCTAATTTCTAAGTATGCCTACAGAGATAGGACATGTGAAGAAAGAAGAAAAAATGCACAGAAAGAAAAAAAAGAAGTGCAGAAAGAAGCAACAGAAGTCCTCAAAGACGAAGAAAAGTGCAGGAAGAAGGATAACGTGCAGAAAGAACAAAAAGAAGAGCAGAAAGAAGCCTTGTTGCAAAATCATCCTGTACCCTCAACTTTTTCAGACGGATACTGGTGGTAACTGAGTCTGACTAACCAGTCCTAGAGCCAGTGCTATGTTAAAAGACACTTAGAATACAGTGAAAACACCTACATACACTAGGGAACATTATGCGTTGGGGTCCCCCTGTGATTAGCATGACCTCCTCTGTAAGCCCCTAGTATATAATAGGGCAGGGGGATTAAAACTACCTCTTAAAACAGGCCACAGGGCGTTTTTGCACACGTTAACTCAGGCCCCGTCCCCTCCCTTCACCAATGTGTAAACACGCCCTGTGTCCGTTTTTAGTTGGGAGATTAAGTTCATTTGAATCGTGAAGGTCCCTAGGGTCCAACTATCCCACTAGGTACCTCCAGTAAGTGCCACAGAGCTGCGTTGCAGAGAGGTGTAAAAAGTGGCACGGCCTGGACCACCTCTCTGCAATGCAGCTTAGTGGCGCTTACTGGAAGCACTCGGTGGGCTAGTTAGCCCCCAGGGGCCCTCAGTATTGAAGGGAAATTATATCCCCAATTTAAAACGTGCCATAGTGCGTGTTTGCACACGTCACCTCAGGCCCCGTCCCCTCCCTTCACCACTGTGTAAACGCGCCCTGTGGCTGTTCTGAGTTGAGAGATTAAGTCCCCTTGAATCCTAAGGGTCCCTAGGGCAAAACTAGACCACTAGGTACCTCCAGTAAGCGCCACAGAGCTGCATTGCAGAGAGGTGTAAAAAGGGGCTTGGCCTCAGAACACCTGTCTGCAGCGCAGCTCCCTGGCGCATACTGGAGATGCCTGTTGGGCTAGTTGGCCCTCAGGGACCCTCAGTATTGAAGAGGAATTAATTCCCCAACTTACAATTCGCCAGGGGGCGTGTTTGCAGAGTGCTGCAAGGAGGGGGCGTGGCCTCCGGCACGATGCCAGTCTTTTATTTATTTTAATTTTTTAAGAAGGGGGGCTGTGTGGTTTCCCTTCTTATTCTAATTTATTGGCACTGATGACCCCATCCCCCAGGGCCTGTCTCCTAATTATATTTTTTTGACCCCAATCCCCAGGGCCGGCCACTGTTTTTTATTATTTTAAAAAAATATATATTTATAGACACACCTAGGACATGCTGGACAAACCGTACGTACCTATCACCATGACGATTTGCGTGATATTCATTAAAAGGCGACTATGCATACAATGAATCCACGTGGAATGTATTTACACCACTAGTGAAGCTCGGACATGTCTGATGCCCTACCGTGCCTAATCCCGGTAGACACCCTTGTCGTTTATTTATACAAACATGGGTAGCTATTGACGGGCACATTTAATACACATGCACACCAAGCCATTCAAAGGGGATTCGACAAAAATTTGACCAAAACGATGCAAGAAACCCCCCTCACGGTTAATAAAACACACATCCACTGCCGGATGTGTAATACTTTTTATTTTACTCTCTGGAAAGGGGACGGACATCACTTGAGAGTCACAGCGCGCTCCTGGCAGAGCCCAATGCTGTGTTACACCCACCATTGCCTGCTGAGTGCCACACACCTCTGTGTTGTATTCCACTAGCTAGTGCATATGCTATGACACTCTCTAGCCCATGTGCACTGTAACACCACCCCGTGAATATGTCATGCCACACTTGTCTTCGCACGGGTTATATTGCCCCATCTAACGTGCCTTCCTCGATGCCTATGTTATAACGAACAGTGCTATGCCATAAATATTACAATCTGGGATCCATATCTTTGTCACAGCGCATATGCAACGTTACACTCCCCAGCACATATTTTATATTACAACTTTAGAGACTAGTTAGGTTAAACAACACTGCCCTGTGCATATTACACTCCAAGGCGCATATCGCATAGCACGCGCTAGTGCCTGTGCTATCTCGCGCTCTCCAATGAATCTGTAATTGCGCACAATGTATTGCATATTATATTTCACGCCCGGTTCATCTTATATCACACTTTTTGGTGCATAGTTTATACCATACACTATATCTAGTTTTCATTTTCAATCATGCTCTCAGGACTATGTTCTATATAACACTGTGTTCACCTACCCTTTTCACGGGCATTACATTTTGCGATAGGGGGTGGAGGGTCAGGGGATGATTCTGCCCAGTGAGCCCGGAGTCACAGTCACAAACGTCCTCTTCTTCCTGAATAAAAGTGAGATTATGCTGCATACTTGTTCATATTTTAAGTAGTTCGCACAGACACACGTTTTAAAAACAATAAAGTTCCTAATACCCGCCTTCTCTGAACAGTTAGCTTGCTGCCCCATCCCCCTCCTCCCTATTCTCTGTAGTGCCATGGACTAGCCTCCTCCCTCCTGCCATGCATGGTCTGATGTGCTGCCACTGCCCTCAATTTAGTATGATGTACCAGTCCACTCCTCCTGCCCTCCATTACCCAATTCTATGCCCCATCATTGACCTCCTGCTTAAACTCTGTGCTTAGCTTGCTGCCCCTATTCTCCTTCCCCCTGCCCTCCGATGTCTTTGTGCATGCCCCTGCTCCATATTTTTTGCCCACCATGTTCCATGGACCTGCCACTCCTATCTACTCTGAGTGTTCTGTTGAGCTGCCACTCCCCTCCCACCTGCCTAGCATTGTCAGATGACTGTAACCTGTCCCTGCCACCTCCACCCTGCCTGTCCACATGCCATGCCCCTTCCTCTTCCTCCTGTCCTACATGGTCCATTGTACTGCCACACCCTTCTGCCCTCCCTGGTCTGTTGTGTTGCAACTGCTCCTCCTGCCTACCCCGTGCAGTCTGTTGTGAGGCCCCTTCCCCTGAACGTTCTTGTCTGTGCACAGGTCCTGACCCTCCCTTCTATCCTCCATCGTCCTTTGTGCATGCCCCTGCACCCTCCTTCTTGCCCATCATAGCCATTGTGCTGCCACTAACCCTCCCACTTGCCATGCATGGTCTTCTGTGCTGCCATGGCTCCTCCCACCTTCCCTGTGTGGTCAGTTAGCTGCCCCTGACCCCCTCCCACCTTCCCTCCATGGTCTGTGTGTATGCCATCACAGTCTCAGTGTTGCTCTTCATGGTGTGTCTTGCTTCTAGTGCCCATCCTGCCTGACCTCCATGGCTATCTTGCTGCTCCTGCCCTGCCCCCTTGCCCCCAGCCCTCTGTTTACATGTGCAGACCCCTACTCCCTCCCTCCTGGCTTGTCTGTTCCATTGTAATGCCCCTGATCCGTCGCTCCTGCCCTTTATGGTCTGTTATGCTGCAGCTTTCTCTCCTGTCTGTCCATTATGGTCAGCTAGCTACCATTGCCTCTTGCCCCTCTGTTCTCTGTTGTCCATGTGCATGGTCCTGTCCCCTCCCTCTTGCTTTCTATGGATTGTTGTGCTGCACTCCCGTCCCGCATGCCCTGTGTGGTGTATTGTGCTGCTGCAAACCCTGATGCCTGCCCTGCAGGGTCAGTTTGGTGCACCTCTCCATGTCCCTCCTGTCCTCTGTTATCCAAGTCCATGTCCCTACCCCATTTCCTTCCATGATCCAATGTACCATACTTGCAAACATTTTGAACTTAGTAAGAGGGAGATTTTGAAAAAAAACTGGGGTATTGATTTTCCCCTTTGAGTTACATTGAAAAAGAGAAGATTGTAGACAGGAGACAGATCAAATAAAGCACATTTGAGCTTAAAAACATTGGACGTTTCCTGGCTGAATCGGGTCTGTTGGCATGTATGGTTGTACTACCATTGCCTCTTCCTTCTGCCCACAATGGTCTATAACATTGCCACAGCCTCTCTTGCAAGTCCTGTATTGTTGGTTTGTTGCCCCTGCCCCCCTTTCCACTGCCCTCCATAGTCTGTTGTGCTGCCACGGCCCTTCCTGCCTGCTCAGTGTGGTTAAATTGTTGCCTTTGCACCCTCCTACCTGCCTTCAATTTTCAGAGTCCGTGCCCCTGGCCTCTGCCTCTCAACAGTATCCTAATGAACAACTAGATTGCTAACATTCTATATTTATTACAAAAGTGTGGAACGCCTGACGTCATCTTGATGTGATCAAAACTGTAATACCTAGAGCATTTCCTTTAGAAATTACATATATGAGAGGGTCTTATTGG
The DNA here is from genome assembly GCF_964204655.1 of Triturus cristatus. Classification (NCBI taxonomy): domain Eukaryota; kingdom Metazoa; phylum Chordata; class Amphibia; order Caudata; family Salamandridae; genus Triturus; species Triturus cristatus. The sequence goes on along the minus strand of NC_140585.1, from coordinate 72,243,112 downwards.
CATCAAAATTATGGTTAGTGCTCTAAAAGACTAAAATAAGGACATATTTTCTGAGTTTTCAAATAGCGACAAAGCACTTTTAAATTATTTGTTATCTTTATGTTTTTTTATCCAGTTGACCACTTGATTAAATGTTGCACTTAGGGGAGAGGATGTGGTGTTACTTCCAGAACTGCAGACTTTGCAACTGGGGAACCAGGTTGGAGTTTCTGCTTCAGCTCGACATTCTGTGATTCTGGTCAAATCACTTAGTCTCCCCATGTCTACAACCAAAATTAATTTGTTCTTATGTGATGTAACCAATGCTCATGTAAAGCACTCCAATACCTGACAAGTCTGCACTATATAACACTGAAAAAACACAAAATAATAAGTGTTTTGCACACTTCTGTCATTGGGCTATATTTGAGCTACATCTGGGTGATTTTGGGCTACATGTGGGCTCTTTTGTCTCCGGTGGCCATCTTGGGAGATTTATTTGTTATGAAGTTTCCTAATTTCCTCATGTACTGCAGTCTCCTCAGTAGGACATGCTTTCAGTTTTTTACTTTGATTCCATCATGAAGGTATTCAGATATGTCACACACTTGCCATAAATTCTGAATGTTAGCACTCTAGTTGCTCATTAGATCACTGTAGTAAAACTACTCACCATGGAAGTCTGCTCCTGGTATTAAAAGTGCATGTTTCAGTCTGCATGTCAGAATTTTTTAATGAAATAGAAGAGGATTTGAGAAGTCACTCAAAATGTGCCCTCATTTTCTTTCTTCAGCATTAATCATAATTTCTATGGCAAAATGAACCCCCTCATTGTGTTCCTTTTTAAATTAAATGTTTTAAGTGTTACCAGTTTATTCCAATCAAGATGGCTTCAGGTGTGCCATACTTTTGTCATAATGAAGACAGTAAGCGCTCTAGTTGTTTTTAAGAACACTCTGGGACATTCTGTCATTGGGCTATACTTGGGCTACATCTGGGTGATATTTGGGCTACATTTGGGCTCTTTTGTCTCTGGTGGCCATCTTGGGAGACTTATTTGTTATGAAGTTTCCTAATTTCCTCATTTACTGCAGTCTCCTCAGTAGGAAATACTTTCAGTTTTTTACTTTGATTCCATCAAGAAGGCATTCAGATGTGTCACACATTTGCCATAAATTCAGAATGTTAGCACTCTTTTTGCTCATTAGATCACTGTAGTAAAGCTACTGCTCACCAGGGAAAACTGCTGCTGGGATTGAAAGTGCATGTTTCAGTCTGCATGTCAGAATGTTTTAATGAAATAGAAGAGGATTTGAGAAGTCACTCAAAATGTGCCCTAATTTTTCTTTCTGCAGCACTAATCATACTTTTTATGGAAAAATGAACCCCCTCATTTTGTTCCTTTTTAAATTAAATGTTTTAAGAGTTACCACTTTAATCCAAGCAAGATGGCTTCAGGTGTGCCATATGTTTATCATAAGTAGGACTGTTAGCGCTCTAGTTGTTCTTTGGAACTCTCTGGGAAGCTGCAGTAGAACACAAAGGAATCAACTGACAGTCTCTGCCCTTGTTGGATGTACATGTTTTACTGAGAATGTCAGACTTCATTCTCACATGACTGAGAAAGATAATGTGAATTTACAGAAAATAAGCTCTCAGTTTAGCTTATAGATCACCTTCCAAACCTCTGTGGGAAAAGCATGAGAAAATATTTTTCTCTCAATCATGATATCCCAGCAGAAGGCTTTTTCACATGGTGAAATCATCTTAGAACATTCCACAATTCCTAAAATGAGTATGGTACCATCAACAAATGATTTATAATGCAACTAAAGTCTTAAAACCTTCTATTAACTGCAATGCTTTTTAATGAGGTGCTATCATGTATATTGGTCCCAAGATGGCTGCCAACACTTCTTGGATGAAGTGCTGACAGCCAATCAGATCTCAGGATGAGATGTGTGGTTAGGCTCCGCCCACATATGTATATGATTTTACTTTTGATTTTCTCAGGAACTACTGAACAGATTGACACCAGACCTGCAAAAGGCACTTCCCTGACCTGAGGACTACCTCTCTGCCAAATTTCAAGTAATTCTGTTCAGCCGTTCGGGCTGTACCTTGGACTAAAGGTCCCTATGGAAAATTGCATGGGGAAAACGCGTTTTGGGACCCCCCTTTTTTCTCAGCCCCCGCTTGACGAATCTCCCCAAGACTTTCAGGGTAGGAGCGGAGCGGAGCGCCCCACCTATTTTGAAAATTTCGCGAGGATTCGTCAACCGGCGCCAAAGTTATTCCAAATAGAATGCTGCGGATTTCCTATGGAAACACGGTCCTAACTATAACTATCTACTGGCGACCGCCAGTAGATAATATATTCACTGAAAGTGAGGTCATCAGTGATGTCACTGACCATGTCATGAATGATGCAATATGTGACATCATCAGCAGTGCATTGCGGGCGCGCGAGTTATAGTTAGCAGAACTATAACGGAGGAATTTCTATAGTTTTGTACGAGTGAAATGGCCAGCAAACTATAACACCCCAGAAACCTGTGTTTTTTTCTGTGAATTTCTAAGGTTTTTAAATGCTAATTTCTAACTATAACGTCTCTGAAACCTATGGTTTTTTCAGTGAATTTCAAAGCTTTTTTAAAAGCTAAATTCTAACTATAACGTCTCTGAAACCTATGGTTTTTGTCAGTGAATTTCAAAGGTTTTTTAAATGCTGATTTCTAAGTGTGATAGTAGTTATACCTATTTTTTTGTACTGATTTTCTACAGTTTTTTAACTGTTTATTTATAAATATTTTATTCATTAAATAACATTATATAGTTTTCAGAAAATTGCAAAAACAAATGTAAAAAAAAATTCAAACTGAAATATTGATTAATTTTTTTGTTTTTATTTTTTATTTTAATATATTTGTATTATTTTCTTTTTTTTTAATCAAATTTTTTTTACGGAGTCGCGCACTCAAAGCGTACAAATCACGGTGGGTGCGCGGATTCTAGCCGCCATTTTAGAAAAGTCATGAAGGATCCTCATACGGTGTGCGACGGCTGCGTGTTTTTCAGTTACATCATATACATTTAATATTACGTGATGTGCGCAATTGGTATGCGACCAGTCCGCGACTCCTGCTCCCGCGCATTCGCGACACATGCTCATTACGGTACGAGATGCTTGCGCGGTGGCGGGTCCCGCGTGACGTACTATACGTGCTGGGGCGCGCTGAGTGTGCGACTCCCGCAAAAAAATGTATGTTCCAAAATTATATGTATGTGTCTTTAATATACATATTAGGGCAAGAGATTATCGAAGATATTCATAAACATAATATATTTGTACTTATAATAAACTTATATTATTTTTAAATATATTTTCGCGAAGTCGGGTGCATGCATCGGGAGTGCAGAGAACCAGGTCAGCAGAGCTGCTGTAGAGCCAGAGAACCAGGTCAGCAGAGCTGCTCTAGAGCCTAAGAACCAGGTCAGCAGAGCTGCTCTGGAGCCAGAGACCCAGGTCAGCAGAGCTGCTCTAGAGGCCGAGAACCAGGTCAGCAGAGCTGCTTTAGAGGGGGGAGAACCAGGTCAGCAGAGCTGCTTTAGAGCCATAGAACCAGGTCAGCAGAGCTGCTCTAGAGGCAGAGAACCAAGTCAACAGAACTGCTTTAGAGCCAGAGAAGCAGGTCAGCAGAGCTCTTTAGAGGGAGAGAACCAGGTCAGCAGAGCTGCTTTAGAGCCAGAGAACCAGGTCAGCAGAGCTGCACTAGAGCCAGAGAACCAGGTTAGCAGAGCTGCTTTAGGGCCATAGAACCAGGTCAGCAGAGCTGCTTTAGAGCCAGAGAACTAGATCAGCAGAGCTGCTCTAGAGGCAGAGAACCAGGTCAGCAGAGCTGCTTTAGAGCCAGAGAACCAGGTCAGCAGAGCTGCTCTAGAACAAGAGAAACCAGGTCAGCAGAGCTGCTTTAGAGGGAGAGAACCAGGTCGGCATAGCTGCTTTAGAGCCAGAGAACCAGGCCAGCAGAGCTGCTCCAGAGCCAGAGAACCAGGTCGGCAGAGCTGCTTTAGAGCCATAGAACCAGGTCAGCAAAGCTGCTCTAGAGGCAGAGAACCAGGTAAGCATAGCTGATTTAGAGGGAGAGAACCAGGTCAGCAGAGCCGCTTTAGAGCCAGAGAACCAGGTCAGCAGAGCTACTTTAGAGCCAGAGAACCAGGTCAGCAGAGCTGCTTTAGAGCCAGAGAACCAGGTCAGCAGAGCTGCTCTAGAGCCTAAGAACCAGGTCAGCAGAGCTGCTCTAGAGCCAGAAAACCAGGTCAGCAGAGCTGCTGTAGAGCCAGAGAAACCAGGTCAGTAGAGCTGCTTTACAGTGAGAGAACCAGGTCAGCAGAGCTGCTTTAGAGCCAGAGAACCAGGTCAGCAGAACTGCTTTAGAGGGAGAGAACCGGGTCAGCAGAGCTGCTTTAGAGCCAAGGGACCAGGTAAGCAGAGCTGCTCTAGAGCCAGAGAACCACACCAGAAGAACTGCTTTAGAGCCATAGAACCAGGTCAGCAGTGCTGCTTCAGAGCCAGAGAACCAGGTCAGCAGAGCTGTTATAGAGCCAGAGAACCAGGTCAGCATAGCTGCTCTAGAGCCTAAGAACTAGGTCAGGAGAGCTGCTCTAGAGCCAGAGAACCAGGTCAGCAGAGCTGCTGTAGAGCCAGAGAAATCAGGTCAGTAGAGCTGCTTTAGAGGGAGAGAACCAGGTCAGCAGAGCAGCTTTAGAGAAGGAGAACCAGGTCAGCAGAGCTGCTCTAGAGCCAGAGAACCAAGTCAGCAGAGCTGCTTTAGAGCCATAGAACCAGGTCAGCAGAGCTGCTTTAGAGCCAGGGAACCAGGTCAGCAGAGCTGCTCTAGAGCCAGAGAACCAGGTCAGCAGAGCTGCTGTAGAGCAGAGAAATCAGGTCAGTAGAGCTGCTTCAGAGGGAGAGAACCAGGTCAGCAGAGCAGCTCTAGAGGGAGAGAACCAGGTCAGCAGAGCTGCTCTGGAGCCAGAGAACGATGTCAGCAGAACTGCTTTAGAGCCATATAACCAGGTCAGCATAGCTGCTTTAGAGCCAGAGAACTAGGTCAGCAGAGCTGTTGTAGAGCCAGAGAACCAGATCAGCAGAGCTGCTCTGTAGCCTAAGAACTAGGTCAGCAGAGCAGCTTTAGAGCCAGAGAACCAGGTCAGCAGACCTGCTGTAGAGCCAGAGAAACCAGGTCAGCAGAGCTGCTTTAGAGGGAGTGAACCAGGTCAGCAGAGCTGCTTTAGAGCCAGAGAACCAGGTCAGCAGAGCTGCTCTAGCTGACACTGACTGACTGACGCTGATTGACTGACACTGACACTGATTCACGGACACTGACAATGACTGACACTGACAATGACTGACACTGACTGACTGACTGACACTGTTTGACTGACACTGGCTGACTGACTGACACTGACTGACAGTGACTGACTACTCTCTACTACTCTACTACTCACTCTCTACTACTCACCCTCTACTACTCTACTACACTCTACTACTCACTCTCTACTATTCACTCTCTACTACTCTCTCTCCACTACTCACTAGCTACTACTCTCTACTACTCACTCTCTACTACTCTCTACTACTCACTCTCTACTACTCTCTACTACTCACTCTACTACTCTCTACTACTCTCTACCACTCACGCTCTACTACTCTACTACTCTCTCTCTACTACTCACTCTCTACTACTCACTCTACTACTCGCTACTACTCATTCTCTACTACTTTCTCTACTACTCATTCTCTACTACTCGCTCTCTACTACTCCCTACTACTCACTCTCCACTACTCACTCTCTACTACTCGCTCTCTACTACTCTCTACTATTCACTCTCTACTACTCTCTCTACTACTCTACTACTCTCTACTACTCACTCTCTACTAATCACTCTCTACTACTCTACTACTCTCTACTACTGTCTCTACTACTCACTCTACTACTCTCTACCACTCACTCTCTACTACTCTACTACTCACTATCTACTACTCTCTCTCTGCCACTCACTTTCTACTACTTTACTACTATCTACTACTACTCTCTACTACTCACTCTACTACTCACTCTCTACTACTTGCTCTCTACTACTTTCTACTGCTCACTCTCTACTACTCTACTTCTCACTCTCTACTACTCTCTCTACTACTCACTCTCTACTACTCTCTACTACTCACTCTACAACTCACTCTACTACTCACTCTCTATTACACTCTACTACTCACTCTCTACTGCTCCACTACTCATTACTACTCTCTCTCTACTACTCACTCTCTACTACTCACTCTCTACTACTCTCTACTACTCACTCTCTACTACTCTCTACTACTCTCTACTACTCACTCTACTACTCTCGACTACTCTCTACCACTCATGCTCTACTACTCTACTACTCACTCTCTACTACTCACTCTTTACTACTCACTCTACTACTCTCTACTACTCACTTTCTACTACTTTCTCTATTACTCACTCTCTACTACTCGCTCTCTACTACTCTCAACTACTCACTCTCTACTACTCACTCTCTACTACTCTACTACTCTCTACTACTCACTCTCTACTACTCAACTACTCTCTACTACTCACTCTACTACTCACTACTACTCTCTACTACTCTATTACTCACTCTCTACTACTCTCTCTCTGCTACTCACTTTCTACTACTTTACTACTATCTACTACTACTCTCTACTACTCACTCTACTACTCACTCTCTACTACTTTCTACTGCTCACTCTCCACTACTCACTCTCTACTACTCGCTCTCAACTACTCTCTACTACTCACTCTCTACTACTCTACTTCTCACTCTGTACTACTCTCTCTACTACTCGCTCTCTACTACTTTCTACTACTCACTCTACAACTCACTCTACTACTCACTCTCTATTACACTCTACTACTCACTCTCTACTACTCCACTACTCGTTACTACTCTCTCTCTACTACTCACTCTCTACTACTCTCTACTACTCACTCTCTACTACTCTCTACTACTCACTCTACTACTCTCTACTACTCACTCTACTACTCTCGACTACTCTCTACCACTCACGCTCTACTACTCTACTACTCACTCTCTACTGCTCACTCTCTACTACTCTCTACTACTCACTCTACTACTCTCTACTACTCACTTTCTACTACTTTCTCTACTACTCACTCTCTGCTACTCTCTCTCTACTACTCACTCTCTACTACTCTCTACTACTCACTCTAGTACTCACTCTCTACTACTCTACTACTCTCTACTACTCTCTCTACTACACACTCTCAGTCATGTGAGAATGAAGTCTGACACTCAACTACTTGCTCTCTACTACTCGCTCTCTACTACTCTCTACTACTCCCTACTACTCACTCTCTACTACTCACTCTCTACTACTCTGCTACTCTCTAGTACTCACTCTCTACTACTCTACTACTCACTCTCTACTACTCACTCTCTACTACTCTCTCTCTACTACTCACTCTCTACTACTCTCTACCACTCACTCACTCTCTACTACTCTACTACTACTCTACTACTCTCTCTACTACTCTCTCTACTACTCTCTCTCTACTACTCGCTCTCTCCTACTCACTCTCTACTACTCACTCTCTACTACTCTCTACTACTCACTCTACCACTCTCTCTCTACTACTCGCTCTCTCCTACTCACGCTCTACTACTCACTCTCTACTACTCGCTCTCTACTACTCTCTACTACTCACTCTACTACTCACTCTCTACTACTCCCTACTACCCACTCTCTACTACTCTCTCTCTACTACTCTACTACTCTCTAGTACTCACTCTCTACTACTCTACTACTCCCTACTACTCTCTCTCTACTACTCACTCTCCACTACTCATTCTCTACTACTCTCTACAACTCACTCTCTGCTACTCTCTACTACCCACTCTCTACTACTCTACTACTCTCTCTCTGCTACTCACTCTCTACTACTCACTCTCTACTACTCTCTACTACTCACTCTCTACTACTCACTCTCTACTACTCTACTACTCTCTTTCTACTACTCTCTCTCTACTACTCTCTACTACTCACTCTCTACTACTCTCTACTACTCACTCTAGTACTCACTCTCTACTACTCTCTACTACTCACTCTACTTCTCTCTACTACTCACTCTACTACTCTCGACTACTCTCTACCACTCACGCTCTACTACTCTACTACTCACTCTCTACTACTTACTCTCTACTACTCTCTCTCTACTACTCACTCTACTACTCTCTACTACTCACTTTCTACTACTTTCTCTACTACTCACTCTCTGCTACTCGCTCTCTACTACTCTCTACTACTCACTCTCTACTACTCACTCTCTACTACTCTACTACTCTCTACTACTCACTCTCTACTACTCTCTACTACTCACTCTACTACTCACTACTACTCTCTACCACTCACTCTCTACTACTCACTCTCTACTACTCTCTCTACTACTTTACTACTCTCTCTACTACTCACTCTCTACTACTCTCTCTACTACTCACTACTACTCTCTACCACTCACTCTCTACTACTCACTCTCTACTACTCACTTTCTACTACTCACTCTCTACTACTTGCTCTCTACTACTTTCTACTGCTCACATTCCACTACTCACTCTCTACTACTCGCTCTCAACTACTCTCTACTACTCACTCTACTACTCACTCTACTACTCTCTCTACTACTCTCTGCTACTCTCTCTACTTCTCACTCTCTACTACTCTCTCTACTACTCACTCTCTACTACTCTCTACTACTTGCTCTCTACTACTCGCTCTCTACTACTCTCTACTACTCACTCTACAACTCACTGTCTACTACTCTCTACTACTTGCTCTCTACTACTCGCTCTCTACTACTCTCTACTACTCACTCTACAACTCACTGTCTACTACTCACTCTACTACTCACTCTCTATTACTCTCTACTACTCTGCTACTCTCTAGTACTCACTCTCTACTACTCTACTACTCACTCTCTACTACTCACTCTCTATTACTCTCTACTACTCACTCTCTACTACTCTCTCTCTACTACTCACTCTCTACTACTCTCTACCACTCACTCTCTACCACTCACTCACTCTCTACTACTCTACTACTACTCTACTACTCTCTCTACTACTCACTCTCTACTACTCTCTCTCTACTACTTGCTCTCTCCTACTCACTCTCTACTACTCACTCTCTACTACTCGCTCTCTACTACTCTCTACTACTCACTCTACTACTCACTCTCTACTACTCCCTACTACTCACTCTCTACTACTCACTCTCTACTACTCTACTACTCTCTAGTACTCACTCTCTACTACTCTACTACTCCCTACTACTCTCTCTCTACTACTCACTCTCCACTACTCACTCTCTATTACTCTCTACTACTCTCTCTCTACTACTCTCTACCACTCACTCTCTACTACACTCTACTACTCATTCTCTACTACTCTCTACAACTCACTCTCTGCTACTCTCTACTACCCACTCTCTACTACTCTCTCTCTGCTACTCACTCTCTACTACTCACTCTCTACTACTCTCTACTACTCACTCTCTACTACTCACTCTCTACTACTCTACTACTCTCTTTCTACTACTCTCTCTCTACTACTCTCTACTACTCACTCTCTACTACTCTCTACTACTCACTCTAGTACTCACTCTCTACTACTCTCTACTACTCACTCTCTACTACTCACTCTATTACCCACTCTCTACTACTCACTCTCCACTACTCTCTACTACTCACTCTATACAACTCTCTACTACTCACTCTACTACTCACTCTCTACTACTCACTCTCCACTACTCTCTACTACTCACTCTACTACTCACTCTCTACTACTCTCTACTGCTCACTCTCTACTACTCTCTACTACCCACTCTACTACTCTCTCTCTGCTACTCTCTACTACTCTCTACTACTCACTCTAGTACTTACTCTCTACTACTCACTCTCTACTACTCACTCTATTACCCACTCTCTACTACTCACTCTCCACTACTCTCTACTACTCACTCTACTACTCACTCTATACAACTCTCTACTACTCACTCTACTACTCACTCTCTACTACTCACTCTCCACTACTCTCTACTACTCACTCTACTACTCACTCTCTACTACTCACTCTATTACCCACTCTCTACTACTCACTCTCCACTACTCTCTACTACTCACTCTACTACTCACTCTATACAACTCTCTACTACTCACTCTACTACTCACTCTCTACTACTCACTCTCTACTACTCACTCTCCACTACTCTCTACTACTCACTCTACTACTCACTCTCTACTACTCTTTCTCTGCTACTCACTCGCTACTACTCACTCTCTACTACTCTCTACTGCTCACTCTCTACTACTCTCTACTACTCACTCTCTACTACTCTCTACTACCCACTCTACTACTCTCTCTCTGCTACTCTCTCTACTACTCTCTACTACTCTCTACTATTCTCTACTACTCACTCTGTACTCTCTATTACTCATCCTCTACTCTCTACCTCTCGCTACACGCACACATATGCACATATATATATGCATATATATGAATATGCATTTATATATGTATGTGTATATTATCTACTGGCGGTCGCCAGTAGATAGTTATAGTTAGGACCGTGTTTCCATAGGAAATCTGAAAATTCTATTTTGAATAACTTTGGCGCCGGTTGACGAATCCTCGCGAATTTTTCAAAATAGGTGGGGCGCTCCGCTCCGCTCCTACCCTGAAAGTCTCGGGGTGATTAGTCAAGCGGGTGCCGAGAAAAAAGGGGGGTCCCAAAACGCGTTTTGCCCATGCATTTTTCCATAGGACCTTTAGTCGAAGGTACAGCCCGAACGGCTGAACAGAATTACGTGAAATTTGGCAGAGAGGTAGCCATAAGGTCAAGGAAGTGCCTTTTCTCGTGTAAATCTGTTCAGTATTTCCTGAGAAAATTGCATTTAAAACCATATCATTATCTATACGCGCGCACCGTGCGCGCACGGTGCGCGCACCCTGCCGTGCGCGAGCGCAATTCTGATTGGTTGTTAGATGTCAGTAAACATTCGAATCGGTCGAAATCAGGAAGTGGCGGCCGCCATCTTGTCTCTCGCAGTCTGAGGCAGTGAAAAACAAAGGTGGAGAACGTGAAAAGGGGGCAGGGTGGACAGTTCCTGACCCCCTAGCCTTTGTCAGGGGGTCACTGAAGGACCCCCAAGGGCGAAAAAAACATTTATTTTTTTGTCGAAAATGCGCGGGGAGCGCGCACGGTGCGCGCACGGCACGCACAACGCTTCGTGGGAGCTCGGTGAGCGAAGCGCACCGAGCGCCCACAGCGCGCGCACGGTGTGTGCACGGTGAAAAACCTGAGAAAAAAAAATATTAATAAATACATAACTTAGCATTTAAAAAACCGTACAAATTCACTTAAAAAACCATAGGTTTCACACATGTTATAGTTAGCTGGACATTTCCCTCGTAAAAAACCAATGAAATTCCCCCGTTATAGTTAGTGCAGGCAACTATAACTCACGCGACCGCAATCCTCTGCTGATGACGTCAGATATTACATCACTGATTACATATGTGTCTTTCTGAAAAATAAATATTTGTAATATATGTATAGCTAAAGATTAATGGAAGAAGACATGGGTAAATAGGTGTCTAAATACAGTGATGTAATATCTGACGTCATCAGCAGAGGATTGCGGTCGCGTGAGTTATAGTTGCCTGCACTAACTACGAGGGAAATGTCCAGCTAACTATAACATGTGTGAAACCTATGGTTTTTTAAGTGAATATATATATATATACACATACATATATAAACATATATATAATCTGCATATCTATATAAATACAAATATAAATGCATGCATACATATATGCATACATATGCATGTTATGTACATGAAAGTTTGAAAAACACTAATAAAAGCAAAGCTAAAAAGCCACCTAATTACAAACAGAATTGCTTTAACTTAAACGAGGGCAAGACCTATTGCATTTTCAATGCTTGTTTACTTTGGTTCCATCAAGAAGGCATTCAGATGTGTCACACATTTGCCATAAATTCTGAATGTTATCACTCTAGTTGCTCATTAGATCACTGTAATAAAGCTACTGCTCACCAGGGAAGTCTGCTGCTGGTATTCAAAGTGCATGTTTCAGTCTGCATGTCAGAATTTTTTAATGAAATAGAAGAGGATTTGAGAAGTTAAAAGGTGCCCTAATTTTTCTTTCTGCAGCACTAATCATAATTTATATGGCAAAATGAACCCCCTCATTTTGTTCCTTTGCAAATTAAATGTTTTAAGTGTTACCACTTTATTCCAGTCAAGATGGCTTCAGGTGTGCCATACTTTTCTCATAAGTAAGACTGTTAGCGCTCTAGTTGTTCTTTAGAACACTCTGGGACATTCTGTCATTGGGCTAAACTTGGGCTACATCTGGGTGATATTTGTGCCACATTTGGGCTTTTTTGTCTCTGGTGGCCATCTTGGGAGACTTATTTGTTATGAAGTTTCCTAATTTCCTCATTTACTACAGTCTCCTCAGTAGGAATACTTTCAGTTTTTTACTTTGATTCCATCAAGAAGGCTTTCTGATGTGTCACACATTTGCCATAAATTCAGAATGTTAGCACTCTAGTTGCTCATTAGATCACTGTAGTAAAGCTACTGCTCACCAGGGAAGTCTGCTGCTGGTATTGAAAGTGCATGTTTCAGGCTGCATGTCAGACTTTTTTAATGAAATAGAAGAGGATTTGAGAAGTCACTCACAATGTGCCCTAATTTTTCTTTCTGCAGCACTAATCATACTTTCTATGGAATAATTAACCCCCCATTTTGTTCCTTTTTAAATTAAATGTTTTAAAGAGTTACCACTTTATTCCAATCAAGATGGCTTCAGGTGTGCCATACGTTTGTCATAAGTAGGACTGTTAGCGCTCTAGTTGTTCTTTAGAACACTCTGGGAAGCTGCAGTAGGACACAAAGGAATCAACTGACAGTCTCTGCCCTTGTTGGATGTACATGTTTTACTGAGAATGTCAGACTTCATTCTCACATGACTGAGAAAGATAATGTGAATTTACAGAAAATATGCTCTCAGTTTAGCTTATAGATCACCTTCCAAACCTCTGTGGGAAAAGCATGAGAAAATAGCTTTCTCTCAAACATGATTCATGAAAACTTTTTTGCTGTGTACACATATCTTATAGTACACACAACATGCAACGATCATCTTGATCAATAATCATGCTCTGTACAGTAGCCTTCCACGTGTGATAGCCATGCATCTGAAACGTTACATCAAAAATCAAATGTGTATTACATGATGCCCCTGGTGAGTGTGTGCGCGCATTATTGTGGCTCGAAGGGGTTTCATCAGCCACGGGCAGAGTGCACATCCTAGATCACATGTGACAAACAGTAAAGAGTAATGTGTAGATTTGTGTTGCAGTATGCTCTGTTGTCAGGCTTTACCAGTATGGTAGTGTGTCATATGTGAGACTTTCAGATTCACGTTTGACATGCATTGCTTGACTGTAATGAGCGTTATAACTGTGTATGACGTAGCCTCACTGCTGATCCTCCCTCCATCCGAGCACATTGACATGTGTGCGCTTCGCGATAGCAACATTTTCAATAATACCGCAAACCATTGACATGCGTATCTGTGCATATCCACAAGCTTGACAACGACATGTGATGTTGTCCATTCAATGTTTTTGGACAGCATCTCTTTAGCGATATTTGCCGCCCTCCCGGTACATGCTACATTAATGTAAATTGTGGATTGTGCGATGTCAAAACTGCAACAGGGACACACACATAAGTACACTTCCTGCACAGGCAGGAACTGAACAACGCCCAGGTCCCCGGAATAATTATTCACACCCCTACGCTGGCCTTGCGTATGCAAGCCCAGCCCACTTTGCGTACGTATAAATAGGATAACGACGACGCCACATGTCTCAGTTCTTCCACACTGCTTCAGGTGATATAGCCACATCCACCTTGCATATCACAATGCACAATAAAAAAAAAGGGATCCATGAGGTATACATCATCCTGGCAATCAAAACTACATCTGACTTGTGAACCCTGCTGAACGTCGTGTTTGGACTCAAACCAATGACAGCAGGTGAGCAGTGGGGTCTGGGTGCACAGGGGCTGCAATTGAGCGCGGTGCGGCGGAAGGGATGGGGTGCATCAGCCTGGGTGCACAGGTGCAAACAAGCGATGTTGCTGTGCGTAATGATGTGATCTCTGACCTCATTCAGTCACATCTCTCTCTCATTTTAAGGACCTGCTGGACCGTACTGTAATCCTGAGCCAGCGGGCAGCGCTGCCCTACAGACACGTGGTGTTGGCTTTTGGGGCACTGTAGTGAGCTGATTACTAAGTGTACATGCACAGAGACTTGCCTAACTGCATTGCACGTGCACATTATCCTTCTAGCATGCGCTCTGTTCCTTTGTATGTGAACGTTGGCATAATATATTATTATTTACCCTTGTGTATTCTTGTGCACTCCAACTCCTCTTTGAACCATGATTACCACTAACAGTTGGTAGATCGTACTTCAAGAAGGAAGGATGCACTCAACTGGTGTTCTCGCTTAAGCTTGAAATAAACCTTCATTTACCTTAATACGTTTCCACCATTATATTATTTCTCCCTTTTCAGACACTGAGTTAGTTGCACGAAACAAGAACAAGCAAAAACATTTTTAACAACAACACCAGTACGGCGCAACAGAGGTTCACTACATGCAACAGCAAAAATGTGATCTTCATGATCACTTGCCCATGCAGTCTCCATTACATTGAGATGATCATGCGCCCTGTAAAAGTACACATCTTCGAACACAGGAGTAATGTTAAATGCAGAAAAGCCATAACCAAGATGTCCACGCATTACATAGAAACCAACCACACCATATTGGATCTGCAATGGACAGTTATCGAACAATTGGATTCAGAAGGACCTTTGTTTGAGAAGGAACAACGGTGGGTTTTTCGCTTGGGCACCCACCTTAATGTTGAGCTACCATGGGGCATTAAACACAGGCTTGGCTAATGCATCTTATAGCACCAGCCTTCTTTAACAATTCAATTCAAGTCAGCTTTATTGCGGTTAGATTTACCATAAAAGCACATACAGAAAAAGAAAATTAAACAATATAGTTGGCAAGTCAATTAATACATTCAATACACAAATCTCATATTCCTAGTTAATTGGTAGACATTTTTTTTAAAAAAATTTAAATAAATTCTAGAAAATTCTAAAATTAATAAAAGACATGTGCAACTATATCTGAATAAAGCACCATCTATTATCAAACGGCGCACTTACAAACTGATTTATATACCTCACGGTTTCACACATTACCATGATACCTTATCACCCATGACATACGTTTCCACTCTTTAAATATTTGGGAGCACAGAGGTGGCAACAATACTATCTACTAGTATTCATGGACAACGTATTCCATACACAATACGCTGGCCCTAAATAACGGGTAAATAAGTAATGTACAAAGATAGGGAGTTGCTTTAGTCAGCAACACCCTTACTTTCATTATAAGTGATAAAACTGTTCTACCAGAAATAACGATCATGGGAAGAAAGGGAGCAAGACACTTTGGTTAAAAACCAGATTTCTCTATGAGCGATATAACTTTTTGACCACAAATTATTACGAGTTGATCACAATAATAATAAATAGATTTTATTTTATGTAGAAACACACCGCTACATTAATTTTTGAAATGTAATAGGTAGGCACAATAGTGTTTCAACAGCAGCCGCAAACACACTTCCCAATATATTCCAACCAGGAAATGGGGCCATGTGGAGGCGGCCATCTTGGGAAGGTTCACTTTCTAGTAGGCAACAGGACCCGGAAGCAAGGCACTCCCGCAGCTGTATAGAGTTGCTTGTCACTGATTGCAGCTCGCTCCAGATACAAATACCAGCATTCTGCGAGCATTCAGTGTTTAACGGAGCCATGGGCAGGCATTGTTCTAAGGGTGAGCGAGATGCTTTGACGAAGTAAGTACGGCACAGACGATAGTCTAGGCCACCATACTATTGGATTCAACTATCCCTTACACCATGACAGAAAATCATTACTTTGTATTTAGTTTTTAACTAAATCTCTTTCATTTTAAACTACAATGTTGGACTACAAGCGCTTCTCCCATCCTGTGTTAATGCTCATGGGGTCCAATTAGGAAACCTATAAAGTATGTTTCTCTACCAATTTCTTTCATCATATTGAGGAGTGAAAAACCACCTTCACTGCCTTACAATTTTCTAGGCATATGGGCATCATTATAAAAAGACTAAGGTTTCTATGTAACTGATAAAAATACGAGAGTGTGTGTTTGCTTAAGTGTTATATGAATTGTTATGTCTTGTATATCACATTTGTTTTTAAACAGAGGGCAGCACGAAATCACATAATTTATGCGATATCGTGCATGAAGTGAAAAATATATCGCAAAAAAAAATATCACTATTTTCCCTCACACAATTAGGGTGAAGAGATGTAATGATAATATCAAAGAGCACCAAGACTACTAATTATTTTTGCTTCTATCCTTCCAGATTGTCAAAATTAAGAAATTGTATATTCGGTCTATTAAAGAATATTACCAAGTAGGTATCGAACGAATGTTTTGCACAGAAGTCTATTAATCCGAAACACCTAATAGGCTAACAGTACTAGGCATTAGTCAGAGTGGTAACAGGGGTCATTGTATTTGGTTCTAAAGAAGAAGCTTAGGGGTAGGCTTCGAAACATGTCGACCAGCGAGGGAGCTGCTCATTAAAGGTTTTCCCTCCTCTTTCCCCGTTTTTTTATCAATACCAGCTATAGGGAACATTAAAGTTTAGTTTTTCATAAAGCCAGGTATTTTTTTAACTCACTCATTCCTGACCCTCTCACTCTCACACCAATACACATAGTTTCACTTCACTCCAAAGTGCTCCCACGTATCTGTCGGTCTTCGCATGCCACGTCGCGGATTGGGAAGAACCCGATGATGAAGCATGCCACCAAGAGACCTTTTGGTGGGTGAGGGTTATTTTAAAAAACGTTATTGCTTTCCCATGCTAACAACCAAACGTTCACTTGAGTTTAGTCACTTTTCGGAAGGTTAGCACATTATTTTACAAATTCTGAGTGGACTCTTTGTTTTTTCGTACATTGCGCATGAGGACCAACTCCATGTTAGATTGTTTTATGCGTAGTGGGTGGGAGGATCTATGGACATGAAAGAAAATGATGTTGCGGGAGCACAATGTACAATACGAGTAAAAACATACTTACCTGGGGACGAGGCTGGGCGCATGTGAATCTACAGCACTATAAGATGCGAACAGATATTTACAGCATAAGTAGAATTTCTGCTCATAGCATGTGTGGCTGTAGATACTATTGCTTTGCATAGACTGCATTGCATTACCCTTCAAGTAGATGTCTGGAATAACACACTTAACACTACTTGGCCAAGTACAGCTTGCTGACAGGCCAAGACGTCCACACAATAATGTTAAGTAAAAGCGTGTGGAGTTGACCAGGTAGCTGGTTTACAAATATTGGCTATGGGGATGTTGCCTAACAAAGTGACAGTAGACACTTTCTTGCAAGTAGAGTGTGTCCTCATGTAGCACATATGGCAGCCATGGTGATAGGCTGCCCTGTGTAAGATTGAGCGAAGGAGATAAAGAGCTGGTTTGATTTATAAAAATTATTTGGTCCTATCGATGTGGTACAAGGGATCTCTTAACATTCAACGTGTTCAGTGCCTTTTCTACCACAGAATGCAGCGACGGGAACACATTGGGTGATTTCTGGTTTGTTTAAGATGGAAGGGGGACAAATAGGGAGAAACTTTGGGCTAGTGCAATGTGGGCTTCAAAGGACCAAACGTTTTGGAAATGCAGGACCGAACAAACCTCTTAATTTTGCTGCATAACAGGCACACCTTGTGGGCCTCCTTCAAGACTGACAGTCTTGCAGCAGGCATAGGTACCAAAACTTTAGGACCTCAGGAGCCAATTCGCAAGACTGAGCTTCCCAGGAACTGAGTGCCTGCACAGACTCTCTGTGTATGAGAAGGTCCAGACTGAAGGGAAGCCTCTTGTGAGGGTTGACTAATAAATCCAGGAGTGGAAAACCATGGCTGTCTGGTCCAGGTTGGTGCCACTAAAATTAGATTTAGCAATGTTTGCCTGAGCTTCCTGTCCACAAATGGGGACAGTGGGAGAGGTAGAAAAGAGTAGGTAAATACCCCATACCAGTTCATTCATAGTGGATTGCCCATGGACTGTGTGTGTTGGTATCCGGCAGCCAAATATAGGCATTCTGCATTTTCTAGGGTGGCAAAACCCTATCTGTGGAGTGCTCCAGCATTGAAGTACCGGTGAAGGCCCTGTAGTATAGTTCCTATATCCCTGATAGGCTCTGCGCATTGGAATAACATACACTATAGATTTGACATAGGACTATGGTCAGTATGACTCTATTGAGTATATTAAACTTAATTACTTGTGTGTGCCAGCTGACTCGGAGGTCACTAGAAACTTCTCGAATATACAAGAAGGGATTAGGCTCCGACAACCGCAAAAACATGACAACTTTGTTTCCTTTTAGAATCGGAACAGTCTCAGAATCACGGAAACAATAGCTAACAGTTTCACTCAGTCAATCGTGCATGCTTCGTTTCTACAGAATTGCACAGAATTAGAGAGACGGGCATTTCAATAAAAGGGTTTATTGAACAGTCTTGTTTCTCATGCAAGAGATATGAATTGCTACAATCGTAAAACAGACTGCGAAGGACAATATGTACGAGGTTAGCAGTAAGATAAAATAATACTGCAATAGCATGGTTTGTAGCTATGACAGATATTAATCAAAATACATACATAAATAACAAGCTAAAATGTGATACTCATCTGATGCTTCTAAATTGTTCTACCCAGTGTACCTAACCTAAGTGCAGTACGAGGTTTGAAGTAGGTGCCATTTCTAAAGTATAGCTAGCTATATTTTAGTTTAGCCAAGAATTGCCAAAAGTTTCTCTAAGTTCTAGTCAGCTCCATACCTTAAAATGAGAGAGGTTGGAATCTCTTTCTGGACTCGATAGTCTAACCCCCGCAAGGGAAGTCAGAGAGCACTGGAGCTGGATTCTCAGCGAGGAGGATGGCAGCGTCAGGTCAGTGCATCAGGCTGGAACTCGATCTCCTTCCGAACTTGCCGTGGTGAACCACGTAGTCTGGGTTGGATTGAATTTTCCGGGAACCGTAAAAGTCGGGCTTAGGAACATCATGAATGAACCCCTAAGGAATAGATGTTCATGCATACTTAATGAGTTCTTGGAGAAATCAATATTCAAGCTGAGGGAAATTCCTAAAGGCTTATGGGTCTGGTTTTCCAAGAATTCGTTGTGACGTGGATGGAAGGATGTAGGTGGCCATGCCTGTATTTGGTTTGTACGGACAATGTTTAAATAAGGGCCGGATTTCTATGTCCAAATAAGGGCAATGTGAATTGTACCTATATATGGGCATAAATCTGGAAACCTATATACGGAATCTAAATCTGCACACAACAGCCCTAGGGGTGGAGTTCCCACTTCTGGGCTTAGTAATACCTCCACTCACTCCAGTTTCATATGAACGACGTTACTAAATCCTAAACGTTCTAAACATATCTCAGAAATGAGTATCGCATGGGTTTGCTAAAATAAGCTAAACACATATCTAAAACATATGTCCTTAAAAATACATTACAAAACCATTGCTATGCATAAAGTGTTGAACATATTAAAGGCAATGTTCCATTCTAAGCATAGGATCACATTGGAATGCTAAATGAATGAACCAAAATATATACATGTGATGAAATGGCTCGTAAATACAGAAGAAAAAAGGGGCCGAAACCATTTCATATCAGGTTACACAAGTCAATTTGTTATTCATGACAAGGTGGCATACTGTCCCTGGAAGTGTTATCAAAGAATTCTGTTCTCTAAGAATAGTTCTACTATAAGCAGATTACTGTGCCAAAAAAAAATAAAAAAAATTTTAGGACGGGAAGAGAAAAAAATATATAATCATAGAAAAAGTTCCAAAGTCAGTATTAAGTTTGAAAAAGAATGAAGGACAAATTCAGAGTCTCTCTGGAACACTGTGTGCTAGAATCAAAAGTCAGTGTGTGGGGATGGAGAAAACATAACATTTTCTAATCCTGTAGACAACGAGTCTTCTACCGTTGTGGGTGAGAGTTGGAATACCTCGTGTAGAAGATCAACAGCACATAGATGCGAACTATCGCCTTCAGCATGGGAAGCATCAGCAATGTCCGGATTGGATGTTACCGGCGCGCCTGGTGTTGCCCCTCGTACCTCAGCAGAAGCATGTTGCGTCTGTGAGATCTCAATGAATGCCGCCATCAGGATTGGTAGCCGCTGGGGAAAACACATAGCATCGGCTGTTATCGGGTCCAGCAAAGTATCGATATCCGTAGGCATGACTGATGGGAGTGTCAGACAAATGTCCAGCACGCATTCTTCACCGTATAGCAGGCAGCGTAGAACAGGTAAGATGCAATCTTGCCAAATTGGTCTGAATGACAGAAACCAAGTGGTGTTTAATTCTCGTAGACGAGGTAAACCCAGAATTTGGACGATGCGCTCACGACACTTCTTCTCCAATAGAGTTCTTTCCATGGTGAACTGGGTGTCGCTGGTGATTTGGCTTGCCATATCGTAGCAATAGGAGCAAAAATAGTATCCCTACAACGAGTGCTAAAAGGAGCGGCAGTCTGCCAAACACAGAGTGCGCGAAGTTTGGAAAAAGTCCGAGGACTGCTTGAAAAGGTGCTAACAGTCCTGCACACACGATCTTAAATACATATACAATACCACTCGTATCAGACATGTTTAAGATACGGCCTTACATTTCTGAGAAATGCACAGGGCAGTTTGTATACGAAAGGGTATGTATCTCCGCAGAAGTTCTTGTGACTTGGAGATCATAGGTTTCTTTGGCAGAGGTCAAAGGCACAGTTTTTTGTAAAAGAATGTTTTTCATTCTGCTTAGAGTATCAACTCGTATAGAAGAGATATTCAGTGAAGGCCATAAAGGCGACTCCCTGACTATGTCTATTTGGGGAAACAAGACTTGCATACAGCAAGTGACCCTGGATGTAACCGTTACTAGATATGGGATACCTGGCAGCATGCCACAGCAGCTGTGATCATTCAACATAATGTAACTCCCATTTGAAAGTTGACCAAAGATTGGATTAATCACTGCTGCCGGTGAACCGTGCAGGTGGCAGGATAAGTTTGTAGTGGAACCGTCACAGGTAAGTTAATACCCTGACAAAGGAGAGAACCGCTTAGTACGTGTTCACAGTTTTCACCACTAAAAAACACTTCACGTCCCCCACTCCAACATCTGTGTGTAAGGTAAATCCCAGGATGTCTTTATGTATTCTTTACCCAACCTTTCATATTTGCCTGCTGGTATATTTTTTAGGCAATACAGAAAATGGAAAGTCGTAACAGGCAGAGCAATTTTACCATGTATAATCCACTTAGTAGCTGTTTTTTCTGCCACTGTGAATGGTAAGTTCTCCAGTTTTTCAATGCTCAGCACCGTATAGTCTGCTCCCCTTTGTGCCAGTTTGATCTGTCTATCAGTGAGATTAAATTCTGCAAACAGTGACATAGTATTGATTAAACGCCAAGGCACATAGCCAGAACGCAGGTTTTGAAGCGTCCAGCCTAATAGCATGATAGAACGTAGCTGTGACTGACCATGTTGCAAAATGACCAAGTCTTGTTCCATGATGTCTATGACAGAGGATACAATGCTGTCCAAAGAATATATCCTGGACGACAGAGTAGTTAACCCATTGTCTACTAGAGAGAGATATTTCTCTAAATTAATATGATCAAATTCTCGTATTTGTTCTGCAGTCTCTGCTTGGGTGACCTTCCATGCTTCATTATAAGTAGGGCTCCCGGTTTTACGGTATTTATTTTTTTGCCATTTCCGTCTGTATTTATCCATATTTATTTTTTGGGCATTTTTTCTGTAAGCAGCGTAAATACTGGCAAATATGAAACGTTTTTGACGCGGTTTTCTTGGTCCTAGCAAGAATTCCCTATGGTCCGCGCTTCTTGAAGTAAAGTTAACTGTTGTTTTACATCCTCTAGTATAGCTTTCTGTAGCCAATCAAGGCAAAGTTTCCCTACACAGTAAGTTGTTCATACCCCCAGATGCTGTTTTTGGACATAACGTGGGTCTGGCCTATGAAAGGTAAAACATTGTGTTTTATTCAGGAATCTATCTTGACAGTTGTTTGTGTCTAAGGGCCAGAGCAACCATTTTTTCCATTCAGGATCTGATCTGTTATTATTCAAAATAGTATGTACGTCGACCTCCCCCTTTGTAGTGCTTTCACTTGTAGGTGCAGGTATAGACAGAGTGTTCATGTCTTTTATCTTGGCTCTTCCAAGGCATGATGTTTGTTGGACAGTGTCGTTCAAAAACATAATTTACTCAGGGATAACACAGGCTCTAAACAAAGCTTCTATTCCCTGTACTTGCCAATCTTTAGTTCCCCAGACAGTTTTCGTCTCAATGTTGTCTTTCCAAAAGTCGTAACCCTGTCTAGACAGTTGGGCAATATAGGATGTAGAATAAATCTGTTTGGTATTCGTTAACATATTTTTAATTCCTGTCTTGTTGACATTCTTAAAGTGAAGAGTCTCTGCATTCGAGATATTAAACCCTGAAAAATATGGAAATTTCATTGCAAAAGTTTTCGAGCTACCCTTTGATGGCGTAGGACAATGTTCCCATTGGTTGCACATAAATACATCTCTAGGTGTTGCAGATTTATGCAAGAAATGATGACCATAGTGGTTATAACAATTCGGTTGTTCATAGTCTGATGAACCTTGTAAATATTCATTATTAGTAAATGCAGTTGACATCTCTAGATCAGACATCATATTATCAACAGTCTCGAAGTCCCAATCATCAGAAAAGGTACTGGAGGTAATAGAGGCACTTAATGAAATTTTAAATAAATGTGGAATCTTCAAAAGCTCCGACGGGCCAAAAATGTCATATTCGGTTTTGTCCCAAACTATACCATCAGGTATAGGAATCGCTGTGATGTTCACTGCTGACAAGTCTCTTGCTTCACGATGGGATGATTTGTGTGGCTGGAGAAGTAAGTTCACTCTTTTACTTGCTGTGTCCATTTGTATATATCTTCTATTAATCAGCATACCCAGAGTTATTACCAGAGCTAACCAAAGTAGAAAGAAGAATATTCCCTAAAACAATCCATACTTCAATCCATGGTGAAACCAGATAAGTTTTTTCCAGTAGATGAAAAAAGTCTGTTGCTTGTTCTTTGAAAGTTCTTTGTACTGGTGTCATTTCAAGCTTGCTGGGATCCTCAGAAAACGTAACAAAGTTCATGAAATAGCCAGAAGCAGTTCCGTCAATGGTTGGAATTGCATCTGTATTTTGATGAAATTGCTGGAACCAGTTGATCATCACTTGTTACTTCGTTGTAAACAGGTGTATCTGGATGAACTGTTATTTGGGTCTCAAGAGGTACAAGGTCCATAGCATTGTTGCTTAGTTCTCTATTTCTTACTGTCGAGTCTTCAAAGGTGATGAGTCTCAGTTTGAATCTCTTGGATTGTAGCTAGAGGAGTGCGTCTGCTACATTGGCGGAGTCCATTTGGCCTACTGTTCAGTATCGGCCACATAGTGTGGTTTGATTGGGTAGATGGACACAAATCTTTTCTCCTTTTTACCAGCAAGGGGCAGCAAAAGTACTGTTCTTGATCCGTGGATTGCTAGGACAGGTACTGGTTGTCTGCAAGAAGGCCCAAATTCCTTCTTATCCGCGATCTTTTCTCTGACTAGATCCCCAAGCTTTGGGATCCAGACAGGCCTTGCCTGGACGGACGGATTTTTCTCAGTGGTGGTTGGCTTCAGGACCAAGTTGCTTTGTTGCGTTCTTAGTTCATTTAAGTCCTGTAAAACAGCCAAACGATCTTTGATATCAAATTGTTTGTTATCCACCACCATGCCTTTCATATCTAAGTCCGGAACCAACATTCTATTCCCAAACAGAACCTCATATGGAGTGAAACCCCCTAGAGAACTTCTTGGCAAGTTGTTTATTGCGCGCTGGACCCCATATAAATGTTTGACCCACCCATCCCCCGAACCTAAAACCCTAGCTGTTATAGACTGCTTTATGTCCCGGTTTTTTCTTTCCACTACAGAATTTCCCTCAGGATGGAATGGAGAAGAATACCGCAATGCTACGCCCAGACTGGCCATGGCTTCTTTGTAAGCCCTAGAGCTAAACGCAGGACCCTGGTCAGAATGTAGTGTGCCTATTGCGTATGTGCCGATAAAGACTCGCAAATCTTTTATAACAGTTCGAGCATCCGCCGAGCGCTGAGGCCACATCCATAGGAACCTAGACTTAGTGTTTGTGGGACTGCATTTGTCCAATAGGACGCCTGCATGTAGATAGTCTAATGCTGTCTAATTATGGTGTCTGAACTGGGCTGGCTATTTTGTAGTCAGGTATCTGGTGGCGTTCTGTACTGCGATCTCTATTGCAGTCTATGCAGTTATTGATGAAGATATGAATCAGTGTATTCATTTGTGGCCACCAGTACATCTCTTTTAGCTCTAAAATTGTTTTAGAGATCCCTTGATGTATCAGACCCTCTCCCAGATGCGCTTCGTAAATCAAAGCTGCTCCACGTTCCCTGTTTGGAATTACTCTATCCTCCACTCCAGGGATTCGAGTAAAAGGAACGCCATTTGCATTAATTATATATGAGTATTTGAGTGGAAACTTTTTAGGTAATGCCGCACCGCTGCCTTTGCTTGATGCATTGACCGCCAGCATTATTTCGCTGTCTATTTTCTTTTTTGAACGGGTGATTGCAGCTACGGAAGCAGTTTGCACAGCCCCTTTCGCGGCTTCATCAGCCAATGAATTCCCTTCGACGTGAAAGCCATCACGTTGGTGACTCAGTGTGTGTATCACGCGAGTGTTCTGTAGTCCGTTTCGCAACTGAACTACTTGTTCCCAAAGCAATTTGTGCTTGATTGTGCCACCTTTTGCATCTTTTTTTTTTTTTTATTTATTTTTTTTATAAACCTTTATTGGTACATAAAGCAGTTACAAACCCGGGCCTGAAACCATCACAGTCGGCCAGTAGTACAGAGTCGATCAAAGCAAATCAGTCAATCCACAAGAGTACAACAACCCGCCTCCCAAATGCCCCGTCGTAACTCAGGATAGTATCGGTACCATATCGGCACCAGGATGAAAGAGGTTTCTTTTAGAGTTTTAAGAAAGAACAGGATCTAATGCCGCACAATCCAATAATACAAAGGACAGGGGTTACCACAGCTCAGGATATTCACAGGCGGGACTACTGTAGGTAGGACGTTGGCGGTGACGCACCTTAAACAGGATAGACAATGAGCTATACAATTCGCCCACCAATACAGATTCATGCCCGCTGCAATATAAAAACGTTAAAGACACATCCACCCCTGTAATCTGTAATACCAGGACGTATAGAGAGGAACCTGTGAGACAGTTCCCAAAAGAAATAAAAAAGAAAGAGGAGAAGTAAGAGAAAGCCAAGAGAGACAAAGAATAAGAAAGAGGCCCTAGGAACATAAGAGGAAAGAACAGTAGTACCCCTCCCCCCTAACCCCCCACCCTGCACCTCTGCCAATGGCTACGGCCTCCCCCTTAACAGCGTGCCTGTCGCCCGGTGTACGGAACCCGAAATATAGAAGAAAGGAGAAATATAAAAGAAGGAAATATAAAAGAGAAAGATATATTGGGGGGTTCACCAGTACAGGCCCCCGGCCCCTCCGCGTAACTGACAGGTATATCCGTTCCGCTGCAGGACAGCCGAGGAACCCATCGACTCAGAATAGCAGTCACCCCGCCAGCCCCTCCAGTTACCCCCCTGTCAGCATCTGAGGGAAACAATCACTGTTTCGTAACCCAGCCCCACCCGGCCATTATCAGAAACATGTCCCAGTCCACACAAAACGTAGCCAACAAAGCACCAAGAGTACAATAGACAAGGATATCCAAAGAAGAGTAGGAGTTCTTCCAATACGCCAGGACACGACACATTTCACAGCCGTTCACAGCCCACAACCGCCTCCCACGCAGCAAGACATAGTCCGGTTCAGGAAGAGTAGGCAGTTCAATTTAAATGGGTTGCGCGACGATGTCTGCCACAAGGGAGAGGGCAATAAAGGAGTCCCCACAGTCTCACATCCGATGGAATCCCCGAACACTCCATTAGTCCATGGACCAAGTTCCATTCAGACGATGCCCTTTGTAGCGATCAAGTAGACCCCAGTCACCAACGTCCACTCATCAGCAACGTATAGGGTCCCGTAGAGATACCCATCCGGGACATACCACAGATCGTAGAGGGAGTCACCAGGCAAAGGCACACAGTGAAAATACCGCATCAGGCTCTCTCATACTTCCACTTATGCCGGGGACTAATCGCCATGCGAACCAGACCCACTCGCTGTGCTTCCAAAACACGGGAAGGGGCTTCCGAACTCCACACTCCTTTTGAAATGCGCATCGCCATCGACTCGGGCGGGCAGGGTTCCATGAGGGTATCACTACCAAATGGGGCGCACAGCATTAAAGCCACCAGAGTTCACACTAGAGCCTCCATCATTTGTGCCATCCGGACGCCTCCTCGGTGGCACCCATTATGATAGCCATCGCAACTGCCCCCCAGAGGTCTCATCTGCGCCATCCAGTGTGTCCGAACGACTCCAAATCGCCATGCAGCAATCGGCCCCGATCTGCCGAATCGCGGGATACAGGCAGCAGCTAGCGGGTCGTACCAATCTCCAGCAGAGAGACACAGAGCAGCGTCACACGTCCACATTTAGGGAGGCAGCGTTCGGGTGGGTGGGGGGGGGGGCCCGTCCGGCATGAGGGGACGGCACTCAGCAATGGGCGCTAGGATGTTGTTCATGGCGGGATCGAGCGCCCCCGCGGGTGACCGTGTTTTCCCGGCCGTTGTTGTTCCACTCACCACCGGCTACAGTATCACGTGAGGTCCCGCGTAGGCCACACCGACCGGGAAGCATATCTTCGTCCCTGAAGCTCGGAGAGCCGCCGGTGCGACTCTCGGTGAAATCGGTCCTTCTCCAACATCCAGGAGAGTGTCGGCAGAGCTGCCCCGACAGCTAGGTCCAGCAGCAAAAAGAGAGAGTCGACGGAGCCGGGAGCCCGGGCGGCCATCTTGGCCGCCGGCCTGGCTCCGCCCCTCCACCTTTTGCATCTTTGAAACCATTTTGAATCCAATTCTGTAATAATTCATTGTAAGACTGAACGCAGTAAAAAGAATCGCACACTATCAGTGTGGGGAAGTAGCGATCTGCATTTTCAAGTGCCATCTTAAATGCTTGTAGTTCAGCTCGCTGAGCTGTACAATCTCCTAGAGATTGGGTTTTTGTGACCATTGGTCTGAATTTGTCATCTTGCATGCGAACTTTAACGATAGCACACGCTGCTCTGTAAGCTGGTTTACTCCCCGTAGCGGGCTGTGCAGATCTGTCAGTATAAATTATAAATTCGTACTGGTCAAGAGGGAGAATTTTAGTAGGCAGAGGACATTCGTGTTCATATTGCAGGAATGCTTGTGTTTTTAAATATGGATCAAAAACGTATCCGCATTGACCCGGAATTATTCGGATCACTAAGTTGCGTACGTTTACGCGTGTTTGCAAGTATTTCGTTGCTAACATGTTTATTTGAAGTGAATGCAAAATTTCTGTGTGTTTTTGTGTCCAATGTGTGATTTTAAAATCAGGTTTGATTAATTCGTAGAGAGGTTTAACCCTTTCTGTGTAATTTAAAATGTAAGTTCTTCCAAAATTCAGGAAACCTAGAATCGACTGTAAATTTTTCAGCCATTTTTGGCGGTTGGAGCAGCGCACTTTTCTAAAAAGTTGGCTGCCAGGCTTTTGCCTTCACTTGATAGTTCATATCCTAGGAAAAGGACGTTGAGGTGGGCAATTCTTTATTTTTTTTAATTGAATTTGCAACCCTCTGAGGCGAAGCCCAATATTATGGTGCTCACCCTGTTCAAGTGCCTATCCAGGTAATCGTCTATTAGATATATATCATCGACATATGACAATGCCTCGTCATCATAAGTTTGTAGTAGCTCTGTTACCTTGCTGAGTCCCCATTATTGAGAAAGCGGGTCAAATATCTGCTTTCTGGTGCAATATTTTGGCAAAAGAAACCATTTGAAATGTCTAATGTGGTTTTATATTTTTTACGCACAATGTCATTCATTAATGCTGTACTGTGTGCATTTTGCACTGCAAAGGATTTGCAACAAGAATTTAAGTGTCTGTAATCCAAAACTAGACGATATGTATTGTCTGGTTTGGAGACAGGAAACAAAGGATTGTTCATTGATGAGGTGCATTTTTCAATCCCCCCCCCGATATTCAAGTTGATCTAAAATCACCCTGACCTGTTTTTTAGCTTCTTGCTTAACTGGGTACTGCCTTTGTGAAGTCGGTTGATTTTTTAACTGGATTTTATGGTGAGGTGAGTCCTCATCCCATCCTACATGATTTTTGTACAGTGCTGGGGCTTGGGCAACTGCCCATTTCTTGGCTAATGTATATTTTAAATGAACTGGAACATGGTTGGAGAAGGCAGGGATGATGATGGCCTCGCCATGTGGGCACTCCCTGACAAATTCTGGTGGCCAGTCCTGTTCTGCTAGAAGTATATTATAACCCCTTGAAAGATGCTCCCAAAAGAGTGCTTTCACTTTTCTTGGTATATCTCCCTCCATCCGGAGTGTTATTTCATATAACCTATGTGGAGAACTAACCCTGGTGTCTACAGTCTCAACTTGTATGTCTTCATTCAAGTCCACTGTCTCCAGAAGTCCCTTCAGGTTCTGGCGAGCTATTGTAACTTCTGCTGCACTGTCCAGCATGGTCTGGGTCCATTCTCCATTCTTGAGTTGGGTTCTCAGCATTCTCAGCATGTCTGATCTTCCGACCTGCTACCTTTTTCTTGGTGAATTGAGGTTTTGCTTTATTTTTCTGAACATGTTGATCACCTTTGGACTTCATGCGTTCTTCCTTGTTTTCTGACCGTCCTCTTCTTTCGGATGTCTGTGACGATATCTGAAAGGTACGAGAGGAACGTGTATCATTATCTTGATATCTGTCAGTTTTTCTCAAATTATCCCTATTCCTGAGGTTGTACCTCCTTTCAGAGGGCTCCTTCTGTGGAGGAGACCTGCCTCGGGGATGAGAACGCTTCTTTTTGGAATTCTGTTTGTTATTTTCCCACTTCTTTTTAGAAGAGGTTGGATTGTTTTTAGGAAAGACCTTATCAGGACTTTCAGACAGTTGTGGTTTTACTGGTTTCCCTCCCAGACTGTCTCTGCCTAATTCATCATAGGATTTTTCAATTACTCTGGCTAGTTCTTGAGGTTGTTCTGTTACATCAAATTCCCTTACTTTCTGGCAGATCGCAACTGATGCTGCTTCTCCATTAATATTAGATAATATTATTGCTGACACCTGGTCGAAATTTTTAAGTTACTTCATACCTAAATTCAGAGCAGGCTCTGCCCCGTATTCATTTTGAATCTGTTTCAGGACATCAGGTATTACCGCCATTGACGGAACACCATGGGTTTTTGTGTAGATAGCAGCAAAGACTGTGCCCCAAGAGGTGCAGTCTTTCAGATGTGGTGTGATCCCCATTGGTAAACAACTTGTTAAAATTCAGTGTTTTTCAAAAGGGGTAGTGTTAGGAAATACTGCTTCGATTTGAGTAATTTTTTTAGCTAACCAGAACGGAATGTGTTCGCGTTTTTCGGGTAATTTACCCATGACTGAGTGTAAAGTCTGTGGAGTAATTTTTAACTTATTCACCTGATGAGGTGCTGGATTTTGAATTGTTAATGGTTGTTGGACTGTGAAAGTCCGCATGACATATTGAACCAATTGTCAATATATCTTGATTAACTCCTTGAGTTGAGCAAGTAAATCTACGTCTGACATAGTTTCAGTGTCAGGATGAGGTGTATAGCCGGCTACAATCGGCCATGTTGCTCCTGGTCTACCTAGTGGACCGAGCCTGGTAATGTGAATGTAATGTTTTAGGGCGCCTTTAAACCAGAGCTCATGCTCCTGGTAAGTGAGTGGAATTTCAATATCCTCGAAAGGAATATATTCCTCAGGTGGTTGATCTTCTTTGTAGAAGTGAAACATATGTGTTACTGGATTTGATTTTGGGAATACTATCCATGAATAGAATACCTCTGTCTGGTGAGATTCATGTGCCTCTATCACAAAAACTGCTCTACCACCTCTTGATGTCAGACCATGTTTTATATGTTTTAGAGTGATGGCTCTCTTTAAATTTGGTGGGATGTGTATAACACCCACCTCGTCTTCATTAAGACCTGTAAGGTCAGCCGCAGCTGTACCGTTGTTGACGACAACATCTCCGGTATCGGACATTGTTTAATGAAAAATTGCAGAGCAAGTTTCAAGGAAACAAAGATAAGGTGCACAACATTTTGGAACACTGTATCCTTCAATGTTGAACAAAACCAAACAGCTAATACATAGGACTTTAATCCTTCTCAGCTATGGCGGATATTATCCCTACCCACTCCAGACGTCTTATGGAGTTTTATGAGTAGAGGGTCTCTGAATATTTGGAAGGCGGACCCCGAGGAGTCGGCGAGACCACTCAGGGGGGGGCCCCCACACTGTACGAAGTAGCCGAGCGCTGCAGAGAAGCCTCCTGGGAGATCCTTCTCCTATTATGTACTAGCACAGTAACACCACCACACCGGACTCAAGGAGGTTGTCTCAAGATGAGCAATTCTTTATCAGCACTTTAAAAGGTTACAGGTTCAACATTACACAAAAAGGGGATCAAGGGATCCGCAAAAGTCTCAGTGTCTCTTTTAGGAGGGAAGGGGTAGCGGGACAGTCTTAGGCAGGAGCTTGGTACGAGGGTACCTGGGGCCCAGTTCTTATCCTCAAGCTGGAGGACCTCCGGGTCTCGGGGGGGTCGAGCCGCGACGGTGTCAGCAGGGCTCTGGCGTTCAGTTCGTGGGGAGCCGCGACCAGGTCAGCGGGACTCTCAAGATGGTTTCGGCTCAGCTTCGAGCCGCGACGTCGTCAGCAGGGCTCCGAGGGAGGTTTCAGCGAGGTTGGGCCGCGACAGCGTCAGCAGGGCCCCGATGTTCCGGGGGGCTTCAAGGTTTCCGCAAGAAGGAGCCGCGACGCAGTCTGCAGGGCTCGTGGTGGTTTCAAGCAAGAGTTCTTCTCCGTAGGGTCGGCCGCGATTCAATCAGCAGGGCTCTCGACTCCGGGATACAACTGCCGGTCTGTGGCGGGGTCGCCCCAGATATAGGTCTGGAGCCCTTTGATGTCCGGACCCTTGCGCCCGGGGGGCGGAGAGGCCGGGTTGGGAGCGGCCAGACGCCCAGCAGGAGAGGCGCCCGGCCCAGGAGAGATGGAGGCCGATCGCACCTCGGTGTGTGGGGACGGTTGGGGGTCCCATCGATACCGCCCTCTGCCTGGGTGATGAGGTGTTCACGTGACACCCCCTGGCCAGTTCTTGGTGCCTGAATGTCTGGGCCTTGCTGGGGCCGAGGCTGGGTTGAGCGGAGTCATGAGGACTGGTGTGCAGGGTCACGTGGCAGGCGACAAAATGGCGGAGCCCCGAGGTGTAGGTGACCTCGTGCGGCCCGAACGGGTAGCTCGTGGAGGCTAGGGCGGGGAACGGGCCCAAC
Organism: Triturus cristatus; assembly: GCF_964204655.1. NCBI lineage: Eukaryota > Metazoa > Chordata > Amphibia > Caudata > Salamandridae > Triturus > Triturus cristatus. Next base: position 72,211,138 of record NC_140585.1, on the reverse strand, counting down.
CCCCGGGAAGTCAGGACCACGCCACGAGGCCGGGTCCAACAGGCGTCCCCCCCAGCCGAAGGCGGAGAGAGTCACCCATCTTCTTGGGGATTCTCCTCGTCAAGGCGGAAGAAGCGGGACAGGCCGTCCGCGTTGGCGTGGTCATTGCCGGCTCGGTGCTCCACCGAAAAGTCCATCCCTTGCAGGGCAATGGACCACCGCAGCAGCTTGGGATTCTCGCCTCTCATTTGCATTAACCACCGCAAGGGCCGGTGGTCGGTCTGGACCCGAAAGTGGGTACCGAAGAGATAGGGCCGGAGCTTCTTAAGGGCCCACACTACGGCGAAGGCCTCGCGCTCGATGGTGCTCCATCGTTGCTCCCGGGGCAGCAGCCGTCGGCTGATGAAGGCCACCGGGCGGTCGAGTCCCTTCTCATCAACCTGAGACAGGACGGCCCCGATCCCATATTCGGAGGCGTCTGTCTGCACGATGAACTCCTTACGGTAGTCAGGGGCCTGGAGTACAGGGGCAGTGCACATCGCTGCCTTGAGAGTCTCGAAAGCTGATTGGCAGCGGGGAGTCCAGTGCACCTTCTTGGGCTGTTTCCTCGAGGTGAGCTCTGTGAGCGGCCCAACAATGCTCCCATAGTCCCGGATGAACCGCCGGTAGTATCCAGTGAGGCCCAGGAAGGCCCGCACAGTGGTCTGGGTAGTGGGGGGTTCCCATGCCTGGATGGCATCGACTTTTGGCTGGAGAGGGGCCACCTGACCGCTTCCCACCTGATGGCCCAGGTAGGTCACTGATCCTTGGCCGATCTGGCATTTGCTGGCCTTGATTGTGAGCCCGGCCCTTTGGAGGGCGGCCAGGACGGCTTTGAGGTGAATTAGGTGCTCAGCCCAGTGGTTGCTGTACACGGCAATGTCATCCAAATAGGCCGCGCTGAAGGCCTCGAGCCCGGCCAGAACCTTGTTTACAAGTCTCTGAAAAGTGGCCGGGGCGTTCTTCATGCCGAAGGGCATCACCCGAAAGTGGTAATGCCCATCAGGGGTAGAAAAGGCGGATCTTTCTCGGGCGCCGGGGGTGAGCTGGATCTGCCAGTACCCGGCGGTGAGGTCCAGCGTGCTCAGGTAGCGGGCGGACCCCAAGCGGTCGATGAGTTCGTCGGCCCGGGGTATAGGATGGGCGTCCGTCTTGGTCACAGCATTCAGGGCTCGGTAGTCTACACAAAATCGTAACTCCGGGGGATGGCCGGGGGCTGCGGCCTTTGGTACCAGGACGACAGGGCTGGCCCACGGGCTGTCGGAGGGCTCGATGACCCCTAGGGCCAACATCTTCGCTACTTCGGCCTGGATGCATGCCCGTACTCGGTCGGGTACCCTGTAGGCTCGGTGTCGCACGGGGGGGCTGTCCCCGGTGTCGACGTCGTGGACGCACCAGTGGGTCACCCCCGGGGTGAGGGAGAAGAGGGCTGCGTAGTCCTGCAGCAGTTGTTGACAGTCGATACGCTGTTCCGGGGTCAGGGAAGAGGCGAGTTGGACACCTTTGATGGATCCGTCGTGGACGTTGTTCTGCAAGAGGTCGGGTAGGGGCTCGGAGTCGTCCTCGCCCCCCTCGTCGGTCGCCAGCAGCAGGCTCAGTTCGGTCCGGGCAAAGTGGGGTTTGAGCCTGTTAGCATGTAGAACCCGGAGGGGGTTCCGGGGGGACTCTAGGTCGACTAGGTAGGTGACGGGGCTTTTCTTCTCCACCACCTTGAAGGGCCCGGTCCACTTGTCCTGGAGGGCGCAGGGCTCAACAGGGGCCATGACCCAGACTCTCTGGCCTGGCTCGAACTCGATGGTGGAGGTGTTCCGATCGTACCACCGCTTCATGTCCTCCTGGCTGGCCTCGAGGTTGGCTTCGGCCATGGCTCGGAACTTGCGGGTCTGGTTTCGTAGGGTCAGGAGGTATCGGTAGACGTCAGGAGGGGCGCCTTGGAGCTTCGTCTCCCAGCCCTCCTTGACCAGGCTGAGCGGTCCGCGGACCGGATGTCCGTACAATAGTTCAAACGAGCTGAACCCCAGGGACTTCTGCGGGACCTCCCGATAGGCGAACAGGAGGCATGGTAGTAGGACATCCCATCTCCGCCGGAGGGGCTCTTCCAAGCCCTGAATCATCACCTTCAGGGTTCTGTTAAAGCGCTCGACCAGCCCGTTCCCCTGAGGGTGATAGGGGGTTGTGAATTTGTACGTGACCCCGCACTGCTGCCACAGGGACCGCATGTACTTGGAGATGAAGTTTGTGCCCCTGTCGCTCACCACTTCGCGGGGAAATCCCACTCGGGAGAAGATCCCCATCAAGGCCCGGCCTACCACGGGGGCCGTTACAGTTCTTAGCGGGACCGCCTCCGGGTACCTGGTGGCGTGGTCCACGAGGACCAGGATGAAGCGGTGGCCCAGGGCGGTCCGGGGGTCCAGGGGCCCCACGATGTCGATCCCGACCCGTTCGAACGGGGTGCTGACGGCTGGAAAGGGCTGGAGGGGGGCCTTGACCCGACCCCCATCTTCCCTCTGGCTTGGCAGGTCTGGCAGGACCGGCAGTGGTTGTCCACGTCTCTCCGCATCCGGGGCCAGTAGAAGTGGGTCACCAGACGGCTGTAAGTTTTGTCTTGCCCTAGGTGTCCGGCGAGGGGCACGTCATGTGCCAGGTTGAGAAGGAACTCCCGGAAGCGGAGGGGGACCACCAACACGCGGCTGGCCCCGAGTTCTGCCACTTTCGGTTCACTGTACAACAGGCCCTCGGCCCAGTAGACCCAGTGGGTGCCGGTCTGGTCCCCGTTGGCTTGTGCGGACGCTTGTTGTCGGACCCCTTCGAGAGAGGGACAGGACTGCTGTTCTTGCTGGAACTGCTCACGGGTGGGGCCCCCTTCGTGGCGCCATTGTGCAAGTTCTGGTAGGGCGCCGAGGGAAGCAATCTCTTCGGGGGAGGGTTCAGTAGGTCCAGTGTCGGTGTCCGCCTCCCCCTCGCTGCAGGCGGGGGGTGGTGCGAGCCCCTCGGGCTGGGCGGCACCGGGGGCCAGGGACGAGCGGGGGGCCTGGGCGGTCATGGACCGGGTGATGGCGCAGGCCCATTCGGATAGTCCCAGCATTCGGAGGTGCTCTCGTCGCTCCACTTGACCCCAGGGGGAACTCTCCAGGTCGTTCCCCAGGAGGCAGTCTACTGGTGCGTCGTCGCGGACAGTCACTTTTAGTAGGCCTGTCACCCCTCCCCACTCGAAGGGGACCAGGGCCATCTGGCACAGGCTTTCGCTGTTGTCGGCCGTCCGGACGGGGCACAGCACATTGGGTAGGATCTGTTCGGGGGTCACCAGGTGGCAGCGGACAGCGGTGACACTGGCGCCGGTGTCACAAAGGGCTTCGGCCCGTTGTCCATTGACGGTGACCTGCTGCCGGTACTTCTGGGTGTTGCTTGGGATGGGGGTGCGGGGCACCATTTCTCGGCTGCCCTGGCAGACCAGGGACATGGCCGCCGGTTCCCATTCGGTGGTTCCTCGGTCGAGGGTTTCTTCTTCTTCTTCTCCTTCCCCCAGGGCGGCGGCCGCCAGCTGTCGGGGCGGGGGCCCGCCGGCCCCGCTTCTTCGGTTCAGGGGGCAGACCGGATCGCTGGCATAGTGTCCGGTTTGTTGGCAGCCGTAGCATGTTACTGGGGGCCGTGGTCCGATTCTGGCTGGGGTCGCCCCTCTTCGGGCTAGGCTCGGGGAGAGGGGTTGCTGCAGCGGCCCTCGAGGTGGGCTCCTGGGGGCCCCGGCGGGGGGATCCCGGTTCCTGTTCAGCCCTCCCCCTCCACCGCGTTGGCGGGGAGGTCCGGTGGGGTTCCTCTGGTACTCCCCCATCGAGTTCCGGGGGACTCGGGTGTTGACCCATCGATCGGCCTCGACGGCGAGTTTTCGTGGGTCGGTCATCTTGCTGTCGAGGAGGTGTTGCCTTAGCTCCACGAAGCAATTGTTGGAGAGATGTTCCCAAACAATGAGGTCGACCAGCTGCCCGTAGGTGGTGACTTTGCTACCCTTGATCCATCCTTCTAGGGCCCGGCTGAAAAAGTCCACATATTCCACCCAGGTAGTACCCGGGATCTTCTTGCAGTCTCTGAACCGCTGGCGGTACATTTCCGCGGTTAGCCCGTAGCGGGTGAGCAGGGCCTCCTTCATGTGGTCGTAGGAGGTCATCACCTCCTCTGGCAGCTGGAGCAGTGTGTCTCGACCTTCACTCAGGAACCGACCCCACAGGCCGGCGCCCCAGTCCTTTCGGGGCACCCGATGGGAGGTCATGGCCACCTCGTATGCCTTGAACCATTGTTGGATGTCGTCATTCTTGTAGTACTCCTTGACGACATCTTTCGGGATATGTACCTTGGCCTCGGCAGGCGGTAGGGTGTCTCTATTACTGGGGGTGTCGGTCCCCCCGTTCTTTGCCTTGATTTCGAGCTCTTTGAGACTTCGCTCGTGCTCAAGGGTCAGTCTTTTTTCCTCCAACTCTCGGTGCCGTCTCTTCTCTTCTATCTCCTCTTGTAGCCATAGCTGCTCTAGGGCCATTTTCTTTTCCGCCAGCTGGAGTTCGCCGTCCAGCCGCAGTCGTGCGAGCTCTAGTTCGTGGTTCCGGACCTTCTCCCTCTCTCGTATCTCCTCTTTGGAGAGGCCGGTTTCTAGGCTCTTTCCTCCTCCGGTTGCCGGAGTCGGTGCGGTTGATGTGGCCACAGTCAGGGGCAGGGGACCTTCTTCCTGGGAGTGGCCTGCCTCGGCCTCCAGCCAGGTCCTCAGGGCTTTCTGCATCTCCTCTTTGGTACCTAGGCCGGTGGTTGCAATGCCTTTGTCCTTGCAGAACTGTTTCAATTCTTTGTGCGTGTATTCCTCCAACCGTTCGGGATGGAACTCCGTGGTCGCGTTGTTTTCTGGGTTGCTCATGACTTCTGTTTGTCTGGATGGGTAGCTAGTGGGTTACTGGCTGGTACGTACTGCGTTCGGCTCGGATCCCGTCGCTGGCCACCAAATGTTGGAAGGCGGACCCCGAGGAGTCGGCGAGACCCCGAGGAGTCGGCGAGACCACTCAGGGGGGGGCCCCCACACTGTACGAAGTAGCCGAGCGCTGCAGAGAAGCCTCCTGGGAGATCCTTCTATTATGTACTAGCACAGTTACACCACCACACCGGACTCAAGGAGGTTGTCTCAAGATGAGCAATTCTTTATCAGCACTTTAAAAGGTTACGGGTTCAACATTACACAAAAAGGGGATCAAGGGATCCGCAAAAGTCTGTGTCTCTTTTAGGAGGGAAGGGGTAGCGGGACAGTCTTAGGCAGGAGTTTGGTACGAGGGTACCTGGGGCCCAGTTCTTATCCTCAAGCTGGAGGACCTCCGGGTCTCGGGGGGGGGGTCGAGCCGCGGCGGTGTCAGCAGGGCTCTGGCGTTCAGTTCGTGGGGAGCCGCGACCAGGTCAGCGGGACTCTCAAGATGGTTTCGGCTCAGCTTCGAGCCGCGACGTCGTCAGCAGGGCTCCGAGGGAGGTTTCAGCGAGGTTGGGCCGCGACAGCGTCAGCAGGGCCCCGATGTTCCGGGGGGCTTCAAGGTTTCCGCAAGAAGGAGCCGCGACGCAGTCTGCAGGGCTCGTGGTGGTTTCAAGCAAGAGTTCTTCTCCTTAGGGTCGGCCGCGATTCAATCAGCAGGGCTCTCGACTCCGGGATACAACTGCCGGTCTGTGGCGGGGTCGCCCCAGATATAGGTCTGGAGCCCTTTGATGTCCGGACCCTTGCGCCCGGGGGGTGGAGAGGCCGGGTTGGGAGCGGCCAGACGCCCAGCAGGAGAGGCGCCCGGCCCAGGAGAGATGGAGGCCGATCGCACCTCGGTGTGTGGGGACGGTTGGGGGTCCCATCGATACCGCCCTCCGCCAGGGCGATGAGGTGTTCACGTGACACCCCCAGGCCAGTTCGTGGTGCCTGAATGTCTGTGCCTTGCTGGGGCCGAGGCCGGGTTGAGCGGAGTCATGAGGACTGGTGTGCAGGGTCACGTGGCAGGCGACAAAATGGCGGAGCCCCGAGGTGTAGGTGACCTCGTGTGGCCCGAACGGGTAGCTCGTGGAGGCTAGGGCGGGGAACGGGCCCAACCCCCGGGAAGTCAGGACCACGCCACGAGGCCGGGTCCAACACTGAAAAAAAAAGCACGACTGAGTTACTTCAGTATCTAGCGTTAAATTAGTGCCTTACCAAACCGTTGGGCGCCATGTAGTGTAATTCCTATATCCCCGATAGGCTCTGCACATTGGAATAACATACACTATCGAGTATATTAAACTTAATTACTTGTGTGTGCCAGCTAACTCAGAGGTCACTAGAAACTTCTCGAATATACAAGAAGGGATTAGTCTCTGACAACCGCATAAACATGACAACTTTGTTTCCTTTTAGAATCGGAACAGTCTCAGAATCGTGGAAACAATAGATAACAGTTTCACTCAGTCAATCGTGCATGCTTCGTTTCTACAGAGTTGCACAGAAATAGAGTATATTTATACCTTGAAGGTGTCTAGGAATGCCAGTATTGACGTAAAAGTCGGGCAGAGGAACGTCATGAATGAAACCCTAAGGAATAGATGTTCATGCATACTTAATGAGTTCTTGGAGAAATTAATATTCAAGCTGAGGGAAATTCCTAAAGGCTTAACGGTCTGGTTTTCCAAGAATTTGTTGTGACTTGGATGGATGGATGTAGGTGGCCATGCCTGTATTTGGTTTGTACGGACAATGTCTAAATAAGGGCCGGATTTCTATGTCCAAATAAGGGCAATGTGAATTGTACCTACATAAGGGCATAAATCGGGAAACCTATATACGGAATCTAAATCTGCACACAACAGCCCTAGGGGTGGAGTTCCCACTTGTGGGCTTGGTAATACCTCCTGCTGGGACGGCCCTCAAAGTTGTTGGCTACCCCCGCTTGATGCTCAGCTATAAGGTGAGTGTTGTTGCGAAGCGCCCGGTGCCAGATGCTCTGTGCTAAACAAGCTAGCTGAGGGGAGTGTGCTGCCCTGTTTTTGGATGTCATAAGACCGGGGTCAGTGGGAAGATCTTAGTGCTGGTTCAGGCCAAAGCGCACCACTCTCTGCAAGGGGGGTCAACCACCAACCTGGTGCAAGGCAGGCCTTTTACAGACCCTGTGCCGCATGTTATGTTGGATGTTATGTTGCCCGTTCTTATGAGGATTACCTTTCCCTAAGTAAGCTGCAGAAGGACTTTGAGAGCTAACGGAGTGACCAGCAGTTCCAAGAAACAGATGTGGCAGTCCAGATACTGGGAGGGCCATAGTCCTTGGACTCTGTACTGTGTGAGCTGCGCTCCCCAACCAATGAGAGAGGAGTCTAGGGTAATGGTCACATGCGGCACAGGGTCTGTAAAAGGCCTGCCTTGCACCAGGTTGGTGGTTGACCCCCCTTGCAGAGAGTGGTGCGCTTTGGCCTGAACCAGCACTAAGATCTTCCCACTGACCCCGGTCTTATGACCACTGGACTACCAGACACTCTAGAAGGGGGTTTGACCCTGCTACAGGTATAAAACCATTGTGAGTGGGGACATCTCACAAAAAGTAACGAACCGGTCTCACACACCACCTGGTGTCATGCTTCATCATCGGCCAGTCCTCGCCCTCTAAAACCTTCGTTTGATAGAGGGCGGGCATACACCCGGAGACAGGGATGCACTTCTAAACTAAGGAGTGGGGGCCCGTGAGATGGAAAGTGAAGTTAAAAATCATTATAGTTACCAGAAAGTAAATTTTAATGTGGCCAATAACTATATGATGCTAAAAACAAAGGACGGTGAGTGGGGTGTTTAGTGTCCCCTAACCGTCTCGTGAATGGTCAACATGTTTCTGCCATGTAGGCCCGAGCGGGTCCAGGGCATTCATCAGGACCTAAGTTTAAACTGGGGGCTCCGTTCTTACCAACAAGTAGCAAGAAAAAACCACTGTGCGGGTGTGGCAAAGGCCGCACTCCGTTTCCTAAATGGTTTCCAAACGTCAAGCCTGAAGGGAGATATAAAAGTGAACAAACATATATATATATATATATATATATATATATATATATAAACCTGTAGAGCTGGGTCAGAAAAAACATTAAATGCGAGACACAATAAAAAGAAACAGCGCATGCGTGAGTTGGCCTGCCTGTACGTTAAGCAATTCGAGGACGACTTCATCCATAACCCACACAATCCATTCTTACAACACATCAGAATTTGGAAACGTTATATAGACGACGTGCTAATAGTGTGGAATGGAACTGAAGAAGAAGCAACAAGATTTGTCCAGTGGGTCAATACCAAAGACATACACCTTAAGTTCATGCATACAATCAACAAAAACCACGCAGTCTTCCTTGACTTAGACATCTCAATGACCAACGAAGGGATAACTACCAAAGTGCACAACAAGCCCACCGACAGGAATAGCCTTCTCTTATATGAGAGTTATCATCCCAAGGCCCCAAGACAAAACCTACCGGTTGGACAATTCCTTCGAGTCAGGAGAAACTGCTCAGATATCGATACCTTCGAAGAACAGGCATCCCAACTAGAAAAGAAACTCGTCGATCGCCACTACCCCAAAAAAATGGTACGTAGGGCGAGGAAACGAGCAAGAAACATCCCAAGGGAAGCACTCCTAGAGGATGTGGAAAAGGAGAACACCGAAAGAACAGTGTGTGTCAACACATTCACTCCTATCTCCAACACAGTACAGAAGATCATTAGAAAAAGATGGAATATCCTGAACAGTGCTGGAACACAGTGGGAACCCCCACTGTTTGCATTTAAACGCAACAAAAACCTGCGTGATCAACTAGTACGCACCAGTATGCCCACTGCAGATGGCACTGAACAACAGAGGCTTTGGGACCAACCACGTGTGATGGGACATTTTTCATGTGGTGGATGTACATCTTGCAATCTAACCGCCAACATGAAAGAAGTCAACATAGGCACAGGAAAACCATGGCAACTACGAACATTCAGCAATTGCAACACTGAGAATGTCGTTTACCTAATAACATGTCCATGTGGTCTCCAATATGTCGGCATGACAACAAGAAAAATCAGGATACGCATTAACGAACACTGTAGCACCATCAGGTGCAAGAGAACAAACACCAAACTGACACGTCACTTTCTGGAAAAACATCACAAGGACACTGACCTCCGTTGGACTGTCCTTGAAGTGATGAACAAAAGTAAATTTGACCTCTCAAAAGCGTTACACGTAAGGGAACAACGGTGGGTCTACCGTCTGCGGTCCCATCAGAAAGGCCTCAATGACGACATCCCTTGGTTTCAATTGGGTAGATGAATACTAAACTAGCGTTCCACCCTTCCCACTGCCATACCGTGAGGCTCACCTTCTCACTGTCTCCCTTTCCTTGGGTTTCCCCCCCTATATGTTTCGCAAGCATGACTGGTAAACATCCCAGTCACCCTCTTCCCGTTCCTCATTACACTTCCTTTTCACTTCCGCGCCGGCTACTTGAGCCAGGACTCCCCCTGCAACTTGGCGAAATCCGCGCCACCCCGGCACTGTAAGACTGCCCGCCCGCTTTACCACGCCCATTTTAATTAGGGTGACCGCTACTTGTGCCCGGACCCCCTCCGCATTTGGGATAACACCCGCATACTTTTTTAAGCACGCACCTCCTCGCCTTATTTACCACGCCCTCACCATCTTAGGCGATCACGTCACACTGGTGCCCTGCGAACGAATCAGAACTCTCCTATCGCGGCCCCCCGCGTTACCATGGAGACTTCAGATGCGCTCTCTCGCTGTATACTTGATCTTTAAAGCACGCAATTCCACACTGGCTCCCTGTGAGCGAATCATATCCCTCTCACCGCGGCACCCCCGCGTTGTCAGGGCGACCTCAGACGCGCTCTTCCCCTGGAACTTCATCCCGCTTACACATGACACCACCCGCATGGGAGTGTCCAGCCCTCCTGCACCTCCTTGTTTGGGCATGCACCGCCCTCTGAGCCACACCATTGGTCCTGCGCTAGTGCCATTACGAAACCAGGCACCGCGCCGCACGCATCCTTCCCGCGTCAGCTCGGGACACCGGAAACCACACACCAGGAGCCACTCTTCAGGCTCCGTATTGAACTTCCAGTGGTGAAGGCGTGGGTGTGTGGGAGAATCAGTCCATGCTGCCCCCGCCACAGGCAAACTGTAGTATACTTGTGCCATACAGGATCAAAGTAGTTTGTGGCCGATCTAACAAAATGCGAAGCCACTAAACATTATTGGTTGCCTGGGCAGTATGGAGTCTGTATCCTTCTCTATGAACAACCTGGAGCGCATTCTGGAAGATATGCACCAAAAACTGGAGTTGTCGCGAGTGGAGAACCAGAGCTTATGCACACTCGTCATGATGCTTTCGCAGCAGATGGACTCCTTGCAGACCCATGGGGGACTCCCGCCAATCGCTGGGGGTTCAATCCGAGCCCAAGCATCACCCCCGCCACCCCTGATTCATCTTAAGCCAATCAACTGTCAGTAGGTCAACTAGCCACCCTGTTAGCCAACCCAGACTGCTTTGCAGGAGACTTGCAGAAGATAAACATATTCTTAACCCAGAGTTGGCTACACTTCCTGTGTTGTCTTGCAGTCTTTCCCGCGTCAGAGTCTAAGGTAGCATTTCTATTATTGTACCAGAATGGGTCTGGAAGCTTCCTGGTCGGTCCCCTTAGTAGCAGAGGACAGTCCTATACTGTATAACTATGATGCCTTTGAGAGGGAAATCTGTCTGAATTTTGATCGCCGCACTACCTCTCAAACTGTGGAAAATGAACTCTTGGAACTTGTAGTTGCTGTAAGAGGCTATTAGTATATGAGGAACACTTATTTAAGTGAAGCACCTTGCACGAATCCAGACCACCCTTATGGTGATTTTAGTAGTCTTAGACAACCATAGAAAGCTCTCTAAGTGGCAGCTGTGGAGAGCAGCCTTCAGGCTCATCATGGAGTGTTATGCAGCTTATTTTACTAGATCTAATCATGTAGTGTAGGTTAAACAAAAAAGAACCACACAGTGTATATATAAAAATAGTTCTATTTATTACAAAACACTCACTAACAGATCGATATATCTCCTACCCAGAGATATAAACACAAATACAAAAGAATACTTCAATTGCAATAGGTAAGCACAAAATACAATGGTCTCCAGGGAGAAGACCAAACCATATATTAAGAAAGTGGAATGCGAACTGCGACCGAAGTTGGGACTTGGACCAGGAGACTCAGAGGAGCTGGGGACACAAGGAACCACCCAAGGTAAGTACCGAGGAACCTCACGTAGGCTGTGTGCAGAGGAGGAACACAGCTGTGTGTACAATAGAAGTCAACGGGGGAGTCGCCGCTAATGTTTGTGAGAAAAAGGACCCTTACCAGTCAACCTTGAAGAAACTCCCTGGAAGACAGAAGGTTGTAAAGTCACCCCACCCGTGGATATCCCAGGATCTAGGATACCTACACCAGGGAAGCCGGGTGCATAGGTGAAAAGTTGCATCGGAAACAGCCATAGACCACAATGGAGGAATTCAGGAAAGATGCCGCTGGAGAAGACTGTGCAGGAGTCGGGTGGAATCCAAGGGTGGATTCTTGAAGTGAAGAACCTGTAAGCAGAGGGGACAGTGTCTATGCCACACAGAGGAGACCAGGAGGCACAGAAGAGCAGTGTCCACTGATGAGGGATGATTCAGAAGGGTTGACGATGTCCTTGTCCCTACAGCTGTGAGGACCAGGCGACGCTGAGTAAGACCAGGAGCCATGCATGAGCTGCCCTACGTTGGAAGTCGAGAGCTGGGGGGTGGGGGTGGGGGGGGGGGGTCGGTGCCAGCGTGAGTACCAACAAGCCTCGTCAGCTGCAACAGGAATGGAAAGCGAAGAAGGAGCAATGTTGGGACAAGCAAGGTCTAAGGGACTCACCACAAGCAGTAGAGTCAGAGCAGGCCCCAAGCAAGCAGGGGAGCCCACTGAAGCAGGAGAATACCCTCAAGAGGACCCACAGGCCAAAAGCACAGAAGTTGCAAGAGGACCTCGAGCAGCTCACCAAGAAGGAAGGCCCATGGTGTAGAGGATGAGGTGAGGATGCTGTACTTGGCAGGAAAAGATGTTGGAGGCTGGAGCTTCTTGTAGCCAGAAGATCTCGGGAGTGTATAGCCAATAAGCCTTGACAATAGCAAGGCGACGCGGTGCACAGGGGTTTGGTCCCAGTGGTTCTGACGAGGGATACTGGTCTCACAATTGCAGAGAGGACAGATCAGGCTTCGATGGTTTTGCAGAACCACCGTCTGTGTTGCTGAGCCTTTCGAAGTACGTTGGATGTCAGGAACAGCAGACTGGTCAGCTTTGTTGCGGTGCCTGCAGACGCAGGGGAGTGACTCCACTTCAAGGGAGATTACTTCGGGGGTTCTTGATGCAGATAGGTCTGTTGAAGATCCTGGAAGAAGCACAGATGACAAAGACAATTTGCAGAACAGCGAGACCAGGAGCAGCAGGAGTCCTCCTTGATGCAATCTCTGTTGCAGACGCATTCTAAGTGCCCAGACGGTCGAAAAGTGACATGGTTTCAGGCTTGAGTCTTGTCCTATGACGAATCTGAAGAGCCACCCACAGATAAGCCCTTAAGTACCCTAGGGAAAGGGATGGAACAACTCCGGGGTCCCTCCTAAAGGAGGGGCTGGACAGAGGGTAGGATACTCCTGTAGGAAGCTGGCTCTGTATATACTATACCAAAATGAGGTACAGTGTGCACAGAGTCCAGTGGAACCCCAAAGGTAGGCAGAGGTAAAAGTAGATGGCACCTTACTCTCCATTTGTGGTAGTGAGGGCAAGCAGTAAGGCTGTATCCAAGGGTAGTGTTAAGTATTTGCTCTACACACAATCAGCAAATGATGGCACACACTCAAAAACCAAACTCAGACCAATTTTGTTTGTATGAAAATATCAAAGTAAATTTATTTCTAGAACCAAGCCAAGCCTGGCACAGGTAGGTAAGTGAAATAAATGCTTTGCAGAATATTATGTGGTGTTTACAAGTGAATGAAAGTTCAAATGCAGTGGTTTCAAATACAAATAAATCAAGGTATTGAAATTACTGTACAGATTACTTTTAGATGACTTTTTAAGTTACTTTTTCTACTCAGTGTAATATGCCTATATATAACACTGGGACATTTCCTAGAGAAAAGGTAAGTAAAATCAGTTTTGCACAATTGTAATTTTTTAGGTTTCCATACAAATCAACTCCGCACTTAGAAACATTTTCTGAAAAAATATTCAATGGATTCCTATGTAGAGAAATTAAGTTATCTGTTACCAGGTAAGTACTCTGTCTTTGGGGTTGTGTTTCTGGGGTGAGAACAAGGGTTCTCCCAGGGTCGAGGATGCACTCTCAAAACAACCTCAGCGACACTAAGGCGGCTGGGTGCTGAGGCCCAATGTTATCCACGGAGGGGTAGGGGGCCTCCGGTTGGTGGCTGCTTACATGTGGAGAAGTGTGGCTCAATGATCAGAGCGGCAGACCCTGATGCAGAGGTCTAGCCCGGGACCAGGGTTCAATTCCCCGCCTCGGCAGGTCATGGGCTCAAAATTCCACGGAACTGATAATTCTCGCCTCGGTGCCATTCCAATCATGGAGTCCCACTCTGCAACTCTGGGCAATAGCTTGCTTAATCTCCACAACGGCCCTCACAACGCTAAGGATGCCTGGCCTCCACCTTGGGGGTGCCCAGGAGTGGACGCCTCACAGGGAAAGCCAGGATGGGTTCCACAGCGGTATTTGTACAAGCGACCTGAGACCCTTGCGGGTGAGTAGTGCGCTATATAAGTATCAATTTACAATTACATGCAGTACACTGGATTGTGGGAGCAAAGCTCCTGGTGTTAGGCTCAGGGCAAAGGGGGATCCGGTTTAGCACACTAAGTGCACACGCAGGGGCGACTGGATGCCGGGTGCTGTTTTGGTATCGGGTACCCTGTTTTCAACGGGGATTTTCGGTTTTGGTTTTTAGCTGCAGCTCGGTCCAGGAAGACCTCTGAGAGGAACCAACAGTTGGGCAGGTAAGTTAGAGGGCTCGGGGAAGCAGGTGCACCTCGGGTTCTCTTCTCCAGGGCGCAGGACGGCTCAATGCAGGGGTGTCTTTTGAGGTCAGACTTCACCTTAAAGGGTCACTCGCGGTTGGGGGGGGGGGTTCTCCGTGCAGAGGCTACAGGCGATGTCGGGGAGTCCTGGTGGGGTCAACCCACGGTGGACTCGGACTCTGGAGTGCTGGGGGACCTCGCTTGGACTGGTGGGGCACTCAAACTAGGGCCGTAGGCGACCAGTGCAGTGGTCGTTCAAGGCGTTGGGTTACTTTGTCCTCAGCAGGCTTAGAGTCTTGCTTTGGAGATTCTTTTGAACAGAGCTGCTGTTCACAGGAGATCCGGTCTTAGTTTAAGGCAGTCAGTCCTCCCAGGAGTTCTGGAGGTCACTGGCTGCAGAACAAGACAACTTTTAGACCAGGATCTATGAAAAATGCAGATGGACTGGTAGGGCTGGGGCCAAGTCATTTGTTCTCTGCAGTCTCCTCTGCTGGGCGTCTTCTTTCGTCCTTTTTCATAGGTTGAGGGAATCTGTCTTCATGGTTTAGGGCTGCCTCCTAAATACTGTATTTAGGGGGCGTTTTAGGGATCTCGAGGTCAGTAGTCAATGGGCTACTGACCTTAGGATGACTACACCCTTGGTGTGCTCACCCCATGTGGGAGAGTGAGCACAATCCCTAATACTGATTGGGCAGTGCCTGTCATTTGCAAGATGGCAGGCACTGAAGAGTGGGCTTCACCTCGCCTCCCCCACCTGAGGGGTGGGGTTGGCAGAGGTGGGCACACCTGGGCTGGCTAATTTTTCCTGCCTGTCTTTCTACCGAAAAGGAGGGGAGACGGGAAGGGGGCCTGCTACTGATAGCAGGAGAGGCTGGGGGTCACATTTCAAAGGCTGCGAGGCCTTTGAAGCTCTCATGCCACAGATGGTTCTTCCTGGCCCGGGGGAGGTGTGAACACCTCTGCCCAGGAAAGGCTTTGTTTCTGGGCTCAGAGCGAAGGCTCTCACCCCAGAGGTCCAGAAACATGTCTCGTGGTGGCACGCTGGTGTGTGCCAGTCAGGGAACCCACCAGAGGCTGGTCATTTTTCAGGGGGCATCTCCAAGACGCCCTCTGAGTGCATTTTTCATTAAATCGCACACTAGAATCAGTGTGTGTTTAATGTGCTGAGAACTTTGATACCAAACTTCCCAGTTTTCAGTAAAGCCATTATGGTGCTGTGGAGTTCGTAATGACAAACTCCCAGCACCATATACTCTTAATGGCCGCACTGCACTTAAAATGTCCAAGAATTGGCGTAGGGGAGGGGTGGCTGACCTATGCCAGGGCAGTGGGTTGTAGGCATGGCACACAGGCATGTGTGCCATGCAGACTCTACACTTTGTTCTGCACCAAAACACCCAGCCTGTAATGGCAGTGTGAGAGTGTAAAGGTACAGGGCCTCTAAGGATGACACAATAAGTGCTGCAGCCCTTAGAGGCCTTCCCTGGCCACAGTGTCCTTGGTACCCATGGTAGCTTTTACAAGGGACTGCGAGATGGCCAGAGAGATTCCAATTGGGGGTATAAGGTACAGTTTTTGGGAAAGAACACAGGCCCTGGCAACCTGATTGCCAGGGACCCAGGGTACATCAAATCAAAGTGCATCAGTAGTCTGGCAGAGAGTGTGGGGGGGGGTTACTGCAACAGAAACCCAACTTCCTACAACTCCCATGTACTTTGTCTCTGGCACAAAACTGGACAGAGCCAAGGGCTCCCAGACTTGTTCCAACTGGAGAATACAAGGAGGGCACCAAGTGTGCCCTTCAAAGCAGTCTGGTGGCGCTGGCAAGCACCCCTACCCAAGCCCAACACACTAAGTCATGTCTGGGAGGTGGTCACACCTCCCTGCAACAGGAAACCTATTGATCTACCTTCCCCTGCTCGAGCTCGGCTCAGCAGCAGAAGGGCAGAATCGTGTCTGTGGTCGGTAGCAGCACTAGCTTGCTGTCAGACCCTGAAAGGCTGTAATCACGAGTACAGGGGGATACCCTAAGGGAGCCCCCCAGTACATTGGATCATTCTTCCAACACTGGAATTGGTGTGGGGGTATGATTACAACATGTTTGATACCAAACATGACCGGGTTCGGTGCAGCCACTATATAGTTAAACATCTCAGAATGACTGCTGTTCAATATATGTATTAAAATGGCTGACCATACTTACAAAGCCTGCAGAATGGACTCTGGAATTTGTAGGGGTGTCCTGCTCATGCAGGGACACTCTCACACGTATATCCAAGCACCCTGCCGTCAAGACTGAAAGGCCTACCAGAGGGTGACTTATAGGTTTTAAGTGCAGTGACCTCAGATAAAAATACGTATATCTGTTGTGAGGCGTGCTAGCTCCCACTCACACAGGCTGCAATGGCAGGCCTGTAGTCACAGCTTGAGTGGTCTGTCATGTGTGACACAATACATGCTGCAGTCCATGGGAGACCCCTGGTGTACCTATGCTCCGAGTACCTTAGTACCATATACTAGGGACTTACAAGGGCACACCAGTAGCAAATTATGGAGGTACAGAAGTACTTACTATGGTCAATTTAGATAGGAAGCACAGTGACTAACAATTTACTTACCATCGGTAACAATAGGTCTGTAAGAAACATTAGTTAGTTATAGCTTCCTTATCTGAGAACTACCCCCAGGCGTCAGACTGGATTCAGAAAGTTTTTTTGTCAGCAGTACCTCTGTGTGTCTGAAGGTGGCGTTGGTCAGCTCCGCGTCCGTCGTTGGCTTCATGGTCGCCGGGATGACATCGAGGTAGCTACTCAGACGCCGGCCTCGCGTGCTGACGTCAGTTCTGTACACAGTTTTCCTTGTCAGAAACGCAGAGCCATGCAAGACACTGACCACTGGTGCACAAAACTAGGGCCCTGAAAGGACATCCTTAACCCTAAAAATGAGTTTGCAGAACAGGGAGGATGGGTGGGGCAGTAAGGAATCTATAACTAATGTTTCTTACATATACATTGTTACCGAAGGTAAGTAACTTGTTTATCTGAAAGAAATACGTTAGTTATAGATTCCTTACCTTAGAATAGATACCCCAGAAATACCAACCCTGGAGGTAGGTCTGCGAGCCAAGATCACACCAGAAAGTCCTGGACAACAGAACAGCTAAAGAAGCTGTCTCTCCAGACTGGATTGTCAAGGCAGTAGTGTTTGGTAAAGGTGTGCAACAAAGCCCAGTTCAGAGGAACTTCATGTCCCAAAGCAGTAGTAGCTGCCGACGTGCTGGTGGAATAGGCGCGCAGCCCCACATGAGACTCCTTCTTTGCCAGAGAATAGGAAGCTTTGATACACAAAATGACCCATTGGGAGATAGTCCGTTTGTGTACGGCCCAACCTTTTTTGGCGCGCACGTAGCAAACAAAGAGCTGGTCTTCCACCCGTAACTGTTTTGTGAGATCCAGATAAAAGGAAAGCACACGTTTTAGGTCCAGACGGTGGAGCCTCACCTCCTCTTTCGAAGGAGGCGGAAAGAAGGTAGGCAAAGTGATTGTCTGCCCTATGTGAAGGGCAGTGACAACCTTGGGTAGGAAGGATGGACGAGTCCTGAGAATCACCTTGTCCGGATGGACAGACTGGAAAGGAGGCTTGGAGGAAAGGGCCTGGAGCTCACTCACCCGTCTGGCAGATGTGATGGCTACCAGGAAAGCAGTTTTAAGCGTCAGAAGCCTTAAAGGACAGTTGTGAAGTGTCTCAAAGGGAGCGCACATTAAAAAAGTTGAGACTAAATTCAAGTCCCACTGAGGCATAACAAAGGGAATAGGAGGAAAGAGATGAGTTATGCCTTTCAAGAAATGATTAACAACCTGGGACTTGAAAAGAGAAGGCTGATCGGGAAGCCAAAGGAAGGCAGAGATGGCCGAAAGATTGCCTTTTACAGTGTCCAGAGCAGAGCCCTGCTGGGCTAAAGAAATAAGGAACAAGAGAACGGCAGAAAGGGGATCCACAGACTTTGCTGTGCACCATGCCACAAACTTGTTCTACTGGCAGGCTTATACCGTCTTAGTGGAGGGATGCCTGGCTGCCAAGATTACATCGCAAACTTCGGGAGGCAGTTCAAAAGACGTAAACTGCCGCCGCTCAATCTCCACCCAAAGAGGTGGAGGCTGGACAGGTTTGGGTGGAGGATCGTTCTCTTCTGCTGCGACAGAAGATCCTCCCGAAGAGGCAGTCTGATCGGAGGATCAATGGCCTTGTTGAGCAGCTCGGGATACCAGACTCTTCGTGCCCAATCCGCCACAAGAAGGACTTGGGCCCGGTCGTGCCTGATCTTCTTCAGCACTCTGGGTAGAAGTGGCAAAGGCGGAAAGGCGTACAACAGACAGCAACCCCACTCACGACTAAAAGCGTCACCTAGCGAGTGGCGCCTTGAAAATTCCAACGCGAAGAATTACTGACATTGTGCATTCTCTTCGGTGGTGAATAGATCTAACCAAGGCTCTCCTCACTGTCGAAAAAGACCTGGTACCACCTCCGTGGGAAGACGCCATTCATGATCCATCATGCACCTGCGGCTGAGTTAGTCCGCCCTGGCGTTCAGGGAACCTGCCAGGTGTTGAACCACCAGGGATATGCCCTGATGTTCCAGCCATGTCCACAGGCGGAGGGCCTCCTGACATAGGGTCCACGACCCCACCCGCCCTGTTTGTTGCAGTATCACATGGCAATGGTGTTGTCCGTGAACACCTGCACCACTCTTCCCCAGAGAGAGGGAAGGAATGCCTTCAGTGCAAGACGAATCGCCCGGAGCTCAAGAAGGTTGATGTGGAGCCCGGACTCCGCCGGAGACCAGAGGCCTCTGATCTCCGCCTCTCCCGTGTGGCCGCCCCATCCCAGAAGGGACGCGCCCATCACCACCGTGTGCTTTGGTTGGGGAAGGGAGAGGGATCTGTCGTTGACCCAATCCTGGTTTGTGAGCCACCACTGCAACTGTCAAACAGAGCCCTCCGAGATCTGGTTGCAATCGGCCAGATTCCCATGATGCTGCACCCACTGGAACTTCAGGTCCCACTGTAGAGCCCGAATATACCACCTGGCATGATCGACCAGCAGGATGCAGGAGGCCAGGAGGTCCAGCAGCCTAAGGGTCATCCTGACTGAAAACCAGGATAGAGACTGAAAGATTGGAATCATAGCCCAAATATCCAGAACCCACTGTTCAGGAAGATAAACCCGAAACCGCGTTGTGTCCAGAACAGCTCCGATGAAGAGGAGATTCTGAGAGGGAATCAGGTGCGACTTCAGCACATTGATGGAGAACCCCAGCGAATGCAGGAGGTCCGCCGTAGTCTGCAGGTGGGAGAAGACTGCCTGTGGTGAGCCCACCTTCAACAGCCAGTCGTCGAGATAGGGGGAAGACAGGAACCCCTGATCTGCGCAGATGAGCTGCGACCACCGCCATCACTTTCGTGAACACCCGAGGGGCGCTGGTAAGGTCAAAGGGGAGCACGGTAAACTGAAAATGCTCATGGCCTACCGTGAACCGCAGGTAACGCCGGTGGGACAGCAGCACGTGTATGTGAAAATAAGTGTCCTGCAAGTCCAACGCTACCATCCAGTCTCTAGGGACGAGGGCAGACAAGACCTGAGCAAGCGTCAACACCTTGAACTTCTCCTTCCGGAGGAAGCGGTTGATGTTCCTAAGATCCAAGATAGGACGCAGGCCCTTGTCCTTGTTGGGCACCAGAAAGTAGTGGGAATAGCAACCATGACCTACTTCTAGGGCAGGAAGGCGCTGTATGGCTCCTTTGGCCAAGAGAGCCAAAACATCCAGTTGGAGAAGTACCAGGTGATCGTCCGACATTCTGTGGGGTACTGAGGTGGCATGGCTGGAGGGGTAGCCACGAAGGGGAGGGAGTAGCCCCTTCGGACTATCTCAAAAAACCCACCTGTCCGACGTGATGGTGCACCAGTGGGGGAGGTGATTGTGAATCCTGTCGCCCACTGGCGTTTGATGGGCCTGGAAGGTCGGACTAGGAGGGTTTGGAGGCTGTTGCAGAGATGGGGTTGGTGGACTAACCCGCCCGCTGGCCCCCCTGAACCACAGCTTTGGTTACCAAGTCCTCAGCCGTGTGAAGGTTGGGAAACTTGCTGCGGCCTGTGGCCCTGGGCGGGACATAGTGGGGGCACCCCTTCCGTAGCCACAAAAGTGGCAAAAAGCAGACTGCGCTGGGTGGCTGGAGAGGCCTAAGGACTTGGCCATAGCCCTTGAGTCCTTGAAAGGCTCTATGGCGTTGTCTGCTTTATCGCTAAAAAGGCAACAGCCATCAAAGGGCATGTCCATCAAGGTGTTCTGGACATCCCCCGAAAAGCCAGTCGGTCTCATCCAGGCATAGTGACGAAGGGCTACAGACGTGAAAATCGTCCTGCCTAGAGAGTCGGCGCTATCCAGCCAACAACGGATGATAAACTTAGCAGCATCCCTCCCGGCGGTGACAGCCTGGGAGAGCACTGTCCGGGCCTCCTCCGGACACTGAGGCAGCACCTGGGCAACCATATCCCACACAGAGTGGGAATAACAGCACAATAGACATGCAGTGTTTACCGACCGCAGTCCCAAGCTGGCAGAAGAGAACATTTTCTTCCCAAGATGGTCCAGCTTCTTGGATTCCCGTTCCGGTGGAGTGGTAGGGAATGCGCTCTTGGAAGTCGAGGCTTGGACCACCAAGCTTTCCGGGGTGGGGTGTTGGGCAATCATCCTATCCATGGGCACCCGTGTTGGGCCTGGACCACGTGCCCAGAAGGACGTCGGTAAGGGCCTCATTAAACGGCAGCAGGGCATCCGAAGAGCTCGCTGCCAGCTGAAGCACCTCTGTCAGGAGGTTAGTCCGGACCGCCACCATAGGAAGCTCGAGGTTGAGGTCCTCAGCGGCCCTATGCAACACCACTGCATATGACACTCCCTCCTCTGTAGCCACGGTAGGAGGAGACAACATGCCAAGGTCAGGGGATGTGTCAAGACCACTGGCATCCCCCAGTTCCTCTCTCCAGTCCTGCTCAGATTGCAGCTGATCAGTTAAAGGGTCACCTGGCCCCTCCCAGTCCTCCTCCTCAGGTTGCCAATCTGGCCAAAAAGGGACCCCAGGAGTGAACATGGGTACAAAAACCCTACTCGGCGCCGGATCAGTCGTCGGGCGACATTGGTCCGGCTCCAGGTCCACATCGTGATGGAGGCCGGGGTTAACGCCTGCCAGGGACACAACCGGTGTCGGTTGCGGTGCCGGAGGAGGTGTGATGAGGTCAACCGTCACCGTTCCAGTTCCAGGCCTGGATCCAAGGGGGGCCTGCGGCGCCTTGGCCGTAGCAGATGGCCGAAAAGGCCTAAGCCCCCAACTACGTCCACAGGGCCCGAAGGCACACCGGCGGGTTCGGGCCGCCAAATGATGACATGCATCGCCTTGTAAAACGTACGAAGTTGGGCTGGAGTCGCTCTGGGTCCCGGGAAGGGAGGGAAGCCCGGAGTCGACTCTTCGGGCTCTGTGCGTGGAGCCGGGGGAGGGTCACTGCCCGCATCTCTCGTCACGCCAGCCGACCGACTGGGAGAAGTCGAAGATCGACGATGCTTCTTCGACTTTTTTGTGCTTCGACTTATCTGACCCCGAGTGCAAAGACTTGGACGAGAGGTGATGGCTCCGCAACCGGTCCCTCGACCCCCCTCGCAACCGGGACCTCGAACAGCATGGAGCCGACGAGCAGCGCTCAAGCAGCTTTCGGGTCTGCTCCCGCAAAGCTTTTGGCGCCATCGACCAGCAGTCGGAGCACAACTTGGGGACGTGGTCGCGCTCCAGGCAAAAGAGGCACGTGCGGTGCGGATCCGTAACCGACATCAGTCGGCAACAGGAACCGCATGCCTTGAAACCGGGCATCCCTCGTGCACCAAGAGTTGTAGACTCAAAAAAGAGGTTGACAAAAGTCGCTCAAAAAAGTCAGTCAATGCATGGCCCTCCCCCCCCAGTTGCCGGCGGGGTGCCCACTCCGTGTGGCGGACGGATCGTTCAAATACTTGGGTGTCCACATCACGTTGGATCAGACGGAGTTTTTCCGGCGCAATCTGTGTCCCCCGATGGACTGCCTCAAGCGGGACGTGCATCACTGGGGAGCGCTGCCGCTGACCCTGTTGGGGAGAGCAGCGCTCTTCAAAATGATGGCTTTGCCACGGTTCTTATACGTACTGGAGAACACACCGTATCCAGTTCCCCCGGCCTACTTGCGTGCGATTGCGGCGCAGGTCTCTAGCCTTCTATGGGGCAACAGGCCGGCGCGAATTGCGCAGTCTAAATTAGTTCATGGGTGGTATGATGGGGGAATTGCGCTCCCGGATATTCAACTCTACTACTGGGCGGCACAGCTGAAGGTCATTAATCAATGGCTCCATGCGCCACAGTCGGATCCGGCATTTAAGGCGGATAGAGATATATTGGGCGAGAGGGGCATACGGTCGCCACTATATGATGGGAGACTGGCCCCAACGTTGATTGGCCCCTTGCGACAGACTGTATCTATCTGGCATGCGGCCCAGGCCAAATTGGGGTGGCGGGGGGTTTTGACGCAACTCACACCGCTCTGGGATGCAAAGCAATTGGGACGATTGAGGGATAGTAAGGGCTTCGATGGTTGGGATAACATTGGAATTTCGGTGATAGGCGATATGTGGCAAAAGGGGACAGTCGTCCCGTTCGCACGCTTACAGCAGCAATATGATCTGGCTCCCTCAGAATGGTTCCGGTACATTCAGATCAAACATGCCCTGAACGCAAAGCTGGCTCCCGGCGGGGAGGTTCCGGAGGCATCCCCGTTGGAGGACAGGCTGCTGACGGAGTATATGCCTAAGAAGGCTACATCCTTCACGTACCGCAAGCTTATCAATAACATGCCGGACCTCATGGGGCCCTTGCGGGAGAAGTGGGCTGATGAGATCGGCGAATTTGACGATCCGGAATGGCGCGAGGTGCTGGCCTCGCCGCGCGAGGCTGGTATACCATCAAGGCTGCGGCTGGTGCAGCTCCGAATTCTGCACCGTTCATACTATACCAGACATTTGTTACATAAAATGGGCAGAGCACCGCACCCCTTCTGCCTGCGAGGTTGTGGGGAGGAAGGCACCTTTTATCATACCATTTGGGACTGTCCTGTAATCCAGGAGTTTTGGAAGCGGATGATGCGGACAATGTCGCAGGCGTGCGGCGTCTCGTTGGTGCCAAAGCCCCGGCGCTGCTTGCTGAATGTGTGGGAGCCCAACGACCTCAGTCGCCAGGCCCAGAGCTGGGCCACGCTGGGGATAATGATGGCGAAGAGGAACATAGCCCAAAAGTGGGGGGGTGGGGGAGGTGCCTTCACTGACTACATGGGGGAGAGATATGGACGTGGCCATGTTTGCTGAGCACTCAGCTTTTATTAGGCGGGGTTGCCCCCGCAAGTGGGACAAGGTATGGGGGGATGGAACAAATTCAGTGGCGGCATATGTGACCCACCACCGACGCCACATGATGACACCTCTGATTCAGATTGATGCAGTAGATGTTGGGGCAGCAATGGGAACGGTTGATGCCGGCCATGGACTACATTACCGATATGTTGTTTCTGTCCGTGGTGTAAATTGGGATGTTGCATTGTCAAAAGATACGAACAAAATGTCTACTCAAGTGTCTTGTTGTTTTGTTACTAACAAAAACAATAAAAAGTAAAAAAAAAAAAAAAGTCAGTCAATACTATGACTGGAGGTATTGCTCTCTGGATCTGCGCTGGCTGGCACGGGAAAAGAAAATTGGCGTCAGCGTGCGAGGTCAGCGTCTAGGTAGCTATCACGACGTCATCCTGGTGACCACGACGTCAACAACGGACGTGGTGCCGACCGACGCCACCTTCTGACGTGCAAATGTACTGCTGACGAAAAAACTTTCCGGATCCAGTCTGATGCCTGGGGGTAATTCTAAGGTAAGGAATCTATAACTAACATGTTTCTTTCAGACTGGGGTCCTAATTAGCAGGATCCCAGTCAGATTAGCCAAAAACAAACTGACACCAGCAAAAAGTAGGGGTAACAATGAAAGCAGATCCTACTTTCCTACAGCTGGGACCTTTTCAGTTATCTCGCCCATTTCAATTGCCTTGTCATTGAGGCGAACTGCCTGGAAAATAAAGGGGGGTGGTCTCATTATTCTACCCTGCCTTTAGGATGAGCTTCAGGATAAATTAGCGCAAGTGGTGTTTAGGGCGAATAATTGAAATGAACTAATCAATCTTGTTTTACAGCTAGACCATTGCTTAGCAGACAAAAAATGAATGAAAGTAAGAGGAGCGACTCCTGATTTCCTCCTCGACGAGATCATACTAAGCCTCTTCAGGAATCTGCTGGTGAGCCGATGCACATAGGATCCATCAGGTCGCTGTTAACCAACCAAGAAAAGGAGCGTCAATGACAAGGTAACCTGTGTCTGTATTGTAGAGGGGAAGGATATTTTGTAAAGGATTGTGGGAAAAAGCCCAAGTAATCTTGGATGCCACCTCCCCACCATGAGGTAAAGCCAGCGCAAGTAACCTCACACCATGTTACCATGGATGTATCCTTGTTTTTCCCTGATATCCCCTGTCTAACAATGTCCGTAAAGATAGATTCTGGGTACAGTGGAAATGTTTGTGACTGGCAGTACACCCACAAGCACAAGATTCTGGTGTCCTATAAACTAACACCAGAACAAGTTATGGCAGTTGACGGCATCTTGTTGTCATTGGGTCCCATTACTCACCAGGCCCAAAAAAACACTACATTTAGACCCAGGGTCATATAGAGGAACTCAGTTAGAGACCACAGACACCCCCCAGTATGGCATCATCCTTGACCTTCCTTAGTTACGCCAGCACAATCCATTGATCAATTGGGTACAGGGTTCCCTCCAATTCACCGCCACATAGTGAAGCGAACACTGTCTTACCACTGCAGGCACAGCATGTTCTATTCAACTGGAAGGCCTGCCGAGGGAATATCATGATTAGGGGAACATGTTTAGCAAACAAGTGGCCAAGACTCTCCTTCCTCATTGCCTTTTTGATTGCAAAATAGATCTCCAAACAGGAGCCAGGTTAGCATGCAGTCTTATCTATGCCTTCACCGAACCAGAGACAAACACCTGTGACTATACCTGGAAAATACTTGCCTAATGGATTCATTCGCCACTTTAAGTCCCTGGTCTCGTCTCCATTATTCTTTGTTTCCAAGAAAAATGGGGAACGCCACACCTGAATCGACTTTAGGACCTTGAATAGTATGACCAGAAAAATTCAGTACCCGTTACCCCTTCTCCCAGTGTTGTTGGATCAGGTATAGAAGGCCACCATTTTTTTCTAAGCATGACCTTTGGGAGATACCAGAGGGGGACGAGTGGAAAAATGGCCTTCCGCACATAATTAGGTCTATTTGAGTATCTGGTGATGCCATTCAACCATCCCCCACACCCACGCTGTCCCCACCAGAAGTTCAATACAATATTAAAAAGGCTCATAGTAAAAATGTCTTCACAAACAATGTTGATTGTAATATTTCATCAAACATTAATCATGATTAATTTAAATTACACTTTTTATATTTGTATAGTTTTTCACAGAGCTATGGACTTCAGTAGACCTATACCCCTGCACCATGTGTGAGGAAGATATGCCCACAAACAAATTACGCCCTGAATGGGCAAACAGGCCCATACATTTGCTATATTATGCCCTCAAATTAACTGATCACCAGTATATCCCTATATCGACCAGAAGATAGTAGAGGACACACAGTAGTTACCCAGAGAAGATGGCTCGCTATCTCATGACACAGAAAAAATAGTAAAAAATATCTAAATCGCCAAAAAAATGATATCACAAACCCATGAACCAATAGTGCCCTAAATGGGGCAATATATCGCTACAACTTTTTATCCCACAAACAACCACATCGTCACTGTTAAGCCCCCAAGGAGTGAGGGTTTGTAACTCTAGAATGTATCTTGCTTCCAACTGTCGTAGAAGTTTTAACCTGTCCCCTCCTCTCTTATTAACCGGAACTTGGTCCAGACAGAAGTAACGCAATCTGTCACTTCTGGAGTCTTGGGCTTCTGCAAAGTGTCTGGCCACTGGATATGCGTTATCATGATTGGTGATTGCCCGTGTGTGCTCCAGTATGCGTTTCTTTGCTGGATGAATCGTACTACCAATATACTGGAGACCACAAAGGCAAACCAGACAATACACCACAAAACTGGTGTTGCAATTGAGAAATTTACCAATCACGTGTTTTACTCTTTTGCCCGGGACTGCGTATTCCTTGACCTGGACGCTATTCTTACAGGCCTTACATGAGGTACATTGGAAAAATCCTACAACTGATGTTCTCATTGTTGTTGCCTCCTTCGAGAAATGATTGTACCAGAATATCTTTTAATTACATATTCTTTCGATTTGATAGCTGGTCTATTGGGAAGCAATCTTCCAATTACATTGTCTGTCTGTAAAACTTTCCAATTTCTTTGGACCAGGCCACTGATTTTTTTTGGGCTCAGCAGAAAAGCCAAGTATCAGCCTCACAGCTGATGCATCATCCTCTGTATCTGATTATCTAGCTTTTTTACACGTCAAGAGTGTCTGTCTTTCAATGAACCTTCATTGCAGTATTATGCAGTATATGGTTCTGATACCCTGTCTTTCTACATCTCCTGACTGATTCGCCTACTGCTACCGAATAATCTTTTGCAAGTGTGCAACTTCTTTTTAATCACATTTGTTCACCATAGGGAATGCTATGGACCAAACTACGTGGGTGCTGACTTTTGAAATGCAAAACAGTGTTGCCAGCTGACGGCTTCCTATCTAGCTATGTACAGATTCTATCCTCTGCCACAAACACCATAAGAGGAAAGGCGCCTCTTCTCTCCTGATATTACTCGTAAACTTGAGATTAAACTCATTGTTGTTGAGAGTATTAATATATTCTTCTGCTTCAGCAAAAGTGCCCTTCCAGACAATGAAGAGGTCTATATATCTTGACCAAAGGGCTATCTTCTTAACCCACCTCTCATTGTCTTCCGCCCAGGCCACGTGCTTCTCCCACCAGCCTACAAAAAGATTTACATAGCTAGGGGCAAAGCAGGTGCCCATCGCGGTTCCCTGTGTCTGCAGGTAGAGATGCCCTCCAAAAATAGATATATTGTTGTTTAGGCAAAATTCAACAATTTCAAGTAACATTTTACTATGCATCTGAAAATTAAGAGGCCTGGCTTTAAGGAAGTATTCAAGTGACAGCAAACCCTGACAGTTCGCAATACATTTATATAGACTTGCAATGTCCATCCAATAAAATCTGGCTCCCAACGAATGTCCTGAATCCGCCGTATAATGTCACTTGTATCCTGAATAAAGGAACTCAAATCTTTCACCAGCGGAAAAAGAAAATGATCCACATAGATTGATGCTTTCTCTAGAAGACTTCCTTTACTGTAAACGTTTGGTCATCCTGGCGGTTTAACAAGGTCTTTATGGACTTTGGGCAAGTGGTAGAACATAGGAAATACAGGGAAATCCACCTTCATAAATGGTACTCATCCTCCTCCAAAATGCCAATGGATCTCCATTTCTCAAGTAGGTCATAGGAATCCAGATCACTCCTATTGAAAATTTCTCTTTACTTTTTTATAGCTCTCCATTTCCCCTAACACAGGTAGTGCTTCCTCTTTATATGCATCCTTCGACTTTAGAACAACGTTATTGCCCTTATCAGACTGTTTGATGACCAAGGAAGAGTCGGATTTCAATGCTTTGACGGCTGCCCATTGGGCCTTAGTCAGATTGTATTTTCTTTTATCACTTTCTTTTACATGGGCTGTTCTTAATGCATCAAGATCTTAAATCATAGCCTCATGAAAGCAATCAATTGTGTCAAATGGCATTTTGGGGATAAACTTTGATTTAGGTTTGAACTTTCTTCTACCACTTCTTTGTTCGATTCCTAAATTCTCAATTATATCGGTCCCATCACCGAGGGCGACTTCTGTCCAGGAATCCAGGAAACCTACCTGCATCTACTCGTGGTGCTCTCCTCTGGGGTCTGTGTCCGCTGCTTGTCTCCCTCCTGCCGCCGCCATTTCAAAGCGGCCGCCGTTAGGAGGGGGACTTCATCCCCCAGCATCCTGTGCGGCGGAAGAGGAAGCCGCCTCTAATCAATCTCGCGCCTGGAGGCGCATAAAAGACCTGCTGGCGACTGGCCGAGTGGGCGACTTCTGTCCAGGAAACCTACCTGCATCTACTCGTGGTGCTCTCCTCTGGGGTCTGTGTCCGCTGCTTGTCTCCCTCCTGCCGCCGCCATTTCAAAGCGGCCGCCGTTAGGAGGGGGACTTCATCCCCCAGCATCCTGTGCGGCGGAAGTGGAAGCCGCCTCTAATCAATCTCGCGCCTGGAGGCGCATAAAAGACCTGCTGGCGACTGGCCGAGTGGGCGACTTCTGTCCAGGAATCCAGGAAACCTACCTGCATCTACTCGTGGTGCTCTCCTCTGGGGTCTGTGTCCGCTGCTTGTCTCCCTCCTGCCGCCGCCATTTCAAAGCGGCCGCCGTTAGGAGGGGGACTTCATCCCCCAGCATCCTGTGCGGCGGAAGAGGAAGCCGCCTCTAATCAATCTCGCGCCTGGAGGCGCATAAAAGATCTGCTGGCAACCGCCTCGCGGGGACCGCGCGCGGGCCGCGCCCGGGCGAAGCCCGGGCCAAGGGCGGGCCCGTTTAAGCCCGTTAAAGACCGGGTAAGACTGGACTGGGCCACCCCATTGACATATATATTTTGATGTGGTATTGCAGTTAATCTATCTAGACACATACAGCCCGAAATCCCTCAGGCAAATTGCTAACTGCTCAGCTCAAACTGTGTGAGGGTCCCACATATTAGTACATGTCTGTCAGGATGACGAGGGGTGCTAGGAGCAAAAACGCTCAGGGGGTAGCGCGTACATCTGGCCCGATTGACCAATACATAACTAGGGCAAATGAAGCCATTAATCAAGGTATATCACTCCTGGAGCGAAGAGTTTCGCAAGATCTAGAATTAGCAAGACGCTCTTCGTTAGGCCCTATGGCTTTAGCTAAGACACCTATAAGCTCAAACTCCATTAGGCCTCTCATTGAAGTCCAGGTCGAAACACACGGTGTACCTAATACGGTTGATCTGTCAGCTTCCTTAGCCCTCTCAGATATGCACTCAAGCAAAGATCTTGAGAGGACGCCTAACCTGTTTTCAAGCCCAAGACAGGAGGGGCCCAGTTCAAATCACCCAAGGGGGGCAAGGGAGGGTGCCATCCCCAAACGGAAGAAGCCTAGGGTTTCGAAAAAATGTAACTCCAAAGTTCCGAATAAAACTCTGATTACCCAGGCGTCAAGGAAAAACAAAAGTAATCCTGTCCAGAGTGCCCTATATAAAGCAGCCATAGATACAGCAGTCCCTCTTACGACTCCACCGGCCCCTAGTGATCCAAGCATTTTGGGCATGGGTTGCAAAGTTTGTGAGGCTAACAACCAACATTTAAGTGTACTAGGTGAACTCTTTAGAGAATATGTGCAACCTATTGTACTTTCTCTTTCTAATATCGAAAAGCACCTACTCTCCATGAATTTATCTCTGAATGCACTCAAGAGCGATGGATCGGCCAACCATCAGGAGTTGCGGGCTACTCCCTCGACCTTGAGGATGGAGAGGGTAGTGGCGAGCGCTCCCTCGGTTGATTTAAATCCGCCATCAAAATCTTTGCCAGTAAAATCTTTGCCAGCTGCATCTAGGAAAGCTGGTGAACCCTCCAAACCCCCTACCTCTGGTGTAACCTTAGAAAACACGCTACCTAAATGCCCGGGGTCAGTACACCAAAATACCGTAGCAAAAACATCGGGGCCAGTTCACCAAAATAATTTACCTAAACCCATGGGGTCAGCAGTTCAAAATGACAAATTCAGGGGTGAGTTTGGTTATCCTATACACTTACCTCCAGAAAGCGACCCATATGTTGTGATCATGACTGGTATTCCTGAGCTAAGGCCACACAAAGAAGAACCTACGTGGTCCTTAAAAAATAAGGTACAGCATTGGCTCAATGTTAATAGACCACTCCCTCACTCTTGTAGTAGCAGGATCCTTATGGTGCGTAGGGTTCCTTGGATAGGTAGTGAGAAGAAAAAGATCCAGGGAGATTGTATTATTGTCAACTTTGATAATTCTCGAACGGCTGATTATATCTGCCGTCGTAATACATGGCCCAAAACTGACGGAATAAAGGTGAGGAGACTCTCTTCCTTTTATCCACCTATAAATTGTTGTGACGACACTCCCGATAGGGGTACGTCTGAAGTAAGACCTTGGAACAACAGAAGGGAGAGGGAGGCTTGGCCAGGCTATGAGGGTAGAGATACTGCTCTTACTGAAGGCTGGAGTGGTATACCACTTGCTAACAGATTCAGCTGTTTAGAAGAAGTAGACTGACCATTATTGGGTTCTGGATCTGCCCCTGAGGACAATGAATGCACTAGCCCCAACCCAGTCCAACTCGTAGTCTGCTTTCTACCCAATAACTGCTTATCTCCTATCCAGCCTATATCCTCCCTTAACCCTACTCCCCATGAAGCTCTGCAGACCCCCTCCCACTGCCTACGTCCTACCGTTGTATTAGGGTCTGGGAAGGCACCACTCGTGCCCTGCATCGAGCCTGTGAGCCATGATGTTTTTCTGCCGCGACCTGAATGCCCTAGTTTTCCCAAAAAAAACACTCGTATTAAACAGGGCGATACTATAAAGATCCTAAGCTGGAATGTAGCTGGCATCCACAGGAAACTTCAACTGCCTGAGTGGAATGCCCTAGTAGAGGCACATACGATTTGCCTATTCCAAGAGACTTGGAGCCTGGAACCCGTGTATCGGGTAGGCTATACTACCCACTTTGTTCCTGCAGTACCTCCAAGAAATGGGTCAGGCCGTCCCTCGGGAGGCCTACTCACCTGGGTAAGCATTGCCTTAAATCTTCAGACTGAGTCAAAGCTAATCAATTCTCCAGATATTTTAAAAATCTCTTTGAGAGGCTCCCAAAGAGGACCCATCCTTGACTTATATAATGTATACGCCAGAGGTACCAAATATGGCTCTTCATCCCCGACAGTATCTATCCTCGAAATGGCACTGAACGAAAATTTAGCTGGATCCCAAGTTTTGGTTGCGGGTGATTTCAACTGCACCTATGAGCCCCTTATACAGGATGACATCTATGACCCAAGTGAGGATGATGATAGATGGGGTATCCCGACTTTAACCATCCCTCCGATTAAAAAATGGTCCAAAACTGCTATTCATCTCAATGCCCTAACGCTGGAATTCGGGCTAAGAGCAGCTAACGGCCGCACGCGTTCTGATCCTTTGGGTGCGGCCACGTTTAATAGAGTCAACCATACCTCTAGGATCGATTACATTATGCTAGATTTCATTCTCTGGAGTTTTGTTCAGGACATGGTAGTCCTGCCCACAGTTGAAAGCGATCATAACTCACTTTCACTGTTCCTCAGGAATCCATGGCCTCACGAAAAGACCGCTAAATCCCTTAACCCAGCCCACAAAATTTCTGTATCCTCGTGTGGGAAACGCCTAAAATGGAACATGGTTGCGAAGGATGAAGCTAAATTAAATACAATCAATTCAGTACTCACAGACGCACAGTTGGAATTGGAACTGGATAGCTCAGACAAGGGTGAGCCAAATCCCGGTCGGGTTACCCCTATTTTTGAGGAGACCATCAAGTCTATTGGGAATGTATTCCTAAAAATGAATCAAGTAGGCAAAAATGCGGCAAGTGGGCTCCTTAAGGGAAAGCATGATTGGTACACATCTGCTTGTAGGCACGCCAAATCGCTTTTGATTAAGGCCGTCAAAAGCAAAACACAAGGAGATATTCAGGGAGCTAGGCTAAATTATAAGAAAACCCTGGCTAGTGCTAAAAAGGAGTGGGAAATCGAACATTGGCGCTCTCTAAAAGAGGCAAGTTTGGGGAAAGACTCAAGGCGTTTTTGGGACATAATTAGAGCCAAAAATAGGCCTGACGCTGACACCATTACATGCAATATCACCAGCCAAGCTTGGGTCAACCACTTCTCTAAATTATATGCAAGTCAATCAGGTGCTACCTCTAATGCCCTCTCCATGGGCATCTCTAATGATAAACATATAAGGGAGGTGGCACCTGCAACTCCGGATTTGCCAACAAGGAGTGATGATCTAGCAACTGGAAGGCTATGTACAGCTTTGCCATTAAACAACAGGGTGGCAGACTCCATTTTCTCGATTAAAGAAGTGGAGCATGCAATTACTACCATCAGGCCCCAAAAAGCAGCTGGCCCAGACGGCTTACCCGGGGATCTGCTGCGAGCAGATATCCCGAAATGGGGTAAATTTATTAACTGCTTGCTTAATGCTATTAGCGGGGGAGCGCCAATCCCGGCATCCTGGAAAGGGGCGGAGGTCGTCCCCATCTTTAAAAAGGGGGCCAGGGACGACCCATCAAATTACAGACCCATAAGCCTGCTAGATATATCGCAAAAGGTGGTCGGGAAGGTGTTGTTGGTCAGATTATTACAATGGATCGACGAAAACGGCATCCTCTCCGACTACCAGGCTGGCTTCAGAGCAGGCACCGGCACAATCGAGCAAGCGTTCAGATTGTTGCTTGTGTATTG
The DNA here is from genome assembly GCF_964204655.1 of Triturus cristatus. NCBI lineage: Eukaryota > Metazoa > Chordata > Amphibia > Caudata > Salamandridae > Triturus > Triturus cristatus. The sequence continues at coordinate 72,178,243 of NC_140585.1, read as the reverse complement.
GAAGGTGGTGGTCTTGGGCAAGGGCAGTCTTTACCTCGCCTTTATCGACCTGAAGACTGCCTTTGACCTAGTACCTAGGGAGGCTCTTTGGAAAGTCCTTGCTGCCATGGGGGTGCCCAACTACTTACTCCTGCTATTGGTAAGGCTGCATGTAAACACCTTTGCCCAGGTTAGGTGGGGGAGAAATGGTGAGAAAACTAGCAGAATTCCGGTAGAGAGAGGGGTACGCCAGGGATGTGTTCTAGCTCCCACCCTTTTTTCTCTATATATTAACGGTGTGGTAGAGCATCTATTGAAAGACCCCTCAGATGAACCATCCCTGGCGGGGGAACGTATCCCCACCCTCCTCTTCGCGGATGATACACTCTTGCTCTCCAAAACCCCAATGGGCCTCCAAAAACTCTTAAACAACTTCCAGCTCTTTTGTACAGAGCGGGGCCTGGTAATTAATAGAGACAAAACAAAGTATCTTGTGTTAAATCCCCCTAAAAAATCTATACGCCCCCCAAAATTGAATGACGAACCTCTGGGGAGGGTGGATGTGTTTGACTACTTAGGGATTCGTCTATCCCATAATATGCAGTGGGGCCCCCATTTATGCAAGATGCTGTTATCTCACAAAAGAGTTACAGGGGCTCTTGTGAAGGAGCAGCGCTCCTGTGCTATAAGACCGATAGCCCCCGTAATTGATATTTACGCAGCAAGAGGAGTTAGCTCTGCCCTTTATGGAGCCGAGCTTTGGGGCTCTTGTGATATTGGTGACTTATCAAGAGCAGAGAGGAAGTTCTTCAGGGTCATTATGTCACTTCCCCAAGGTACCCCCACAATTCCATTAATGCTCGATCTTGGTTGTCGCCCCATCGGTGATTTGGCGAAATTTCGCCCTCTATTGCTATGGGCTCGTTTGTGGCGGGTCCCGGAACTAGCCAAATATGCCAAAGGTCTCTCGGAAATCATGTCACTCCCAGGATGGCATAGGATAAAATGGTTGCGTGACATGAAAGCCCTTTTGTATAATCTGGGGCTAAATGCAGCATGGGAAAATAGATCTTCCCCTCCGAAAGCCACGCTTAAGCTCTTATATTGGAACTGGATTGCGACCCAACGGATTACGAACACGTCATTGGGGAGACTTACTGAGGACTTCCTGAATTTTAAGGATCATCCAATCCGGGAACTATATCTCGACATCATCGAGAGCCCCTTTGATAGAGCTTTGTATTTTAAGTTTAGGACCGGGACCCTCCTACTCTATAGTTTTACATCACGATGGAATTCCTTACCTCAGACCTCTGATCTTTGTCCCTTTTGCACATCCAGACGTGAGTCTGTGGCTCACTTTTTATTTGAATGCCACGAGTACGCCCTCCCAAGGAAAAGATGGCTTAAGCAACTGTGCCGCTCCTTGGGAACTAGACACCATATTGTGGCACTCCGCATTTTAATGTCAGACGCTCGCCCATTATACGTTTGTGCCCTTGCAAAATTCTTATCTTGGGCATGGCGTATCAGAAGTAAAAGGCTCAAGGAAATTGTTTAATTCACTCTTAAACAACTATTTATGACCTGTTTTGCTCTCTATTGTAAAAATAGGTTTTTTTTTTTCTTTTTTAATGAAATTAACTTATTCCATTTTTAACTGTTATGCTTTTATGATATGTTTTTATCGAAATAAAGCCTTTGACTGACTGACTGACTGACGGTCCCATCACCGTTACGATTTGGCGTCAAATTTTGGTTAGGATCATGCAACATATGCAGGGTATGTAGTGCCTCAAAATCATGCCCAGTGAGGATGTCAGTTGTGGCATGTGACATTGTTGGCTCTGGCTCAGGGCGTCTGGGATGTTGAATAAAAGTCTTTTTCCCTTTTAATTTACGCACAAAGTGATAGAGGTCAATCTGTGTCTGGACATAGCCCCATTCAGTCATGTGACAGAAAATAAGTCCCTTTTGCAAGACCTGAATTTCCATATTTGATAATGTTCTTGGCGAAAGGTTGACCACTGAAAGAGGGCTTATTTCTTGTTGTAGCCCCTTTTGCTCCTTGTGTGTGTGTGTATATATATACATATATATTTTATCTTGTAAACAACTGTTCATGACATGTAGTGCTATAGGTTGACATGCTCTGCATGCCATATTGTGCCGGGCTTAGACGCTTGCAACTTGTTTTTCTTCGAAGAAGTCTTTCGAGTCATGAAGTATAGTAAGTACATTTTATTATGCATGATTAATTAAAACTGTAGCATACACGATAGTAAAATTCCATAATAATACAATTAATAAAAACAGCATTTAAAAGATCATCAAAGTGTGTTGTGTTTAAAACTCGCATTTGGACTTTGCGCTCTACAACAGTTCTAAACTGCATTGTGTATCAAGGGGAACTGGTCTAACAGGTGCTATGCCAATTTTAGCGGCCATCGTTTTATGTCCTGATAAAATTTGCTTTTTGTGTGCTACAGTCTTCGTCTATTCGGTTTTGGTTGTGTCCATGAGGTGTGGTGGCGGGAGCTAGCAAGGACAGGGAGGGATGAAGGACCAGCCCAGCTACTTTTTTATTTAGCCGATGTCCACTAGTAATGCATGTATGAGTCTCACAGTTATTATGGCAAAGAATTTTGTGAGCTGGCAGTTTAGCTGCATCTCAGCCAGATTAAAGCAGTTTTACTGCCTGCATGTCCGGGTGCCATTCTGCTTGAATATTCGTCGAAGTAGGATTCTTCTTAAGTCCTTTAACTTGGGACAAATGACGTAAACCAGATCTTCATCTCCTCAAACGAATAAATGGCAGGACTGCGGTTCTGAACTCCTTTCCAATGGCGGGAGGAGTGGGAGAATCTGTAAATTGGCTAGTCGCAACTTCAGGAATTTTTCTTTTGTCCTTGTTTCGACTCCCACTTTGAAGTGAGGTATAGAAAGTATTGCCTTCATTTGAAAATGGAAATGGGCATTAGCTTCATTGTTAATTGTTTCCCACACACTAGATGAGGGTAAAGATGGAGCGTTAGATAGGAGAGTGTGATGGCCATGCAAGAAAGAATGTCCCTGGAATTTAATTAAGAGAAATTCTCATCTCCAACAACCAAAGGTTTCTGGGGAGGTAGGTGGGCGCATGTGAATCAACAGCACTACCTGCCACTAACGGATGCTTACAAGTTAAGTAACATTCTGTTTGTAGCAAGTGTAGCTGTAGATACACATGTAGACTGTAAAGCAGGCCCTCCCATAAGCGCTGGCTAGCTTGAGGATGTTGCAGAGAATTGAAACAGAGTTCTTAGAACAGCTTGACCAACACTTGCTTGTTGGTGTGCTGAGAAATCCACACAATAGTGTTTGGTGAATATGTGTGGAGTGGATCATGTAGCTGTCTTACGTATCAGCTATGGGTTTGTTTCCAAGTAAAGCCATAGTGGCTCCTTTTTAGCTTGTGGAAGGAGGCGGGGGGGCAGGCAGATGCCTTTTATCTTTAATGTAGCAGGTTTGGATCATTTGATAATCATTCTGTAGTAGAGACAGGGTTTTATGTGCACACATTTCTATGTTGGCATAAGCGCTTTAGAAGTTAAACGCCATCTTGCCACTTTGCTGCTTTTGCACATGACACAACAGGTAGCTGTTATTATAAGTAAAACTGCTTGCTTGCTTTTTCTTCACATGACAACGGTCTGTTGTTCACATCCCTAGACGTGCACTACGACCTTAGTATGAACACTGTGTGCAGAAGCAGTCAAGGTCAAGCAACAATGTATGCTGTTGAATTCAGGTTGATCGGCCCATGCTCTAGACACAACACGCACACAGCTGCAAATATCTGAAACTCGGGTGCCTTTAATATTGCATTTGCATGCATGATTCAGACACTTGGAGAAAACCTTTCCAGACACAGAGAGCAGAGTTGATCCTGTGATGTGATTCACCTATGCTGATCTTTGAGGTATGGGGTTCCCCATTCAAACCTAGAGACCTTCTATTCGTTTATAAAACTAGTTGACTAGCCAAGGGAGGGTGGTTCACAAAGTATTATAGGACTTGTTTTCCACTATCATTTTTAATAGGATTTCTCCCTTCATTTTCTATGGTATTGTAACCATGCTGATGGTTTTATTTTTAATCGTTTGTCTGCTTATATTAGCTAAAGTACTGCACCTTAGAGCACGTAGTTAAAAATAAACATTTTAAACTTTTCGGTGTCTCTGATTACTCTTGTTGTGGAGAATAATAACGAAAATATGTTTCTGAGTCCCACCATTCCTGAGAGTACTCTAAGTCGCTTGTTCTGGGTTGTCTAATCATTGGTAGCTTCGAGATGATACGGAGAACAAATGAGACACTGATGCTAGTCGGATAGGGGTTCTGGGTACTGAGGTGAGTTTTTGGTACACCAAAATTCACCGAGGTCCTGGTTTCCTGTGCATAGTTCTGTGCGTCAGCAGAATCCCCGCAACATGGCGCACCAAACGTTTTGGTCTTATGATTGAGATGCCTTAGTAGTGCTTATATTTGTCCACAACACCCTCACTCTTTTTTCCGGTTAACAGGAGTGACGGTTTAAACCTACCTAAATAGTTAATATATAGGTTCTCTCAAACTTGACAATTAAAAAGGTTTCATTTTACCTTATACCCTTTTTGTGCTACGGTTTAAAATAGATTGTTTTTCTTCTCTGTATACTTATGGCTGAAGTCGCTATTGCAGCGCATAGTCGCGCACCTCTCAGGCGTCATTTGACGCAGTTCGGGGTGCCTGACGATGGGATGTCTATTATCTTTGTAGCGAGTGCCAATGCGTAGTTTCCCTATGAGCTGTTTTACTCTTGGATTACTTTGCCGGAGGTGAATGCGGATGATAAGACGTTTCACACATACACTCCTACGGCAGTCCCAGCTAATTACATGCCGTATAGAACGCAGGAAATTCCCATTTCTGCTTGGCAGCATCGTATTTGGTTCAATTGCGCCCTCCCCCACACCGTTACACCGGTTCGCTTGGGTCCCTTGTCCATTCCAGCGGCCACTTAGCCAGTCTTGGCCGGGTTTACACCATATCCACGTTATTTGCAAGCCCCGGTGGATGACTTACGTCAGCTCCATACCGTCCTGATTACGGTACATAGGGCTTTAGTGCAATACATCTCTCGCAATGTCCAGGTGGGGGCACCTGGGGTTGCGGCGCAACCAGCTGGCCCGGCCGGGATTACTATTCGTCCCGTCATGGTTAATTCGGTAATGGGCAATTGCCCCCAGAATAAGGACGATATGCCTTATTGGCTTGCTGAGCAATTTGACCAGCTGGAAGCGGTATTCCCAAATTCTACTCCTGTGGAAAACACAGGATCCTTACCATTAGTTTGCAGAAAGACTTGGTCCCAGAGGTAAATGATAGCCAGAACTGAGGTAAAGTGTTTGCAGCAGTCTCCTCTAAGTGCTTTGGCACACCGTCCATGACTGTACTGCCCTCCGTGATCAAACGGGTTCAGGATCTACACGGTCCGGAGGCGGCGGTAGAGTTAGGAATGAGGCTTGTCGGTGTGTTCGACGTAGTTGCTGATCTCATCCTCACTAATGTCAAGGGAGATGCGGTTAACTTTCAAGTGTCGAATGCCCTGCGTCTCGGCAACGACGTCGATAAACCCAGGAAGTTACCGAAAATTATTGCGGAGGCTTATAAGACCACTGGCCGCAATAGTTTGGGCGTTAAGCCATTTGCTAAAACAATAGAGCAACCGCAAACTCAGACGGTTACGTCCACTAAAGACAACCGTCCAGCTTTTCCTAAACAAAATTGGAAAACTAGGCCTCCCATAACATACACGCTATGCCCCCCATCCTCCTTTAACCATTTCAAAGGTTGCTAAAACATTGCTAAAACAATAGAGCAACCGCAAACTCAGACGGTTACGTCCACTAAAGACAACCGTCCAGCTTGTCCTAAACAAAATTGGAAAACTAGGAAACAGGGAAAGCAGCAACAGAAACAGGGGTCTCGTCCCACGTCACCGGTTCAGGTGACTACTGAACGCACTTATGAATTGCGCAATCGCACTAGAATTAGATCTCCTGATAGATTTCAGGTTCCTGAACAACGTTCTCCTCGTTCTTCACAGGAAACGTCGGTCTCACAGTCCGGTGGAGGAGAACGTGGCAAAGGTTGGGGTGCCTGACAAGGACGTGAGCAGCCCCGCCTGGCTGACTGTAAATGCAAGCAGGATGAGTTTGCACGTCAACGACCCCCAAGGTTGCTGCATTAACAGCGAGGTATGCCAGATAGTGAGAACGCAGCTTTGGAACCTGACATGGGCACTAACGCTGGTAGACAGCACAGCGGAAGTTACAATAGTGCGGCAAGCACTGCGTCCATATCTAAAGGCGACAGCAACTGACACATTTATCACAGTAGAAACTGCTGACACTAGAGTGGCTCCCCCCCTGACAGACTATATGACATAGTCCTTTTAATAGAAGGTGACATACAACATACCATAAAAGGGATTTTTTGGGAAAATCGGACCTCTACATGTGACATTTTGCTTGCAGAGGCGGACTGGCCCCCAACTTTCGTTTTTGCCGCTCCTAGTGGGGAGAAGGTAATCCTCCCATCTTTCGCGCACACTGTGCCGAAGGAGCAAGCTCAGAACTTTGCAGAAGAGTGGGCACAGGTGCTTGCACCGGCGTTGTACCGTACTCAGGTTGTATGGGATAAATTGTCACCAAGCCATGAGATTCCATTATGGTCTATGCCACAGCCACAACCCCAATATCCCATGCGCCGCGAAGCTAGATCTCACGTCGCAGAGCTCCTTGAACAATTGGAATATCAAGGTGTAATTGAAACATGTGTGTCACCCATGAATAATCCTCTTTTCACTGTAACCAAACCTGATGGGTCGGACCACCTAGTTTTGGATTACCGGCATTTGAACTCTCATTGTCGAACGTGCGCGGTACAGAATACCCACAGTTCTGCCCACGTGATAGTCTCGTGAGAAAAAGGTTTAAGACCACACTTGACATCTCCAATGGCTTTTATAGCCATAACCTGTCCTCTATTAGTAGTCAATGGACAGTCTTTACTTCAGGCGGCAAACAGAAATAGTTAAAAAGATTAGCCATGGGCTACAAAAACAGTCCAGGTGTCTTTGCCGCACGTGTAGTCTCTCTGTTAGAGAGCACTGACCCCGACGCGTACTCTTGTGTTGATGATGTCTATCTCACAGATGAATTATGGACGCATCTATGTCGCATTGACTGCATCATTGTTATGTTTGCGTCTTCGGTTATAAATTCAACTTTGCAAAATCACACATTGCAGAGTATACAGTGTTTTCGGGATATGAACTCAACGACGAAGGTCGAGGTTTAGCACCTCACTTCCTGGAGAAATGCGCATGTTTGCGCTCTGCAACAACTCTGAAAAAATGACAATCTTTGCTGTTTTTTTTTTTTTTTTTTTTAACTTCGGGCGTACTTACATTCCCGATTATGCCCAGCATATCAAGCAGCTATATGCCTTGGTACAACCTACTTTTTCCAAATCGAGCTGGCTGCCAGAACATTCAGCTATCCTGCAATCTTTGCAGGCTTATCTTCTTGCTTCTAAATACTTACTGACGCGTGATAACCACGCAAACCTGGTAATAAGAATTGTGCATGGCCCGGTGGGTTTCACGTACTTAACGTTCAATGAGGGCGACACAGTCCCCATTGCTTACAAGTTACACTTGTACTCTTCGGCTGAAATGCGCTTTTCCACGGTCAAAAAAGTCTGGACTGGAGTGCAGATGGTGATTCTGAAAGAGAGCGCGCTGTCGCAAGGGAAACACATGGTGGTTGTCACACCGTATCCTGCCATAGAGGCAGTGACGAAGGCCAGTGTACCAAATTCTAAAGCTTTGCATCCGCGTTGGATACAATGGGCCACTTCTTTGATGTCTCCAGATGTCACTTTCATCTTTGATGCCTCGTTGCAGACTCAGGAGTTTTTGCAGTATGAATTTGTTCATCCAGCTCCTCTGTCTTAGCGCCCACTTGAGGATTACCATTGTATCATTTACACTGACGGTTCGGCGCAACTGGCGACGGATTCTAAGCATGCTTATTCGGCGGCCTGCGCAATAGTGGCTGGTACTTTTGTAAATGGTGAACTCAAGTCTGATGTCGTGCACACGCAGACATTGGGTGATTGTATCGCCCAGTTGACAGAGCTTCGTGCTCTGGTGCTTGCACTGGAGTTTGCTGATCCTCGTGTGACTACTCTTATAGTGAGTGACTCTTTTTACCGTGTTCAGTCTTACAACACCAATTTATTCTTTTGGTCTCAAAATGAGTATCGTGATTCCAAAGGTAGCACAATCAAGCATAAAATGCTTTGGGTTCGAGTCGCAGAACTTAAACAACGTCTGCCGCTCGTGAATGTAATTCATGCTCTTGGGCACCAGCGTGTAGGTGTCCACGCTGTTGGGAACAGTTTAGCTGACGAAGCAGCAAAAACAGCAGTGGCAACATATCTAGTAGCAGCAGTTACAAGATCCAAAAGTAAAATTGATGATGACATCTTGGCAGCTATTGCTGCGACAGAGAAGGGTGATAATTACCCTCGAGGTTTCCCTTCTAAATACTCTTATCATTTAAGTCCTGATGAAGTTCCCTATGTGAGAATTAATGACGTTGGTGACAAATTGATTCCCAACGCGGACTGCAGGCTTTCCTTGATAACAGCTGCTCACGAAGGTATGGCATCTGCCCATGCCGGCGTTTCAGCGACTGTTACTATCTTACAACGTTAATGGTGGCGCAGATTGTATAAACAGACTTGTGCTTATGTCCTTAATTGTGACATTTGCCAGCAGATTAAACCTTCGACTGCTGCGCGTCCACCTCAAACACAGTTGTACATATCTAATAAACCATTTGGGTGTGTTTATTTAGATCACTGCGGTCCTTTCTCCTCTGATACTGCGTATAAGTACTTCTTAGTTGCAGTGGATTCGTGCACACGTTTTCTATGGGTATGGCCACAACGGAGTGCTGATGCTCGAACTGTCATCAGGGATTTGCGTGTCTTTGTGGGAATTTTTGCGTGTGGTACCCTCCATTCTGACCAGGGTCCAGCGTTCGCCTCGAAGGCGTACAGGGATGCTATGAGATCTTTGGAGGTCCAAGTCAAATTTTCGTCTCCATACCAGCCTGAGGGCAATAGTGTTGTAGAGCAAATGAACCGTGACTTAAAGCAATCTCTGACAGCTAGGGTTTTAGGTACTGGCAGGAACTGGTTGGCCCATTTGTATAGCGTTCAACGTGCACTTAATAATCTCCCTAGAAGGTCTCTGGGTGGGCGGACCCCATACGAAATGCTCTTCAGCATAAAAATGTTTGTCCCGGACCTTGATGGTCTACACATGGCGGCTTCGGCTGCGCCCTTTGACGTAGATGATCATTCTGGTGTATTACAGATTCTATAAGAGACCCGAGACAGTCTTGCAAAGGAACACTTGCCCTCCACAACTGATGCTGCACTTCAGATTCCGGTAGTTGGCTGGCTACCTCGAGTTGGTGACCTGGTACGTGAGAAGGTGGAGAACAAGGAGGAGTTTGGCCCCTCTTATTCAGCACCGGTCCCAGTGCTTGGCGTGCAGGGTACAAGAACAGTCATTTTACCTCCACTTCCTGGTCACAAGGATAACAGGTACATTTCCATTGACAATGTCAAACTACAACGAGTGGCCGATTCTTCTTAGTACGACTCCAGCGGTCTCTTGTCCAGCAATGCTGAGAAATTCTGTTTTAGCTTTGCACATACCAACAGGCCTGACATTGCCGTCGAGATGCATACAGTTACTAATCCTTTATTGACTCCACCGGCTGGTGGTCCCGTTGAAGATACTGAGTATACCTATCCCACAGATGTGTCGTTACCTGGTGTGAAATCAGGTGCAGTTGACCAGTCACGTTTTTCATTTGACACTAACTTTACAACATCGAATGCCCCATCGAAAAATTCAATTTTTGCTGTTTGGTTTAAAAGACATTTTTTAATTCCCCCTTGGACTTGCGTTTGGCTGGTGCTCATATCTATTTTTTTGTTTATGTCGATTGGATTTGTGGTTGTATTTTTTCGTCTAGTAAATGGACACTATCTAACCGAAAGATCTGCAATTAGCTTAATTGATGGAACTTTGGCACCCCACTCCTCGTCACACATCATGAAGAGAGACCAGCCTTTTGTTAATATTACTGTCTGCCCTGTTTTAGATGGGATTGTGTGGGATGCTGTGAAATTTCAAATTCATGGTCCCACAGAGGTGATTAATGTCCCCAATGTACTTCGTGTATGCAGGATGTTGTGAAACAAAACATACGCTCTGATGATTGGGATGTCCAAGCCGTAGAGGCTTTTTTTTCTGATTTGAAATATTATGCTGCTTTTGATGTCTGTTAAACTTCATTCATCCAAATTGAATGACAAGGTGGATTTGAATGATTTTGTTAAAGGCCCTGTGGGTGGCAGGTCCAAAAGATGGGTGGATGCGGTTTACAACGAAGTTTGGAAATTATCTCAAATTGAAGCTGCTTCTAGATTAAGGGCTATTGATCAAGCCAATTTAGAAAAAGTGCTAGCTGTCATCGATAATAGCATTAACACACTTTCTTCCAGAATTTACACGTTAGATAATATTGTGTCCTCAGTTGTGGCTATTTTACAGGATGATGTGTCTGTTTTATACCCTGGTCAAAATCAATTGCGTTCTATAATGCAGTTTGCATGGACTTTACAAACATTGATGGCTGGGTAAGTTCCCTGGGACTCCATGAACACATCATCTTTATTCCTGATGTTTAATCTGACTGATAAACAACAGTTCATGTCCATGAAGGATGCGACATACTCATTATTGCATATTGAAAAGTTGGAACCTTTACCATTCTCTGTTGCCGAATCGAACTCAGCGGTGTGGCTTATCCATGGATTGATCACTTTACCATTTCCATTGAGTTCAGTTCATGTATAAAACACTTTGCCTTAGGCAGGTACGAACCATTGGGTACCGCTTTCCCGCATGAAGTTTGGTCACTCCCATTTACATACAGATGTCTGAGAGAGGGTAAAGAGGTTTATTTAAAAGGGGAGGAATGCACTTCCACACCTGATCACTGAGTAGTTTGTAGGAACATCCAATTGCATGGTGCATGCAACGTTCTTGCCCTGAATTTAGCTTGCATTCTGAAAGGAAATTCTGTGCCAGCGATTACGCCCACTTTTAAGTTATTAGCGAACTGTAGTTATTTTGCCTTTAAATAATGAACCATGCTGAAGTATGCTAGTGGGGATTCCGTACATTGTAACTGTCTCACAACGAGTAGTCTGTTGTAAGAATGTCCTTTTCCCACCCCCGCATGGGAGACTGGATGTATCCATCTGGCCTTCCATACCAACCTTGAAAGCAGAGTTCAACAGGATGAGCAAAATAAGGGCTCTATTATCTCAAAGAAGTTGACCTGACTTCCTCCCGTGAAACATTTGTCCTTCACATAGCAAACACCCGCACCGAGGTGCATGCGCTTTTAAATACTGATCCCCCCCCTTCCTTTCGGTGCTCTGATTCATTCTATATTCAATGCCTCGTAAACAACTGGCTTGGTGCATTTTTTCAAAATTGTGGGCTCCGGCCTTGTGACCTCCTTCCAAACAATATTTGGTGTGATACCGGCATTTTTTCATTCTATTTTTTCCAGCGTCTTCGGCGGGCTTCCCTTCATTCTCGCCTTGACTGCTGGTGTGCTGCTGTTGGTTTGCTTGCTCCGCAATGGCTGCACGATCTGTATCACACGACGGTCTGCCCCGGCTGCTTCAACTAAGCAACCGGATGCTTGAATACTATGAAACATTACCACTGGTCACCTTGAGCGTAGCCTATGGATTATCGTTCCGGTTCTCATACTTTACTTGTGTGCAACCAGTTTTCCATTGCCTAGATTGTCCATTCGAATGGGCTCTGGATTTGTGCCTGTCGAACACGGCGTCTCCTGCCCCGGATTATGATCGACTAAAGAGTCCCTTAGTGGCTCATGAGTTGGACTGTTCTGGTATCAGGATTATGGCCTGTGGAGCGGCACACGGAGTCCTAGGGAATTGGGATATATATGCGGCAGCATATGACTTACTGGCGCGAAGTTATCTTGAAGAACACGCAAGTTGTCCTCTGATGGTGCTAGAGGCTCCGGTTATCGAAGAACATGTATGTTCCTTTACTTTACTGGATGTCTGACTTTTATGGACCATTATAATGACTTCCTCTTGGAGGCAGTTACAACTTATTGTGCCTACACGTTGATGGATTAAATTGGCAGTAGTCCATCTTCCGCACGTCCTAATCTAGATTTTTCTTTTTTTACTCCACAATGGGCTGTATTCCGCCCCTGGGAGATGTTTTAATTTTTACTTTTTACCAACACATTTTTCGAACTTTCACTACCAATTATATGGATTGGCAATATGTGGACTTGGTTCTATCTCACTCGAACTTGAACTCCTACATTGCTTCCCTATTCTGTTCGTGGTCCGATCAAGGGAGGGTGTAGTAGAGACAGGGTTTTATGTGTACACATCGCTATGTTAGCATAAGCGCTTTAGAAGTTAAACGCCATCTTGCCACTTTTGCACACGACACTACAGGTAGCTGTTATTAGAAGTAAAACTGCTTGCTTTTTCTTCGCATGAGAACGGTCTGTTGTTAACATCCCTAGACGTGCACTGCGACTTTAGTCTGAACACTGTGTGCAGAAGCCGTCAAGGTCAAATAATGTATGCTGTTGAATTCAGGTTGATCGGCCACGCTCTAGACAACACACACACAGCTGCAAATATCTGAAACTCGGGTGCCTTTAATATTGCATTTGCATGCATGATTGATTCAGACACTTGGGAGAAAACCTTTCCAGACACAGAGAGCAGGGCTGATCCTGTGATGTGATTCACCTAAGCTGATCTTTGAGGTATGGGGTTCCCCATTCAAACCTAGAGACCTTCTATTAGTTTATAGAACTAGTTTACTAGCCAAGAGAGGGTGGTTCACAAAGTATTATAGGACTTGTTTGCCACTATCATTTTTAATATGATTTCTCCCTTCATTTTCTATGGTATTGTAACAATGCTGATAGTTTTATTTTTAATCATTTGTCTGCTTATATTAGCCAAAGTACTGCACCTTAGAGCACGTAGTTAAAAATAAACATTTTAAACTTTTCCATGTCTCTGATTACTCTTGTTGTGGACTGATATAAGAATAATAACGAAAAGGTGTTTCTGATTCTCACCATTCCTGAGAGTACTCTAAGTCGCTTGTTCTGGGTTGTCTAATCATTGGTAGCTTTGAAATAAAGATAGCGGACAACGAATGAGACACTGATGCTAGTCGGAGAGGGGTTCTGGGTACTGAGGTGAGTTTTTGGTACACCACAATTCACTGAGGTCCTGGCTTCCTGTCCATAGTTCTGTGCATGAGCAGAATCCCCGCAACACTTCTTGCTATGCCCAACTTTGAGAGAGTCTGCCCTTTGCATGGCAAGAGCAACAAAAAGTTGCCAAGTCTTGCAAAAGGGTTTGGTCCTATCAAAGTATTACATGAAGGCACACTTGACATCAAGGGTGTGAAGGATCCACGCTGTGGAAAGAAAACAGGGAGTCAATAGTTTGATCAAGGTTGAATGGCGATACCACTTTGAGGAGGAATTTAGGGCTGGTTCAAAGAACAATTCTGTTATGAACCAGACAGAAAGACTCTTCAAAGGTGAGAGCCTGCAATTCGCTAACAAGGCCTAAAGGATGTGATGGGGACAAGGAATGAAACTTTTCTGGAAATAAACTGTAATGGGCACGAGTGTAAAGGTTCAAAACGAGGGCCCATGAGTCTGGTAAAGACAACACTAATATTCCAGACAGGGGCGGTGGTACCTTAGGTGCAGTAAACCACCTGAGTCCTTCCATTAAGGTCTTGAACCTGGGTCATGAATAAACAAAAGGAATATGCTACTTACCAGTATGCATCTGTTCGAGGCATATGAGCTGCAGATTATACACTGTGCATAGATCGCCATCTGGTGTTGGGCCCGGATGTTTGCAGTTTGTTTTTCCTCTTGGAAAGTCTTTGGAAGTCACGAGTTCGGTGACTCCTCCTTTGGTTCGTATTGCGCATGGGCTTCGGCTCCATCCTCAGATTGTTTTTCGCCAGCAGGGAAAGATGGAGCGTAGTAGTAACAGTAAAGAAACCCATGTGTGTTGTATCTAAATAAGATAAACTGGAACGAATACAGGTAGCCGGGGAGGCGTGTATAGATCTGCAGCTCTACATGCCAAGAACAGATGCATACTGGTAAGTAGCATATTCCGTTCGAGGCATATGAGCTGCAGATTATACACTGTGCATAGATTATATAGCAGTACCCAACCCTAGCGGCGACCACCGGCATCCGTTGCAGTTGTTTGGAACAGTGTTTTTAGTACAGCCTGGCCCACACTAGCTTGTTGCTTGGTTTGCACATCTACACAGTAATGTTTTGTGAAAGTGTGCGGTGTTGACCATGTCGCTGCTTTGCAGAGGTCATCTAGTGGTATGTTTCCTAGAAAAGCCATAGAAACCCCTATCTTCCTTGTAGAGTGGGCTTTAAAGGGAACCGATAGCGTTCGTTTTGCTTTGTGGTAGCAAATCTGTATGCATTTTACAATCCACCTAGCTATCCCTGATTTAGAAATAGGGTTGCCTTTATGTGCTGGAGAGAAGGAGACAAATATCGGTTTGGTTTTCCTGAAAGGTTGTGTCCTTTGGATGTAGTAAAGTAAAGCCTGTTTAACATCCAGTGTGTGTAAAGCCCTTTCCGCAACGGTTTGAGGTTGTGAGAAAAAGACTGGTAATTCTACCGACTGGTTTAGATGGAATGGAGAAATGACTTTGGGTAGAAATTTTGGGTTGGTGCGGAGTACAACCTTGTTCTGATGCATTTGGAGAAAAGGTTCCTGTATAGTGAGTGCATGTATTTCACTAACCCTTCTGAGGGAAGTGATGGCCACTAGAAAAGCTGTTTTCCATGTGAGAAATTGGAGCTCACATTTATGTAATGGTTCGAAAGGGGGTCCCATTAACCTTGTGAGAACTATATTCAAGTTCCAGACAGTTGCGGGTGGTACTCTGGGTGGAATTACTCTTTTGAGGCCTTCCATAAAGGCCTTGATGGCAGGCACTCTGAAAAGTGATAGGTGCTGCCTGTTCTGTAAATAAGCAGCAATTGCGGCGAGGTGTAACCGAATGGAAGTATATGCTAGGTTACACCTTTGTAGATGGAGTAAGTAACATATGATGTGCTGTATGGATACATTTAAAGGATTGATTGTGTTGTTGTGGCAGTAAACAATAAATCTTTTCCACTTTGCAGCATAGCATGCCATAGTAGTAGGGCGTCTAGCTTCCCTTATAATATTCATGCAATCAGGGGGAAGGTTAAGGTATCCGAATTCTAGGACCTCAGGAGCCAGATCGCAAGGTTGAGCTGAGCTGGGTCCGGGTGCCTGATCTCTCCATGGTTCAGGGTTAGGAGGCATGGTGAGAGGTGTAGTTTTTGGTGTGGTACTACTGAGAGTTCCAGCAGTGTGGTGTACCACGGTTGTCTGGCCCATGTTGGAGCTACTAGGATCAGTGTTAGGGAATGCTGTTGTAGCTTTCGCACCACTAATGGAATTAGTGGGAGAGGTGGAAAAGCGTATGCAAATTTGTTTGACCAGTTCATCCATATCGCATTGCCTTTGGACAATGGGTTTGGATATCTGGCAGCGAAGCTTGGGCATTTTTTGTTTTCGTGGGTGGCGAATAGGTCTATGTGTGGATGCCCCCACTTCTGAAAGAACGGGTGAAGAACCTGTGGGTGAAGTTCCCACTCGTGGATCTGCTGCCTTTATCTGCAGAGCAGATCTGCCACGGTGTTTTGGACTCCTGGGACGTGTTGGGCCAGGAGAAAGATTTTTTGTGGAATTGCTCATCTCCATATGCTCTGTGCTAATTGAGAGAGCTGTGGAGAGTGTGTGCCCCCCTGTTTTTGAATGTAGTACATGGCAGTCATGTTGTCTGTGCGAATGAGGACTGCCTTGCCTGAAATCTGCGTCTGAAAGGATTTTAGGACGAAGATTGCCAGTAACTCCAGATGGTTGATGTGGAGAAACTTCTGTTGTGGCGTCCATGTGCCCTGTACTGAGAGATGTAACAGATGAGCTCCCCAGCCGGAGAGCGATGCGTCTGTTAGGATTATTTGTGGGACCTGGTCCAGGAACGGTCGACCTCTGGAAAGGTTTGTGGTGTTCCACCACTGCAGAGAGCGATGGGTGCGACCGTCTACCAACACCAGATCTGTCAGTTGCCCCTGGGCCTGGTTCCACTGGCGCGCTAAACAGTCTTGGAGTAGACGCATCTGGAGTCTTGCATGGGGCACTATGAAGATGCAACAGGCCATCATCCCTATCAGTTGCATAAACACTCTTGCTGGGAGAGAGTGTTGACATATGAATTTCTGACGCAGAGCCTGTATATTTGCAATCCTGGCAGGATTGGGATAGGCTATGGCTTTTGAGGTGTCTATGGTGGCACCAAGGTATTGTTTTGTGTGTGATGGTACCAGGTAGGATTTTTGGTGGTTCACCGTGAAACCTAGCTGGTGAAGTAGTTGGATTGTAGCGGCGGTATGTTGCACACATTGTTCGTAGGACGTGGCTTTTATTAACCAGTAGTCCAGATACGGGAAGACGTGAATGTGCTGTCTTCTGAGGTGTGCAGCCACTACTGCTAGGTACTTGGTGAATACCCTTGCTGCTGTTGTTACCCCGAACGGGAACACCTTGAACTGGTAGTGTTGCCCGTCCACCACAAATCTGAGGTACTTGCTGGGAGACTGGTGTACTGGGATGTGAAAGTATGCGTCTTTCAAGTCCAGAGTGGTGAGAAAATGGTTCTGGGAAAGGAGTGGAAGAACCTGTTGAAGGGTTACCATGTGAAAATGGTCTGAATGTTTGTAAGTATTTAGAGGTCTGAGATCTAGGATAGGTCATAGAGTCTCGTCTCTCTTTGGAATCAGAAAGTACAGGGAGTAGACCCCTAAATTTTGTTGATTTATGGGGACCTGCTCTATGGCTTCTTTTTGCAGGAGGGAGATCGCCTCCTGTTTTAGTAACGTAGCATGTTCTTGAGACATAGGGCGTTGCCTGGGTGGAATGTTTGGGGGGGGGGGGGGGGGGGGTAGATGTTAATTCTAGGCAATACCCTGAACAAATAATTTGGGTCACCCATCTGTCTGAGGTGATTGTCTCCCAGACGTGAAGGAAATGCTGTATTCTGCCCCCGACCGGAGTGGAATGGTCTGGAGGGAGCGGGGGAAAGTCATTGGGCAGGAGGAGTGGCAGAGCGGGCGGTATTTGTCTTGCCTCTGCCCTTATTATTATTGCCTCTGTATCCGCCTCTTTGATAACCCTTTGTAAAGGTAGATTGAGGAGGGGATTTGTAGGACGTGGATGCACTATCCGAGGAGTAGCCTCTGCCCCGAAAGGAGGAGCGGCGAAAGGAGCGCCTAGGAGTGTGTGAATGTAGGGCTCCCATGGATTTCGCCGTGTCTGTATCTTTTTTCATCTTTTCGAGGGCTTCATCAACTTTTCGGACAAATAGATAATCTTGGTCGAATGGGTGGTTTAATATAGAGGCTTGTACCTCAGGTTTAAAACCTGAAACTCTGAGCCAGGCATGACGACGGAGAAGGACACTGGTGTTTATGGCCCTGGAGGCTGTGTCTGCTGCATCTAGGGCACAGCGTATAGAGGTATTAGTTATTATTTTTCCCTCTTGGATCAATTCATTAGCCCTGTTCTTGTATTTTTCAGGGAGATGGTGCATGATGGCCTCTAACTCATCATAATGCGCCCTGTCGTATCTGGCCAATAGCGCTTGCGTGTTGGCATACGCCATATGTTGGCGGCTTGTGACGCAGTGCGCTTCCCTGACGCGTCTAGGAGCTTGGACTCTTTGTCAGGTGGTGGTGCTTCGCCTGACGCCTGAGAAGGAGTAGTTTACCTGTAACTCCAGTTCTGTAGTAGGGGTATCTCTGTTATAGTCATAATCTATGAATAGTCCCGCCCATGTGCGGGGACCCCGGAGCAATCAAAATATCTCTTAAGCTGTCCTGCATTTGCAAACCTGCAAAGACACTTAAGAGACAGACAAAATAATACAGCCTAATAACAATATGGCTGCACTGGCCAGCACTTCATCTGAAGTGAACACAAAAGCCAAAATAAAGTTTAAATGTCATTTTTATTCACATCTGACATGTTCCTTTATTGTATCACACTCCCTTCACCAAAATCCCTTTAAACAATAGAGAGGAAGGGGTGGACAGACAAGCCCTATAGGCTGTCATTATGTGTCTGCTAAAAGGATACCGTGCCTTTAAGGAACTCTCCAGAGACCCCCGGTATCCCAGGATGCACAGCCAAAGCAAGTTACTTTCAGTTCTTTTTGAAGGTGTATAACAACAGGCCCGATACTGTCAGTTTACTCCACCGGGGAGGAGGGAGGGTCGCTTATGACTATAACAGAGATACCCCTACTACAGAACTGGAGTTACAGGTAAGAAACTACTCCTTCTGTAGTAGGGGATCTCTGTGTATAGTCATAATCTATGAATAGAATGGCAAGCCCATCCCAAACAATAAACAGCGGTGGAGTAAAAACCGAACACCAACAAATTACTGTGCAAACAAATTCCTCAGCGAAGCCTGTCCAACCTGCGCATCTGCCCTAGCATCAGAGTCCAGGCAGTAATGCTTTGTAAACGTATGGACCGACTTCCAGGTGGCAGCCTTACAAATATCAGCGATTGGAACATTCCTAAGCAAAGCTGTAGTCGCTGCTTTGCCCCTAGTCGAATGCGCTGTAGGCTTACCCCCTAACGTCTTATTAGCTTTCTGATAACAGAGCTAAATACAGGACACAATCCATCTGGAGATGGACTGTTTCGAGGTAGCTAGACCAGTTCTTACCGAACCATAATTTACAAACAGTTGATCCGACCTGCGGATGTCTTTTGTCTTATCTAGATAGAATTTCAACACTCTACGCACATCTAGTGAATGCAGAGACCTCTCCGCCGGAGAGGAGGGATGCTGAAAAAATGTAGGCAAAGTTATCATTTGATTTACATGGAAATCAGATATCACTTTAGGTAAAAACTTAGGATGAGTACGCATTACCACTTTAGAAGCATGGAATACAGTATACGGCTCTTGACAACACAGAGCCTGAATCTCACTTACTCTCCTGGCCGATGTAATGGCCACAAGGAAGGCAGCCTTCCAGGACAAATGCTGCAAAGAAGCCTTATGAATAGGCTCAAAAGGCTCCCTCATTAATCTGGACAACACCACGTTCAATTCCCATGGTGGAGAAGGTCATCTAACAGGGGGAAACACCTTACGCAAGCCCTCCAAAAAATTTTTAATCACAGGGATTTGAAAAAATGAGGTTTGGGAAGGGCCCTTTCTATACGCAGTCAAAACTGCGAGATGAACTTTAATAGACTGAAAGTTAAGCCCAGCTTGAGCTAACTGCAGCAGATAAGGCAGAATAACATCTTCTTTACAGGATGTAGGGTCAATGTCCTTTGCCGTGCACCATAAGCAGAATCTCTTCCACTTATAGGCGTAAGAAGTCCTCGTAGACGGTCTCTTCGCCTCTTTCAAGATCTCCATACAGTCCTGAGGTAGGTTCAAGTGTCCATACTGTACTAGCTCAGGAGCCATGCTGCCAAACTCAAGGACGAGAGATTGGGGTGAACCATCTGTCCTCCGAATTTCGTGAGAAGGTCCGGCCGTCACGGCAGGCGCCGGTGTGGTAGAACAGACCGGTGAAGAAGGTCGGTGAACCACCATTGCCTCGGCCACTCCGGAGCAATCAGGATCATCCTGGCTCTGGATTGCGACAGCTTGATCAGCACCGCCGGAATCAGGGGAATGGGTGGAAAGGCATAGAGAAAGCTGTTCGACCAGCTGATCCATAGTGCATTCCCCAGCGTCCCTGGTTGGTAGTACCTGGACGCGAAGTTGCGGCATTTGCTGTTTTCTGCCGTAGCGAACAGATCGATATCCGGAGTGCCCCACTCTGCGAAGACGTCTCTTAGCACGTCGTCGTTTAGCACCCACTCGTGATTTTCTTGAACGAGCCTGCTGAGCGCATCGGCTTGGGCATTCTGCACTCCCGGCAGATCGGTTGCCGTGATCGTTAGGTTCCTGGCCACCAGCCAATTCCAGATCGTCTGTGCCTCCCGAGACAGCGTGCGTGAACGGGAGCCCCCCTGCTTGTTGAGGTAATACATGGTAGTAGTATTGTCCGTCTGAACTAGCAGGGAGTTCGTCTTGAAGGAGGGATGGAACGCCTTCAGGGCCAAGTGTACTGCTCTGAGTTCCAAAAAGTTGATGTGGTAAGTCATCTCCGTCTGTGACCATATCCCCTGAATCTGAAGAGGGCCCGAATGCGCTCCCCAGCCCTGGAGAGACGCATCGGTCACTATGGTCTGGACTGGAATATCCTTGTGAAAGGGAGTCCCCTTGCAGACATTCTCTGAGGAGCACCACCATTTCAGAGACTGTAGAGCGTGTTGGGACAGATGAATCTTGTCCTCCCAACGCCCCCGCCTCTGGTCCCATTGATCCTCCAGACATTCCTGCAGAGGCCTCATATGCAGACGTGCATTGGGGGTGAGAAAGATGCATGAAGCCATCGACCCCAGTAAAGAGGACACCGTCCTCACTGCAGGAGAGTGGGCTGAGAGGAGGTGCAGGGCCTTCTAACGGATAGATAAGCGCCTCTCCTCCGAAGGACACATGCTTGCGTTCAAAGTATTGACTGAGGCCCCCAAGTACTGGAGACACTGCACAGGGATCGGCACTGACTTCGTCATGTTGATGTGCAGTCCCAGGCGATGAAGCAAGGCAGCTGTCCTGTTGAAATGACACTGGGCTTCCTGGTACGTGGAAGCTTTGATCAGCCAATCGTCCAGGTATGGATACACAAACACTTTGTTCTTCCGCAAGTGTGCTGCCACCACTGCCATGCACTTGGAGAACGTCCTTGGTGCAGACTTCAGACCAAACGGGAGTACTGTATACTGGTAATGGTTGTTGCCTACCAGAAACCTCAGGAACTTGCGATGCTTTTGTGCGATCGGCACATGAAAGTAAGCGTCCTGCAGATCTATGGCGCACAGCCAGTCTCCTCGATGCAACTGAGGGTAAATCTGATGCAGGGACAACATACGGAACTTTTCTCTGCGGATCCACTTGTTTGCGTGACGCAGATCTAGAATAGGCCTGAACTCGTTCTTGTCCTTTTTTCTGACGAGAAAGAACCTTGAGTAAAGACCTTTTCCTTTTTGCCTCAAAGGAACAGTCTCTATCGCCTTCTTCTTTAACAGAATGTCCACCTCCAACTGGAGCTCTCGCACCATGTAGGGAGAGCGCACTGGTGGGATCTGTGGAGGCGGGCTGGTGAAACGAAGACTGTACCCATTGCAAACAATATTCAGCACCCACTAGTCCTGAGTTATTGTTCTCCACTCTGCCAGGTAGTATTGAATACTTCCCTCCACCGGAGCGGGTAACGGATGAGGGGGAAGTGACCTTTCAGGGCTTCGACCCGGCCAGGCCTTTGTTCCCCGACTAGGATTGATGCTGTCCTCTGCCCCTCTGGCGCTTTTGAAAGGACTGCCTCGGGAACTGTTGTTGTTGCTGGTGTTGTTGTTGACCAGACTGACGCCCTTGGCCGCGTTGTTTAGAATAACGCCTGCCATAGGAACGGAATGATCTCTTCTGTTCCTTGGGTTTTTCCAACCCTACGGCCTTCAGGGTTTCTGCTTCGGCCTTCATGCGGGCCATTTCGTCATCCGCATGAGACCCGAACAACGTCGTGCCAGAGAAAGGTAAGTTAGCAATCTTTTGCTGCGCTTCAGGCTTTAGAGAGGTAAGTCTCAGCCAGGAATGTCTCCTCATGTGTACTCCATGACAGTACCCATGGCCCGCCAGCAATGACGCATCCCCCGCTGTACTGATGATCTGGTTGGAGACCATCATGCCCTCATTCAACACCTCCTGGAAGTCTTCCCGTGTATCCCTAGGCAGGGAGTCAGCAAACTGTTGCAGGGATTCCCATAATGATCGGTCATAGCGACCCAGCAGAGCGGAGGCGCTAGCAGCCTTCATAGTCGTGGCCGACGTAGAGCACATCCTCCTCCCCAAGGAGTCCATCTTGCGACTCTCCTTATCCGGAGGAGCTGTTGAAGAGGGCGTCGTGGAATGTTGTTTCCTAGCCGCAACCACAATGACAGAGTCCGGGGTAGGGTCCACCCTGAGGAACGCCGGGTCCGAATCAGGTGCCCTGTACTTCTTCTGCAACCTTGAGGGAGCAGACTTCACCACGGCTGGTGTCAAGAAGACCTCCATGGCTGGTTCCTCCAGACCTGGAACCAAAGGGAGGAGGGGGCGTGATAGATGCGCCTTGTGTAATGTCTCGAATATCACAGAAGTAGGGGGAACTGGTACTGTCACAGAGATTCCCAATTTTGCCGCCCCTCTCATCAGTACATCTTGGAAAGTGGCAATATCATCCACTGGCGAGATTCTAGTAGGCGGTGTTTCCGATAACGTGGGGGAAAGCCGTCCAGTACCAGAAGAGTCCGTATACCTCGTGCCTCTGGATCGAGATCTATACCTCCGTCGTCCATGCCTTGTGCGAGTGGACGATCTGTGTCTGCTCCTTGACCTCCGACGAGATCTAGAGCGTGATCTCAGTCTGCGTGGGGTCTTAGGAGCCACTGGTAGCCGAGGAGAAGGCGGGAGCTGTGGCACCGGAGGCGGTGGTAGCGGAGGTGGCGTAGGTTGCTTAGGAGGTGCCACTGGGGGCCGGGGGTCAGGTGGAGGAGGAGGAGGAGGAGGAGGCGGCGTAGGAGGCTTCTGAGGCCGCGGCTGAGGGAGAGGCTGCGGTTCAGGCTGAGGTTGCGGCCGTGGTAGAGGCAGTGGCTCCATTGGAGACTCTCTCCGTCCATCACCCCTTGCAGGAGAACCCGGACTAGCTCTGTCCGGACTTCCGTCCACCTTTCTCTTCTTTGCGGGTCTACCCCGTGAAGAGGCTGAAGTGAACGAGGGAGAGCGACCTACTCTCCTAGATCCACGACTGGATATCGTAATCACTGAAGAAGTGTTACCAGGTGATCTCGTCCTCTATGTCGAACTGTGCGTCGACCTCGTACGGCTTCTCCTCGCCGTTGAACGCAAACGGCGTCCCCTCGACGTCGAACGGCGTCCCCTGTCTTTCCTCGACGTCAAGCGCCTTCGTCTCGACGGCGAGCCTCTCGACGTCGACTGTGAGCGATGTCGCCTCGACGGCGATCTCCTTCGCCTCGACGGCGATCTCCTTCGTCCCGACGGCCTTCGCCGGTGTCTCGGCGTCGACGAACTATGAGTCGACGGCGAAGGAGACGAGCGGGTTCGCCTCGACGGCGAGCGGCGCTGTCTGCGGGGCGCAGTACGACGTCGATGGTGTGTAGACGTCGACTGTGAAGTCTTAGACGGCGACCTAGTCCTAGGTCTCGCCGGCCCCTCTCTCGACGTCGAACGTCGAGGACGCCGAGATCCAGAGCCCTGGATCGACGGCGAACACACCGGTGCTGTACCTCTCGCCGTCGACGTCCTCGTCCTCAACGTCGAACGGGATCTTCCAGCCGGTAGGCGTCTTTTCTGCTCCTTTTTCTGCCCGGAGGTCCCTCCAGTGGCTGAAGCATGGGCAGAGGATGGGGAAGGAGATCCTCCATGCCCAGAATCCCACCTATTCTCTGCTTCTCCTGTCCCTGAAGGCGAATCTTCTCTCGGTCCCTCAGGGTCCTCTTGGAGAAGGCCTTGCAGATGTCACATGTAGCAGGGACATGTGAAGATGATAAGCAGAGAATACAGACATCATGTGGGTCCGTCTTGGCCATTTTCCTCCCACACTCCGGGCATTTATCAAATAAAGCCATGTTAATTAAAATAGAGTGGGTCAAACTGCACCAAACTACAGGATGCAGCAGAGAAAGGCTCTAGACGTCGAATGAACAAACCTTTATCTTCAAAAAACCAATTTTAGTCCAAAAAATCCACCCAAAAGGGTAGAGCTCAATGCTCCCGGGTCCTGCTAGCAGGAGCCGGAAAAAAGAACTGAAAGTAACTTGCTTTGGCTGTGCATCCTGGGATACCGGGGGTCTCTGGAGAGTTCCTTAAAGGCACGGTATCCTTTTAGCAGACACATAATGACATCCTATAGGGCTTGTCTGTCCACCCCTTCCTCTCTATTGTTTAAAGGGATTTTGGTGAAGGGAGTGTGATACAATAAAGGAACATGTCAGATGTGAATAAAAATGACATTTAAACTTTATTTTGGCTTTTGTGTTCACTTCAGATGAAGTGCTGGCCAGTGCAGCCATATTGTTATTAGGCTGTATTATTTTGTCTGTCTCTTAAGTGTCTTTGCAGGTTTGCAAATGCAGGACAGCTTAAGAGATATTTTGATTGCTCCGGGGTCCCTGCACATGGGCGGGACTATTCATAGATTATGACTATACACAGAGATCCCCTACTACAGAATTTGAGCGCTTCCTAGCTGTAGATACCACTAGGGAATCCAATGGTGCAGGGCCTTTAATGTATGAAGGGTCTGTGGGGGCGGCTTTGTATTTTTTCTCTATACGGGGGTTTAGGACCCTGGCCCTGACTGGGTCTTTAAAAACCTCCGGTGCATGTTTAATCACTCCCTTTAACATAGGTAGAATGGCAGTAGACCTTTGTGCATTGTCAAAGGGGTCTAGGAGAAAATCCTCCTCCACTGGGTCAGTATGTAACTCCACCCCGTGATAGTGTGCCACCCTTTGTAATAGGTGGTGAAAGCCTAAGGAATCTTCAGGTGAGGATGGCCTAGATGGGTAAAGGTCATCCTGTGGGACATCTGGGATGTCCGGATTGTTATAGTCGTCCCATGGGTCTGGAGATCCAGTAGGGGTGGGGTCTTGTGGCACATCTGCTGGATCATAATAAGGGTCTCCTAAATCCTCTGGGACAGGAGACAAGGTTGGGGAACGATGAGGCAGGGGTGGAGAGGGTGGAGGAGGTGGGGAAGGCACTCTGAAAGGGGAGGTAGCAGTGTCTTTCCTCTTTGGAGGTGGAGGTGGAGCTGGTTTGTCCAAGTGTATCTTTTTTGAAGACAAGGTCAAATGTCCAGTTTTTGGATCCTTGGTGAGTGTCTTTTGGAGAGGATCCGGTGTGAAAAGTTCTTGCGACACTGGTTGTTCGGTCGGCGCCGAAGTTTTCGGGGCCGACGGCTTTTTAGGTTTGTCTAAGCCGTGCTTCTTTGGGACCTCCGATTTTTTGGTCTGTGCCGAAGAAGGCTTCGGCACGGGAGTGTCGGTGCCGAGGGCCTTGTGATGTTTGGTCGGCACCGGAAGGGCAGGTTTCGACACCGAAGGCTTTGGTACTGGGTTCGGTGTGGAGGTGGAGGCCGATCTTTTCTTCGGTGCCGAAGGGTGTTTTTCGGTACCGCTGGTAGGCTGGCTCGAGCCCGAGCTGCCGGAAGGCTTAATAGGCTTCTTTACTGGGCCCGAAGGTGGGGTGTGAGAAGCAGTATCCTTGGTCTTGCCTAGGCCCGAAGGCGAAGGTGTGACCGAAGCCTTTTTGGGTATCGGCGTGGGTGTGGGAGGGGGTATTGTACTCACGACCCTCTGCGCCGGGGTGATGTCCTCCACATCTGAGTCGTCGGCCTCGGAAGCACTGACTAGGTCGTCGTCCTCTTCTTCGATGTTCTGCTGTCCCGGAGCTTCGACGTCGTCCCCGAAGATGTCGACTGGAGCGGAGGTCGAGGAGTGCGCCATGTTGCGTCTAGCCAGTCGATCTCGAATAGTCTTCTTAGAGGGAAAAGACTTGCAGGCGGGACAGTCTCGGGCCTCGTGTTCAGGGGAGAGGCAGAGGTTGCACACCTCATGAAGATCGGTGTGGGGAAACTTGGACCGACAACGAGGGCACTTCTTGAAGGGAGTTCTTTCCATCAGCCGAGACCGGAGCCGGAATAGGCCCGAAGGCCGCCGTCGACGACCGGAATCTAAGAAGTGCCGAAGAGAAGGTGAGTAAGATGATTAATTATCTTAAGGAGCTCGATGAGCGAGGATTTTTGCATCAATCGTTGAACTGGAAAGTTCGGAACTGGAGCGCGAAGTATTACATCCGAGCCCGATGGCGGAAAAAAACAATCTGAGGATGGAGCCGAAGCCCATGCGCAATACGAACCAAAGGAGGAGTCACCGAACTCGTGACTTCCAAAGACTTTCCAAGAGGAAAAACAAACTGCAAACATCCAGGCCCAACACCAGATGGCGATCTATGCACAGTGTATAATCTGATATGCCTCGAACATAGTGTTTCCTGTTCTGCAAGTAAGCTGCGATAATAGCTAAGTGAAGGTGTATGGAAGTATAATCGAGACCTGATTTCTGCAAACAATATCCTTAAATGCAGGCTTAACAGGTCTATGTGATTAGGGCTGCAGTAATGGACATACGTCTTCCACTTGGCAGCATAACAGGCTTGTGTCGTGGGTCTGCATGCTTTTTCAAGGACAGGAAGACTTGAGGGAGGTTAAGATAGCTAAATTCTTGGAACTCCGGAACTAGATCACTAGATTGTTTCCTGTAGTTGGGGTATCCGATTGTGCTGTTCTGTGTGTGAAGGTACGGTCTGTTGGGGAGCTTCTCTTGAAGGAACTACCATCACCTCAAGAAGGTTCAAGAACTGTGGTTGTCTGGCTCATGTGGGATCCACTAGTATGAGAGTGAGGGACATTTGCCAAAGCTTCTGGACTACGTATACAAGGAGAGGAGGGAAAGCATAGGCAAATATCCCTGACCAATTAATCAACAGAGCACAGTCCATGGACTGTGTGCGAGAAAGTGCCATCTTTCTTGCATGGTAAGCCCCCACTTTTTGCTGAATTGGTGATGTACTTTGACTGAGTGTGCCCTAGACTCCTGCCAATCAGGTGCCCAGGGTCTGTGTTCCTTCCCTAAAACTGCATTGAAGCCTAAACCCAATTGGCATCTATGGCCACACGTCAGCCCCTGGTAAATGGTACCATAGGCCCAGGGCACTGTGACCAGAGAAGGCCCCTAGGGGCTGCAGCACTTATTGTGCCACCCTTAGAGGCCCTGTACCCTGACACACACCCACTGCCTTTGCAGGCAGAGTGTCTGTGTGCAGAACAAAACAGAGTCGACATGGCACACATACACACTGCCCTGGCATACCTCAGTCACCCCTCTAGCTGGGTGCACTATGCCAGTGGTGTGGGTACAGGTGCATGAGCCCTGTACCCCTACAGCACCCAGGTCCATTTTTGGGCACTGTAAGTGCAGTGCTACTATCAAGAGTATATGGTGCTGGGAGGTCGTCAACACGAACCCCACAGGACCATGATGGCTGCACTGAAGACTGAGAAGTTTGGTATCAAACTTCTCAGCACATTAAACCCACACTGATGCCAGTGTAGGATTTAATGTAAGATGCCACAACAGAGGACATCTTAGAGATGCCCCCTGAACCTAACCAACAACCAGCGTCCTGACCGAGAGGCTGCCTAGGCTGCCACCGAGTAGACATGTTGCTGGACACCTGGGTAGAGAGCCATCCGCTCTCGTGGGTCTGCAACAATGCACATTCTGGGCAAGGTGCTAGGTCTCCTCCCCCAGGATAGGCAGGGGAAGCTTCAAAGGCATGCCACCTTTGTGAGCCTCTCCAGGCCACTTGCTGTACTCAGCAACTGGCCCCCACCGGTTCTGACCCCCACTCTGGCGGGAAGATCGGCGGGAAAACCCAAGTGAGGATAAGGGGTGTGCCAGCCTCTGCTAACCCCACCCCTCAGGTGGCGGAGGCGAGGTGAAGCACAACTCCGGGCTCTCGCCATCTTGAGGATGGGGAGCCCTACCCAATCAGGACTAGGCCCCTGCACCCCTCCCACTGGAGAGTGGCAGGCTAGGGGGAGTACCCACCCCGGGGAAGGGTCCCATTGGTCCCTGACCTCTACCTACCTTTAATACCTCTAAATTTTTAGGGGCACCCTGAACCTTCCTTCCTCAGATCCCGAATCCGAAACAAGAGAGAAGAACAAGAAGAAAGAAGACCTGCCGTGCAGCTGCTAAAAAGAGGACGACACCAACTGGCCCTACAGGCCTGTCGACTCTCGAACCTGCTCCTGCTAAATCCAGGCGTCTCCAGTGGTCAGCAACCTCGAAAACCCCGGAGGACCTGACTGTCTTGCTCATCTACCAAGACTGGGACTCCAACGAGCAGTGGTCCTGCTTAAAAACAAGCAACCACCCCTGGTGCCAGCCAGGAACCGCAAATCCAGCCCACTCTGCACCCGCCGAGCACAGCCTGTGCCTGAGTGAACAAAGACCCCGAGGACGTCCCCCCGGCAACTGTGACCAAGAATCCAGCACCCAAGGACCCTTCTCGACGCTCCTGACGATGCCTGCATTCTCAGAACCAGGGATCCCTCCAACCGCGACCAGCAGAGGGTAAGATTTCCCGGCGCGAAAAGACACCCCTGCGCCCAGCTCCTGGGTGCCTACCTAACCTACAGCTTCCCAACTTACCTCTCGAAGTAGTGGTCGCACCTGAAGAATCTCCGTCCCCAAGGTTGCAGCCTTTGTTCATCTTGCAGCTTCTCCAGTGAAATACACTGAGCGCCCGACGGCTCAAAAGCACCCTGCACCCAGCCGCTCGAGTGCCCCTGGAAGTGCAACATCTATCCTATCTTACTTCCCCACTTGCCCTGTGTGAGTGAACAGGAGCCCAGCTCCCACAGCCGCGTGGCCTGCCTGCTAGCAGCCACCAACCAAGGGCCCTCTGCCCGCCATAGGCAAACATTGAGCCTAACTCTCTCTGCACCCGGCTGCCCCTGTGCCGCTGAGGGTGTACCAACTGTACCTACCTGACCGTGGGAGACCCCTGAGTCTATACCCAGAACCTTAACTCTGCCAGTCGAGTACTTGCCTGAAAGCCGATAACCTACATTTTCTCCAAAGGGTAACATTGATTGGTTTCACTTAGAAATTCTTCTAAGTGTCAAGTTTTGAAACTTTAAAATATTCACTAAAAATCGCCCGATCAACGAAAACGATATTACTCACCTGTTATCAGGTGAGATCCCAGTGCTGGATCTTGGTGCCCAGCACTGACCCTGAAAAGTAATTACAACTGTACTTACCGATAACTTGATTTTCCTCCATAACATTGCCTGGTTTTTGCCAGAAATTCTTCCAAGTGTAGATTTTTGAAACATACAAATATTTCTTAAAAATAGCCAGTGTAACAAAAACGATTTCTTTCAACTGTTTACAGGAAATGCACCAGGGCTGAATCCAGGATCCAACCCGGAGTAAGAAAATCATACGCAAAGTAATTGAAATTGCATTTACTTAAAAATTACCATTGAGATCAATGTTATAATTGTGTTTGAATTGTGTTGCCTATTGCAAAAACTAACTATTGCATTTAAAAAAGTCTATTGCTTATTGAAAGTACTCAACTAGAGAATTTCATTCTGAGAAAGTATTTTGATACCTATTTGTGGTTCTAAAATAAAATAACTATTTTTATATACAAAACAATTGGCCTAGAGTTCTGTTCTTGAGTGTGTGAGACCATTTGCTGACTGAGTGTGTACAACAAATGCCTTGCACTGTCCTCTGATACTTCCTTACTGTTCGACCAAGCAACCACTTTAGAGAGTAAGGTTATATCTAACTTTAGCCTCTGCCAAACCTCTGGGGACTGTGGACTCTGTACACACTGAACCTTACTTTGGTGCAGTATATGCAGAGCCACTTTCTTACACTGTGGGTATGGGAACCTGGAGGAAAACCTTTGGCATTCTGGGCAGTGATGAAGACATTTATCTCTAGAAATCACCAAACGGTGGAATAACAGGAGTAGGAACAGAGTGTTGAGTTCCCACTCATGGACCTGTTGATGCAACTAGCTGAGGAGGTCTGCAAAATCATTCACTGCTGGAAGGTACTCCCATCAGCAGGTGTATCTGGTGGTGATGCACCAAATGTTTGTGCAAACAACAACAGCTGTGGAGTGCGTGTTCGGTCTTGCTTTTGGAGAGAATACATGGCAGTCATGTTGTCAGTTTGTGCTGAACCAGGTGAAAAAAAGGCCTTGAGAGATCGCTGGATGGCCAGGAGCTCGAGGTAATTGATGTGGATGCCTTTTTGTGGCGGTAACCACATGCCTGAATGGTCAGTTGCTGAATATGTGTGTCCACCACCCAGAGAGCGAGGCGTCTGATGATCACCTGCTGAACCAGCTATATGAAGGGCCAGCTCTACAACAGGTTGTTACTGTTCTACCGCTGCAAAGAAAGATGGGTTCTGGCCCATATCAACACTATATCCTCTCAGTGACTCTCCGCTTGCGACCACTGTGTTGACAGGCATTGTTGGAGCTGATGTATGTGAAGCCTGGTAATGTACACTACGGCTATGCAGGAGGCCATCATGCCAAGAAGGAGCATAACTCTTCTGATCGTCAATTAACAAGTCGGCTGAAAAAGAGGCAGCATGCACTGGAATGCTTGTACTCTTGCCTAACTTGGGTAAGCCTTGCTGGTGACTGTATTGTGTAAAGCTCCCAGAAATGGTTGCATCTGAAGAGGCTGAAGGTGGGACTTCACAATATTTATGATGAAGCCCAGATTGTGGATGGGGGACATGGTGGTCTTGGTGTGAGCGAGGCACTGTTGTTTGCTTGCACTCTTGATCAGACACTCGTCTAATTAAGGGAATACATGAATTGCACTCCTTAGATGGGCAGCTACCTTAGTAAGGCATTTTGTGAATGCCCTTGGGATATTAGTGACTAAGAATGGTAACACTTTGAACTGATAATGCTGACCACTTTCCACAAAGTCTAGCTAATGGAGATAGATGGGATGGTGTCGGGTTCGCAGCGGTTGCCGTTCCCCCGACATCCTGTAAACACACACAACACTGCCGGGATACTCACTTCCGGTTGGAAGATGAGCCCCGGTCTAGTTCCTGCAGAGCACTGAAGCACTTCCGGGGGAAAACGCTTTTAACTCGCGCTTCCCGCCGGCTCTGTGCTTCAGATTTCGTCAGAGGCTCACGTCGAGTGGGAGTTTCCAGTAACCCACCGTTTTGTGAGCACCAGTCTACTTCGTTGCTGCGTTAACTTGTGTTCCTGGTTATCGCGCTGTAGCGGTAACACCTGCGGTTTCCTGTTCACCGCGCTGGAGCGCACATCTTGTTTTAGCTTTTGGGTATTAGTATCACCGCGCTGGAGCGCGTATATTGTTTTTTCTTCGCTACCGCGCTGGAGCGCTAATTACTGTGTTTCATCTCACCGCGCTGGAGCGCTGACCTTGTGTTTTCTGGTTTCCTCACTGGAACGCCAACAGGCTTGTTTTCTTTTGCCAACAGCGCAGGAGCGCTACATCTTACGCTATAGGGAGTCAGAGCATTGCGCAATCCTTCTTTCATTGTGACTAGCGCAGGGGCGAGTCATCATTCAGTTCCTCGAACCCTCACAGGAGCGCATGCTCTTGCTTCACAGGGGGTCCATGCTGGGGAGCTCTCCTGGAGTATTCAGTTCCGTATTGAGCAATACGAAAAGTTGGAGACCGTGAGCAGCACACACACCGGTGAGT
This sequence comes from Triturus cristatus, assembly GCF_964204655.1. Lineage (NCBI taxonomy): Eukaryota > Metazoa > Chordata > Amphibia > Caudata > Salamandridae > Triturus > Triturus cristatus. The sequence continues at coordinate 72,146,418 of NC_140585.1, read as the reverse complement.
CCTGGCAGGATAACGCTTGTGTGTGTTTTAGGGAAGGTTTGATAAAGGGCGAAAGCAGGGGATCTTTACCTATTATATTCTTGTTCTGTTTTCCAGTTGCCCCCGGGATATCCTGCGCAGCACCTTCCACGCATTACCACCTCATCCCCGTTTTCTGGCTCCTTTCCTTGCGCCCATCTCATCCCTGTTGGGTCCTGATCCCAGGGGAGGTCAGGTGGGGACAAGGACGGGTGCTCCTGTCGTCTCTGCGGAATCACTTTGCAAGCAAAAGTAAGTCTTGTGGGGTACCCGACAGAATCTGAAGCCCACGTTACCTATTCCACCCAGACGACATGAGCGACCAGGAGGTCACCTTGCGCGACATAGCAGTCATGCTGGCTGCCATGCAAACCGAGAACCTAAGTCTACGCCACGATATCACTACCCTACAGAGTCAAGTGGCGTCCGGGGTCACCAGTCCTTGGGGAACCACTCCTAGTCCCAGAGTCATACAAGAAGGGTTGTTGCGCCCACCAACCTTCACCTTTGGGGGGCCCTCCGCTGCCACCGACCCGAGCACTGCCATACAAGTCGTTACACCCCATCCTGTACAACTGGCACCACCTGAACGTTTCTACGGCGACAGTACCAAGTATGGGATCTTCATCCACCAATGCCACTTGCACTTCATGGCCAGAAACACGGCTTTTCCCGATGACGCATCCAAGATCGCTTACATCTTATCATACATGGGGGGAGACGCAGCTCAGTGGTCCATTTCATTTGTGGAAAACGACGATCCCATGCTTCACCACTTGCCGACATTCCAGGAAACCATGCGGCGTATGTTCGCCCGTCACACCTTTGTACAGGCTGCAGACAATGAGTTGCTAAACCTAAAGCAAGGTAATCAAGACCTGCTACATTACCCACTTCAGCCGGCTTGTCATCGAGGCCCATTGGCCAGAGGATAAAAAGGTGTCAGTTTTCTACCGAGGCCTACGGGAAGATCTGAAGGATCTCATCTCCCAGTTGCCCAACCCGCCTGAGGAAATAGGTCCTTTTATAGACTTAGTGGTGAAGATGAATTTCCGACTACAGGAAAGAAGGACCGATAAAGGGAGAAACAGCGACCATCGTTTCCTGTCCAGCGGAGATAAGGGCGCCGAAAAGGCCAAAGAGGAAGCAACACCTCCAAGTGACACATCCGAACCCATTCAGATAGGGGGCATAAGAGGGCCGTTGACCAGTCAAGAGAGAGAAAAAAGGAGAAAACAGAACCAATGTCTCTATTGTGGGAAGAGCGGACATTTCGTCAGGGAATGTCCAGTGAAACCCTCCAAAACAAGAGGCAGAAGGCCATTTGCGTTACCCGTTACCAAAAGTGATTTGATGGGAAACGAGACAACCCAGTAGACAAGGGGATCCGTCCTCTGGGTTCTTCGTATAACACCTCAGCGATCCCTGCAGTACTGGACGGCAGTCGTCACGTAGGAATAGAAGTCACCTTACAAAATCAGGCGGGCAGAACCTGGTCGGTTACTGCCATGCTGGATTCCGGTGCGACAGGCAGCTTTATTGACACCGTTTATCTACGCACCTTGGGCATAGCCACAGTAGCTAAGGAGCAACCTGAAACGGTCAAGGCTGTTGACGGAACGGATTTGACTTCCGGTCCTATCAGGCATCAAACAGAGAACATGATCATGTCCTTTGTCAACCAGCACGCTGAGGCTGTTTGTTTCGACGTCATCGACGCTCCTCAATTCAAGATCATCCTGGGGTTACCATGGCTAGTGAAGCACAATCCCCGGATCGATTGGGTGGCCAGAACAATACACCTGGATTCTGAATACTGCTGTACTACCTGTTACATGAAGGACAATCTAACAGGGACTCGCTCCATACAGGCGCGGTCCTTACCGATAGATGGCATGGGGACGGTTTCCCAAGCAAACATACCAGAGGAGTATCAGGACCTAGCGGAGGTGTTCCATAAGAAGGGGGCCAACACTCTGCCTCCTCACCGATCGTTCGACTGCCGCATTGATTTGATCCCTGGCTCCACGCTGCCTTGCAGCAGGATATATTCTCTCACAGAGAAGGAGAATACTCACCTTCGTTCGTATTTGGATGAGTTCTTGGACAACGGCTTTATTCGCCATTCCAGGTCTCCGGTTTCCTCTCCTCTTTTCTTCGTATCGAAGAAGGAAGGCGATCTGAGGACCTGTATTGACTTTCGGGCGATGAACGCCATCACCGTAAAAAACCGATACCCTCTACCGTTGATCTCAAACCTTCTGGAGCAAGTAAAAGACGCATCGGTCTACACGAAGCTCGACCTGCGGGGTGCCTACCACCTCGTCACGAGTTAGGAAAGGGGACGAATGGAAGACCGCTTTCCGGACGAAATTTGGTCTGTTCGAATACCAAGTGATGCCTTTCGGACTCTGTAATGCCCCCGCAGCGTTCCAATTCTTCATAGACTAGGTGTTGAGGGACTTCATAGACGTCTTCTGTATTGTCTATATAGACGATATCCTGATATATTCCCGAACTATCAAGGACCACGTACAGCACGTGCGCGCAGTCCTCCAACGACTAGGGGAACATCGTTTATACGTCAAACTGGAGAAGAGCGTCTTTCACGTCACCTCGGTGGAGTTACTGGGGCACATCATCACTCCGGCAGGCATCCAGATGGACAAAAGAAAGTCGACGCCATCTTGACTTGGCCTTCTCCGGAATCCGTAAAAGGGGTCCAGCGGTTCATAGGTTTTGCCAACTACTACCGTAGGTTCATCACAGGATTTTCCGCTCTGGTAGCTCCTATCACGCGCTTGTTACGGAAAGGAGTACAGTTTGGGTGGGACCAGAACGCTGACAGCGCCTTCCAAGAACTCAAGAGACGATTCACCATCGCCCCCGTACTGGTGCATCCTGACACCGAGCAACCCTTCATAGTGGAAGCGGACGCCTCACAGGACGCTATGGGGGGCGTGTTATCCCAACGAAGCACCAGCACAGGACAACTGCATCCGGTGGCTTTTTATTCAAAGAAGCTACAACCAGCAGAACGCAACTACACAGTGTCGGACCGAGAGCTCTTAGCCATCAAAACGGCGTTTGAGGAATGGCGCCATTTCCTGAAAGACGCCAAACACACGGTGACCATCTACACTGACCACAGGAACCTTCAGTTTCTCCGTTCAGCCCGTGCCCTCACAGCCCGACAGTTGAGATGGACTCTATTCTTCAATGAATACAACTTCATAATTACATTCCGACCCGGAAAAGACAACGCCAAAGCGGATGCCCTTTCACGACTAGATGAACGTGACGGTTATGCCGAAAACACCGAGCCAAGTCCTATTCTGGCTGAGAAACCCTTCCAGGGGGTGGTTGCGTCCTCGGACTTCCTGTCTCTCGTGAAAAGTGAGATGATGCAGTCCGATCCGGTGGTCCTGGCTAAGGAACACGATGGACCGAACCGTGCCGACGGACTGCTGTTTCATGAAGAACGGTTGTATCTACCTGGAACACCCAGCCAACAAAGGGCGCTACGCCTGTGCCATGATCAAGTCCTCTCTGGCCATCCCGGTTACCACAAGACACTTGACCTCGTACAAAGACAGTTTTGGTGGCCAACATTGGTATCCGACACCCGTACTCATGTGGCGAATTGTACCATTTGCCTTCTAGGGAAGAACAGGTCCGACCCTTCTGTTGGTCTACTGCGGCCCATTCCCGTGCCGCCCTTTCCCTGGCACACCATCTCCATGGACTTCGTGGTTGATCTCCCCATCACCAAGACCGGGCATACCACGGTTCTCACCATCGTTGACCACCTATCCAAAATGGCGCACTTTATACCCTTGTTGAAGGTGCCCACCGCAACAGAGCTGGCTTTGGTCTTCGTTCACGAGGTGGTCCGCCTCCATGGCATCCCTTCGGTGGTCATAACGGACCGGGGTTCTCAATTCGTGTCCCGTTTCTGGAAGGAGGTGTGCACCATCCTCGGGATGGACGTACGCTTATCCTCCGCCTATCATCCTCAGACCGACGGTCAGGCGGAGAGAACGAACCACACCATGGAACAGTACCTCCGTTGTTTGCTTCTGATGGTGGAGAAGGAATGGTCAGCGGTGTTATGGATGGCGGAATTCGCGTACAACAGCAAACATTCGGCCATAGGCATGTCTCCTTTCTTTTGTCTTCACGGCCGTCACCCCCGCACCACTGCTTGGGAGGTACCTCGAGACAGCCAGTTACCATCGGTGCATGCTTATCATGAGTCCCTGCGCAACCTCTGGCAGCAGGCGCGGTTTGAGTTGGCAAAAGCTAAAGACACCTACAAGGCGCATGCCGACGCACACAGACAGAAGGAGCCCGACTACCGTTTGGGCGACAAGGTGTGGTTGTCCATTCGGCACCTCAACGTGCATGGTCCCAAGAAACTGTTGCCTCGTTTTGTGGGTCCCTTTGCCATCGAGAAGGTGATCAACCCTGTGGCCATGAAGCTCTCGCTGCCTCCACACATGCGGATCCACCCGGTCTTCCATGTCTCCCTTCTGCGGGCGGTCCGCTCTGGTGCACCGATTCCCTCTCCTCCGTCTCCGGTGGTGGTGGAGGGCCATGTTGAGTATGAGGTCAGGGCCATCTTGGGGTCTCGCCGTGTCCGGGGTAAACTCTTCTACTTGGTGGACTGGAGGGGTTACGGCCCGGATGAACGATCCTGGGAACCATTGTCCCATGTCCGTCATGCTCCCCTTCTGGTCCGTGCTTTTCATCTGAGTCACCCCCTGAGCCCTCGCCCTGCTTGCCCTTTCTGAGGTCCGGGGTTTCGGTGGGGGGCTTGTTTTAGGGGGGGGTTCTGTCGGGTTCGCAGCGGTTGCCGTTCCCCCGACATCCTGTCAACACACACAACACTGCCGGGATACTCACTTCCGGTTGGAAGATGAGCCCCGGTCTAGTTCCTGCAGAGCACTGCAGCACTTCCGGGGGAAACGCTTTTAGCTCGCGCTTCCCGCCGGCTCTGTGCTTCAGATTTCGTCAGAGGCTCACGTCGAGTGGGAGTTTCCAGTAACCCACCGTTTTGTGAGCACCAGTCTACTTCGTTGCTGCGTTAACTTGTGTTCCTGGTTATCGCGCTGTAGCGGTAACACCTGCGGTTTCCTGTTCACCGCGCTGGAGCGCATATCTTGTTTTAGCTTTTGGGTATTAGTATCACCGCGCTGGAGCGCGTATATTGTTTTTTCTTCGCTACCGCGCTGGAGCGCTAATTACTGTGTTTCATCTCACCGCGCTGGAGCGCTGACCTTGTGTTTTCTGGTTTCCTCACTGGAACGCCAACAGGCTTGTTTTCTTTTGCCAACAGCGCAGGAGCGCTACATCTTACGTTATAGGGAGTCAGAGCATTGCGCAATCCTTCTTTCATTGTGACTAGCGCAGGGGCGAGTCATCATTCAGTTCCTCGAACCCTCACAGGAGCGCATGCTCTTGCTTCACAGGGGGTCCATGCTGGGGAGCTCTCCTGGAGTATTCAGTTCCGTATTGAGCAATACGAAAAGTTGGAGACCGTGAGCAGCAGACACAGCGGTGAGTCCTGGCAGGATAACGCTTGTGTGTGTTTTAGGGAAGGTTTGATAAAGGGCGAAAGCAGGGGATCTTTACCTATTATATTCTTGTTCTGTTTTCCAGTTGCCCCCGGGATATCCTGCGCAGCACCTTCCACGCATTACCACCTCATCCCCGTTTTCTGGCTCCTTTCCTTGCGCCCATCTCATCCCTGTTGGGTCCTGAACCCAGGGGAGGTCAGGTGGGGACAAGGACGGGTGCTCCTGTCGTCTCTGCGGAATCACTTCGCAAGCAAAAGTAAGTACCCGACAGATGGATAGGTGTGTGAAAGTAGGCGCCCTTCGGATCGAGAACAGTGGGATAAGGTCCTGCAGAGTGACCATGTGGAAATGTTCTGAGAGGATGTACTTAGTGAGGGGCCTGAAATTGAGCATTGGCTTAAAAGACCTGCCCTTTTTGTGGATAAGGTTTACAGGAAGTATACTCCTTAGCAAACCAGATGGTATTACCTTCAATAACCGCTTTTGCCCATGCCATCTATACTGGTCAGGGACATGTTGTGTTTTGAGAAGTGTTTCTACCAAAAATCATTGTCTCCCTGGATGACGTGCAAATCTACTTTATGAAAAGTAGCTGCACTTTGTATAACCTCACGGTACAAGGTCCTGTCATTAGGTGGGAATTGTTTGTCAGATAGAGGTAAGGGTCTGTATCACCCAGGGGAATCGGAATCTGTAGTCGTCCTACTAGTTGTTCCTAGATTCAGGATCATAGGGGGCATCATAGGTTTCCTCTGGCTACCATAAGAAGAGCGTTGTGAAGCTCAAACAGGTGTTGCGTATGCTAGTGGCAGTGGGGAGGAGGTGGCGGCGGCACAGGGAGGGGGCTGGTGCCCCTATCATTATGACATTTGTGCCTTGGAGGAGATGTGAGCTACAGGGCAAGATGCTCCTCAAAAGATAGCTTTCACTTTCTTGGCAGTAGCTTAGGTGGAGATTTTGGCAGTTTGTGAACGGATGAAAAGTCACTTCTGGTGAGATTCTAACTCCTACTGCAGTCGCTGGAGAATAGGCTGCTCCGAGTTGTCTGAGCCAGCCATCCATGTCACTTTTGTCACAGAGTGGATTTTTAACATCAGTGGTGTCTGCTGTGTCTTCGGTGCTGCCGGCAGCTTTAATGTTAACGTAGGATAAGGCGCCCAGTTCAGCCCGGGTGGCGACGCCAGTTTCGATTTCACCTTCGATGCCGTAGACAAGAAGCCTATTGGCTCTGACGAAGGCAACGGCTTATACGGGGTCTTTGCACCCAGCAAAGGGAGTGGTGTTGGCTCCGAAACCTTCTGTCGGTGCTGACCATGGCCAAAGGCAGTTGTAGACCAGTGTGCTGTTGAGTCTCTGGGCTCAGCACCCACCCTCCTCTGAAGACGGGCTCTCTGCCTGTTCACTGGGTTGCTAGCTTGCCCTGGGCTGTTAATGGGTAGGGATCATACTCACTGTAGAAGTCTTCTCGGGATATTGATGATGCTCCCCCTCTAATTCGGAGGGTGAGCATACCTCCAAACTGGAGCGCACCAGCTGGGACTCAGAAGAGCTGGCTTCTTCCTCCAGCTCAACGTCATGTTCCCTGAAAATGTTGGGGGTGTCATCTCCATCTCGCCTCTGCATTCTTTGATGGGCCCACCTCCACTCATGTCGGTATCGATGAGTCAGTCGCAGGCCTGGCACATGGGTTTGTCATGCACTGGGGAGAGGCAAAGATTGCAGTCTTGATGGTGGTCAGTCCAAGGGAACTCAGAGTGTCATTGGAAGCATTATTGGAAGGGTGTCTTTTCCATCACTGACCTGACATTCTCATCAATAAGGGCATCAGAGACGAGGGGCGAGGCACCAGCAGAAGGCATCCTAGTGAGCGCAGGTGTCGAAGTTCCTTCATTGACAATGAAGCAGAATCACTGATCCGTGAAGACTGTTCCACGACAACAGGAGCCTAAGTGTTGCGAAGGCCCAGCGTTAAGCAACACAGAGCCTGATCAGTACACATCCAAACCGGAGGGAAGAAAAACACATTCTAACAATGGAGCCAAAGACCATGCACATTACGAACTATGTATGGTAGAACATGTGAACTGTGGAAATATCGGTGGGGTGTAGAGCTCAAGGCCTCTCCACCATGCTGACCAGAGTTTGGGTCACAAATTGAGTCGGATAGGCCCTACAAAATTCTGTGTTAAACAGTCATCACTATTAAGCACTGCTACCAAGGAGCAAGATAGAATGACATTCAAGATTCTCGGTCTTGCATAAAAATTCTTAGAGCACAATTCCGAAACACTTGCTAGAAAGAAGTGGTATCTACAACCTCATACGTAATCTATGCTCAAGAGCATCGCTAGCTAGATACAAAGAAGTGACTTGATTTCAGGGGTAGTTCCCTGCCTCTGGAACAACTTGCCTGTGTATATATGCCCATCCAAGTGATTATGAAATCTAGACCCAAGTTAAATACCCACCTAGTTTATTCCCTAGACCACACTTTTTCAGAATAATATCCTTCCTCTTCATCCCTTTTTTGTTTAAATGATTGGACAGCTTCTTACCCTCCCTCTGTATGTCCTTTTATAATCGGACTGAACCCCGCTCTCTTGTTTAAGGGGATGTCATGGAATTTCCAGCCAGTACACTTCACTTAATGTTGGACCAGCAACGCGAGTGGACTAGAAATAATGTCACTAAACAGGATTTCATGTCTTCAGAGTTTTGAATAGATTCCAGTGGGGGTGTTTTTCAGAGATCTGGAAATCAATGTTACAGCCACTACAAAATAATACACACACGCACTATTTTTTCAGTATTTACAAACCATGCTAGTTTCATGTTGGTACATAAACATGTTTCATTTAAAGGAGGAATATCGCATTATAAGTGCAAGTCCTCTCCCCAATGGCAGTAGGTGCAATTGTATTATGGAATTCTCCTCTACGCAGCCTTATTGTGCTTTACACCCTTCTATATCGGTCACAGTGGCAGCTCCCATTACTCACTCTCTCTGCTAGGTCATATGCGCTCATCGCCTCGTACTCTTCGATTCATAGGACTATATTTGGTTTATAGCGTTAACAAAAAAATCAAGATGCTGTTTAACAAATACATGCATATGCAAAGCTAAAGATCATTCATTTAATGCACTGTAAAAATCTTATCTCTAGCACAAGACAGCCCATTATGGGACTTTTAAACGTCAAAATTGCACTAGATTTAGATCCCTGCATTCTTGAATACCGGAGATCTTGTTCCTGATGTTTTGCACTATTTACATTTTTGGAGGGTGCTGCGACTGTGAAGACAGTCATAGGTGCCACGTGTAAACCCTCAGCCAGGTCTTCTAGCAAGAATCAAGTTGCATTCGAAGGATTGCATTGTTAACATTGTAAAAAATGGGCTAAAAAGCCCAGGAATGCAAAGTGCTGTTGGCTAACTAGCCCCACATTACGAGGCCAGGTGGTAGCAATGGTTATTGATATTAGGCGGTTTCACAGATTCACATGCACATGCTCCGCACACCCTTTACACCAGTGCCTGCCATGACTTCATGCATTGAATCATGCAAGGTTGGGATAGTAGGCTTGTGTTGGGCTATGGATGCGGACAGAAGAGAATTAATTCTTGTGAACCAGCCATTGTGCCAGAATAAAAACAGCATCAACAGATCAAATAGGGTTTCCATTCTTCAAAATTTGCCTACAATGCAAAGGTAACTGGATCAAAAGAGAAGACTTGATAGTATACCCTACATCTCTGCAGCAAGGAAAAAAAGAGAAATCAAAGTATAACTAAACACACCTGAGAGGAGTGGTCCTACTACTCTGGTTTAGCAGTATTCAAGAAAGTTTAATGCAGAGCACTGTCTGAAAGAGAGAAAATATTTAACGGTATCCAGGTTAAAGAAGATGGGGTCAGCAGTGAAGGGCAATCAAAAGTAAGCAATCAAACGTCTTGTGGTGTGTCTCTTTGTTCATAATTTTAAACTTTATTACATGATCATCCAAAAGTCCAAAATCTGGCAAACATAAAACAAAAATAAAATTGCCACGTCATAAAGGTGCCAAAAAACATTATTATGCGAGTTATATCCCTTTATACTCTTCATTTATGCATTTAAAAAACAATAAAAACAAAAGATAAATAAATTAATTTAAAAAACAGGGAAAACCCACAGAAACAGTCTCACAGTGGTCCACGCTGAAGGCAGTATTACTGCTGGACAGGTAGGACGTGCGCGTGTGGACGGGGAGGCTTCCTCTTATTCCAGACAAGAGGTGTTCCTTTCTCATCCTGTACATAGGAAACTCTCTCCCCTTGTACAGAAGAGACTTTTTCATCCTGGACAGAGGAAACTCTTCCCTTGTACAGAAGAGGCTCTATCCTGGACAGAGGAAACTCTTCCCTTGTACAGAAGAGGCTCTTTTTCATCCTGGACAGAGGAAACTCTTCCCTTGTACAGAAGAGGTTCTTTCTCATTCTGGACAGAGGAAACTCTTCCGATGTACAGAAGAGGCACTTTCTTATCCTGGATTGGGGAATCTCTCCCACAACCTGGATGGGGTGGTCTCCTTCTGATCTTGGACAAGGGGTCTCTTTCTCACGTTGGAAGGGGTCCCTTTCTCATCCTGGACATCCAGGGGGGTGGGGGGGTCTTTCTCATTCTGGACATTGGGAGGAGGTAGGAATTTCTTTCTTACCCTGGACATCAGGGACAGAAGTGAGGGTTCTTCCTCATCCTGGGTACGAGGGGTCTCTCTCTCATTCTCTGCATGGACAGCGCCTTCTCATCCTGGAGATAGGGAGGATGCTGTTCATCTGGGCTGCGTCAGGTTCTTGATCATCACAAATTCTTCCTGCTGATCATGGAGCAGGGAACTCTTCCTAGGTGCCTGAAGCCAAACTATGAGCAATGGTGGAGCTAGTGGCAGACAAGAATGAGGAACTAGACAAGATTGCGGGAAATAAATATCGTAATATATAGGACAAAGGTGGTGGGAAAAAGAGCAATAGATCATCTTGAAGTCTTGCAGTGACTGCAGACTAAAGCTCATTTGGTCTTTGGCAATGAGTTCTTTGCTGGATGCCAATGTGTCAACAAAAAGATAACTATTTGGTGCAGCTCTAGTGACGCTCTGTATCTTAATCGAAAACACCAAACATGGAGATTTTACAGAGAGTGCCTGGAAGGTCAATGTGGTGTTAAAAGGTAAGAGATGAGATCAGTCCAGATGGGGATGTGGAGAGTTTCTCTAGAGCATTCTCTGTGATCCCGTAACCAGGAAAATGGGCAAATAAAAATGGCATTATGCCTGCAGCAACAGAGACACCCTTCTAATCCTGATGAATGGACATGCCAAAGGACTGAGCTCTGCATCTTTAACAGACATGGAACTCGAGAATGGAGCAAAGGAGACTGCAGGCAACCTGCCACACAAAATACACCTCACAACATGGGGATCAGCTACTCTCTCCCGGTCACTGATTGTCCTTATATGTTGAGCCTTTTCATTCCCTTCTGTTCAGGGCAAACTATGATTTAATGACAATTATTTTTACCATCAATAAAATACTGCTTTAAACAGTGTTCTCCTAAGTCAGCACACAAGATTGGATAAGAAAACTTCGAGATGGGGACGGATGGTTGCATTGATTTGTATAGATGGGACAGGAGCATCATCTGCGCTCATGATCCTAGAGTAACTTTCACCTCTCCTGGGTTGTAATCATATCTGGGCTTTTTTGCCAGTTCCCCTTTACCTCAGTAGAAGGGGATCTTTACACTGAATGTCCACTGACTGCCCTTTGTACTGAGAGGGGGCTTTTCGCCTGGTCGCTGGGATTATCAGCTGGATGGCAATTAGAACTGTGGTCTTCATGATGTTGACCACGTGACCCAGGTCACATTAAATGGTTCGGAACCAGGGAGAGGAATAGAGAGAAATCGGTCTAAATCTGCAAGCTTAGAACCTAAAAACTAAAAATAGTCATCCCCGCTCAACCGAGTCTCAGTGCCACTGAGCTCCCCTGCATCCTTTTCTCACAGATTCCTCACAAACCCTAACACTACTATATCCCTATCCCCAACACACTCTCCTCACTAATGAGTGGCCCATCAATGAATACCCGTCACTCCATCTTGCCCATCAAGTTCTCCCCCTCTGCTCCTCCCACCCATCACTTCTTGGTCTCGCCTTGCTATCCAGACCCCACTGCCCCCTTACAAGCTCTACCCTATCCTGACACTCTGAATCTTTCCAATCAGCACTCTTACTCTCCAAACAGTCCCTTCTCTCCCACAACCCCATTTCTCTGCTACCTGCTCCTCCTATGCACCTCACTCCCACTCTTTCTTGCCTTTTGCCTCACTTTGACCCCTGTCCCTCCATCCCCTCTCCCTCCATACTCAAGGCTCAGCTCTGAGTCCTTCTACTCCATCTGTGTGCCGGTTACTCTCGCCCCTCACATAAACCCCACCCCTTCCATTGGTGTATACCCCCAACCTAGTCTGTCCTTCGTTCAAACCTCTCCCCCTCACTGACCCCTCCAAGCTGTCTGAGGGTTTCTAACATAAAGCTTATGAAGGCCCAAAGAGGCTCCTCCTCCTGAGGAGTGTGGTGGCATGCAGCCCAATCGGGTCACTTTTCGGTCAGTGAGAGCTGCAGGATACGCTCCAGCTCCTCCTCTTCCTCCTGTCTGCGTCGCTCGCGCTCTTCCTGCTCCCGCGTGGACAGCTCCATGGCCAGCCGCAGCTGCTCGTCAAAGTTGCTGTAGGAAGGTGGGAGACTGACTGAGTTGGCAGAGCCATTACTGCTTGGTGGCGGGCTCAGCTCTGCTGGGGCGGCGTCTGCAGGGGAGATGAGCAGGCTCTCCTGGAGAGCCCTGTGGAGAAAGCGGGAAAGAAACGAGCATGTGAGACTGCATAAGTGAAGCATATAAAATCAATAATGGACCGCCTTAGCTCAGAGCAGCTGTCCATAATGTCTCATAATACAATGCACAAAGTATTGTTACCAGGAAGTGGCCTGCTATCTACAGATTGTAAGCCTTCCAACATTCACAGGCCCTGAACTGAATCTTAAAAATATCCAAACGCCAAGGAAAGAGGAAGGAGTCTACAACCCAAAACAAAAGAAATCTGAGGAAGACCCGTCCCATCGAGGAATGAGCATTGGAATCTCATTCGGACTGTAATGCCTGAAAACATATGGATGGATTTTCACCAGGAAACGGCTGCCGTCACAGACTGTTCCTGTGAGGTAAGAGAGCCATGCAAATTAAAATATTGAGAGGCACGGATAGAGCATGCAGGGGAAAGCGGGCAAGGCACAGCAATCACAGAGGGAAGAGGGATGCCAAGGTTCAAATAGTGCTCCGATACAATTTTAGCTGGCTGAATATTTAAACAAACACATCTACTGAACTTGCTGTAGAACCCATCCACGGTATCCCTTAACAGAGTTGATTTTATCCTCATTCGACGCGAGGTCAGGCCAAGGAGTGTCACCACAGTAGAAGCAGTCAGCCCTTCTGAGGCTCAGCTGGCTTCCTCCAGTTTGTAGGCAAGCTCGCCCACCGAATCAGAGAAGGACCCTCAAAATCCGAGAAGACTTCAACTGTGAGAATGGTCACTACCCAATCACAGCCAATAGCAGCCCAACGACCCGTGGACTTGAGGTGGGCACAAGGGGTGTCATCACAGTGGAAGCCTCTGCGGATAAACCTGCTTGCATTCCAAGGGAAGAGGGGATGTCACCCTGCATTCTGGTCTAACCTATACCATCAAGGCAGGGAAAAGATGGTTTGCATATGGCTGGACCTCCAACACAAACGAGCAAAAAACAAAGAAATTGAATATGCTACTTACCAGTATGCATCTGTTCTTGGCATGTAGGGCTGCTGACATTCATATCTGTGCATAGATCGCCGCCTAGTGTTGGGTCCGGATGTTTGCACGTTGTTGTCCTGGAAGAGTCTTCGAAGTATCCTTGGATAGGTGACTCCTCCCCTGGACTACAGTGCGCATGGGCATCCTCTCCATCCTCAGATTGTTTTTCGCCATTGTGGCAGTGATGGAGTAGATACAGAAAGTGATGACCATGCTAGCAGTAATTCTGAGAGCTGCAGCTGCGACAGGCGCCGGGGAGGAGGGAGGGCGATATGAATGTCAGCAGCCCTACATGCCAAGAACAGATGCATACTGGTAAGTAGCATATTCAGTTCGAGGCATGTGGGCTGCTGAATTCATATCTGTGCATAGAATACATAGCAGTGCCCTCTATTAGCGGCGGCTACCCGTGCCAGCTGCAGCGGTCTGAAAAAGTGTTTTGAGAACAGCCTGTCCTACAGCTGCCTGCTGTTTTGACTGCACATCTACGCAATAGTGTTTTGTAAATGTGTGTGTAGTGGACCATGTGGCTGCTCTGCATATATCATGCAGGGGAATATTTCCTAGGAAGGCCATGGAAGCCCCCAACTTACGTGTTGAGTGGGCTCGTGGTGGAATAGTTAATGTGCGTTTTGCCTTTTGATAACAGATTTGAATACACTTAACTATCCATCTGGCTATCCCTGCTTTGGAGATGGCGTTACCTTTGTGGTGTGGGGCAAAGGCAACGAACAGTTGTTTTGTCTTCCTGAATGGTTTAGTCCTGTCGATGTAGTACATGAGGGCCCTCCGTACATCTAGTGTATGTAGTGCCCTTTCTGCAACAGTTTGTGGGTTTTGGAAGAAAACGGGCAGTTCAATAGTCTGGTTCATGTGGAACTGTGATATTACCTTGGGCATGAACTTGGGGTTGGTACGTAGTACGACCCTGTTGGCGTGAACCTGAATAAATGGCTCTTGAACGGTTAGTGCCTGGAGTTCACTAACTCTTCTGAGGGAAGTGATCGCTACTAGGAAGGCCACTTTCCAGGTAAGGAATTGAATCTCGCATGAGTGTAGAGGTTCAAAGGGTGGACCCATCAGGCGTGTGAGGACCAAGTTGAGGTTCCACATTGGAGCCGGTGGGTGACTAGGTGGAATGACTCGTTTGAGCCCTTCCAAGAATGCTTTGATGGCAGGCACTCTGAATAGAGAGAGGTGCTGCCTGGTTTGCAGATAGGCTGATATTGCGGTCAAATGGACACGTATAGAGGTGTACGCCAGATTGCATCGATATAGGTGTAAGAGATAACAGATGATGTTTTGGATGGATGCGTCCAGCGGGTTGATGTCATTATTACCGCAATAAATGACGAACCTTTTCCATTTGGCTGCATAGCAAGCTCTGGTAGTGGGTCTCCTGGCCTCCTTGATGATGTCCATACAGTCAGGTGGCAGGTTGAGATAGCCAAACTCTAGGACTTCAGGAGCCAGATCGCCAGATTCAGCTGTTGCGGATCTGGGTGCTGAACCTCTCCATGGTTCTGCGTCAAATGCGCGGGTTTGATCCGCAGCCTTTGATGCGGCACCACGGAAAGTTCGAGGAAGGTGGTGTACCACGGCTGGCGTGCCCACGTGGGAGCAACTAGGACGAGTGTCAGGGAGTGTTGTCGGAGTTTGCGGGCCACTAGCGGTATCAATGGCGCTGGGGGAAAAGCGTACGCAAATCTGCCGGACCAGTTCATCCATATCGCATTGCCCTGCGACTGCGGATGTGGGAATCTGGCGGCGAAGCTTGGGCATTTTGCGTTTTCGCTTGTCGCGAATAGGTCTATCTCCGGATGACCCCACTGCTGAAAGTACGGTTGGAGTACTGATGGGTGTAACTCCCACTCGTGCATTTGGTGGCTGTGTCTGCTGAGCAGATCCGCCATCTGGTTGTCCTTGCCAGGGAGGTGTTCCGCCATGAGGAACATGTTTCTCTGAATGGCCCACTTCCACATGCTCTGAGCCAGATGAGACAGCTGTGGAGAGTGTGTGCCTCCCTGTTTCTGTATGTAGTACATTGCGGTCATGTTGTCCGTCCGGATCAACACGACCTTGTTGCATAGATGTACTTTGAATGCCTTCATGGCTAGGAAGATTGCCATCAATTCCAGAAGGTTGATGTGCAACTTCTTTTGTTGTGTTGTCCATAGTCCTTGCACTGTGTAGTGGAGTACATGAGCTCCCCATCCCTGGAGAGACGCGTCCGCTGTCAGTACTATTTGTGGCACAGGCTCTTGGAACGGTCGGCCCTTGCAAAGGTTTTGTGGATTCCACCAATGCAGAGAGTTGTATGCCCGACCGCTCACCAACACTAGGTCCTTTAACTGTCCTTGAGCCTGATTCCACTGACGTGCTAGGCACTCCTGAAGTGGGCGCATATGTAATCTCGCGTGCGGGACTATGAAGATGCAGGAGGCCATCATGCCTATCAACTGCATAAATACTCGCGCTGGAAGTGAGTGATTGGGTTTGAATTTGGAGATCAGCAGTTGTATGCTGTTGATCCTCACTAAGTTTGGCTGAGCTGTGGCCGCCAGAGTGTCTATAGTCGCACCTAGGTACTGTTGTACGTGTGCGGGCTGGAGATGGGACTTTGGATAATTCAGTGAGAATCCCAGACTGTGAAGAAGGTGAATGGTGCGGGACATGTGGCTTGCACATTGCTGGGCTGACTTCGCTTGAACGAGCCAGTCGTCTAGGTAGGGGTAGACGTGTATATGCTGCCTCCGTAGATGTGCTGCCACCGTAGCTAGGCACTTCGTGAAAACCCTGGGCGCTGTTGTCACGCCGAAGGGAAGGACTTTGAACTGATAGTGCTGCCCTTGAACAGTGAACCTGAGGTATTTTTTGTGTGAGGGGTGGATGGGTATGTGAAAGTACGCATCCTTGAGGTCCAGTGTGGCTAGGAAGTCTCCCTGCTTGAGAAGCGGAAGGACTTGCTGTAGAGTGAGCATATGAAAGTGCTCTGAAAGAATGTACTGGTTCAGGGGTCTCAGGTCCAATATAGGTCTGAGCGACCCGTCCTTTTTTGGAATTAAGAAGTAGAGGGAGTATACTCCCGCACCCTGCTCGTGGATGGGTACGACCTCTATAGCGCCTTTTAGAAGCATACTTTGCACTTCTTGCTGTAAGAGCGTTAAGTGCTCTGAGGACATAGGACGGTTTCTTGGTGGTATTGTGGGTGGAGTGGAGGTTAACTCCAGACAGTAACCGTATTTTATAATATCTTTGACCCACCTGTCCGTGGTGATGGAATTCCACGTGGACAGGAACCTTTGTAGCCTTCCCCCGACAGGTGTTATGTGGTCGGGAGGAAGGGAGAGGGCGTCACTGCTTGTTCTTGGGGGAGGACCTGGTGTTGCCGTAGCCGCGTCCTCTGCCCTTTGTGCTGGAGCCACGATATCCACCTCGGGTGTTTTTATCATAGGTGGTCTGTGTATTGCCTTTGTTATATGTTTGTTGTGACCCCTGTCCTCTACCTGCTCCCTTGTTTCCGGGGCGACGAAAGGAGCCGCTCCGAAAGGACTGAGTTTGTAGTGCGCCCATGGACTTTGCAGTGTCCGTATCCTTTTTTATCTTTTCGAGGGTGGTGTCAACCTCTGGCCCGAATAAATAGTCGGGGTTGACGGGCTGGTTCAGTATATTGTTTTGTACCTCAGGCTTGAATCCTGAGATCCGTAGCCAGGCATGTCGTCGCAACATGACGCTTGTGTTTATGGCTCTGGCAGCCGTGTCTGCAGCATCTAGTGCGCATTTGATGGAAGCGTTCGTTAGTAGCTGTCCTTCTCTGATGAGCATTTCAGCGCCTTCCTTGAACTGGTCAGGGAGATGTTGGAATATTTGCTCAAGTGTGTCATAGTGCGCTCTATCATAGCGAGCAAGGAGCGCCTGAGTGTTGGCTATGCGCCATATGTTGGCAGCTTGGGCGGCAACTCGCTTGCCAGAGGTTTCTAACACCTTGGACTCTTTGTCCGGGGGAGGAGCGTCACCTGTTGTTTGCGAGTGTGCCCTCTTGCGTGCATTCGCTACGACGATGGAGTCGAGTGGTAATTGTCCTCTGATGTAAGTAGGATCCCCAGGTGCTGATCTGTATTTTTTATCAATCCTGGGGTTTATCACTCGTGCCCTGGTGGGTTCTTTGAAAATGTCCTTGGCTGGTTTGAGGACCCCCTTCAACATTGGCAGAGTCTTTACATGTCTTTCTGAGGATGCAAAGGTGTCCATTAGAAAGTCATCTTCGATGGTATCAGAGTGAAGCTGCACCCCATGGTTATTGGCAGCACGTTCGATAAGAGCATTGAACGCCGCAGTATCCTCCGTAGGAGATGTCTTTGCCCCATAGAGTTGTGGGTCCTGTGCATCGAGAGGTGCACTGGGGTCTGCAGGGTCGCCCCAAGTTTGATCAGGGTCCTGCTGGTCATCAGGGTCCGTGTCTACATGGTAGGGGACTTGGTCAGCCATGTAGTCCTCCAATGCGTCTGTATCGGAGCGTGTGGGGGAGAACCGGTGTGGATCCTGGCAGGATGAATGGAAGGGTTCATAAAGGAGAGGTTCCGATTCTGCAGGCAACTTCCTTTTTAGTGGGATCCTGAAAGGGTCCAATGGTGGCTCCGAAGTGATCCTTCGGTCTTGGAGAATCATCCTGCCAGTGCCGGCGTCGATGATACGTGCCGGAGACGTCTCAGCAGGTGTGACCGTAGGTTGGGTGACCCTTGTCCTGAGTTGGAACATTTTCGGGATTGTTGACGGAGGCAAGCCGAAGGTAATGTTGGTCGGCACCGAAGAGGCTGCGGGAGCTCCGACCGAACCGGAGCCCGACTTGTCCTGGAGGACAGGTGTGGTTTTGCTGCCTTGCGTCGCACCAGGTCGTACTTGGGGCGCCTTCGAGGCTTTGGCACCGGCCAGGCTCGTAGAGGCGGCCGTAGATTTTTTCGGCGCCGGCGGGTCATCGAGTCGGGGTGAAGAGATCACCGTCGAAGTCTTCGATACCTGAGGCTTAGGTGTCGTCGAGGGAGCGATGTGAGACACAGCAGGCGGTACGGCCCTTGGTGTCGTCGGTGCCGGTAGCCGAGCAGGTTTGTCGGTGCCGATGGCTTTTTTCCGTTTGTCGACTCCAACGTCGCCCGCTTCAAGTTCGGCACCGAAGTCCCTCTTGGTGCGGTCGGTGCCGACGCGGTGCGCTGGCGTCGAAGGCCTCGATCCGACCAGCGCTACTTTCAGTTTCGGTTTCGGTGGAACCTGAGCAGCTTTCGGTTTCGGTTTTGTGGTAGGGAAACCAGCCTGTTTATGTAGTAATGGCTGCCGCTGAACGTCCGAGGCCGGGCCCGAGGGCGGGGCCGAAGAACTGCGGGATGGGTCTCGGGTAAGGCCCGAAGGCGATCCCTCGACCGGAGCCATAGGCTGTGGCACTGGTGTTTGAACGGTTTGAACAGGTAGGCCTTGTTCATCATTGGAGCTACTTTCTTCGGCCCCGAAGGCCTCCTCGTCGTCTCCTACCTCGGTGTCGTCTTCACCTCTGTGGAAGAGTGACTCGTCTTCCTCGTCCGATCCGGGTTCGTGTTCGGAAACGGGACTGGAGGGCAAGACTTCCAATTCTTCGACGTCTT
Organism: Triturus cristatus; assembly: GCF_964204655.1. Taxonomy (NCBI): domain Eukaryota; kingdom Metazoa; phylum Chordata; class Amphibia; order Caudata; family Salamandridae; genus Triturus; species Triturus cristatus. The sequence goes on along the minus strand of NC_140585.1, from coordinate 72,127,303 downwards.
CGGCCTCGCCGAAGATGTCTGTTGGGGCCGGTGCCGCGTGCTGCGCCTCGAGTCTCGCCGCTCGTCGATTCCGCAGAGTCTTCTTCGAGCGGAACCGGGCACAGGCCATGCATGTTGATTCGTCGTGGTCCGGCGAAAGGCATTTGTTGCACACCGGATGGACGTCGATGTGTGGGTACTTCGCATTGCATACCGGACACCTTTTGAATGGCGTCCTGGATTCCATCGTCGAAGTAGTCGATGGACAGGTAAATGCGAAAGCAGTCGGTGCTGAAAGTTAGTAAACTAACAAATTCTATCGAAACCCGATCGATAAACCGTACCGACGCGAACTAAAGGCCTTTTGGCCTCGAAAAAATATTTTCCTAACTTGAGCTAAGATAGCACATCCGAACCCAATGGCGGATGGAGAGGATGCCCATGCGCACTGTAGTCCAGGGGAGGAGTCACCTATCCAAGGATACTTCGAAGACTCTTCCAGGACAACAACGTGCAAACATCCGGACCCAACACTAGGCGGCGATCTATGCACAGATATGAATTCAGCAGCCCACATGCCTCGAACACAATGCTACCCAGAGGACCTCCTAGTGATTAAGAAGTATTGGCTGAAATATTGTTATTCAGCATTTTTAGCTGCCTCACTACAGATAAACATCTATTCTAACGCAGGGTAGAACACATCAACGACTTAGCTGTAACAATAGTTTTGAAGCTTGAAACTGAAGTGTCACACTCAGTACATTGTTTAACAATAAAGCACTAGAACCAGTATTGTGTGTGTTCTTTCACGGACCTAATTCACCACATTCTGTTCCTGAACAAACAATACTAAGTGGGCTAAAAGCCAGGTACACTGATCCAACCTCTCTTCAAAGTACTCAGAAAAGTTTAAATTACCACGGTGTCCGCGTGCATGCGGATGTACGTTCACGCTGTTGAGGAATATGACCTGGCGAATTAAGTACGTGAAATAACACACGTGAGACAGGAGGATTGTTGTTTTGGGCTAATGAAAAACTGCTTTCAGCTACGGACGCGGAGAGCCCTGATGAAGTCTAAAGATGAAACATGTTGGCTAACTGGCAAAACTGCGAATTGAAGGTTAACTGGTGAAATTAGAACATCTGAAAGAATTCACAGAGTGAATAAACTTGAATAAAAAGGAGAAATTGGACGCCACTGATCTTCATATTATTGATTTTGGACTAAAATGTGAATTTGTATGCTTGAGGGCATTGTAATTACCTGCAACGTTACAAGGCCTTTTTACAACCAGTCTGAGCTTGAAGAACAAGTTACTTACCTTCGGTAACGATGTATCTGTAAGAAACATTAGTTAGTTTGATTCCTCACCTTAGAATATCCCCAGGCGTCAGACTGGATCCGGAAGATTTTTGTAGCAATACCCCTTGCGCGTCGCTAGGCGTCGTCTGCGGCTCCGCGTCCGTCGTTGGCGTCGTGCGCCGGAATGACGGAGTACTTAGACGCCGCCCTCACGCGCTGACGTCAGTTCTTGTACATAGCTTTCCGCGACAGGAACGCAGAGCCATGCAAGAGACCGACACTGGTGCCAAAAAAGTCTAGGGGCCTGAAAAGGATAACCTGAACCCTAGATATCAGTTCGCAGAACGGGGAGGCTGGGTGGGTCGGTGAGGAATCTAACTAACTAATGTTTCTTACAGATACATCGTTACCGAAGGTAAGTAACTTGTTCATCTGAAAGAAACACGTTAGTTAGATTCCTCACCTTAGAATAGATACCCAAGCAATACTAACCCCGGTGGTGGGTCTGCGAGCCAAGATCACACCAGAAAGTCCTGGAGGACAGAACGGCCAAAGAAGCCATCCCTCCGGACTTGGCTGTCTAGGCAATAATGCGTGGCAAACGTGTGCAGCGAAGCCCACGTCGCCGCCTGACAGATGTCCTGCAAAGGGACTCCCCGTCCCAAAGCAGTAGTAGCCGCTGTGGCCCGAGTAGAATGGGCTCGCAGCCCAACAAGGAGGGTCCTTTTTTTGCCAAGGAATAACAGATTTTTATACACAAAACGACCCACCGGGAGATGGTCCGTTTGTGCACAGCTTTCCCCTTCTTAGCACCCACGTAGCCAACGAAAAGCTGGTCCTCCACTCGGAACTGTTTTGTGCGGTCCAAATAAAAGGAGAGCGCACGTTTTGGGTCCAGACGGTGGAGCCTCTCTTCCTCTTTGGAAGGATGCGGAAAGAAGGTGGGCAAGGTGACAGATTGCCCAAGATGAAAGGGGTTCACCACTTTCGGTAGAAAGGAAGGACGAGGCCGAAGGACAACCTTGTCCGGATGAACAGATAGAAAAGGAGGCTTGGACGATAGAGCCTGGAGCTCACTCACCCGTCTAGCTGAGGTGATGGCTACCAGGAAAGCAGTCTTAAGAGTTAGAAGACGAAGAGGACAATTGTGAAGAGGCTCAAAGGGAGCGCACATCAGGAATGTTAAGACAAGATTCAAGTCCCACTGAGGCATTACGAAAGGGACAGGAGGGAACGTATGAGTAATGCCTTTAAGAAAGCGTGAAACTACAGGGGACTTGAAAAGAGAAGGCTGATCAGTAAGCCGTAAGAAGGCAGAGATGGCAGCAAGATAACCTTTCAAGGTGCCCAGAGCAGAGCCCTGCCGGGCCAAAGAAAGAAGAAAGAGAAGAACCTCAGAAAGAGGGGCGGAAAGGGGAACCACAGCCTTTGCTGTGCACCATGCCACAAATTTGTTCCACCGGCAGGCGTATACTGTCTTTGTGGAGGGACGCCTAGCTGCCAGAATGATATCACAGACTTCAGGAGGCAAGTCAAATGGCATCAACTGCCGCCGCTCAATCTCCACGCATGGAGGTGGAGGCTGAACAGGTTCGGGTGGAGGACCATCCCCTGCTGCTGCGACAGAAGATCCTCCCGAAGGGGCAGACGTATCGGAGGATCGGTCAACATACTGAGTAGCTCGGGATACCAGTACCTTCGTGCCCAATCCGGAGCCACCAAGATGACTTGGGCCCGGTCGCGCCTGATCTTCTTCAGCACTCTGGGCAGAAGTGGTATAGGCGGAAAGGCGTACAACAGACCGCAACTCCACTCACGACGAAAAGCGTCGCCGAGCGAGTGCCGCCTTGGAAATTCCAACGCGCAGAACTGCTGACATTGCGCGTTCTCGTCGGTGGCGAATTGAACTAACCAAGGCTCTCCCCACTGCTGAAAGAGACCTTGCGCCACCTCGGAGTTCAGACGCCATTCGTGATTCATCATGCACCGGCGGCTGAGTTGGTCTGCTCTGGCGTTCAGAGAGCCCGCCAGATGTTGAACCACCAGGGTGATGCCCTGGTGTTCCAGCCATGTCCAGAGGCGCAGAGCCTCCTGACAAAGGGTCCACGACCCCACCCCGCCCTGTCTGTTGCAATACCACATGGCGGTGGTGTTGTCCGTGAACACCTGCACGACACTTCCCCGGACAGAGGGAAGGAAGGCTTTCAGTGCAAGTCGGATCGCTCTCAGCTCCAACAAGTTGATGTGGAGGCGAGACTCCGCCGGAGACCAGAGGCCTCTGATCTCCGCCTCTCCCCTATGGCCACCCCATCCCAGGAGGGACGCATCCGTCACTACGACATGCTCCGGTAGGGGTAGGGAGAGGCTCTTGCCCGTGACCCAATCGCCGTCCGTGAGCCACCACTGCAACTGCTGTGCAGTGCCCTCCGAGATCAAGACATGGTCAGACAGGTTGCCGTGATGCTGGGCCCACTGAAACTTCAGGTCCCACTGCAGAGCCCGCATGCGCCGCCTGGCCTGATGCACTAGTAGGATGCAGGAGGCCATCAGCCCCAGAAGCCGCAACACTAGCCTGACCGAAACCCAGGATAGAGGCCAATAGATGGGAATCAGGGCCTGTATATCCCGGACCCGCTGTTCCGGTGGATGAACCCGGAACTGCGCCAAATCGAGAACCGCTCCGATGAAAAGGAGCTTCTGAGAGGGGCTCAGGTGTGACTTTGGCACGTTGATGCAAAACCCCAGCAAATGCAGGAGATCCGCCGTAGTCTGGAGGTGCGAGACGACTGCCTGGGGCGAGCCCGCCTTCAACAACCAGTCGTCGAGATAGCGGAAGACTGGAACCCCTGATCTGCGCAGATGAGCTGCGACCACCGCCACCACTTTCGTGAACACCCGAGGGCACTAGTAAGGCCGAAGGGGAGCACGGTGAACTGAAAGTGCTCCTGACCCACCGTGAACCGCAGGTAACACCGGTGGGCCGGCAGGACGGGGATGTGGAAATATGCGTCCTGCAAGTCCAACGCTACCATCCAGTCTCCAGGGTCGAGGGCAGCTAGAACCTGAGCCAAAGTTAACATTTTGAACCGTACCTTCCGGAGGAAGGCATGGACGTTCCGGAGGTCCAAGATAGGGCGTAGGCCCCCTTTGCCCTTCTTGGGAACCAGAAAGTAGTGGGAATAACAACCACGACCTACTTCCGGGCTCGGAACGCGCTAGACGGGCCTCCTTGGCCAAGAGGGCCGAAACTTCCTCGTGTAGAAGATTCAAATGATCCCCCGAGATACGGTGGTGCTGCGGTGGCAGGGCTGGAGGGGTCGTCTCGAAGGGGAGGGAGTAGCCCCTTCGGACGATTTGCAGCACCCACCTGTCCGAAGTAATGGTACGCCAGTGGAGCAGGTGATGGCGAACCCGGCCTCCCACTGGCGTGGAATGGGCCTGAAAGCTCGGACTAGGAAGGCTTTGAGGCGGATGCTGCCGGGGTGGATGTGGACTGACCGCGTCGTCCTCCAGTACCGCCTCGGCGGAAACCATGTCCGCGTGCAGGCTGGTTCTGCGGCCGGTGGCTAGGCGGACGTGAGGAGGTGCCCCTTCCTTGGCCACGAAAGGAGCGAAAAGCGGAAGTTTGTGGCCGCGGGCCGAGAGGCCCAAGGACGTGGCCGTAGCCCGGTAGTCCTTGAAGCGAGCCAGCGCACTGTCCGCTTTCTCACCAAAAAGGCGAGCGCCATCAAAAGGCATGTCCATGAGGGTGCTCTGGACATCCCCTGAAAAGGACGTGGACCGCAGCCAGGCGTGACGTCAAAGCGCCACAGTGGTAGAAATCACCCTACCCAGCGAGTCCGTAGTGTCGTGTCCACATCGGATTGCATGGCGCGCTGCATCTCTCCCATCGGCCAGAGCCGAGGAAAGCCGCGCCCGGGCCTCCTCCGGGCACAGTGGCAGCACGTCCTCCACCGCATCCCACAGAGAGTGGGAATAACGGTCCAAGAGACAGGCAGTGTTCAAAGACCGCAGGCCCAAACTGAGCGAGGAGAACAGCTTCTTACCAAACTGTTCCAGTCTCTTGGAATCCCGGTCCGGAGGAGCGGACGGGAAGGAGGATTGGGAGGTAGAGGCCTGGATAACCAGACTCTCGGGGGTGGGGTGTTGGGACAGAAAACTGGGGTTGCCCGGAGCAGGGCGGTGGCGCCTGGCAACGTTCCTATCCACAGGAGGGACTGTGGAGGGCTTGGACCAGGTGCCCTGCAGAACGTCAGGGAGGGCCTCATTGAATTGCAGCAGAGGCTCAGTGGAGCATGCGGCAGACTGAAGCACCTCAGTGAGGATGCCTGAAGGGCCATAGGGTCGTCAGACCCCTCCCATTCGCCTCCGTCATCCGATTCCTGGTAAACAGGAGGAATGATCGGAGCCGGTCGATAGACAATATGTGTCTCTAGCGGCGTCGGATGCGGCGTCGGGACCTGACAGGGGCTGAACCGGAGATCGACGTCGACCGGAGCCGGCATCGGGGGTGGTATCGGTGACGGCGCCGGCGGAGGAGGCGTAATGAGGTCGACCGGCGTCGACGGGGGCCCAGGCCCGGGCCCCTCGGGGACCTGCGGCGTCGGGCCGGAGCCTCCAACGGCGCCAGGGCCGGAGCCGCCGGCACGCGAGTCCGCCCAGTCGAGTCCGTGGGGCCCGAAGGCGCGCCAGCGGGCGTCGACGGCGGGGCCAGGCTCCTCATGGCCGAGAGGAAGGCACTGACCTCCGCCGGCGTCACGTCAGTCCCAGGGACCGTCGGGTATGGGGACTTGCGCGGCACCTGCGGCTTCTGCAGAGCCGCGGGGATGGAACCACCCGGACCCTCGGCCGAGTCGCGCGACTGGCGAGGGGAGTCCTTAGAGCGGTGTCGCCTCTTGGACTTCTTGGAGTGCTTCGACTTACCCGAAGACTTCGAGCCAGACGAGTGACTATGTCGAGTGCGGCTCCGCGACCGATCCTTGGACCTCCTCCTGGACCGGGATCGAGAGCGGCGCGGAGCTGAGTGGCGAAGCTCGAGAAACTTGCGGGACCGCTCCCGCCTAGCTTTCGAGGTCAGGGCCATACAATCGGAGCACGACTCCGCGTCGTGGTCGAGGCCCAAGCAGTGCAGGCACCGGCGGTGATGATCGGTCACCGACATCAGTCGGTGACAGTCGTCGCAGGCCTTGAAACCAGGCATCCTACCGGCACCAGAGTCGAGAAGTGACCAAAAAGAGTCAAAAAAGTTAGTCAAAAATTGACTAAAGGGGTAGCTCTCCCGGATCGGCGCTTACTGGCGCGGAAAAAAGAAGAACTGACGTCAGCGCGCGAGGACGGCGTCTAAGTACTCCGACGACGTCATTCCGGCGCACGACGCCGACGACGGACGCGGAGCCGCAGACGACGCCTAGCGACGCGCAAGGGGTATTGCTGACGAAAAATCTTCCGGATCCAGTCTGACGCCTGGGGATATTCTAAGGTGAGGAATCTAACTAACGTGTTTCTTTCAGATTTAAAGTTACTGCAGCCAAAAAAGGAGCAGCAGCAAGTCCAGGACTACAAATGTTCAACCACTGATACTACAACAGCCTTCCATAGAAAATAATGTTGGCACAGACTAAAACACTACCTCATCGGAAATAATGGTATATTAAATAAACTGACAGACTTTTTAAATATAATCCCATAATGCATTGAATCAGATAACTAGCTGACTTGAGGGTTAATGAGCAATTAAGGGGATACATTGGGGGCAGTGCTGGAATGTTTCATGTGCCGCCTTTGAAAAAGGAGATCGAGACTGAAACACAGGCCTGGGTGTGTTTGTGTCAGGGTACAGGGCCTCTAAGGGTGGCACAATAAGTGCTGCAGCCCTTCGGGGCCTTCCCCGGTCACAAGGCCCTGGGTACCTAGTGTACCATTTACCAGGGGCGGACATGTGGCCAGCGTTTGCCAAATTGGGTTTAAGGTTTCAGCATAGTTTTTAGGGAAGGAACATAGGCCCTGGGCACCTGATTGGCAGGAGCCCAGGGCACACTCAGTCAAAGTACATCCAGCAATTCAGCAAAAAGTGGGGGCATACCATGCAAGAAAGATGGCACTTTCTCACAACGCGAAATAACTCTTCAACGTCATACAGCAGTTCACCGAAGCCACGGACATCACACCATCCCAGGACCTCTGCAACAAGCTCAGCCCCTACTACCACCTAAAAATCAAGGCCCTCTATGATAACTTCAGTGAACTGACTCCGGACACCACCCCCCTCTCCACCATCGACAACCAGCCGACCATCACCTACCTGACCCTGGGAGACCCCAGAGTCTATGCTCAGAACCTTAACTCTGCCAGTCGAGTACTTACCTGAAAGCCGATAACCTACATTTTCTCCATAGGGTAACATTGACTGGTTTCACTGAGAAATTCTATTGTCGAGTTTTGAAACTTCACAATATTCACTAAAAATCAGCCAATCGACGAAAACGAAATTACTCACCTGTTCTCAGGAGAGATTCCAGTGCTGGATCTTGGTGCCCAGCACTGACCCTGAAAAGTAATTACAACCGTACTTACCGATGACTTGATTTTCCTCCATAGGATAACATTGCCTGGTTTTTGTCAGAAATTCTTCTAAGTGTCCATTTTTGAAACTTACATATATTCCTTAAAAATCACCTGTGTAACAAAAACGATTTCTTTCAACTGTTAACCGGAAATGCACCCGGGTTGAATCCAGGATCCAACCCGGAGTAAGAAAATCATACGCAAAGTAATTTAAATTGCATTTACTTAAAAAGTCCCATTGAGCTCAATGTTATAATTGTGTTGCCTATTGCAACAGCTGTAACTATTGCATTCAAAAGTCTATTGCCTATTGAAATTATTTAACTAAAGCATCTCATTCTGAGAAAGTATATTTTGATACCTACTTGTGGTTCTAAAATAAAACAACTATCTATTTTTATATACAAACCATTGGCCTAGAGTTCAGTTCTTGAGTGTGTGAGACCATTTGCTGACTGAGTGTGTACAACAAATGCTTTACACTCTCCTCTGATACTGCCTTACTGCTCGACCAAGCTACCACTTTAAAGAGTAAGGTTATATCTAACTTTAGCCTCTGCCAAACCTCTGGGGACTGTGGACTCTGTGCACACTGAACCTTACTTTGGTGCAGTATATACAGAGCCACTTCCTTACACCCCTGTGCTGCTGGAGGTGTAAGTTTGGTGCTGCCTTGTGCCCCCCGTGCTTACCTTAACCCCCGGAGACTGGGTCACAAAACCATGCAACTTACATATAAGTATCACCACTTTGATTGCCCCCTTTCTCTATTGGAAACCATTGGCACCAGATCCCATGTTTGACCTCTGTGACACTTACCTGAACCTTACCTGGTACAAAAACTCAATATCATAAATCGTTTACGTACCTGCATATTGCCGATTGTGTTTACTCCCATAGGATAACATTGTATTGTTGAAAAATGCAGAAAGTGTCCACTTATTACATTGAAAAGCATGGATATTGCAAAACGTATTTACATGCAACAAAGGATCTTTGGTTCTAAAAAAAAGAAATAAATACTAAAAGTAATATTTTTACCAACCATTGGTGTTGGATTTAGTCACTGAATGTGTGTAATCATTTCTGTCCTCTGTGTGTACAACAAATGGTTAGCACTGCCCTCTGATAAGCCCAACTGCTCAACCACACTACCTCAAAAGAGAGCATTAGTATTATCTACTTGAGCCTCTGTGAAGCCTCTGGTGATCCACCGGACTCTGTGCACGCTATGCCTCATTTTGTTATAGTATATACAGAGTCCGCATCATACATCGCAGTCCCTGCTGATGTGAACGGTTTTGACAGACACTACGTCCTCTGCCAGAAAAAGTCTGGGTCAGTTGCTGCACTGGCTAAGAAGGCGGGTGTTGTTGGAATGCTAAGCCTTTTGAGCAGCCCCTGAACTTTACATATTGCCGATGGAATTGGCGAGCTGGCAAAAATAATCCCAGGAAAAGTGCTGCGTGGGGACTGTCTTCAAATAGCTCTAGCACCAAATCCGCCTTTTCCCCAAATAGCCTAGGGCTTTCAAAGGTCATGTCCACGAGGGACATTAGCTGTCCCTCAGGGAATTCAGTTGCTCATATCTAAGCATACAATCTAAGCCCTACGCTGGCGCCTATGCAATCAGTATTGTCAAGGCAAGCATACTGACCATCCTAAATTGTTTGGGAAAGTGCCACCCTGAAGTCCTCCGGGCTGGCAAAATCTCACTGGCCATGTTCCACAATGCATGTGTGTACCTGCCTAAAAGAGACGTGCCATTCAAGGACTGCAGAGCCAGGCTGGCTGAGGAAACATCTTACAAAAATGTTGACTTGAATTACCTGTGTGGGAGATTCGAAGGAAAAGCACTGGGGTTCAGTTTGCTCGTTGATGCCTGTACTACAAATCTTTAATGCGCAGGGTGTCTTGTTAGAAAATCAGAGTTGTCAGGGCCAGGCCTGTGTTGCTTGGCCATTGGTTGACTCACAGGAGGGACCAAGTGGCCATGAATGAGTGTGTGCCTAATGAAAGGGCACCGGAGACACTGAGGCAGCAGGCCCTGGTTGGAGTATTACAGGTAGTGTAGATTACATATCGACAGTTACAAGTCTAACACCTCTGCTGCCGTGTGCACTAGCACTGCTAAAGAGTTGCTTTCTTCCATTAGTGGACAAGGTGATGAGTCAAGCTCGGTTTCTGTCATGGTGTCTAAGACGCTGACATTGTGTAGGTCAAAGCAAATTTCTTTATCCGCAAAGTGAGGAGAAAGTAAATTATCTGCCTCTTCGTTGTCATGAGTATCCTGGGTTTAAAGGCCCTGAACGACATTAGAGTGAGCCGAAAAGGGCCTTCACCTTCTGGTAATACTAGTGTTGTGTAGGAAGATGGGGTTCTGATTCAGTCATTACTGGCTGCACCGTAGTAATTTCATAGTGTGAAAAAGCCACGTGTCAGGCCAATATGGGGTCTGGTTTGGAGATTGTCCTGAGAGTTCTTCCGGTCTGACTAACAAATTTGCTATTTTTGCGAATGAACGGCTCTGCTACCGGTGTGACAAAAGAAAAGCCATCTTGCTGTTAGGAAGAAGGTGAAAGGTTCATCTTGGGCAGAGTATAGTGGATTCTGTAGATCTAGATCAAAAGTCCAGATTGCCACTGTTAGTGTATGTTTGAGGTCTAGTGCATTTCACACAGTAACTAAAAAGAAACCAGTTACGTACCTATAACAGCAGTTTATCAGCTTGAAGCTACCACATCACATATGTACATCATTTCCCCAGGAGTTTGCCCGGCACTGAATGAGATCTTTCTTATTGAAATCTTAAACTTATGAGAGTCAACCACAGGCATGGTCGCAATCGCTTATTCCGATGTATGGGTACGCGAAGAGAACAAGGGTCTGAGAGAGATAGGGGCATTTAAGGACTACGGTTATCCGTTGCACGGGTGTACAAAGAGAACAAGGCTTGGTGCTGCCATTGAGCCGTCAAAGCTTTAGTATTATTCAATAATTGTTCTGCTTTGGAGATACCATATTGTACTACAAAGTATCACCATACTAGCTTCATTTTGGTGCTGGTCCCAGAGCTATCGCAAAAGACACAGGTGCACAACAGGAGACAAAGTTGCTTAGTATAGGAAGCAGGCTCTTTAAGTGATATATCAAAAATCTGATATACTATGTAGAGTCCAGGCGTTCCCTTAATAGTGGACAAGGGTTTGCTATTGAATTCCAAAGTGCTCTGCTATGGGGTAGTGTGGTCGAGCAGACTTAGGCTTAACACCGAGGAGTGCAGGACATCTTTGACCAATAAATGACACACCACTCAAAAAGGAGAGCCACTCCAATTTATAAAAATAGCACGAATCTTTATATATGTTAAGGCATCAGAGAGAAATCGCTCAGGTAAGTATGTTTTCAAATATAAACTATTTTCAGTTCAAAAGGTGGACAGTTAGTGCAATTGTTTGATTCTGCAATGGTATCTTGAGAAAGGAAGTACAAGCTTTGCAACCAGGTACAGTACAGCGACGTACGGGACCAATCTCCAAGATTTAAGGTGTCTGGTTTTGGCTGTTCCGGAGGCCTTTGAGTCTTTGCTTTTGAGTTCCTGCAGTATGTTTTGCTGTGATTACTGTTAAATGTTGTATGGTTTTGGAGGCCTTTGGATTCTTATCATAAAAATATTATCTTACTTATGTAGAATAATATCTAGTTCCTCCAAGTCATATTGGTATGTGAATATTTCCATATTCTTGGACACACTGCTATACTTGAGATAGCGGTATTTATTACTTTTTATATATCAATCTGCTGGTCCTGTGAAAGAGCACTAGGAAACACGCACCTTCTTGATTTTGTCTTGCCTCCTGGTCTCCTTATCGGTTTTGTATTCATGTCCAACATCGGGGCTTCAGTTTACTGTGTTCTGTACTTAACAGGTTGAAAATATGGGATAGAGAAACTAACCGCATGCACTCGGTTTCTAGTAAACTAAACATATGGAATTATTGAAGAAAACAGATGCTTGATTTCTAATGAAAGACCGCTGCCATTAATGGTATGTGGACCATTTGTGAGAAAGTGGCTCTGTATATACTGTTCCTTAATAGGTACAGGGTGTACAGAGTCCACAGACCCCAAGGGTTTAACAGAGGTTAAAGTTAGATATAACCTTACTCTCCAAAGTGGTAGCTTGGTCGAGCAGTAAGGCAGTATCAGAGGACGTGTAAAGCATTTGTTGTACACACTCCGTCAGCAAATAGTTCCACACACTCAATAACTGAACTCTAGGCCAATGGTTTGTATAATAAAAAAAAAATATATGCTTGTTTTATTTTAGAACCAACACTTGGAATTAAAATATACTTTCTCGACAAGAGATGTTTCATAAAAATACTTTTGTATATGCAATAGACTTTTTAGTAAACAGTTACAAATAGTTGCAGTAGGCAACTCTATTTCTAAACACAATACATTGAGCTCAATGATAAATTCAAATTATATGCAACAGATTACTTTCAGATTACTTTTGTAATTCCAGGCTTGGATCCTAGATCCAGTCCTGGGTCAGTTCTCAGAATCAGCTGTTGAAAGTCGACTTTGGTACTGTACTGATTTTTAACTAATATTTAGCTATTTCAAAAGTGAGCACTTAGAAAATATTTCAGAGCAAACAATCAATGATTCCCTATGGAAGGAAATATAGGTTACAGGTACAGTAGGTTATCGTTACTTTTGTAATCCAGTACTGGGTGTCTGGGTTCAGTACTGGGACATTTATCCAAAACAGGTAAGTAATTACGTTTTCAGATGTTATACGATTTTTGAGGAATATTTAGAAATTGCAGAAATCAACACTTAGAAGAAATTTCACAGAAAAGCAGTCAATGGTTTCCTATGGGAGAAAATGGGGTTACTGGTAAGTATAGATGCGAGTATTCCTCCGAGCCAGTGCTGGGCACCAAGATCCAGCACTGTGAGCCCACCTGAGAACAGGTGAGTTTTTGCATTTTTGTCACTCGGCTGATTTTTAGTGAATATTTGAAGATTTGAAAAGTCCACACTTAGACGAAATTTCAAGAAAAAGCCAGTCAATGTTACCCTATGTAGAAAATAGAGTTAGCGGTTTTCAGGTAAGTTCTCGACTGGCAAAGGTGAGGTTCTGGGCATAGACTCAGGGGTCCCCCAAGGTCAGATAGGCGCAGTTACTTCACCCTCAGCGGCTCTAGGGCAGCCGGGTGCAGAGAGAGTTAGGCCCAATGTTAGCCTACGAGGAATAGGGGGGCCTGGTTTGGTGGCTGCTGACTAGCAGGGCACGCGGCTGTGGGAGCTGGGCTCCTGGTCACTCACTCAGGGCAAGTGGGGAAGTAGGCTAGTGTAGAGATTGCACTGCCAGGGCTACTCGGGCGGCTGGGTGCAGGGTGCTTTTGAGCCGTCGGGCGCTAAATGGAAATCAATGGGAATGTTCCGGTTAGGAAAAAGGCTGCAAGCTCGGGGACGAGGATGCTTCAGGTGCCACCACCACTTCGAGAGGTAAGTTGGGTAGTTGTAGGTTAGGTGGGTACCCCGGGATTGGGCACAGGGGGCCGCAGGGCGCCGCGTGCAGGGGTGCCTTTTGGTGTCGGGTAATCTTACCCTCTGATGATCGCAGTTGGGGGGGGCACCTTGTTCCGAGGCTGCAGGCTTCTTCCGGAATGTCGAGGGGGGTCCTTGGGTGCCGGACTCGGGGTCACAGTCGCCGTGGGGTCGTCCTCGGGGTCTTTGTCCACTCCGGCACTGGCCAGGCTTGGCTGGTGCAGAGTGTGCTGGGTTTGCGGTTCCGGGCTGCTGCCAGGGGTTAGAAATAGGTTTCTGAGTAGAGCCTCTACTCATGGGAGTCCCAGGGGCTTAGAGCCAAAGGGTAGCCAGGTCCTCCGGGGTTGGTGAGGTTGCTGGCCACGAGAGATGCCGCGCTGGTGCAGGTTCGGGAGTCGACAGGCCGGTAGGGCTGGGGCCGAAGCAGTTGGTGTCTTCTTCCCTTTTTAGCAGCTGCAGGGCAGGTCCTTGTTCTTCTTGCTCTTCTTGTAGTTTTTCTTGAATCTGGGGAAGGAAGGTTCAGGGTGCCCCTAAATACTAGATTTAGGGGCGTTACAGGTAGGTGAGGCCAGGGACCAATGGGTCCTTGTCCTGGGGTGGGTACACCCCCTATCCTGCCTCTCTCCTGTGGGAGGGGGGCAGTAGCCTAATCCTGATAGGGTAGGGCCTCCCATCTTCAAGATCGCGAGAGCCCGGGGATGTGCTTCACCTCGCCTCCCCCACCTGAGGGGTGGGGTGGGGGGGGGGCAGGCTGGCACATCCCCTGTCCTTGTATGGGGTTTCCGGCCAAACTTCCCGCCAGAGTGGGGGGTTGCAGTGGCCTGGAGAAACTCCAAGAGGCGGCATGCCTTTGAAGCTTCCCTTTGCTCATCCTGGGGGAGGAGATTTCTCACCTCACCCAGGATGTGCATTGTTGCAGGCCCGGGAGAGCAGGGGCTCTCCCACCCATGGGTCCAGCAACGTGTCTGCTGTGTGGCAGCCTGGGCAGCCTCAGAGCAGACGTGGATTGTAGGCTAGTTGTAAGGGGGCATCTCTAAGATGCCGTCTTGGGTGCTTGGTACATTAAATCCCACACTGGCATCAGTGTGGGTTTAATGTGCTGAGAAGTTTGATACCAAACTTCCCAGTCTTCAGTGTTGCCATTATGGTGCTGTGGAGCTCGTGTTTGACGAGCTCTCAGCACCATGTACTCTTAAATGGCAGCGCTGCACTTACAGTGCCCAGGAATGGACCTGGGTACTGTAGGGGCACAGGGCTCCTGCTCCTGTGCCCACACCATGGGCATAAGGCACCCAGCTAGAGGGGTGGCTGATATATGCCATGGCAGTGTAGGTGATGGGCATGGCACACAGAGATGTGGGTCATGTCGACTCTTCATTTTGTCCTGCACCCAGACACTCAGCCTGCAAAGGCAGTGTGTGTGTGTAAGGGTACAGGGCCTCTAAGGGTGGCACAATGAGTGCTGCAGCCCTTAGAGGCCTTCCCTGGTCACAAGGCCCTGGGTACCTAGGGTACCATTTACTAGGGGCTGACATGTGGCCAGGGTTTGCCAATTTGGAGTTTGTGTGGTTTAAGGAAGGAACATAGGCCCTGGGCCCCTGATTGGCAGGAGTCCAGGGTACACTCAGTAAAAAGTACATTCAGCAATTTAGCAAAAAGTGGGGGCATACCATGCAAGAAAGATGGCACTTTCTCACACCATTACGTGAGATAAATCATGAATTATTTCTTTCAAGTGCAACAGATTGTCCCTTATCTTCTAATTATTGAGAGTGCGCCTCTGGTTTTGCGATACAAGACTTATTACTGTTGATTATGGAACTAGTTTACACATCTAATGATGGGCACTGCAAGATATAGAAGATCTCGAATGAAGACTGAATATAATTCACCACATAAAGAGGTGTGTCAAGGTTGCACACATTTGCAACAATTCCAAAAATGCACAATATTTTTCACTGGGTCACAGATCAACACAATCTAATTTTGGCAGTAAACTGTTTTTGTTTCCAGTCTAGCTCTTCTCTTATGTAAGGTTGATAACATGAAAAGGTAAAAATGTCTTGAAAAAAATTAATCATCTAAATGTATCCATTCTCGAAGGATCTTCATTAAAAAGTTGAAAAACTGCTCCAAACGATTACATTAGTTATGTCTTTTTTTCTTTTGCGTTGTGTGTTGTACAGCCTTGAAAGGTGTCCAAGCATTGCGAAACATGTGTCGGCTGTTCCATTTTATAACTATAATCCAATATAATGTATGACATACATTGATATTTCTACTAACAGAATATTACTGTGAATGAGTTCACTTTATGGTTGGTAATACAACGGCCTGTATATCAATGAACGAAGCATGTTACATATATTGACTCTTAATCCCAATAATGAACTTCAGATTATAGGGACTGCACATCTGGTCTTGAATCTTCAATTCACAACCAGTGAGTGTTACATTTAGATAAATGTCCAGTGACAGAGGGTTAACTGTCCCTACAATTATTTAGACATCATTACTTATTAACCAAGGTCCTCCAGCTAGGAAATAATTTACAAGTGACTAATGTGGGTACGTTTACTCAGGAAAGAGACACATGCTGAAGAACATCCCACTTCTCCATGTAAAGATCAGAACGGTTTACGTTAGTCTTGGAAATGCATTGAATCAGTCTGCAGATGTTCGGGCACTGGCTGGACTTCATGGAATACTTGAAGCCACAATGGTGCTCAACCTGGGGCCTAACGTCCTCTTTCTGTGAGATGTTTCTGCACAGAACTTGCAAGGAATGGACGCATTCTCTAAGGAGTCCTTTCACAGCAATGACCAATCCCAACCTGCTGAAACGCCTACAATACTCACCGCTCCAGTTGAAGTTCATCCTCGTATGGAGGTGGCGGGTTGGACTCAGGTCTGGTGTTTGTAAGTGCCTCCCAGATTGTGACCTGTGATAATGAAAGAGACTGTCACTCCACAAGCCTTTGACTTTCACTCCTCAGTTTCCTCCCGCGAATATGTTGGCTGTTAAGACTGTAGCAATCAGTCACACAAGTCTTCTAAACCCTTCAATAAGAAGCACCGTTCGTTATATCCTCAAGCATAACTAACCACTGGCTCCCTTTCCGCCAATACTACTGCTGCTCTAGGACCAACCCTCTAACACAGTTTTAATCCGAAATTGGTAGTGCTAGTCCTATTGCACCAACCTTCAAGCACTGACCCTGCTTCAGTGTTGTTTCTGGTGGTATTTTACCAGGCCAAGCAACTATAGAAGTAACAGACTTCTTGTAGGAAGAATAGGATACCCTGCACTTCTTTGAACAACCTTAAAGGATACATTAAAGAGAACTTGGATACATTCTCTGCTAGATGGGTCTGGGATATAGGAGTTTTCAACACAGGGGAGCCAGTGATCCACGCTCTGTTCTGGTGACAATTTCTCAGTGAAAACCCTTCTCTGCTAAACCTCCTCCTTTCCAACCCCAGTACATATCTCTTGCATTTTATTATATATTTATTTGTAAAAGTGTGCTGCTCTTCTCTTTCCGCACAATAGTTTATCCCTAGTTTTGATGCCTGAAGGGGCAGGCCGCAAGAGAAATGCAAATGCATTAAAGCATTTTATGGGTCACCCTTTTTGCAAGGAGTGTTTTTATGCGTTCTATTTTATAGGGGGGAGGGTACCAAACTGCCACTTTTTCCACTTTACTGCCACTTGTTCCCTCCAGTCTTTGTGCAGCTGCTTCTACCTACACCATTTCCCATATACCATCTTGTGTGATGCATTGATGGCTGCTGCTGGTTTTTATGCACTCCAAAACGTGCATAGCAGGATAAGAAGCTCGTTCTAGTGCGAGCCAACTCTGCAACTATGGGTTTACATTTGAGTGCTTTAGTGTTACAGTCAGTGGTGAGACAGAATGCTTTTGACTCCATCAAGGATGTAGCCTTATGGCTAGAGCAATCGTCCTCAAAGCTGAGGAGCCGGTTCGAGTCTCGGCAACGACGCTCAACATCCTGTGATTCTGGGCAAATCACTTAATCATCCCATGCCTAACAAAAATTAATGTGCCCATCTGTAACGAAACTGGTGCTCATGTAAAGCGCTCTGATAACAGATGTCTTGGGTCTAGTTCGCGCTATATAAACTCCCCCCCCCCTCCCACAAAAAAATTCACTACCATGACTAAGACGCTCTATGGTCTATTGTTCTAATTAACAAATTATCTTTCATACCAATTAACCAAATCCTGTACAGTGCGAGTGTTACAGCATTCTTGATCATGTCTAGAGAGCAATCTAATTTTACAGTTGTATGACAGAACCATGCATGGCTAAACCACCCGTGCCTTAACAACGCGGTTGGAACAATAAATACGTCCAAGCAACACATTCCTTTACCACGCAAGTATTTACAAGGGCTTGCCTTAGGGAACGCTCTGGACTTTAGAACAGTAACAATTCTATTCCAACTCCAGTATGGGAAAGCGTTGGACTTTGAAGTCCAATGCCGCCTTACCTAAGGTATGTTGTCATAAGGACATGCGTGGTTAAGGCGCATTAGTTGGTCCAATCATGCTACAAAGGCAACGATTGGTCCGGCTTTCGTCATTATTGCTGTTTCCCTGATTTTATATTTGATGGCAAGACAAGATGCTTAGCAAATTACTCTATTTACTCATGAGTAGACTGTGTCTCTTTTCCAGCAAGTCAACTGTTACAGCAGTACATACGGATATTGCAATAGATGTGCAAATACACTCTGGAATGCTTATTGGAGGTGCAACTAGAAGGCCTTTATTGTCCTCAGGTTTTATTCCCATAACTGAAACTCTTTGTTTCTTCCAAACAACCTCTAATGCTCTCATAAACCTCACCTGATATTCTCCAGAAATCTGATTCTGTAAGTAACCACCCAGAGACAGTAACACCCTAGTTGTGCCTCTTCCCAGATTGTGCTAAATGTTTTGTCCACTGGCACACCTACTACAGAATCCAAGAAGCCTCTTTTCACCATCTGCCTCATTCCCTGATCTGTAGCATGCTTCTATACTCTTTTGTCTTTCCCCACCAATCTTCCGACGCGGAGACCAATTCTCGTAGGTGGTTGCGCACGAAGACTAGGTTTGCTATTCTACCAAATGCCACAATTAAGACAGAGGGTTTTCATTGTTGGTGCTGGGACGACAAGTCCTTTTTTTGAGTGTTCTCAAATCAATATTCTGTTCTTGGATTAAGTAATTTTACAGTTTGAAGACACTTAAAGCTTCTATGTAAACAGCAAGTATGAGAGCTTCACTCTACCTGGTATTTGTCTGGCTCTAATACATTTATACTCCTAATTATACTCTAGACTGATCACTTACGGCTAATTCCATCAATAATCTAGGATTTCTTGAAGTGTGCAAATTCAGGTAATTTCCTAATACTCAAATATTGTCATCATTTGCAGTACAGTGTCCCCAACAACCCTCTAGAGGACCCATTTCAACAGGCCTATGATTCTTTAAACAAAAGCGTCATCTTTGCTAGGCAGACTAGACTGTTGTCCCCAATTTCTATATGATTCTAGGCTCTGGTGCTTTAAGTGACAACACTGAAAGGCAGTTCAGCGCACATTCACCAGTGTCTTGGTGACTCTTATGGTCCCTTGGCATAAATCTAGGACTAATATCTCTCCAGGATTCATTTTAGTGGTGGGACTAGACAACATTTCAGGTGCTCCCTAACCATGTGTTCCTTTTACCTGGTCAGTCTCCGTGCCCGCCTCAAGAAGACTCTGTTGGATGGCAAACTGCAATAGGTCATCATCTTCATCTCTCATTGGTTCACTTCTACCAGCGCCCAATGTGGCATATCCCTCTGGCACCTCGAAGACTGAGGGATCCACCTGACATGGGAAGGGGGACACGGAAGCTCCTACAAGGTTTAAGAGAGGTGGAAAAAAGTCACACATACCTGCAAAGGAACAGCATCTTAGGTTACATGTTACCAAAGACAAATACATTTACTAAAAATATATGGCAGAACCTCTTACTGCCTTCTTCAAAACAAGTACCCAAAGACACCTCACTATTACTCAATGCATTTGGTTTAGCTCTAGAGATGACAGAGCAGGTCATCCCAAGGGTGTAGTTTGTTACTGGATAATGTTTCCATTTACCGAACTTGTAAAGTTGGCACCAGACCTGTGGGTGGAGGATGTCTGAGGTTAGATAGACAGGGGCAGGTTTGCCGTGTTATCCAGATGCTTGTTTCCTGAATTGATGTACAGTTTGTTCCCAACCAGTATTGCTGCTGGTCCCTTTATCATCTGGTATATTATCAGAGTAGATTTTAGAGATAGCATTGCATGGAATGCTGGTACAGCCTGCCACTGCTCTCCGGTGTCTGTTATTGGACTCCTACAGGGGTACTGCTTACCAGGGTTACTAGCAGCGCATTCCTGCATCTGAGGCAGGATATGTGGTTTTAATAACTGAGCTGCCAGCTTTGGATTGCTGAGTCCAGAGTTCTAATGCCGGCTCTGGTTCTTGAATAACATTCTATGATTCTGTGTGTCTAAAGTTGTACTGAATATAGGTAGAGCCTACTGCTTTGTAACCTACGGGTGATAGCAATAGGCTATTAACTTAGAAAACACAATGAGTGCCTACAGTGCTAGTGAGGGGTGCTACTTCCTCCTTTCCTCACAGAAGGGGTTTTTCTTTAAACTATACAAGGAGGGCCTAAGCCTGTACTCCTAGGATGCAATGTTGAAAAGACTACTACTTTGGCTGGTTGATAGCTCTCCAGGATTCCCTTTAGCGGAAGGACTAGCTAAAGCTTCGGTTGGGTGCTGCTTACCTAGGTTACCTGTGGATCCCCCCTCCTCAGTGCCACTGCTGCTGCCAAGGCTGTCGGCACTAGGGGATTGGCTCGGGGCCCTTTCATTGGCTTGCACACTGCTGATAGGCTCATCACAGCCACACAAATTACTGAAGGTGATACGGGCATTCAACACGTGAAATAGAGGGATTTCTGCAAAAAGAGATAGAGCCAGGGATCAGCACAAGACAACAGAAGCCAGAACAAAGCCAACATTAAAATTAATTAGAAGGAAATGAATTTTTACAGCACAGCCAACCAAGCTTCCCATTCTACTCACCAGAGGTTAAGCAACGTACGTCAAGTACACTGGAAGGAAAGTGGGCTCACTTCTGCTCTCAAATAGTGGAACAGTCTCTGTCCACATCACGATCAGAGCAATCTCTGTCCAGCTGAACAATCTTGAACTGCCTGTGTCCTGCTCACCACGATTCGAGCAAACTCTGTCCAGCTGAACAATCTTGAACCGTTTCTGTCTTGCTCACCATGATTAGAGCAATTTCTGTCCTCCTGAACAATCTTGGAGCAGTCTCTGTTCTAACTGGGGTGGAATAGCATCTGCCTTACTCATAAAGAAGACCACTCTCTCCATGCTGCTCACTAAGCATATCTGCCTATTAAGGATGGAGTGGTGAATATTCTTAATTGCCAAGAGTGGATAGTTGTCTATCCTGATCACTTACAGTAGAATGGTCTCTGCATGATAGAATCTGTCAGGTACAGAGTGGTGTCAGTCCCTCTCAGCTCGAGAGAGTCTATTACGTGCTAACCAGGGTGGAGCAGTAGGTTATGCTTAATAGTTGGGCTGTAGGAAGGTGGTGTCTGACCTGCTGACCAGTGGCATCGGCTCTTGCCTATCACTACCCACCTTCTTTTTCATTTCTCTTCATGTCAACATTTTCTTCGATTAGCCACCCTTAGTCTTCTCCTCCTTTAAACCCCTCTCTGCAATTCCATTTTCTCTTTTCTCATAAAATGCTCTTCTCTGATCCTCTGCTCTATCCCTCAAGTCCCGAGCACATTCTTCATTTCACTATTTATTAAATGCAATCACCACTCTTAGCAAACTTGGTGCTAAATGAAGTTGGTCTAATGGTTTTGCTCCCTTTCCTTTTATTCACTGCACCACTTTCATCTAAAGGCAGTCAGATAATGCAAAGCTTTCAGCTGGTTCCTACATTGATCAAGGAATCATCTCACAATTTTGAGGCATACTGTTCCACAGTTAAGCCTCAGCCACTGAAAAGGGTCTGCCACCCAAGGACGCTCGAAAACATTCAATAGTTTAGCCTTTTCCGACCTCAGACTGCGGCTTAGATTATAGAATACATTTTTGTTTTTGGTCAATGATTGCATTGTGGCCCCTACAGTGCTCTATCAACCAGACCTATTGCTTTAAATGTTATTCGTTAATCAGCTAGTAGCCAATGATGTTTAGCCAACACTGGGGAATATAGAATCATGCTTCCGAACATAAAAACGTATTTGAACCTCATACTCTGAATCCTGTGCAGTCGTTTAATCATTCTTGCTGGTAGCTCGTGATTAAGCTCATTGCAGTAGATCAGACTTGCTGAAACATCCACATTCATAGCTTGAATTCTTTGCTCACGATAAAGATGTGAATTATATGTTTCAATAAACTAGACTGTAAGAAACATCTTTACCACAGAAACCACTGCCGGTGCCATTGTTAAACCGGAGCTAAGCATTGAACTCAGAGGTTTTACATTTTGGGACAAACTGGGTCCTGGCCCAATCGAGAAGGAAAGAATGTTTGGTTGCAGAATCTATTTGTCTAAATGGGCACAGACTTGCAGTCTTTCCTCCATTTAATTGAATGTGGCTCTGTGTCATTATTCCTGCATGTTTAATATGCAATCAATAAGTCTGCCATTCTATTTACCCAGCATCCTCTCTCCCAGTCCACCCACTCACTTCTCCGACTGGCTCTCCTCACCTCCACCTAGCCAGACTCCCTTCTTCTCCATCTTCCTTTTTAAACTCTTTGTTGTGCTTCCTCAACTCTTATCCTATAACCTCTCAAGTCATAACTGACATTCAAATGTCACAACTTCATCTCTCAGCCATAGTGTGCAATTTCCTGTTTCTCAGTCACCTCTTTGCCCCTCTCAATGGCCATTCTTTCACACCTTCTATTGCCCAAACACCCCCTGTGCCCTCTATTACCAATCTTGACTGGAAATCCTGGTGGCAGCCGCAGCATGATGAAGTCCCGGAGCTTTGCAAAGTGGGCATTGCTGATCGCCATGAGGTCAATGATGGGGGTCACCTGCTCGACCAGGGAAAGGGGGTGATCCTCACAGAGCCAGAGCGTCGCCTTGAACCTGCCAGTAAGAGTCATAATCAAGGCACAGCATGAAAAGGTGCATCTCTCTTGTCAAGCAGCAGACGGTATCCATAACATCACATCACAATCCTAAAGACGCAGAGTCAGGGAGCAGTGGGGTCTGGGCAGGGCAATAACAAGCACTACCTTTGTCCCCCAAAAGCAAAAAATAGCCATAAAAAAACCACCAGCACTTGAGAGGAGAAGTACGGTGCAGTATGGACAAACAGCATCCTTTTCAGTGGACAGCACAGGGTATCAACAAACGCCATCACCGGAGAGGCGTAGTATGATGCAGTATGGACAAAAAGCAACCTTGTCAGGAGACAGCACAGAGTATCAACAATAAAACACCATCACTTGAGTGGCGAAGTAATGTTATGTTAAAATGATTTGTTAAGCGCACATACACCAAACGGTTTCTTGGCGCTGAGCCGAAGCAGTTACAGACACTAGACGATTAATTCAGTTATAAACCTGGGAGAATAGCCATGTCTTAAGTAATTTCCTGAACTGAGTGTAGGAGGTGGCCAATCGTAGTTCAGGAGGGAGAGAATTCCAGAATTGAGGTGCCAAGGTCGAGAATCTGAGGTCCCCATGTTTTTTACGTTTAAACGAGCTGGAGATCAGTAGGTTTTTATTTGAAGAGCTTAAGTCGCGGGAGGGAGCATACCGCTGTATTTTTGGGGCGATGAAGGCTGGACCACAACCCGAGAGGGCTTTGTAGATGGTGCAGCCCAACTTAAAGAGGCAGCGTTGGGCCACCGGGAGCCAATGGAGGCTCTTCAATAAAGGTCTCACGTGATGGTGCTTGGGTTGACCATAAATAAGTCTGGCCGCTTGATTCGGAGACAATTGAAGTCGGCGTAGTTGGTATGCAAGAATACCAACATACAAAGAGTTTGCGTAATCGATACGCGACATTACCAGTGCAAGGATGACTTGAATCAGAGCCTCAGTGGTTAACAATCTGCTGATTTTCCGGATTCTCCGCAGATGAAAGAAATAAACAGACCACTGAGCTCATCTGGGCCTTCATAGTGAGATCATCACTAATCATGATTCCCAAACTTTTCCAAAAATAAATGCCCCGGCATGTATCAAATGATGTGTATGCAAGTATAGAGTTTGTCAAAGCAAAACGCCAGCCGACAAGTGTTTCGTCAACACGTAGTTACCTGTGGATCTTCAGGGCTGAATCAGCGCTAGTAGTACGTGATCGAAAGACCGGTGATAATTCTGACCCAGTAAACGGGTATTAATGCAAGGGAAAGGTGAGTTGATAGGTAAGATCAGGAAAAACACGGGCGGGTGCGTCCGTGATTGGCAGGGCCTGTAAAAGCAAGGTCCAGCGAGTATGCGTCTCGTCGCGGATTTAATACATGGAACTACCGGTGTCGATCTCTTTTGATTTCTGTACCAAATTTAACAGCGCAACTGTAATAATTGTATCCCTATACGTGTTCCCGGGCATTTGGTTTTGAATTTGTTTGTGTGGGTTTCTTGGCCTACACTGTATACAGGGGTTTACGGGTCCTTCCCTGACCTGGTTGCACCGTGAAACTTTTGCTCTTCATTTACGCATCGTACCATAACGTTAATCTGCTCGAGCCCATTATCCTGCTTTTCGAAAACCCTTCGCAGAAAGCATACATTCCCAAACTTTTGACCGAGCTCACAGGGGAAGGGGGACACCCTAGTAATGGAGGCCAAAAGTTAGAATTCCACGGATTGCATGAGCCACCAGTAAAAATAAGCTCAGTTTTATCAGGATTTAATTTGAGCTGGTTGGCATTCATACAATTACTAATAACATTCATTGTGGATTGAAAACTAGCCATCGTTGATGGGGATGCATTGATCTTGAACACTAGCTGAAGATCATCCACATAGTTGAAAGTTACGACCTCTCTCTTTCGGAGGGCCAGAATCAGGGGAAAAATGTACAAATTAAACAAGAGAGGTGAGAGGGAAGAGCCCTGTGGGACCCCGCAAGTCAGTCTTCTCTTCTCAGCACAGCGTATCAACAATAAAACACCATCACTTGAGAGGTGAAGTATGGTGCAGTATGAACAAACAGCAACCTTGTCAGGAGACAGCACAGCATATCAACAATAATACACCATCACCTGAGAAAGGAGCCAGGGATCATCAAGTGCTAGCAGCCTTTAAGCCCTGCAAGAGCAGGAGTCAGCACAAACCACCATGATCTTAGAAGCAGGATCTGGCAATGTGTAGGAAGCTGGCTCTTTAAAGAATATATAAAAATGAGAATGTATTGTTTAAAGAGTCCAGGGGTTCCCTTATGAGTGGGGCTTGCTACAGCAAGCCCAAGGTGCTTTTCTAGGGGGTTGTGTGGTGAAGAAACTTTAGGCTTATCATAGTGGAGTGCAAGACATCTGAAAATACACAAAATAGTCAATAGGTAAGACACACGACTCAAGAAGGAGATCCACACCAATTTATGAAAATGACCCATATCGTTATATATGCTTTGGCACAAGAAACAATTTATTCAGGTAAGTACGTTTTTTAATAAAAATATTTTAGAGTTCAGAAAGTGCAATGGAGGCTGCAATATTATCCTATGGGAGAAAAAGTCAATGCGGTAGTTGGTTATATTACAGCGACTTACAGGACCAATTCCAGAAGTTAATGTCAGTAGTGGGCAAGGTCCAAAGCAGCACCATGTGCAAAACAGCGTTTGGTGCCCAATGTTACTCTATGGGGATTGGTCTTCACAGAAAGAGGCTGCAGGCATGGACTGGGAGGCCAGTTGGGCTAAACCAACAGGGGGGAGGAGGGGGGTGGAACACGGGGAGAGGCCTTCCAATGCTCAGGGTTGTAGGGATATCGTCATTCCTCTTCTCCACAGCCTAGGGGGCGACAGGTGCAGAGGTGTCCTTGAGCATCAGGTTTTTCTTACTAAGAGCAGGTACGGTAGAGGGGGCCTGCGTGCAGAGGGTTCAGGCGATGTCTGGGAGTCCACAAGAGTTGTCATCACACCGAACTCGGTCTCTGAAGGGCTAGGGGACCACGCAGACATGGTTGGCTCACTTCAACTCGGGCTTTGAGCAACGGGTGCAGTGGTGCTTCAGACGTCGGGGGTCTGCAGTCATGGAATTCTTCAGGTGTCTTTGGATGCTTGCAGAATGCAGGGAAGCAGGTCCGCTGCTTCTTGGGTGGTCTCGGTTTCTGGTGAAGCGCTGGCAGGTTTACCTGGGTTTGGGGGCTCAGCAGCTGCAGGACAGTTGACATTTGGTGCAATTGGCGAAGGCAGCAGGGTTGGCGCAAAGTCAGTTGCAGGATCTTCTGTTCTTGCAGGATGAGACTCTTCACGACCTTCTTAATCTTTCCGGTCGGCAAGATCTGCTATTCTGGTGCCAGGGCCTCTCCAGAATACTGAATTTAGGTGTGTAAGGGGAGTGTAGGGTAGTAGTCAATGGGCTACTGACCCTTGGGGTCACTACGCCACCTATTTGACCACCCTGTCCCAGAATTCCTACGTATACCATCACAAAGATGGCTACTTCTGAAAAGTTGTGTCCACCTCAGTTTAACCCACCTTAGGGGTCGTACTAACCTCAGGCCCTGGGCCCAGGCCAGGGGTACACATTTACTAGGGACTTAGAGGGTGCTAAAGGTTTTGCAAATTGGGGAAATCAATTGTACAGTTTTGGGAAAGAGCTCTGACAATGTGGACCTAGTTAGCAGGAATCCAGTGCATTACCAGTCAAAACCACATTTACCAATCAAAAAGTGGGGGTGACCATGTAAAAAAAATAATTAAAAAATGGCACTTTCCTACACCAGCCTGACGGAGAATGGCACAGGCATGTGAATAATTCAAAGATCCAGTGCTGGAGAACTGGGCCTCCCTTTACAACTGGTCAACATGCAAAGGGAATCTGAGGTCAAGTCATCATCCAGTGACACCGATCAAATTGCCTTTTGCAAATCCTTAAAAACCTGGTGTGTCAGCATGTACTTGACTCGCAGTCCTACCTAGTAGTCAGTGCCAGGATTGCTTAGCTGGCATTTGAGCTCTTAACACATCATATGAATTAAACTAAAGTATGGGACAGTTTCCCAGCGCAGATTCTGGCCTCTTGACAGGGCTCCTCTCCCATTAAAATGGGGTAGATTCAAAACACAGTCCTGGGGCTCCTTTCATATCAGAGAGGGTGGAGCAGATTCATAAGCGAATGCCGGGTTTCTTTCACATCTGAAAATAAGCAAGATTAATACAACACCTTA
The DNA here is from genome assembly GCF_964204655.1 of Triturus cristatus. Taxonomy (NCBI): domain Eukaryota; kingdom Metazoa; phylum Chordata; class Amphibia; order Caudata; family Salamandridae; genus Triturus; species Triturus cristatus. The sequence goes on along the minus strand of NC_140585.1, from coordinate 72,100,416 downwards.
CTGTGTCCCTCAGCTCAGTCTCAAAATTTGGAAGATTTCTAGCCTCACCTTGGGCATGTTCAGCAGGGAATGGGGTAAGTCAAGCACAGACATTTGGACATAGTGCCTTTCTGAAAGGGTAAAATCCATAGCAGAGCACAGGGGCTGCTCAGCTTTAAGGGTGAAGTTTATAGCAGATGTTTTAACCTCATACCACTAAGACAGGAGAGACACAGAATTGAGTCCTGCAACTAACCCATCTCCAAGGATAGGAGAGATGAATGGCACAGAATAGATCACTGCTCTTCCCATTGCCGAGACTGGTATAGATTCAAAGTACAGACCTTCATTCCTCCCACATCTGTATACAAATTGAGCAAAGCCCTGGGACCATACCATATGTGAAAAAGAAGAGAATTATAGCACAGCGCCGCAAGGTCACTAATCTCCCAGCATGCAACTCATAAGACCGACTGTAGTTCCTCACCTTTGAACCTTGGTGGACATTTCAATAGGTCGGCCGATGTTCCTGGTCTCCAGGTCAAAGTTCTCATCAAAGTACTCTTCCGGGGTGATGGCAGTGGGGTTGGTGGGAGTGGCAGGCTGAGGAAGAGAGGCCTGCGGGGGCAGGAGTAAGGGGGGAGACCGTAAGATAGGGAAAAGGGCAAGGCTGGAAAGGAAAAAGCAGAAAGGGAATCGTGGAAGGGAGAGGGGAGAAGATGAGAAAAGAATAATGAAATATTGTGGAGCGAGATGGAGAAGGGGAGGAGAACAAAAAGGAAGAGAGTGACAAATCATGGGAGAGTGAGGGAAAGATGGATACTGGGACAGATGAATGGAGCAAGAGGGGACTATGGAGACAAAGGGAGGCACATGACGTTAGACAGGCACAGAGAAGGACAAAGAGGGCCACATATGCAGAACATGGGGACAGAGAGTGGGAGAGACAGTAGGGGAAGACTTTTACAGTGAGGCACTGAAGGAAAGAGAAGGATGGGGGATAGATGAAGAGACTGGTTGTGCAAGAAACAGAAGGAGAGATTGATAGCTGCTGCACAAAGACACAGATCAAAAACAAATACATTCTGGTAGAGTAGCAGGTTTGGCTGGGGGCAGACTGACAGCCAGATGTAGGCTGTACTCACCCCATTCTGTACAGAGTGCTGCTGAGCGATTCCTAGGAAGGACTGGAAAGGTGTCTTGGATCCTGTAAATGGGAAAAGACGCTATTAGGAGGGAGAAAGGACAGCAGACAAGGAAATGGAGGATATCATAAAAAACAGAAGGGGGAGGGTGTATATGGAGAAGCAAGAGGAGAGGAAGGAGCAGAGAAACAGATGAGGGTGCATGAGAAACCAAGGTAATGCGAGTGCAGGAGAAAGTTGAGAGGATGGAGGAAAAATGGTGAGCAGAAAGCAAAAAGGTGACTTGGGAGCTAAAACCGGAGTCAGGATAAAGAAAAAACATAAGGCAGCAGAAGAAACTGAGAATAGCAGGAAGCAAGAGAAACACAAGAGGGGAAACAAAGAAAAGTAAAGAGTTGGGTGCAGAAGAGAAAGGAGCAGGATAAAGAAGAAAAGGAGTCACATGACCAACGGGGAAAAAAGAAAGGACAGGATATTCAGGAACTGGAGGTGATATCAGGATAAACAGGGTTGAGAGTAAAAAGCAAAGAGCAGGGATATGAGAAGGCATGAGAAATTAAGAAAAAAGTAATGTTAAAAGAGCAGAGAAGGACATACAAAGGTCGAACTGTAAAAAGGAGGCAAAAATTTGTAACAATAGGGAAAAAAATGTGTGCCAGGGAGCTGGAACAAGAAGTGAAAAGGGTGATGAGGGAGAGCAAAGAGACAGCATATGAGCTTGAGGTGTAGGTCCACAAATGGAACATGAGATGTTAAGAGGGAGAAGGTAGTGAGAAAGAGGTGAGATGAAGTTGAAAGGAAGGATACATAGTGACAGGAACAGCGTCTCACACTTGACATTGCCTTTGGGTCTTTTATTGCACACATTGCAGCTAAGAAAATACACCACTCAGTCCAATCTAAACAACAGTTACTGCACCCTGGCCCAAAATCCAGTACTGAGCAGTTATGATGGCAGGCATGAGCAGATTGTGCACAATTTTACTCTTCAAAACCCAATTCCATTGATAGGATTCTAATTTAAAAAAATACCGTCCTCCCCAAGTGCAGCATGTTGTGCACTTGGATCTACCTCGATGACTCACACGTGTGTGATCAGCCCAGTCGATAGACACTGTGCGGCTCTAAGCAGGAATGGAGGAAGCACTGGGCAAAATGACGCTCTGTCCCGCACAGGAAAGTTGATCCATCTTGCTGCATGCTTAAGGAAAAGTGTGCACCACGTTTCAGGTGCATGCGGAGATTGTATTGACTGCCCGCTGTGGAACATATCGCATTAAATGGTCTCACCCGCTACGGGTTGCAAGGCAGCCCCCACCCCTTTAATACTTTTATTTAGAAATGTCAGATAGCCAGTGGCTCGCTTCAGTGAGAGCTGCAGAGCATGAAGAATATTTCTGTGATGGTCCTCAAGAGCACACTGCTACTGAAAAGAATCAGTTCTAATCATCTCTCACTCAACATCACAACTAAATCTTTGAACTACAAGACCATTAGTGAGTCAACCAACAAAACCAAGCCCTCTATGATGCTGTCAAACGCTGCACCAATCCGCTCCTGAAACCCACAGTCTCAGCTTAATTCAACAAATGGAACGAAATTAACAACTTATTCACACGTCGACAAAACCAGATCCAACATCATAACGACTTTCACTGCCCACTCACTTCCTGCTATCCCCTCATCAGCAAGTAGATTACCATAACCCAGTCTCACACATGGATCACTTCAAAGTCCTGAACAGACAAGGCAAACTCCCATGAAGATCGACGACACTGTCCCCCGACTAAAGAAACTATCCAGGACCCAGCTGACCTCACCAACGTCTGCCTTATTACCCACCTTCAATACACTAGGGAACGCTCTGAGAAGGCAGCAGCCAACCAGCAACAGGACTACTAATCATGCTACAGAACACGCTGCAGAACTGTGACAGCCACTCTCCCATGCCGTGAATGCCACCTTCACCCTGAGTAATAGGAACAACTCTCGCCTCGCGGTATGGAAACACTGGACAGAGTGACGGAGACCCTAGATGCTAGAGCCTGGGAGGCAGAGCCAGAGCTTGAGCTGCAGGCATCGGAGCTGGAACAGGGAATGATTACCACTGCCGCTGGATTCGCAGAGTTTGCCTGGACCAGACCGCCTGAGTGGTAGGCGGCGGCGGGTGGTGGAATAACGCGGAGGTGCGTGACAGAGTCCCGCTGAGTTCAGGACTGCCTTGGCCGGGTGGAACACCAGATGCATTGTACTGTAAGCAAGTAAGGCAGCTGGTCAGCAAGTTTGAGTGGACATTTGGGTGAGTGCAGGCGCTGACAGTCAGCAGCTGCGGAGTGTGTGCCACAGGCAGCCTGCGTAGGCGGCCCGGCTAGTACTGAGTGTGACTTGCAGGCCTGCCTGGAAGGCCCCACTCGCTCTGGTCATACTGCCTGAAACACCTAAGCTGCACCTAAGTAGGAAGGACGCCGTCACCAAAGCACGCAGCCAGGTCTCACAGGCTCGCTTCCCACCGCTGAATGATGCTCCTGCCGGCCTGAGACGGTATGTTTGTCGGCAGGGCCTGATTAGATCTTCTACCAGCTTTAGCCGCTTTTTGACCACCGCCTGAGTCATTTGGGTGGTGAGTGGAGTGAGAGCAGAGAAAAAAGCATGGAGAGCTGAGAAAGAGGCACAACATCAGAAGAAGTGTGGTGTGGTTTAGCAGTAGGGGGGAGCAGGCAGCTGCAGAAGGAGGCAAGGATTAGTGCCAAGCTGGCCCCAGGTGTGAGCGGAAGCGGCAGGCTGGTGCGGCTTGCTTTACCTGTAGAGACCCGTGGAGTCCCTGTGCTGTCCTGAGTTTTGGAACCATGCTGCTCTGCTGTGGTTTTGCAGTATGTATGTATATGTATGATCTTGTGATCAAGGGCCTGAAGGCTCGAAACGCGTAATGGCTGTGCTTTGGAGCAGACAATTGTGGTCCGAGCTCCTGTCTGCAGCGGCGAAAGCGAGTGCGAGAAGAGGAGTTGAAGAGATATATATATATATATATATATATATATATATATATCTCTTCAACTCCTCTTCTCGCACTCGCTTTCGCCGCTGCAGACAGGAGCTCGGACCACAATTGTCTATATATATATAGTTTTTCAAATCCTGATAATTAAATCTTACTATAATACACTTGCTACATCACAATTGCCCCTTTACTCCCACCTCCAGTTTTCCAACATCATCCTTGGGGGGGGGGGTGGTTTACAGAGTTTCTGGAGCTTTGGGTTTTGGAGCTCTGCTTATCCAGTTCCCCCATTGCCTCAGTCTACTTACTGAACCTTGTGTAGGTCTGGGACTGGGAAAGGAAAGTGCTCCGGCAGGTCCATAACAGAAGTATGGCTGTGGTGAGGTGTGTTTCCTTGTTGTTGTCTTCTTGAGGTAAAATTTCAACATGAGATCAGGCCGCCCAAGGGATTCACTACATCCTTTATTACAAGCTCAACCACAAAAAAGGCGGAAGACTGCGAAGAAGACCCTAACCTGTTCCCAAAAGGATACATTACTTGGTAATGGGATGGAACTTAAGGAATCGCCGCCCATATTAGGGCAACATCAAGTATGGACCATGTGTCACCCTGGCCAAGCATCTAACCAGTCAACTACTTCGGGACTCAGTTCTCTCAGCCCAGTATCATGGAGTATTTTAAACAATCAGACAACACCCAACAAGAGGATGGGGTGTCTTTATCTACACCTTCTCTAGCAAACAAATGCTCACCGATAGTCCAGTCTGTATGCAATGGTGCACTATCTCAGGGTGACAAAATGAGAGAAAGCTTGCAACAGTCTGTTGATACTACTACTTTACGTTTAAATGCAATTGCTGTAAAAAAATACCTCATATGAAAGGGGGCATTCTCATGTAATAGTTGCTAAAGCCCAAGTCCATTTCGGGCCTGCCACAAAAGACCCATGTTTTACAGGTGGAAGACAAAGCCCGGGTAATAACCAACTGTTTCAGGGACCCAAGTGAATGTGATGTCTCTGTTATTTGTCTGAGCGACGTTCATCTTAAACCTAGCTTTCTTAAATCCCCCATGTCTATGTCTAAGAGTGACAGTGTCTGCGAGAGTCTAGGAGAATCCATAATTTAGTCACCAACTAGCAAAAATGGCATAAATCCATTTAGCTGCGGAATGTGTGACTGTGAACAAGTTCCTGATTCCCACCCAACTTTAAGCCCTCAAAAGGTTAAACTCACAAGCTCCGATCAGGGGCTAAAGAATTCAGTTCAAGTAGATACCTCCTTGAACTCTGCAGACCCCTCATTCTTGGACAAATATGATTTTCCTATTTTAGAAGAAGAGTGCCCCCCTAATCACCAAAGTACAGATAACAATGGAGTGTGGCTAAATCTGTTGAATACAATGGATGCAATAACAGCGTTAAATTTTCACTCCACCAAACTCGATATACAGGTGGAACTATTAAATACTATAGCAGTTTATGTGGAGGGTAGACAACACAAAATTACACTATTTAACCAACTTGGTGGTAAGAGCCCAGTCTGATGTTAACAATCAACTAATCAAATGCATGTGTTAACATATTTTAGCTAATGTATCTGAACTCCAGACGATAGTAGGGTCTCATCTAATTAGTTAAGAAACAAGCTGTGCAACCAAACTCAGAACTATCCTTAACTTGCCATAACGAACCAGAATTGGAAGTATCAAGTGTGAGCACAAAGTTCCAACAGACTCAGCGAGATGTTATCCCTGATATAATTAGAGGGGGATGTTGGGAAGTCAGAAGTAGGTTTGGGACCCGCTATTGCAAAAGATGAAAGCCCTGTTTTGCAAGGACACGTTAATGTAGAGAGGCCAGGTTACCAATTCCACAGACTCAGGGGATAGCTTTAGTGGTGCTCCCCTATTGTTAAAAAGGGCCAGCAAAAGGTTGTGTAAGGCTAGGAATAAAACCAAGAAAACCATTGTCTCAGTGGCCAAATCTAGGGACTGCTATCCTATTTTTAAGCCAGCTAGTCAGAATTCACAAGGGCAGTATAGTTCCCATAAGGATGCAGAATCTCCCTCTGATTCGGAGTCAAATTATATGAACCTTGAATTGAAAAGCAAGGTACAGCACCCGTTAAGGGGTAGTATAAAAAACATTAAAAATATTTTTTTTAAAAGAGTATTTGACTGCTGCCGATAAGGCGGCTTCTGACAATGGGGCAGTGTCTAAGCAAGACAGTAGGTCTCTGACTCGAAGTGAGAGTAAGCAGTCACGGAAAGGTTATTAGAGAAATAGCTTGTCATCCACAATCCATGACTGAATCAATAGTACATAATGAGGCTACGCTCCTGCCTCAAGACCATGTAATTTAGGTCATGCACGGGGCATGCCGAGCTGACACGAAAAAGGCCCTGTGTCACTCAGAGTTCACCACCTTCTGGAGAACACCAAATAAATTATTTAGCCAATGATAGCAAACAACTAAATCTCCATGGGTTATGCTGGGAAACAAAACTTCTAATAATGCTAAATTAGTTTTTCACCCATTATATGAATCCAGGGGCATTCATGATAGTCTTAATCAAAGCCTAATTCTAAAACTTATTTCAACCATCAGTTGGGTTAACTGTATGACACGAAGGAATGAAGTTGATACGTGCCTGTGAATAGGCCTGGATGGGCAATTCCTGTGCAAATGAAAAATGCTTGAAAAGATAAAACATTGTATCTTTGACGTGACGGACAAAAATGGACTAATATGAAAAATAAATGGGATTAATTTTGATAACTTTATCGAGTACGTGCTTATGTGGTTCACAAACGTGTATCAGGCTGTGCAACTCTTTTGACACGCATATGAGCGTGCCATATATTTTGATGAGATATTGCATGGCGCTAAAGGAATGGAGCGCTTCAAGAGTGCATGCACGCCAAAATTGATTAACTTGATTTACACAATATTTTGGATAAAAGAAGGGTGTGCTTCAGGCCTCTGCGATTATGATACAACAAATGATTAACACTGTCCTCTGATAAAGCCTTACTGCTCGCCCACACTACCACAAATAGAGAGTAAGATGCTATCCTCTTTTACCTCTGCCTACCTTTGTGAATCCACTGGACTCTGTGCACACGATACCTCACTTTGGTATTATATATATACAGAGCCAGCTTCCTACAGCGACGGGCTCATTGAATAAATCACCTTGTTACACAGGTCTGCTAATTATTATTATTTTTTTTTATTAGCATTTGCATAAACATTACATACAGAGGCACATTTGGAGTTACTATTGGTGCATAACTACACAAGGCAGGAGCGCCCAGCCACAGCCCAGGTGGGCCCCCGAGCTCGTGGACCCGTGGGGTTGCGTGATGCTACGCTTTGTAAGCTGCAGACAGACGTCCGGGGTCTGAGTCTGGGCATGCCCCACCAATGCGCATGGCGGTCACTGCGCCGCATTAGAGCCATGTAGTGTGTCTATTCCCCTGTGAGGTGTATCATCAAGCTATGGGGTTGCAGCCATGAGTTACACAGGTCTGCTAATTACTTATACTCTAAAAGGAGTGCATACCCATGAATTGCTGAAAACAAAATGCAACTGGAGGAGTGAACTTGGATTCCAGCAACCCTTGCAAATGTGCCTCCAGGAGATGAGACCTGAACTTTTCATATGTGCAAATGGTAAAGATTTGCACCTGAGGATTTGTTCCTGGAATGTGCACGGGCTGGCCCGTTTGTTGGCCAATAGAGATACTAATTCTGTAGTAAGGAATCCCTTAATACGTACATACATTGTTAAGTTAGCATAACCACGTTAGATGTTAGAGAGCCATCTTGCTGCTTTTGCGCACGACACTGCATCTACATGTTATTGTTTAAACAAACTGCTGGCTCGCGCTTTGCCTCACATGAGAGCAATCTGTTGTTACCATCCCGAGCTCTGCGCAGCGACCTTGATCTGTACATGGTGTAACAAGAACAGTCTGGGTCGTTAGACAATGCATGTTTTCCACTCTAGGTTGATCGACTCACTATTTAGCCATAACATACAGGCAGCTGCGAATACCTGAAAGTTGGTGCTTTTAATATTGCAGACATCATGTTTAATATTCAGACCGAAGACGAGCCTTCCTGCGAGAAGACTTCTGATGCTCCTGTGATGTGATTTCACTAAGCTGATCTTTGAGGTATGGGGTCCCCCATGCAAGCCTAAGAGACCTTCTATTAGCATAATAATAATATTAGCTTCTTAGTAAAGGGAAGGTGGTAGTATCCACTGTCATTTATAACATGATCACTCCTTTTATATTCTATGGTATTGTAACGATGCTGATGGTTTTAATTATAATCATTTGTCTGCTTGTATTAGCCAAAGTACTGCCTCTTAGGACACGTGGTCTATAAAATAAACTCTTTTTATTTTCACCGTGTCTGTTTATTCTTGTTGTGGACTGATGTGAGAATAATATACGAACAGGTATTTACGATTCCCACCATTCCTGAGAGTACACTGAGTCGCTTGTTCTGGGTTGTCTTTTCATTGGGACCGCCGAGCTGAACCTCGGATAACGAATGGGACACTTATGCTAGCCGGATACTGGGTTCTGAGGTGAGTTTCTGGTACACCACAATTCACTGAGGTCCTGGGGTTCTACGCATAGTTCTGCGTATAAGCAGAATCCCTGCAACATGGCGCACCTAACGTTTGGTCTATGAGTTGAAACGCCTTAGTAGTGCTTATATTAGTCCACAGCACCCTCATTCTTGTTTCCGGATAACAAGTCTGCCGGATTTAAACCTACCTATTTCTGTTGATATAGGTTTCTTCAAGCTTGATCATTAAAAAGGTTATAGAACCCTTGTGCTACTGATTACTTCGAGTGTAGCTTGTCCTTATGGCGGTCGATATAGCGGCGCACAGTCGGGCACCTCTGAGACGTCATTTGACGCAGTATGGGGTGCCGGACACTGGTATGAGCGTAATCTTTGTGGTAGGAGCCGATGCGGCTCATCCTTTTGAGTTGTTTTACTCTTGGGTGACGTTTCCGGCGGTGAGTGAGGACGATAACTCTTTTCATACTTACACTGCCACTGCCGTGCCAGCGAACTATACGCTGTATAGGACACAAGAAATACCAATATCTGCTTGGCAGCATCTTATTTGGTTTAATGGCGCCCTCCCCCATGCGGTTATACCGCCGAGAATGGGCCCTTTGTCAATTGCAGGGGCCACTTGGCCGGTACTAGCCGGATATACGCCTCATCCCCGTTACCTAACGGTGCCGGTGGCTGATCTGCGTGTACTGCACACTGCCCTTATTACAGTACATAGGGCTTTGGTACAGTACATGTCACGCAATGTGCAGGCGGGGGCACCTGCTGTTGCGGGGCAGCCTACTGACCACCACGCGGTGGTCATTAGTCCTGTTATGGTTAATTCTTTTATGGGCAAGCGCCCCCCAAATAGGGATGATTTCCCTTTTTGGCTTGCTGAAAAATTTGACCAAATAGAAGCGGTTTACCCGAATACATCTCCTGTGGAGAAACACAGGATCCTTACCATTAGTTTGCCTAAAGACTTGGTCCCCGACATTGATGATTGTGTAAACTGGGGCAAGGTCTTTGCGGCGACGTACTCGCAGTGCTTTGGCACTCCGTCTATGTCGGTACTGTCCTCCGTTATTAAACGTGTTCAAGATAACCACGGTGCGGAGTCTGCGATAGAATTAGGCATGCGGCTCCTCGGACAGTTTGACCTGGTGGCTACCATGGTAATGTGTAACCTTAAGGGTGATGCTATGCAATTCCAAGTTCGTAATGAACTGAAGAAGGTTGCTGATGAGGATAAGCCGCGGGAGTTCGCAAAAATAATCTCGACGGCATACAGAGATTTGGGTCGTAGCTCTTTAGGAGTTAAACCTGTTGTAAAAACTCCCGAAATTAAGCAGCAGGGTAAGGCAGACGCCTCTGGTAAGGATGACCGTCCAAACTTTCCGAAACAGAGTTGGCGGTCAAAACAACAGGGAAAGCAGCAGCAGAAACAGGGGTCTCGGCCTGCCTCTCCCGTTCAGTCCGGTAGTGAGCGCACTTATGATCTGCGTGATCGTGCTACTATTAAGTCTCCTGATAGATTTCAGGTTTCTGAACAACGTTCTCCTCGTTCTTCACAGGAAACATCGGCTTCACAGTCCGGTGGCGGAGGCGGTGGCAAAGGTCGGGGTGCTCCACAAACACGTGACCAACCCCGACAGACTGAAGGTAAAGGCAAGCAGGACGAATTTGCACGACAAAGACCCCCGTTTCAGAAGAAGGTGGCTGCTCTGACGGCAAGGTATGCCTCAGATAGTGCGGACACGGCTTCGGAACCGGACATGGGCGCTGACGCTACTGGACAGCGCAGCGGAAATTACCATAGTCCGTCAAGCTCTGCGTCCATTTCTGGCGGCGACAGCAACTGATACATTGGTTACTGTTGAGACAGCTGACACCAGCGTGGCTCCCCCTGACAGACTCTATGAAATAGTCTTACTAATTGAGGGTGACATACAACGTACAATAAAAGGGATTTTTTGGGATAATCTGACTACCACCTATGATATCCTCCTAGCGGAGGCAGATTGGCCCCCAGCTTTCATTTTAGACGCTCCTAGAGGGGAGGAGGTAATCCTCCCGTCCTTTGCGCACACAGTGGCTAAGGACCAGGCTGAAGTGTATGCTGAGGAGTGGGCACTGGCGCTAGCACCGGCATTGTATCGTACTCCGGTGGGATGGGACCGGTTGTCCCCCTGCCATGAGATTCCATTGCGGTCTATGCCCCAGCCACAGCCCCAATATCCTATGCGTCGTGAAGCTAGACCGCACGTCGCTGCAATCCTTGACCAATTGGAATATCAGGGTGTTATTGAAACTTGTGTGTCCCCTATGAATAACCCTTTATTCACAGTGACGAAGCCTGACGGGTCGTACCGTTTAGTTTTGGATTACCGGCACTTAAATTCGCATTGCCGGACCTGCGCGGTACAAAATACTCACAGCTCGGCTCTTGTCGACAGTCTCGTGCGTAAGAGATTTAAAACAACACTTGACATCTCCAATGGCTTTTTTAGCCATAACCTGTCCACACTGAGTAGCCAGTGGACGGCGTTTACTTCAGGCGGCAAACAGAAACAGTTCACAAGATTAGCCATGGGCTATAAAAACAGCCCTGGCGTCTTTGCCGCTCGCGTGGTCTCTCTCTTAGAAAGAATGGACCCCGACGCATACTCCTATGTTGACGATATCTACCTCACGGATGATGAGCTGATGCCACATCTGTCTCGAGTCGACAATATCATTACGGGTTTTGCGGAATATGGCTAAAAATTTAATTTTGCGAAGTCTCACATCGCGGAATATACAGTGTTGTTTTTGGGCTACGAGCTCAACAACGAAGGTAAGGGATTGGCTCCTCACTTTCTGGAGAAGTGCGCATGCCTGTGTGCTCCTATAACACTGAAAAAATTACAATCCTTGCTGGGCTTTCTGAATTTCGGACGTACGTATATTCCAGATTATGCCCAGCGTATCAAGCCGCTTTACGCCTTGGTACAACCTTCCTTTTCGAAGTCTAGCTGGCAGCTAGAACATTCTGCTATTCTACAGTCTTTAAAGGCTGATCTTCTTGCTTCACAATACTTACTGACGCGTGATAACCGCACTAACCTGGTAATAAGAATAGTACCAGGCGCAGTGGGTTTCACGTACTTGACGTTCAATGAGGGCGACACAGTCCCCATTGCGTATAAATCACACTTGTACACCTCTGCTGAGTTGCGTTTTTCCACTGTCGAGAAAGTTCTGACAGCAGTACAGATGGCGATCCTTAAAGAACGCGCACTATCACAAGGAAAACGCATACTGGTTGTGACACCGTATCCTGCCCTAGAGGCAGTGACAAAAGCAAGTGTACCAAATTCTAAAGCTTTGCATCCACGGTGGATACAATGGGCCACGACTCTGACATCACCAGATGTCACTTATATCTTTGACGCCTCTTTGCAGACTCAGGAGTACTTGCAGTATGAATTCGTTCATCCGGCTCCTCTGTCTTTGCGCCCGCTCGAAGAATACCATTGTGTCATATACACTGACGGCTCGGCGCAGCCGGCGATTGGATCGAAGCATGCCTATTCTGCGGCTTGCGCAATTGTCGTGGGTACATTCGTAAATGGTGAATTCCAATCTGATGCCGTGCATACGCAGTCATTGGGTGATTGTACGGCGCAACTGGCGGAGCTCCGGGCTCTGGTGCTTGCACTGGAGTTTGCTGATCCCCGAGTCACTGCTCTTATAGTAAGTGACTCCTTTTATTGTGTCCTGTCCTACAATGACAATTTACACTTCTGGTCTCAAAACGAATATCGCGATACCAAAGGTAGCACAATTAAGCATAAATTGCTTTGGGTTCGAGTGGCAGACTTTAAAGAACGTCTCACTCTCGTGAATGTTATTCACACTCTTGGTCACCAACGACTTGGTGTCCATGCTGTCGGTAACAGCTTGGCTGACGAGGCAGCAAAAACAGCAGTGGCTACATACTTGGTGGCAGCAGTTACAAGATCTAAAAGTAAGATTGATGATGACATCTTGGCAGCTATTGCTGCTACAGAGAAGGGAAGTGATTACCCGAAGGGTTTTCCTTCTCGTTATTTTTATCACTTAAGTCCTGATAACGTCCCGTTAGTGAGGATAACGACGTTGGTGACAGAATTATTCCCAACGCGGACTGCAGACCATCTCTGATGCTAGCAGCGCACGAGGGGTTGGCATCTGCCCACGCCGGCGTGTCCGCTACTGTATCTCTGTTGCAACAGCGTTACTGGTAGTTCGGTTTATACAAACGGGCGCTTATGTTCTTGATTGCGACATTTGCCAACAGATTAAACCTTCCACTGTTGCGCGCCCACCACAAACACAGTTGTACATATCTAATAAACCATTTGGTTGTGTTTATCTAGATCACTGCGGTCCTTTTTCTTCTGATACTGCGTACAAGTATATCTTGGTTGCAGTGGATTCGTGCACACGTTTTCTTTGGGTGTGGCCACAAAGGAGTGCTGATTCACGGACTGTCATCAGGAATTTGCGTGTCTTTGTGGGAACTGAAGCTTTACATCGTGCCTGTCTTGTACCAAATCATATGTTGTTTTTAAATTCAACCATCTTCCAGACCACCTGTTTCGGATTGGCCACTTCTAAAAAACTAAATTTCCCTTCTGTTCCAGATCTGGGCGCTTACCCAAATTGGGATGACCTAACCGATCTGTCCCTTCCTGCTTTGCAGTCATTAGTCTCTAATGCATCTTTCAATATTTCGAAATTTAGTAGTGAAGGATGGTTAATTTGGCAAAGCAGTTCTGATGCCGGTCAACGACGTTTTCTAGGTCTGAAACCAGGGTATACGCAGCAGTGCGTAGACCCTCGGTTTGAGTCCTCTCATACAGTAACTACCTACTCTGTAGGGAAATTATGTCAATCCTGGCTGCGACATTCCACCTTGGCATCTGTCAAAGTTCATTTATCAAAATTACATGATAAAATAGATTTGAATGATTTTGTTAAAGGTCCTGTGGGTGGCAGATCCAAAAGGTGGGCGTATGCTATTTACAACGAAGTGTGGAAATTGTCGCAAATTGAAGCGGCTTCACGATTGAGGGCCATTGATCAAGCAAATATGGAAAAGGTCTTGGCCGTTATAGATAACAGCATTAACACACTTTCTTCCAGAATTTATACATTGGACAATATTGTTTCTTCAATTGTTGATATTGTACATGATGATGTGTCTGTATTGTATCATGGTCAAAACCAGTTGCGTTCTGTTATGCAGTTTGCATGGACGTTACAAACGTTAAAGGCAGGAAAGGTCCCCTGGAACTATCTGAATACAACATCATTATTCCTCCCCTTTAACCTTACTGTTAAGCAGCAGTTCATGTCTATGAAAGATGCTACATATTCATTGTTACACATTGAAAAATTGGAGCCGTTACCTTTCTCTGTGGCGGAATTGAATTTAGCCGTGTGGTTAGTACATGAGTTGATCACGCTCCCTTTCGCACTTTTTAAGTTTACGTCATGCATGAAACACTATGCTCTGGGTAGATATGAACAGTTGGGTACCGCGTTCCTACATGAGGTTTGGTCTCTCCCTTTTACGTATAGATGTACAAGAGACGATACAGAGGTTTACCTGAAAGGTGAAGAGTACCTCGACACCTGATCATTCTGTAGTATGTAGGCACATTCAGTTACACGGTGCATGCAATGTACACGCCCCGAATTTGGCCTGCGTTCTCAAAGGTATCCCAGTGCCAGTGATTACACCATCTTTCACGCTGCTTGCAAACGGTAGTTATTTAATTTTGAATAATGAAGCTTGCTGCGGGATGTTAGTGGGAATCCCATATATAGTAACTGTATCGCAGAGAGTAGTCTGCTGCAATAATGTTCTATTTCCACCCCCGCATGGGCGGCTGGATGTTTCCATCTGGCCTTCGATTCCGACCTTGAAAGCAGAGTTCAACAAGATGAGCAGAATAAGAGCTCTATTGTCCCAAAAGGAGGTGCCATTGACTTCCTCCCGAGAAACATTTGTCCTTCACGTGGCAAATACGCGCACTGAGGTACAGGCGCTTTTGAATACTGACCTCCCCCTGCATTTTGGAGCTTTGATCCAAACAATCTTCAATGCCTCGTCAACAACTGGCCTGGCTCATTTTTTTAAACTTGTGGGCTCTGGCCTCGTGACCTCCTTCCAAACTATTTTTGGTGTGATTCCGGCATTTTTTCATTCTATTTTTTCGAGCGTCTTTGGCGGTGTTCCGCTGATTCTGGCGCTGGTGGCAGGTGTGCTACTTTTACTTTTCATACTACGAAATGGCTGCACTTTCTGTGCCTCACGACAACCTGCCCCGTCTGCATCTTCTTCGTGACAGGATGCTTGAATATTATGGTATCCTGCCATTGGCGACTTTGAGCCTGGCATATGGATTATCCTTCCGGTATTCCTACTTTACCTGCGTGCAACCTGTCTTTCACTGCCTAGATTGTCCCTTTGAATGGCCTCTGGATTTGTGCTTATCCAACACGGTGTCTCCGGACCCAGATTATGATCGACTGATGAGTCCTTTAGTGTCTCACGAGTTTGCCTGTTCTGGTGTTCGGATTATGGCCTGTGGTGCGGCGCATGGAATCCTGGGTAATTGGGACATCGCAAGGGCGGCATATGACTTCTTGGATATGAGTTATTTGGAAGAACACGTCGGTTGCCCTCTGATGGTGCTAGAGGCTCCGCTGATTGAAGAACATGTATGTTCCTTTTCTTTGATTAACTGGATGGCTGAAACTTTTAGTGGCCGTGCCAACGATTTTCTGCTGGAAGCTGTTGCTACGTATGCTGCATACACGTTCATGGATTGAGTGAACTGTCATCCACTATGTTTTTTCTACCATGTCTTGAACATTACCTGTGACTTTGGATTGCTGGCTAAAGCAGCATTTTTTAATTTTTTTTCCTTTCCCTTTTGGAGGTTTTTTTTTTTTATTATTTTCTTTTTTCTTTCGAACTTTCTCTGACCCGATCATTGGTTTCAATTTGGATACGCCTAGTTCTGCTCTGTCGAAATTGAACTCTGCGTTCTCTCATTTCTTCCCTGCTGATTAGTGCTTCGATCAAGGGGGCATGTAGTAAGGAATCCCTTAATACGTACATACATTGTTAAGTTAGCATAACCACGTTAGATGTTAGAGAGCCATCTTGCTGCTTTTGCGCACGACACTGCATCTACATGTTATTGTTTAAACAAACTGCTGGCTCGCGCTTTGCCTCACATGAGAGCAATCTGTTGTTACCATCCCGAGCTCTGCGCAGCGACCTTGGTCTGTACATGGTGTAACAAGAACAGTCTGGGTCGTTAGACAATGCATGTTTTCCACTCTAGGTTGATCGACTCACTATTTAGCCATAACATACAGGCAGCTGCGAATACCTGAAAGTTGGTGCTTTTAATATTGCAGACATCATGTTTAATATTCAGACCGAAGACGAGCCTTCCTGCGAGAAGACTTCTGATGCTCCTGTGATGTGATTTCACTAAGCTGATCTTTGAGGTATGGGGTCCCCCATTCAAGCCTAAGAGACCTTTTATTAGCATAATAATAATATTAGCTTCTTAGTAAAGGAAAGGTGGTAGTATCCACTGTCATTTATAACATGATCACTCCCTTTATATTCTATGGTATTGTAACGATGCTGATGGTTTTAATTATAATCATTTGTCTGCTTGTATTAGCCAAAGTACTGCCTCTTAGGACACGTGGTCTATAAAATAAACTCTTTTTATTTTCACCGTGTCTCTGTTTATTCTTGTTGTGGACTGATGTGAGAATAATATACGAACAGGTATTTCCGATTCCCACCATTCCTGAGAGTACACTGAGTCGCTTGTTCTGGGTTGTCTTTTCATTGGGACCGCCGAGCTAAACCTCGGATAACGAATGGGACACTTATGCTAGCCGGATACTGGGTTCTGAGGTGAGTTTCTGGTACACCACAATTCACTGAGGTCCTGGGGTTCTACGCATAGTTCTGTGTATAAGCAGAATCCCTGCAACAATTCATTTTTAAATACTTTAAAAATATTATTGTTCCAAGAAAAGTGGAGAGAACAAGCAACTCCATTGCTTGGGTTTATTGAGTTTAACCTCCCTGCAGTATACACAAATAAACTATGCCATGCAATCTGCGGACTCATGTTATATTGCGACTGAACTAAATCTAACAGTAGAAGTTGTTGACTTGCAGTGGATTTGTTACAATGCCTTCTGATACAGTACAATGGCCATAAGATGATAATATTTAATGTCTATTTAAATGCGAGCAAAAATAAGGTGACCCAGCTGTATATCTTACGGGATATCTTAAGCTCAATGGAAATTCGGCACCCAGATGCTGGTTTTATCATTTCAGGACATTTTAACCTACATCGGCTTGCTTCTAACTTCCTAAATGGAAAGAGCAATCTTATCGCACATGAGTGCTGTGACAATATGTACCAGCTTGGGTTAACCCTGTTAAAAGAAAAAACCTTGAGCAAATTTAAGTCAGTTCCATCTTCTAAACTGTCTAAGCATGGCTCAATTATCGATTACACCTTTATTTCAGAAAATCTGGGCCCACAAACTGTCAAATATATGGTGACCCCTCGACTTGAGAGTGACCACAACCATCAGACAGTTATACTATGTAGGAAGGTAGGATCTGCTTCTATGGTTACCCACACATTTTGCTTGATGTGATGCTGTTTTTGAAGAGTCTGACTGGGATCCTACTAATCAGGAGCCCAGTCTATCTGCTTTCTCCATAAATTGTAATATTCAGTAATTTGGTACATCCCAAGATTGGATACTGGGGTACCCTTATAACTCCCTAGTATATGGTACTAAGGTACCCTGGGCATAGGGACCCCCCCCCCGAGGTCCCCAAGGGCAGCATGTATTATGCCACCCATGAGAGACCATTCAAAATGGAAAACAGGCTAACCATTGCAGCCTGTGCACGTTGGTCCCTGCACCACTTAAAGATATAGGTTTCCCATATCTAGGGTCACTGCACTTAAAACCTGTCAGTCACCCCTCTAGCAGGCCTTTGCAATCATGAAGGCAGGATGCTTGGTTCTAAGTGAGAGGGTGCAGGACACCCCCTACAGCCTATGGAGTCCATTCTGCCGGGCTGACAGTGAAGCCGCCACATACTTTGTAGAGGGGCACCGCGTAATTACGCGATGACCATCTCAAAAACCGCTGCAACAAATCCCATCATGATTGGTATCAAACATGTTGGAATCATAGCCCCACACAGTAAACTGTGTGGGAGTATAATTCCAAGCACTGGAAGAGCCCTCCGTTAGACTCTCCGTGTTCCCAGTGCCAACCTTCTAGACTCGGACAGCACAAAATGGTTGCTGCCGACCAGAGACACATTTCTGCTCTAATGCTGCTGAGCCAAGCTCAAGCAGGGGAAGGCAGAACTATAGGCATCCTGTCACAGGGAGGTGTAACCACCTCCCAGACAGTATTTAGTGTATTGGGACTGGGTGGGTGAGCTTGCCAGCACCACAAAGTCTGCATGAGGGGCACATTTGGTGTCCCTGTGCATAGTCAGTTCAAACCAGTCCTGGAAGCCGTTGGCTCAGGCTCTGGCACGAAAATGAACAAAGGGACATGAGAGTAGCCTCCCCCCCGGTCCAGACTCTCCCATGGGAGGGTCCCCGGAATCGCCCCAACCGTTTCCTTAGGGTACGTATGGGCTTACCTGGGTGTAGGTCCCTAGATTCGTCGAAGGACAAAATTCAGATCAGACACCACTTCTTCTACCGTCTGGGCACTCTGGACTTTGCTGAACTTTGTTTTGGCTCGGCTTCGTCTCTCTTCCAGTCTGCTGCATCGTCTATACCTGTGCACCATACAGGAACCTTCCAAGGCCCGTGGGCATCAAAGACACCTAAAGGAATCTCCCTTGGAGTGAAAAAGTCACTCCCCGGCTTTGAGGCACCCCAACTAAGTCGACCAGTCTGCTGACCCTGAGCTCCTCCGGACTCCGTAAGGTTCTGCAACACAGGTGGTGGTTTTTCACAGCTCCAGAGTCCTGCCCTGTCACCAACTTTGAGGCCAGTATCCCTCGTGGGGGCTGCAATAACCGAACCCACTTGCAAAGGCTTGTTGGCTTCCTTCCAAGATGATCTTCGGGCTCCAAGTAGCCCCAACCTAAAGCACCTCCAGTGACCAAAGTCTTTGTCCACATTGCATTGTGTGCACCGTGGCCTGCATCTTTTGGTGAGCTGCTAGAGATCCTCTTGCGACTCTAGTGCCTACGGTCTGTGGGTCCATTTGAGGGTCACCTTGGTTTCTTTTGGGCTCCTCAGATTGCTAGGGGCCTGCCCAGATTCCACTGCTTGCGGTGAGTCCCCTGGAACTTGCTGGTCCTGACGTTGCTCCTTCTTCAATTCCTGCGTTGGTTGCATTTGCAAAGGCTTGTTGGTGTTCCCCCCCCCCGTACACCAACCCCAGAGTACTAGACATATTTTGTGAGACAGCTCATGCAAGGCTCCTGGTCTTCCTCAGCGTCGCTTGATCCTCACAGCTACATAGCCCAGGACATCGTAATCTCTCCTGCAACACTCGACATCGGAGGGCATTCAACTTCCAAGTCTCCTGGTGACTCCTGAGTGACAGTCTCTGTCCCCTCTGCTTGCAGATACCTTTCATCTAGAATCCACCTTCACATTCCGGACACTTTCTCCTTCGTCAGCGTCAGCAGTGGCACTTTGCTGAAGTCCTCCATTGGGTTCGATGGCGGTTTCCGACACCACTTCACACCTATGCACCCAGCTTCCCTGGTGTAGGTAACATAGGTACTAGGTTATCCACGGGAGGGGTTGCTCTCCAACCTTCTGTCTTCCACTGGGTTTCTTCAGGGTCTACTTGGAAGGGTCCTTAATCTTTAAAAATCCAACCACGACTTACACAGAGTTGTACAGAGCGCGAGGTCGTGTTTTCACACTGCAAACGCTCTCTGTGGGGTCCCTATCTACTCACCAGCATTTATACATCCTCTCGACATGGTCTTGACCCGGGTTGTGGTTCTCATACCACTTTCTTAGTATATGGTTTGGTCCCTCCCTGGGCTCCACTGTGTATTTCATGCTATTTGCTGTATTTCTATGCAAAGTATTGTGTACATTGCGTTTATCTCCGTGTAGGAGATATCTCAACGTATTAGAGATTATATAATAAATACATATTTTTATTAATACTTTGTGTGGTTTTTTTCACTTAATCTATACTACACAATTGCATTCTAGTAAACCAATTTGCTTTACACTCCTTCTGGACTAAGCCTGAAGGCTGCTCTCCACAGCTACCACTTAGAGAGCTTTCTAAGATTGTCTAACACCTCTTAAATCACCATAATGGTTGTCTGGACTGGTGCAAGGGGCCCACTTACCTAAGTGGACATCATATACCAGGCCAGCTTTTCACATACTAAAACTGCCAATAAGTTGTAATCCTAGATTTAAAGAGCTTCTCAATATGGTCCATTCTACATACAACTTGAAGAGACTGGTATGGCATTTGGATAAACAGGAAGAAATAATACAGGCTGCCGAAGCAATGATAAAAGATAGTGACCAGTGCCAGGTGGGGGTAGGTTCAATGCTTGATAAATGAAATTATATTACATCATCCTTGGTGGGAAAATGTCCGGTAGTAAATAGAAAGAAAACCAATCCAACATCAATCTCTCCCAAAAAATGGTACACATTTCAGTTACTTAAATTAAACGATCACTCACTTAAATTAAAACGATCACTCAAAGCTGTACGGGATGCCTTTTCTCATAGATACCAGCAATCTTACAATGTTTATAAAGATAAAATGATGGCTCTAAGATCTTATAGACGAGAAGTTTGGTTGGCGAAATCACGTTATCAATAAGGGCTATGATACAGATTACTTCATGACTTTAGACAAAATAAACTAAAAATGTTTTGGGAAATAATTAACGAAGTTGAGAGGGAAGGCAACAGGGCCAACAGTAATGATATCATGGAAGACGAATGGGTATTTTTTTTTTACCAACCTGTACGGCGTGTGCGATCTAGTTGTGAATAAGCAAGACCTGTGTTCTAATTGTGATAAAATTAGCAAGCCAAATATAGCGATAGTGAGTGGCATGAGCCTGGGAAATGACTTGATCCATACAAATAATATCGTCAAATCTAGTGAGCCATATATAGAGCAAGTTAGCAACCCTGATTCGAAGACTGATCTGGATCTTATAAGCGCTAATGAAATAACCATTCTTCTACGCCGTCTTCGATCAAATGGTGCACCCGGCCCAAATGGGCTTCCTAATGCCTTATTCCGTGCCAGTACTAATATGTGGGCCGATGGGTCGACTTCAGTGTTCAACGAGGTATTGGCATTGAAAATTGCCCCTGCATCTTGGCAAGGTAGCATCCTGCAGCCCATCTATAAAAGCGGCCCGGTTGACAACCATGCTAATTATCAGTTAATCGCCTTAACTGACAGACGCTAAGATTTTTGCCTCACGTTTATTGTTTGATCTGGAAAACTGGGCAGTACAGCAAGGTATAATTCCACTCAAACAGGGTTTCGTAAGGGCCAATCTACCATTACCAACTTGCTGGCCCTTACTTTACTAGCAGAAGGGGCAGTTAAAAATAAAAAATAAATCAATATATTTCTTTCATAGATTTAAAGGCGGCCTTTGGTTCAGTTCCTCAAGCTTTACTATGGAAAGAATTGGTTGGCAGGGCTATTCCACGGAAATTACAAGATGCTAAAATACTCCTCTATACCAATACTTGGGTCCAGGTCAAGCTAGGTGACGGTGGTACCTGATCACAAAAAATTAAAACCGATAATGGCCTGAAGCAAGGTTGCGCCCTTGCTCCTTGCCTTTTTAATCTATTTCGGTCAGACCTTCTTCAGCACCTAGAGTCTGTTAACTCCAAAACTAGGTGAGGTGCATCTTAGTTATCTACAGTATGCAGACAATACTATTCTGTTGAGCTAACCAGATAGGTCTACAAAGATGAATGCATTTGATGATTATATCTTAACAAATGGCCTGGAATTGAATGTTAAAAAAACACACAATCATGAAATTCAGCCTGGTAAAATCAAAGACCAATTCTGGAGGGCCAGAGGAGGGCTAATTGAAGTACTAAAAGCATACAACTACTTAGGCATTTTATTTGATAATAGAGTTTGGTTTAAAAATCATTTTAAAGATTTAAGGGCAAGCACTGCAACTCTAATCTATGCCTTTAAATTTCTGTATAAAATACTAGGATGCCATAGATATGATTATCTTCTTAAAGTTATGAGGGCAAATTTACAGCCAACTTTTACATATGGCTCGCCTATCACCAAGGGGAAAGATGCAAAACTATTTGATCGATTAGAAATTAAGGTCTATAAATCAATCTTTGGGATCCCCAGGTCAATTGGCCTAGCAGAAATAAGATTGGAGTTTGGCCTTCAAAGACAGTCAATGGTGTCGCAAGGGTCATTTTTAAAATGCATGTATACTATGTTTTCATCTGACCCGGTTTCATTAGCGAACATCTGTTGGCTTGAAATAATTAATTCTGCCCACACAGCCATCTGGCAATCCTATATTTCATCTTGCCTTCAGAGTTTCGGTCTTCAGATAGGGCTCACCGAACTGACAATGACCAATTTTATGGAACCATTCTGTTTATTTAAGCGATCCCACGTTTCATTAACACAACTGAGCGCCTACAACCACTGGCTGGCAGCGGTAGTCGGATCATCTTGTAAAAGGAATCAAAACAATACGACCTAGGATAAGAAAGGAACAAAACTCCGACCAACCCACCCTCCCTCCCATCTGATCCCCGCACCAGTCACCTAACTACCTAAGCCATATGAAAATTGTGAGCGAATTAGGACACGTGCTACTCTACAGTATTTGCCTGTAGTGCTGGTACAGAGTCTCTCCCCCGATATGGGAGTAGTCGCAGTATTTGTAGGTATTTGGGGCATGTGATCTCACGTAATTCTGTGGAGAGGGTCTGAAGGAAGGGGGCCCAACGTTCGACATAAATTTCCCCCTTGTGATCCGCCACTAAGGACACGCGTTCCATTGCAAGTGTTATCCATAGTTTATGTAGCCATGCAATGTGATCCGGGATATTCTAGGTGCCCCATCGGGCCAGGATTACTTGGCGCGCTGCTAGTAGTGCCAGTGCGATCTGTCCACCATTTAAGGAGCGCAGGGGGGAAAGTCAGAGGATTCGGCAACCCCAAGATGGTGTATGCTGGGAAAGGTGGAAAGTATGGTGTCAAATGCTTTGTGTATGTCATTCAAAACTAGTTCCTAGAAGCGTGTCAGTTTGGGACAGTGCCATAGTAAGTGCACCAGTGAGCCCCTTAGGCCGCATCCCTTCCAGCAGCTCTCGGAGCGTTCTTTATCCCAGCTTTGAATGCAGGCAGGAGTGAGGCACCAATGCGTTATCACTTTATAGGCTGGTTCCGTCCCAGCCGTGTTGTGTGCCGTGTGATGTGCCCTATAGTGTAGGTCTGTCCTTTCTTAATCCGAGAGTGTCCTCCCCAGTTCCTCCTCCCATCAGAGCTGTCTTTTGGTTCACCCTCCCTCTATTCCCGTGGAGAGCATGGCATATAGCTCAGAGATAAGGTGTTTGTCATAGTTTTTGAGCACCAACCATTTTTCGAATCCCGTGAGAGGTTGTGACGCTGCCGACTGATACTCCGGTGAGGTGAACCAGTGACGTAACTGGAGGTAATGGAACATGTCGGCCTGTTGGAGAGCATATTCCTGCCTTAGCTGCTCGAAGGGGATTATCCCATTAGGGTCAAATAAAGAACAGACCTGTTTACACCGCTGTTCTCTCCATCTTTGAAACACCTCCGAGTGACAGCCTGTGGGAAGTCAAGGTTGCAAACTATTGGGGACATCAGTGAGGGGAATGTAATTAAACCCTTTTTGCAGGCTACTGCGTCCCAAACTTTAAGTGTTGAAGAGGTTACTGGGGAGGAATACAGTCCCAACGCCCTGTGTTTGCATGGGAGCCAGGCTTCTCGCCAAATATTTGCCCCTGCGAACGTTTGGTCCATTAAGGACCAGTATTTTTCCGAGAGATGGCGATTCCACTCAACTATATAGCGAAGGTGTGCTGCTTGTAAGTATCTGTGGACCAATGGTTGCCCTACTCCGCTTTCTCGCTTAGGTTGTGTCAGTTGAGCACTCAATCGTGTTTTTTCTCTCCCCAGACAAATTTATAAATTGCTAGTTGTAACGTGCGTAGAGCTTTCGGGGGCGGGACCAAAGGTAGCGATTGAAAAATGTTGGGAATGCGTGGCAGCACCATCATTTTGATTGCCGCAATTCGCCCAAACCATGCCAACCTTGGGCGCATCCACCCGTCCAATGCCTTAGTCGTCTGGTCCAGGAGTGCTGCATAGTTCAGTGCTAAGGTTTTGGGTATGGTTGGGGCAAGTAGAATGCCCAGATAAGGTGTGGATTGTTCCGTCCAGGACAAGTGAATTTATTCCAAAAGGATCTCTTCATAGGCACGTGCAACAAGAGATTTAAGATTGGTTTAGATTGACTTTAAAACCCGAAGTCCCCACAAAGCTCTTGAGGTCATCTAGCAAGGCCGGTAAAGAAGTCAGTGGGCTCGCCATCGATAAGATTACATCATCTGCATAGAGGCTGACTTTGTGAGTATCCTTACCGAATAGGTTGCCCTTAATCCGTGGATCATCCCGGATTCTTTGTGCTAAGGGCTCCATATATAATGCGAAAAGGGGAGGGGAATGAGGGCAAATGTGCCACGAGCAATCAGGAACAAGCCAGAAGACGTCCCGTTCACTCGGACAAACGCTCTTGGGGCACCGTAGATGCAACTGACCCATTTTATAAACTGTTCCCCAAACCCAAAGTGGCAAAGAGATGCATCCAGCACACACTGTCAAATGCTTTTTTCAGCATCGACAGGAGCAATGCTTCTTTGCGCAATCTATGTATACCGTCCATGAGGTTGAGGTCTCTTGATGCTGTCCCCTCCCTGCCAAGTGGTGATGAAGCCTGCTTTGCCAGGGTCCACAAGACCTGCCATCAGCGGGTTTAGTCAGGCTGCCAGGATCCTGGCAAAGAGTTTTGCGTCAATGTTAAGTAAGGATATGGGTCGGTAGGACCCATATTCGCTGGGGTCTTTAGATGGCTTGAGGATCACAGATATCGAGGCTTCGGTCATGGAATCCGTGAGTGATCCAGTTTCGATGAAAGAATTGAACAGCCACGTCAGAAGCGGCATGCCAGTTCTTGACACAAGGCTTTATAGAATTGTGCTAGAAAACCATCCGGGCCCGGTGACTTATGCAACTTAAGATGAGCAATTGCTGTGATCACCTCCGATTCTTATCGGTTGGTCAAGATGGGTTGCGAATGTTTCTGGAAGGCGAGTAACCGGGCAGTATTTAAGATAAGTGTGGGCCTCTTTATGTGTCGAGTCTAGGTCAGAGTATAAGGTCTGGTAGAAGGTCTTAAAGGTCTCTACTATTTGTGTGTCTGCGTGCACCTCCCGCTAGCAGGTCGTCTGATCGAGGCGATCGCCGCTGCCAATGGTTTAGCCCTAAGCCTTTGTGCAAGCATCCGGCCGCATCAGTCGCTGCTCAGATAAAATTTATGTTGGAGCCTGAGGAGGGTGTGTTCTGCCCTGTGCAGGTCGAAGCGTTTCAGAAGGAGCCTTTTCTTTTCCAGCTCTCTCCATATTCTTGGTGTCTTGGAGCGTTTGAGTATAGATTCTATCTCTTCCACCTCGTGTTCTAAGCTCCGGCACACCCAATTCTCTGCCGCCGATATCGCAATAAGTTCTCCCTCATTACTAGTTTTAGTGTTTCCCACACTGCGGCCAAGGAGGTGTTTCCTATGTCGTTTGTAAGTAGGTACTCTATCAGTTTTGTGTGTATATTCGGTAAAACCACCGGAGCCTGCAGGAGGCTTTCCGGCAGTTGCCATCTAGCAGGTCTCGGCTGCCCTGTATCTGTGTTTCTTGACCGTAATTGTGTGGTCTGAAAAGTATCTTGGTTCAATGGACGTATCTTTCAGTCTGGGTACCAGCGCTGCTGAAGCTAAAAAGTGGTCTAGGCGGATGTAGGTTTATGTGGGCCGCAGAGTCGAACGTGTAGTCACAGACCCACAAGTTCTGACTGCGCCGAGTATCTTGATGGCCATTCCCTGCCAACCAGCGCTTGCCATCGGCCAAAAAGCTCCCAGTCTGCGTGAGCTGCTGGCTTGAGCGATCTAGCACAGTATCCATCACCAGGTTGAGATCTCCTCGCAACAGAATTGCTGCATCGAGGGACGCCTGTAAGTCTGATAGGACCTTAATGATGAAGGGCTCTTGTTGGGTGTTCGAGGCGTAGATATTAGCTCGAGTCAAATGTGTGGATCCCCAGTGGATTCGAACTGCAAGCAAACGCCCTTTCACCTCTGCTATTTTAGAGACTACTTTGCCAGAGAATTTTGCTCCGAGAAGGATGGCAACACCATTCTTTTTAGAGGGGCTTGAAGACCAGATTTGATCGGGAAAGCGATGGGAGCGTATGCGTGCCGTGTCCCACGGTAGGAGATGAGTTTCCTGCAGCAGATATAGGTCTCCTCCTGAGTCCTCCAGTATGGAAAGGATCGCAGTGCGTTTTACAGGGCGATTGAGGCCTCATACATTGAGGCTTATGATCTTCAAGTTTCTACCTATAATGTCCCTATGGGGTGTGAGTATGTGACTTATGCTTATTCGGTGTGAAACTGCACATGAAAGGTAGCACTGCTGTCGTGTCTGCCTGTATCTGTCTCAAGGTTCTGCCGGAGACTGGTGCGGGTGGAAAGGAAAAAGATATCTGCCCAAAACTAAGTAAAACCCCCCAAAAACCTTAAACTGAACTATCTTTAAGAGTTCTATTGTTGACAAACGGTGACAACAGTTCGTCAAGGTAGGCGATCCCAAGGAGGCCGTAGGCCAATGGAGGTCCGGATGCCTCCAGTTCATCCATCCGCGTGTCTTCATAGTGTCCCTCATGGTTGGTCATGCGAAGGTCAGGTGGGTCCCCCCCGACCCCGCCCAGGTTGGCATCTCCACACACTGATACAGATCAGCTCAAGTGGAGACCAGCTGATCCAGCGATCCAAAGTGGGAGTTAATGACAGGCTTCCCTTTCTCTCGCTATTGGCTCCATGTCGGGTTTAAGGTTAGCGGAGGGCTTCCCAATCTTTTGCCAGCGGGGGTGTTTGTTCCTAAAGCTCTCTGGGGGTTTGTCTCCATTGTCTTGCACAGTGGATTCTGTGATACTCAGGACCTCCTGAACTTCCTTCAGGGATCGGAGCCTTCATGTCGAAATATTATCCAGAAGGGGTGCCCACAGAATATGAGATCCCTTGCTCCCCGAGGTAGTTCATGACTATCCAGAATTGCCTCCTTTTATATAGCATGGTCATAGACAGATCGTGGTATAAGGTTGACGAATGTCCTCGGAATTGCACAGAAGGGGTGTCTCTCGCACGGTGGATGTGATCAATTCTTTGACTTGGAAGTCATGCACACACGATAGTATGTCCGCTGGGGGAGCTTTGCTAATTCTTGGGGGGCCTACGTGGTGCACTCGGTCAATCTGAATGTCAGAAGTATGTTCTTTGCTTAGAACATGACAAACGAAGGTGAAGACGTAGGTCCGTATGTCGTCTCCCTCTGCATGAGTCGGCACTCTAATGCAGACATTATTTCTTCTTGAGCCATTTTCCAGGTCTTCAGTTTGGGCTGTAGTTCTTTATGTTGGTCCTTCAGCGGGATGATTTCTTGCTGCATCATTTCGATCTCTTCATCTCTGCTAGTGTCTCGCTCTTCCAAGGCCGCAACTCGGACACCCACCTCCTCCAGATCCCGCCTCACCTCCTTCAGATCGTCTCTGCCATTCATTTCTTGCAGGTCTACTCTGAGGGATGTGAACAACGCGGTCATAAATGCTTTTGTGGCAGGGCCATCTGCGCCCTCCATTCCTTCCTGTCGCCCTTCTTCGCTGTGGGCTGCCCCAGCAGGGGTACCTAGCTCAGGGTGCTTCATCAGCATTTCCTTTACATAACGTTCCTTTTTCGTCCGAACCGCGGCCATAGCGTTTCTCTCTTATATTGTCTCTTTTGAAGGAGGGGAGAGCTGATTTGGAGATCTTAATAACCTGACTACTCCTCGCTTCTTCACCGGGTCCCTTCGTAAGATGTTGTCAGAGGCAATGTTCCGCCACCTCGTGGGTCTCTCGGCCCTGGGAGTGTCACTGCGGCTTACACCACACCAAAAGTGACCGCTACCTCATGGTATCGTCTTATATAGTTGTTTCCTAATAGGTTTTTCCGCTCGGCTTGGCTTCTAGGCTCATCGATCCCCGAAAGACCTGGTTGCAGTTTCTAAACTCATGTGCATGGATCGGTTTTGCCCCTCTGTCCCTCATCTTGCCCGCTTTACTGGAGGCATGTCAAGCCTCGCTCTTTGGGGTGATCAGGGCAATGCTAGACCCCGGCTGGGGGAAGCACCCTGAACCAGGCCGAGCCAGGGCCCCACGTGACTAAGCCCGTAGCCTTAGTGGGACGGGCAACGTGACGAAGCCCGTATCCTTAGTGGGACGGGCAGCTCCCTCCAATGCCCGCCGCCCGTCCAGGATCACTTGTTGGCTTTAACTCTGTAGCATTTTCTGTCTCCTTGCGAAATGCGCGGGGGAGGCCAGTCTGTTCCACTTTTAAATCCTAATATCACCTCCAGCCGCTGGATGAACGTCCTCTGTTGGCGCTAGAGCAGGGGGTAGGTACGAGCGAGCCCACCCTCTAGCGCATGCCGTGTTGTCTAATATCCCCCGCGTGAGCCTTGTGGGGCCCCTCAAGAGCATCCCTCCCCGACAGGAGTCCACGTGGGGGAATTTGCACGAGCAGTGCTCCGCAGCAGGCCTCAGTGTGGTGGCCCGGACCGTCCACCCCACGCCGTTGTGCTCGCTGCCGGGAATGGAGCCTCCTTCCTTGGGCCGTAGACTGCCTTTGGCTAGTCCGCGTTGGGCCTCCCCGCCCCGTGTCACACCGCCAGGCCTGCTCCTCTGCTCCGGGTCCCGCTTCTCTAGGCTTCTGCTGCTATTGTGTGCCACACCTACCAGGTCATGTACAGAATCTCCTCCGCTCCCCTCTACTTTGCCGGGGGCTCTAGGGCCCGCCACAGGGTCATCCAGCTCATTGCAGGAGGCCGTATCTCGCCGCTTCGCAACTCAGGGCTCGGAGCTCCGGCGCTCCGTTCGGCTCTTCCGTGGTGTGCGTCTAGGCCGCGCTTGCCTCCGCAGCAGTTGTCTGAGCCCCAGGATATTGGGACGCAGCCCTTCAACCCAGTCCGTTAGCACCGCAGGGGTTCTGGGACCATACTAGTGGGCCTCTCCATAGGCGAAAACTCCGGGAAGGAGCTATGATGATTCTATATTTCGGTGGAGTTGGAGAAACACGGAGACACATCTTATCCGACCGCCATCTTGGCCATGCCCCCCCTAAAGGCCAATTTTAAACAAATTTTAAAAAGAAACGAATTCAAAATCAACCCAGTTAATGAATAGCTTTAGCCGTAAATACACACGAGTGGTTTGTGATTAATTCACATCAGTCTCGGCAAATCCAGCCATATTTTAATGCCTATTTCTCGGCCCAAATAAAAGATTTATTTCTAAAAATGTTATTGGGTATGAACCCAACTAAAGAGGGTGCGCCGACCCGGATTCAGCAATGGCCAAGTATTAGTTGAAGACTGTGTGGGTGGTCACATGAAACCCTATTGCTCATAGTATGTGCGTGCCCTAAATTACTTAAAATACGCCCCACACTTTTAAAACCCTTATTTCTTAAGGCTGGTGTAAGAACAGCCCATTAGGCTCTTATTTTATGTCTATCGGTTGAGTCGATTCTACTGCTATGTCAATTGACAAAGTTTTTAGCTATTGCTTCAAAATTATTGGTATCTGCTATCTAAGGGTTGTCTTAATGAATTATGAATCATTGTGGTTATTTTAAGGTAGTGGACATCTTGAATAATTTAGTGTCTACGCTGCCTTGGTAATTAGACTCAATAAAAAACATAAAACACTGATGCACTTTCATAGCTTGTTTGCACCGTGGAACTCATTGCATAAACATTCTATGCACTAAGGCAACCTGAGAACAGGTTTTAGAATATACAGCGACACCGTAGTGCTCATTTGCACTATAGAAAGTAATGATACAATTTGTGTTCATAGGCACTTTATAGCATATCTGCATCACGTAATATAATAACTATTTTATAGATCATCTACGCTGCTATGGTAATTAGACTCAATAGAAAACATGAAAACACTGAGTCACTTTCATAGCTTCTTTATACAATGGAACTCGCTGCGTAAAAATTCTATGCACAAAGGCGATCCTGATATTAGGTTTTAAAACTTAGAGAGACCTTAATGCACCTTGAAACATAATGATACAGTTTGTAGGCATCTTATAGCATATTTGCACAATGTAATATAATGATAACTGTTTTATAAGGTATTTCTGAATGTAACTATAATATAGCCTTAAAGCCTGCCGTAGCGTGCTATACCGGCTATTAAAGGCCTGCTCCAGAGTTAAAGGCCCAAGCCAAATAGCCCAGCTACGAAGGGCTATAAGTCTATTAGAACATTCTGCCACTAGAGGGCGGAATGTTTTAACAAATTAAACAAAGGCCTCTCGGAGCTCGAGGGGTTTTAAATCCCCTCTGGCACCAAGAGGCCTTTGTGAAAACAACATTGGAATGTTGCTTTGCGTGCCTTTACTGGCCCGTAGAAGCACGGAGCACTCCATTGTCTTCAATGAAGTGCTCCACATTGCAATGTTCTAATATGTTATTAGATTTTACTGCGTTCGATTAAAAAGAGGTTTATAAGTGGTCTCAATGTTCTGGTACCGCATGTAACCACAGATGCATTCTTTTTGTACTGGAGCATATTGCCTAAAGAAACTGGAAATGTGTCTTTTTAAAACCAAAAAAAAAAAAAAAAAAAAAAGACTCCGGCTTGACCTCATTAACTAATCAGTTCTCAACACCCTGAAATTGGGCATGGGATTTTCAGCCACTCTTTTGTATTGATTCACATCTTATGTCACGAACGAAAGCCAGCTGGTGCAAATAGGTCCCACAAGATCATGGACACTCCCGGTCTTCTGCAGAGTATCCCAGGGCTCCATCCACTCTCTTTTCGCCTTTAACCTCTATATGGAACCCAGCAGAGCCATTCTAGCCGACAACTGCACAAATGATACCAAACTCTACTTAAAAATATCCTTAATTAACAACATATGACACTCTGATCCAGTCGCAAACAAACTGTAGGAAAGTGCCCCTTTGTGACATGGTCACTCCCAATTTCGAATGGAGGTGCATTTGGTCCCTGTTAATCAGGTCCCCAATGCCAGATCTCTTTCCCAAAACTGTACAATTGTTTACCTCAATTGGCGATACCTTTAGCACCTTCTGCAAGTCCCTAGTAAATGGAACCCCTGGTACCCAGGGCCTGAAGTACTAAAGAGGGTCTCGAAGGGCTGCAGCATGAATTGAGCCAATTTTAAGAGACCCCTCACCAAACCGATGCGAGACTGCCACTGCAGGTTGCATGTTTTAGTGCAGACAAAAGTGAAAAAATAAGACAGGACATGCCTGTGTGCCATGTTCCCTAACACTGCATGTACAGGCCTTGAAAAATCATAAAAATGTTAATAGACCACCAGGTCTGGTGACAAATAGTCTACTCGACCTAATTCTAATGCTCTGGACCCATAAACCGATTTCAAATTATCTGATCCTGGGCAAATAATTTAATTCATTGAGCCGCCATTTTTTTCTTTATCACATGTACGTGAGTTCAGCATGTCTGCTATACAAAAAGCTCTTGTTTGATTTAACAGACAAAACTTTTTTCTAAATATAATACAACTCCAGCCACATCTAGAATACACATGACCCCTGACTCACCTCTTAATTCATTAACAGCATTTTCATCAGGGCAGGGGCAGGGATGCTTCTCAAATCATGTTTAAAAACTATTATTCTTAAGAAATACATAACTAAAGCATGAAGTGGTTTCAGTGTCATTTGTAATCACAGATTACATTGAAATGGCCACAGAATTTGTCACGGACACGTGGTTTTAAAACTATATAGTGTACAAAGTTTGGAAAAAAAGTTTCTGCAAATATTTGTCATTTGCAAATCACCGAGTAAAGTCTCCTGGTTTGTTTTGCTCCTATTTAACTCTTTGTTTGCATCATACTTAATTACAAAAATGTGCTTTTGTAATTCCGGATATATTTTGAAATATTTGTAATATTAATTTACACTCTATTTAAATGTTATGTGATAGAGAAAAATAACTTGACATCTTAAGACAGCTCACGTGACTAAAACCTCTAACTCTAGTAAAAGAGAGAAAAATAAACCTTATTTCCCAAGCAGCAATTAGTTAAAAGACAAACTGATATTTCACCTCTTTCCTTGAACAGACAGCAAATGTGTCAAGATAAAATCAAGATTTAATAGCATCTTTATTGCTCATTCACTTTCTGAATGAACAGAACACCTGTTCCTTTCCAGCCTAACTTTACTCGCCAGATGGGACTAGTAGGTGCTAAAAATAGCTCAAACTTTTACTCGCAATTGTGAGTGGGTAGGTAGATTTTTCAAGGCATGATGTGGTATTTGTAAGTCACCCCTACAGTCTTAGGCAGGGTGATTGGTATTACATGTGTGGTCATACCTGCATGAGCAGATATGCCCCGGTGCTGGTCAGTTCCATTGCTGCCAATGTAAGTGAACAGGGAAGCCATTTCAGAACATGTACTGGACACTGGTGAAAACGAGATCCTGGCTACATTAGGTCTTCACTGAAAATAGGGAGGTTTGGTTTCAAACATCTCATATTAATAAACCCACACTGATTCCAGTGCTGGATTTATTAATACATGCACCCAGAGTGCACCTTAGAAGTGCCCACTCAAAACCTACCAACCCCTGGTGTGTTGACCCACAGGATGACCCAATGATAAGCATTTCAAGGAAGCTACCACCTTTGAAATGAGAGTCTGGCTCCCTTCACAGGAGAATAAGCCGACCCCCTTTGTCCAGAGCCCTTTGGCACCTGGAGAGGTGGGAAAATTAGCTAGTCAGGTAGGCATGCCTAACCCCAGGCTGGTACCTCTCCTAAGGTGGCCTAATCTGAGATGGAATGATGGGGGGGGGGGGGGGGAGCGCACATCTATTTAATGCAATAAACTAAATATTCAAATTGTATACAGTGGTGCGACAGTGTTACGCTTGCTGTCTGATCAAGCGTCTAAATTCAAAGGAAGAGATTACTAACCGGCAGGGTTGTATACACTGTGCACTGTGCTATGGGTTACTAAAGAACCCTATTAACTTATACAAAAGTTGTTTGGGAACATAATAAACAAATCAAACCATTGTTATGTTTGTAACATTGTATTAGCTTATCAAAATATGTACATGAAATTTCCACAAGCCAAATTAAGAGAACATAATTGTATCGCCATGTGTACATCATATGGCTAAATAAACGTGACAGATAATCATTACATCATTATGGTCACATGAAATAATATACATAAAGTTTAGAAGAAAGCCCTATGCATTTTGGGACTGGCACGTCCCTTCTTCAGGGGCAACCTGTGAACAAGAATGTCAGTATTACAAGCAACATCTATGATGGTTTCTTAAAAGGACAACATGTAGGGACCATTACATGAAATCACGAAGGGCTTTAGTAGAACAGTGCTGAATTATTATATTGATGCTGTTCAAAATTGCATCACCATTGTGTGATTAATAATGTGTCAAATTACTGGAATTATAAATGTGAGAAGTGTGTTAGTTTGTGTAGGAAACGAAAAAGGTGGATAGTGAAGGACAAGACAAGAACGGAAAAATACAAGAATGGAATAAAAATGTACCTGGGGTTTTCAAGATGTCAGGCTACAGAATGTATTCCAACCTGAGAGCTGAAAAATGGGTAGAGAGTGAAGAAAGCAGTGAGAGAATGATGACTAAAACGTGAACATTTTCGCCAGTGTGAGAGGAAAATTAGAACTGAGCTCATCTCAAATGTGGGAAATGGTGGTTACC
The DNA here is from genome assembly GCF_964204655.1 of Triturus cristatus. Classification (NCBI taxonomy): domain Eukaryota; kingdom Metazoa; phylum Chordata; class Amphibia; order Caudata; family Salamandridae; genus Triturus; species Triturus cristatus. The sequence goes on along the minus strand of NC_140585.1, from coordinate 72,066,460 downwards.
CACTGGTAAACAGAATGGCACGATAATGCTGAAAAGCGAACAAATGGGGAGGAAAAAACGAATGAACTTAGCATTAAAGATCGCTGACACTATGGGCATAAAGAAGAAAACGACTCACCCCTGTGGGTGTGTAGGGAGATGGCCAAAGTTACTCTATGTAGAAACGATGTTAGCAAATAACCTCTAGGAGTCACTGGGTGCTGTACAAAATATGAAAGTAGGAGCACCTTTTTTGACATTTTATGTATCATTCGCCGTTTTTTCGGTATTTTTTCTATGTTGTTATGGCCTCTTGCTCATCTTACTTCCAGTAGCTATTAATCAGACATTTATTGTAACACGCTGTCGCTCGACATTAACTAGGATTGATTTGTCCCATTACTTCAATCCTTTCAGTTTTATTTTTTCCACCCTAAACATGATTGGGATTGTGGTTAAAGTATTTATATTCCAGTACACATCTCTGTGAATAGTACTTTCATTCCCCTGCACTTTCGATTCACCATTCAAAGATGGCCACCAGAGCTTTCTTCTAGTCCTTTTTCTACCTCAGGCATTTTTACGCGCGTATTTTTATGTCCGCATGTCGAACCAGCAGCCACCAGTTCCGTATCGCCGCTAAGCCCTGACAATTACCACGACCGGTGAGTGCTTTTTGTTCTCAGGCTGTTCGTCACCCTGCCATCATGCAGTTCACATTTTTCTGACGCCAGTTATACTTTCATATTTTGTACAGCACTCAGTGACTCCTAGAGGTTATTTGCCAACATCATTTCTACATAGAGTAACTTTGGCCATCTCCCTACACGCCCACAGGGGTGAGTCGTTTTCTTCTTTATACCCATAGTGTCAGCGATCTTTAATGCTAAGTTCATTAGTTTATTCCTCCCCGTTTGTTCGCTTTTCAGCATTATTGTGCCATTCTGTTTACCAGAGGGTAACCACCGTTTCCCACATTTGAGGTGAGCTCAGTTCTAATTTTCTTCTCACATTGGCGAAAATGTTCACATTTTAGTCATCATTCTCTCACTCCTTTCTTCAATCTCTACCCATTTTTCAGCTATCAGGTTGGAATTCATTCTCTAGCCTGACATCTTCAACACCCAAGGTATATTTTTATTCCATTCTGGTCTTTTTCAATTCTTGTCGAGTCCTTCACTATCCACCTTTTTCATTTCCTACACAAACTAACAACACATTTCTCACATTTATAATTCCAGTAATTTGACACATTATTAATCACACAATGGTGATGCAATTTTGAACAGCATCAATATAATAATTCAGCACTGTTCTACTAAAGCCCTTCGTGATTTCATGTAATGGTCCCTACATGTTGTCCTTTTAAGAAACCATCATAGATGTTGCTTGGAATACTGACTTTCTTGTTCACAGGTTGCCCCTGAAGGGACGTGCCAGTCCCGAAATGCATCGGGCTTTCTTCTAAACTTTATGTATATTATTTCATGTGACCATAATGATGTAATGATGATCGGTCATGTTTATTTAGCCATATGATGTACACATGGCGATACAATTATGTGCTCTTAATTTGGCTTTAGGAAATTTCATGTACATATTTTGATAAGCTAATACAATGTTACAAACATAACAATGGTTTGATTTGTTTATTATGTTCCCAAACAACTTTTGTATAAGTTAATAGGGTTCTTTAGTAACCCATAGCACAGTGCACAGTGCATACAACACCCTGCCGGTTAGTAATCTCTTCCTAATCTGAGGTGGACACAACTTTTCAGAGTTAGCCATCTTTGCCCCCCAAGGGTCAGTAGGCCATTGACTACTACCCTACACTCCCCTAACAACCCTGAATTCAGTATTGATGGGAACCCTTGGCACCAGAAGAGTAGATCCTGCAGATGCGAAAGAAGGCGGATGGGAAGAGTTGCAAAGAGCAAGAACTGAAGAACCAGCAAGTGACTTGGCGCCAACCCTACCGGCCTGGCTGCTGGCTTCGACAATTGCACCAAAAGACTACTTGTCCTGCACCTGCTACGTCTCCAAAGCCTGGGAGACCTGTCAGCACTTCATCCAGGAACCAAAAACTCCAGTGGAACAGCAGTCCCGTTTCCCTGCAGACAACCCGAAGAAACCAAAGAGGACTTTAAGACTGCAAAAACCCGGGGGAGGAGCCAAGATGGCGACCGGAACGGCAGCGTAGACTCCCGGCTCCGTGAACCTCCGCATCCCGCACGGATATCCTGCACGAGATCCTCAACCTGTGCTACGCGGTCGTGTTTCTGAAGGAGAGTGGCACCCGACTGTGTGACTCCGAGGTTTCTGGCTGCGGTATCGCCGGAGAAGCGTGCATTTGAACTTTGCGGCCTGTGCGGCCCTGGAGCCGGGACCTCAAGTGGACGCCGTGGCCGGGTGGCAGTTCAACAACAGCGGCCTGTTGTGACTGGGCGGAGGCGGTCCACCGGAGCGGTGCCAAACTCGGCCTACATTTCGTCGTGGTCGTTTCTACTGTCAAGTGTAGCGGACCGAGTGCATGCCCGTGGGTGCAATTCTCAGATCCTCCGGTGGCTGCCCCTGCCTTTGATGGTGAGCTGCCCGGCCGCCGCCCGTATCCTGCCCTGATCATTGCGGGCCGCCCCCGGATTTTTACGGGAGCGGGTCCGTAGTGGGGACGACTGTTGCCCGTGACCACGCAACGGATAACTTTTCGCCTGCCCCCGGAACCCGGTCACCAGCGACGTGGCCATCGAGACGCTTGTCCCAGGGTCCCGGCCCCGGTGAGGGTCGGGCATACTTGGCGGCCATCTTGTTGCGATGAAGCCTACCATCCTGTCCGCTGGGTCGCAGCGGGCTTGTGAGAGTGCGACTTTTGGGAGTGTGGCGGCGCGACCGCAGAGAGCTGTGCTGGGGTACGGCGACCTCCTCGAGGCCCTTGGTGCTCTTCACTCCTCCTTGATTCATGGTGTCGGGGTCTTGGGGAGTAAGCTCGACGGTGTGGCGTCGGCGTTGGGGCAATGGCGGCCCGCCTGTCCGCACGTACACAGGGACTACCCACACTGCGCACAGGAGGACACTTTGGCGGCAGCCCCTGAGGTTAGTGCACAGCTGGACACTCCGGCCAGTATGCTACAGTGTGTTCGTCCAGCTGAGGGCCTGATCTGTCCCGGAGGCATTTGACCTGAGTGGGATGTGGTAGCCTCGTCCCGTACGTGCCCTCCTGCGACCCAGGGACAACTCCAGCAACTATTGTCTGCTTTGGCTGCTTCTGCCTTCCTGGACCTTGAGTGCAGTGCATATCCTGGGGCAGCACTGGGAAGCCTGTTTCTCCACGCTGCGGACTGTGTTGATGCTCAGAGACTTCCACCCCACCTGTGTGCGTCGCTTCTCGGACGTTTTTGGACAATCCTCTACCTTGGAACGTCGGATATGGTGCTGGGTCGAGGGGTAGGCATGGGCAGAATTCCAAAGAGTGGTCAGGGATAAGGCTGATCCTTCAGGGGTGGTCATCTAGTGGACGGGCGGGCTCAGGGGTTGCGTGCTCTCCTGGCATAGCTAACAGCATAATAGGTGCATAATGCTCCCCATCTTTCTTTAAGAAGATCGCTTTTGTGCTGTTTATTGTTCACTTTGGGGGAAACTTACCGTGCGGGAGGGAGAAGCCGGGGGTATGTTTTGAAGGCCCTCCTCCAGTTTATTAATACTTTCTCTACCCCCCCGTCTGGTGGGGTTCTTTTCCTACTTCTTTTTCCCTATTCTCCTATATTTCGGGTCTGGTTCAAGGGCGACAGGCACACTGCTGGGGGGGGGGGCCGTACTCATCTGCAGAGGTGCAGGGTGGGGGGTTGGGGGAGGGGATTCTTTCGTCTTCTATCTCTTTTTCCATGGCCTCCTTTTTCTTCTCTGATTCTTTTTGTTTTTCTTTTCTGGGATCAGCGTGATACACCTCCTTTGCTATGACTCGTTGCCGCTCCATGTGTACCACAATTTCCGGGGTGCTCTCCGGGAGTTCTGGCGGGGGACTGCAGGTGCAACTGCTTATGATATTCTTCCTCATCCTGATGTTCTTGAATAAAATTGCTTTTGATACAATGATCCAGAGATTTTAACTCACTTGACATGGACCTTCTCACACCTCTTGAACCTTCATGTCTGGACGCTACTGTCTAACCAGATGGTCTTCCTCCGGGTGGAGGTCAGCATACACACAAAAAAAGACCCAATGATGATGCTGTACTATTACACATAAGCGGTAACCCAGTTCATGCCGCTGCCATACCTGTGTATAGTTATGAGGGTTCTTTTATGAAGGAACCAAGAACGTAAAAGACCCTGGATATACAGGACAAGTGGTCCACTCCCCATTGATTTTTTTGCATAAGTGATAAGGAAGCCGACTGGACCACAGCTTCTTTTTCCCTCCCCATTGATTACTTGTATCTAAGCAGCGCACAGCTGCGGGAACCCTCACAACCAGATTGACCTCCGCAATAACGGCTGAGTCTCTGGTACCCTTTTGACTACGAATCTGTATTTTGAAAACAAAGAAGTGAACTACTAACCTTGATGTTTTGGTGATGATGGCGGAAAACCAAGGTTTGAGCTACTCTGAAGAGGAGGTTAATGCTATTCTTAGCGAGTCATCCTTATTACAGGATAAGGATTTAACACAAACACTAACGCAGACTAATGATTGGGATGATTTGACTGAAATGAAGAAGGATCAGGTACGGACTGCCATACATGGTATCATCATGAAGGAATATCTGCGAGCAAACGCAGCTCCCAAAGGATTATGGATACACAATGCCCCCCGCATTTTCCTGAAAGACATCATCTTCAGGAAGGATTGGTCTTCCATCTCATGGAAGTGCACCAGAGATTATCTGGTGCTCATCATAAAAACAGCCACAAGATTGGTAGAAGCACTTTCTATCAGAATCCAAACCAGCGAGGCCAAACTTAAAACGACAGTCCAGATCTCAGTTTATAAAAAGAGACTGGAAGAGATTAACAGGGAAATGAATGAAAGTAGAGAGTATATCACCCAAAACAAAATACAAAAATTGAGCAAAGATCTAAAAAAATTCTCTATTGAGAAAATGCATCCCTACGCCAGGGAAGACTACATCATACCAGATCAGAATGAAGATGATTCCACAGGAGAAACATCCAGTAATAACTCCGACTGGAGCAGTGATGATGGCTCCTACCCGAGACGAGGAAGAGGACAATACAGACGTAATCAGCGACGAAGAGGCAACAATTGGTCTACACCACGCTTTTTTGACCAATCACAACAACTATTCCAACCTTTCATACCAAATTTTCAAGGATGGATGAACCCATACCTACCAGGACCACACATGATGGGCCCCATGATGAATACACAACGCCCCCCTTTTTTAGGGAGAGGCCAGTTCAATCCACGAGGCAGAAGGAAAGGAGTAACCTGGAACGAACAGGAACGGCAAGTACATACCCGGAGTATGTCCAAAGACCAACCAGGCCCCAGCAATGCGAGTCACTGGTGACCAACCTAACAGACACGATACTCACGGAAGATCAGGAGAAGGTACTAAATAAAGGACTAGGTTTTGTCCCCACCCCAACCCTAGACATCTTCAAATTGAAATGCGAACTATCGGAATTCTGTAGAAAAATCAAACTTAAAGCCTTCTTTATGAACAAAGAGAATGAAAACCCGACAAGTGACACCAACCTGAGACCCAAGTCGACCTTCTGTCCACCATATCATTTAGTCCCAGTGGAAGTACAAGCATTCGAGAAAGCGATTCTCAGAGAAGTAGATAACATTAAACCTTCCAACAAAACATTCAACAACATCACGAGACGCGAGAAACAAGCTATGGAAGAACTGAGCAAGAATGAAAATGTGATTGTCAAACCAGCTGACAAAGGAGGTGGCATCGTCCTTCTTGACAAACAAGGATATGACAAACAATGTCTAGAATTACTGTCCGACCAGAAATTCTACGAGAAGATCATCGATGACCCCACGAAAAGATTACAAAGGACCATAAACTCAATGCTAGAAGAAGCACTAACTAACCACTGGATTTCTAAACATGAGGCAGACTTCCTCAATACCAAATCCCCCAGAGTATCATACTTCTACTCTTTACCTAAGACTCATAAGAACAGAGTCCCCCCACCAGGACGACCCATCGTCTCTGGGATTGGCTCTGTACTGGAACCTCTATCCCAGTTCGCTGATCAGTTCCTCAAACCATTAGTACAACGTACACCCACTTACCTTAAAGATACAAGAGACCTCCTGAACCAACTGGAAAAGCAGGTCTATAACGAGAACACCATGTACTTAGTGGGGTTGGACGTGGAGAGTCTGTACACCAGTCTCCCACAACAGAAAACACTAGACACCTTGGAAAACATTCTTTTTTCTGAACCTTGGATCCATTCTACACCAAGACATTTCGTGTTAGAATGTTGCAAACTAGCCCTGACAGAAAATTATTTTGAGTACAATGGAACACTTTACAGACAACGCCACGGTACATCTATGGGGAGCACATTCGCTCCTAGTGTGGCGGGTCTGTATGTCAGCAATTTCGAAGAACATCACATAAGGAACCCCACCAATCCCTACTTCACACAGATAAAATTCTGGAAGCGTTACATAGATGACGTGATCATGATTTGGGAAGACAATGCAGAGACATTACTAGAATTCATAGGATGGATCAACTCTAGAGATGAATGCCTTAAATTCACTCACACATCGGATAAACGACAACTTGACTTCCTTGATGTCACGATTTATTCAGAGAACAACATCCTCCAAACAAAAACGTACCATAAACCCACGGCGAAAAACAGTTTACTATCCTACCAGAGCTTCCACCCACGCCCTCTGAGAGATAACTTACCATTCAGTCAATTCCTCAGACTAAAAAGAAACTGCAGCGATCTTGAAACTTACAAAACTCAAGCGAAAGATCTAAGGGAGAAACTTGTCAAAAGACATTACCCGATGAAAATAATCAACAAGTGCCAGAAAAGAGCACGTCATCAACCGAGAGAGAACCTCCTACAAGTTTCCACACGAACAGAACCTGAGAATCTCTTGACATGTGTTACGACTTATAACACGATATCCAACACAGTAAAAAAGATTGTCAACAGAAATTGGAGGATCCTTACCTCTGACTCTTTACAATGGCCTAAACCAAGGTTTGCTAATAAAAGAACGAGAAACCTCAAGGATTTCCTAGTACATACCAGACCAGCGCCATATACCAAAAAGGAAACTATCACAGCAGCATGGAATCTTGAACCAATCACAGGACACTATCCCTGCGGCACATGCTCAGTATGCAATACGACAAAGGTTACCAAAACCATACAACTTCTCCCCAACTTTTCTTGGGCATTACGTCAACACACCAATTGCAATACTACACATGTGATTTACATGATAACCTGCCCTTGTAACCTCAGGTACATAGGCATGACCTGCCGCAAAATAAAACAAAGAATCACGGAACACAAAAGCAATGTGAACTGCAAAAGGTTAACCACTAAAATGAGCCGGCACTACGTAGAGAATAATCACAATGCCAATGACCTAAAATGGGTAGTTTTGGAGAGTCTGAAATCCGTTAATCATACTGCTGAACGCACTTTGTTTGAGAAAGAACAACGCTGGATTCACCGTCCGGGCACGGATCACCAGGGCCTTAATGATGATATTCCTTGGCACACACTGGCATAATCTGTACCCTTTGAGCCCTTTTTTGAAGATCAGACAATTCCTGCAGCGCTCTTTTTATGACATTTTTCATCAATAACCCCCCCTTTTTTTGATATTTAGAGACCAATCAATAACTGTAAATAACCCCCCCCCCCCTTGTTGTTCTGTCCTTTACCAGAATTTATACCAGCCTGCAGCAACAAATCATGGGCATACATTTATCTGCACACTTCACAGACAATGACCCAAAAAAGCATACACCGATCGCGAGTTTGCCAACCATTGTGAATGCCAACCACCGCTAAGAGAATGTACATAAGGAAACAAGTCTCTCTTCTATCCTAATCCTCCTTCTGATCGCGAGATTGCCAATCACCATGAATGCCAACCACAACCAAGAGAATACACATAAAAAACCAGTCTCTCTTCCATCTTCATTCTCCTACCGGTACATAACGGCAAGACGCCACCAGCACATCCAATCGGAGGCGCAGCGGGCAGAGGCAGAACAAGTCATCGAACGAGGAGACACCGGTAAGCGCTAATGGCGGACACGACCAGAACGCCGAGACACACCAAGTAAGATGTTTCTAACCATCCCCCTTTTCTTATGCCTCCCTCCGAACCTTAGAAATACGGTTCTCTCACGCCCCCGGGCACCTCCAGAATACGGAACTGTCTATACTTGAGGTAAATAATTGTATGATAACCATTAACGGTATATGTTTGATTCACTTTGCCAGTATCTCCATCTCCCTTTCGGTAATCACTACAATAGGCGTTACTCTGTTTTTAGATATTGTCGAAATCCACATTAATGCCTGTCCTCCTGAGACACACATTGCCGACGATTTTCACTAATGACTTTAAGCTTATATCATAAATCTCTTGTATTCAACCTTTTTTGAGATATACTCGCCATTACGAATCAACCACAAATTCAACTAACAATCAATGATATATTTCTTCACCAATATTATTCGAACAACCAGCCGTTTGCATTTAAAAGCACTCGCGCCGAGACCTATCACAATCACAATCTTTTCCTCTTCACCTAGCCGCCCCATTTTTTCGCTTGATATTCACCAAAATAGTCCAATTTATTTTAACCATCACTTCTTTTTAAATTAAGGTAGTAGCTCCAAATTAAGTCATGGGACAGAATTTCATGATTATTTGCTCCCTCGAAAAACCACTGTTTTCTCTCTTCTAATTAGGTACAGATAAACGAACTGACCTCTCTAATTACATTAGTGGGTGATTCCCACTAGATAAGGAGCCATAATGCGCCCTCCTTGCATTGGTCCTGATGAAAGCCTATAGATTACGACAGTAGGCTGAAACATGTCGACCTTTGACCTTTTATCTTTTATCTTTTTAGTACGGTAGACCAGTAACTCGGTCTTCCTCCGCACTTGAATTTTTCTTTTACTTTTCTCTGATCAAGATCTCCAGAATAAAATTGCTTTTGATACAATGATCCAGAGATTTTAACTCACTTGACATGGACCTTCTCACACCTCTTGAACCTTCATGTCTGGACGCTACTGTCTAACCAGATGGTCTTCCTCCGGGTGGAGGTCAGCATACACACAAAAAAAGACCCAATGATGATGCTGTACTATTACACATAAGCGGTAACCCAGTTCATGCCGCTGCTGATTACCTGTGTATAGTTATGAGGGTTCTTTTATGAAGGAACCAAGAACGTAAAAGACCCTGGATATACAGGACAAGTGGTCCACTCCCCATTGATTTTTTTGTTCTTGTGTTTGCGCCATTGACCTAATAGATTGCTGTAAATCGTTTACATCTATTACTCTGCATACCTGTAATTGCTGCTTGAAAATTGGCTGGCACCTGGTCCTTCTGCCTCGTTTCATTATAAAACGAAAACCTTTTTCTCCTGGTGCCCTACCTACGCTGTTCACAGTATTAGCATCACAATTCTGCTCCCCGATGTGCTGCCTGTGTTTACACTTGCCTGTTTTTGCTCTGATTGCTTAGCGGCCGGCCCCGGGGGGTTGTAGGCCCATACTTGTTCTCTATTGAACTGTCAATAAAGGTTTTCAAAAAAAAAAAAAAAAAAAAAAAGACTGCAAAAACCCTACACCGAAGGAGACTACTGCACCTGTCACTCCAAGCCCAAGTTGAGGTGGGCCAATGGTGTTAGCGTGGTCACCCAGCCCTCCAGAGACCGAGGCCACCGTGGTTTCATCTCTCATGGACTCCCCGACACCGCCTGCAGCCTCTGCAAGCAGGCCCCCTCCAGGCTGCTCCTAGTAAGGAAAACCTGACACCTAAAGACAACTGCACCCGTCACCCATGGGCCGTGGAGGACTAGAACCAAAGGTGTCCCCACGTCCAAACATCATGAGGCCTGAGCCCCTTTGTTGGTTCAGCCCAACTGACGCCCAACCCCCTGCCCCTCGCCCCCAGTCAAAGCCTGGTCCCGTAAGTCGCTGTACTGTATCTGAATGCCACACTAGTTCTTCCTCATATAGAATAACATTGCATATAGAATAACATTGCATCTTCTGAAACTTTCCCCTAAGTGTCGACTTTTTAAATACAAAAGTATTTCTTTGAAAAACATACTTACCTGAACAAATTGCTTCTGGTGCCTAAATATATCCTTGTTATTTTTATAAATTGGTGTGGATTTCTTTATTGAGTAATGGGTCTCATTTATTGACTATTGTGTGCATTTGCAGATGTCTAACACTCCTCGCTGTAAATCCTAAGGTTGCTCAATCATGGACACCGCCCCCCGCCCCTGGTCCCAAATACCCCATTAAGAATGTGGGAATGTGGTTGGATGGAGCCGTTACAATGGACCATCAAGCCAAAAAACTGGCTGGCATTTGCTTTGGTCTACTTAGAATGATCAGAAAGCTATCAGAACTGATCCCAGAGCATTGAAGAAAAACTGCGATTCAAGTCCCGATAGTTTCTCGTTTGGATTAGGGTAACTCTTTATGTGGGCTCACCAAAATATGTTCTAAAAAGACCAGTCCAGCACTCGCCAGCGATGGGGAAGCCCTCGGGTAGCTATGCACTCTAAAAATCCTAAACATAAACCACATTACCCCCAGAAGAGCACCTTGGAATTGCTAGAGTAAGCCCCTGTCCACTTGTAAGGGAATACCTGGACTCTGCACGCTATACCTCTTTTTGTGTATCATATAAAGAGCCAGCTTCCTACACTGACCCAATCTTGGATGTCAACTAACTGAAGCTGAACCCCATAGACTGAATTCCTCCTGTTTGCCAACAGCATCAATAACCCCAGATTCAAGACTGGATCTCCAACGTAAACCCACTTTTGACAGACCACGCACATTCTCTGGGATTCACCCTAGACACACACTTCTCTTTCAAGGAAAGCATCACTGAAAAGACCAAGGCAGCTTGGTTCTAACTTCCCTTTTGTTTTTAACAACAAATGTTATTGATTTTCAGAGGTACCAAAGCAGCAAAACCAACAAGCATTATACACGATAGAGGCATATCGTAGAAACTTTCGGCACCCTATAACACCTCCCGAGGTCTGCGGAACATCAGACCAAAACCCCCACCCCCAACCCCGCACCATACACCCTGCCATCAGAAAGTCACATTACATAGTCATGCTCCGCGCACACGCGCCACCCCGTTGCATTAGACAGGTGAGTTGCTCACTAAAAGTCTATCCACCGGGTCCCTGGAGACCGGGGGCTCCAAGAGAGATAGGTCTATGCCTCTATACGTGGCCCAGCCCGCCCAAATTTTCACATGGTTTTTGCAGACATCCCCGTGCCTGAAACACCGCCACTTCAGATGACAGGCATCTATCCATCGCTTTCTTCCAGTTACCTATACTTGGTGGGGACTCCGCCTTCCAGTGTTGTGCAATGTCCCGCTTCGCTAGTGTGAGACCCAAAAACAGCAGGTGCCTTTTGTATATGTTACCCCAATGTCCTCAGTGCCATGGAGAAGAATCAGTCGCGGATCAGCAGGGATGTCCCACCCAAGGACCCGCCCCAGGCAAGACCTAATGCCAGTCCAGAAATGGTGCAACGCGCCACATCTCCAGACTGTGTGCAAACACGACCCCGCCTCTGAGCCACAGCAGAGACACATGGGAGAATGGATAGCCCCCATCCTAAAGAGGAGTAAGCGAGTGGAATAGGCCCTGTGGAGGTACTTAAATTGAATCAACCGGTACCGGGTGGAAACAGCGGAGTACCGAGGGCTGGCCAAAGCATCGGCCCAGTCATCATCGGTCAATGTGGGTACATCCGCCTCCCACGACGCCCGAGTCTTATGGATAGTGGTAGTTGAGTGAGTAGTGATTGTTTGATATACTTGCCTAATTTTGTGGGCCCCCATAAGCAGGCTGCCCTCAAGCGGGTGAAACTCAGGGAGAGTTGTGAGATTCCCCGAGGAGGGGAGACACGGCGTGACAAAGCTGCAAATATCTATGAAATTGTGTTTAGTGAAGCTGGAAGTAGTCTTGTAGCTTCTGGAACGATTGGAGCGTAGACCCCTGCATTATGTCCCCCAACGTGGAGATACCCGTGTCATCTCACTGTCGGAACCCCACCAGGGACGAGACCTGCCAGAGATGGGAACCCTGCCAAAGAGGAATCGCGCCCATCAGCTTACCCCACGAACCCATCTGGCTAACCACACACCTCCATATCTGGATGACATTACAGCAGGCCAGGGGGAGCCCCAACAAAGGCGAGGAACTATAGAGGAGGTGGAGAGGCGTGGTTACTGCCATGAAAAGTCTCTCCACTGCATATGCCGGATTTGCCTGAGAGCAATACCACCAATCGTTAATCACAAGCAGGTGTGACGCCCAATAATATGCCCAGACGTCCGCCGCTGCAATCCCCCCACAATACGTGGATTGCACACGTCGCGAGTGCCACCCGGAGCGCACCCCCCACAGAGGAACGTGTTCAGAAGAGCGTTGATTTGGCGGAACCAAGATGAGGGAATAGGGAAAGGGTAGTTATGCAGTCGGTATAGCAAACGCGACAGAGACACCATTTTAAAAATGGCAGATGTGCCATATAACTAAAGAGGCAGTTGCGACCACACCGTTGTCTTGTACCACCGAGAGCAGTGGCGCGGTGTTATGCCACCACGCCACTGTCGGGCACCGCGCAATAAACACCCCCAGATATCAAAAGCCCTCATCAACGACAATCAACTGCGAGGCCCAGGCTTGAGCCCGCTGATCACCGGTGATAGGGATCAAAATAGACTTAGAGGGCTTAGTGTATAGCCCCAAGGTCTCCCCAAAGATCCGCAGAATCTGGAGCACTCTGGGCCCAGAGACCCAGGGATCTGACATCAAGAACAGGGCATCGTCGGCATATAGCGCAATCTTGTCGGTGTGCTCTGGCGACCAAACTAGACCCCAAAGAACAGAGTCTATGCAAACCCACGTCGCAGGGGCCCGATGGCCAACGCGAACAGGAGCGGGGAGTGGGCACCCCTATGAATGGGAAAGGGGGCAGAATAATGGCCGGCCACTCGAACCGATGTGGTGGTGAGGCCTGTATATAACAATTGAACATACGCCCTGAAGCGGGGGCCCAAGTTTACTGCCTCCAAGAGCTTGAAGAGGTACCTCCAACTCAAAGAGTCGAACGCCTTGTCGATATCAGCAAGCAAGACAGCCGTGGGGCGCTCCAAATGGTGGGCCTCCGCCACGGCATTGTGGGCCTGTCTAATGTTGTGTCTCGTGGACCGGTGGGGCATGAAGCCCGCGTGATCCAGATGCACCAGGTCTTGTATGCACGAACAGAGTCAGTCGGCCAGGACCTAACCCAGCAGCTTAGGCTCAAAATTCAAAAGAGAAATGGGGCGGTACGAGCCCGGCTCCTCCGGTGGACGAACCAGCTTAAGAAAGACAACTATCTCCGCGTGCCTCCAGTCCGGGGGCATTACGCGCCTCTCCGAGGCATCACGGAGGGCGTCTAATAAGTGGGGTCCCAACGTCTCCAAGTGGGGCCGTAGGAAGTCACATGGGAACCCGTTGGGGCCGGGCGCGCGTCCTGACTGTATATTGGATAGAGCGGCCCGCAGCTCGTCCAAGGTGATGGGCTCCTCCAAGGCGGCTCGTTGCTGGTCCGAAAGGCGGCAGGGAGGGATATCCACAAGAAAGGAGTCAATAAGAGGTTCAGCTATAACCTCCCGTTCCTCATACAACTTAGCGTAAAAATATGCAAAGGCCTGTACAACCACCTCAGGGGAAGTGCACACGATCCCCGCAGAGGACCGCAGAAGAGGAACCTGCGTCGGGCCGCCCTAGCCTGACAGAGCCTATGCAGCATCTGGCTAGACTTGTCGCCCCATTGGTAAATCCTATGCTGGGTAGCCAGCTAGGCTTCTCTGGCAGCGCCTGTGTGGGTTTGGTGGAGCTGCTGTTGGACATGCAGGAGGTTCAGTCGAGCAACAGGGTCTGAGCCCTCCACCACCAGAGACTGGAGCTCCACTTGTCTATTTTCCAGGTCAGTCACTTGGGCCAAGCGTCGCTTCTTCTCCCCGGTGCGGCAAGTGATATCAGCCCCACGAATCGTGGGTTTAAACACCTCCCATAGAGTAACTGAGGACTGGCAGGAGCCAACGTTAAAACGGAGATATTCAGTAATTGCCGAGCTCACCATCTCCGGGTACTCCGTGTCGCGGAGCAGCCAGGGAGATATACGCCATCTATACGGGTCCCTGTTAGACAGCAGGCACAACTTGAGTTGAATCGATGAATGGTCTGAGAGACCTCGGGGCAATATCGTGGAATGTGACACCCTATGCAAATAACTATGTGGGATAAACCAATACTCAAGTCGGGAAAGAGTGGGATGGACGGATGATGCGCAGGAGAACCCTGCTTCAGAGGGATGAAATCTAACTTCCCTTTTGAATAAAGTGAAGCCATTTCTCCTTGAAGACAACTTTAGAATAAACGTACAAGACATCTCCCATCTGGATGGAGGCAACTTCCTATTCAGCAGTCTAGCCAGATACGCTCCTACCACCACAGAAAAGTTTACTAAACGCAGAGTCAACTCCTGAAGCACACAGAGTCCTTGATTAACCTGGCTGCTTCTCCAATCGGCTTCGCAAGCAGGGAGATCTCCAACAGTGTTAAAGTTGTATTGTGTAAACAATTTGTAGCTTGATGCTTCTGAGTTGCAATCAGCCAGTTCCTTGGAATATGTCCTTTGACTCAAATTTGTATCTCAGCATTTGCAAGGCTGGATTGTGAAGATGAACCTAATGAGCTGAATTGTTTCCACAGCCTGGTGGATGACTCAAACTGCAATGCATGAGCCTCTGAAAGTTCATGGGACCGCATGTGAGTCTACATGTGTTGCAGTGCAACCTTCATGTATCACAAGTATAATCTTGGTGAATAAGCCGCCCTGAATTATTTTTCACATGTTGTCAAAACATTCGTACATGCAGAATAGAAAGGAAGGCATTATTGGTTTCCCTGGTCTTGTTGGTTTGAGAAGCAACCTCTTATAATCCAGGTTCACAAAGGTGCATTGTGCACCACCAGTCCTGCGTTATAATTAGTGGTCAAGCCAATGGCTGATAAATGGAAATGGTTATGAGCCTGATCCATGGTGCTGTGAGTAAGCAATGGTAGCCCGAATGCATTATAGGTTTCTTTGATGGCAGTTAAGTCATTTTCACAGTTTGTCTGCTCCTTTAGCTGCTGATACAATGTTGAATTGGGGCAGTGGGGTTAACATGGCTGGAAGCATACTGGATGATGACCACAGTGCAGGACTGAGTTTGCATTCAGGCCAACCGAGGAAGACTCAAAGCAGGCGATGCGCGGGTGACTGTGGAAGGAGGCAGGCCTACAATGCAGGTTCGAGGAGGCGTCAGTTACCAGGCTGGGAAGACGTGTCAGGAGCATGTGCTCAACTAAACAGTGTTTGGCCAGGATGAACGAGAGAATGCTGACACCAGAGGCCAGGGAGTGCAACTTGGGTGGGTTGCACATGCAGAGAGGAAACATATCCACAAGTCACCTATTTATTGCGCTGCAGAGTTTGAAGAAAAGCAGAGGCAAGCTGCATGGATCACATGATACAATAGGAACTGTATAAAGGCTGTTAAGGTTTCCTCAGCATAAGTTGCTTGCAAGAGGCGATTTATTCGTGAATGGCAGTGATGAAAGCAACACTAAAATGACATGCCACAAAGATCCCCAGCCAAACAAAGAAAAAACATTCAGTCACTTTGGACATCTCAGGAATTGTTGCCATTGAACTGTAATTATGCCTCTCATTCCTGCTCAATGTTCTGAGGATCTGCACTAAGATGTCCGAACCACATGGAGTGTGATATAGTCTTCCTCACTCAATTACGCCTACCTTTGTTTTTAGACTTGTCCTGATCCGAAAGGTGCTCCATCCGGGTCTTAGTGACCAGTTCCACATTACTGGCGCTGTAAACCTAAAAGGCAACAGACAAAAAAAATAAAGAAGACTGGATGAGGCAGCTCTAAATACCCATCTGAAGAAGATGAGGTTGCATAGCACACTTGGTTTATCTGCCTAGCCATTTTGGGGTCTGTCTCACAGGTTAGAAAAAAACCTACCTGCGAAAGCCATCTTTGTTTCTTTTTGGGAGAAAGGAGCAAAGAACATAGGAAAATAACCCACTTCAAATTGCAGTGGAAAAAAAATATTGTCCACAAACATTTACAGTCATATGGCACTGGGCACTCTTTACCTATGGTGTGCAGAGAATCAAGACAGAAAATTGGAGGTCAGCTGGCCGAACCTTAATACCTGGACTCAAATGTGTGTCCAAGTGTGTGGGAAATGCCACCAGCTTCTTACAAAGTGGCAGTGTCTGCAGAAGATAAAAACATGTTCAAGAAGATAATTTGCAAATTCCAGCAAAGGGGAATACACAAAATAGTGACGGTGCTGTGGCTTTCGGACCATTTGAAGGCTCTACCCTGGCAGCACAGGGACAGCGTGTGCATCTGATCACCGAAATGGTTTTAAAAGATGATTCTATATCTTTAGATGTTTTGAGGTGGTTTAACACTTTACACATTCCATTAAAAGCATTACAAATAGTTTATTTTTGTTCCTGAAATCTTTCCTATGTCCAATTAGTATCCAAAGAGTCTGTGTATCTCAATCCATTGGTATTTGTACAACATGACTTACCACCCCGGGGCATATTCAGGATCTGAGGTATGGGGAGCTTTAGTCGAACAGACAGGTCTTGAGTTCCTGAGGTCAGTGAGTGAAGGGGAGGTTCGGCCTCACCTCTGGTCTGTCCCTTAACTGGACTGAATATACTGTGCATGGTTACAGGAGAGGAATTATGGAAGAAAACAAGAGTGGCAACTGTCTGATTGGCACAAGATTTCATGAGGTCAAAAAGTATCTGGTCTCGTTGGATGTCTCGAACAGAGGGCCTGTGGCCTAGCAATTTGGGACAGACTGCTGTTTTTGCTCTTGTGTAAAACACAGGTGAGATCAACTATTAGGGAAATGCTATTAATCCACGGTATTACGAGTGAATTGTAGGAAGCTAGCTCTTTATGTGATATATCAATAAGTTGATATACCGTGTAAAGAGTCCAGGGGTTCCCTTATGAGAGGACAGGGGCTTGCTATGCAATCCCAAAGTGCTCTATTAGGGGGTAGTGTGGTTGAGCAGCCTTAGGATTAACTTGAGAAGGAGATTCACACCAACTTATAAAAACAGCAGGTATCTTTATATATGTTTAGGCATCAAAGAATAATCGTTCAGGTAAGTATGTTTTTAAATATAAATTCTTTTCACTTTAAAAAGAGGACCCTTAATGAAATTTCTGAGTTCTGTAATGTTATACTATGGTTAGAAGAACAAGTTCTGCAAACAGTACAGTACATTGACTTGCAGGGCCAATCTCCAGGAGTTAAGGTGAGTGGTGGGTAAGGTCCAAGGCAGCACCAACAGTACACCACCAGCAGCATGAGGGTGGCGGTGGGTAGGGTGCATGTCCGCATCGGGAGCCCAATGTTTTTCAATGGGGCTTAGTCACTGTGAAAACAGGCTGCAGGGTCTGGTTACGAAGCCAGTCGGGCTGAACCAGCAAGTGGGTTCAGGCCTTGCGTTGCTCAGGGATGGGGGTGGGACAGGACATCCTTGGTCCTCTTCTCCAAGCCCCAGGGGCGATGTATGCAGGGGTGTCCTTAGGTGTCGGGTCTTTCCTTACCAGAGCTGACGCGGTTGAGCGGGCCTGCGTGCAGAGGCTGCAGGCGACGGAGTCCAGGAGGGGTGAAACCATGATAGACTCTAGCTCTGGAGGGCTGGCGAACCTGGTTGGCACCAGTGGCCCACTTCAACTCTGGGCAGAGGCTTCGGGTGCAGTAGTGGCTTCGGGAGTCAGTTTTGGCAGTTCGAGGCCTCAGACTTCTCTTTTGGAGATTCTTTTCAAAGGCATGCAGTCCTTACACGTTTCTGGAGTCAAAGCTGCAGGACGAGTAGACTTTGGCACCGTTTTCGCCAAGGGATACAGACCAGCCTGCAGGATTGGCACCAGGTCAGCTGTTTCTCCTCTCTTCACTGCTTTTGCGGCTCTTGGGTGTCCTCTCTCTTCTTAGGTCGTCAGGATCTGCTTCACTGGTGCCTGGGACCCCCCTAAATTCTTAATTTAGGGGCATTAGGAGAGTGTAGGGTAGTTGCCAATAGGCTTGTGACCCTTGCAGTCACTACGTCCCTTGTATGTACACTTCCTGTGGGAAGTGGGCATAACCCTGCCCCAGTATTCCTAAGTAGGTCATCACAAAGATGGCTATTTCTGAAAAATCGTGTCCACCTCACAGTAGCCCACCTTAGGAGTGGTACTATCCTGGAGGTGGCACACTTACCGGCCTAGCACATTTTGCCACCTGTCCTGGTGCCAAGGGGGCTACGGCCTAGGGGGGTGGCTTCCTCTCCTTTGAGGGTAGCTAGATTTGAAATCCAAAAGCATCAGCTTCTTTGAAGCTCGCGTGCCCAAGGAGGCAAATCAGCAGGTCATCTTGAGGGAGGGCGTGTTAAACCCTCTTCGCACTCAGGGATTAGTTCTGGGTCGCCTGAGAGCAAAGACTCTCACCCAAGGAGGTCAGAACAGCATCTAGGGTAGCAGGCTGGCAGAAATCACTCAGCAAGAACACTAGAGGCTGGTAGGTGCCCTTTGGGTGCACGTATTACTAAATCCAACCTTGACATCAGTGTGGGGTTACCAATACAAGATGTTTGATACCAAACATCTCTATTTTCAGTGAAGTCCTCTTGTAGCTGGGAAACTCGTTTTCACCAGTGTCCAGCACATGTTTTAAGATGGCTTACCTGTCCATTTGCACTTGCAGTAATAGGACTGAGCAGCACAGGGGCATATCTGCTCATGCAGGTGGGCCCTCACATGTAATAGTCAGCACCCTTCCTTAGGGCTGTTAGGCCTGCTGTAGGGATGACTTACAATTATGACATGCAGTGGTAGGGGACGTGGCACAAAGGGATGTGCGACATGTTGTGTTTTTACTTTTGTCTGCACCAAGACACGCAGTCTTCAATGGCAGTCCTGCATGTGCTTGGTGAGGAGTCCCTTAGGGTGGCACAAGTCGTGCTGCAGCCCTTAGGGGCGCTCTAGTACCTCAGGCATTTTGCTATAGCCCAACTGTATAAACAGGTTTTCACCACAACATGACCAAAAACCACAAAATATACATTGTAAATGTTTTGTTTGTAAAACATTGTGTGTGCATTTTAGATACGGTTTTTCCTTGAACAAGGAACCTGATCCATAAATAATTTTTGGGGAAATGATGTGAACACATTTTGTAGTTTTACGCTGCATTCACCATCAGAAAAAGAGCAACCTTGATTTTTACCCACCAACAGGGTTATTATTACTCACTATTGAAAAATGTGGAAACTGTAATTGCAGTATTAATTATTATGTAAACATCAAAATAAAAGAAGGAATATGCTACTTACCAGTATGCATCTGTTCTTGGCATGTAGAGCTGCAGATCTATACACTGTGCATAGATCGCCATCTGGTGTTGGGCCCGGATGTTTGCAGTTTGTTTTTCCTCTTGGAAAGTCTTTGGGAGTCTTTTGATAAAAAATGAATATGCTACTTACCAGTATGCATCTGTTCTTGGCATGTAGGGCTGCTGACATTCATATCTGTGCATAGATCGCCGCCTAGTGTTGGGTCCGGATGTTTGCACGTTGTTGTCCTGGAAGAGTCTTCGAAGTATCCTTGGATAGGTGACTCCTCCCCTGGACTACAGTGCGCATGGGCATCCTCTCCATCCTCAGATTGTTTTTCGCCATTGTGGCAGTGATGGAGTAGATACAGAAAGTGATGACCATGCTTGCAATAATTCTGAGAGCTGCAGCTGCGACAGGCGCCGGGGAGGAGGGAGGGCGATATGAATGTCAGCAGCCCTACATGCCAAGAACAGATGCATACTGGTAAGTAGCATATTCAGTTCGAGGCATGTGGGCTGCTGAATTCATATCTGTGCATAGAATACATAGCAGTGCCCTCTATTGGCGGCGGCTACCCGTGCCAGCTGCAGCGGTCTGAAAAAGTGTTTTGAGAACAGCCTGTCCTACAGCTGCCTGCTGTTTTGACTGCACATCTACGCAATAGTGTTTTGTAAATGTGTGTGTAGTGGACCATGTGGCTGCTCTGCATATATCATGCAGGGGAATGTTTCCTAGGAAGGCCATGGAAGCCCCCAACTTGCGTGTTGAGTGGGCTCGTGGTGGAATAGTTAATGTGCGTTTTGCCTTTTGATAACAGATTTGAATACACTTAACTATCCATCTGGCTATCCCTGCTTTGGAGATGGCGTTACCTTTGTGGTGTGGGGCAAAGGCAACGAACAGTTGTTTTGTCTTCCTGAAGGGTTTAGTCCTGTCGATGTAGTACATGAGGGCCCTCCGTACATCTAGTGTATGTAATGCCCTCTCTGCAACAGTTTGTGGGTTTTGGAAGAAAACGGGCAGTTCAATAGTCTGGTTCATGTGGAACTGCGATATTACCTTGGGCATGAATTTGGGGTTGGTACGTAGTACGACCCTGTTGGCGTGAACCTGAATAAATGGCTCTTGAACGGTTAGTGCCTGGAGTTCACTAACTCTTCTTAGGGAAGTGATCGCTACCAGGAAGGCTACTTTCCAGGTAAGGAATTGAATCTCGCATGAGTGTAGAGGTTCAAAGGGTGGACCCATCAGGCGTGTGAGGACCAAGTTGAGGTTCCACATTGGAGCCGGTGGGTGACTAGGTGGAATGACTCGTTTGAGTCCTTCCAAGAATGCTTTGATGGCAGGCACTCTGAAGAGAGAGAGGTGCTGCCTGGTTTGCAGATAGGCTGATATTGCGGTCAAATGGACCCGTATAGAGGTGTACGCCAGATTGCATCGGTATAGGTGTAAGAGGTAACATATGATGTTGTGGATGGATGCGTCCAGCGGGTTAATGTCATTATTACCGCAATAAATGACGAACCGTTTCCATTTGGCTGCATAGCAAGCTCTTGTAGTGGGTCTCCTGGCCTCCTTGATGATGTCCATACAGTCAGGTGGCAGATTGAGATAGCCAAACTCTAGGACTTCAGGAGCCAGATCGCCAGGTTCAGCTGTTGCGGATCTGGGTGCTGAACCTCTCCATGGTTCTGCGTCAAATGCGCGGGTTTGATCCGCAGCCTTTGATGCGGTACCACGGAAAGTTCGAGGAAGGTGGTGTACCACGGCTGGCGTGCCCACGTGGGAGCAACTAGGACGAGTGTCAGGGAGTGTTGTCGGAGTTTGCGAGCCACCAGCGGTATCAACGGTGCTGGAGGAAAAGCGTACGCAAATTTGCCGGACCAGTTCATCCATATCGCATTGCCCTGCGACTGCGGGTGTGGGAATCTGGCGGCGAAGCTTTGGCATTTTGCGTTTTCGCTTGTCGCGAATAGGTCTATTTCTGGGTGACCCCACTGCTGGAAGTACGGTTGGAGTACCGATGGGTGTAACTCCCACTCGTGCATCTGGTGGCTGTGTCTGCTGAGCAGATCCGCCATCTGGTTGTCCTTGCCGGGGAGGTGTTCCGCCATGAGGAACATGTTCCTCTGAATGGCCCACTTCCACATGCTCTGAGCCAGATGAGACAACTGTGGAGAGTGTGTCCCTCCCTGCTTCTGTATGTAGTACATTGCGGTCATGTTGTCCGTCCGGATCAACACGACCTTGTTGCACAGATGTACTTTGAAAGCCTTCATGGCCAGGAAGATTGCCATCAGTTCCAGAAGGTTGATGTGCATCTTCTTCTGTTGTGTCGTCCATAGTCCCTGCACTGTGTAGTGGAGTACATGAGCTCCCCATCCCTGGAGAGACGCGTCCGCTGTCAGTACTATTTGTGGAACAGGCTCTTGGAACGGTCGGCCCTTGCAAAGGTTTTGTGGATTCCACCAATGCAGAGAGTTGTATGCCCGACCGCTCACCAACACTAGGTCTTTCAACTGTCCTTGAGCCTGATTCCACTGACGTGCTAGGCACTCCTGAAGTGGGCGCATATGTAATCTCGCGTGCGGGACTATGAAGATGCAGGAGGCCATCATGCCTATCAACTGCATAAACACTCGCGCTGGAAGCGAGTGGTTGGGTCTGAACTTGGAGATCAGCGCTTGTATGCCGTTGATCCTCACTAAACTTGGCTGAGCTGTGGCCGCCAGAGTGTCTATAGTCGCACCTAGGTACTGTTGTACGTGTGCGGGCTGGAGATGAGACTTTGGGTAATTTAGTGAGAATCCCAGACTGTGAAGAAGGTGAATGGTACGGGACACGTGGCTTGCACATTGCTGGGCCGATCTCGCTTGAACGAGCCAGTCGTCTAGGTAGGGGTAGACGTGTATGTGCTGTCTCCGTAAATGTGCCGCCACCGTAGCTAGGCACTTTGTGAAAACCCTGGGCGCTGTTGTCACGCCGAAGGGAAGGACTTTGAACTGATAGTGCTGCCCCTGAACAGTGAACCTGAGGTATTTTTTGTGTGAGGGGTGGATGGGTATGTGAAAATACGCATCCTTGAGGTCCAGTGATGCTAGGAAGTCTCCCTGCTGGAGAAGCGGAAGGACTTGCTGTAGAGTGAGCATGTGAAAGTGCTCCGAAAGAATGTACTGGTTCAGGGGTCTCAGGTCTAATATAGGCCTGAGCGACCCGTCCTTTTTTGGAATTAAGAAGTAGAGGGAGTAAACCCCCGTGCCCCGCTCGTGGACGGGTACAACCTCGATAGCGCCTTTTAGAAGCATACTTTCTACCTCTTGCTGTAAGAGCGTCAAGTGCTCTGAAGACATAGGACGGTTTCTTGGTGGTATTGTGGGTGGAGTGGAAGTTAACTCCAGACAGTAACCGTATTTTATAATATCTTTGACCCACCTGTCCGTGGTGATGGAGTTCCACGTGGACAGGAACCGTTGTAGCCTTCCCCCGACAGGTGTTATGTGGTCGGGAGGAAGGGAGAGGGCGTCACTGCTTGTTCTTAGGGGAGGACCTGGTGTTGCCGTAGCCACGTCCTCTGCCCTTGGTACTGGAGCCACGATAGCCACCTCGGGTGTTCTTATCGTAGGTGGTCTGCGTATTACCCTTGTTATATGTTTGTTGTGACCCCTGTCCTCTGCCTGCTCCCTTGTTTCCGGGGCGACGAAAGGAGCCGCTCCGAAAGGACTGAGTTTGTAGGGCGCCCATGGACTTTGCAGTGTCCGTGTCCTTTTTTATCTTCTCGAGGGTGGCGTCAACCTCAGGCCCGAACAAAAAGTCGGGGTTGACAGGCTGATTAAGGATATTGTTTTGTACCTCAGGCTTGAATCCTGAGATACGTAGCCAGGCGTGACGTCGTAGGATGACGCTAGTGTTGATGGCCCTGGCAGCCGTGTCAGCAGCGTCTAGTGCACATTTGATGGCAGCATTTGTGAGTAGCTGTCCCTCTCTGATAAGGATTTCTGCACCTTCTTTGTAGGGGTCAGGGAGGTGTTGAAGGAGTTGCTCCATTGTGTCATAGTGCGCCCTATCGTAGCGGGCGAGGAGCGCTTGAGTGTTAGCTATGCGCCATATGCTTGCAGCTTGTGCGGCAACTCGCTTGCCGGAGGTCTCCAGCACCTTGGACTCCTTGTCCGGGGGAGGAGCGTCACCCGTTGTCTGCGAGTGTGCCCTCTTGCGGGCATTCGCCACAACGATGGAGTCGAGTGGTAATTGTCCTCTGATGTAAGTAGGATCCCCAGGTGCTGATCTGTATTTCTTATCGATCCTGGGGTTTATCACTCGTGCCCTGGTGGGTTCCCTGAAAATGTCAGTGGCTGGCTTAAGGACCCCCTTCAACATTGGCAGAGTCTTTACATGTCTTTCTGAGGATGCAAAGGTGTCCATTAGAAAGTCATCTTCGATGATATCAGAGTGAAGCTGTACATCATGGTTGTTCGCCGCCCGTTCAATCAGAGCGTTGAACGCCGCAGTATCCTCTGTGGGTGACGTTTTTGCCCCATATAGTTGTGGGTCCTGTGCATCAAGAGGTGCACTGGGGTCTGCAGGGTCGCCCCAAGTTTGGTCAGGGTCCTGCTGGTCATCAGGGTCCGTGTCCACATGGTAGGGGACTTGTTCACCCATGTAGTCCTCCAATGCATCCGTGTCGGAGCGTGTGGGGGAGGCCCGGTGTGGATCCTGGTAGGGTGAATGAAAGGGTTCATACAGGAGAGGTTCTGTGTCCACAGGCAGCTTCCTCTTTAGCGGGATCCTGAAAGGTTCCAATGGCGGTTCCGAAGTTATCCTTCGGTCGTGGAGAATCATCCTGCCAGTGTCGGCGTCGATGACGCGTGACGGTGACGGCTCGACAGGCGTAACCGCAGTTTTGGTGGCCTGTGTCCTGAGTTGAAACGCCTTCGGGATTGTGGATGGAGGCAAGCCGAAGGTAATGCTGGTCGGCACCGACGAAACCGCTGGATCGATCGAACCCGACTGGTCCTGGAGGGCAGCCTTGGTTTTGCAGCCTGGCATTGCGCCAGGCCGTACTCGGGGCGCCTTAGAGGTCGTGGCCCCCGCCAGGGTCGTCGAGGCGGCTGCAGATATCTTCTGCGCCCGTGGTGCATCGAGCCGAGGTGCGGAGATCACCGTCGACGTCTTCGACACGTGAGGTTTCGGTGTCGTCGAGGGGGTGCTGCGAGGCGTAGCAGGCGGGACGGCCCTCGGTGTCGGTGGCGTCGACGCCGGTAACCGAGCAGGTTTTTCGGCGCCGATGGCCTTCTTCCGTTTGTCGACTCCCATGTCGCCCGTCTCGAGTTCGGCACCGAAGTCCCCCTTGGTGCGGTCGGTGCCGACACGGTGCGCCGGCGTCGAAGGTGTTGAAGGCCTCGATCCGACTAGCGCCACTTTCAGTTTCGGTTTCGTAGGAACCTGAGCAGCTTTCGGTTTCGGTTTCGTGGAAGGGAAACCAGCTGGCTTAAGCGGTAATGGCTGCCGCTGAACGTCCGAGGCCGGGCCCGAGGGCGGGGCCGAAGGACTGCGTGATAGGTCTCGGGTAAGGCCCGAAGGCGATCCCTCGACCGGAGCCATAGTCTGTGGCACTGGTGAATTCTCGGTTTGAACAGGTAGGCCTTGTTCATCATCGGAGCTACTCTCTTCGGCCCCTAAGGCCTCCTCGTCGTCTCCTACCTCGGTGTCGTCTTCACCTCTGTGGAAGAGTGACCCGTCGGCCTCGTCCGATCCGGGTTCTTGGTCGGAAACGGGACTGGAGGGTAAGACTTCTACTTCTTCGACGTCGTCCGCGTCGTCGAAGATGTCAGCTGGGGCCGGTGCCGCGTGCTGCGCTTCGAGCCTCGCCGCTCGACGATTCCGCAGAGTCTTCTTTGAACGGAACCGGGCACAGGCCATACATGTCGACTCGTCGTGGTCCGGCGAAAGGCATTTGTTGCACACCGGATGGACGTCGATGTGTGGGTACTTCGCATTACATACCGGACACCTTTTGAATGGCGTCCTCGATTCCATCGTCGAAGTAGTTGATGGACAGGTAAATGCGAACAAAGTCGGTGCTGGAAGTTAGTAAACTAACAGAGAGTATCGAAAACCGATCGATAAACAGTACCGACGCGAACTAAAGGCCTCGACAAAATTTTTTCCTAACTTGAGCTAAGATAGCACATCCGAACCCAATGGCGGAAAAAAACAATCTGAGGATGGAGAGGATGCCCATGCGCACTGTAGTCCAGGGGAGGAGTCACCTATCCAAGGATACTTCGAAGACTCTTCCAGGACAACAACGTGCAAACATCCGGACCCAACACTAGGCGGCGATCTATGCACAGATATGAATTCAGCAGCCCACATGCCTCGAACATTTAAATACCTCGCGAACATCAGACTCCGAATCTTGTAAAAGCCCGTCTATGTCTTTAATTTTATCGATCTTTGCTTGTGTCTGTTTTTGCCGTAATCTATTTGCCAAGACCTTTCCCACCTGCTCCCCCATATTCAAAGCATTCCCTTCTAAACGTTTGATATTTAGCGGCCATTTCATCAGCATAATGCTGAAAAATTAGAGACCTCAGTTTATTTTTTTTTCTAAACTCCTTGCTAGAAGATTGGGAAGGGTTATAGCACCATTAGTCTCATCGTCAGCACGGTTTTGTAGCAGGTAGAGATACTATAGACCACGTCCGTCGAGTAATTTCCCTTTTGGATTGGTCTCAGGTGTCAGAAGTCCCAATAGGGGTAGCCCTGTTGGATGCCGAGAAGGCATTCGGACAGGGTTTCCTGGGAATTTTTATGGGCAGTTCTTCATTGGAAAGGATTCCCATTACCCTTTATTAAAGCTGTACAAGCTCTCTATACCAGTCCTGCAGCCTCAATTCGTATATCTGGGAAGTAATCTGTGGAGTTTAAGATGCACAGGGGCACCCGGCAGGGATGCCCCTGTTCACCTTTCCTTTTTGCTCTCTACATTGAACCCCTATTGGCTAAAATTGAGCAGGATTTTGAGATTATACCAGCTAAACCTATGTCTCAACCTATTAAAGTGTTAGCCTACGCTGACGATGTGGCGGTTATTACAACAGATGTCGCCAAATCGATGAGACGTATTGAAATTCTGACGAAATTTGGATCTGTATCCGGCTACAAACTGAATCTACACAAGACGCAAGTTCTCTTTACCGGTACTGGTCCTCTTCCTGGTGTTAACACTGTCTCAGAGGCTGTATACTTGGGTGTTAAAATTGCTTCGAAGGTACAAACCATTGTTAGCCTTAATTTGGATCTAATTCTAATCTCATCCAATAGAATGTTGGAAAATTTGGATTATTTACACCTATCTATTTATGGCAGGTGCAATGTCATTAAGATGGTGGTTTTTCCGAGATTTCTTTATTTACTTCGCTCAATTCCTCTTCTTGTACCCAACTTATATTTTACAAAAATAGAAAGAATGTGTTCTCGCTTTATATGGGGGTATAAGAGGTCAAGGAGAGCTTTTAAGAAACTTACTTTACCTAGGGCAAGGGGGCGACTGAGCATCCCTCAGTTTCAGTATTATTATTGGGCGGCAATGCTCCAACACATGGGGATTTTATTTTTTGGTACTCAGGCATATCTTGACCCTGCTTCTTCACCATCCATATATGAGCTTATTATAGGGCCAGAAGCCAAATACTTCTATTCTAAATTTTTGAGCCCAGCTACTACAAAATAACTCGTTTTAAGACTTTGGGCGCTGCGGCTGCAGTTTGGTCAAAAGTGCTTAAACTTTTTACCTCAAAGGAATATAATCGATACATGCCCCTAGGAACAATAGGGAAACTTCCTACAATTTTTTGTGATATAACCATGCGGAGATGGAACACTCAGGGGATTAGAGTTATTGGGGACCTTTTTTTAAACAATCAATTGATGTCCTTTTCTGAACTTCAAGAGAAGTACGGGCTGCAACGTACTGACTTTTTTAAACATCTCCAAATCCGAAGTTTTTTAGATAAATTAGTCTTAAGAGGGCAGATCAGTTTGGAAAAGAATCCAATCTTGGAATGTATAAAAGGGAGATGTAAGATTTCTCAACTGTCTAAAATTATAATTGCAACCCAACAGGACGATCTTGCTCATTTTGAGCAACGCTGGGACAGGCGGCTGGGGATAGTAGGTGTTGATTTACAATTAGTTTTGAACCTTATTGATGTTGTTATATTCTCAGGTAGCTTGAAAAGCCAATGTTATATGGCTATCTTTGATTTATATTATTCCCCAGCGAAGATAGCAAAATGGGGAACTAATCGGGGGGATTTATGTCCCAGATGCACTCAGAGGGCTGCTGACTTGGTGCACATGATATTTGAATGTCCTGTATTAGCCCCCTTTCATAAAGAAATACAATGTTTTCTGAACTCCGGTCTAGGAGTCTCTGTCGATATTACACCCCAATTAGTGCTATTTGGGTATGATTTTGGGGCTAATAGCAGAAAGCGTTCAACCCCTGAGAAAGGTTTTTTGTTTCTATGTATGGCCATTATCCGCTTGTGTATTACATCTCAATGGCTCAGTTCGGATGCATCGTCTTTTTCTATATGGAAAGCCAAACTGCTATCCCTGTATAATTTGGAAATTGCTCTATATAATCATAAAGGTATACGAAGAAAAGAATTTGGGTTTGCATTATGGGCCCCAGTAATGAATTGGGTTTGACTGCTTTATTTTTTTTCTCTCTGCTCACTCTTTATTGAACGACAATTGTTTCTTTTCTTCCCTTGATTTTAAGTCTGTTATCATCGATGCTGATTTAATAAAATCAATAAAAAAAAAAACATTAAAAAAAAAAGGAAAGTCTTTGGGAGTCACGAGATCGGTGACTCCTCCTCTGGTTAGTATTGCGCATGGGCTTCGGCTCCATCCTCAGATTGTTTTTCGCCAGTAGGGAAAGATGGAGCGTAGTGGTAACAGTAAAGAAACCCATGTGTATTGTATCTAAATAAGATAAGACTGGAACGGATACAGGTAGCCGGGGAGGCGGGTGGGCGTGTATAGATCTGCAGCTCTACATGCCAAGAACAGATGCATACTGGTAAGTAGCATATTCCGTTCGAGGCATATGAGCTGCAGATTATACACTGTGCATAGATTATA
This sequence comes from Triturus cristatus, assembly GCF_964204655.1. Taxonomy (NCBI): domain Eukaryota; kingdom Metazoa; phylum Chordata; class Amphibia; order Caudata; family Salamandridae; genus Triturus; species Triturus cristatus. The sequence goes on along the minus strand of NC_140585.1, from coordinate 72,037,590 downwards.
TAGCAGTACCCAACCCTAGCGGCGACCACCGGCATCCGTTGCAGTTGTCTGAAACAGTGTTTTAGTACAGCTTGGCCCACACTAGCTTGTTGCTTGGTTTGCACATCTACACAATAATGTTTTGTGAAGGTGTGTGGTGTTGACCATGTCGCTGCTTTGCAGATGTCATCTAGTGGTATGTTCCCTAGGAAAGCCATAGAAGCCCCTATCTTCCTTGTAGAGTGGGCTTTAGGGGGAACCGATAGCGTTCGTTTTGCCTTGTGGTAGCAAATCTGTATGCATTTTACAATCCACCTAGCTATCCCTGATTTGGAAATAAGGTTGCCTTTGTGTGGTGGGGAGAACGAAACTAATAGCGGTTTGGTTTTCCTGAAAGGTTGTGTTCTCTGGATGTAGTAAAGTAAAGTCCTTTTAACATCCAGTGTGTGTAAGGCTCTTTCCGCAACTGTTTGGGGTTGCGAGAAAAAGACTGGTAATTCTACCGACTGGTTTAGATGGAATGGAGAAATGACTTTGGGTAGAAATTTGGGATTGGTTCGGAGTACAACCTTATTGTGATGCATCTGAAGAAAAGGTTCCTGTATAGTGAGTGCTTGTATTTCACTAACTCTTCGGAGGGAAGGGATGGCCACTAGAAAAGCTGTCTTCCATGTGAGGAATTGCAGCTCGCACTTATGTAATGGTTCGAAAGGGGGTCCCATTAACCATGTGAGGACTATATTCAAGTTCCAAACAGGTGAGGGTGGCACTCTGGGTGGAATTACTCTTTTGAGGCCTTCCATAAAGGCTTTGATGGCAGGCACTTTGAAAAGTGAGAGGTGCTGCCTGTTTTGTAAATAGGCAGCAATTGCAGCAAGGTGTAACCGAATGGAGGTATATGCTAGGTTACACCTTTGTAAATGGAGTAAATAACATATAATGTGTTGTATGGATACATTTAAGGGATTGATTGCGTTGTTGTGGCAGTAAACAACAAATCTTTTGCACTTTGCTGCATAGCTAGACGCCCTGGTAGTAGGGCGTCTAGCTTCCCTGATAATGTTCATGCAATCAGGGAGAAGGTTAAGGTATCAAAATTCTAGGACCTCAGGAGCCAGATCGCAAGGTTGAGTTGAGCTGGGTCCGGGTGCCTGATCTCTCCATGGTTCTGGGTTAGGAGGCATGGGGAGAGGCGTAGCTTTTGGTGTGGTACTACTGAGAGTTCCAGCAGTGTGGTGTACCACGGTTGTCTGGCCCATGTTGGAGCTACTAGGATCAGAGTTGGGGAATGCTGCTGTAGCTTCCGCACCACTAATGGAATTAGTGGGAGAGGTGGAAAAGCGTATGCAAATTTGTTTGACCAGTTCATCCATATCGTATTGCCTTCGGACAATGGGTGTGGATATCTGGCGGCGAAGCTTGGGCATTTTTTGTTTTCGTGGGTGGCGAATAGGTCTATGTGTGGATACCGCCACTTCTGAAAGAACGGGTGAAGAACCTGTGGGTGAAGTTCCCACTCGTGGATTTGCTGCGTCTGTCTGCTCAGCAGATCTGCCACGGTGTTTTGGACTCCTGGGACGTGCTGGGCTAGGAGAAAAATCTTTTGTGGAATCGCCCATCTCCATATGCTCTGTGCTAACTGAGAGAGCTGTGGAGCGTGTGTGCCCCCCCGTTTTTGAATGTAGTACATGGCAGTCATGTTGTCTGTGCGAATGAGGACTGCCTTGCCTGAAATCTGCGCCTGGAAGGATTTTAGGGCGAGGAAGATCGCCAGTAACTCCAGATGGTTCATGTGGAGTAACTTCTGTTGCGGCGTCCATGTGCCCTGTACTGTGAGATGTAACAGATGAACTCCCCAGCCGGAGAGCGATGCATCTGCCGTTAGGATTATTTGTGGGAACGGGTCCAGGAACGGTCGACCTCTGGAAAGGTTTGTGGTGTTCCACCACTGCAGAGAGCGATGGGTGCGACCGTCTACCAACACCAGATCTGTCAGTTGTCCCTGGGCCTGGTTCCACTGGCGCGCCAAGCACTCTTGGAGTGGGCGCATTTGGAGTCTTGCATGGGGCACTATAAAGATGCAAGAGGCCATCATCCCTATGAGCTGCATAAACACTCTTGCTGGGAGAGAGTGTTGGGATAGGAATTTTTGACGCAGTGCTTGTATTTTTGCAATCCTGGCAGGGTTGGGATAGGCTATGGCCTTTGAGGTGTCTAAGGTGGCACCGAGATATTGTTTTGTGTGTGATGGTACCAGGTGGGATTTTTGATGGTTCACCGTGAAGCCTAGCTGGTGAAGTAGTTGGACTGTAGCGGCGGTATGTTGCACACATTGTTGGTAGGACGTGGCTTTTATCAGCCAATCGTCCAGATAGGGAAAGACGTGAATGTGCGGTCTTCTGAGGTGTGCAGCCACTACTGCCAGGCACTTGGTGAACACCCTTGGTGCTGTTGTTACCCCTAACGGGAGCACCTTGAACTGGTAGTGTTGTCCGTCTACCACAAACCTGAGGTACTTTCTGTGAGATTGGTGTACTGGGATGTGAAAGTACGCGTCTTTCAAGTCCAGAGTGGTGAGAAAGTCGTTCTGGGAGAGAAGTGGAAGAACCTGTTGGGAGGGTTACCATGTGAAAATGGTCCGAATGAATGCAAGTGTTTAGAGGTCTGAGATCTAAGATAGGTCGTAGGGTCTCGTCTGTCTTTGGAATTAGAAAGTACAGGGAGTAGACCCCTAAATTTCGTTGACTTATGGGGACCTGCTCTATTGCTCCTTTTTCCAGGAGAGAGCTCACCTCTTGTGTTAGTAGTGCAGTATGTTCTTGCGACATAGGGCGGTGCCTGGGTGGAATGTTGGGGGGGTGTAGATGTTAATTCTAGGCAATACCCTGACTGAATAATTTGTGTCGCCCATCTGTCTGAGGTGATTGTCTCCCAGACGTGAAGGAAATGTCGTAGTCTGCCTCCGACCGGAGTGGAATGGTCTGGAGGGAGCGGGGGAAAGTCATTGGGCAGGAGGTGTGGCAGAGCGGGCGGTATTTGTTTTGCCTCTGCCCTTATTATTGCCTCTGTATCCTCCTCTTTGATAACCCTTCGTGAAGGTAGACAGGAGGAGGGGATTTATATGACGTGGATGCACTGTCCGAGGAGTAGCCTCTGCCCGTGCCCCGAAAGGAAGAACGGCGAAAGGAGCGCCTGGGAGTATGTGTTTGTAGGGCTCCCATAGATTTCGCCGTGTCTGTATCTTTTTTCATTTTTTCCAGGGCTTCATCTACTTTAGGACCAAATAGATGATCTTGGTCGAATGGGTGATTTAGTATAGAGGCTTGAACCTCTGGTTTAAACCCTGAAACCCTGAGCCAGGCATAGCGACGGAGAAGGACACTGGTGTTTATGGCCCTGGAGGCTGTATCTGCTGCATCTAGGGCACATCGTATCGAGGTATTGGTTATAGTTTTTCCCTCTTGAATAAGTTAGCAATACGCCATATATTGGCCACTTGTGACGCAGTGCGCTTCCCTGACGCATCTAGGAGCTTGGACTCTTTGTCAGGTGGGGGCGCCTCGCCTGACGCCTGAGAATTTGAGCGCTTCCTGGCTGTAGATACCACTAGGGAATCTAATGGTGAAGGGCCCTTAATGTAAGAAGGGTCTGTAGGGGCGGCTTTATATTTCTTTTCTATCCGAGGGTTTAGGACCCTGGCCCTGACTGGGTCTTTAAAAACCTCAGGGGCATGTTTAATTACGCCCTTTAACATAGGTAGAATGGCAGTGGACCTATGTGTATCATCGAAGGTGTCTAGGAGGAAGTCCTCCTCCACTGGATCGGTATGTAACTCCACCCCGTGGTAGTGTGCCGCCCGTTGTAACAGGTGGTGAAAACCCAAGGAATCTTCAGGAGGGGATGGCCTAGATGGATAAAGGTCATCCTGTGGGACATCTGGGATGTCCGGATTGTTATAATCATCCCATGGGTCTGGAGATCCAGTAGGGGTGGGATCTTGTGGCACATCTGCTGGATCATAGTAAGGGTCCCCCAAATCGTCTGGGACAGGAGACAAGGTGGGGGGAACGATGGGGTGGAGGTGGAGAGGGTGGAGGAGGTAGAGGAGGTGGGGAAGGTACCCTGAAAGGAGAGGTAGCAATGTCCTTTCTCTTTGGACGTGGAGGTGGCGCCGGCTTGTCCAAATGTCTCTTTCTTGAAGACAATGTCAAGTGTCCAGTCTTTGGATCCTTGGTGAGGGTTTTTTGCAAAGGATCCGGTGTGAAGAGCTCCTGTGACACTGGTTGTTCGGTCGGCGCCGAAGGTTTCGGGGCCGGCGGCTTTTTAGGTTTGTCGAAGCCGTGCTTCCTGGGAACCTCTGTTTTTTTGGTCGGTGCCGAAGGTTTCAGCACGGGAGTGTCGGTGCCGAGGGACTTGTGATGTTTGGTCGGCACCGAAGACTTCGGTGCCGGGTTCGGTGTGGAGGTGGAGGCCGATTTTTTCTTCGGTGCCGAAGGGTGTTTGTCGGCACCGCTGGCCGGCTGGCTCGAGCTGCCGGAAGGCTTAGAAGGCTTCTTTACCGGGCCCGAAGGTGGGGTGTGAGAAGCAGTGTCCTTGGTCTTGCCCAGGCCCGGAGGCGAAGGTGTGACAAAGCATTTTTCGGTATCGGCGTGGGAGGGGGAATTGTACTCACGACCCGCTGCGCCGGGGTGATGTCCTCCACATCTGAGTCGTCGGCCTCGGAAGCGCTGACGAGGTAGTCGTCCCCCTGTTCGATGTCCTGCTGTCCCGGAGCTTCGACGTAGTCTCCGAAGATGTCGACTGGAGCGGAGGTCGAGGAGTGCGCCATGTTGCGTCTAGCCAGTCGATCTCGAATGGTCTTTTTTGAGCGAAAAGACTTGCAGGCGGGACAGTCTCGGGCCTCGTGTTCTGGGGAGAGGCAGAGGTTGCGCACCTCATGGAGATCGGTGTGGGGAAACTTGGACCCACATCGAGGGCACTTCTTGAAGGGAGTTCTTTCCATCAGCCGAGACCGGAGCCGGAATAGGCCCGAAGGCCGCCGTCGACCACCGGAATCGAAGAAGTGCCGAAGAGAAGATGAATAAGATGATTTATGTCTTTGAAGAAGCTCAATGAGCGAGGATTTGTGCGTCGATCGGTGAACTGGGAAGTTCGGAACCGGAGCGCGAAGTTTTACATCCGAGCCCGATGGCGGAAAAAAACAATCTGAGGATGGAGCCGAAGCCCATGCGCAATACGAACCAGAGGAGGAGTCACCGACCTCGTGAATCCCAGAGACTTTCCAAGAGGAAAAACAAACTGCAAACATCCGGGCCCAACACCAGATGGCGATCTATGCACAGTGTATAATCTGCAGCTCATATGCCTCGAACATTTAGTTTACTCCTTTCCATTTCTTTTTAAATGAAATACGCTCCTTTCTCTGCTGGATAAAGGTGCAAAGCAATACTCTGTTTCTGTAACTGTAAATAGTCTAGCCCCAATAGTTTCAATTTAAGTTCATGTCTCATTTTTAGCTACGTTGGTGTCCTTGCTTCTCTTAATCTGGGAGCCCAGGCCTATTTACACATCATGCCTTCTACTTATGGTGTAGTGTAGTTCCTATTTCCCTGATAGGTTCTGCGCATTGGAATAACATACACTATAGGCTTGGCATAGGGCTGAGGTCGGTATGCCCCTATCGCGTATATTAAACTTAATTACTGTGTACCAGTTGCTCAGAGGCCACTAGAAACTTCTTGACAACAAGAAGGGAATAGCTTCTGGCAACCACAAAACATAAAACCCTGATCCCTCAAGATCGTGGAAACAATATACTACTTTTCATTCAGTCACTCATCTCAGAGAAGAACATAGAAGAAACAGTCGGGTGTGTTTACAATAAAATTTATGTTTATGTTGAGCAACAACTGTTGGACAGTAGCAGAAAAATAGGGCCAGCAGTGCAGTAGAATAAAAATGCATGGTACAGCTTTACCATTGTGTAATAGTAATGAACACATACATGAAATACAGAATGCATTAAGATAAAGCCTATACCCCTATGATGCCTAACTAGATGTACCCAAGTGTACCTAGCATGTGGTCTTAGAGAGCCAAGAATCCCCCTAGGATTTGTTCTAACCCCATTACCTTAGTGGGACTTTATCCTGATCTCGAGCTGGACACCCCAGGATGGGTGGATGGACCTCTGCCAGCTGGAGCTGTGGCATGACGCAGGTTGCAGCGTCTCAGGTCAGAGTGTCGGCATGGAAGTCTCGGTCCCCTCTGGTTTGCTTGGGCAAAGGGAGGTATATTTATACCGGATAGGTGCCTTGGAATGTTAGTATTGACGTAAAGTCAGTCAGTGGAAGACGTCAGGAATGAACCCTTAGGGAATAGTGGTTCATGCATATTTAATGAGCTCTTGGAGAAATCAATAATCCTGTGCTAGGGAAAATCCCAAGAGCTTCAGGGTCTGTTTCTAAGAACTCATTGTGACGTAGGTTAGTCACTGTTGGACATGGATGACGTATTTAGGATGGACCATCTTCTGCACCCAGACCACACGTCAGATAAGGGGCAGCCTCTGTTGCTAGTTATTGTGAAGGGAGGGCTAATGTAGGTGAAAGGGCGTGCCCGTCTTTGTGGCATGAAGGATTTGTGCCTCTGAAACGGCGCACTTATGTTAGGGCCTCAATCCAGCACAACAATGGTGCATTGTTCTTGCCATTCTTCTTCCTTCCTCTTTATTGCTGTGCTTCTGCTCTTTAATTGCCCTCAAGTTGTTGAAATATATGCTTTGATTATTTTCTCCTTCTACACATAGTATTTTCTTTCATCTCAGTAAGGAAATACCTATTTTTGTTTGGTCACCCCCCAAGTTTTTTGACCGATGCTGCTGGTTTCGAATCAGAGGGCACTGAGGCCTGCTAACCAGACTCACCGACAGCCCCAACCATAAAGTGTGTGTCAAATTGGCTATACTCAATTGGAAATGGCTATCTGACCTGCAACTCCCTAGTAAATTGTACCCTGGAATTTTATTTTTATTTTAGAGTTTTATACAGCACAAACTCTACCAGAGAGCTTTACACGAGCACCAGTTGTGCTACATGAAGACACAAAAAATAAATAAATAAATAAAAAGATAGGCACGGGGAGATTAAGTGATTTGCCCAGAATCACAGGATGTTGAGCGTCCTTGCCGAGACTTGAACCCAGTTCCCCAGCTTCGAGGTCGACCGTCCTAGCCGTTAGGCCAACTCCTCTTTCAATTCGGATTCAAGCAAGCCTGGCTGAAATGCCAGAAACCGGTCCTAGGAAGCTTGTTTCCGGTCCAGGGAAGGCATGGCTTGGCAGTTCGGGCTGGACTGTTCCCATGAGGCACAGGGTCAGACTGATTTGCATATGGCCATGTCTGAACTGGGGTGGCAGAGTGGGCTAAAGAACGGTGATGGATCAAACCCGGATCTGTTGACTGGGTGTGAGTGTTTGATTGGTTCTGATGCTCCGTCCATCACCACCCCCTTTTGTAAAACTCCTCTTTCATGGCATGCAAATTAGAGGGGTACCCGAGAGCTCACAGTAAAACACGCAAAACAACTGTTTTAACTGAGGAAACACTTGGTGGCCCAATCAGCATATACAGAGTTACAACTCATTACATTAAGCCCAACTTGCAGCCCAAGTGGAAATAACTATAATTTGATGAAGCTCCCTCTTTGCTGCCTTTAAAACTCCTGCATCTTCCCAGCCATACATGGAGCCTGCTCTACAAAACAGCTTTCTGCTCTCCTGGAGAGACGTGCTAACGACTCTCCGGATGGAGAACAATGAGGGATTGCAAGCCAGGGAGGTGTCCCGTACCTCCTGCAGAAAGCCACTTGGGTGTTAGCCCCAAAAGGCAGGATTCAAAGGTGAAGCCGGCTTTGATGGGCGCTGTACTGAGAACACAAAGCAGCCCTGGCAATTTTGTCAACCTAGCCCTAGGAGAGGGGGGCAAGTGTGAAGCACTGCTGCTTTAGTTACTAGGGGCCAATATTGTAGCACCGCAAACAGTAACAAAATCGGCCTCCATCGCTGCAGAACTGGCCCCCTCCCAACCAGCCTCCCGGGAAAACGCCCAATGCCTGATACGGCCAGTCCGGCCCTGTGTGTAGCACCAGGGGGAGCTCTGCCCCATTGTTGAGATAGACAGGCTGGCATGCGAGGCAGAGAGGAGAAACCAGTTGCCAAATCGTTTTCCCCAGAGGCGTGTAGCCTTGAGGTAGCCACCACCCGGGAGTGGGTTTGTGAGGTCTGCATACTAGGGAGAGGGGTCTCACCATCTTGGGAGTGGGTAAAATAGTGCATCCTGGGCTAGCCAGATGCCACACTCCCGGGGAAGTGGTCAACAGGAGGGAGGTAACCTGGTATCCCACTGACCACTACACTCATTCTGCCCTAAAGGCACTTTCCGAGCATAAAGGAGGCACCCCTAGCACCAAGACCTTCGATCTCGACTGACTTGGACGAAGGACAGAGGGAGGACTGCTTCTTTGCTGCATCAAGTGACCAGCAAAGAGAGGCTGCACCGACGAGGACTGACCCTGGTGGCTAGCGAAGAGAGAGACTCAGGGAGAAGCTGTTTCCAGAGCCTCGTCAAGCCAAGAGAACTCCAAGAGTCAGTTGACTAGCCTCCTGTTCACAGCACAGGGACAGCTTAGGCATGTTGGTAGCCAAGTGTTTAAGCCAGTACCACCACCGCGGTGCAGCACAGTGTACCAAGACCCGATGCATGGAGTTGCGGCAGAGTTTTTGGAGCCCGGGAGAGCTGTTGAAGAGTTGCTGGGAACCCAAGAAGGAAAGTTATTGGCCCAAGGAGGAATGGCATGTGACCGTGACAATGGGCAACTGATAGTCCAATAGCGACTAGACTTTGGTCAGACCAGAGAGGACTTCATGGGACACTGACCCTGCAACCAGGACCCTCTCGCCATCTTCGTGGACCGAGAAATCCGTGCAGGAAGACTCCCGTCAACAGTGTCACATACACAGCATTCTCAGAGCATCTTCATCACTTGCATAAGGACCACTCCTCAGTTTTCCATTGTAACGCGGATAGAATTGTTCTGGAGGATCTTGTTGGTCCCCTTGACTAACTCCCTATCAGATTTGGTTGCCCCAAATACTTCTAACTGAACGCATTGACAAGTGTCCAATGCATTGACTTTGCCAAGGCCTGTTTGTGGTTGAGTAAAACTGCTTTGATTTATTATTGCTTGAAAAATGTATATCTAAAGAACCATCTGCTGGATCCTCTTCATTCTAGTGTCTAAAATCTCATTAAAAAACAGTCTATTTTCAGAAATTGGTGTCAGATTTCTTGAGTGCTGTGTCAATTTCTTCTTCAATTGTTTTGGTGCTGTTTAAATGCTTAACGCTTGCTCCTCTGTGTAAGCCTTGCTGCTCATTGCCACAGCTAACCATGGTTGAGCTGAGGGTTTTACAGACGAAACCTATTGAACCTAGAGGGCTTGGTAAGTATTTACACAGTGCGGTCACCCAACCACACCATATAATACAACCCAGTTACTCCCAACAGCATTGTTTTGTTCTCCACATTGTCGCTCTTTCTACACGTTTCTTTAATTTTCCTGCCCATTGTGTGCGTCTTTCTGCATATCATAAAATAGTCCGCTCTCCTTCTCCACATAGTATAATCTCTTTTTATAATCACAGCCTCATTTCAAGACTTTCCTTTTCCAGCGTCTTTCGACTTTTGCTGGTCCTCTTCTTTGATAAACACCTTTTCACATACCACCTGCACTCCACATACTTGTCATAATGTGGCTGTGTAAGAAAACGCCTTTTTTGGTATGGTTCCCCCCACAATATTTCGACTGATACATCTGGTTTTTCAACTCTGAGTGCACAGAGGTCAGCTAACCAGACATCAGTGCTAGAGCCCTTACTGTAAAAAAACGTATATTTAATTGGCCTATATCCATGGCATAAACTAACTTACTTCTAATTCCCTGGTATACAGTACCAGGGTTATCCCAGTTCTGTAAGTTAGAGAGTCCCCTCAGGGACTGCAGCACTTGTTGTGCCACCCTGAGTGAGACACAGTAAAACATGACTCCCAACCTGCCACTGCAGGCTGGCACAGTAGTTTAAAACTGCTAACTTGACTTTGCCATTTTAAGCAAATGACAAAGCCCCTAACTCCTTTTTTAATATTTGCAAATCATCCCTACAGCGGGCCTATTGAATCTGAACGCAGGGTGCAAAATATTAACAAGCATTTACAATGCAATGGTCTCGGCATTGGTAAAGTTAGAGCTATTGGCATTGCTCATGACATTATTTTTGTTTATGTTTTTGTTTTTAAAACATTTCAAGAAACGGCATGGTTATTTACAATGTCAATAGCTTAATCACTCTCCAATGCGAAACCTAGTGCATTTGCACCCACACACAGATTAAGCTATTGACATTGTAAATAACAATGCCGTTTCTTTACATGTTTTAAAAACATAAACAAAAATAATGTCATGAGCAATTCCAATAGCTCTAACTTTAACAATGCCGAGACCGTTGCATTGTAACTGCTTGTTTATCCATGTCACTGGAGTGAGTGTCTACTGCCCCATTCATTTCACTTTCTGCTTCTGTGTGCGAACCCAGATCCTAGTGCTACGGGGAAGGAGCCTGCCAATCCTGCAGGAGGTTTGACTGTACAGGGAGTAGCAGAAGTAGGTTGCCCTGGGTGGAGTATGAGTCTTCCACAAGAAGGAAAATTGTGGAGAGTGATCCATCTACATGTTCTGAGAATTGTGGGCACTGTCTCTTCATTGTAGCAGTTTCATATGGGAATCACGAACAGCAGTAATTGAGTCTGTAGACAAGAGCCTTGCCCAAGGCAGACTGCCACCGAACCCAAGATTTGTGCTAGAGGCAGACCGTGCCACCACCCAGAAACTATGTCCAAGACGGACTGTACTGCCACCATGAAGAACTGTGTCCAAGGTGGATTGTGCACTGTGAGCAAGGACTAGGCCCCAGGTGAACCCTGCAGCAGGAAACAAAGACCCTGCCACAACTGTGCTCATACTGCTGTGATCCCTGACTCTTGGCAGCCCATCTGCTGCACCTCACCTGAGACTCAGAAGAGAGTTCACTGCTCGCTGGAGACGGATGCATCATCTAGTGTCCATGCCTGTCTGTCAGAGACTGGCCCCTGTTCTTGTTCTAATACTTCCCTCCACTGGATCACAGGCTTTAACTTTAGTCTGCACGTCTTCTCCAAAAAGCAGGAACGAAGAGTTGTGTATTGCCAGGAAAGAACTCCGATGTTCGTGCTGTGGTGACACTGCTGAAAGGGGACTTTTGAATAACAGATCGACATACGGATTTAAAAGGTAACCTGCACGGTAGCCTTGACACATGGCCAATTCAAATTCGAAACCCCTCGAGGAGACAAGGCTGGAATTACCAAAGGAGAGAGGGAGGAAGGAAGGCTGAGAGGGAGGGGGCACCCAGGAAAAGGGGTGAGGTGGGGCAGAATCTATGGCACAGTAGATCTGGTACTGGTGTGTTATTTGTATCCACTAAATTGTTATGAGAGTATTACATTTTAAATGTGTAGTAATTTTCTTTTACTAAAGTAAAACACCAGATTGGACAATCAGTTATTGTGCAGCTGGGCAATTGTTGAGTTCTGAGCTTGCATCCCACCACAATACCCATCTCAGAATGGATAGTCAAGCGCTGAAGCGATTGTACTAGGCCTAGTTCTTCAGACTCATGGTGGATAGACCCCTAGTTATCCGAGGCAAATTATCCCAGCCTCCACAACTGACACCCAGTAACCCCTGGTTGCCTGTGGCCCTCCCGAATGGGATTCTCTCTATAGGCCTGGTGGGGGCAACAGACAAAACCAGTTTGACCATTAGCAAACACTTTGCCTAACAAAAAGCAATCGCTATTGGCTTTGCCAAGGTTTGTTTAAATTTGCCTCACAGAAAATATCAGGATCCTGAAGAGGAAACTGACAAAAATACAGCAAGAAGGCAGTCTGATCGTGGAACACACTACCAGGCTTGTATCTCCCAAACTGGCAAGCTATATAAAGTGAAAATATATGATGGCTGAAATGCTCAATTTAATGGTATTCACTATACCTTACTCTCCGACGCATTCCAGACCACGGTTTTTGCTTATTGTGCCACTGTTGATAGGGATTAGGTCTAAGCAAACCAGCCTTCGTTCTGCTCCAATCTGAACTGTCCAGCAACAACTGCCGGACCACAACCCCTCTGAATGAAAACACAAGCAACCACAGGTCAGCTGTAGCAAAGCTGGGCCTCGCCAGTGTTTTTCCCATGATTGAAGCACATCAAGGCTCATTAACACCCACCTATGTATTGGTAAGCAGGGGACAGTAAGAGGCATGCATGTGGATCGGTGAGATCAGACCCTTTAATAACAGCCCATGGACCGAAGCATGTTAGGGGCTATGCGATTCCTGTCAATGAAACGGAGGACAAGGGAAGCCGCATGATGGCTGCCACTGGACAGAGTACCGCGAACACTGTATAATACCGCGTGTGGACCAGGGGGCAGGACGAAAGACTGCCTATAGACAGAAGCACAGCATATTATGCAGTATTCAGCCATGAGCCACAAAGCAGGGGGTCTGCAATGCCTGCCCTCTGCTATTTTATCTGCCCAGGGACACGAACACGGTAGGGACCCTGCCATTACATGTGCTAGGACTAGAAGAAAGATGATGCCCTGCACCACCTGTCTTTGGACTGATTAGCAGGGAACCCATTACAGCAGGGAATCCAGCACAGCGAGGTCTTACCTGCCACTGGCTCTGCTGACAGCAGCATGGAGGGATGCAGAGGAGACCAGCTTCCCCAGCCAAGAAAGGCAGAGCGAAGACTGCAGTGTAGGAGCCTCACGGCAGCCGGGCCCTCACCAGCTGCCCATCGCAGGAATTAACCCCTCTCCAGGACAAGCTCTTTGGTGAGCAGATCTGGATTATCAGCTCGAGTGTGGAAGTATCTAAAACTGTAGCCTGAAGGCACAAGAGACAGGAAGAGCCGAATACCAAATAATGCAAAAACACGTTGCAGCACAGAGACCCACGTAAAGGGATGCAGCAGTACCCAGTCCCACATTCCATAGGATCCATAGGCCTGTCAGAGCACGTCCAGTCCCACAGAATCGGGTCTTTGGCCTCCTCGAACGCTGTGACACGCCCGGGCAGAAGAACTGATGCATAAGATTGTATAACAACCGCATCCCAAACCCACAAACCACACCAAAAAGCACGAATGCCTTTAAGTCAACCTCACAAATAGGTGTGAAGTCCTAAACTCAAGTCATGTACAGCTCCTCCAACTCATGGTTTAAGGACAACACGTTTGTATCCCAGCCTCACAAACTACAGCGACAGTATGAGGTGTGTGTCGCACAAACCTTAACCACATCAACTGTAAAGTATTTCTATTCCACCAACCTGACGCCATGCTCAGTGCTTGAATGGGAAAATAGAAGTGCAGGTACTCGGTATCAGAGTACCTGCTTGTTTCTGAGAAGTGCCATTACTCTCCCTCAAAATAAAAAAATGCCGGTACTCCGTACCGGACAGTACCGCACCATTTAAAGCACTGGCCCATGCTACAAGTGCAGCACACCCCGCAACCAATTAAAGAACCGTGTTTAGTACACTCCAAATGCATGAACATTTCAATCCATAATCCGCCGCTTATCGCCTCAGGACAACAGGTCCGTACTTCATCCTGACTAAAAACTGATCATGCCACACAAACAATTAAGGATCGTCACGACCCACGGGCACCATCCTCCACCAGAGTACAGCATAACTGCCAGTCAGCGGCCACGCCGCATACAGAATGAATATCGTGCATTCTTAACAGGGACCGCACTTTGGCCCTGTGCGCCTGCACACACTAACCTTGCCAAGTAGGTATGACAGCAGCCTGCACAGCGTGGGGCATTGCAAGAGGCAGTCCAATGCCGCAGCTGCTCCCGCCGCCGCTCCTTGGCTTGCGCCGCCGCCCCCTCCGCCATCTTGTGCCTGGCACAGCCCCGCCCCTCCCCCTGCTAGATCTTTTCCGTCTTTTTTCTCCAACTGACCGGGCAGGCGCGATGGCATTAACACACGAGTGGGAAATACACACATAACCAAGTGTAAGAGGAGTGGCGCAGCGGCCAGGACAGGGTAAGGAGAGGTGAGGAGACCAGAGCAGCAGCCGGACGAAGGGGGAGCGGACGAGCACACGACCGCCTTTCTCCGAGGCACAGCAGAAAATGCCTCGGAGAAAGGGAGTGTCCTTTTCGGATTGGGGGGCGTGTTTTGCTGTTGTCTCCTCCCTGAGACTTCTCGCAAAAAACACGCCCCCGATCCGAAAAGGACGGGGCTTCAACGGAGTGACTGGACCTCTTCTCCAGTGGCTGGCCAGCATTTAAGAGGCCAGCCAATGGAGAACAGGAGAGAAGAGGGGCGGGTGCAAGCCCCTCTTCTCAAAGTCACTCAAACTCATTAAATCTCGGAGCGAGACTGCGCAAGCGCAGCCTTTCGCAGCCGAGACCTAAAAAGTAGAACGTGATTTACTTGTTCTGACAGTAAAAGGAATATGCTACTTACCAGTATGCATCTGTTCTTGGCATGTAGAGCTGCAGATCTACACACTTTTGATTAGATCGCCATCTGGTGTTGGGCCCGGATGTTTGCAGTTTGTTTTTCCTCTTGGAAAGTCTTTGGAAGTCACGAGGTCGGTGACTCCTCCCTTGGATCGTATTGCGCATGGGCTTCGGCTCCATCCTCAGATTGTTTTTCGCCAACAGGGAAAGATGGAGCGTAGTAATAACCGTGAAGAAACCCATGTGTGTTGTATCTAAATAAGATAGACTGGACCAGATACAGGTAGCCGGGGAGGCGGGTGGGCGTGTGTAGATCTGCAGCTCTACATGCCAAGAACAGATGCATACTGGTAAGTAGCATATTCCGTTCGAGGCATATGAGCTGCAGATTACACACTTTTGCATAGACTATATAGCAGTTCCCAACCTTAGCGGCGACCAACAGTATCTGTTGCAGTGGTTTGAAACAGTGTTTTTAGTACAGCCTGGCCCACACTAGCTTGTTGCTTGGTTTGCACATCTACACAGTAATGTTTAGTGAAAGTGTGCGGTGTTGACCATGTAGCTGCTTTGCAGATATCATCTAATGGGATGTTCCCTAGAAAAGCCATAGAAGCCCCTATCTTTCGTGTAGAGTGGGCTTTAGGGGGAACAGATAGCGTTCGTTTTGCTTTGTGGTAGCAAATCTGTATGCATTTTACAATCCACCTAGCTATCCCTGATTTTGAGATGGGGTTGCCTTTGTGTGGTGGAGAGAAAGAGACAAACAGTTGTTTTGTCTTTCTGAAAGGTTGTGTTCTCTGGATGTAGTGAAGTAAGGCCCGTTTAACATCTAGCGTGTGTAGAGCCCTTTCTGCAACAGTTTGAGGTTGCGAGAAAAATACCGGTAATTCTACCGATTGGTTTAGATGAAAGGGGGAAATGACTTTGGGTAGGAATTTTGGGTTGGTACGGAGAACAACTTTGTTCTGGTGCATTTGGAGAAAGGTTTCTTGTATAGTAACTTTTGTTGCGGCGTCCATGTGCCCTGCACTGTGAGGTGTAATAGATGAGCTCCCCAGCCGGAGAGCGATGCGTCTGTTAGTATTATTTGTGGAACCGGATCCAGGAAGGGTCGACCTCTGGAAAGATTTGTGGTGTTCCACCACTGCAGAGAGCGATGGGTGCGACCGTCTACCAACACCAGATCTGTCAGTTGCCCCTGGGCCTGGTTCCATTGGCGCGCTAAGCACTCTTGGAGTGGACACATCTGGAGTCTTGCGTGAGGCACTATGAAAATGCAAGAGGCCATCATCCCTATCAGTTGCATAAACACTCTTGCTGGAAGAGTGTTGAGGTATGAATCTTTGACGCAAAGCCTGAATGCTTGCAATCCTGGCAGGATTGGGGTAGGCTATGGCTTTTGAGGTGTCTATGGTGGCAACGAGGTATTGCTTTATGTGGGATGGTGTTAGCTGGGACTTTTGGTGGTTCACCGTGAAGCCTAGCTGGTGAAGTAGTTGGATTGTAGTGGCGGTGTGGTGTACACATTGGTTGTAGGACGTGGCTTTTATCAGCCAGTCGTCCAAATATGGGAAGACGTGAATGTGCTGTCTTCTGAGGTGTGCCGCCACTACCGCTAGGCACTTGGTGAATACCCTTGGTGCTGTTGTGACCCCGAATGGGAGCACCTTGAACTGGTAGTGTTGCCCGTCCACTACAAATCTGAGGTACTTTCTGTGAGCATGGTGTACCGGCATGTGAAAGTATGCGTCTTTCAAGTCCAGTGTGGTGAGAAAGTCGTTCTGGGAGAGGCGCGGAAGTACCCGCTGAAGTGTTACCATGTGAAAATGGTCTGAATGTATTTATGTGCTTAGAGGCCGGAGATCTAGAATAGTCGTAGAGTCTCGTCTCTTTTTGGTATCAGAAAATATAGAAAGTAGACCCCTAAATTTTGCTGATTGGCGGGAACTTGTTCTATTTTGTAGGAGGGAGATTACCTCCTGTTTTAGTAATGTGGAATGTTCTTGTGACATTGGGCGTTGCCTGGGTGGAATGTTTGAGGGGGTAGATGTCAATTCTAGGCAGTACCCTGAGCGAATAATTTGGGTCACCCATTTGTCTGAGGTGATGGTCTCCCAGACCTGAAGGAAATTTTGCAGCCTGCCCCCGACCGGAGTGGGATGGTCTGGAGTGAGCGGGGGCAAGTCATTGGGTAGGCAGTGTGGCAGAGCAGGCGGTATTTGTTTTGCCTCTGCCTTTATTGTTATTGCCTCTATAGCCGCCTCTTTGATAACCCCTTGTGAAGGTGGACTGAGCAGGGGATTTGTAGGAGTGGACGCGCTATCTGAGGAGTAGCCTCTAGCCGTACCCCGAAAGGAAGAGCGGCGAAAGGAGCGCCTAGGAGGGTGTGACTGCAGGGCTCCCATAGATTTCGCCGTATCCGTGTCCTTCTTCATTTTCTCGAGGGCCTCATCTACCTTTGGGTCGAATAGGTGTTCTTGGTCAAAGGGATGTGTGAGAGCTCCGATGACTCCGGAACTCGGAATCCAGGCGAGGGGGACGGTGAATCCACTCCGGATGCTCGGAGCGGTCTAGTGGCCCGAGCCTTCCAGACACACCTCCTTGCGTCACCAGCACCACGGACATGGGATTGGTGCAACGGCCACAAGGAGGCGGAGAGAGGGACAGTCCTGGGTAGAAAAGAGGCGGGGAATGAAGAAAGCGCTGTCTGCCGACCGGAAGAGAATGTAAGCGAGACGGAGAAAGGCGAGAGTGGAGAAGCAGACGAGCCCGGGAGAGAAGAAGAGGAGCCCAGCGGAAAGGAGCCCAGCGGAGAGGAGCCCAGCGGAGAGGAGCCCAGCGGAGAGGAGCCCAGCGGAGAGGAGCCCAGCGGAGAGGAGCCCAGCGGAGAGGAGCCCAGCGGAGAGGAGCCCAGCGGAGAGGAGCCCAGCGGAGAGGAGCCCAGCGGAGAGGAGCCCAGCGGAGAGGAGCCCAGCGGAGAGGAGCCCAGCGGAGAGGAGCCCAGCGGAGAGGAGCCCAGCGGAGAGGAGCCCAGCGGAGAGGAGCCCAGCGGTGAGGAGCCCAGCGGAGAGGAGCCCAGCGGTGAGGAGCCCAGCGGTGAGGAGCCCAGCGGTGAGGAGCCCAGCGGAGAGGAGCCCAGCGGAGAGGAGCCCAGCGGAGAGGAGCCCAGCGGAGAGGAGCCCAGCGGAGAGGAGCCCAGCGGAGAGGAGCCCAGCGGAGAGGAGCCCAGCGGAGAGGAGCCCAGCGGAGAGGAGCCCAGCGGAGAGGAGCCCAGCGGAGAGGAGCCCAGCGGAGAGGAGCCCAGCGGAGAGGAGCCCAGCGGAGAGGAGCCCAGCGGAGAGGAGCCCAGCGGAGAGGAGCCCAGCGGTGAGGAGCCCAGCGGTGACCCAAGAGAGAGGAAGGCGGCAGATCCGAAGACCGGAGGGTCCGGGAGTGCAGAGATAACCGAGGACGCTCAAGGTCCCAGCGCCGCGGCCCAGTTCCTGGGTCGTGGCTCCAGGCAAGTGACCGCTCGGGGTTCACTGTGGTGGTGGGCTGGGCAGAGCTGCATGGGGCTGTGAAACGGGGCACAAGAGGATTGGAGGGGAAGTTTGTGTTGCTCTAGCCTTTCTAACAGCACCCCGTCACACCTCGACCAGTTCCCTTTAGTCACACCAAAGCATACTTAAACACCCCCACAATCCATGGTGACGGTAGCACCCAAACCGACCAGCGTCTGAACAAACCAGTAACCCCATGTATTTATCCTTTGCATGTCGCTGAGACCACCACGAGAAGCGAGAACAGCCGACGGACTTCGCAAAAGGAAGAAGACTCTGGTCCACACGGGACACTTTCCTCCTGACGTTCCACCCTTGTTTTTCCCTTTGTGAACCCCAGGTGTACTTTGACCCCGCAGCTAAGAAAGGCAAACCAATTAAAAAGAAGCAACACCTCCAAAAATAGTACTTGTTTCTGTCGTGTCTCTGACAAGCCTCTTTCTCCAAAGGTAGTCACCAGGGCCCGGACGAACGGAACCCCCCGGGCTGGTACAGGATGATTTAGGATGGAGGTCTGTACTTCAGGTTTGAAGCCTGATACTCTCAGCCAAGCATGGCGACGGAGGACGACGCTAGTGTTAATGGCCCTGGAGGCTGTGTCTGCTGCGTCTAAGGCACAGCGTATGGAGGTGTTAGTAATAGTCTTTCCCTCTTTAATTAATTCATTGGCCCGATTTTTGTATCTTTCTGGGAGATGGTGCATTATGGTTTCCAATTCATCATAATGCGCTCTATCGTATCTGGCCAATAGCGCTTGAGTGTTGGCGATACGCCATATATTGGCTGCCTGTGACGCAGTGCGCTTTCCTGACGCGTCCAGTAGCTTTGACTCTTTGTCAGGTGGTGGTGCTTCCACTGACGCCTGGGAGTTGGACCTCTTCCGTGCAGTGGAAACCACTAGGGAATCCAGTGGCGCTGGCCCTTTGATATAGGCAGGATCTGTGGGGGCAGCTTTGTACTTTCTCTATGCGTGGGTTAATGACCCTAGCCATGACTGGGTCCTTAAAAACCTCTGGCGCATGCTTTATCATCCCCTTGAGCATAGGTAGTATGGAGGTAGACCTATGTGCGGTATGAAAGGTATCCAGGAGGAAATCCTCCTCTACTGGGTCAGTGTGTAGCTCTACGCCGTGATAATGTGGCGCCCTCTGAAGTAGGTGGTGGAAACCTAATGAGTCATCCGGTGGAAATGGCCTGGAAGGGTAAAGGTCATCTTGTGGTATGTCTGGAATGTCTGGATTATTGTAGTTGTCCCATGGGTCTGGGGATCCTGAAGGTGTGGGGTCTTGGGGCACATCCCCTGGATCGTAATATGGGTCCCCCTGATCATCATAGTCTGGAGACGGGGTCGGGGAACAATGAGGTGGGGGTGGAGAAGGCAGAGGGGGCGGAGGTGGAGAGGGTGGAGGAGGTGGGGGAAGGCATTCTGAAAGGGGAGGTAGTAGAGTCCTTCCTCTTTGGAGGTGGAGGCGGAGCCGGTTTGTCCAAATGTCTCTTTTTAGAAGAGAGTGCCAAATGTCCAGTTTTTGGATCCTTGGTAAGAGTCTTTTGCAAGGGATCCGGTGTAAACAGTTCCTGTGACAATGTTTGTTCCGTCGGCGCTGAAGGTTTCGGGGCCGATTACTTTTCAGGCTTGTCCGTGCCGTGCTTAGCACTGGGCTGAGGAACCTCCGATTTCTTGGTCGGCGCCGAGGTGGGTTTCGGCGTAGAAGTGTCGGTGCCAAGGGCCTTATGAGGTTTGGTCGGTACCGAAAGGCTGGGTTTCGACACCGAGGACTTTGGTGCGGAGCTCGGTGTCGAGGTAGAGGCCGGTCTCTTTTTCGGTGCCGAAGTGTGTTTCTCGGCACCGCTGGAGGGCTGGCTTGAGCCAGAGCCGCCGGAAGGCTTATTTGGCTTCTTCACCGGGCCCGAAGGTGGGGTGTTTGAAGCAGTGTCTCTAATCTTGCCTAGGCCCGGAGGCCAAGGCGTGACCGAAGCCTTTTTGGGTGTGGGCGCGGGTGCGGGAGGGGGTATAGTACTCACGACCCTCTGCGCCGGGGTGATGTCCTCCACATCTGAGTCGTCGGCTTCGGAAGCACTGACGAGGTCCTCTTCGGTGTGCTGCTGTCCCGGATCTTCAACGTTATCCCAGAGTGCGCCCTTCGTTCTCAAATAGTCATTTTGGATCTGAAAGACTTGCAGGCCGGACAGTCTCGAGCCTCGTGTTCAGGGGAGAGGCAGAGGTTGCACACCTCATGAAGATCGGTGTGGGGGAATTTGGACCCACATCGAGGGCACTTCTTGAAAGGAGTTCTTTCCATCAGCCGGGACTGGGTAGGCCCGAAGGCCGCCGTCGACGACTGGAATCGAAGATGTGTCGAAGAGAAGGTGATTGAGGAGATCTGGTATCTGAACAATACCGCGATGAGCGAGGATTCCGCTTTGATCGTCGAACTGGAAATGTTCGGAACCGGAGCGCGAAGTATTACATCCGAGCCCGATGGCGGAAAAAAACAATCTGAGGATGGAGCCGAAGCCCATGCGCAATACGATCCAAGGGAGGAGTCACCGACCTCGTGACTTCCAAAGACTTCCCAAGAGGAAAAACAATCTGCAAACATCCGGGCCCAACACCAGATGGCGATCTATGCAAAAGTGTGTAATCTGCAGCTCATATGCCTCGAACACATGTTTTACTGTAAGAGAGATGGTAGCAAGTACATGGGTACAGGCTGACGACTCAGCTAGGCTAAGTTCTGGATGGTACTATCAAAGATGGTACTTCAAGGTATTAAACAACTCCT
Organism: Triturus cristatus; assembly: GCF_964204655.1. Taxonomy (NCBI): domain Eukaryota; kingdom Metazoa; phylum Chordata; class Amphibia; order Caudata; family Salamandridae; genus Triturus; species Triturus cristatus. The sequence goes on along the minus strand of NC_140585.1, from coordinate 72,016,646 downwards.
TACATTAAGCCGGACTTGATGCCCAAGTCGAAATTAATATACTTTGTTGAAACATGCAACTTTTAGAAAGTTACCACTCTGTTGCCTAGTTTTCCGGTGACCGTTTGCAGAGGCTGGCCACGAGACAGCCTTCTGCCCACCTTGGAAGACGTGTACACAGCTACCAGAACAGGTGACAATAGAGGCTTGCCATTGAGGGTGTTACCTACTCCTGGAAGGAAGCCACATGAGGTGTTGGATCAAAAGGCGAACTTCAAGGGGGAGCCACCTTTGAAGGACAAATGGTGAACACACTCGAGAGGGGCTGTTCTTTTGTTCAGGTAGACAGGTTGGTGTCAGGGACAGGAAGGGAGAAAACACTGGTCAAACTTTTTTTGACTGGCGTGTAGTCCTCAGGTGGCCACACCTCTATGGTGGCCTACTGAGCTCCACACACCAAGAGAAGAGTTCAGCCATCTTGGGAGTGGGCAGAATAGAGTACTCCGGGATGGCCAGATGCCATTTTCAATCTGGCCCCTGAATCAGAGGAAGTCCTGGAGTCTATTGGTGCATCCCTAGGCGAAGAACGACATCTGGTACTGAAAAGATTAAAATGGACCGCTAACCTAAGCACCAACCTCATGGAGTATGTAGCAAGAAGGGAAATGGCATTCCAGACTCCGCAAACTAAGAACATCATTGATCTCTGGGAAACGCTGACAATGGACCTACAGCGCTAGCTGGGAAATGCCAACGGACCAAACAGGAACCAAAACCTTACTCAATTGGCGCCGGAAACTAGAGCACCCAAATGCTTGAAACAACATAAACGTGAGCTCAGAAAGGCTATTAAGGCAAAAAGGAATGGAGCCCCGCTGTCACAGTCTACTTCAATCTCGGCCTGCAAAACACATATGAAAATAAAAGTGTGGGAGCTGAAGAGATCCCACATGGAAAGGAAATGGCTCAAAGTGTTTTCACTAATCAAAGGTAAAGACAACGGCAAGCTATGGAGCTTTACTAACAGCCTGAGCTCTCACACCCACCTAAAGAGAACAACATTGCAGGCAATGTGTGGGAACAGTACATGTATGCGCTGTATACAGGCGCACCGAACAAGGAGGGCCCTTCCAGTGTAGAATATGCCTAGGCCGCAGCCACAGTTAAGAAGTCACAAAAGAAGCAGGGAGAACCCATAGCCCCAGTCAGTTCGATGTATATACAGTGGGTGAGATCGCCAGGACCATCAAGGCTACCAGAACCAACGGGGCCCCAGGGCCAAACGGTATTCCGGTCCAAGTCTTTAAATCAGCTCCAGCCTTTTTTGCATTCACCCTCGCTCCACTGTTCAATCACTCATATCTCACAGCAACGGTTCCACAATCTTGGAAAGACTCTATTCTGTGTCCAATATTCAAGAAGGGTGGCCATTCAAACCCTTCCAATTACAGGCTTATAGCCCTGCTTGACATTGAAGCAAAGATCTATGCCTGCTTACTATTAAGCGACCTAGAAGACTGCGTGGACAAGAACGGCATCCTCCCGCCCTATCAAACTGGCTTCAGGGCAAAAAGCTCCACTATGGACATCATCTTAGCGCTATCGAACAAGTTACTTACCTTCGGTAACGATGTATCTGTAAGAAACATTAGTTAGTTAGATTCCTCACCTTAGAATATCCCCAGGCGTCAGACTGGATCCGGAAGATTTTTCGTCAGCAATACCCCTTGCGCGTCGCTAGGCGTCGTCTGCGGCTCCGCGTCCGTCGTCGGCGTCGCGCGCCGGAATGACGTCGGAGTACTTAGACGCCGCCCTCGCGCGCTGACGTCAGTTCTTGTACATAGCTTTCCGCGCCAGGAACGCAGAGCCATGCAAAAGACCGACACTGGTGCCAAAAATAAAATCTAGGGGCCTGAAAAGGATAACCTTAACCCTAGATGTCAGTTCGCAGAACGGGGAGGATGGGTGGGTCGGTGAGGAATCTAACTAACTAATGTTTCTTACAGATACATCGTTACCGAAGGTAAGTAATTTGTTCATCTGAAAGAAACACATTAGTTAGATTCCTCACCTTAGAATAGATACCCAAGCAATACCATCCCCGGTGGTGGGTCTGCGAACCAAGATCACACCAGAAAGTCCTGGAGGACAGAACGGCCAAAGAAGCCATCCCTCCGGACTTGGCTGTCAAGGCAATAATGCCTGGCAAACGTGTGTAGCGAAGCCCACGTTGCCGCCTGACAGATGTCCTGCAAAGGGACACCCCGTCCCAAAGCAGTAGTAGCCGCTGTGGCTCGAGTAGAATGGGCGCGCAGCCCAACAGGAGGGTCCTTTTTTGGCAAGGAATAACAAATTTTGATGCACAAAACGACCCACCGAGAGATGGTCCGTTTGTGCACAGCTTTCCCCTTCTTAGCACCCACGTATCCAACGAAAAGTTGGTCGTCCACCCGGAACTGCTTTGTGCGGTCCAGATAAAAGGAGAGCGCACGTTTTGGGTCCAGACGGTGGAGCCTCTCTTCCTCTTTGGAAGGATGCGGAGACTGAAAGAAGGTGGGCAAGGTGACAGACTGCCCAAGATGAAAGGGCGTCACCACTTTCGGTAGAAAGGAGGGACGAGGCCGAAGGACAACCTTGTCCGGATGAACAGAGAGAAAAGGAGGCTTTGATGATAAAGCCTGGAGCTCACTCACCCGTCTAGCCGAGGTGATGGCTACCAGAAAAGCAGTCTTAAGCGTCAGCAGACGAAGAGGACAATTATGAAGAGGCTCAAAGGGAGCGCACATTAGAAATGTGAGAACAAGATTCAAGTCCCACTGAGGCATTACAAAAGGGACAGGAGGGAACGTGTGAGTAATGCCTTTTAGAAAGCGTGTAACTACAGGGGACTTGAAAAGAGAAGGCTGATCAGGAAGCCGCAAGAAGGCAGAGATGGCAGCAAGATAACCTTTCAAGGTGCCCAGGGCAGAGCCCTGCCGGGCCAAAGAAAGAAGAAAGAGGAGAACCTCAGAAAGAGGGGCGGAAAGGGGATCCACAGCCTTTGCTGTGCACCATGCCACAAATTTGTTCCACCGGCAGGCGTATACCGTCTTTGTGGAGGGACGTCTGGCTGCCAGAATGATATCACGGACTTCAGGAGGCAAGTCAAATGGCATCAACTGCCGCCGCTCAATCTCCACGCATGGAGGTGGAGGCTGGACAGGTTCGGGTGTAGGACCGTCCCCTGCTGCTCCGACAGAAGATCCTCCCGAAGGGGCAGACGTATCGGAGGATCGGTCAACATACTGAGTAGCTCGGGATACCAGTACCTTCGTGCCCAATCCGGGGCCACCAAGATGACTTGGGCCCGGTCGTGCCTGATCTTCTTCAGCACTCTGGGCAGAAGTGGTATAGGCGGAAAGGCGTACAAAATACCGCAACTCCACTCGTGACGAAAAGCGTCGCCGAGCGAGTGCCGCCTTGGAAATTCCAACACGCAGAACTGCTGACATTGCGCGTTCTCTTCGGTGGCGAATAGATCTAACCAAGGCTCTCCCCACTGCTGAAAGAGACCTTGCGCCACTTCGGAGTTCAGACGCCATTCGTGATCCAGCATGCACCGGCGGCGGAGTTAGTCTGCTCTGGCGTTCAGAGAGCCCGCCAGATGTTGAACCACCAGGGTGACGCCCTGGTGTTCCAGCCACGTCCAGAGGCGCAGAGCCTCCTGACAAAGGGTCCACGACCCCACCCCGCCCTGTTTGTTGCAATACCACATGGCGGTGGTGTTGTCCGTGAACACCTGCACGACACTTCCCCTGACAGAGGGAAGGAAGGCTTTCAGTGCAAGTCGGATCGCTCTCAACTCCAACAGGTTGATGTGGAGACGAGACTCCGCCGGAGACCAGAGGCCTCTGATCTCCGCCTCTCCCATATGGCCACCCCATCCCAGGAGGGACGCATCCGTCACTACGACATGCTCCGGTTGGGGAAGGGAGAGGCTCTTGCCCGTGACCCAATCGCGGTCCGTGAGCCACCACTGCAACTGCTGTGCAGTGCCCTCCGAGATCAAGACATGGTCGGACAGGTTGCCGTGATGCTGGGCCCACTGAAACTTCAGGTCCCACTGCAGAGCCCGCATGCGCCGCCTGGCGTGATGCACTAGTAGGATGCAGGAGGCCATCAGACCCAGAAGCCGCAACACTAGCCTGACCGAAACCCAGGATAGAGGCCGAAAGATGGGAATCAGGGCCTGAATATCCCGGACCCGCTCTTCCGGCAGATAGACCCGGAACTGCGTCGAATCGAGAACCGCTCCGATGAAGAGGAGCTTCTGAGAGGGACTCAGGTGTGACTTCGGCACGTTGATGGAAAACCCCAGCAAATGCAGGAGATCCGCCGTAGTCTGGAGGTGAGAGACGACTGCCTGGGGCGAGCCCGCCTTCAACAACCAGTCGTCGAGATAGGGGAAGACTGGAACCCCTGATCTGCGCAGATGAGCTGCGACCACCGCCATCACTTTCGTGAACACCCGAGGGGCACTGGTAAGGCCGAAGGGGAGCACGGTAAACTGAAAGTGCTCTGGACCCACCGTGAACCGCAGGTAACGCCGGTGGGCCGGCAGGACGGGGATGTGGAAATATGTGTCCTGCAAGTCCAACGCTCCCATCCAGTCTCCAGGGTCTAGGGCAGCTAAAACCTGAGCCAAAGTGAACATCTTGAACCTTTCCTTCCGGAGGAAGGCATTGACGTTCCGGAAGTCCAAGATAGGGCGTAGGCCCCCTTTGCCCTTCTTGGGAACCAGAAAGTAGTGGGAATAACAACCACGACCTACTTCTGGGCTCGGAACGCGCTCGACGGCCCCCTTGGCCAAGAGGGCCGAAACTTCCTCGCGGAGAAGATTCAAATGATCCCCCGAGATACGGTGGTGCTGCGGTGGCATGGCTGGAGGGGTCGTCTCGAAGGGGAGGGAGTAGCCCCTTCGGACGATTTGCAGCACCCACCTGTCCGATGTGATGGACCGCCAGTGGAGCAGGTGATGGCGAACTCTGCCGCCCACTGGCGTGGAATGGGCCTGAAACCTCAGACTAGGAAGGCTTTGAGGCGGATGCTGCTGGGGTGGATATGGGCTGACCGCGTCGTCCTCCAGAACCGCCTCGGCGGAAACCACGTCCGCGCGCAGGTTGGTTCTGCGGCTGGTGGCTAGGCGGACGTGAGGAGGCACCCCTTCCTTGGCCACGAAAGGCGGAAGTTTGCGACCCGTAGCCCGGGAGTCCTTAAAGCGATTCAGCGCACTGTCCGGTTTCTCACCAAAAAGGCGAGTGCCATCAAAGGGCATGTCCATGAGAGTGCTCTGGACATCTCCCGAAAAGGACGTGGACCGCAGCCAGGCGTGACTTCTAAGCGCCACCGTGGTAGAAATCGCCCTACCCAGCGAGTCCATAGTGTCAAGCCCACATCTGATAGCATGTCGCGCTGCATCCCTCCCATCGGCCAGAGCCTGGGTAAGTCGTGTCTGGACCTCCTCCGGACACAGGGGCAGCACGTCCTCCACCGTATCCCACAGAGAGTGGGAATAACGGTCCAAAAGACAGGCGGTGTTCAAGGACCGCAGGCCCAAACTAAGGGAGGAGAACAGCTTTTTGCCAAACTGTTCCAGTCTCTTGGAATCCCGGTCCGGCGGAGCGGTCGGGAAGGAGGATTGGGAGGTAGAAGCCTGGATAACCAGGCTCTCGGGGGTGGGGTGTTGGGACAGAAAACTGGGGTCGCCCGGAGCAGGGCGGTGGCGCCTGGCGACGTTCCTGTCCATAGGAGGAACTGTGGAGGACTTGGACCAGGTGCCCTGCAGAACATCAATCAGGGCCTCATTGAATTGCAGCAGAGGCTCAGTGGAGCTTGCTGCAGACTGAAGCACCTCAGTGAGGACGTTAGTTCTCACAGCCACGGCAGGCAGCTCGAGCCCAAGGGCTGCGGCCGCCTTGCGCAGCACCACAGAGGAAGCAGCACTTTCCTCCGAAGCCACAGTCGAGGAGAGATGAATCCAGTGTCTGGTGAGATATCCAGACCACTGGCCTCCCCCAGTTCATCTGCCCAGTCCTGTGACAGCTGAGCCTGAACGGCCATAGGATCCTCGGACCCCTCCCATTCGCCCCCGTCATCCGATTCCTGGTAAACAGGAGGAAGGATCGGAGCCGGACGATAGACATAATGTGTCTCCAGCGGCGCCGTAACGGCGCCGGGTCCGGAGCGGGGCTGAACTGGGGCACGACGCCGAGCGGAGCCGGCGTCGGAGGTGGAACCGGTGTCCGACGCCGGCGGAGGAGGCGTGACTAGGTCGACCGGCGTCGGCGGGGACGAGTCCCTCGGGCACTTGCGGCGTCGAGGCCGGAGCCGCCGGCATGCAAGGTTGCCCAGTCGGGTCCGCGGGGCCCGAAGGCGCGCCAGCGGGCGTCGACGGCGGAGCCAGGTTCCTCATGGCCGAGAGGAAGGCACTGACTTCCGCCGGCGTCTCGTCAGTCCCAGGGACCGGCGGGTATGGGGACTTGCGCGGCGCCTGTGGCTCCGCTGGAGCCGCGGGGGTGGAACCACCCTGACCCTCGGCCGAGTCGCGCGACCGGCGAGGGGAGTCCTAAGAGCGGTGTCACCTCTTGGACTTCTTGGAGTGCTTCGACTTACCCGAAGACTTGGAGCCAGACGATCGATGAGGACGTCGGCTGCGGCTCCGCGACCGATCCTTGGACTTCCTCCTGCGCACGACGCAGACGACGGACGCGGAGCCGCAGACGACGCCTAGCGACGCGCAAGGGGTATTGCTGACGAAAAATCTTCCGGATCCAGTCTGACGCCTGGGGATATTCTAAGGTGAGGAATCTAACTAACGTGTTTCTTTCAGATCTACCTCTCAAAGCAAGCGGCAACGAGCAACAAGCTGCCGCTGTTTTGCTGCTTTATAGACTATTTCACAGCCTTCGACAGAGAATCGCGGTCGATTATGGGCAAAACTGGAAGCCTGGGGTATCCAGTCCACCCTTTTAAAGGCCATAAAAGCCTTTTATGAAGGGACATGGGTTTGGGTCAAACTAACCCCAACATCAGTAACCTCAAGAATCTACACCAACACCGGGCTAAAGCAGGGATGTGTTCTGGACCCTCTACTATTCAATCTGTACACGGCAGACCTGGGGCCCGCTCTGAAAGACGCTAGTACCTCAAAGATTGGGCCAGATGACCTTGGGCACTCTCCAATATGCAGATGAGACGATGATCATGATCCCACCAGGGTGGGGTCCAATGCCCTGGGTACCTAAGGTACACTGTACAGGGGCCAATAAGGTGATCCTATCCAAATGGGTTATGCACCTAAAGTACATAGTATCAATTTAGAGAGAGAACAGCAGGGCTGTGGGTCTGATTAGCAGGCCCACAGCCACATCTAAGTCGAAAACCAGTAAAGCAAAAGCAAAAAGTGGGGGTGAACATAGAAAGCAGACCCTACTCTCCTACACCTACAACTAGGAGAATAGTCTGCAAATCAACAAAAACAAAACAAAGATAATCATCTTTGGTAAATACCCCCATAAAAAGCAAGCAACATGGTCCCTTGGCGAGCATCGAATTAGAACTAATGCCTATAATTATTTGGGAGTTTGGTTAACAGAGCGGGCCACAGCATCCAAACATATAAGGGAGCTAAGGCCGCAAATCAACAAAATAATTCTGGCTCTTGGACGACTAAGCTATCGTCAAGCTAGTCCATCGATGGAGCTCATGTTGACTGTACTCGGGGCCAAACTAATGTCCCGCAATTACTTACGGCCACTTAGCCTTTCCAGGCACCTTAACGAATGTTATCAACACAGCTGAGGTAAAAGCATACAAATCAGTGCTGCAGGCGTCGAGACGTGCTCGAAACATCAGGCTTAGGCTGAAGATAGGCCTAAACAGACCGGACTTGGTTCTTCAGGGGGACCTAATAAAATATCACATCGGAGCATTGAAAGTACCAGAAAAGACTCTTAAACACTCTTTAAAGCTGATCTTTAGGACAGATGGTTCCCCATGGCACGTGAAGCAGCACCAAGCCGTATATCGCTTGAAAATAGAGGCAGGGAGCATGCTCCTCCATGAAATCCCCTATTCCGCTTGGGCTAAAGCCGTGAAGCGTCAAGTTCAGACTCTCCTTCAAACTGGATCAATCCTCACTCCGTTACAATTCTCACATTGCCGCTAAGCAACTCATACACCCCCTGGGAAAGCTCAACCTTACATGTGTGATCCTCTCTTAGCCCAAGCTAGAAGGAAAATCCTGTTTCTCCGTCCCACCGCCCTAAGGATTCTGAACTTCAACCCAAAACGAGCGCGAAAAGACAATTACATCAATTACATACTGCTAAAAACTGCGCCCATGCAGGCATAGTGCACTTTATTTTATCTAATTAATGTGTTTTACAGTAAAGATTTTAAGTAATTTTACGGTTAATAAAGAATGTCAAGATAGCCAGATGCCACACTCCACAGGACGTTTCATTAGGTGGGAGGGAACCAAGCAGCCCATTGGCTAGTGACCACGACCTTCCCCAAGAGCTCTTTCTTGGCATAAAAGGGGCACCCCTGGCACCCAAAACTCAGATCTCACTTGGATTAGGGAAGAGGACCAAAGAACTGCCCTGCTGAGTCTGGAACTGGCAAAGAAGATGCTGCACCTGCTACTCCTTGGGCTAGTGAGGTATAGGACTGGGGCTGCTATGTCCTACTCATGGAGAAGTCGTCCCCAGAGCTCAACCAGAAGCAGAGAGTCCAAGAGTCAGTTGAAGGACTTCTTGTTCACAGCACCGGGGCACAAAAGCTGAAGAGGCCTGCCTGGGAGAGTTGATGGCCAAAATGAAAGGATCGTCACTCCTCGTCACAGTTCAGCTTAACAGAACATGACCTGATGCTAAAAAGTTGGAACCGGGACTGCTGGACCCGGAGACTCGGAGTGCTGATTGGTCACCCAGAAGGAAAGATCACAAAAAGAAGGGAGCAGCTGGTTTTGCTGTGCCAGGTGACGAGTGGCATCTGGACCTTTGCTGGACCAAAGAGGACTTTAAGGGACCTTCACCCCTGTGGCCAAAATCACCCCACCAGCACAATGGACCGAGGAGTGGCCCCAGGAAGATCCCTGTCAACCACACATCCTGTATTACGACCTCCCCATATTAGTCAATGGCAAGGGACCACTGATGCTGGAATGGACGGAAGTGTTTCTTTGGACCTCGCTGGCCCCACTGACGGGCTCCCTGCTGGAGTTGGTTGCCCAAAGTAACTCCAAGTAACGGCATTCCACTTTGACCGAAGTTTTCTTGAAAATGTTTTAAGTGCCAAATTTGTTGAATTTCCCAAGGTTTGCTCGTGGTTAACTGAATAGTCTTGATTTATTGTTCCTTTTAAAATCTATATCGCTGGAACCTTCCAGTGGATATTTTTAATTTTACTGTCCATAAATTCATATAAATATAGGCTATTTTTATAAACTGTTGCCAGATTTCTCGAGTTTTCCTACCTCAATTGTTTTGGTAATGTGTATATATATATGTTCCTTTGTTGAAGCTTGACTGCTTCGAGCCACAGCTACCCAGGGTTGAGCTAAGGTTTGACAATCGAAGCAGGATTCTTCCTAGGAGGGTAGGTAGTGTATTACATGGTGAAGTCGTTGATTTGCACTGCTTCAACACTTTTTGGTTCACCCAGATCAACAGGAGTGCGAGGGTCCTTCTTCCATTTGGATCTAACTTACATGGTGAGGTCTCACAACCACACCATATTATACACCCTATTTCCTCACAGCCTGCATTTAAAATATTTGCATAGTACTATAAAAGAAAAAGATCCTGTAATGGTGTGAATAAATAAATAAATCCTCTGTTCTCTTTGGGGCACTGGTAAACATCTATTCTGGGGGAACAAACAGTAAGTGAGCAGTATGTTTGGACACTATTGCACATGGAAAACACATGCCCCATATAAAGTAAGCTCTACAACTGTAAGGTCTTGTATGCATTTTACAGCACCAGACGTAGCAGCATAGACACCACAAAAGGAAGCTTGTGTTCACACCAGTTGTGATGCGGATATGTATGGCTGCATCCATATGGTTCACTGTCTTCCCCTAGCACACACCTAGTGACTAGCTGTCTGCAGTGATACATGGCCTCTCTACCACAAATACTACTCACTCTGCCGATGGGTGCATACTGGGTACCGTGTTACATTTGGGTACCCTGACAAATCACGTCAGATGAAGATGTAGCGTCTATGTGGGACAGCGCGGCAACAACCATTCTGCCCCCATGTATCACCTTTGAGATATAGCCCGAGGAGGGAAACTAGCTGGCAGCACTACATCCTAAGTACTTGAATGTGAGGATGGTCACTGATCATGTCACAATGAGCATTTCTCATAGAATGCCCTAAAGGCACAGTATCGGGGTCACTGCAACTCCGCCCCAGAGACCTGGCAGTTCATTGAGCAGGTTAATACAATTCGACAGATCCAGCCATCTGTGGTGGTTGTCACTCTGCAGGACTCACGCAACCCTTGAGCACATTCAGGGAGATCATCAAGTTAGTGCACGCTGGACACCAAAGGGTTATTGATAAAATCCAACCTGCAGGAACTTATGTTGGTCCCAGGAGTGCTGCCCAATGTGCTGTGGGGCAAGCTAAGTAACTGGTGCCTGAACTGTCACAGCATTTCACTAAGACACCCAGAGAAAATCTCAGCCCTGACTCATGAAGCACACCTGATGGACCAGAGTGGACTGTCGTGTCTCCATTGTGAACAGCAGGTAAATGAAAGGCGGACTGGATGTTTGAAGCCAGGGGTCTGTCTTTCACTCAAGGTGGCGTGACCAGGCCTCTTCCTCAAAGGGGTTTGCCGCACCCCCATCTCTAATATGGCACATATGTTAAGGCAATCGTGCAAGCACAAACTGTGCATCGGCGATGCCATATCACAGATGGTGCAGCACAAGGGTATGCAGCTCCACACCGGGGGTGCTAACAGCAGGCTCTAATACCAGGTGCACCCTCGCTCTCCCGGGGGCACTAGGTACCTTACACTCCCAGATGCACTCTAATAAACGATAAACTCAAACTGAGTGAGAGGGGGATGGGTGTGCTTGGGTGTTTTTGGTTGTCAAAGGAAAGAAGCGAGACTGCAGGGCACTGATCAGCTGGTGGTGTAGCAGTGCACACAGGGCAGAAGAAGTTACACTGCTGAGAGACAGCTCCTTAGAAGCTCTTTGACAGCTAGGTTCTAGTTGCATCTTTGAAGGATGGCACTCAGGGCTCAGACAATGTCACTGATGCAAGTTTAGTGGGTAGAGGGAGCCACCCTATCATAGTAAGATCCTTTCCTTGCAACTGCCAAAAAGGGATGATGCAGGGGGGGAGGAGCCTAGCACGCATCCAAGATGGTCGCGTGAGCACAGGGCTCCCCGGACCCTCGCTGCTCCTCGGAACTTATCCTGACTCTATCCTGACTTGGTGGACGGATTCTGGAAGATGAACGTTGGCTGAACCCTAAACTCTTTTCAGAAACCAAATCGGACCTGGGAGACCTGATCTATGGTGGTTTGAACTTTTGAGGCCCAACTGATGGCTGTGCCCGGTGCGAAGGTGAACTGTGGAGCCGGGGCATAGTTGAACAACAACGGCATCGGGGCTGTGCCGGCGGCCGTCTCATCACTTTCGGTTTCACTTTTGGATCTCTGAGTGGCTGGACAGTGGAGTTGCTTTGTGCGGCTGGGTTTTTACTCGGCCTTCGCTTCGTGCCTTTGCCTCCGCCTGAACCCAGTGTGCCCATTGACTTTGATCCTCTCGCACCGCCACATTGCGGTCCCTGGTACGGCTCGTGTCGGCTTCGCCCGTGCCACTTTGACGCTTGCTCGGTGGTCCCCTTCGGCGAGCGTGGTTCCACATGGGAGGCAGAGGGGATCCCGAGAGGCGTAAGACCAAGACATCCCTACGTGGGGGACCGGTCCAGACCAACAACATGGACCGCTACACTCAGGGTAAAGGGTCCCCTGGGACGGCCAGTGTTCTCCCGGATGACGCTGGGGGTGTTCCGTCCGCCCCTCCGGATTTGTCCCTGCAGGACATCATGGGCGCCATTAATGGCATCAAGGAGACGATCGCTCGGCAGTACGAGGCCTTGGCCCGTAAAATCGACACGGTGGCCATTGATGTTACGCTAATTCGGGTGGATCTCTCTAAGACCAATGAGAGGGTCCAATCGCTGGATTTGCGGACGTCCACCCTTGGTACGGATGTGTCGGACCTGCAGACTGCTCTCGGCGACCTCAAGTCGACCAACGACCTGATGGCCCGGCGGCTGGAGGACTTCGAGGGACGGGCTCGACGCAATAACATCCGCGTCATAGGTGTTCCGGAGACCTCCGACAATCGCCCGGTGGATCTTATGGTTGAGGAACTCATCCTCAAACAGCTTGCCCCCGCTGGCCTGAGTAAGTTCTTTGCCGTGGAGCGGGCCCATCGAGTCCCAGGCGGTCGGCCGCGACCGGGAGCTCCCCCGAGGCCTATTGTCGCAAAACTTTTTCACTACAGAGACCGAGATGCGATTCTGCAGGCCTCACGGGTACATGGCCCGGTCCGATATGGGAACTCATCCGTTAACTTTTTCCCGGACTTCACCCAACTGGTCCAGAAACAGCAGATGGGTTTCCAGGGGGTGAAGCGCCGTCTCCGGGACCTGGGTCTTAAGTACTCGATGCTTTTTCCTGCTAAGCTCCGAGTGGAATACGAAGACCGGGCTACCTTTTTTGACTGTCCTGCGACTGTGAGTGACTGGCTGGATTCTCTACCGGACCGGGGTGACCGGCCTGGGCCTTCTGGTGGTGCCGAGGGTGGCGGGCCTCCTTCGGAGTGACTTTTGGTCCTTGACTGACATTTTGTGTTGTTCGGCTGGGCTCTACTTCTTTTGTACATTTTGTTTAATTATGATCTATGTTGGGGGCGGGCAGGGACGGGTCCCTTTCCTCCTCCGGGGTCTTTTCGTAGAATGGGGTTTGTAGGGCGACAGGCACACTGCAAGTTGGGGTGGTTTTCTGGACCGCAGGGGTGCAGGGGGGGGGGGGGGGGGGGAGTTGAATTTGGGGGGGGGTTGGTGGGTGGGAGGGGTTGTTTGGATTTGTGTTTTTTGTTTTCAAGGCGAGGTATTGGCTCAGTTTCAGGTGTCGCGCTATTTGCTGGGGGACCCTTGACCTACTGGAGGGGATGGGGGGGGGGGGGGACGGGTTGAGATTGATGTCTTGGAACGTCAACGGATTGGGGGATCGTATCAAACGGGGTGTTGTGCTGCAGTATTTGCGTCGTTTGACTCCTGATGTGGTATTCTTACAGGAGACGCATCTGGTTGGTAATGTTTGTCATGCCATGAACAGGGGGGGGGATACCGACTCGTGGCCCATTCCGGTTTCACCACTGGCTCTAGAGGGGTGGGCATTCTCCTACGATCTTCACTTCCGCTAGAGATCACCAGGGTTGTCCTAGACGATAGAGGGCGCTATGTGGCTCTGATTGGGAGGTGGGAGGGACAGTCCCTTTCCTTGGTTTCGGTTTATGTTCCCCCGGGCCTCCAGAACTCCACTTTCTCAGACTTTGGTCGTATGCTGCTTGAGCTTCCTGACAGTCTTTTGCTTATGGGTGGTGATTTTAATTCGGTTGTTTCGGGTGATTTGGATCGCCACCCGCCCAGGGCCCTCCCTGCTGCCCAGGCGTGGCTCGGCGGACTCTTGGGTACCTTCGGTCTGGTGGATTGTTGGAGGTTAATGCATCCGACACAGTGTCAGTACACATTTCACTCTGGGGCCCATGGGAGTCTCTCCAGATTGGATTATTTTCTTATGCCCGCGGCCCAGACTGCCCGGATTCGAGAGGTCAAGCACTTGGCCCGGGGTATCTCTGATCATTCCCCACTGTGGTTGCTTTGACACCGGGATGCGGTCCGCTGGGTGGATCGCCCCTATTAACCCTTGGTACTTGCGCGACCAAGATTCGTGATAGCCTTGTTAAGTCGATTGATCAGTATTTTCTCGAGAATGAGGGGTCGGTGTTGTCCTCAGTGTCCCTGTGGGAAGCTTTCAAAACAGTGCTCCGCGGGCATGCCCTATCCCAGATAGTGGAGGCCAAGAGGGTTAAGAATGAGGAGGTGGTGAAGCTGGAGACTGAAATATCGGGGCTGGAGGCGGCTTTGGAGACGGGTGTCACTCAGGATGGGCTTCAAGCCCTCAGCTTGAAGCAGTTTGAATATAAGTTTCTTGTCACTGACGCTGCCAAGAGCATGTATAGGGAGCAACAGGGTAGGTTGTATGATGCCGGGGACAAGGCGGGTAAACTGATTGCTTGGTTGGATAAGAAGGAGAGAGTGAATCGTGTGGTCCCGGAGCTTCGGGTTTCGGATGGAGTGTGTGTGACTGACCCTGGTGAGATTGTGGAGTGTTTTGCTGACCACCTCCGGGCGGTGTACTCCCCGGTGTCTGATAGAGATGAGGAGGACTCTCGTCTCTTGCTGCGGGATATTGCCTTGCCCGGCCTATCCGTCGAGGACCGTGAGCAGATGGATGCCTCCCTGTCTGTCGCCGAGATTGCTACCGCGATTCGTTCCCTTCGCTCGGGCAAGGCTATGGGCCCCAACGGACTGCCGATTGAACTGTATAAACTACGCCCGGATAAAATCGCGCCCTTCCTCCGTCGTATGTTTCTGGAGTCGCTCGAGCGGGGTTCCCTTCCCGACGACCAGCGTCTGGCTACTATAGTTGTTATTCCCAAGGACGGTAAGCCACGAGACCGCTGTGCCTCATATAGGCCTATCTCCCTACTAAATGCCGAACCGAAAATCCTTGCCAAGGTTCTCGCTAATCGCTTGCTGGGAGTTATCTGTGATTTGATACATCCGGATCAATGCGGCTTTATCCCTCATCGTAATACCGCTCTCAACTTGCGGCGTCTACATGGCGTCCTCGCTAGGGCGGAGTACTTCTCTGAACCGGCCATATTGGTTTCCTTAGACGCCACGATGGCCTTTGATACCATCGAGTGGCCATTCCTTTGGGCCGTATTGGCGAAGTTTGGCTTTGGGGAGGGATTTATTGGTTGGGTGAAGCTCCTCTATGCTGGTCCAATGGCTCAGGTGGTTGTCAATGGGCGGGTTTCTCGGCCCTTCGGGCTCGGGAGGGGTACTAGGCAGGGGTGCCCGTTGTCCCCTCTGCTCTTTGCTCTCGCCTTGGAACCGCTCGCTGCCTGGCTCCGCTGGGAGCCCTCGATCAGAGGGATCCGGTGGGCCCCGGGCTTCGAGGATCGGGTCTCGTTGTACGCGGATGATATTCTTCTGTACCTCACCTCGCCGCGGAAGTCGCTCAATGTGCTTTTTGATGTCCTTACTTCCTTCGGGAGAAATTCGGGTTTGATAATTAACTGGTCCAAATCTTGCGTGTATCCTATCTCCGGTGGCCTTCCTCTCTTGCCGCCTCGGCTTCCGATCCAAACGTCTCAATCCGGCTTTAAATACTTGGGGGTATACGTTTCGTTGGATCCGGCGGTCTGCTATGAGCAGAATCTCCTGTCTCCCCTCCGGCGTTTGAGGGCGGACACGGCTCGGTGGTGTAAGTTGCCCTTGTCTCCACTTGGTCGCGCAGCACTGTTTAAAATGATGTCCCTTCCCAGATTTCTTTACGCTCTCCAGAACTCCTTCGATATCATTCCGGCGGCCTACTTTAGGGAAGTGGAGAGTTTGCAGAAGAAACTGGTTTGGGACGGTCGTGCGCGTATCGCTTTGGCAAAGCTGACTCTTCCCTGGTATGACGGGGGCATCGCGCTTCCTGACATTAGAAGGTACTATTGGGCCTCCCAGCTGTCTGCCATTAACCATGCTACGTACGCTCCTGGCTCGAACCCGGCATATGAGATGGATAAATTCCTGCTTCCCGGCGGTAACTATAACAGAGCGTTTTACTCTCAATCTGCCGGAAGGACCCTCACGGGCCCTACTAGGATTGCGGTACGTGTGTGGAAGGCGGCGAATGTAGCTGTGGGCTGGAGTGGGCGGTTAACGTGTGCTACTCCTCTATTCGCCTCTGAGCGCTTGGGAAGCCTCTGGACAACGAAAGGCTTTGAGCACTGGGATACGATCGGCATTAGCAGAGTGGGGGACCTATGGGTTAAAGGCGCGGTTAAATCCTTCGCGGCGCTTCAGAGCGAGTACGAGCTTAGTGAAAGGGAGTTCTTCCGCTATGCCCAGGTTCGGCACGCCCTACTCTCGGTCTTTGGGGAGGGGACCACGGTCCCTGTCTCTTCGCCTCTCGAGGACCGTATACTCGACGGACACGTCCCCGACAGTACTATCTCCCTGATTTATAAAAAACTAATAAATAATCGGGCCGATCTCTTGGTGCGTCTTCGGGAGGCATGGACGGGAGATGGGGTGGAGTTGGACGACGAGGACTGGCAGTCTGCGCTGTGATACCCTAAGGAGGTTGCCATCCCGGCCCGTCTCCGTCTGGTCCAGCTTAAGATTCTCCATCGTGTCTATGTGACGGGTCCCCGTTTGGTCTCGATGGGGTTTTCTGATGACGGGCTCTGTAAGCGTGGCTGCGGGCTCAGTGCCACCTTTCTCCACATCCTCTGGGAGTGCCGCGAGGTGGCGGAATATTGGCGCCAGGTGCATGATGTTATGAAACGAGTCACTGGGGTCGCTCTGCTGCCGGAGGTGCGCCGATGTGTTCTGAATGTGTGGGAGCCCAATGACTATAATGCGGCTCAGGCTCGGTGGGCGGCCCTTGGAAACATGATCGCAAAGAGAGATATTGCGCAGCTTTGGGGTTCCCAACGGCCTCCCACCGTGTCCGTATGGAAGGAGAACATGGACTGGTGCATGTTCAGGGAGAAGACGGTGTATGTGGCTCGTGGTAAACCGGGGGCGTGGGGTAGAATCTGGGGTCAGTGGAATGTGTATCGAGGGACTATCTGTTCTCCCCCCCTGGTGGATACGTCTGAGGTTGCCTTGTCCCCCTGATCCTGGAGGGTTCCTTGCTTACTCTGTTCATCTGAGTATAGATTTGGTTTTCCCGTGGCCCCCCCCTCCCTCTCAGACCCCCCTTTTATTGACCACCCTAGGGTGGTCCCATGTGGAGTTCCTCTGCTATGGTTAGACGCCCTTTCAATGTTTTTCGCCTTGCTTTTTGTTTTTCTTTACTTTGGTTGATAGTTATGTAAAAAGGGTGTATCCTGACTTCCTTTATGTGCAGCTTGATCTCCTGTCATTTAGCGGAGCCCCTGCGGGCCAGTCATTGTTTTTTAACTGCTCGATCATTTCTGCATACTAGCGGCCGGCCCAGGAGGTTGTAGGCCCGTGCTTGTACCCTTTTTCTCTGCACAATAAAATTTTTAGAAAATTTTAAAAAAAAATAAAATAAAAAAATGATCGGTTGGGCTCTTGTTCTTCTTTTGTTGTTCCTCGGTTCCTCCGGTCCAGTGTGCCTGCCAGCGCGTTTCTTGTTCTTGTGGATGTTGCGGTATTAATATATACACCTGCACTCGGGTTGAAGGTTCCGGAGTTAAAGGACTTGGAAGAAGCTGTTAATTTTATGGTGGCAGGCGGTGGTTTGAGATACTTCAATATACACTTGAAGTTTGAAATAATTGATTTGAAATATGTTGGTGCCGCAACATCCAAGAGAACTATAAGGAAGGAAGATATAGTTATATTACCGAGAGCTGTCTGTAACAAGGAATACATTTTGAGGAGTTTTGAGCCCTGACGAAGCCGTAGGTTAATCCCACCACGGCGAGGCGCGTTGGCGGGCGTGTGGGATTGGAGGAGTTGGGGAGCGGTGGGAGAGGAGCAGGAGCCCAACTGATTATTAGTGATTTTGTATTTTATGATTTGTGATTTGAACTATAGATGCAATTGTGTGCTCCAAAAAATTGTGATTAAACCAACACTAAATAGAAAAAAAAACAAGCATTTACAATGCAATGGTCTCGGCATTATTAAAGTTAGAGCTATTGGCATTGCTCATGACATTATTTTTATTTATGTTTTTGTTTTTAAAACATTTAAAGAAACGGCATTGTTATTTACAATGTCAATAGCTTAATCACTCTCAAATGCGAGACCTATTGCATTTGCACCCACACAAAGAGCCACCCACACACAAATAGAGCCACCCACACACACAGAGCCACCCACATATAGCAACCCACACACAAATAGAGGCACCTACACACACACACACACACAGAGTAATTAAAAGGTGTTTATGATGGCGTGACAATCGTCTGCTCTAATAAATACACAAACACAACCGGTATAGCCATTTGCCGGAAAGCACGGATACACATTAGGGTTTTTATTATCTTTAATAAAGTTTTATTTTCTTACAGCCTCACAAGCACGCACAAGAAACGCAAACAAACTTCAACAAACGCACATTTCTGCATATGAGTGCACCTTTGTTGGCATAAGGAACCGGGCTCAACGCTTAAACGCTTTTCTATATCCAAAATAATCCTAACACAATAGTTAACACAACCACAACGCATGCGTGCATTTCGCAGCACACATAACGGCATAACACTGACACCACACACACACCGGTAAATGTGAACCGGTGGTTGCAGGTGGCACTCACCGGCACTCATTTGTTTTTTTTTTTTTCAGCTTTTTACTCTTGTATAGTGCACGCTTTGAAACATGTCGCCTCCAGGTGTTTATAACAGCAACAATTAAGAGATCCAGAGTTGAGGCTGAAAGCAATGAGAGTTTCTCGCAGTGGCTGTCAGTGGGCCAAAAAGGTGATCTGTGGCTGCGGGGAAGTTTCACTCTACGCTGACGTGCAGCAGGGGATGGCTAAATACGACAGGCTTACTACACCTACAAAGTCTGAATGCCATGCGTGGCAGGAGCACGTTGAAGTGGGTATCTGTAGGCACAAAATGACACTGTTGAAAGGAACATTACGAGTATACAAGGCTTGGGGAGTAAGTGTCGTATTTTTCATTGTCGGCAAGTTCCATACATGTTTATTTTAGTGTAGCCCTAACAAATACACAATCTTACACATATACACACACAGGCACTGAAAACACACATTTATTCATGCGATGCCTTAAAAACACACTCGTATATAAAGACTAGCGCAGACACAAGCAAAAATGCATTTTGGCTGTGCAAACGCAGGCACGCATAAAGGTAACTACACACATATAGAAAATAAACACACACACATCCTTTCAAAAACACACTAATCTGCATTGATGATTGCGGCGCACATAGAAATAAACACTACGCATTCACTCGGGCAAACACACACAAATGAATAGGCACACACACCACAGACATGCACACCCGCGTATGAATAGGCACATACAACATGCACATGAATAGGCACAGACGCATATACACACATCCTTACGAACACACTAATATGCATAGATGAGTGCCCACACAAACACAATGCCCACACTCTGGAAACTCATATGAATGAAGAGGCACACACAAACACGCACCCGCGAGTGAATAGGCACACACATGCACACAGACATGAATAGGCATGAACACATACACACACAGCCGTACAAACACACTAATCTGTATAGATGAGTGCCCACACAGACACAATGCAAACACACACGAAGACAAATAAGAGCACTACATAATACAAGGAACTGCTCTATGGTACAACAATGTTGGATGGAGGATTCAAAAAAGCTTAAAGGTTAAAACTGTGCATAGCACAGATATTCTGCACTACCTTAAGACATGCATATAATGGCCTAACTGCTCCTCAATTCCAGCTCAACTGAGCCCCAAGTGTGACACAGTTACCAGTACTGGAAGTCATACTGCAAATACAGTGTGGAATTTGCAATGCAAGTGTGAAACATTAGTGTACTAATGAACGCTCTGGCATAGGAGTGTGAATACCTGGGACTACAGTCTTGTCCCAAGGGCAACATTACTCTGAAGCAAAAGGCATGGCGAAATCAGGACCAACCAAAGAAGGTCGACGCAGTGTAACAAATTGGAAGCATGCTGAATTTCCCACTTTAAGGAATCATGTTTTACAAGCTTCTTGAAGTGACTTTGTACTCACACCTTACAGAAAGGGGATAAGGGAGCTGGAGGACAGGATCCTGTACTCCACAGTGACACAAAGATACAATGTGACTGCTGTTCCCCCTCCTTCACTGTGGTTTTTTAATTCCTCAAGTAGTACGGCACTCAGTATGCAGTGATCTGCCCTCATGATAAGTGATAAAGGGTTGTTTTAGTCCCTATGCTCAGGCAATTACTTTGAACATGACAAAATAGAGATAGACCAAACCCTGGCCACGCTTTTAATTATTCTACCATACTAATATGTGCAGAATAGATCCTTGCATATCTGTAAACTTGCTGTTTTGTGAGCATGGGTGAAGTATGCTATTTGAGAGGGTGACCCCAAAAAGTGAAAGTCAGAAACTCCAGGTTAGGAGGTCGAGGGTGATCAAGATTTTACCATCTAGAATCCTAGGCTGGCATGTTTCTAATAAGGAAGATGGTTATCATTGATTGTCACTAAATAGATGCAAAGTTGGCAGTAATGTCAGTGAACTAATGAAGGAGTAGACACAAAGGCATTGCAGCTATTGCCTGAAGATAAGCTTTAAAGTGTTCACATCTTTTCATTTTCATGAATTACCAGCTGTAAAAAGACTTGTCAGATAACGCGCCGATGGTTTAAAATGAATTGTATTTTTTACCAGCCGAAAGATGTCCCCCATAACGAATAACTATTTTAACACCTAGGAAATCGACGAACCCCAAATTTTAAAAGTTGGCAGCAAAATAGTCCACGTTTAACAACCTAATCTACCTGTGCTGTCTAGATGTGTAGTAAATACTATGCAACCGCTGGGCTTCTCTGAATGCGACTCTTTTCCCATTCCTTATATAATATCTTCCTTATTGTGTCGACACCAAATTCATCCATTTTATTTACCACTGGTTTTCCGTTTTCTACCTCACTTCCTCCAGGATCATCACAGCATTGGCTCTAGTTAGTGGCCACGCCCCTCTTTCATAAAATTGAGACCCTTCTTTTCCTCCTTCACTTACAGGAAGGATCACGTACTTCCCCTATGCTACTATCTCCTCCCTTCCATTGACTTCACTGTCTAATCTTGAACCATATAGCAAACCTTTTGCCCGCCCACTAGCAACTCCACAATCAACACCTGGAACTGCCAGAGGCAATTAATAGAAGTAATAAATAAATGGAAAAAAATACATGCTCCTGCGCGCTGTACCTTGCTGGCATCTCCATCTTATTTACAATTCTCCTCTCATGCCAACCACGTTGTGTCCCACCATGTCCACTTCCTCCTAGCATCTGCCAACCACGTTGTGTCCCACCATGTCCACTTCCTCCTAGCACCATCTGAAACACTGCAGGCAACACTCGTATCCACTTTATGCCATGTTTGTAGCTGCCACCTAAACCTCATTTAAGAGCCTGGTTCCCCTGCACCCCCTGGTCGCCCAGCCTTACCTGCGCGTTTCCCTCGTTCTCATTACTGTAGCAACACCCCATGGCGGGGCAGCCTGTCCCCCAAGGCCGGGACCACTCACAAGCTCTTACAGCACCACACTTCAGGTCCTCCTTTAGCGCCCCTAGCAGGTGGGCAACATCACATGACAAGCCTCGGCTGCAGGGACAACCACCACCAGCGGAACTTCCGGCATCGCTCAGCTGTGGTCTGAGGCAGCCGTCGACTGGCGAGGTGTCCCTTATGGGGTGAGGCATAGCGGCGGCCATCTTAAACCAGTGCTGCATCTACTTCAAAGTCTTATAATATGTACTACTAAGATCGAAACTTTAGATTTCCAACGCTTCTATAAGATTCATCACAATTTACAGCATGTTACAAAATACACATATACATTTGTGTTTGTAACTGATCTTCCATCAAGCATATATTGTGTTTTTAATATACAAGAAATAATGAATGAGTATGAAACTTTTATGATGCACTAGACTATGCCGCTATCTGCTCAGATCAGTTTTTGGCGAGTAACTTCCAGTTTGCTGCTCTTTAAATATTATATTAGCAATGAGGCAATCTGAAGAAGGTATCTTTTCAGTAGTACACCTATTGTCCTTCTTTCATGTCAATAGCTACAACAGCTGAGCTCTTATTATTAAAGGAACGCCAAGACCAGCATGGCCCGGTTTCATTTAGACTTGTCAGATAAAGCGCTGATGGTTTAAAATGAATTGTATTTACCAGCCGAAAGATGTCCCCATAACGAATAACTATTTTAACACCTAGGAAATCGACGAACCCCAAATTTTAAAAGTAGGCAGCAAAATAGTCCACGTTTAAAAACCTAATCTACCTGTGCTGAGGGTTTCAGGCGTTTGTAATTAATGGATCTCTGACGCAGGTATCCTGAGAACATGCGAAACAGCCCAGCCATGTCTGTTGTCACTTCAAATGGACCGTCAGACTCAAGTACCAGATTACAGCGCAAAAAACCCGGAGTGGCTCATTAACGCGTCCCCCTCCCCGCCCCTCCACCCCACTCCGCGACATGGAGGCATCCAATAGCTTGAACTGCAAACACGGGTGACTTTAGCGCTACATTCCTACGAGCCACTAGACGATATATGAATATGCTACTTACCAGTATGCATCTGTTCTTGGCATGTAGGGCTGCTGACATTCATATCTGTGCATAGATCGCCGCCTAGTGTTGGGTCCGGATGTTTGCACGTTGTTGTCCTGGAAGAGTCTTCGAAGTATCCTTGGATAGGTGACTCCTCCCCTGGACTACAGTGCGCATGGGCATCCTCTCCATCCTCAGATTGTTTTTCGCCATTGTGGCAGTGATGGAGTAGATACAGAAAGTGATGACCATGCTTGCAGTAATTCTGAGAGCTGCAGCTGCGACAGGCGCCGGGGAGGAGGGAGGGCGATATGAATGTCAGCAGCCCTACATGCCAAGAACAGATGCATACTGGTAAGTAGCATATTCAGTTCGAGGCATGTGGGCTGCTGAATTCATATCTGTGCATAGAATACATAGCAGTGCCCTCTATTAGCGGCGGCTACCCGTGCCAGCTGCAGCGGTCTGAAAAAGTGTTTTGAGAACAGCCTGTCCTACAGCTGCCTGCTGTTTTGACTGCACATCTACGCAATAGTGTTTTGTAAATGTGTGTGTAGTGGACCATGTGGCTGCTCTGCATATATCATGCAGGGGAATATTTCCTAGGAAGGCCATGGAAGCCCCCAACTTACGTGTTGAGTGGGCTCGTGGTGGAATAGTTAATGTGCGTTTTGCCTTTTGATAACAGATTTGAATACACTTAACTAACCATCTGGCTATCCCTGCTTTGGAGATGGCGTTACCTTTGTGGTGTGGGGCAAAGGCAACGAACAGTTGTTTTGTCTTCCTGAATGGTTTAGTCCTGTCGATGTAGTACATGAGGGCCCTCCGTACATCTAGTGTATGTAGTGCCCTTTCTGCAACAGTTTGTGGGTTTTGGAAGAAAACGGGCAGTTCAATAGTCTGGTTCATGTGGAACTGTGATATTACCTTGGGCATGAACTTGGGGTTGGTACGTAGTACGACCCTGTTAGCGTGAACCTGAATAAATGGCTCTTGAACGGTTAGTGCCTGGAGTTCACTAACTCTTCTGAGGGAAGTGATCGCTACTAGGAAGGCCACTTTCCAGGTAAGGAATTGAATCTCGCATGAGTGTAGAGGTTCAAAGGGTGGACCCATCAGGCGTGTGAGGACCAAGTTGAGGTTCCACATTGGAGCCGGTGGGTGACTAGGTGGAATGACTCGTTTGAGCCCTTCCAAGAATGCTTTGATGGCAGGCACTCTGAATAGAGAGAGGTGCTGCCTGGTTTGCAGATAGGCTGATATTGCGGTCAAATGGACACGTATAGAGGTGTACGCCAGATTGCATCGATATAGGTGTAAGAGATAACAGATGATGTTTTGGATGGATGCGTCCAGCGGGTTGATGTCATTATTTCCGCAATAAATGACGAACCTTTTCCATTTGGCTGCATAGCAAGCTCTGGTAGTGGGTCTCCTGGCCTCCTTGATGATGTCCATACAGTCAGGTGGCAGGTTGAGATAGCCAAACTCTAGGACTTCAGGAGCCAGATCGCCAGATTCAGCTGTTGCGGATCTGGGTGCTGAACCTCTCCATGGTTCTGCGTCAAATGCGCGGGTTTGATCCGCAGCCTTTGATGCGGCACCACGGATAGTTCGAGGAAGGTGGTGTACCACGGCTGGCGTGCCCACGTGGGAGCAACTAGGACGAGTGTCAGGGAGTGTTGTCGGAGTTTGCGGGCCACTAGCGGTATCAATGGCGCTGGGGGAAAAGCGTACGCAAATCTGCCGGACCAGTTCATCCATATCGCATTGCCCTGCGACTGCGGATGTGGGAATCTGGCGGCGAAGCTTGGGCATTTTGCGTTTTCGCTTGTCGCGAATAGGTCTATCTCCGGATGACCCCACTGCTGAAAGTACGGTTGGAGTACTGATGGGTGTAACTCCCACTCGTGCATTTGGTGGCTGTGTCTGCTGAGCAGATCCGCCATCTGGTTGTCCTTGCCAGGGAGGTGTTCCGCCATGAGGAACATGTTCCTTTGAATGGCCCACTTCCACATGCTCTGAGCCAGATGAGACAACTGTGGAGAGTGTGTGCCTCCCTGTTTCTGTATGTAGTACATTGCGGTCATGTTGTCCGTCCGGATCAACACGACCTTGTTGCATAGATGTACTTTGAACGCCTTCATGGCTAGGAAGATTGCCATCAATTCCAGAAGGTTGATGTGCAACTTCTTTTGTTGTGTTGTCCATAGTCCTTGCACTGTGTAGTGGAGTACATGAGCTCCCCATCCCTGGAGAGACGCGTCCGCTGTCAGTACTATTTGTGGGACAGGCTCTTGGAACGGTCGGCCCTTGCAAAGGTTTTGTGGATTCCACCAATGCAGAGAGTTGTATGCCCGACCGCTCACCAACACTAGGTCCTTTAACTGTCCTTGAGCCTGATTCCACTGACGTGCTAGGCACTCCTGAAGTGGGCGCATATGTAATCTCGCGTGCGGGACTATGAAGATGCAGGAGGCCATCATGCCTATCAACTGCATGAACACTCGCGCTGGAAGTGAGTGATTGGGTTTGAATTTGGAGATCAGCAGTTGTATGCTGTCGATCCTCACTAAATTTGGCTGAGCTGTGGCCGCCAGAGTGTCTATAGTCGCACCTAGGTACTGTTGTACGTGTGCGGGCTGGAGATGGGACTTTGGATAATTCAGTGAGAATCCCAGACTGTGAAGAAGGTGAATGGTGCGGGACATGTGGCTTGCACATTGCTGGGCTGACTTCGCTTGAACGAGCCAGTCGTCTAGGTAGGGGTAGACGTGTATATGCTGCCTCCGTAGATGTGCTGCCACCGTAGCGAGGCACTTCGTGAAAACCCTGGGCGCTGTTGTCACGCCGAAGGGAAGGACTTTGAACTGATAGTGCTGCCCCTGAACAGTGAACCTGAGGTATTTTTTGTGTGAGGGGTGGATGGGTATGTGAAAGTACGCATCCTTGAGGTCCAGTGTGGCTAGGAAGTCTCCCTGCTTGAGAAGCGGAAGGACTTGCTGTAGAGTGAGCATATGAAAGTGCTCTGAAAGAATGTACTGGTTCAGGGGTCTCAGGTCCAATATAGGTCTGAGCGACCCGTCCTTTTTTGGAATTAAGAAGTAGAGGGAGTACACTCCCGCACCCTGCTCGTGGATGGGTACGACCTCTATAGCGCCTTTTAGAAGCATACTTTGCACTTCTTGCTGTAAGAGCGTTAAGTGCTCTGAGGACATAGGACGGCTTCTTGGTGGTATTGTGGGTGGAGTGGAGGTTAACTCCAGACAGTAACCGTATTTTATAATATCTTTGACCCACCTGTCCGTGGTGATGGAATTCCACGTGGACAGGAACCTTTGTAGCCTTCCCCCGACAGGTGTTATGTGGTCGGGAGGAAGGGAGAGGGCGTCACTGCTTGTTCTTGGGGGAGGACCTGGTGTTGCCGTAGCCGCGTCCTCTGCCCTTTGTGCTGGAGCCACGATATCCACCTCGGGTGTTTTTATCATAGGTGGTCTGTGTATTGCCTTTGTTATATGTTTGTTGTGACCCCTGTCCTCTACCTGCTCCCTTGTTTCCGGGGCGACGAAAGGAGCCGCTCCGAAAGGACTGAGTTTGTAGTGCGCCCATGGACTTTGCAGTGTCCGTATCCTTTTTTATCTTTTCGAGGGTGGTGTCAACCTCTGGCCCGAATAAATAGTCGGGGTTGACGGGCTGGTTCAGTATATTGTTTTGTACCTCAGGCTTGAATCCTGAGATCCGTAGCCAGGCATGTCGTCGCAACATGACGCTTGTGTTTATGGCTCTGGCAGCCGTGTCTGCAACATCTAGTGCGCATTTGATGGAAGCGTTCGTTAGTAGCTGTCCTTCTCTGATGAGCATTTCTGCGCCTTCCTTGAACTGGTCAGGGAGATGTTGGAATATTTGCCCAAGTGTGTCATAGTGCGCTCTATCATAGCGAGCAAGGAGCGCCTGAGTGTTGGCTATGCGCCATATGTTGGCAGCTTGGGCGGCAACTCGCTTGCCAGAGGTTTCTAACACCTTGGACTCTTTGTCCGGGGGAGGAGCGTCACCTGTTGTTTGCGAGTGTGCCCTCTTGCGTGCATTCGCTACGACGATGGAGTCGAGTGGTAATTGTCCTCTGATGTAAGTAGGATCCCCAGGTGCTGATCTGTATTTTTTATCAATCCTGGGGTTTATCACTCGTGCCCTGGTGGGTTCTTTGAAAATGTCCTTGGCTGGTTTGAGGACCCCCTTCAACATTGGCAGAGTCTTTACATGTCTTTCTGAGGATGCAAAGGTGTCCATCAGAAAGTCATCTTCGATGGTATCAGAGTGAAGCTGCACCCCATGGTTATTGGCAGCACGTTCGATAAGAGCATTGAACGCTGCAGTATCCTCCGTAGGAGATGTCTTTGCCCCATAGAGTTGTGGATCCTGTGCATCGAGAGGTGCACTGGGGTCTGCAGGGTCGCCCCAAGTTTGATCAGGGTCCTGCTGGTCATCAGGGTCCGTGTCTACATGGTAGGGGACTTGGTCAGCCATGTAGTCCTCCAATGCGTCTGTATCGGAGCGTGTGGGGGAGAACCGGTGTGGATCCTGGTAGGATGAATGGAAGGGTTCATAAAGGAGAGGTTCCGATTCTGCAGGCAACTTCCTTTTTAGTGGGATCCTGAAAGGGTCCAATGGCGGCTCCGAAGTTATCCTTCGGTCCTGGAGAATCATTCTGCCAGTGCCGGCGTCGATGATACGTGCTGGAGACGTCTCAGCAGGTGTGACCGTAGGTTGGGTGACCCGTGTCCTGAGTTGGAACATTTTTGGGATTGTTGACGGAGGCAAGCCGAAGGTAATGTTGGTCGGCACCGAAGAGGCTGCGGGAGCTCCGACCGAACCGGAGCCCGACGTGTCCTGGAGGACAGGTGTGGTTTTGCTGCCTTGCGTCACACCAGGTCGTACTTGGGGCGCCTTCGAGGCTTTGGCACCGGCCAGGCTCGTAGAGGCGGCCGTAGATTTTTTCGGTGCCGGAGGGTCATCGAGTCGGGGTGAAGAGATCACCGTCGAAGTCTTCGATACCTGAGGCTTAGGTGTCGTCGAGGGAGCGATGTGAGACACAGCAGGCGGTACGGCCCTTGGTGTCGTCGGTGCCGGTAGCCGAGCAGGTTTGTCGGTGCCGATGGCTTTTTTCCGTTTGTCGACTCCAACGTCGCCCGCCTCAAGTTCGGCACCGAAGTCCCTCTTGGTGCGGTCGGTGCCGACGCGGTGCGCTGGCGTCGAAGGCCTCGATCCGACCAGCGCTACTTTCAGTTTCGGTTTCGGTGGAACCTGAGCAGCTTTCGGTTTCGGTTTTGTGATAGGGAAACCAGCCTGTTTATGTAGTAATGGCTGCCGCTGAACGTCCGAGGCCGGGCCCGAGGGCGGGGCCGAAGAGCTGCGGGATGGGTCTCGGGTAAGGCCCGAAGGCGATCCCTCGACCGGAGCCATAGGCTGTGGCACTGGTGTTTGAACGGTTTGAACAGGTGGGCCTTGTTCATCATTGGAGCTACTTTCTTCGGCCCCGAAGGCCTCCTGGTCGTCTCCTACCTCGGTGTCGTCTTCACCTCTGTGGAAGAGTGACTCGTCTTCCTCGTCCGATCCGGGTTCGTGTTCGGAAACGGGACTGGAGGGCAAGACTTCCAATTCCTCGACGTCCTCGGCCTCGCCGAAGATGTCTGTCGGGGCCGGTGCCGCGTGCTGCGCCTCGAGTCTCGCCGCTCGTCGATTCCGCAGAGTCTTCTTCGAGCGGAACCGGGCACAGGCCATGCATGTTGATTCGTCGTGGTCCGGCGAAAGGCATTTGTTGCACACCGGATGGACGTCGATGTGTGGGTACTTCGCATTGCATACCGGACACCTTTTGAACGGCGTCCTGGATTCCATCGTCGAAGTCGTCGATGGACAGGTAAATGCGAAAGCAGTCGGTGCTGAAAGTTAGTAAACTAACAAATTCTATCGAAACCCGATCGATAAACAGTACCGACGCGAACTAAAGGCCTTTTGGCCTCGAAAAAATATTTTCCTAACTTGAGCTAAGATAGCACATCCGAACCCAATGGCGGAAAAAAACAATCTGAGGATGGAGAGGATGCCCATGCGCACTGTAGTCCAGGGGAGGAGTCACCTATCCAAGGATACTTCGAAGACTCTTCCAGGACAACAACGTGCAAACATCCGGACCCAACACTAGGCGGCGATCTATGCACAGATATGAATTCAGCAGCCCACATGCCTCGAACATTAACAAACCACGAAGTGCGCCTAAAAAAAATTCTCGCTATTAAACTGTTAATTGCGAGTGGACGACCACAAAGCCGTGAGGCTCCGGTGAATGCTTCTAAGACAGGAAGTTTTGGCTCCCAAGTCCCTGGTCAGCCGCTGACACATTGTTATATTGGGACACACACCACTTTTCCCTTCTCCTACCTGGCACCAGTCGCTCGGCTGTGAATCGGGAGCGCCTGAAAACGGTTAAAACGGGGCGTGTATGAGGTAAATCATTAAAGGGACAGTCCTTGTTTTTAATGGTTTGTGATGCTCAGCAGCGCCGAGCTGGCAAGTTCCAAAGCCCCCTGAGCAATGTCTTCAAAGGGGTCGTTCTCCGAGGTAAGGGCTGCGTGCTGAGCACAGATAAAACCTCAGCTGCTGCTCGACAATTCTGAAAGTCCTTCACAGTCATTGAGGCCTGATTGATTCTACAGCTGTTCTGAACGCATCAAGACCCACCCTCAACTGGACCAACAAGAGCACCAGCTCACAAGCGAGTCTATTCACAGCAGGCTGTCCACAAAACCCATAGGCAAAGTATTGGAAATTAACAAATGCGCCGGGACACCACCGCCTTTCTCCGAGGCACAGCAGAAAATGCCTCGGAGAAAGGGAGCCTCGTTTTCGGATTGGGGGGCGTGTTTTGCTGTTGTCTCCTCCCTGAGACTTCTCGCAAAAAACACGCCCCCCGATCCGAAAAGGACGGGGCAGGATCGGAGTGACGGGACCTCTTCTCCAATGGCTGGCCAGCATTTACTAGGCCAGCCAATGGAGAACAGGGAAGAAGAGGGGCGGGAGCAAGCCCCTCTTCTAAAAGTCACTCAAAGTCATTAAATCTCGCGAGCGAGACTGCGCAAGCGCAGCCTTCGCTAGCCGAGACCTAAAAAGGGATGATGCACAGAAACTGTAGAGAGAAGGGGTCAGAGAACCATAACAAAGCTAAAGAACCAAGACAGCATCAGTAGAGAAGACAAATTAATAATACACTTTTTTAACCAAAGGCAACACCTACTACAGAACATAAGAGCACAAAAGGAATAAAGCAACTGAAAACGTTCTCAGACTATAAACTCTGAAACTCTGCAGTGAAAGAAAGAAAAATCATAATGTAATTGGAGAGCAGAGTTTTTGCAAGGTGATTCGACGTCATGGCAATTATGCTTTGTACAAATATTCCCTCAAAGGATTATCTTATATTCTTCTATCCTAACAAGGGAGAGCATTTAGAGCAGGAGAAGAAAGGGTTAGAAAGAGACGGGACAAGGAGGAAGAAGTAGTGAAGCAAAATGGAACAAGGGGGAAGAGTGTGTCAGACAGCAGAGGAGAGTGAGCGAAAGCAAGAGAAATAAGGGCATGCACAGAAGAGTCTACAGAGGAAATGGAAACACACAAAAGCAGGAATAAAGTGATAGTCAGAAAATTGAAGGGGGAGAAAACTAGAGGTAGAGAAAGATATTAAAAAAATAAATAAAAACAAAAAGAAGGAGTGGACAGCAAAATGGGCGGACAGGGGCCTGAAAGTAGGAAGAAGAAATCTGGACTAAATGCAGAAATGGGGCATGGACAGACTCCCCAGCTGGTACCCGGGGAGTCTCCAGCTAGCCTCGTTTTCTTCCTCTGCACTGCAATAAGGTAGTAAATCACCCCCCTTCCACCACTGCATTGTACTGTAACAACCCAGAATGAGTGGCCCCTTCTTACCTTAGCTTCATACCCGCTGATGGACTCCATCTTCTCTGACCGCCAGCCCCAGATCCCTGACCTGTTCCTGAGGAGGCAGTAGAAGGGATATACTGACCAGA
The DNA here is from genome assembly GCF_964204655.1 of Triturus cristatus. Lineage (NCBI taxonomy): Eukaryota > Metazoa > Chordata > Amphibia > Caudata > Salamandridae > Triturus > Triturus cristatus. The sequence goes on along the minus strand of NC_140585.1, from coordinate 71,985,899 downwards.
GGGCTCCTGAGAAATGATCATGATCGGACAAACACCCCCACACATGCATGCATCCTCTACCAAAGCTTCTCCAGCTTGGAGCCACCTCTTTGTGTCTCCATCTCACTCACAGACAGACTCATTGAATGCTACACACATACCAGCTTTGGGGGCACCCAACACACACATGCAAGGAAAGAACGATGAAGGCATACACTCTTCTCCCTCTACCAGTCTCTCTCACTCTCTCTCAAAGAAGGAAGGACGGGTGGGTAATGGGAGCAATATTCCATCAACAACATTCACATAACTTTACCCTTGTGCAACCCCACTTCCCCCCTGCCGCTAGTATGCATACTCACCGCTCAAAGGAGACATGCTTGGTGTCCAGATGAGTGGAAACGATGGGTGCAGTGAGGCGATTCGCCACATGCTCCTCAGAGGGCTTCATGGCGGGCAGCATGAGGTCTGGTTCATGCAGAGCGAGGGACAAGGTCTCTGTGTACACCACTTGCTTATCATGGTCCACTTCCATCACTACAGCGCCGTCCTCTGTAGGGAACAAAAGCAGATGACTGAGTGTCAAGCAGTTCTTGTGAGAAAGTGCCATCTTTCTTGCATGGTATGCCCCCACTTTTTGTTGAATTGCTGATGTACTTTGACTGAGTGTGCCCTGGGCTCCTGCCAATCAGGTGCCCAGGGCCTGTGTTCCTTCCCTAAAACTGCATTGAAGCCTACAACCAATCGGCATCTCTGGCCACATGTCAGCCCCTGGTAAATGGTACCCTAGGTACCCAGGGCCCTGTGACCAGGAAAGGCCCCCAAGGGCTGCAGCACTCATTGTGCCATCCTTAGAGGCCCTGTACCCTGACACACACCACACTGACTTTGCAGGCTGAGTGTCTGGATACAAGACAAAACAGAGTCGACATGGCACACATCCCTGTGTGCCATGCCCACAAACACACTGCCCTGGCATACCTCAGTCACCCCTCTAGCTGGGTGCCCTATGCCAGTGGTGTGGGTACAGGTGCATGAGCCCTGAACCCCTACAGTACCCAGGTCCATTCCTGGGCACTGCAAGTGCATTGCTGCCATTAAGAGTATATGGTGCTGGGAGATCGTCATCACGAACTCCACAGCACCATGATGGCTACACTGAAGACTGAAGTTTGATATCAAACGTCTCAGCACATTAAACCCACACTGATGCCAGTGTGGGATTTAATGAAAATGCATGACAGAGGGCATCTTAGAGATGCCCCCTGAAACTAACCAACAACCCGTGTCCTGACAGAGGCTGCATAGGCTGCCACCCAGCAGACATGTTGCTGGACCCCTGGGTAGAGAGCCATCCGCTCTCGTGGGTCTGCAACAATGCACATCCTGGGCGAGGTGCTAGGTCTCCTCCCCCAGGATGAGCAGGGGGAAGCTTCAAAGGCATACCACCTTTGTGAGCTTCTCCAAGCCACTTGCTGTACTCAGCAACTGGCCCCCACCGGTTCTAAACTCCACTCTGGCGGTAAGATCGGCAGGAAAACCAAAGTCAGGAAAGGGGGTGTACCAGACTCTGCCAACCCCACCCCTCAGGTGGGGGAGGCGAGGTGAAGCACAACTCCGGGCTCTCGCCATCTTGAGGATGGGGAGCTCTACCCAATCAGAACTAGGCTCCTTCCCCCCTCCCACTGGAGAGTGGCAGGATAGGGGGTGCACCCATTGGTCCCTGACCTTTACCTACCTGTAACGCCCCTAAATTTAGTATTTAGGAGCACCCTGAACTTTCCTTCCTCAGATCCCGAATCCGAAACAAGAAGAAGAACAAGAAGAAAGAAGACCTGCCGTGCAGCTGCTAACAAGAGGACGACACCAACGGACTTGGCCCCGCCCTACAGGCTTGTTGACCCTCGAACCTGCTAAATCCCGGCATCTCCAGTGGTCAGCAACCTCGAACACCCCGTAGGACCTGACTGCCTTGCTCATCTAAAAGACTGGAACTCCCACAAGCAGTGGTTCTGCTCAAAACAAGCAACAACCCCTAGTGCCCGCCAGGAACTGCGAATCCAGCACACTCTGCACCCGCCGAGCCCGGCCTGAGTGAGCAAAGACCATTTAGGACGTTCCCCCGGTGACTGACCAAGAATCCAGCACCCAAGGACCATCCTCGACGCTCCGGATGACGCCTGCAGCCTCAATACCAGGGACCCCTCCAACCGCGACCAGCAGAGGGTAAGATTTCCCGACGCCAAAAGACACCCCTCCACCCGGCGCCCTGCGGCCCCCTGTGCCCAACTCCTGGGCGCCTACCTAACCTATAGCTTCCCAACTTACCTTTCGAAGTGGTGGTCGCACCTGAAGAATCTCCGTCCCCGAGCTTGCAGCCTTTGTTCATCTTGCATCTTCTCCACTGAAATACATTGAGCGCCTGACGGCTCAAAAGCACCCTGCACCCAGCCGCCCGAGTGCCCCTGGAAGTGCAAAATCTGTCCTATTCTACTTCCCCACTTGCCCTGCGTAAGTGACCAGGAGCCCAGCTCCCACAGCCGCGTGGCCTGCCTGCTAGCAGCCACCAACCAAAGGCCCCCTGCCCGCCATAGGCTAACATTGGGCCTAACTCTCTCTGCACCTGGCTGCCCCTGTGCCGCTGAGGGTGTACCAACTGTACCTACCTGACCCTGGGAGACCCCCGAGTGTATGCCCAGAAGCTTAACTCTGCCATTCGAGTACTTACCTGAAAGCCGATAACCTCCATTTTCTCCATAGGGTAACATTGACTGGTTTCACTTGAAATTCTTCTAAGTGTCGAGTTTTGAAACTTTAAAATATTCACTAAAAATCGCCCGATCAACGAAAACGAAATTACTCGCCTGTTATCAGGAGAGATCCCAGTGCTGGATCTTTGTGCCCAGCACTGACCCTACAAAGCAATTACAACTGTGAATTTCCGATAACCAAACTTTCCTCCATAGGATAACATTGTCTGGTTTTTGCCAGAAATTCTTCCAAGTGTCGATTTTTGAAACATACAAATATTCGCCTGTGTAACAAAAACGATATCTTTCAACTGTTTACAGGAGATGCACCAGGGCTGGATCCAGCCCTGAGTAAGAAAATCCTATGCAAATTAATTGATACTGCGTTTACTTTAAAATCCCCATTGAGCTCAATGTTATAATTGTGTTTAACTTGTGTTGCCTATTGCAACAACTGTAACTATTGCATTTAAAAGTCTATTGCTTATTTAAAGTATGTAGCTAAAGCATCTCATTCTGAGAAAGTATTTTGATACCCACTTGTGGTTCTAAAATAAAACTACTATATATTTTTATATACAAAATAATTGTCCTAGAGTTCAGTTCTTGAGTGTGTGAGACCATTTGCTGACTCAGTGTGTACAACAAATGCTTTACAATGTCCTCTGATACTGCCTTACTGCTTGACCAAGCTACCATTTTAGAGAGTAAGGTTATAGCTAACTTTAGCCTCTGCCAAAACTCTGTGGACTGTGGACTCTGCGCACACTGAACCTTACTTTGGTGCAGTATATACAGAGCCACTTTCTTACAGTTCTCCCTCATCCAATACTCTTACAGGTCTAAGCAAGGGACAGAAACAAGTGCACAACTTTGAATGAATGATTTTGTATAGCGCACAGCTATTCAAAGATTGTCCCAGCGCTACGGCAAAATCCGGTCGGGGAGCAGGACTTCTAGATTAAACAGGTGGGTTTTCAGGGCTTTTTAGAAGTTTGCTTCATCCGTTAGGGCTCTTGGTTGAAGCTGGGGCTTGTTCCATATCTTGGCAATAAGTACCACAAAGGAGGCACTCTGCCCACCTCGTTGCTTTCTTTTAAAATTGGGGACTGCAATCGATTGAGAATTCCTACAGCGCAAGGCCCTGGCCAGACAGTATTCAACGATCCTCTCATTAAGGTGTTTGGAACCTGTATTGTAGAAAGCTCGATGCGCCGTCGTTAAGGCTTTGAACATCACTCTCCAACCAGTGCAATTGTCCCCAGAGGTGAGACACTGAGGAATGTTGGTGGGACAATGAGGAATATTTAGACAATTTGAACAGCAGGCGGAAGCCAATCTACCCCCTCAGACCACACCAAGAACCTTGGCATTGTACTCGACTCATCACTCACCATGAACTGACAGGTCAACGCCGTCACCTCCAGCTGCTTCAACACCCTCCGCATCCTCCACATGACCTTCAAGTGGATCCCCCCGGAGTCAAGGAAGATAGTCACCCAGCACTCATCACTAGCGGGCTGGACTATGGAAACGCACTCTACGCCGGCATCAACAAGTCCCTACTCCGCAAACTCCAGACAATACAGAACACCGCCGTCAGACTCGTCCTCGGCATCCCCCGACACAAACACATCAGTCAACACCTACGGAGTATCCACTGGCTCTCCGTGGAGAAAAGAGTCACTTTCAAAATCCTCACTCACACCTACAAATGCCTACACAACAACGGACCCAAATACCTCAACGACAGAATCAACTTCCACGTACCCAAAAGAAACCTCCGATCTTCCAACCTCGCACTGGCCAAAACCCTGCGCATCCACAGAGCCAGAGCAGGCGGAAGATCCTTCTCTCACATTGCAGCCAAGACCTGGAACGAGCTACCGGCAGACATCAGACGCACCCCCTTCCTGAACACCTTCAGGAAGACCCTCAAGACCTAGCTAAACAGATCTGCGGACCACTCCCTCAGCGCCTTGAGACCCTCACGGGTGAGTAGCGCGCTTACAATTCCCTGATTGCTTGCTTGCTATATGCTGCACCATTTGCAGATGTGCAAGAGACAGTCTGGAATTCCTAGGTGGAGGAGATTGACAAAGTCCAATCTGGACAAAAGCAGTGCTCTAACCACTGTTATCCGCGCATCCCACGGAAGGAAGAGAGGAATTTCTTCAGCATTCTTAAAATCCAGAATCAGGATTTCACCACTGCTGCTATGTGGGCTTTGAAGGAGAACTGTGTATTAAACAGTACTCCCAGGATCCTGACTACCTGTGTGGAGGAGGGGGTTGAGGGGAAGAGGGACACAGATGCTTGGCCAAGGGCATTTCCAGCCCGGAAGAGGGTCAGGGCCAAACAGCTATATTTCTCTTATCTGGGTTACACAGTAAGAGATTAGTTCTAAGCCAATCCATATCACACACATACCGCACAAGATATAAGCTTTATTTAGCAGTGACCGAGTCGCACTCAAGACAGCAGCAGCAGCTTGGTATCACCCGCATACAAGACAATTTTGATGCCAAATGACATTACTAAAACTGCAGAGGGCGCCATTTAGATATTAAAAAGGGTGGAGCTCAATGAAGAGTCCTGTGGCACCCTACATTTTAATTATTCTAATTATTTTCAAGTCATCAGTCACTTGTTGACACAATATCCATATCTGGAGCTTCGCTGTAGTTAACGGCCCCAGCAGTTCAAGGGGTGACATGGCAGACGCTTAACAACCCAGTTTATGGATAAATAGCCCAACTTCAGAACAAGCATGGTGGGAAGGGGGGCATTTAAAAAATATATATATCTTGTATAATGAGTACAGTGGAGGAGAGGGTACAAGCAGGAGCAAAATATGGGAAACTGTGGTGAGCACATGACGCATTCACAATTTGAAGTTCTTACCTGGACATAGGGAAACACAAATGGTTTGGGGTAGTTGCGGTGACATGCATTTCCAGGTCATCTTTCCTCCCAAACGATTTAATCCTGAGACCAGCTTAAATATTCTCTGCCCCTTTGCTACCATACCTATGTAAAAGGTGCTTCAGATAATGAATGCTGAACAAAATGGCTCTTGTAGTATAGTTTACAAAACTTGCAGTTATGTACAGCTATTACAGTGCCACTGACTGGACGACTGTCTGTGTTGACGGTGTCTGGGGCCCATGTGATGCACCACCATACCCACACCTCACACGTGATAAATCCAGTGGTACAAATACCCAGTGGTACTGGCAGCAATATTAGAACTTCCATTAAAGCCGTCACACTTTGGGAGCTAGTTGCAAGGTGGAAAAGTCCAGCTCCTCCATCCAGACCGCACATTAACGCGGGCGGTGGTGTGGGAGACACCTCAATAGGCAGCTATCAATTGCACCAATGGACCAGCATTGGCGCTCACCCTTGCCAGCCCGACCATTTACAAAGCCATGCGTGTCCTCTACAAAGCATCAGGTTCTGCACTTTGTTGACCCAGATGACAAATTCACCATCTCCAGTGGCTGTCATTACACCCTCAGCCAGGACCTCAACAGGCTGGAAACAAGGAAGTGTAAGAAAGCAAAGACACTAGGCACCAGGTCTTCTCTATTATCCAGAGTACCCATGGTCTGGAACAACAGGAAGACACACCCCTTCAAAGAGTGCTTTATCACAACACTGAAAATAGTTCACCTCCTCTCTCAGAACCAAGCATCCCACTTAGATTTACTTCCTAATTGTATCTACATCCTGGGGCCTGTTCACTGCTCTTCAGCCTTTTGAGTAAGTTTGTGTTATATATAAAAAAAACACAACTATACTTTAAGGTGAAAATTTCCATAATGACCATTTGGTCAACTTAATTTCTGTTCTGCGTCACTGCACGACTATTTTAGAATTCAGTTACATTTTTCCATCTCATATCAGAAAAAAAAACAAATCCCCTCCACCCCCAGTCTCCCCGGCCCCAACATCACTGCCCCAATATTAACCTTCGCCCTTGAAGATGTAGCTCCGCCTGCCCCGCTGCCAGGTCATGTGCTCGAAGCCCAGGAGGGTCGTGTCCACTCGGAGGTTGGCCCCCCGCTTCCATACTCGGTATACATCACTTGGGCAGACCTTGGAGACAAGGGGGACTGGAGAATGGGACAGGGAGAAGAAGCCGGATAAGTAGAGGGGGAAAAGAAGACATTCATGAGAGGGTGAGAGAAAGAAGAGAGACAATGGGGCCATAAAGTGCAGGGATGCGATAAGTTGAATAGACGAAAGAGGGAGTAAGGAGGCATGCAAATGAGGGGCAGATGGAAGAGACCATGTGGGAAGAGGCATAGGGAAAAAGATGAAGACAGCAAAAAGAAATAAGTTAACGATGGGTTAAAAATCATTTATCCAATTGTCTTTAAGGAAACAGGCTTTTTGCAGGTTTACCCTCCACTTTGTGTCCCCATTTTGACGACCAGGTGTAATGACTATGAAACGCCCTGAGCCCTGCTAAACAGGTCTCAGTGCATGTGCTCTGACCCTTAAAATGATGCATGTTTAATTGGCTTGTCCCTAAATGGCATAGCCTAACTTACTTGTATGTCTCTAGTATATTTATTTATTTCATGAGTTTTATATAGCGCAAACTTGGCCTGAAGGTATCAGAGCACTTCACAGAGTAAGGACCGCAGTAGCACGAGATACATGAAGAGTAAGAAAAAACAATACATAATAACAGTATAAAAAGAATGAACCATATACAGTGGGATATCTAAACAAAATATACAGTGAGGTAAGTAGACAAAATAGCAGCAATTACCCTGGTTACATAAGCTTAAGTAAACATACACGGTAACCGAATATTAAAGAGGTATCTGCTAGACCGTGGCATAAGTGAACGTTAAAGTTCTGAGGTAGTTGTGGTAGGGAGCTACAGGGGTGGGGAGAGTAGAGGCACTGTTAACCGCACGATACAGAGGTTAGATTGGGAAAGTTATTTCTTTGGGGTCTTGTTGATTTCTTCTTCAGTTGTCATGGTTCTGTGTAAATGCTTAACACTGGTTTGTTTGTGTACGCCTGGCTGCTCAGTCACAGCTACCCAGGGTTGAGCAGAGTGTTTGACAAACGAAACCTAAGGGTCCTAAAGGGGTTGGTAAGTGTATTACATGGAGAGGACGCACAACCACACCATATAATACACCCCATTTCCTTACACCTCTGCTGCCTTGCAACTGATATTTCAGTTAGGGACGCTGGTGCCTCATGCAGTACTCCCAAACATATTCACTGCTTTGTGTAGATTTTAGTCAAGTGGGTAAAACTTAAGCAAAGTTTTACTGCAGAAGGATTGGACTAGGGCACGGGCAGTGTGAAAGATGTGGGCAAAACACCTCACATTCACACCAGATTTATACAGTTCCTTATAACTACTCTAAGAGAGTTTCAGAACATTTTGAGTTCGATTGTAGCTAGTTGCTAGGCTGAAATCTAGGGGTGCAGATGGGTGTGCGAGTGACTGCATTAGTGTTACATGTGCGAGCAGCCATGAGGATGTTAGTAATGGCTGGGTAAATAAGCTAATTTGCGATCCACGAAATCGGAGTTTACCATTTTTCGACAATCTATTTGCTTTTGCGCAAATTGAATGTGTATTTTTGGTTGGCACAAAAAATGTCTGCACCATTTCCATGTCAGTTTCGCTTAAAGTGTACACCGCTCGGACCTGCGTGAACGCACTCGGGAAGTACCACTGTACAGAATGACCACTTGTTTTTCCATGAACTTCCTCTAGAGAGAACTAAATCTAAATATGAAACACTCCGCAGCGGAAAGCAGCTCCTGGGTCAATAGACTGTTTTTGCCGAACTGAATCAAAGTTTGACTAGGTCATATTTTTAGTACCTCCTTTCTGACCCATTTAACTGAACACTTCTATTCTTTCGGCACTCTGTCACCTTTGACATATCTTTTACTTTCTTGTATTATTTCAGTTAGTTGATTTATTTTGCTTTATGGTAGGCTTTAACCTACAAATGATTCCGTATTCTTCGTGGGTGATCGCTCTGAAACAAAGCTCTGAATGAATTCAGCAAAAGACCCCATCATTCTGCTGTTGACTGGAGTTGAACAAAAGCTGCCCCATTCATCCTTGAGCCTTCGCGTCAATCTCTAGTGACCGAGACATCAGACCTCAGGAGGATGTTCAGTACCCAGGATAGTAGAGGAGATTATGTTAGAGGTGGCCACTATAAAACTAAAGGGGCCGCCATCTAAGCTCCACACATTGTTCTGAAAAGTTCTTCGACACCCCCACAGATTCGCACTAGGAACTAGAAGCTAAATTACATCCAGGAATATAGTGCAGTGAGAGGCACACAGTTTCCGACCTACCCCAGCTGGTGAATTCCCATTTCATCTCCACATAGAAATCCGGGGCCTGGAAAATCAAATAAAATTGAATTAGGTCTCAATGGTAAGAAGCATTTGCCTGAAAACATTTTGCAAACTGCTAATATAAAACAAAATGTAAGCATTAAATACAAAGCAGCAGGAATGCATCACTCGGGGAACCTTGAGGCCTCTGCAAGCAGGGACAGGGGGGGCTGCAGGGTGGATCTCGAGTCTGTACCTTGCGCAGAGTGCTGAGGAGGTCTGGGATTCCGGCCAGTCGCTCTGTGGCCCTCTGATAGTCCCGGTACTGTAACACCAGCTGCACCATCTCTGGGTCCCCTGTACTGACCGCCTCCTGCAGAACTGTAAGAAAGACAGATCAGCTGAGAAAATGAGTTAGCATGAGAGGGGGGGGGAAAAGAGGGGGGGAAAAAGAGGGGGGGAAAAAGAGGGGGGGAAGAGGGGGGGAAAAAAGAGGGGGGGAAAAAAAGGGGGGGGAAGAGGGGAGGGAAAAAGAGAAAAGAGCGCGGGAAAAAGAGCGCGGGAAAAAGAGCGCGGGAAAAAGAGCGCGGGAAAAAGAGCGGGGAAGAGGAAGAGACGAAGCGATAGAGGAAATGGACACAAAAAGGGGAGGGAAACATGGAGAATAAGACGTGAATACACGAGGAAGGGTACAAATAGAGCGATGAAAGACGGCAGGAATAAATAAAAACAGAAAATACAAAATAAGAAAAGAACGAACAAACTACAAACAAGGGATGATGAAAAAAAGTAAGAGCAATAACAAGAAGGGAAAAGCTCAGTTGGGGGACAGAGGAGTGCTTTCACACTTCCTGTAACATTCTACTTGGGGTATGCTTGCATAGAAACACCGGTTTCCCCGTACTTGTTCTTGGCATCTGTTCAGGGGGTGAGAGCAGAGCTAGACATGCCTTGCAGGCTGGCCAGAAGAGTCTTACAACAATCTGCCAGCACTGCTCCACACAAAGTGTGACATACAGAGGTCTTTAACACTTTTTGAAGCATATTCCCAGCGTAGTGCTCGCAGACACACCGCTCTCCAATACTTCTGGTAAACACTGGCCCAGTCCACTTCTCATGGTGATGACCTTCGCGGTTCTAGCACCAGCTACAGTCCTTCCACACTTCCTAAAAGCATCTGAACTGCTTTTAAACCTAAAAGGGTCTTCAAGGGATATGGAGACTGCAGTGCTCGCAGAGGCGCTCGGCCCGTTACACCACCAATTTATTTTATTTATTTGACTTGTAAAGCGCACTATCACCTAACAGGCATCCTGGCGCTGACAATCACGAGTGCACAATTTGTAGGTAGACTCCGATGAGCGGACAACAAACTAGATATTGGGGAATAGGCAGGTTTTTAATCTCTTCCTTAAAGGGAAAAGGTCCCTGACTTGTCTCAGTTCCAGCGGAAGCTCATTCCATATTCTGGCAGCTGATACACCAAAGGCTCTGCCGCCTGATTTAACTTTCTAGACTCTCGGTATTTTAACCAGCCTAGCTGAAGAGGAACGCAAGCATCTCCCTGGAGTGTACCATTAAAACAGAGATTTAAACTGGATTCTTTGTCTAATTGGGAGCCAATGCAGCTCCACCATAGCCAGTGATGATGAAGAATCTCTAGGCCAACCTAATGCTAGCTTGGCTGCTGTTGACTGAATCCGCTGCAGTCTGTCTAAAAGATATTCCGGGGACCCAAGTAACAGCACATTACAATAATCTAATCTGCTTAGTATAGTACTTTGTTCTACTAGCGCTCGCGCCTGGGAAGGCATTAAGGGAAAGATCTTTCGCAGAGTTCGAATGATGGCGAAGCGACTTCTCACCATTTGGTTAACCTGAGCCTCCAACGTTAATTTGTTATTAAACATAACGCCCAGGTTCCGAACCTTCTCCACCAGCCGCAGTGCGGTAGGTGAATCTAAAGGCCAGAAGTTTACAGGCAACAGAGAAGGAACCTTCCCGACTGAGTAATAAAGGACCTCGGTCTTTCCAGCATTAAATTGCAAAGAGTTTCCCCTCAACCAGTGAGCCATGGCCCGCAGGCAGCCATGGAACACTTCCAGAGAAGTCGACTGATCTCCCTCTAAGGAGAGAATCAGTCGCATAATTTACTATATTAATATTATTAGCCCTAATAACAGCAATCAGGGGTAACGTAAATATTAAATAGAATAGGGCTAATTGCGGAACCCTGGGGTACGCCATGCGTGATGTTGGTATAGGCAGATTGGTAAGGGGGGAGGGCCGGGCCACAGCTTGACTCTTGTCTGAAAGAAAGGATTGAAACCAACTCAAAGCAAGGCCAGTTACCCCATCCTCCCTCAGCAGGATGACATGGTTGACCGTATCGAATGCGGCAGACAGGTCAAGCAGAATAAGAACTGCTGCCTGCCCTCTGTCTGCCCGCATCCGAAGCTCATCCATCACGGTCACCAAAGCCGTCTCAGTGCCATGCGCAGGCCGGAAGCCAAATTGTACATCCTCTATGATTTTTTTCATTTCTAGGTGTTTTGGAAGGTAGCTTCCAACCACTCTTTCTACAATTATGGCCGGAAAAGGCAAGAGGGAGATAGGCCTACAGTTGATGGGACTGACAGGGTCCAGAGTGGACTTCTTTAACAGAGGAGTCACCAGTGCCTGTTTCCACTGGGACGGGACCACACCACTAAGGAGAGACTGATTACAGATCAGCCGGAGTACAGGAAACAGCTCTGCTTCAAACTCCTTCCAGATTTTCTGTGGCAGGGGGTCCAAAGGTGAGTCCGAAGAAATCCCTAGGGCCACCTTACCAAAGTCTTCTGCTGAAAGTATCGCAAACTCAGTTAGATTATTAAAAGACTAACTCTCCGCGCCTCTAGGTATGACTTCATTACCACCCAAAGAGCAGCCACTGAGACCGTTGATTTCTGTGCTTTCTAACTCAGGATGCCGAAGATCCCCACCAAGGTCAGCAATAATGGTTTTAATTTTGTCATGAAAGAATCTTGCCAGACTATCACATAAATCTTGGGAGTGGGGTGTCTGATTCTTTGTGCAGTCGGGACTAATTAAATTATTCAATATTTTAAAATGCATCTAGATCTATTATGAGCATTCAGGATAGTACTGGAAAAATAGTCTGCTTTGGCCATATTTATTTATTTCTTATAACACACAATCGGACTTTTCCAAATAAGTTTATCCTTATCATATCCCCTTCTCCACTTTCTCTCCGCCTGTTTACAATCAAGTTTCAGTTTTTTTAGTTTATCATTAAACCAGGGGGCGAAGGTCTGCCCCCTCTCTGATGATCTTTGAGTGGGGCAGTTGAGTCTAGTACAGAGGTGATCTGTGATCAGAGGGATACATAATTCTCCTCCACTTGCTTATCTGGCGAAAAACAGTCTTTCAGGTAAAACACAGGGGCTGGTCCTCTTTCTTAAGAGGGCCTTCCAGTCCCTGCTAACATAATTGCTCACGGTACTAGCTACCTGAATATTGTAGCAGGGACTATGCACTAAGAATTTAATCAAAAAATGGTCAGACCAGTCCATCGGCAAAATGTCCACGATATTGAGGACTTGATCCCCTGAGAAGATTAAATCAAGTGTATGTCCACCCTTATGTGTTGCCTTGGCCACCCGCTGGTAAATGCCAAGGCCTTCGCAAGACTGGAGGACATTATTATAGCCAAAATCAAGGGTGCCATTCAACCACAGATTAAAATCCCCCAAAATCACTAATCTAGCGTGAGTGGCAGCCATATTGGTAATGGTGGTCTTCAGAGACTGCTGCTGCTGCTGCACACTCAGCGCCCCCGGGGGACTATAACAGACAACCCCAGTTAAAATATGTCCATGAGCGTCCTTAATAGCAAAACCGAGTAATTCAAATCCTTCAATTACATCAATATCTATTGTAGCAACATTTCAGGAAGCTTTGTAGATCACACCGACTCCTCCCCCTTCCCACTCCGTCTCGGTTTGTGGAAAATGTTATACCCAGGTGGACAAGCCCAACCTGGATCTACCTCACACTCTAAGTGGGTCCAAGTTTCTGTCATGAATAATACTAATTCTTGGAGTTCCAGCAGCAACTGAATTTCCACGCAATGCTTGGGTAATGATCTTACATTAAGCAGCCCGCAGGTAAGAATGCCCCGTTTTAGAAAGGCTGAAGTAGGGAAAGCAGTCTCCTCAAATGTAAATTCACCCCTACCCCTTCCAGCCTCACCAATGGTACACAATTCCATACTGGTGTTTCTTAAAATCGTCTGTCTCCACCGGATCCCAACCTTCCTCCGACCGAGGCAGCATGGCTGGCACTGAGCGCGTCCTTTGCACGGACGGGCGCAGACGGGCTTGCCTTTGGCGCGTCCGCGCCAGCGTATCCTTTATGCAAATGTGGGCCCAAAAGCTGGACCGCTAACCTTAAAAAATGGCGGTTCTGCTCAGAGATGGACAACCGCAGGATCAGGCAAAAGCAAGTAAAATGCTGCTAAAACCTCCCAGCAGCAGCAATCAGTTAGGATGTTAATGAAAGGTCAAAGTTTCTTTTAAAAAAAATAAATAAATAAAAAAAAAAAAAAAAAAAAAAAAAAAAAATCGCAAATATTTAAAACCCCCGTACTATCCAGGTGAATTTGCAAATTCATGATACCCCTCAGACAGTGCCAAAAAATACAAAACAAATGTTAGCAGCTCAAATCAACTACACACACAGCCTCGAAAATGTCTCTCAAACGCTGCGCGTTCGCGCCAGCGTTTTCTTTATGCAAATGTGGGCCCGAAAGCTGGACCGCTAACCTTAAAAAATGGCGGTTCCGCTCAGAGACGGACAACAGCCTATAGGAATCCCACATAGGACTAGGCCTGGGAAAAATGAAAAATGACGCTCGTGTTTTGCTTGTTACATAAAATGACTCAATTTTACCACTTAATCTAAAGTGCCATTCGTCGTAATGCACAGGAACAACAGAACAAGTGCAGGTATTGTTCGCAATGCTTTGCTTTCTTGTTCTATTTATAGGGGGGGATCCGGAAACTTTAAAGCGGTGGCATCCTGAGAGTCTGCGCCAGCATCAATTCACGCATTCAAGAGCTATGTGCGCCGACGTCAGTTGCTTTCTTAGGCTGTCTACACCCTCAAACGCAGAGCCTATCAGCAGATTGGCATGACCAGTGTACAGACTACTCAAACTGTGACCTTCTTAGATGGGGAAAAAACAGTACAGGTCACAGAACAGGGAGGTGGGAGGAGCAGTGAGGAATATGCGGTTAGGTACAGCATTCACCAGAAAGATCATTACCAAAGGTAAGTAACTTGTTCTTCTGAGGAATACTTCTTATTGCAGATACCTCACCTAGTGAGCAGATACCTCACCTAGTGAACAGATACCATAGCTATAGCTCACCAGGTGGTGGGTCTGTAAACTGTCTCAGATCAAAGAGTCCTGCAGGACCAAGTAGGCAAAATGTCCCTCTCTACAGACCTGTAATATAGAAACAATCAGAGATGGTCCGTTTTTGCACAGACTTGCCCTTCTTTGCCCCAGAGAACTCCACAAAGAGCGAATTGTCCTCCACCCAATGTTCTTTGAAGCAATTGATATAAAAAAGTAGTGCTCTCTTCGGGTCAAACGATGGAGCCCCTCTTCCTCCATAGAGGAATGATTGCTAGAAGGGTGACAGCCTACCTGACACGATCCTCAACACCACATCATCTAGGAAGAATGCTGTGTTATGTGGGTTAACAGAAAGAGCCTGCAACTCTCTGACACCCTTAGATATTAGGAGATGATTCACGTGCTATGGTGTGCATACTCCTGCTATCTAATGTTGGGCTCGGACATGGGAACGTTTTTAATTTTTTTTTTAAAGAAGTCTTTTTGAGTCACGAGATATTGTGACTCCACCTATTGCGGGTGATGCATATGGTCATCGGCTCCATTGCGAGATTGTTTTTTCCGCATGAAGGGCAAGGATGCAGATGGAGCATAGCGATACAGAAAGATGGCCATGCAAAGCAAAAGTTACAGACAAAAGTTGAAAGAACGCTTGCAACATCTGAAGGCGTCCAGGGAGGAGGGTGGGTGCATGTGAATCTACAGCACTACATGCCACAAACAGATGCTTACAGGGTGAGTAACATTTTCCGGTCGTGCCATGTGTAGCTGGAGATATATATACATGCTGTGCATAGACTGTAAAGCAGTCCTCCCAAAAAACATATCTGGCCTGAAGATTCTGCATAAGATCAGTGTGTATGTGAAGGACAGCCTGACCAACGTCGTTAGCTTGTTGACGAGCTAAAACATCCACAAAGTAATGTTTCATAAATGGGGGGGGAAGGGGTAGGACCATGTAGCTGCGTTCTAAATGTCAAATACAAGAATATTACCCAAGAAAGTCAGAGAAACTCCTTTTATGCAGATTAAGTGGGGTCTGGGAGGAACAGACAAAGGCCTTTTTTGGCACCTCCATGACAAGTCTGTACGCATCTGACCAGCCAGCGTGCTATACTGGTCTTAGAGACCGCACGCTCTTTGTGTGGTTTAGAGAAAGAGACAAAATGTTGCTGTGCGTTACGGAAGGGCTTTGTCCTGTCAATGTAACAATTAAGCACTCTTTTGACATTCAATGTGTTAAGAGCTCATTCTGCTACTGATTCTGGATCTGGGAACACCAGTATATCGATGGTTTGATTGAGGTGGAGGCTAGAGACCACCTTAGGTAGGAATTTGGGGGTTGTCCTGAGGACTACCAAATCATGGTGTACTTGGACGCATATGTAAACTAGAATGTGGGACTATGGCAATGCAAGAGGCCATCATACCCAGGAGAAACATGACATTTCTGACTTATCTGACGATCTGGCTGTAAAAGAGGCAGCATTTGGAATGCTTGTACCCTTGATAGGCGGATATATTCTTTCCCCACTAGAGAGTCAAGCATGGCCCGAGGAAGGGGTGTACTAGCAAGGGTGTGAGATGGGATATGTTTGCATTGATAGTGAAGTCTAGGCTGTGCAAGAGTTACATGGTGGCTTGGGTGAGCACTAGCATTAGTGCTGCGTGGGGCTCTTGTTCAGCAAGTTGTCCAAGTAAGGGAAGACGCGGACACCGCTCCATCTGAAGTAAGCGGCTACCACTGCAAGACGCCCTGTAAACACCCTGGGAGCTGTGGTTACCTCAAAGGGAAGCACTTTGAACTGATAATGCTGACCACTTACCACAATGGGTATGTGGACATAGGCATCATTCAAGTCGAAAGTGGTCATGAAGTCGCCTTTCTGTAGTAGTGGAATGAAATCCTGGAGTGTCACCATGTGGAAGTGCTCTGACAGGATGTACTTGCTGAGGGGCCTGAGGGTCCAGTTGGGTCTCAGGAACCTGTCCTTTTTTGGGCATCAGGAAGTATAAGGAGTACACTCCTTTGAAGCGGTGTTGGGGCAGAATGGGTTCTATAGCCCCTTTGCTGAGTAGTGCATGCATCTAGTCTTGGAGTAGACGCCGATGTTCCTGGGAGAGCCTGCAGTGGGGTATGTTTGGTGCGAGTTCTAGGCAGTACCCCTCCGCAATATCTAGAAACCACTGCTCTGATTTGATCTCTGCTCAGCGGGGCAGAAACCACTGCAATCTTCCTCCAAAAGGTGTTAGATGATCCGGGAAGGGTAAGAGTCACTGCTTAGCCGGTGCGGCCCTTTCGGGGGCTGCTGCACCTTTTCCCCTACCCTATCCGCTGTTGCCCTTGTATCCTCCTACAGAGTAACACTGAGAGGGTGTTTGGTGCTGCTGGGAAAGATGTGGATGCTTCGGTGGTGGTAGTTTTGCCCCCCTCCTCCCAACACACAATATTGTGTGCTGTGAAAGGATGGTGTCTGCAGGGCGCCCACAGCCTTGGCCATCACGGTGTCCTTCTTAATTTTCTCCAACAGCTCCTCAACTTGTGTTCTAAAAAAGTGCTCACCATTAAAAGACAAGTTGAAGAGATGTTGTCCACGTAGCGAGGCATGCCTGCGAAGAAGGATGCTGGTGTTGGAAATTATTGTGCCTTCAACCACCAACACCTTACCTCGTTTGTTTATATTGATCAGTGATAAGCTGGATCAAGTCTCCCATCTCATCCCAGTGGGCCTGGTCGTTTCGAGATAGCAAGCCCACTGAATTGGCAATGTGCCAATGTCTGGCAAATTGGGCAGCGAACTTAAGCCCGCCGATTGATCTTTTTGCTCTCTTGGTCAGGGGGAGCACCATCTCCTATGTCCTGGGAATTAGCACGTTTTAGTCCTGTATGTACAATCAATGAGTAGGGTTGCTGTTGGCCCCCGATGTAAGGTAGGTTAGAGGGGGGTGCTTTATAATTTTGGTCCATCCTCGGCATGATAACTCACAGCTTTAATGGTTCCTTGAAAATGTTATGAGCGGGGTAAGCAGGAGTTTAAGCACAGGCAGATATTGCATTGACCTATGTGTGGAGGAGAGGGTCTCCATAAGAAAGTCATCCTCCTCAAGCTGCTTATGCATCTCCGCCTTGTGAACGGTGGCTGCATGGTGGAGAACCTAATGGCATGAGGATATGTCGTCTAGAGGTGAAGGCTTGGCCGTATAGAGATCTGGATCGGTGTCAACTGAGGGCTCCACGTCATAGTCATCCTATGGGTCGCCATGGGGATGGGAGTCATATGGCAGGTCATAGGGGTCGTAGGGAGACCTTGATCCCTCTCAGAAGGAAAGAAACCCAGAGGTGAATGTAGCAAAGGGTCCACAGGCAGTAATGGAGAGGTGGCTTAGTGGGGAGTGGTACAGGAGGAGGGGCAAGTGGACAGGCAAAAGAGGAAGTGGAGAGGTACCCTTATGTCACCGAATTTTCTTTCGGAGGAACAGAGTCCTTGGGTTTGTCTGGAGGCTTTGCTAAGATACGAACAGTGCAGGCTGGGTGTGGATAAGCTGCTGCCTCGCATCGAGCTCCTCATGGAGGTGCTGGAGGATCAACTGGTCGAAATCCTTGATGCTGCAGAGGAGGCAGGGGTGGATGCTGGTCTTTTCGGAGCAGAACATTTTCGATACGCTTGCAGTGGCAAGCTGGGTTTCAGATCAGAGTTCTTCAGCTTTGAGGCCGGTGCCAAAGCATCTGTTGAGTTGGACGGGCAAGGCTTGGAGGAGGACTTTGGTGCCAAAGCTTGGGGGGGCATCAGGTCTGAATCCTCTACTTGGTGCCAACCTTTCAGCACTGGTGAATCAGAGGCCTCGAGCATGGCCTGGGAGTTTGAAGCTCTTACCTCCCCAGATTGTGAGTAATGTCAAAGAGCAGTCTGTGGGAGGGTAGTACTCACAGTAACAGTTTTCTCAGTCGGTGCGCTGGCAGGGGCTCGTCCTCCTCCACATCAGAACCAAAACTCTCAGCTGACAGCTCCTCAATCTCGGCTGGTATCCCTCGATGTCTTGGTCCCCGAACAGGTCGGTGGTGTCATTCTGTGGACGGTGCACCATCAAAACAATGGCGATACGACGGGCCCTGTAGTTTTGGAGGATCTTTTTGTTGTAACAAGTGTGTAGGAGTCCTCCTAGTGGTCGAGGGACAAGCAGAGGTTACAGACTTGGTGGATGTCTGTCATTGTACATTCCAAGTGACACTTGGTGCAAAAATAAAATGGGGTCCTTTCCATCACTGTGACATTCTCGTGCATGGAGAGGGTGAAGGAAGCCCGAAGGAGCTAGGCCCCAAACAGGGCATCAAAACTGCCGAACTGAAGAACAGAGTCCAAATGGGAGCACGACTGGCAAAAATAGACTATGAAGCGCAATTATAATTTCTTCCGATGAGAAATAGATCTGAGCAGGCCTGGCGAGAACATCATGCGGTGTTGAACCAGAGCTAGAAGGGACATGTTTGAACCTGACAGCAGAGAAAAAACAAACAATCTAACAATGGTGCCAATGCCCATGCACATTACCAGGAATATATGAAGTCATTATGCCGCCTGACTCAAAACAATTTCTTTGAAAAAATGAAACTTGCACACATCCGAACCCAACACTAGATTTGAATGGCAGGAGTATCCATTGCATAGCATGTGTATCTACAGCTACACATGGCACAAACAGACCGTTTCAAAGTCAAAAGTCTTAAGGGCCAACTGTGTAGCTGTTCAGAAAGGGAGTACATCAAAAAAATGAACAATAAATTCAAGTCCTAATGTGGCACCACAACAGGTGTTGGTGGAAGTAAATGTTGCAAACCTTTCAGAAATCTTATCATAACAAAAGAAGGTTGATCTGCAAACTGCAAAAAAGTCAAAAGGCCTTTGACTGTGCCTAAAGCAAGCCTATGCTGGGCAAAGGACAAAAACAAACAGCAAACCTCAGATAACTTGGCTTGCAGTGGGGTCAATTTGGCGGATGCCACACCAAGCCACACATTTGTCCTCAAGACTAGCATACACTAATTTCAAAGAAGGATGCCTTGCCGCCAAGATGACATCAAAGAATTTAGGAGAGAGGACAAATGAGAATGGCACTCACTGCTGCGAGAGGGATATCAAATTCATTTAACTGTTGTTGTTCAATCTTCAAGCATTGCGATGCAACTTGCGCAGGTTTGGGTGCCGCACCCAGCCCTGATGCTGTAACAGAAGATCCTCCTGAAGCTGCATCTTGTTTGGCAGACAGATGCTCATGTCCAGGAGTTCCAGGTACTAAACTCTTCTAGCACCGGTCGTTCCCGATCTTTTTTAGACCTGGGGGCAGGAGAGGCAGCAACGGGAAGGCATAAAGAAGTCCCAAGCTTCAGGCAGAATGAGTCTCAGAGACCCTTCTTGGGAACTACAATGCACAAAAGTGCAGACGTTTTGCGTTCTCCGCGGTGGAGAAAAATACCGAGCCAGGATTCTCCTAATCCATGAAAGACACCCTGTGCCAACTCTGGATGTAACTGCCATAGGTGGTCTGCTAAGCGTTGGCAGCAGAGTTCATCCACACTGGCATTTAGAGATCTCCCCAGGTGGTTCAACACCAGAGAAATTTCCTGGTGGTCCAGCCACTTCCAGAGGCATAGATCCTCTAAGCACAGAACCCAAGACCCCAGCATGCCCTGCTTGTTCTAGGACGACATGGCGGTGATATTGTCTGTGAGCACATGTACCTACCTTTCTCTGATTGAAGGCAGGAAGGCCTTCACCGGCAAGGGAAATGTTCTCAACTCCAACAAATTAATGTTTGTAGGAAGATGGCTCTTTATATAATATATCAAAATGAGATCTATCATGCAAAGAGTCCAAGGATTATCTTATAAGTGGACAGGGGTAGTGTGGTTGAGCAGCCTTAGGCTTATCACAGAGGAGTGCACGATATTTGAAAACACACACACTAGTCAATAAATGAGACACACAGCTCAATAAGGAGATCGCCACCAATTTATAAAAATAACACACATCTTTATAAATGTTTAGGCACCAAAAGCAATTTGTTCAGGCAAGTACGTTTTTAAATAGGAATTCTTTTCAGTTCAATGGTCGCCCCTTGGTGCAATTTTTGGAAGCTACAATGTAATCCTATGGGAGGAAAAGTCATTGAGGCATTCAGGTATAGTACAGCGACTTACGGGACCAATGTCCAGGAGTTAACATGAGTGGTGGGCACGGTCCAAGGCAGCACCAGCAGAACACCACCAGCTGCACAAGGGCGGCCTGGTGCAGAGGTGTAAAACAGCATTGAGTGCCCAATGTTACTTTAAGGGGGATCGGTCTTTGCGTATAGAGGCTGCAGACTCAGACTAGGAGGCCAGACGGCTGAACCAACAAGGGGCCCAGGCCTCACGATGTTCAGAGATGTAGGGGCACCATTGGTCCTCTTCGACAGCCGAGTAACGGAGGTGTCTTTAGGCGCCAGGTTTTTCTTACCGGGAGCAGCCGCAGGATAGGGGGCCTGAGTGAAGAGATTGCAGGCAACAACGGAAAGTTCACTGGCTGAGTGGGTGGGTGGAGGGGGGGTGGGGAGGGGGCACAAACCACGGTGGATTCAGTCTCTAGAGAGCTGGGAGACCATGATGATACCATTGGCCCACTTCAACTTGGGCTTGGAGAGAATGGTGCAGTGGGATCTTCAGGCATCGGGTTTTTGCGTCACAAAATCCTCACAGGAGTCTTTGGATGCCTGCTGGGAACCAGGTCTGCTACTTCTTGGGAGGTCTTGCTTCCTGGCTGAAGTGCTGGCAGGTCTCCCCAGCTTTGGGAACTCAGCAGCTGCATGACAAGTCGACTTTCGGCGCAATTGTCAAAGTCAGCCGGCATGGTTGGCACCAGGACACTTGTTGGGTCTTTAATTCTTGCAGGTTGCGACTCTTGACGTCCTTCTTAGTCTTCTAATACAGCAAGATCTGATTTCCTGGTGCTAGGGGCTCCCGTAAATACTAAATTTAGGGGTTTTAGTAGAGTGTAGGGTGGTAGCCAATAGGCTACTGACCCTTGGGGTCACGATGCCCCTATATGACGACTTCCTGTGGAAACTGGGCATAACCCAGAATTTATCAGTGTTCCAAAACAAAGAAGTAAACTTCTGGAAAGTCGTACTCACATCAGGTTAGGCCACCTTAGGGTTGGTACTAGCCTGGGGGTTGACACGCCTACCTGACTAGCTAATTTCCGACCCTCTGGTGACAAAGCGCTGGTGATGGGAAGTGGGGGGGAGGGGTGTCAGCCTCCTCTCCCGTGAGGGGAGCCAGATTCACATTTCAAAGGCAGGAGCTGCTTTGAAGCTCACTGGCCTAGTATTGCTAATCAGTAGGTCATCCTGAAGGAGGGGGTGTTAACTCCCCCTTCCTGTGCAGGCTTTGTTTCTGACCTCCTGAGTGCAAAAACCATGTTATGTTAAATCAACTTGATATAGCGCACAAATCACCCTAGGGCATCTCTGCGCTGCTTGCGGATCAAAGACAAAACTCCATGCGGGTGTTAAAATAGATAGGCTTCAAGTTGTTTCCTGAATATACAGTAACTTGGGCAAGAATGTACGTGAAGAGGGAGCTTGTTCCAGTATCCGGGGGCGCTGGGTGTTCGATGGATGCGAGGGATCCGCATCAATGCTTTCGAGCTAGATCTTAGATTATGACAGGGGGCATATGCTTTTATTCTTTTCTGAAGATAAAGTGGGCCTTTGCCCTTTAAGGCATTATATGTGAGGCAACAGACTTTAAAATATGAGTGTTTCCTCACAGGCAGCTAGTGTAGTTCTTTCAGCAGAGGCGCTGAAGAAGTGCCCGAAGGGCAGTTGAGCACAAGCCTTGCAACAGTATTTTGAAAAACCTGAAGTTTAGAGATCAGTGTTTCACTGACATTGGCCAACAGGGCGTTGCCATAGTCCAGTCTGCTTATTACGAAGGCCTGAACCAACGTTCTCCGGGCGGCAGTAGGGAAGTAAAGGAAGATTCTGCGCAGTGGGCCAGAATATGATCTCTCACTGCGTGATTGGGTACGGGAGAGGCGCTGCGGCCACTAATCATCAGCCCAGATGGCAGGGGCTTTGCCAAACAGCATGATCTCGGTCTTATCTGCATTCAGTTGGAGATAATTCTTTTTCATCCAGTCTGAGATGGCTAGCATGCCTGAGGAAAACCGTTCTTTTTCTGCCGCCAGGTTCTGGCCTGGTGTAAACATCAGCTGGTTATCGTCAGCGTAAGAAATTATATCAAAGCCAAAGCGCTCCGCGATCTCAGCCAAAGGAGTCATATAGATATTAAACAAGATGGGACTCAGACATGAACCCTGCGGCACTCCCTTATCTAGGGTTATTTTGCATGAGGAATAAGGACCCAGGATGACAGTTTGATTTCTATCTTTCAGGAAGTGTTGGAGCCATCTTAATGCCAAACTCTGAATGCCAATATCTTGTAGACTTTCCATCAGTCTCATATGGGAGATGGTGTAAAATGCTGAGGAGAGGTCCAATAATACAGGTATCATTGGGTTGCCTGCATCCACTCCCAGACGCAGAGAGTCAGTTACTGCCGTAAGCGCTGTCTCGATGCTATGGCCAGGGCGAAGCCAAATTGGGAAGGGTCAAGGATCTGCTTAATTTCTAGATAAGAGCTAAGTTGCTTATTGACAAGACTTTCAAGCTGTTTACCCAAAAGAGGTAGTAAAGATATAGGGCGATAATTGCCTAGCGATTTATGATCCAGAGAGGGTTTTTTTTTTTTTTTTTTTTTTTAGAATGGGACATACGCAGGCAGTCTTCCATTCTGACGGGATGGTACCTGTTTTGATTGAGCAATTAAAAATCTCTAAAATTCCTGGGGTGCAAAGAGTGGCCAACAAGGGCATTGTTTTAGGTGGACAAGTATCCAACGGAGAACCTGACTCTGCCGATACCAAGGAGCTATAGATTTCTTCCAGTAAGAAAGGCTCAAAACCCTCTAAAATGTGAGAGGCGATTGTTGGCTGCTTAGGTTTAGAAGTAGGGATTCCTGGGTCTTGATTAGGTACAATATGTAGTTTTGAATAAATGTTAGATATTTTATCCTGGAAAAAATTAGCCAACGAGTCGCAGAAATTCTGGGCATAATGAAGTTATTAACTATATTATAACAGGGCCCGGTCGATTTGACTGATGATAAAGCTATGCCTGGCTAATTTGATGTTGTGGTGGTAACAGGACAGCGTTTGTCTGTACAAGTCCTTACCCCTGGGACTTTTGCTCTTTCTCCAGCGCCGCTCTAAGTTCTTCCCTTTTGCTTTTTCAGTTTTTAACTCGTGTGTACCAGGGGGCCGAGGGTCTGTGATGGGTGGCACGGCAAGGTTTAAGAGGGACAGCTGAATCCAATGCCGCTGTCAGGGCAGAGTTAAAAGACTCCAGCAGCTTCGAGACCGTTTGATTATTTTTTGGCAGGGTCCGATAGAAAACTTCCTGAAAGGATATGGCAGTAAGTTTATAATCTTAAAGGCTGTAGCCTCTTGGTGGGATTAATGAGGCCCTTCACGTTGAGCGATAGGACCTTAATTATGTATGACGCCATGTCTGATGTGTGGGGATTTGTCTAGCCGTAGATCCTGGTCTCTGCTGCCCATGGTCCCACTCACCCCCCTTTTTCCCCGGTGTCCCCCCTGGATGTGACAGTTCCCCTCCCCGCAACCCCCTATACTGAGTACTAGCACCCCGTAAAACTAGAAACAAGTCAAACTTGAAACTTAATACTTTCAATTTGAGTCCGGAACCAGCAGACCGAGTACACTAGTCCGCAGAAGGTGGAATAACTGGGTGCAAGTTGTGGCCTATGTGTGCCCTCCCTGCTCCCAGATAATGCCACCTGCCGCCAGCCCAGCTCTGTACTGTACTCCAATGTCTGCTCAGAGAACTCATGTGGCGTCTACCTCTTGTCGTTCCCCAGACAGCGACTCCAGGACGGCCCGTCGCTCCATCACTATTGTGGCGGGGTCGGATTTCACACTGCTCTCCGGTGGGCGACGTCTCCGCATTCGCTGGAGTTTCCCTTGTGGGGCCTCAATTTCTCCTCTCTCCGAGTCCTCGCCCAAGGAATCCTCTATACCGAGGATGCGGCACGTCCCCTGGAGCGATTGAAGCTGGTGTAGTTTGCCCTTCCATCTCAATATCAGATGAAAGGGGTGGACCCATGAGAATGTAACTCCTAGATTCTGCAGGTGAGAGGTGGCGGGCCGGAATTTCCTCCTTTTCTGCAAGGTAATCATAGCTAGATCTTGATACACGGAGGGGGTGTACACCCGTGAACGTCAGAGGGTGCCTTTCTCGGGCTTTACATAGAATCTGCTCCTTTAATTGGAAGTCAAGGAGATAGGCCAGGATGTCTGGCGGAGGAGCTGTAGGGCATCGCGGGAGGCCTACTCTATGCCACGGTCTATTTTTATCTCAGTTTCTGGGGAAGCCTCCAAAATGTAGCTGAAGAGGTCTTTTAAGTAGAGTTTTATATCTTAGCCCTCTGCCTGGGGTGGTACACCTTAAATATAGATGTTATTTCGCCGTGACTGGTTCGCGAGGTCCTCGGCATGGGTTTGGAGATCTATCTGCTGTTCCTGGAGGCAAATCACCTCGTGCTGTAGCTGCTCCACTTCTTCGTCGTGAGTGTGTTCCTGATCCACCATAATTGCCAATTTCGTTGGACAGCTCCCTTCGGAGTGCATGCAAGTCTTCACGCAACATGAAAAACAGTGCCTTCAAGGAAGAGCGAGTAACTTGCTCCTCTGATTCCCCATGTCTAGACCTAGGTGGGTGTTGGCCGACACCCGATAATCCCCTCCTATCACAGGTGAGAGTTTAGTCAACATTTCTTTTAAGGATCAGTCCCTTCCCCTCCTAGCAGTTGACATGATTGGGGGGGAATGGGCTGCACTGTCTTTCAGGCCATGTCTTTATCGTGATGAGGGAACCTAATCTCCAGTCTTTCCGCCTAACAGTAGAGCATGGACGGCCCACCCGTGCCCTAGCCTTGGGTAGCTTGTAGATCGGGCATAACTCCTCCGCTTCTCTGGGTATCGTTGAGGGTGGATCTATGCACGGCGCGTGATCTTCGTGGGTACACTCCGTGCTAGTTCCCTGACAGTGTGCAACTACTCGGGCACTGAGTGCTCTCCCCATTATTCTCCTTATCGGTCCTCCCAGGGTGGCTGCTCAGATGCGTCCGGAGGGGCCCCCGCTCCTCTGTGGGACCTTGTTTGCTAGTTCAGGGCGTTCCGGCTGAGTGTGAGGCTCAGGACGGACTCTCAAAGCATGCTAAACTGCCAGGTGACGCTAATGGTTGGTGTGGCCCATCTTGTTTTAACTCCTCTGAGAACCTGCCTCCTGAGGGCTGCCATCCAGCGCAGTGGCTGATATCCAGCGCCTTCCCCAGGTGCTCACCCAAAGGCAGGGATCTGTTTCCGCGTGGCAGGGACCTCGCGCCGCCCCCCCCCCCCCCCCCCCCCCCCGGAGACTCAGTGTCTCTTACTCTGCCTCCTCTGGGCTGAGAAGCGGCTACTCCGTGATCAGTTCACGTGCACCTCGGCATTCATGCACAGCACATCGCAAGGCCGCAATCTCCCACGAACTGTGTCCCACTCTGCACAATGTCTGTCTCCTGGTGGATATCTGGACTCCCCCAGGGGCTCAACACCCCGTTGGTTGGCTGTGACGACAGGGCGCACATTCCCAGGGCCCTCTCCTGGCCAGGCACCTCCCTCCCGCCGGCTTGCAGGACCGCGATGTCCTTGTGGCTCGGGCTGGACCTGTGGCTCGGGGTCTTTCCTCCCCACTACTCTCAAAGGCCCTGCCTTTGCCACACTCCTCCGTCGCCCCATAAAGGTGGATGCGTCCCGGGGATGCCGCTCAGTGCTCACGCTGCTCTTCACCCCTCGCTCCCCACTCACCTCTTTCCTCCTTGTAGGCGCCCTGGCAGTCTCCAGCCATCTTTGCTGAGCAGGGCGGTAGTGCCCACGGGCAATAGCTTGACGGCTGTATCACACCAGGGCTCGAACAGGCAGTTCGGGATGCAGGCAGGGTGTCCTAGGCCCCGGCTGCCATTACGTGGATCCGGGCCTGCTTCTTTCGGCCGGCTTCTGACCGTGCTGGATGGTGAACCCCACTGGATCTGTGGCTCATGCTGGACCTGGTTCCCTGGATCTCTCCCCTCTGTAGAAGCGTAGGATCTGCTTCTTATGATTACCTCCACTTTTTTTGCTGATGTTGCACTGTTTTTCGACTTTAGTCTGGCTGGGGCCCTGCTATTCAGGACCCCAGCAGAGCTGCTTCCTCTCTAAATTGATTCCTAGTACCTTAGGTACACCACAGATCGGATTCTGGGGTGCCCTTATAAGTCCCTCGTATATGGTATACTATGTACCCAGGGCATAGGTACCCCAGAGGCCCACCAGGGGCTGCAGCATGTATTATGCCACCCCTGGGAAGCCCTCCAAAATGACACCACAGGCCTGCTACTGCAGCCTGAGTAAGGGGGTGCATGCACCTCTTACTGAGATATAGGTTCACTATATCTCACCCTATCACTGCACATATAAACCTATCAGTCACACCTATGGCAGGCCTTCTCAATCCTGAAGGCAGGGTGCTTGGTTTTGTGTGAGAGGGTGCCCATGCATGAGCAGAGCCCCACTGCAGCCTTCGGAATCTCTTCTCCTGGGTGGTGTGTGATGCACAAACAACAAAGCAGTTCAAGGGGGGAGGGTTCAAGGGACAGATTTATAGACCACTACGAATTGTATCCCCTATCAAACAGGTTATAAACCAAGAAATCTTAGGGTCTGATCACAAATCAGTAGTAAATGTGAAAGAAAATACCTCTAAAATTAAGAATGTATCTATAAACAACAATGGAGGTGTGCTCATGGGGTTATCTAAGGGCAGATCCCTTTAAGGACGTAATCCCTCACTCACTATAGGTGACATGCTTCATCATAGGGACTCTCCTCCCAAAGGAAACACCTAGTTCCTTTGAGGGCTACAACCCCCTCACTGTGAGGGAGGAGCTCAGGGATGTTGTAATGGAGTATATTGGATATCCTAAACCCACCTATGACGAGTCTGACGTGCGAGTGAGGACGCAACGCAAATAATAAGCTAGAATAGTGTAAGTGAATGTTAAAACTGACTACTAAGCAACAAACAACAATTTTAATCAAGATATGCCTAGTGTCAGGATTAAAATAGCAGTGCACCAACGGTATAGATTTAAACCGCTAGGGTGTGATGACAAATGGTCGACATGTTTCAGCCGTATCAGGCTTTCATCAGGACCTACGCAAATAATGCTGCTGCTCTCAAAAAACGTGAAAAAACAGCTAAATGATTATAACTTGAAAGGATATTAGAAACCAATCTCTGGTCTCTCAGTGGATAGATTTCTCCATACCCGCAATTGCTGGGTATGAGACCTCACCTACACCTGGCAACCGCTCAGGAAGGGAGCACCGCTGAAACATGTCGACCATTTGTCATCACACCCTAGCGGTTTAAATCTATACCGTTGGTGCACTGCTATTTTAATCCTGACACTAGGCATATCTTGATTAAAATTGTTGTTTGTTGCTTAGTAGTCAGTTTTAACATTCACTTACACTATTCTAGCTTATTATTTGCGCTGCGTCCTCATTCACACGTCAGACTCGTCATAGGTGGGTTTAGGATACCCAATATACTCCATTACAACATCCCTGAGCTCCTCCCTCACAGTGAGGGGGTTGTAGCCCTCAAAGGAACTATGTGTTTCCTTTGGGAGGAGAGTCCCTATGATGAAGCATGTCACCTATGGTGAGTGAGGGATTACGTCCTTAAAGGGATCTGCCCTTAGATAACCCCATGAGCACACCTCCATTGTTGTTTATAGATACATTCTTAATTTTAGAAGTATTTTCTTTCACATTTACTGTTGATTTGTGATCAGACCCTAGGATTTCTTGGTTTATAACATGGTCTGTGATGCAGCCTGACCATATACTCTTAAGTGCATTATAACCAAACGGCAAATGCTAACTTTGGGATGACTGCACGGAAACATGTCGTGTTTGGTGTCAAACAGCTTGGAATCATACCCCCACACCAGTAACTGGTGTGGGAGTAAGATCCCACCCTTCTAGAGAGAGAGAGACATGACCGCACCAGTATACTCTGTACCAACTTAACAGAGCCCTGGCATCACAAAATGGATGCTGCCAGCCACAGACTCGAGTCTGGCCTCCTGCCGCTGACCAAAACTCTGGCAGAAGAGGCCTGGACAATAGGTTTCCTGTCACAGGGAGGTGTTACCACCTCCCAGACAGGCCTTAGTGGATTAGGGCTGGGTGGGAGCACTCCAGGAGTGCTTTGAAGTCCGCACTGGGGGCACATTTGGTGTCCCTGTGCATAGTCCAGCTCAAACCAGTTGCAGGGGCTACCTGGAATAAGGAAATGGGTGTAGCCACCCCTCTTTCCTGACCCTCCCATAGGTGGGTCCCCAGAGTATGTCCAACCCCTTCCTTGGGTAAAAGAATGAACCCCTGGCTACAGGACTTTAGATTACACCTGGACGAAACTCTGATCCAGAAATCCCGGAACTTCGACGATCTACACGACTAGATGACTGAAGAATCTCCCTTGGAGTAAAGGAGTTACTCCCTTGCTTGGCAGGCACCAAAGACGCATCTGCCTGGTTTGCATCTCCGAGGCTCCCGCCGGATGCAGAAGAATTTGCAACACAGGAGGTGGGTTTCCAGACTTCCCAGAGGCTGACCCGAGTCTCCAGCAAAGCTGAGACCCGTAGCCCTCGTGGGTACTGTGGAACCGGAACCCCTGGACACCATGCACATTTGCAAGTGCATCAGCTTCTCGACGTCCTTTGAGGCTGTGCATTGGGTTACTTGTAGCCCAGACCCCGAGCACCTTTTACACCAAAGATTGCTGGCCTACACTCCACGAGTGTTCCGTGAGCCCGCCCTTTGTGTTTTCGCTCGAGGTACCTTTGCGATCCCTGGTCCGTTGACTGGTGGGTCCCTGTGAAGGCAACTCTTAATTCAATTGGGCTTCCCTGGTTGCTCCAGACGTGCCCTGACTCTCCATCGCTTGGGGAGTCCCCAGGACATTGCTGGTCCGCACAGAAGCATCTTTCCTTTTCCTACGTGGGTCGCTGTTGCCAAGGCTTGTTGTGTCCAATCCGGGCACCGACGCTGCAGCACTCGACATCCTTTGTGGGAGAGCTCGAATCCAGCTCCTGGTCGTCCTCGACGCCTCCTGGTCCTCAAGGCTGAAGAGTCAAGCTTCCCCTCCTCGCACCTGAAGCACCCGACATCGGTGGGCATTCGACTATCGTGCCCCTGGTCACTGGTAAGTGACCCAGACTCTGTCCCCTCTGCTTTCAGGTTCTTCACATCTTCGATCCAGGCTTGGATCTCTTTGGACGCTTCTCCTCTTCCCGGCAGCAGCACTTTTCAGCATCCTGCCATTGAAAACGATGAAGCGACACCATTTGACACCTATGCACCCGGCTTCCCTGGGTGAGGTAACACAAGTACTCTGGTGCTCCCATGGGTGTTGGCCCTAGAACCATCAAAGTCCAAAAGGGTTTGTTCCTAGTCCACCTCTAAGTGTCCTTAAACTTTAAAATTCTAACCGCGACTTTCCCCATAGAAGCTAACAGATCTCGCGGCTGTGTTCACACACTGCACACGTCCCGTGTCAGTACCTTGGGTGGTTCCTTGGGGTCCCAGCGATTCTACAGGCTCTAGGCCTTTTGTCTAGTCAAGTCGTGGTTCTTATACCACTTTCTTAATATATGGTTTGGTTCGCCCCTAGGGCCAATCGTATATTGTACTAATTTACTGTGATATTTGAAGTGTAACATATGTGCTTTGACCTCTAGCCTCATAAAGAGAATAGTAGGGTGTGTTAAGGAAATAAATACATATATTTTATATATATACCTGGTGTGGTCTCCTTTTATTTAACCATTCAAGAGATTATAGACTGGTAAAACACGCTGCTTTACACTCCTTCAAGACTGAAGGCTGGCCTCCATAGCTACCACTAGGATAGCTTTCAAATAAGGTGGTCTTTAACTTATCAATAAGGGGTTGTTTGGACTGGTGCAAGGTGCCCACTATAACTAGTGGAGAGCATATACCAGGCCAACTTCTCAAACCAGTCTCCACTCGCGATGGGTTTTCGTAGTTTCTCCATGACCCCGGCCGCTAGCACCCTCCTCCACCGCACCAGAAGGGCGGAGGTGTCCCGGGGATGCCGCTACAGCGCACATGCTTGAATCTCAGGATGTCACCTGCTAGCGCACAGGAATACTGCATTAAAAATGTCCAGGTCAAGTCTGATGCCTGGGGAATAGTCACAAGGTGAGGAATCTGCGGTTGAAAGATTCCATTAGAAATATTGTATAAAATGATGGGTTTGCATTTGCCGAAAGCGCGAGTCGTTATGCAGAATTTACACAAATGTCACACACTCTACGCAGGACTACTCAAGAGTTCTCACATTGGCGCGTCATCCGCACTCCTTGCCATCATCCTTTACAGCAGAGGTCTTCACATTGGGAGATGCCCCCCTGGGGTTCCCCGACTGTATTTGCAGTGGGGTGCGAAAGCATCACCACTTACTTCAAAATGAAGACAGCCTGGCCGCGTGTTTCCAGGCTGTCCTAATTTACATGCGGTTGAAGAGTAAAAAAAGTGAAAAGCGTGGGGCTGTGATAATGAGTGCAGTGGGGACCGCGCCAGCGAGTGTGACAGCAGGTTAAAGGATGAAGAACTCTACATTTTGTTGTTTTCGCCTTCAGTTACCTACATGTGAGATACAGGCACACACCCTGAACGAAAAATGAACGCAAGTTCAAGTAATGGATGGGAATGTACTGTTTTAAGTTATGAAAGCTCAGTGGGTTCATGTGATCACCACAGATGTCGGTGTGAGACCAGACAGCCACACAATGAAATCCAGGCTGGAGCAGTGAGCAGTGACTTGATTATTTATAGTACTACGAGGATCGAGTCTGTGACAGAAATCTCTGTGAATGTCGTCATTTTAAAATTGTGTTACACAGTATAAAATAGGCTGCTGCAAAATGCAGTGTTTAAGATTAAAAAAAAAGTACTTTAAAAATATACACTTTTGTAACAAGTGATCATATTGTATCCAGTGCAAAAAAAATTTGTGTCCATTAAAAGGACAGGTTCGACAACTCCGGCGATACCCCCTTAATACTAGCTCTCATAAAGAAAACATATTTTTCACTCAGAGGCTTCACATGACTCCATCAATAAAAGTCAATACTGGCTCCAAGACAGCCTTGATATAAAGTGATTCGCCAATTGCACACATTTACATTCCTTTACGGCAGCAGCCACTCTGGGGAGATGGCATGTTTCTTCTAGAACTCTCTCGCCATCTCTGCTTCTCATCACAAGAGCCCCTTCCACCTGCCCCTTTATAAAAACTACAAAAATGGGCATGTGGCTCATTTCCTGGCTAGCATTGGGGCCCAAGTCAAGTCAACCTGCTGCACATGGAACAAGGCCCAAGAAGCAGGGTGGTGGTGGGGGGTCTTGTTCTTTTTAAATGGCACAGAGCCGCAGCACGACTGCTCTGGGAATCAGGCCCAGGAGTAATGGCCAGAGTAATGGCCAGTGTAGACGGCCTGTTTCACAGAGTTGTAGGAATCTTTGGTTCTGCAGAATAACGGCTATTTTACTGTTTTCTTTATGCATTTGGGGTAAATGCATACTTGCTGTGTCAGTGTTTATTTGTGCCTTGGAGGAAAGGTCCAAGGAAGAGGAGGATTGAAGCAGGGGAGTCCCCTTGGTCTGGGCGTGAGGCGTGAGCGAGGTGGGAGAGGAAGGGATGGCAGAGGCAGCCTGCTTCGCAGACACTCGCTAGCATTAGTGAAGGAGAAGTTGCAATGGGGCCCAGGCGTTAGCGGTGCCCACAGCACCACAATAATGAATGTCTTGCTTCCCAAAGATGGGGCATGTGGGCTCTGTTTCCTTGCTAGCATTACAGCAGAGGGCACCCTTGCCGCAGGCAGTAGGGGGTGAAATGCAGGCGCTTGCTTCTTGTCGTAAAGGGGCAGACATCCCGTTACAAGATTGAGGTAATGGTCCAGCATTGTGAGGGAGGGGTGTAAAAAGAAGGAGACCGCCTGCATTACAGGGCTGCACCCATCAGTGTAGCAGCCGCAGTTGCATTACAGCACAAGAGTGCAAGAGGCTCTCAGCACCCCAATTATTGGGAGCAGTGATTTGGTCACTTCTTTTTTTGACTGATGCGTTTGCTCATTAGAAGTCTCACATTTAGCGCGGATTAGGAGCTACAAAAAAAGTGCCCCGTAATGATCTCATAATCCCCTCCCCCTGCGATAGCCATGTCCCTCCCACTCCCACAATTTTTGCCATAACATTTTCAGAGGAGGGGGGTACAGTCTTCAAAACATATTACTCAAAAGGAGGAGGGGGGGGTTGCAGGGGGATCTCAGTGCAAAAGTGTTTGAAGCACATGTTTGATTCCCCAAGTGAATGGGGCGGTTTTAAAATGTGACCGGGCTGTGCATCATCAGTGGGTGTTCCCTGGGGACCCCCAAGTATTGCAGTCTAAGGTCACCCCTTTGACTACTCAAGTTTATAGCACCCAATAAAATCCCAAGAAACCAGTACAAATATGCACTAGTGCATGTGCATCTGAAAAGTGCCCGGCGTATCGGCAAGACGCGACTGCTAGGCAGCCAAGGTATTCTTTGAATAGAAATGGAGGTGACAACTGCTATTTGCAATTCCCACCAAGAGCACTCAGAACATGTGTAGTGTGGAGCCAGACGTCCAGCAACAGCCCCTGCCCTAAACACTACCCACCCTGAACTCTAGAAAGCACCTACAACACCTGTACACTACCAACCACTGCACCATAACAAACCCTCACCAGTCCATACACTACCCACCCCTGAACTCTAACAAGCACCTAGAACACCTGTACACTACCATCCACTGCACCATAACAAACCCTCACTAGTCCATACACTACCCACCCTGAACTCTGAAAAGCACCTAGAACACCTGTACACTACCAACCACTGCACCATAACAAACCCTCACCAGTCCATACACTACCCACCCTGAACTCTAACAAGCACCTAGTACACCTGTACACTACCAACCACTGCACCATAACAAACCCTCACTAGTCCATACACTACCCACCCTGAACTCTAACAAGCACCTAGTACACCTGTACACTACCAACCACTGCACCATAACAAACCCTCACTAGTCCATACACTCCCCACCCTGAACTCTAACAAGCACCTAGAACACCTGTACACTACCAACCACTGCACCATAACAAACCCTCACCAGTCCATACACTACCCACCCCTGAACTCTAACAAGCACCTAGAACACCTGTACACTACCAACCACTGCACCATAACAAACCCTCACCAGTCCATACACTACCCACCCCTGAACTCTAACAAGCACCTAGAACACCTGTACACTACCAGCCACTGCACCATAACAAACCCTCACCAGTCCATACACTACCCACCCTGAACTCTAACAAGCACTTAGTACACCTGTTCACTACCAACCACTGCACCATAACAAACCCTCACTAGTCCATACACTACCCACCCTGAACTCTAACGAGCACATAGTACACCTGTACACTACCAACCACTGCACCATAACATACCCTCACTAGTCCATACACTACCCACCCCTGAACTCTGAAAAGCACTTAGTACACCTGTACACTACCAACCACTGCACCATAACAAACCCTAACTAGTCCATACACTCCCCACCCCTGAACTCTAACAAGCACCTAGAACACCTGTACACTACCAGCCACTGCACCATAACAAACCCTCACCAGTCCATACACTTCCCACCCTGAACTCTGAAAAGCACCTAGTACACCTGTACACTACCAACCACTGCACCATAACAAACCCTCACCAGTCCATACACTCCCCACCCCTGAACTCTAACAAGCACCTAGAACACCTGTACACTACCAGCCACTGCACCATAACAAACCCTCACCAGTCCATACACTACCCACCCCTGAACTCTGAAAAGCACCTAGTACACCTGTACACTACCAACCACTGCACCATAACAAACCCTCACCAGTCCATACACTACCCACCCTGAACTCTAACAAGCACTTAGTACACCTGTACACTACCAACCACTTAACCATAACAAACCCTCTCTAGTCCATACACTACCCACCCTGAACTCTAACAAGCACCTAGAACACCTGTACACTACCAACCACTGCACCATAACAAACCCTCACCAGTCCATACACTACCCACCCTGAACTCTAACAAGCACCTAGTACACCTGTACACTACCAACCACTGCACCATAACAAACCCTCACCAGTCCATACACTACCCACCCTGAACTCTAACAAGCACCTAGTACACCTGTACACTACCAACCACTGCACCATAACAAACCCTCACCAGTCCATACACTCCCCACCCTGAACTCTAACAAGCACCTAGAACACCTGTACACTACCAACCACTGCACCATAACAAACCCTCACCAGTCCATACACTACCCACCCCTGAACTCTAACAAGCACCTAGAACACCTGTACACTACCAGCCACTGCACCATAACAAGCCCTCACTAGTCCATACACTACTCATTTCTGAACCCGAACATTTCCTCGCCATCCACCAAACTCAAACATTAAATTTAAAATTACAAAAACAGATATGTTTTTAATCTTATACTGTTAAATATCTTTCAAGTTACATTTAATCTATATTTAAACTAATTCGTTGTTAATAACCTAATACATAATTTACTAAATAACTTACATTAAATGTTCATTAATATTTTGTTTAAATTAAGTGAAAACTGTTATGTACTAATTGGTTTACTCAAAGTCATTACAAATTAACACAAACCTTAATTAAAAAATAAATTCATATTTACCTTTCCTCATTATATGTGCAATTGTGTATGTATTTATTTGTCCATATAAATATATATATATGCACATACAAACAGAAAGATAGACACATATAAAATGAGAACAATTAATAGGTAGCTGAAAGTCGAATACAGTGGTGTGAAGTACTGAAGCAACTGCCTGCGATGTAAAGTCCCAAGAAGTGTCTCTGCCAAGGAAGCGCAGCAGGTCTTTCTTCCCATCTTGGAATAACCCAAGACGGGCGCAGCCAGGGTGAAACCATTGGCCGCTTCACGAGACTGCGCAGTCTCCAGCTTTACTACCATTATCGAGCAGACCCTGTCGTGACTACATCTGCAGCACTAAAACAATCTACGTTCGATAAAGACGCTGATCTTTGACAAGGAATTCCATTGTCGAGTTTAACCCTGGATCGACTCTTGACATTTCCTGAGACTCCCGGTGCAACCCAGAATTTTACCAAAAATGTGACCTGTGAAGCCTGCGGCGGCGCCACCTACCTGTCCAGCCGGTGCTGTTCTCATGACCGACCTTAGCGTTGAACCGCAGCAGTACCCGGGCCGACTCCAAGTTTCCCAGTGACACAGCCAGGTGCAAGGGGGTGCGTCCTCGAGGGTCGACCAGCTCTACATCGTGCTATGGGGTAAGGAGGAGAGTAGCGTTAAAGGGATCCCGGGTCCTGGTCTCACAGACATTTATGCAACATCTAAGAATAATGATGCGTCCAGACTCTCTCTGTCCCACACAGGCCTCCTCAATGTCCTAATCTCAACGAAACAGAGAAGCAGACAACAGATGAGAGGGGGCACCTCTCTGACAATTTTATACGCATGCAAATACTGCCGGGGGGCCCTCGGGGCACATGGGACTTTGAGGGGTGGCCCGCGGCTCAGATCAGTTTCCTCAGGATAAGCCGCCTCTGATCTCACCATCTCCACTCTGGTCACAAGTAGGAACACAAAGAGGATAGGCTTAGAGAAGGTGGCACTCTGAATCAAGACCTTGGTCGGTTCTCTAGATCCTGCAAAGAGTTGTAAAATGACAGGCTAGATGGTCCGATGGTCTGACTGTGCTGTTAGTACAGCGGACTCTTTGGAAATCAGAACTGCTTGGGATGCAGGATGTAGAGTCGTACACGATGCACCATCATGCAGGTAGCTGGTTGGCCTGCTTGCGCCTGTTGATACACAATAATCTCAGTTTACAGAGATGGCCACCATTCTTTAAACAGGGTTAGTGCTTTTGCTTCTCTGTAGTAAGATGGCATGTGATGCTGCTATAAGAGCACGTGAATACTGCCCGCTGTCTCCTTCCAGACCCAAGCCCCCCTTTGACCTGCATAGGTTGGCGGTCATCCACATTCTATCGTCCAGTCTCTTATATCACGATATTGAAGGGAGTCAAAAAACAGACCTCATGATAGCTTGGTCAGCTGATATGCCCTCCTAAGAGAAGTTGCGCTTAAGACTGACATTTACCAGTTACTCTCAAACTAGACCACCATAAATACACGTCTATAGGTTTCAATATCTGCAGAAATATCGCCCTCAGATTCCAGACATTCGGGATGTTATTGGTGTAAATGAAACGTCTTATGCCATTTCAGGTACCTCCAATTCAGAATGTCCAAATCTCGAACAGAGCAGGTCATGTAGTTTAAATGTTGTGCTATTATATATACACTTATATATGGTTTCACTATACGGGGTACTATTGTTAACATATACATGCAGTACAACCTATACGGTAGATGTATGCTGTCAATGGATGGACATTAATCGATGATCAATAGTTATAAAATATGTGATACTATCAACAACAACAAAATCTCTACCAGAGCATGGATGTTACTTAAAGTCAAACAGGCGTGTGGGCAGCGGACTCTGTGTTGGAACCTGCAGTTTAGACTGTAGCTGGAGTTTGCACATACATCAATTGTACCCATTGTAATACTGGTATAATGCCAGAGCTTTCCTGTGACATGTATGTGAGCTGTAATCAGTGGAGCAATTTTCCATGTGCGATTGTGTAACCCCCTGCTTTTGCATTTGTTTCACCCAGGATTAAAAGCAGCTCGTAAGGGTCAGGATGTTACTTTTATTGGAATTAAGCCAGATCGACCCTACATAAATAAACAGCAATGTATTCCCCCAAATCTAGCCTAGGAGCCTTTCTAGGAATGAGATCTACAAGACTGCCACATGCTGAAAGGTCTTCTGCCATGCAATGACCTAAAGACAATAGTTGGGTTTCACCAAAGAGCCTCCGTAGCAAAAAACAAGCAAAAGAAAATAAAGAGGCGCCAGAGGCGGACAGTCTTCCCAGCCGTTAGGGCACTGGCCCACCAAACACTGAATGGAGCCCCCAAGACACTATGCAGGCACCTTCACCCTAGTCATGCCAATCTGCATCACCGCTTCCAGAGGCCCGGAGTTGGACAGTGTACTGCTCAGGTACTCCACATACGTGCCCATTTGGTCCATTTATAAGTAGCTTATCAAGGTCCGTGAAGGAATTATGGAAATGTAACAACCTGAACCTGGCACTGCTGTTACCTTCTGAAGACCTTGTTACATTCAGTGATGCCTTTGAGGTCACAGCCAACGGCGTGATACATATGTAGATTTAGCACACCGTATATAAAAACACATTTAAAATCCAACATTCCACGTTTTGTTGAAAAAGGAGGAGCAATCTATTATAATGTCATTGGTATTATATAAAACATGAGGCACCCTCCATTGAGCACTGCTGCTTGTACACCTACCATGCATCACTGTGTGATGTTTGCAGCTAAAGGACAGAATTAGGTCCAGCCGCATCGCACCCCACAGGGGAGGATATCAAAGATCAAGAACACATGCGCCCCCAGTTGTGATGAACACCCCCTGCAGGGCTTTGGACAAGCTTTGCTGCCAAGCCCTTCTGTAGGCTTCTTGACCGCTCCGATGTTTTCCACTGTGAACTCGACCATCATGCGAGCCAACTGGAGGTGCTCCCATTCATTACCATTCTGAGCACTATTTACCCCTTTTTAGCAAGAATGGCTACTGTCTTCCAAACTAAGCTATGTGCAGACTGACCGTGGATGCTTAGACAAGGGCACAGACCTTTTGTGGTCAACCTACAAGACAGGACCTATTGCGAACTTACCATGAACTTATAGGGGCGTAAAACCCAACCGATTGTTTACCACTGGATGGCTACTTAGTTGCCTCAGCACACTCCCTCCCCAGTTCATTTTTTAATTGATTTTTTTTTAGGCTCAGACAGAACATGAATGCAGGTCCTCCACAAAAGTGCTTTTGCACATTTCAAATTTTTAATTGATCGATGTAAGTGGGGTCAACCATTTTAGATCGGTCAATTAAAAAAATAAAAGAAAATAGAATCAGAGCGTCTGGTGACGTATGCATGTGCCTACAGAATGACAACTGCATCATTGCGCCCTTTCTTTATGGCGGATACTAAAACAGCATTGGCAAAAACCATTGCTTATACCAATACTGGATGCTGTTCAGCATCACTAAAAAGCATTGCCAAAGCCAGTAGGAACCAAACCAATCACTGAATCATGAGTTTATTGAGCACGACTACTCATCCGTAAGTGTCTCAAGGCGCTGGGGTGGTGCAGGATCCAGTCCATCAAGGAGGACGTCTGTCGAAGAGCCATGTTTTGAGGTCTCTTGTAAAGATGGGGAGTGATGTCTGTCTGAGGTGGAGCGGGAGGGAGTTAAGCGAGGAAGGAGAAGGAGCGGCCTCCCGATCTGGGCTCTCTGGTGAGAGGGACCACGGCGTACGAGAGCTGGGCTGATCATAGGGTCCTTTGGGGTGCGTGGAATTTGAGTTGGCTATTCAAGTATGCTGGTCCGGTGACGTTAAGGGCTTTGTGTGTGTGGGTTAGCATCTTGAAGGTGATTCTAGCCTCGACGGGGAGCCAGTGGAGTGTGCGCAGGTGCTGGGAGATGTGGCAGTGTCGTGGCAGGTTGAGGATTAACTTAATTAATGTTGAACAAATAACCACTGGAAATACAAATGTAAAGATGGAAATAAATTGGGATAGTTGAACTGTTTTGGCCAACTAGACTACCTAGAGACTTATGGTTAAATCATGACCCGGTAAATACTTGTACAGCTAACGTGCTTATGTGCATTAACAAGCCACAATCTTTGACACAGAACACTCTTTTACAGACAGCGAAATGTATTGACCAACATACATAAACGAAAACCAAATCACAGTGAATCAGATAAGCGGTCTACATATTAGAAACAGAGCCTAAAGAAATGTACAAGTGTAAATTCGTAACAACACAAAGATGGAAAGCTGGACATTGTCATACATTCATCCCCAGGCACAGATCTGTTTTAAATCCATCAGTTTTTTGCTCGCCTCCCCATTCCAGTTTGGACCCAGCTGTATGCAAATAAGTCTTGACCCTGCTCCCTGTGGGATCAGCCCAGCCAGAACTGGCAAGCCAGGCTCTTCCTAAACCGGAAAACAAGCATCCTGGGACCAGTTTGCGGGCATCAACCCTCAGCAGCCAGGGTAGCTTGAATCCAGTGGCGTGTCGAGCACAGGACTCACGTCTGTGCATACCCATCCCACTTAGGGCCACTAGGGCAACACAAAAGTGTAAATCCGTTCAGTTCTTTTTGAGATACCTGCGTTTGAAAAGGGTGCTGGACAGACTTGAAACGGACACACTTCGCATATCTGATCCTTTTAAAACTGAAAAGTCTGTGGTGCTCAACAAGGATCAAGAAGCGGCCAGTTCCTCTTCAACCTGCGACTTTTAGGCAAGAAGGGCGCCTGAGAGGCATTCTTTGGCAGAGCAACAAGACTTTGAGATTCCTTCCCACCAGCCCTTCGCACAACTTCGTCTGTTCACATCCAAAAGGGAACTCAAAATCCTAGCAAAGACACTTTGGTTATAGTGGGAATGATCGCTTCTACCATGTTGACTTGTCTTTCCTGTTACCGATAATTTCTTCTCGCTGCATTTTGGGGCACATGCATCAAGGTAGGCTTTTGCGATTCCTTAATTGCGATTATTACGGAATCACAATTAAGGAATCGCATAAGCCAATGCATGTAGAAATCGCAGGAAAAAAAGCAATTTCTAAACATTCCTTAATTGCGACTCGCAATTAAGGAATGGCTTCCAATTCATTCCTATGGGCGTACAGGCCCATAGGAATTAATGGGAAATTGCATGCGCAATTTCCAAGTACCAATAGGTACTCGCAAATTGCGCATGCACTTTCAAGGGTGCAAGGGTGCCAAAAGGGCACCCTGTTGCTCCCCTGAAATTGTAATCTGAACACATGTTGCACACACATGCCCCAAGGGCATGTGTGTTTGTAACCAGGAACTTTGAAAAATGCACTTTAGTGCATTTTTCAAAGTTTTTGCAGATTACCATCAAGTTCAATTTGATGGTTATTTGCAACCCCTATTAGCGAAATCGCCATTTCATCATGCATTGCATTCAGGAAATCTCAATTAGCGAATCCCTAAATGCAATTACAATTAAGTAATCGCTATTTTTGCGAGTTCAAAAATTGCGATTTTTGCATTTGGGATAATCGTTCCCAAATGCAAAAATACCAGTCGCAAAGGAGCAGATTCTGCGAATCTGCCCGTTTGCGACCGTTTTTTTGCTTGATGCATGTGGCCCTTCGTTGCCATGATGGTCAGCTATCTACTGCTCATCGTGTAACGTGGGAACTGTCTGTTCCTTGTTTTCCTGGTAGTAATAGCTTGTTTACGATGTTTGTTAACAAGAACGTACTTCCTGCTCTCGTAAAGAGCACCAACAGGCCCACGTACGTGTTATTATAAACCGAAAAAATAAATAATGAAACATTTTTTTTTAAAACTTTGCTGCGCCGGCGGTCGTATGTCACACTGTTTCAACTTTAACATCTCGAGGAGCCACCCTGAGATGTAGCGGCCTCTATGTCCCTCTGTCAGGGTGGCAGCGAGTGTGCCAACGCGCCCACAGGGGCCACCCCGCCCCTACAAGAGTTAGGGCATTTAAGTGCACGGCTCGACTCCTGGGATCGAACATAAATAAAACGTTACTACGGTAAATCTCTGGCGCCACCAAGTGGCTGAAGACATCACTACAAATGATCCCATATAAACAGATACGCCCATACTCCAATCTAAAAGTTGGCAAAGGAGGGTGGGTGTTTGTTTCGAGGAGCCCACCTGAGCAGCCGTCACCACACAGCAGAGATAGGTTATTAGAAGCAGGACCTCCAGCAAGAATGTCAAGGCTGACCGTGCTCCAGAAAACTAAAACTAAATCAAAGTTCATTAGGAACCCTCAAGGTTCTATCCTGGCACCCACTTTCTTTAATCTCTACCAGGAACCATTAGGGAACCTCCTAAGTAAATCTGGGATCCATTACCATCTTTATGCGGATGACACTCAAATCTATCTCAAGGTGTCTTCTGCACACAATCTCTCACTACTCAACTCTACTCTCAACTCTTCCTCTCTCTCCCCTCCTCCTGCTCAATCTTGGATGGATCAGCTGAATTTACTCAACAACACACCCATCATTGTCAACAGCGCTAAATCCCTAGGTGTCATACTTGACAAAAGACTCAACCTAATCTCCCACCAACTCTATTGCTAAGAACGCATGTTACCAGTTGCGCCTTCTGTGGGGGATTCGTCGGTTCATCCCGGAGAAAGACCTAAAGACCTTGGTACAAGCGCTGGTTCTCTCTAGACTGGATTATTGCAATTCTCTTCTGACGGGCCTACCCAAATCCCAGCTCTCCCATCTCAAATCAATCCCCCATTCAGCAGCTCGCTTCATTTCAGGGTCTAAACGAAGCGACCACGTCACTCCTATCCTGTCCTCTCTTCGATGGCTTCCGATCGAGGCAAGATCTATATACAAAACTGCCTGCATCACACACAAAGCCTTGCACACGTCCTCTCCTCGTTACCTGGCGAATAAATTGAAATTTCTCCGGAGGCTCTCGTCCTTCTCGTAATGCGGAAAAGCTTCTGCTTGAATCCCCCTCCTTCAAAAGGGAAAGATCGATGGTGCAATCCTTCTCAGGCAATGCAGTGAGAATCTGGAACTTGATTCCCCATTGCTCCGTGCCACCTCCTCTAACCGGATCTTCAGAGCTGACCTCAAATCACTTCTCTTCCAAAGACACTTTCAGAACTAATACTTTCATTCTCAGTCCCCTCGAGGAAGTTCACTCATCATTGTAAAAAAAAAAAAAAAAATTTCTAGTACATTCCTCACCCTTGCGTGCTGGATTTTGTGTGCTGGATTTTGTGTTTGTGTACCCTTCTTTTAAGTCTCCTGTTTATCTTTGTAATGTTCCATTGTGTAACACTTCTCTCTTGTAACGTAACTGGTTCTAGTGTACAGCGCTCTGACACCTCCGGGTAATGTCTGCGCTTTATAAAAATGCACTAAATAAATAAAATAAGGAACGGGCAGAGTGTCAGCCGGGTACTGCCGGCCCACGTCCTTGGCTACCTTTCTCAAGTCTTTCCGCATCATCCACCATCGAGGCAACGGAGGACTGCCACTGGCAACAACCCAGCCTTATTCACGCCTCATTCATGGATACAGAGGCAGACTACCTCCCTCCCTTCCTCCTCCGACCCCCTCCCCCACCCTTCCACCCTCCGACCAATGCTAATGGACTAGAAGCAGACCTATCACAACTCTAGAGGACTGACAACTCTCTCGTTGGTGTGGCCCACCAACAGTTTAAATCCCACCACTCCATGCCATCCATCCTCCTGGGACACAGTGCCCTCTTCATCAGAATCCACGGTTGTCTGGCCAGGGTCTAGTGCCTACTCCTTCACTAAAGCACGGCTGTGTCTGCCAAGGCGGCCTCATCTTGGTAACTCGTGACGCAAAGATTTAAAGCACGCTTGTCAAGGACAGCCATGTGACTACACCTACCCAGATCTATCCGACCACCTGGTTTACCTTTACAACTGGTCCTCCCCGGTTCCACAGCACCTGCTTTGATGTGTAGATGTTAGCTCCCAGCTTTAGACACTGCTCCTGAACCAGCTTTAGCCCCATGATAACCCCCTCCGCACAGCACACAGACACCCCCTCCGCACAGCACAAAGACACCTAACAGTAGTGTGGAGAGCTTTACGAAAGAGAAATGTATTAAAAAAAAAAAAAAGCAAAAGAGGGATTTGTTTCAATGGATTCAAACATGGGGCTTCAGTGGTGCTCCTGGAAGCCAGCCTGCTAACACTATAAAGTTCTGACATGTGGCGGATATCCCAGGGCAAGTGCGAACAATGAGCCTCAATTCCCAAAAGCAGAATGGGCGGTCTAAGGAATGGCAGTGGCAGAGTGTGCTACAAGAAGACAAAAGATCCCTGTTGCTGGCCACCTAGCACCACCTCGGCAAATCTAAGCGCCCCCCAACATTTGTTTTGCAAGCTTCAGAGTAACAGGTACTGAAAATTAGTGATCTGGTGATTAAGTGAGGATGCTTCCTACTGAGGACTTCAAGCTAGAAGCACCGCCAATTAGAATCAAATCCCTACACTATGTGAGACTAAAGCAATCCTGGCCTTGATAAGTGCCTACCAACTCACCAAAATAACTGAAGACTCACAGGGGTGGAGCATGGTAAAAAAACCTTTTCTCTGAAATGTTAATTAACGTTGCTGTTTCTCTGGATGATAGGATTCTGGTTAATAGAAACCGAGAGAGGAGTTTGGATTTGAACTAGAAGGACCGAGTACAATATTTCAATTCTTCATACTGTTTTGCCACTGGCATATTCATAAGAGCATTTATTTACGCAACAGAGGAGCTACTGAAACTAAAGAGGGGTTAGAAAAATGTGTGTGGGGGGGGGGGGGAGGACAGGAATAGCGGTTGGAAGGAAGGAAGGAAGCAATAGAATTGACCAGGATAGTGCTGGCCTCAAAGGATCACTACACCCAAAAGTAAAAGGGGCATGCCGCTCAATAAAGAAGCAGGAAGAGGAGATTGCATTACTCCTAGAATCAGAAAAATAATATCTATTGTGTCTTACAGAAACCAGGCTGA
Organism: Triturus cristatus; assembly: GCF_964204655.1. Classification (NCBI taxonomy): domain Eukaryota; kingdom Metazoa; phylum Chordata; class Amphibia; order Caudata; family Salamandridae; genus Triturus; species Triturus cristatus. The sequence continues at coordinate 71,941,292 of NC_140585.1, read as the reverse complement.
AGGACTGCTCGGGCCAGATCTTCATGGCGCCATTCCAAACGGATATGAAGTAATCCGACAAGATAGAGAAGGCGGACAGGAGGGGGAGTAGCAACGATTTTAAAATCATACTTACAAATTGTCAGAAGTTAAACACTTCTTTTTGGACAGGCTGAAACATTGCTTTTTAAAATTAAACACTTTCAGAAAAAGCAAGCGTTACCCGTCTGCTACTATAGAACTCTCCCACCCACTGTGCCAACTTTGGAGCAAAACTGGCAGATATGACCTCACACCTAATAAAGCCCATCCAGTTTTGTATGTGGGGGACTTTAATATATGGTGGGATATAGTAAACAATTGTGATATTTATTACTTATATCATGCTGTGATAGCTCTGAAGCTAGAGCTGAAAGTTTTCACCTTCACATGAAAAAGGTCACTTGACGGACCTTATTTTTACCACCAATGACTCTACGATAGTCGGAGCGCCTATCAAGTTGCTACGGTCCACCTACTATGCGATACCTTTTCAATTGGGCTCTGGTCAACACTCTCGTGAGGTTACTGAATGGTTTGTGAATACATTTGGTGATTGGATTGTAAGGGCCTTGGACTCGATTGCCCCAGTGAAAGCAAAGCACAATAGAAGAAAGCACCAGTCTTCCCCCAGCACACTAATGAACCGATGAACGCAAAACAGCGCCGTAAGGAATCGGAAGGCATCTGGCGAGTAGCGTAGGCATATAAATCTGAATTGAAAACCTATAAAAACTTTGCAGATCTGCAAAAAAAAACATATTATGCCAAGAAGATCAGAGAGTCTGAAAACTCAGATTGAGAAGTGTTCCGAGCAGTGAAAGATGTATGCTTCCCCTCCTCTCACACACATTCTCTCGCAAACACAGACCGATGCCGCCGCAGAGATCTGTGATTCTTTTGAAAAGATAAGCAACATTATAAAACCTTTCACTAACGAGTGTATTGAGTTTGAGGCACTTGTAGACCCCGTCCCACCACACAAGATACTAGGATGCTTTGAGCCTTTAAAAGTGAAAACAGTGGCACCTTCAGTTTTAACAATTAAATGGAGTTCTCCTTCAGACCCACGTCCTGCCTCCCATTATCATTTGGCGGAGGATGTTTAGGCAAAAGTTATTACAGATTTATGTAAATTGTCCATCAGTTTGCCCTGCACGGTGGAAGATTGCTCAAATTTGGCCTACTTTAAAGAAACCTTCATCCGATCCAAATGAATTGTCAACCTACAGACCTACTTCAAGACTGCCTTTTATTGCTAAAATATTACAAAATGATTTTGACAGACCGCTGAAAAAATCATAATGTGCTTCAAAAACTCAAGCAGGTTTGAGACCCCTTCCCTGTAGCGAGCCTGCCTTGGTATCAGCCATAAGATCAGGATGTTACTGGAAGGAGGAGGAAGAGCCGCTCTGGTCCTGTTGGATCCCAGAGCAGCGTTCCATGCCGTCTTTTAAAGTGCATTTCTTCAGAGGCTACAGACTTCTGGATTGCAAGGTAAAACCTTGGAGTGGTTCACGTCTTTTCTGTCCCACCATTCTCAAACGGTAGGAATGGCATCTTTCTTCTCCAAGGAGAAACCCTTGCAGTGCGGAGTGCCCCAAGGGTCTACATTAAGCTGGACGTTGTTCAGTATTTACATCTCCCTTCTGGTGGCACTTATAAAATATTTGAGTTCTCTCTCATGTTATACGCAGAGGATACTCAAAATGTCTCAGTGGTGGACAAATCTAAAGCAAACTTAAAATTGCACAACAAGCTGGGACCGGAAACTATAACAAAGATTTAGGACTTAATCTTTTCGCTGGAGTCTACAGTCTGTTAAAGCCTCCTTGTTTACTCCCCTAAATAAACCAGACTGTAAAAGGTGGGAGAACCCTCTCTTTCTTGGACACCAAACTGTGGCATGACCTTACCTCGCATCTAAGAAAGGAGAACAATCACTTAAACTTTGGCAAAGGGTTGAAGACAGTAATTTGGGTCGTGATTAGCAGTCTAGAAGCACCAGGAGACCCTTGTTAGGGTCATACATGTGCTTTATAAAACCTCATCATCAGCATCATCATGTTCAATACCAATTATGAAGGACACCTGATAAAGCGGCAAACTTCGAGCCGCTAATTCAAACAGCACACGCGTTAGGTGCCTCCAGCAGAGAACTTAAGTTGACAAAACAGCAAATTTAATAGGGCGCACTTTACTAGCAAAGTCGTTTTTCATGTGTTGGAAACTGCTCTGATACACATCTTGTTCATTCAATACTAAACTGCAAATAAATATATAAATACAATTTATAAAATAGAGTCCAAAGTTTAGCATGTACTCTGTAAACAAAAATAAGTTGGGATCATTATAGCTGGAGAGTGCGACACTGGAATTATGAATTCTAACTAAAACAAACATTGAAAACAATCACATAACTTACATTATTGTCAATTTAAAAAATAAAGTCACTACATCTTCACAGTAAGCATTCCCGTAAAACATGAAAAGCTACTTTTGTGTACATCTAAAACGACAGACTAGAATTAATATCAATAGGCTATAGCAAATGTAAAACCGCATATAGAAGAAAAGGTGTGTTAGATTCTGAATAAAACTGTAAAAATACCATAGGTGCTTTAAATGGTTCTCTGTCAGCTTTAAATCACTACTCCCCTTAGTACTTCCAAACCATTCCATGGTCTATTAAACTCTTTAAATTATTTTATACTGGAAATACTACTTCAGTTCGCAGTTTTACTCGGGGATTGCTTTAGCATGTCGAGATGAACCTATAGGTTTAAACTGTTATATTTATGCAACAAAACAAAAGGCTACAAAAAAGGCAAACAAATAAATTAAAAAAGCAGGTTAGGTTCGATTCCAAGATATATACTCTAGTGTTCTGGTAGTTAATCTACTTAGCCACCCCTTACCAAACCAGTAGTCGAATGTCTTTGATATTATTTTGTCAGCCTTTCTAATCTTTCATTCACAATCTCTAAAAAGTATCCTAGTATAACAGTCACACATTTCATTATAACTGCCAATAATTCATCTACTTTCCAAACCTGAAATTGTCCAATGACAACAAAAGAGGTTTGTGGTCATTACCAGTCAACTCCCTACTTCCAAATCTTTGACAAGCGAAAAATAATCAGATGAAATAATTGCCCAGTTAATAAGGAAGGTTATCCTCCAATTGTTGTACGTATGGCTGGCCAGTTGATAATTATTCTATCATTTATTATGCTCCAGTTAAGGATTTAAAAAAAAACTTTTCCTAGTTTTTTCTCCAATCGATTACCTTTGCCGAGAGACAGTATTTGACCTGGTATCCAAAAGCCACTTTCCATGTCAAGTTGGAACTAGTCGGTTGTTTCAGAGTATGGTATTTTTGCTTCAAAATCATCCAAAAGTAGCATGGACATGAAAGAAAGTTTACTATCTATTTTCCCGATTAGGAGGACCAAGTTTTATAGTAATTTGTCTTGGTCTATTACTGGTGGAAGGTAGGCAATCACGACTATTAAATAACGAAGCTTGCTTGTTGCAGGGCTAGATTTAAATTTCTGCCTTGTAAAAATTGCTACAGTTATCAAATCTGAATTCCTTTAAGATTATCTCGCTCGAGCTGTAATTTTACTGCTAACAAAATGAGTCCTCCTGCTGGACGGACGGCATTCGCTGTCGATTGTTGTCAGCCAAATACTCCCTTCAAAACACACTTTAACCTGCCTAATTTCTTGCAGGGCTGCAGTCATCTGGTTTTCTTTCAATATAGAGGTTAGTGATTTTCAATTTCTTTAAATACCAGTGATGTTCCAAGGCAAAAAGACTAACAGCTTTATCATCAGGAACTCTAAACTTTGGATACCCAAGTCCCAAGGCAAATTATAGCTGCAATGCAATTTCAATCCTGGGCATTTGCTAAAGCTCTTCCTTCAGTGGGGAGTCTGTAAAAATTGGTCTCTCCGATTCAGTTCTCCGATTCAGTTCTACTTATAAATTTGTTTTCCGGCCACATCTTAGGGTCTTATCTTAGTGTTAACATCCTTGTTTTTCTTTGTTCCCTCATTGTTGCACCATGAGTTTCCTTCAACCTATGAAAAGCCTGTCTGATGTTCTACAGGTTCTAAATAAGCAATCGGTGTCCCCAGTTTGAACCATTTTATCGTACCCTTAGTGGCTTGACTGGTTGGTTACTAGATGTGGATGTAGTCCTCCCTCGCTTTCTTCATGTTTGCTCGGAGTCCCTTTGTCACCTTTGGGGTCACCTCATTTTAGTTTGTTTCAAGTGTTGCAATATAGCTAAAGTGATGTCGATATTTTGGTCACTCATTTGCTACTTACTCCAGAAACTTCAGGCAGGATTCCAGATTTTGAATTGCGGTCATTGTGGGAGACCGCAAGGGTGACTCGATTCTTTGTTACCTTGAATTGTTGCTTCCAGAATCCACACACTTTCTGGGAGATATCCATTATGTGTCCACCTATGTACCGTTGTATTCAATTGAGGAGTTTGTCATAAATGGGAGCGTGAATCTTCATGTTTAACCAGAGTGTTTTACCAATCTAGAGGTGGTTTAATCGGCTTTGTATATGAGGCTAGCAGTGCTTTTTGCGTCACAGAATTCAAATTTCTCTGATAGGATCAAAGAGGCAGATCCCTCTGATCTTTTAGATGTACTTTGTGTAAGAATGTTTCCATAATCAATTTATCACTCACTATGTTATAATTAACATATTGCTTAAGGGACACTTTGTTTTTCTTGCAGTACTCCTTACAGTGCGTTATGCAACCTAATAGGTTGGACACAGGACTCCCATAAGTATATGCCATATTTATACATTTTCCTCTCTCTTCCATGTTAGTCAAATTTCTAATCATACAGAGGGATCAGGTACCCTTCCGAGAGTAACCAAGGGGGGGAAAATTTAAACCTGAACCAGTCAGGAAAGAGAATAGCACAGCTGTTGTATTCTCCAAGAGAAGGGCTTTAGGTCATTGAGTAAGCCACACAATAGATTTATAAAAACTCTGCTGCAAACCATTGGAGATGCCTGTGGAAAACGAGATAAGGAGAGACCCTCAAAGATGGCTGCCGGATATCCTCCAAGATGTTGCAAGTTTCATAAACAACATCCTGGGATGTTGACGAATTGAATGTTTTGGGTGCTCCTGCCTGCTAATGCAGAGCTCAATTACCTGCGTTTCCTGAGTAATTAGTGTATCGTGTTGGCTCGGACTCTCTTCAGCGTTGCAGCAGCAATTCTCCATTTAGTCGAGCGGTTGTTCCTCTTTACTTTTCCTTTCCCAACACCTCTTCCAGCTTTCAAGTTCTGCTATTGTTCCTTCTCAAGCATGTTTAACAGGAACAGTTCTACATGCCTGTGTCCAGTAGACAGACTATGCTCCCGTGAGGTGGCAACCTGTACAGACATCCCGTTTATTTCCTAGTGTCAAAATAGGACGAGAGCTTCTTAACTTAGTTGACAGGAGAGCCCTGCCTTGCGACATCTGGAAGGAGGTTAACAACGCATTCTCAGAGACCAGTAATAAGAATTGAACAATTGCAGAAATTATGAACTTACCAAGACTAATTTCTTACATTACACGATTTATCACTTCACTTCAGAAGAGGCGAATGTTTCTTCATTTCAAAGAATGTGTTTGGGGGTTTTAATGGTAACTACTAATTGCATAGTGTTAATAATAGAAAATCAGAATGGTTGTAATGTGTCTTTACATGTGTTAAAGGTTCTCTCAAATTGAAAGAAGAGAGAAGAAGACAGAACAGCAGAAAGGAAGGCAAGATAACTTAGCCAACTAATCAGAAAAGAACCAATATAAGACCAAGAACAATCTCTTCTTTATCCCATGCCCCTCACCACCCAAGTTTGTGTTAACTGATTCACATTAAGAAGGTTCTGAAGTAGTTTACACAACTGGGCGGAAATTGGGTGTTAGCACCACTCTGTTCCTGTGGAAAACCTAGCATTCTAACAGAACCATAGTTTGAGATTTTTTTTTCCAAAACCGGTTTCTGGGTCGACCTTTAGCGCGATGTCCGTGTTGAGATTCTTCAGTGTCAGAGCAGTTTGGTTTTAAGATTTGGAAACATTTTTAAACTACTGGGGTGAGCATGTGATTCGGCTCTATCCTTTTAGTTACTGATTTCATATAATTTAGCATACAAAGCTTCCTACTCCCACTGTCTGTCCAAGATTTGTGCTCGCCGTTAAGTATGGCTCCTCACTCACTGTTTTTACTTCACTTTCTTCACCAACACATTTAATCCTTTTGGTAGCATGGGGTAGTCTTGTATCTGGTGTCAGAGGTGTCTCTGGCTTACTCATGAGCAGGCAACTTTGTGATTTAGCTAGTGACTCGTCGAGTTTGCCAGAATTATCAAATGACTTGTCGAGTTTGCCAGGCTTATCAAGTTTTTTTTGCATTATTACTGTCAAACTGTTCCCAATTCTCGCTCTCTTCTCAGCACTTTACTTATTACCATACCTGTTCTCTGTCACCTTGGTGAACTTTTCGTAGGACCTCCTACTTTTACAGAATCTCTCTCTAGTGATAGTCTGGATCGGCTCACTCACTGTGGACTAACTTGAGGCTCCCACTCCTTGTTTACGTTTGACCATTATTCACCCTCTTGTTATTTACAAAAATCTTTGGGTATAAAGGTCTCGCTTTCGCAGCTACGTAGATTTCTATAATTTGACAATTTCTTAATCAAGCCAAACTCAAGTAAGATCAGACCCAGTAGATCAGGTTCTAGTGACTTAGAAAGAACCCAAGCAATTCAAGGATAGTTCTGGAGCAGTTGGTGTGTGGGATAGTGTTCGGATATTCTCCCACCAGGTGCAGCCTGTGCACAATAAACTATGACCAGCACACATCACTTGTAGCTTTTTTCCCCTTACAAGGCGACGATTTCATTCAGAGAGGAGTTTGTTAATTATATATGTTGAAGCTTCAGGCCCAAAGCACAAACTGCGGCGAATGCCACTGGCTCACCACTTCCCGCCACTACCGCAAGACCCACTGTCCTCCCCAAACCATGGTGTCTTCCCCTCACCTCTAGACTAATGAAATAGGCTGAGGGAGGCTCTAGGGCTGAGTTTGTTGCACTGCTCACCTGTAGCAAGGGTAGCTTGGGTCAAGAGGACAAGCCACAAGCTCATCAACCACCTTTGCGAAGTCTGAGCCCTTCTGCGTGCCGAGCTTAAGGTTCAATGCTTTGATAGGGGTGATCGATCTCATTCTGGCCACCCGGCCCTCCATCAGGCTTGTGCTCTTCCCTTCTCTGCTGGATCAGAGGGTGCAAGAGAGCAGAGCCGTCCTGATTTTGCTTGATCTCTCGGCAGCCTTTGATACGGTTCATCATGGACTTTTGCTGGGGCGTCTGGGCACACTTGGGGTGTCCGGATCTGCTTAGAAGCTACTCAAATCTTTTCTTACAAATCAAGAACAATTGGTGTGTCTTGGAGACCTTGTCTCACCCTCTTTTTCTCTTCTTTGCGGGGTCCCACAGGTCTCCTTGCTCAGCCCGATGCTCTTTAATCTCTATGCTAATCCTTTGGTGACCGTATTCATTCCTTTGGTTACGCCTTGACATCTTATGAGGACGACACACAAATTGCTGTCTCGCTCTCTGGGGCAACAAGGGGTTGCCTCCAACTTTTGTGATTGTATGAAGGCCGTTAGTACATGCATGCCATCTAACTGCCTTAAATTGAACTCCAACAAGATGGAGGTGTTACTGTTTGGAGCTCAACCCTCCTTCTGGTCCCAAGAATGGTGGCCACTTGAACTTGGTCCTCTTCCATCACCGGCTAAATCAGTGTCATGACACTGAGCGGCCGCAAGGGAACATACCCATACTAATAGGCATTAATGCGCACATGAGTGAAGTGAATGGGGTAGTGAACTACAATACCCAGGATGGTATATGGTTGCAGACAACGGCGGACACAGTGACCGTACTATCCTATTGTGTACCCTTAGTGTAAACTGCTTCCAGCACCTGCCGTTGTTTTGGTGCCAACTGCTGAGCAGAGAAATGCTGAATCCAAATTGTTGGAGTGGCGCACCACCAAGGTGTAAACAAAGTTGTTTTGGCAATGAGTCTCAAAGTCTTATGGTGGGTAATTAAACAGTGTCTTTAATTGGAAGAGGTTAGATATTTTAGGTGATTGTCAGCCAACGCGTTTCGTTCATACAATGAACTTCTTCAGGGCATGAAAGAGCATCGTCTTGTGCGCGTGTTGATTGCCAGTCTGGGACTCCTTGATAAGGGCTCGTGGTCTTGTTGATCAGAGAAAAGCTGCTTCCTGCTCCGTTCAGCGTTGGCTGACAATCACCTAAAATATCTAACCTCTTCCAATTAAAGACACTGTTTAATTACCCACCATAAGACTTTGAGACTCATTGCCAAAACAACTTTGTTTACACCTTGGTGGTGCGCCACTCCAACAATTTGGATACAATACCCAGGATGCCTGAAGAGGAGGGGCCTACCGAGCATCCGGTTGCCAGAGCTTCAAAAACCTCCATACTCGAACTGTCCAGTGCTTGACAATTCGAGTCGGAGTACGGAAGGCAGTGGCTCTGTCTGTCCTGCTTTCCCTCAAGGCGGCTCCTTCGTTTCCTTTAGGAGCGTTATTTCTATACTCTTCAATTCCACGCTGGAGCGCGACAAAGAGAGGAAGATACATTTGTTGCCGGTTGCATACTGACAGGAAGAACGCTCAGGTAAGCGTATTACCTCTCTATGTTTCCGCGCTGGAGTGAGACAAAGAGAAGATACAATTGTAGCTAGTTGGGAATCCGGAGGTTTGAACACTTAGTCAAGTGTTAACTGGGTTCTCTGTTACAGTGCAGGAGAGCAAAGGAGAGTCCAGTAATTACAAGGTGATAAACACTCCTTTCTTTGCATATCCTAGCGCAGGAGCACTAGGTATTTAGGAAGGCGGTCTGAAGGAGTCATTCACATAAGTACGTTCCTGTTTCTTTTCCTTTCTATTACTGAGCTATCCTTGGTTACGTTTTCATGTACCTGGACTATGCTACATTTGACTAAACTACTGTTTCACTTTATCAAGTTAGACACAGGAGTGTCAAGTTTCCAGCAGCTCTGGGGGTCTTCTACATATGTGGTGTGAATGTGGCAGATTAAACGTCCCAAGAGGCTAGCAATTCGGGGTAGAGAGGCTAGTGCTGTCGCCCATTCTACCAGAGAAGCCCCCCGGAAGGGTAGTCGCCACAGCTGCATCTTCTTTTGGTTTTTCGTTTCCTTTGTTCCTTTTTTCCCCTTTTTCCCCTGACTGGTGTTTCTTGCTGGGGTGGTATACAAAAATACTCTCGGGAGGTACCAGGAAAGGGGATGGGTTACATATCTTCGGACAACGCCCCTGCTGTGCAGTGGATCCCAGGTTAGTGGTATTCTGATCTGTATTCTGACAATCAGTTAAAAATCTCAGAGTTGTTCTCAACACTGACTTGTCATAGACTAATTAGGTTAATTCTGTTACCTCTGCCGCCTTCCATACCCTCAAACCTATTCATAAGATTCTACCCTTCATTCCTTGTTGCTTGTAGAAAACTGTGGTTACATACTTTGTCTTGTTGAAACTAGACTACTGCAATGGTCTTTATTTAAATACGCACCAACACGTTCTCAATAAGTTACAGACCATGCAAAATGTAGCCGCCAGGGTCCTCTGCAAACTTCCTAAATACAATTCTGTCTCCCCAGCTATCCAACAGCTTCATTGTCTTCCTGTCCGAGCTAGAATCATCTTCATATCACTTAGCATAGTCTACAAAGCCCTGCATGGTCAGGGTCCTGCGTTTCTGAGGTCTGCATTTTTCTTCTACTTCCCGTCTAGGTCTCTACGTTCCGCCTCATCTAAACGCTTGTTGGTTCCTCACTTTAGACAAGTGAAATGGGGCGATCATGGTTTCATTCTGGGGGCTTCCAAAGCTTGGAACATTCTCCCTTTATCCATTAAGTCCTTACCCAATATTTTGGCCTTCGTGAAGGTGCTTTAAACCTGGATTTTTTTTTTAATTTCTTACTAATTTATTTTTCGGTTGTAGCCCCCACTTATCACTCAGCTAGCGCCAAGACATCTTATTGGTATTCGTGCGCAATACAAAACCTTATAACATAACACAATAAATGTGGTCCCAATGGGGAGCACAAGACGTCCCGAAAGTGCAGGATTGGAAGAACGACATGGACTGGTGCATGTTTAGAGAGAAAACAGTATACCTATCCAAGGGGTGCCTGAAAAAATTGATGCCGATATGGGAAAAATGGAATGCATACAGGGGGAAAAATGGAATGCATACAGGGGGGATATCTGTGAGCCACCTAATTTACCATCGCAATTTTCTTCTGATGAGCCAGAAGTCCGAAAGATAGGAACGGCCCACACAATGGGAATGTTATCTGTAGAAATTGTCCAGGTGTGCTGCATGAAGGATTACTATGATCTAAATTTTGCACTGCTTGTGAATCTGTATTGTTGATTGTTAATAAAAAGAAAAATGAAAAAAAAAAAAAATAAGTGTGGTCCCAGGAGCTCGGCATAGAGTTTCGTCTGCATATGGTCCCCCTCTGTTATTTCAGCCAGATTAGAAAGCTGGGCTGAACTGAAGAGTACTGATGGTTCAGGCTGGGTCAGAAAGGGAGGCCGAGGCTTGGCCCTGGAGTGCGACAAAACACAGCATCCTGCAACTACTGTCAATTGACTCGGAGGTCCTACTCACATCCCCTGGCTCCCCTGACAAAGGTCCTCAGGACTGGATTACTTCTTTGACCCCACCAGTGGTTTTCAGGATTAAGTTCTATATTTGGGGAATTATTTTAAAACAGAGTAATAGGAGACTAGTGGAGCAATATGGTATCTCGGCAAGTTTGAGCAAAGTTTTACAGCAGTCAGGAGATTAGATGTGGTAGGCAGGTAAAAGCTTTTTAAATTGGATCTTTTATTAACTTTATTACGAAATGTGTTAAGAAAATATACATAAAAAGGAAGCTAATTTACTACAGTGGGTGTTAGCCACATGTAAAATGTTTGACAGTAATCAAGAAGGTGAATAAATATTTTGTAAACTGCAATGCCCGACCTAGCTTCCCAATCACCACTCAATAGAATGCGGCATTACCTGCACAGTAACAAACAACTGCATATATGTGAGCACAGTAATACAGTCCCATGGTGCACATGAAACAATCACAAGTGATGCCAGAAGCTCAGAGTAGCACTTTAAGTTAAGCCAGCGGACATCACATCCAACTGCAAATGGGATCATGGTTAAACACAGTCACGGAGTCCTACGGCACAATAACTGAGATACGGTATTGCTTTGCTGCAAGATCCTCCAGGTATCCTCCCTGCATCCGTTAAATTTCTATATTCAAATCCGCCCACTGTACAAGTAGACCAGATCATTTGAGCTTAAGGCAGTTTCGTATGCCGATGGCACTCAGATAATCATCAGATTTGACCCTTATCTCAACTACGAGAGAGAAGGACGGACTTATGCACAGTGGATAAACTCTAATATAATAAATGAACTCCACACTGGTAAAACTGAGCTCCATCTCTTTGGAGAAGCCTACGCCTGATGGTACAACACATTGTTGCAAATATACCCGTGGACCCCTCCAACTGCAGCTCATAAAGCTAAGGTGTTGAGGATCCCCCTCAATTCAGATTCTTCTATTTCTGCACAAACTAACTGTGTCGCTGCATTATGTTTCTGGATGCTCCACATGCTTAGGAAGGTCTTAAATTTCATTCAAGCAAACAAACGTTTGGGTGAAGTACCAACGCTCGTTTTATCCCAGATAGACTACTACAATAGTATTCCAGGATATCTACTGTCCAAATTGAAGCTCACCCAGAACCTTGATGTGTGGCTAGTTTTCAAGTTGTGCAAATTTTACCATATCTCAAATGCACCCCGCTTTTACATTAGCTCCCTGTTTAACGTGTCCAGTTTAAGCAGGTCGCAATTTAAGGACGACGCAATGCCGACAAACACAGCCACTGCAGAGCCATTTGGTTCACCACCGACCTCCAAGAAGCCAGACGCACCTGCAGACGCTTCCAGAAGAACTGGAGAAAAAGAAAGACACCCAAAAACCACTCCACCTACAAAAACTCCATGAATGAGTACCAACAACACATCTGAGCCACCAAAAGAACCTTCATACACAACAAAATCCTCGCCAACGCCACCAACTCCAAGAAACTTTTCAAGGTCATCCAGGAATTCACCAAGCCCCCCAGCGAAGCCACAGACATCACCCCTTCCCAGGACCTCTGCGACAAGCTCAAATCCTACTTCCACCTGAAGATCAAAAACGTCTACGACAATTTCAATGACCAGACTCCCGACCCAGCAACCACTGCGCCGCCCGTCAGCACCAGACAGCCCACCACCTCTTCCTGGACCCAGGTCACAACCGAAGAGACCGCCTCAACAATGAAGGGCATCCACTATGGGGCTCCCACGGACACCTGGCCACCTCCATCTATCTCAAGGCCGCCTCCGCGGCACAATTAAGTTGCACCATCAACACCACCTTCAAGACCGGCACCTTCCCATACGACTGGAAACGTGCAGAAGTCAGACCCTGCTCAAGAAACCATCAACAGATCCCACGGACCTCAAGAACTACCGGCCTATCTCGCTCCTCCCCTTCGCAGCAAAAGTCGCTGAAAAGACAGTCAACGCATAACTAACCAGGTCCTCAAAGACAACGCCATCCTTGACCCCTCTCAATTCTGATTCCATAGCAACCACAACACAGAGACCGCCCTACTCGCCACCACGGACGAAATCCACACCCTCCTCAACCCAGGCCACACCGCATCCCTCATCCTATGCCATCTATCAGCAGCATTCAACACAGTCTCCCACTGCACACTCGCCACCAGACTACACGCCGCCAGCATACAAGGAACCACCATTGACTGGATCCGCTTGTTCCTCATTGGCAGGAGCCAGAGGATCAGACTGCCACCCTTCCTCTCTGAACCCACGGAAATCAACTGCGGAGTACTCCACGGATCATTGCTCAGCCCTACCCTCCTCACCAGCCACATGGCCCCCCTCGCCGCCGCCATCGTCGGACAACACAGCCTCACCATAATGACACCCAACTCATCATCTTCCTCACCAAGGACCCCACCACTACCAAACTCAAGATTCCAGGAAGGAATACAAGACGTCGCATCCTGGATGAGAAACAGCTTCCTCAAGCTCAACTCAGAGAAGACAGAAGTCCTGGTCTTTTGAACCACCCCGGCAGCATGGAACACCACCCGATGGCCCACCGCCCTCTGCACCTCTCCCACCCCCACGGACCACGCCAAAAACCTCAGCATCGTACTGGACTCCTCCCTATCCAAGAACCATCATGTCAACGCCGTCACCTATAGCAGTTTCAACACCCTCCGCAAGGCTTTCCAACCTAGAACCTCTTGATCCCATATATCTCCATCCCTCTCTGGGCTCAACTTACCACCTGCAGTTCACCGTTCCTCATGTGAGCAAAGGGCAGTCCTGGGGGCTTACTTGAAACGCCTGGTCTTTAGCTTCTTGCAAAAGTCAAGTAGAGAGAAGGCTCCGATGTGTTATGGAAGGTCGTTACAGGCCTTATGTGTATGTGCACCCACCTCCAACATATAAGCACAGATCTGGTGCATGTGTGCAAGGCTAGACCTCAAAGGCAAGCACGTCCTTGGTACAGGCTAAGTGTCTATGCTTGAGTGCAACTCTCACAAGCCTTTGAGTGCAGCCTCTTTTTGGGAGTAGTTTCGCTGGCTCAATTCATAGAGCATATATAGAAACCTATGTTGCTTCCAGCCTCAACAGTCCAAAAGTTGTGTGTGAAAATACAAAACATGACCCATCTGAGCCAATGCCTGTCAAGTTGGCACCACTTTAGTCTACACTACATCCGCTGCATGGTAACTCTGGCCATGAGCAGTGCTTTTAATGAAAGTAATAACTCTCAAGTCCAAGCTAGGGGTGGTTTTTGATGTCAGATGTTGCTCTCAGGCCCATCCACTCTGACAGACTTTGATCGGTATCCAGGTCTGCAAAGGCAGTCTGGCTCTGCCCATTCATGAGGTGTGTCTTCCCAGTGGGTCAAAATCAGCCCGGCTTCAGATCTTCCTAGGATTGCCACCCGCTGCCTACAGTGCCAGTGTCTGCCTAGTTTCCATCTCTGTTCCATTTGCCTGGCTCTGGCCAGCCCCGACCTCCATCTGCGAACTCAGTCTGCCAGTCACAGCACAGTCTCCATCTCTGCCCGGTTACAATCACACACACCTATGTCCACTCTGAATGGTTCTGCCCAGAGTACTAGCCTCTGCTCAACCCCCGCTCTACACAGTCTCCAGCTCGGTCTCTGCCTAGTCTGCTAGCCTCTGCTCTGTCCAAAGCGAGCTCAGTCTGCCAGCCTCAGTCTGGTTCAAGCTCTTCAAGTACACCAGCATCTGCCCGGCTCAGTGTCTGCCTTACGTCTGTCCGAACTGGTCCAGGATACAGCCCAGCCTCTAGCATGCCAGATTCTACCAAGTTCCCAGGAAAGTTCAGTGTGCCAGGCTCTGCCCAGATTGACAGATTCTAACCACTCTTCAGCCCATCAAGACTGCCAACTACTGCCTAATGTCCACCTCTGTCCCTGCCCGGTCTATCAGGCTAGGCCCGGCCTCTGCTTCCAGTTGGCCAGCCTCTGTCCAGACCCCAGCTGTATCTCTACCCGGTCGAGCAACCTCTGCCTAGTCCCAGCTTTGTCTAGGCCTCATTTCGTTTTGCAGCCGTGCCAAGTATGCCAGGTATGTAGCGTTTCCAGCTCTGCCCAGTCGGCTACCCCAGTCCCCGGCTCTTCCGCCCAGGCCCTAACACTGTCTGTACCAACTCAGTCATCTCCTGCCCAGTCTTCACCTGTGCCTCCAGTTAGCCAGTCCCAGCTCAGTCTCTGCCTCCAGTCTGACAGACTCCAGTCTCCACCTCTGCCCAGGCTCCAGCCCCCTCTGTATTAAGTCTGGCTACTACTGCCCAGTCCCCTAGCTTGATATAGTCTCCAGACTCCACCTGGTCTCCAGATTTGTCTCTGCCCAGTCTGCCAACCACCAGCTCTGTTTGGACCTCACCTAGTTCTTTACTAGCTCTTCCGTGTATACCAGACCTGCCCAGTTCCCAGCTCTGTCTAGTCTGCCAGCCCCTGTCCAGCCACCACCAATGCCTCCGATCAGCCAGCCCCAGCTGAGGCTCTGCCTCCAGTCTCCCAAACTTTACACATTCTGTCAGCTCTTGCCGTCTCCAGTTCTGTGCAGTCTTCAGTCGCTATCCAACCTCTGGCTCGGTCTAGTCTGCCAAATTCTGTTCACCACCCGTTCCGTCTTGACCTCACCTAGTTCTTCAACAGCACTGTCCAGTATGCCAGGCCTTCCCAGTTTGCAGCTCCTCCAGCACTTCCCAGTATGCCAGGTCTGCCCAGTTTCCAGCTCCCCCAGTCTGCAGCATGGGGGAGGCTGGAAAAAGGCAGACCTTGGGTGCTGAGCAGTGCTGTTGAGATGCAGATGGAGCCCCTGCCCAGTCTTCAGACTCTGCCCAGTCCCAATTGCTGTCTGTGGCCGGTCCGCCAACCAACGCCCACTCTTTCACCTTTGCCTCCAGTCAGCCAGCCCAAGCTCAGTGTCTGCCTCCACCCTGCCAGACTCCATCTCTGCTTAATCTTAGCTTTGCTCAGTCTCGATCCTATACCCAGCCTACAGTCATCTCTGCCCATTCTGCCAGCCACTGCCCATTCTGCCAGCCACTGCCCATTCTGCCAGCCACTGCCCATTCTGCCAGCCACCACCCAGTCAGTCAACCTCTGCCCACCACCAGTTTCACCTGGATCTCACTTAATTCTTCTGGAAGCAATGCACAGTATGCCCGGTCTGGCAAGTGTTTAGCTCTGCAATGTCTGCCAGCCTGACTGGAACCAAGGTTTTCCTTTGCCCAGTACTCCAGTCCCTAACCAGTCTGCCAGCCACAGATCCCTCTGTGCACAGATCCTAATCCCTCACAGCCCCACCTAAGTCTTACCTAGCTCTTCAGGAGCACTGCCCAGAATGCCTGGACTGCCCTGGCCCCAGCTCTGTCCAATCTGCTAGCTCCTGCCCTGGCTGCTTGTTCTCCTATCAGACTAGTATCTAGCCCCCCTCTGTGCCACGTCTGTCAGCAGCACTGCCCAGTATGCAATGTCTGCCAGCCTCTGCCTATTCCCCAGTTTCAAATCTGCCCAGTTTCCAGCTGCACCCAGAACGCCAGCTCTCGACAAGTCTGCCAGGACCTCCGCTCTGCCCAGGACGCCCTGGATCTTGCAGAGCACTGCCCAGTACACCAGTTCTTAATCAGTCCGGGATTATCCCGGGTTTGGCCGGGCCTCACACGCCAGGCCTGCCCACTGTGCCAGCTCCCTCTGTCTCCACTTTGCCATCTGCACCAGTTTGTGCAGCAACAATGCGCAGTGTGCTGGCACCCTGGTTTCTCTGTACCGACTGTGCCAGTCCCCCAGCTTCGCCTGGGTCTCGCTTGGTTCTTCAGGAACATGTATGCCAGGTCTGCTTGGAGCGCCAGCCTCTACCCATTCTGTCATGCCTGCCATCTCGCTCTGTACCAGCTCTGCCACAACCTCAGCCTCACCCTAGTTCATCAGCATCACTGCCCAGTGTGCCAGTTCCCTCTGTAGCAACTCTGCCAGCCCCCACAGCCTCACCTAGTTCCTCAGCAGCAGTGCCTCCCCCAGCCTCACCTGGTTGTTCAGCAGAAATGTGCCAGCCTCTTTTGTGCCGACCCCCCCAGCCCTTACCTGGTTCCACATTAGCACTCACCTGCTTCCTAAGCAACAGTGCCAAGTATGCCAGGCCTGCTCAATGTGCCCGCACCCAGGTCACTCTGTGCCCACTGTGGAAGCCTCAACGGGTTCTTCAGCAGCATTGCTCAGTCTGCCAGTCCCCCAGCTTCACTGGAGTCTCACTTGGTTCCTTAGCAGCACTACCCAGTATGCCAGGTCTGCTCGGCACATAAACCTCTACCCAGTCCGTCAAGTCGGCCTATTGTGCCATCTCACACTGTACCAACTCTGCCACACACCAGCCTCATCCTAGTACTTCAGCAGCGCTGCCCATTATGCCAGCTCCCTAAGTACCAACTTTGCCAGCCCCCACAGCCTCACCAAGTTCCTCAGCAGCAGTGCCTTCCCCAGCCCCACCTGGGTGTTCAACAGCAGTGCCAAAGCCTCCTCTGTGCCACACCGCCAGCCCATACCCAGTTCCACAGCATCGGTTCCCCCGTGCCCCCCCCTCCCTCCCTCCCTCTCGTTCCTCAGCAACAGTGTCCAGTTTGCCAGGCCTGCTCGTTGTGCCAGCCCGTTCTGTGTCCCCTCTTCTCACCTGGTTCTTCAGCAGCATTGCCCCCTCAGATGGCTCTTCAGCAGCATTGTCCCTCCAGCCCCCTCTGTGCCCCCCAGCCCATCTCACCTGGTTCCTCAGCAGCACTGCCCCCTCCCCAGCCCCCCTCACGTGGCTCTTCAGTAGCATTGGCCCCCTCAGATGGATCTTCAGCAGCATTGCCCCTCCAGCCCCCTCTGTTCCCCCAGGTCATCTCACCTGGCTCTTCAGGAGCATTGCCTCCAAGCCCCCTCTGTGCCCACTCACTTGGCTCTTCAGCAGCATTGCGTCCCAGCCCCCTCACCTGGCTCTTCAGCAGCATTGCCTCGCTGCCCCATCATATGGTTCTTTAGCAGCATTGACCCCTCTGTGTCCCAACCATCTCACCTGGTTGTTCAGCAGCACTGCCTCCCAGCCCCCTCTGTGCCCCCCAGCTCCCCTCACCTGGTTCTTCAGCAGCTCGGCCTCCAACTGCTGGTAGTGGTTGCCCCAGACCTGCAGGTGCAGGGGGTATCTTTCTGCCACCCACGTCATGGCGCCTGCATCCTCTGCTCCACGGGCGGAGGGGGGGTGCGTCCTGAAAGGGGGGGGGGGGGTCTCACCCAGGAGGGGGTGCCCGTGGGAGGGGCCGCTGGGGGAAGGGGGTGTCTGGGCCCACTGTGCACCTGCCGCAGCGGCCGGGCCTCTGCTCTGCGGCCCCGGAAGAGCCGCACCGGGGGCCGGAAGTGCCGCCCCCACGGACGAGAAGAGGGGGGAGAGGGGTGTTAGAATGGACGAATCAGCAGAATGAAACCGCAAAGGGGGCGGGAGCGGCGCTCGGGCGTAGAACCCGGAAATGGCGATGCGGCCCGCGGGCGGAAGTCTTTATTGATGGGGCGACCTGTAGAGACGAGGGTGTACCGGGGGAGGGGGTGTGTACCGGGGGAGGGCTGTCTCACTGGGGGGGGGAGGGCTGTCAACTGCGCCCCGCGGGGGGCGCCTCCAAGCACCTCCGGGTCACCATGGAAACCGGCGGGGGCCGCCCCTCCCGTGCCGCAGGGCCCGCTGCAGCTCCTCGGCTGTCACCGGGGCTGGGCGCAGCCGGGCTTTGTGTGTCAGGGGAGGGGCGAGGAGGGCTGGGGCGGAGGAGGGAGGGAGGGACCGAGGGAGGAGAGGCTGAGCGAGGGAGGGACTGAGGGAGGAGGGACTGAGGGAGGAGAGACAGAGGGAGGAGGGAGAGTGAGGGAGGCAGGAAGGGGGGGGGGGGGGCTGAGGGAGGAGGAACTTGAGGGAGAGAGGAGGGACTGATGGAAGGAAGGGGGGGGGGTACTTCAGAGAGGAAGGAGGGACTAAGGGAGAAGGGACGGAGGGAGGGATGGCAGGAAGGAGGGACTGCAGAGAGCAAGGAGGGACTGATGGAGTGAGGGAGGAGAGACTGAGGGAGGAGGAACTCCAGGGAGAAAGGAGGGACTGATGGAAGGAAGGAGCCACTAAGGGAGGAGGGACTCCATGGGAGGAGAGACTGATGCGAGAAAGGAGGGACTGCAGGGAGGGAAGTCGGACTGAGGGAGGAAGGAGAGACTGTAGGGAGAGAGGAAAGAGAGACAACCAGAAGGAGGGACTTGCAGGAAGGGAGAAGAAACAGAGGGAGACAGGAAGGAGGAAGGGGAGGCTGAAGAAGACAGACTTTGAGGTAGGAAGGTGGGACCGAGGGAGGGAGGAGAGATTGATGAAGGCAGGAAGGAGGGACTGCACGGGAGAAAAGAGGCGGAGGGACCCAGAAGAAGCGACTGCGGGTGGGAGGTGTAGTGTCTTGGGCCCTAGGCCTACATACTGCACAAATGACAACACAGACATGCAGTAGTTAGATGCTGGAACTGGCCCAGGGCACGTGCGCCCGGCCTCTTTTATTAACAGGGTCACCTGACTGGTGATGCCTGTGATGGGTGGGTGTTAGCGTGTGCTGGAGAGGGTGAAACACTAGAACGTGTCCAGCCGGACACTACATCCCTCCCAAACTTTAATGAAAAGAAACAAACAAAATTCCAACCTGGAAGAAAACAAATAAACAACACATAGCACCAAATGAGTCTCTTCAGGCCATCAGCCAGGCAGTGCTGGAGCTTCGGACCGCATGGTCAGGATGCTTTAGTCCGCCATGGCGATGTACTTCAGACCGGCCTGGTCTCGTGGTGTTGGAGTCCATTTACAAAGTTCAAGTATCGGTACATCTGGAGCAGTGGTGGAGTCTACTCTGGAGATCTTGCCGGCGCTGAGGTTCTGGTGGACGACAAACTTACAGCAGTTGGGGATGATCTTGGTGTATGAGGCCTACCCTTGGAGGCGACATGTTGATGGTCCTTCTAGCTCCTGACAGCCGAGGAACTTCAGACTTGCCTCTTTTGCCTGGACTCCTCTCTCACTGGAGCCTCATGAAGGACCTTCCTGCCGGGCTACCATGGGACCGTGTGGACTGTGTGGGCTTCGTATAAGCCGCACAAAGGCGTCGCTGAGGAACTGCCAACGGGACTCACAGCCAAGTCGCTCATGTACCCGCAGAGGGTGGTGTCTCGGTCTGGACATTCTCGCCGTCAGGCCTCAGGTTCTGTGCCTTCCTCCGGTGGTCTGTGGTTGACCAGTCTTTGACTGTGACCTTCATGCTTCCCGTGCCCGTGGTGGAGCTGCTGACGACGCATCCCTATTCGGATTCCCCTCTCACAGGAACTCTGGTGAGGCCCTTGCCCCTGGATTGCCACGTGACCGCGTGGGCTGTTCGGGCCTTTTCGTAGGCCGCGCTGAGGGGTCGCTGCGGAACTCCCAACAGGGCCACAGCCAAGTCTTGTGTAACCCCAAGGGTGGATATTCCAATGGTCGGGTATACTCTTCTTCGGCAGGCTTCAGGGTGACAGGGGCACACAGAAGGTTCCTGGGTGGCTCGCCTCATTGAACTCCGGTTCTCTAGAGTGTGGGGATCCACTCTGGTGGTGCGATGCTCCTTGGTGATGATGCACTTGGATGATGAACATAGTTATTTTCTATCTGTTGGGCAAACAGGCGGCGATCTCTGGCTTTAGGTGACCTCCGGAAGTGAGGAGGACTGGAGGGACTTCGCAGCCCATGTCTTCGTCTTGCTGAGGCTGTACTTCACCCGTGGCATCTGCGGTGAGAAGCAGGGATGCCATCCAACTTCGACTGCCGGTGCTTGGGACTGGACTGTCGCGCTGGGAAGCGTTGGAGAGAGACGCGGTTCGCGCTGGCTGCGGCTTACAGTTGGTTCTCCTATTGGGCTGTGTCGGAGGGATGGGTGGAAACAGAAGCGCGGAGGCCGTATAGGGTTGATAGTGAGGGTTTATTGACAAATTAATAGGCGTAAATAATGCCACAAGGCAAGAAGAAAGGAAATGGGAGTCTTGGCGTATCCCTTGGTGTACAGCCGTAAGGAGGGAGGTCTTCAGTTAACGGTGCTTCTCTTCTCTCGTTTTCTTTTCCGTGGAGGTGGTCCAGAAGAGGGCTCCCCAGGAGGTTCTCAGTAAAGGATGACCCCAAAAGAGGAAAGAGAGACAATAAGTATCCCTATGTTGTGTTATTCTAGTCTACCACCACACCCAGGTGCACTTGTGTTGCTTGTTGGGAGAACAATAGAAGGCTCTGCTAGAAGCACGATCCCTTCCCTCAGGGTCCTTCTATGTTTTTCCCTTTTCCGTCGCGAGAGGGAAGAAAGGAAAGGCAGGGATATGTGCACGTTAAACTGATATAGGGGTCCAAAAACAAACTGGTGAGGAAAAAAAAGGGGAGGGGGAAGGAACAAATGGGATCCAGTGCGTGGCCAGTGCATTTGCAGAAGCAGACACTATGCGGGTACAGAACAAACACTATGCAGGAGAAAGCCTTCGTGTTCGGGATTTATCGGAAGCGCAAAAGATAACAAAAAAAAATATGAAGGGTCGGTTCGAGAGGGTGCGGTTTAACGCGGAACACGTTCTCTCCACCCTCCACCCGCCACCCTCCCCACAAACCCCCGGTGCCCCGACACGTACCGCCTCAAGCCGCAACTCTCCTGAGTTGCGGCGGCTCCTGCGTCTCCTCCGGGGTCCACCACTCTTCCCACCACTCATCTGGGTCTTCTCCGTTGTCACTGCTGTGCTTCGCCATTCCCCTGTAGTCGTTCGCTGCTCGATTTGCTCTGTCCTCGGCGTTTTCCTCGGCTTCTTCTTCTCCGGTTATCTTCGCGTCCACTTCCGGATCCTCCTCTTCTTCCGGGTTGGTTCCCCCTTCAGGTGAAACGGCCTCCTTTTCTTCCACTGCCGTGACAGGTCATTGGTTGATCCCGGTCAGGTGAGAGCGTGTGGGCGGGCTTGACGCCGAACACGCTAATTCCCCGCCCTGTGGAGAAGAGTGACAGCTTTCCGTTATGGTGGTATCGCTTTTTCTGTCCCCAGTGTTGGGCTGTGAAGGTAAGCCTAAATGTTGCGGTCGCCACTTTTTCTCACATTCCCCTCCCCTAACTTTCTTGTATACAAGAAAGGGACCAGATGGATATCTGGACAGGTAGTCCACGTTTGCTTGTTCCTTACCTTTTCTATGGAGCGTAGTAAAACGAAAGGGTTGCAGGGTGAAAAACCACCGTAATATGCGTTGGTTATGTCCTTTGTGTCGAGACAGCCATTACTATGGGGCATGGTCTGTATAAAGAACAAACTCTTTACCCTCTAAGTAATAACGAAGAGACTCGATAGCCCATTTAATCGCTAGGGCTTCCTTTTCTATAACTGCATAGTGGGTTTCCCTAGGAAAGAGCTTTCTGCTGATATAGATAACTAGTCGTTCCTGATTCTCATCATCTGTTTGAGATAGAACCGCCCCAAGTCCTTTGTCTGAGGCATCAGTCTGCAAAAGAAATGGTTTGCTATAGTCAGGGCTGATGAGGACAGGCCCGGAGGTAATGCTGTGTTTGAGATATTGAAAGGCTTGTTTTTCCTCTGGAGAAGGGTCTTGTAAGCGTTTAGGGGTAGGGACGTCTTTCTTCAGGTCGGTCGGTCAGTGGAGCAGCTATTTGTGAGAAATGAGGGATAAAGCGTCTGTAATATCCAACAAGTCCTAAGAAAGCCCTAAGGTCTTTTCTTGTTCGAGGAAAGGGAATCTGAGTGATGGCAGAAATCTTTTCTTCTTGTGGTCTGATATACCCCTCCCCTAGCAGGTAACCCAGATATCTTACGGACCGTGCGGCTAGACGGCTTTTGGTGGGATTGATAGTCAACCCGCTATCACTCAGGGCTTTTATCACCTGTGTGAGATGTTCCAGGTGTTCTTTCCATGAGGTACTATAGATGATTATGTCATCTATGTAGGCTGCCTAAAAGGCCGTATAAGGCTGCAAGATTATGTTCATGAGCCTTTGGAATGTGGCAGGTGCCCCATGCAAACCAAACGGCAGTACCCTAAAATGGTATAGCTGTCAAGAATTCCTGTCATACAAGGGAAACACGCCCTTATGTAAACAGGAGAGCTGTTACATAACTCAAGGGAAACACGCCCTTATGTAAACAGGAGAGCTGTTACATAACTCAAGGGAAACACGCCCTTATGTAAACAGGAGAGCTGTTACATAACTCAAGGGAAACACGCCCTTATGTAAACAGGAGAGCTGTTACATAACTCAAGGAAAACACGCCCTATAAAGGGAGGAACCGGGAGGTACAAGGCTGTCGGATATTGTGTTTACACCGACGTACCTGCTTCGTGAAGAGCAGTGTTCCGGAGTGGTGCTCCAGTAAGGCAAGAACGGAGGTAGGTCGAGTCGTTACTCCCTGGGCCGTGTCTTGCCCCATCGTCACCTGTGAAGGACCCGGAAGCTCTACCGGTCAACCATTGAGCTTCGCTTTTTGACTCGGCTGAGTCCAAGCGCAGTGGCGCTTTTGCTGGTTGGAGTCGTAACTCCCAGCCCAACCAGAGACACAGGGACTGCTGCCTTCATTAAAAGAACTAACCCTTCACAAGTGGTTGCGTCCTCATTGTCGTGTCTGTTAAACGATCCTGAGACGTTCAGGGCGTTACAAAATATCCGACCTTAATAACACTAACTGTCTCCCGGTCGATAACAGACATGGCAACACTTGATGATGTGCTGGCTGCTTTAGCGGCCATGCAAGTTGAAGTGGCTGCCTCTAGGCAAGAAACAGCCGATGTAAAAGCCAGACTGGATGCTATCCAATTGGACCCGCTCACGCCCAGCACCTCCCTCACGAACCAGACCCCTGCGGTAGTAGTGGAAATGCCGGTAGCCATCCCCTTGGCAACACCAGAGAGGTACAGTGGGGATCCTAACACAGTGCAGGTATTCCTCACACAAGTGGCGCTACATTTATCGTGCAAACCAAAGGCGTTCCCCACGAGTCAGGCTCGTGTGGCTTTCCTTATATCCTATTTGGCTGGAAACGCGGCACAATGGGCCGTACCTCTGGTGAGCAGGGACGACCCCCTCTTATGTGATTGGGGTGCTTTTCGCGAGGAATTCCTGAAGGTATTCGACAGAAGGGCTGACTCGTACACGGCGGACCGTGAAATGCTTGAGTTGAGACAGGGATCCAACGACCTGGTGCAGTATCTCAACGCGTTCCGAAGGCTGGTTGCGGAAACCAAGTGGCCTGTTGCCAAACAGACGGCGCTCTTCCATCAAGGGCTGTGCGATGAGCTCAAGGACGCCGTGGCTCATATTGACCCTCAACCCAAGACATGTGAGGGCCTTATCAACCTGGTATTACGGCTGGAACATAGGCTAAGTGAAAGAAAGGGGGATCATGGGAGAAAAGGAAAATCCCTTCCATCCTATGTGACGGTGGGAAGTCCTGAAACTTCCACCGCATCCAAGGGAGAACCCATGGACATCAGCGCAATACGAGCGAGCCTCACAGCCACGGAGAAAGAGTCACGCCGTAAACAAGGATTGTGCCTATATTGTGGCAAAAAAGGCCACTACGTACGTGAATGCCCTGCCAAACCGAAGACGTCACGTTATCGGGCCAACCGGTCGGTAACAGCCGTGGTGGACATACCGGCGGAAAACTAGAGGACTCCAAGACCAGAGAAGGGGCATCTCGGAGTCACTCATCCATCCCTTCACTTTCCAACTCGGTCACTAAGGGACAACGACACCTGTTTATCACGGTGCACGTGGGAGTGCATGACCAGTGGATACCCGTTGTGGCCATGGTGGATTCAGGGGCCACTGGCATGTTTATGGACCACAACGAGGCATGCAGGCTAGGGCTAGTGCTTCTTCCCAAAGCAGTACCCGAAGACGTCTATGCGGTAGACGGAAGGCGATTGGTGACGGGGCCCATCGGACAGCACACGGGGGTCCTTCCGATGAGATATGGGAGGAACCATTTGGAACAAATCGATTTTAACATCATCCAAGCGCCCCAATATGGCGTCATATTGGGATTGCCGTGGCTACAGAAACACAACCCCTTTGTGGATTGGCCAACACATCGCATCGAAATGACGTCACCGTATTGCATCCTGCATTGTGGAATAAGAACGGAATCCCTTGACGCAGATGAGAGCGGGAGTCAGACGGTGGCTACAGCGGCAGAAAAAGATGTGGCTCTCCCCCAGGCTTATCACAGTTTTGAGGCTGTATTTGATGAGGTGAAGGCGGAAGTGCTACCACCACATAGACAGTTTGACTGCCAGATCGACCTGGTGCCAGGGGCCAGCGTTCCCAGCGGCAGGCTGTATGCCCTGACGGAGCCTGAAAACGTGCATCTCCGGGGGTACCTGGATAAACTCCTCAAGCTAGGATTCATCCGCCCGTCCAAGTCTCCGGCCGCCTCGCCACTCTTCTTCATCCCGAAGGCTAATGGGGAGCTGAGAGCCTGTGTGGACTTTAGGGCATTGAATGCAATAACCATAAAAAATCGGTACCCCTTGCCTCTCATCAGTGTACTTCTGGAACAGGTCAAGAAAGCTCGTATCTACACCAAGTTGGATTTGAAAGGGGCATACCATCTGGTGCGCATGAGGGACGGAGACGAGTGGAAGACCGCCTTTAAGACCAGGTTCGGCCTTTTTGAGTACCTCGTCATGCCGTTCGGTCTGTGCAACGCCCCGGCAGCCTTTCAGTACTTTTTGAATGAGGTATTCAGAGAGGAGTTGCATATCTACGTGGTCGTATATATCGACGACATCCTCATCTATTCGTCCAGTGTGGAGGAGCACGTACACCACGTCAAAGCTGTGCTCCAAAAGCTGAGGGAAAACATGCTGTTTTGTAAACTCAGCAAGTGTGACTTCCACGTCACATCCGTGGAATTCCTCGGAGTGATGCTGAGTCCAGAGGGACAGGAGATGGCAGAACGAAAGATCAAGGCGGTGAAAGAATGGCCGGTGCCCCAAAGCGTGAAGGACGTCCAAAGTTTCATTGGCTTCGCCAACTTTTACAGGCGGTTTATAGATGGATTTTCAGGAGTGGTGGCCCCAATCACACAGCTACTGAGGAAGTCCAAGGAGTTTGTCTGGTCCCCTGCAGCGAACAAAGCCTTTGAGGCCCTGAAAAGCGCCTTTGGTAAGGCGCCGGTGTTGGCTCACCCCGATCCGGATCTCCCCTACGTGGTGGAAGCGGACGCGTCGGATGTGGCGCTGGGGGCTATCTTGTCCCAACGCAACCACGACGCAGGGGTGCTTCATCCCGTTGCGTACATGTCCCGCAAACTCAACGACGCCGAACGCAACTACCATATTGCGGAGAAGGAGCTTCTCGCAATCAAGGACGCCTTCACCGAATGGAGGCATTGGTTGATGGGGGCAAGACATGTGGTATCGGTGTACACGGACCATCGGAACCTACAGTTCATGACGGCCACTAGACACCTTTCTCCCAGGCAGCTGCGGTGGATGATCTTCTTTGCGGGGTTCAACTTCCGCATCACATATCGGCCGGGGACGGAAAACCGGAAGGCGGACGCCCTGTCCCGTCAATCTGCAGTTAAGGAACCATTGCCTGCAACCGAGCGTTCCATCATTTCCCCGAGGATGGTATTGGGGGTTATCCAACCGGATACTTTCCTGAGGGGAATAAAGAGAGGGATCAGGTCATTCGCATGGCGGAGGTGGCTCCTCAGTCACAGAGAATGGCAGCTGAAGGACGGGATACCCCTGAAGGGCAGGTGCCTATTGATACCCACGCCTAGGCTAAGGAAACAAGCATTCATCTGGTGCCATGACTCTCCATGCGCAGGTCATTTGGGCTTTGAAAAAACGGTGGCTAGCATGGGACGGCATTTCTGGTGGCCAACCATGAGAGTGGATGTCAGGAGGTGGGGACAGGAGTGTCCTACGTGTGCTACCATGAAGGCCGACCATGGCCGAACCCAAGGGCTCTTACATCCACTTCCGACCCCGGATAGACCATGGGATAGCATATCACTGGACTTCGTGGTGGGCCTACCGGTAGACCAGGGGATGACGGCAATACTGGTGGTGGTGGATTACTTGACGAAAATGGGGCACTTCATCCCCTGCAAGAGAGTCCCTACGGCCGGGGAATTGGCGTCACTACTCCTAAAGAATGTGGTACGACTGCATGGATTACCTGGGGTGATCGTGTCGGACCGGGGGTCGCAGTTTACTGCGCAATTCTGGAAGACTTGGTGCACTGCGCTGCATGTTAAGACCGCCCTGTCCACCAGCTACCACCCTCAAACGGACGGCCAAACCGAGCGCCTGAACCAAACGCTCAAACAGTATCTGCGATGTTTTGTGGACCAGGGCAGGGAAGAATGGGTCGACTTGCTATGGGTTGCAGAGATAGCCTATAACAACGCCACTCACAGCTCCACACAGTCATCTCCGTTCTATAGCAACTATGGCCAACATCCCAGGTTCTTGCCATTTCTACATCCGTTCAGAGAGGACAGGATTCCCGCCACAGCGGACAGGGTGGCACACATAAAAGACACGTTGATGCGCTCAAGGGCTGTCCTAATAGAGGCCAAGAGAAGATACAAGGCTGCGGCAGATAGGAAGAGAAGGCCCGGGCCACTGTACCGCACTGGAGACTACGTCTGGATATCCACAAGAAACATAAGGTTTCGAAAGAACAGTGTGTTCCATCCCAAGTACATGGGCCCCTATCGAATTACCAAGTGTATGGGTCCCGTGAACGTGAAGGTGTGCTTGCCCCAGTCATTGCGGATACACCCTGTCTTTCATGTATCATTGCTCAAACCAGCACCCTCCAAGCCGTCTGGGACACCTAGGCCGGTATGCGTGGAGTCGGAGGTGGAGTATGAAGTGTCGGGCATACGGGCGTCCAAATGGCGCAGGGGGAAGCTGTGGTACCTGGTTGCGTGGAAAGGCTATGGCCCGGAGGAGCATTCATGGGAACCGGCTGAAGGGGTTCATGCTCCGCGCTTGGTCTCCTTGTTCCATCGGCGTTTTCCTGCCAGCGCTGGACCCGTGGGGAGCCGCTGAGAGGGAGGATGTACTGTCAAGAATTCCTGTCATACAAGGGAAACACGCCCTTATGTAAACAGGAGAGCTGTTACATAACTCAAGGGAAACACGCCCTTATGTAAACAGGAGAGCTGTTACATAACTCAAGGGAAACACGCCCTTATGTAAACAGGAGAGCTGTTACATAACTCAAGGGAAACACGCCCTTATGTAAACAGGAGAGCTGTTACATAACTCAAGGAAAACACGCCCTATAAAGGGAGGAACCGGGAGGTACAAGGCTGTCGGATATTGTGTTTACACCGACGTACCTGCTTCGTGAAGAGCAGTGTTCCGGAGTGGTGCTCCAGTAAGGCAAGAACGGAGGTAGGTCGAGTCGTTACTCCCTGGGCCGTGTCTTGCCCCATCGTCACCTGTGAAGGACCCGGAAGCTCTACCGGTCAACCATTGAGCTTCGCTTTTTGACTCGGCTGAGTCCAAGCGCAGTGGCGCTTTTGCTGGTTGGAGTCGTAACTCCCAGCCCGACCAGAGACACAGGGACTGCCACCTGTAACGCACACCAGGAGGTGTTTGCCGCGTTACAGACTCGGAAGTCCACAGGATCGATCGAGCGGCTGCTCTCGGTTCAGTCTTCTTGCTTGTGATTGGGGTATCGGTGACGCATCACCAGGAGGTGACTCCGCGTCCCGGTGCAGTCTGAGGAAGAGGTTGAGCGGCTGCTCCCTTCAGGTAGAGACCCCGGCTGGGTGTTTCCCTGACTCCTCGATTCTCCCCAACACTCTTCGTGCCCCTCACAGCCTACCGATTGGCATTGTCGGCCATTTCATTTCTGCCCTCTGTTGGCATACGCCGGGATCGGCGTATATGCAGAGGACGGTTAGGACCATCCGTGCTGTGGGCTGGTAACGTACTTAGCCTGGAGGATTCCAGTGACTATAACTTTTGTTTGTTCTTTGTATTTTATTTGCCTTCATTAAAAGAACTAACCCTTCACAAGTGGTTGCGTCCTCATTGTCGTGTCTGTTAAACGATCCTGAGACGTTCAGGGCGTTACAATAGCCCTTTTGGGGTGGCAAAGGCTGTTTTTTCTCGATCCTGTTTTCGTAGAGGCACCTGCCAGTATCCTTTACAAAGGTCTAGATTGCTAACAAATTGGGCCTTTCCTAGTTTCTCAATCATTTCATCTACCCGGGGCAGGGGGTATAAGTCAAACTGGGATATCTTGTTCACTTCGTGGAAGTCAATACAAAACCTGATTGACCCGTCTGGTTTGGGAACAAGAACCACTGGGGAGCTCCATTCGCTTTTGGAGGGTTCTATGACGCCTAAGTCTAACATCTTCTGGACCTCTTGATCTATAGCTTCACGTCTAGCTTCGGGTATGCGATAGGGTCGCAGCCTGACCTCTCCTGGCAGGGTGTGGATTTCGTGTTCTATTAGCTTTGTTCTACCCGGGTTTAATGAAAATACTTCTTTTCGGGGTTGTAGGGTGTCTAAGAGCTCTTGCTTTAAGGACTCGGATAACTCAGGATCAATACTTTGTTCTGCTAAAGAAGTGGAGTCCATTAACACAGGTAAAGGGCCCTCCCATTTCTTTAGGCGATTTATATGGTAGATTTGCGTCTTTTTCCTATGGGGATCCAACTCTATTTTGTAGGTTACTGGGGTTACCTTTTCTATCACCTCATATGGGCCCTGCCACTGGCCTCACATTTTCTGCTCTGTGGTCGGCATCATAAGAAGAACCAGGTCTCCTATCTCGAATGTTCGGTCTTTTGCCTTTTTGTCGTATTGTTCCTTTTGGGCTGCCTGGGCTTTTTCTAGGTTGTTACGTACTATTTCTCTTACTTGGTTCAAGTGCGTTTTCAGGCTGGTTACGTATTGTAAAAGGGGTTTGGTTGCGTCCCTTTCTTCCTCCCATTCTTCTCGGGCCATATCTAAAAGGGTTCTAGGCTGTCTTCCGTATAAAAGTTCAAAGGGAGAGTAACCTAAACTTTTTTGCTGACTGCATCGGATGGCAAATAGGGCTAAAGGAAGCATATCCTCCCACTTCCTGGCTTCTAGGTTCAACAATTTCTTTAGGGTTGTTTTTAATGTGGCATTATACCGTTCCACTAACCCATCGGTCTGGGGGTGGTAGGCTGCAGTATGTATCTGTTTAATCTGAAGTTGTTGGCATACCTGTTGCATTAGGTGCGAGGTAAAGAGAGTCCCCTGATCGTAATGACCTCCCAGGGAAAACCCACCCTTGAAAAGACATTGATCATGGCTTTCGCAATTAACGTGGTATTGGGATGTCGCAAGGCTACCGCTTCAGGAAATCTTGTGGCATAGTCCACAATAACTAATACATAGCGATAGCCGCTCCTGGAGGGAGGAAGTGGGCCTATAATGTCCATTCCTACTCTGGAAAAAGGTTAATCAATGACAGGAAGTGGTCGTAATGGGACTCTGGGGGGAATATAGCGGCTGTTTTTCTGACACACTGAGCATTCTTTACAGTATTTTCGGATTTGCTGAAAGATACCTGGCCAGTAGAACCTATCCAGGATGGCCTTCTCTGTTTTTTCTGTACCGAAATGTCCCCCCAGGAGGTGACTATGTGCTAAAAACAAAACCTTTTCCCGGAAGGGCTGGGGTATCAGTAGTTGTGTTGGTAAGGTTTTACCCCCTTTTCGGTACAGCAAACCCTTCTGTAGGAAGAACTGGGGTCCTACGTGATTGGGGTCTTCCTGCTCGGTGGTTCGCCTCCAGGCTTCTTGAAGAGCAGGGTCTTCTCGCTGGGCTGAATGGAAATTCTGATCATAGTCCCAAAGCCCATGACCTGAGTTAGTTAATACTGCGGCGGTCCACTCCTTCTTTTCCTTTCGTCTCTGTCTCCTGCTTTTTCGGTCCTTCCCTGCATTCAGGTCAGGCTCTAGGTCCTGAGAAAAGGGTGCTGTCTCCCTCCACAGTGCACCTTCCTTCCATACACCTTGGAGGAGCTCGTTCCTATGAGGGTAATCGTTTCCCAATACCAGAGACTCAGGCAATCTCGGAATCAGTCCTACCTTCAGAGGGACAGGTGTGGTATTGGGTTGGTGCTGTATAGAGACGTCTGTCACAGGATAGGCCTTACTGTCTCCGTGGACACATTGTATGTGGACAACCCCTGTGGTTGTGAGTTCTCCCCCTGGGACCTCTTGTGGCCTCATGACACTTTGTAGGCAACCGGTGTCTACTAAAGCATTCCGGGGTTCTCCATTAACAAGTACTTTCCTATGGAATGATGGTCTACCTCCGGTGGGATGCCAGTACAAGGCTCATGAAAACCCCACCTCCATGGGTTCCTCTTTCTGGGGACAAGAGCGGGCGATGTGTCCATAAGTGCCACAGTGAAAGCACTGTGGACCTAAAGGTGTCGGCTGCTTTGGGGGGGGGAAGAATTGGGCTCGGGACCAGTGTGATCGGTTCCTGTTTTCTGGGATGAGAAAGGACCTTGGCTGGTTTTGGGTTTGCTACACTAGGTTGTCTCTATGAGGAGTCATGTCCCGTTTGTGATTCCTGCTCCCGATTAAAAGCAGTGGCTATTTCCACAGCCCTGTCCAGAGTGAGGCCCGCGTGTTGTCTAACCCATCTTTGTATGGGTGGGTGCAGAGAAGTTAGGAACTGTTCCAGGCATATTTTTTCTATTATTTCCTCCTTGGTAGAAGTTTTGGGTTTTAACCATCTTTCCACTAGGTCCCTGACCCTAAAATATAGGGCTCTTGGAGTTTCTTGTGGTCCTTCCTTAACCTGTCGTAGCCTAATCCTATAGGTCTCTTCATCTATGCCCATACGTTCCAGGATGCTGCGTTTTATGTCGGGGTACAGGGTGGTGCCTTGAGGGTTGGCGGCTTGATAGGCGGCTTGTAACTCACCCGTCAGAAGTGGGCCTAAGTAATTACCCCATTTATCTTCTGGCCACATAGCAGCTCTTGCCATTTGTTCATAGTTAGAGAAAAAGTAATTAGGATCTTCTCTCGGAACAAATTTTTGTAGCTCGACCGAGGGTAAAGAGGTGTGTCCCCTAGGTTGTCCCAGCGTCTCTGCCAGTTTTTCTATGGCGGTCTCCTGGGACTGAGATTGTTTAGTAAGGGCCCTGTGTAGGGTTTTTCTGTCGGCCTCTGCTACCTCCAGGAATCTACCCATAATTTTTTCCAGACGCTCTTGTCCTTCCCCCATCTTTGATACGACGGCCTCCATTTCCACCAATCCCACTTCTGACACCACTTGTCGGAGGGATGCGTGGAAACAGAAGCGCGGAGACCGTATAGGGTTGATAGTAAGGGTTTATTGACAAATTAATATGCGTAAATAATGCCACAAGGCAAGAAGAAAGGAAATAGAGTCTTGGCGTATCCCTCGGAGTACAGCCGTAAGGCGGGAGGTCTTCAGTTAACGGTGCTTCTCTTCTCTCGTTTTCTTTTCCGTGGAGGTGGTCCAGAAGAGGGCTCCCCAGGAGGTTCTCAGGAAAAGATGACCCCAAAAGAGGAAAGAGAGACAACAAGTATCCCTATGTTGTGTTTTTCTAGTCTACCACCACACCCAGGTGCACTTGTGTTGCTTGTTGGGAGAACAATAGAAGGCTATGCTAGAAGCACGATCCCTTCCCTCAGGGTCCTTCTATGTTTTTCCCTTTTCTGTCGCGAGAGGGAAGAAAGGAAAGGGAGGGATATGTGCACGTTAAACTGTTATAGGGGTCCAAAAACATACTGGTGAGGAAAAAAGGGGGGGGGGGGAACAAATGACATCCAGTGCGTGGCCAAAGCATGTGCAGAAGTAGACACTATGCGGGTACAGAACAAACACTATGCGGGAGAAAGCATTTGTGTTCGGGATTTATCGGAAGCGCAAAAGATAACAAAATAAAATATGAAGGGTCGGTTCGGGAGGGTGCGGTTTAACGCGGAACACGTTCTCTCCACCCGCCACCCTCCCCACAAACCCCAGGTGCCCCGACACGTACCGCCTCAAGCCGCAACTCTCCTGAGTTGCGGCGGCTCCTGCGTCTCCTCCGGGGTCCACCACTCATCTGGGGCTTCTCCGTTGTCACCGCTGTGCTTCGCCATTCTCCTGTAGTCGTTCGCTGCTGGATTTGCTCTGTCCTCGGCGTTTTCCTCGGCTTCTTCTTCTCCGGTTATCTTCGCGTCCACTTCCGGATCCACCTCTTCTTCCGGGTTGGTTCCCCCTTCAGGTAAAACGGCCTCCTTTTCTTCCACTGCCGTGACAGGCCATTGGTTGATCCCGGTCAGGTGAGAGCGTGTGGGCGGGCTTGACGCCGAACACGCTAATTCCCCGCCCTGTGGAGAAGAGTGACAGCTTTCCGTTATGGTGGTATCGCTTTTTCTGTCCCCGTTGTTGCCCCCGGTGTTGGGCTGTGAAGGTAAGCCTAAATGTTGCGGTCGCCACTTTTTCTCACAGGCTGTCTCCAAGGATGTCGGTCTGGCTTCGGGACTGGACGGTCACTCTGGGAAGCGTTGGAGAGAGACGCGGTTCGCGCTAGCTGCGGCTTACATTTGGTTCTCCCATTTGGCTGTCTCCAGGGATGTCGGTCTGGCTTGATGGCTGTCTGGTGTCTCTGGGTGCGCTCATCTTGTGGTGGTACGAGTCCTCTGTCCTGTCGCTCTGCTCCTTTTTCTCCTGCACGCCTGTGGTGGTTGTCTGCCCTGTGGCATTGTGCCACTGTTCCTTCTTCCTTCGTGGTGTGGTGTCCTGCCACTCTCTTTTCCTCCTTCCGACCAGGTACTCGCCTGGATGTGACGTCCTGCCACATGTCTCATGTTTGCGCCACATGGACATCTCTCTGGTCACGTCCAGTTCTTGGGACAGTCTTCACTTTTTTTTGCGGACCTTTCACAGGTCTGTCCTGTCAGTAGGACTTGCTTCTTCCTCTTCGGGGCCTTTTACGGGCACCCTCCTCTCCTCCAGGATTTCGCGGTGCTCCTCTTCTCTTCACGAGGGCGTCGTGCTTGCGTCTCAAGGCAGCGCTGTCGTGGTGCCTGATCCTGCCTCCGTTGAGGCATGCTTGGCATGGTTGGTCACTTCGTGTGACGCACTCCTTGCTTGTGGAGCAACGTGGCATCCGGCCACGTGTTGCCTGTCATCATAGCACATGTTGCGGCGGCGGCTTGCCACGTTGAGTGTGTGACTCTCCTCTTGCCTTCCTTGGATCAATGGCGACTCAGTCCTGAGGCACTGTGCTGGCTTCGGCCCACTGCGGGGCTTCGCTGATGCGGTGGAGATGTGGAAGCTCTCCTTGCTGCGCTCAGCAGTGCTTTTCTGTGGAAATGTCTGCATTCCCTGGGCACCTGCCCATGCTGTCAAATTTGTCGGTGCAGCCTTCTGCGTACCTCTGCTCTTGTGCACTCCGTCTCCTTCTTGGGCGTTCTCTTCTGGCACTTGGTGTGCCTGTGTTGTAGCTTGCAGTTGATTCCGTTCACCACTGAAGGTGGGTGGCGTAATTTTCTCGCTTGCGGTGGAGTCAGACAGCCACTGGGAGTTACCCGTGCAGGGCATGTTGTCCATACACCTTCCATGAGGCTTGCTTGGCTGCCTTTTGTCACATTGCCTTGGTTTTCGCTTGACTCTTCGCATCTCTCTAGGCTGGACAGCTTTAGGCTTTCTGGTGCTCCTTCTGGGGGTTAACAATCTCTCCCCTAAATGACAGGCAGTTAATAGGGGCGTGTGGCACTCACTTCGAACAGTATTTTGTGGTGGCTGCTTAGAGTGCAGTCTCTAGAGTACTGTGGAGTCTTTCGTGCTGGAATATACAGTCTGCTGCTATTTCCTCCTCACAGGACGTGCACACTGTCCTTTGTCAATTCAGTAGGCCCCTCTCACCTCTTTTTCCTTGCAGCATACACTTCTCACTCTGGAGCTGCGACAGCCCTGCTAATGCCACTGCGAGCTTTTCGGGATGCTTTGCTGGAGCCTGATGTGGCAGCCCGGCCAAGACTGATGGGCCTGGTCTACAGGCCAATCTCGCTTTTGGACTCCCTGCCAGCAGGTGGTTGTACCTTTGCTCACCAGTGGGGGGGGCAGCAGCAGCAAGTCTCTTTTACATATGCTATCCCTGTAGAAGGGGCTGCTCTGGCAGGTCACTACTGCTGGGTGTGTTGTGGCACTGCGCGTGGTTGCAGAGAGGCCACTGCAGCTTTCCTCGTGCAGTGGGGCAATTAGGCACTCTTATCTTGTGCTGCTAGGCCGCAGTGCTATGGGTGCTGGTGTGGGGCTTACCCTTGTGTTGATGCAGGCTCCATATTCTCGCACATTTGGAAAGTTCTTGTGTTCTTCGTTACTGGCGCCGATGGCTATAGGTAGTTTGCAGCAGGCTTCTTGTGAAGGCGGTTTGTTTTCTGGATGGGGCTGTGTTCAGGTAAGTGGAGGGCTCCTTACTGGCGTTTGGTGCTCTTTGGCAGTTCCCTCCTACGGCCGGGGTGCCGATTTTCACCACTGGGTGAGCAGCTCCTTTTCACCCTACCACTATTTTCTGCTGAGAAAGGTCGTTTCAGAGCAGTTTCTCCATGCAGGCACAGAGCTTGTGTCATTCATTCATTGTGATCCACTGTGTGGGGCCGACTTGTGTGCCATGTAACTTCCTTTTGTTTTTGATCACGCTCCAGGTGCAGTGTGGTGAAACGGCCACTGGGTGGCTCTGCGGGCGATAACAGAGAGGCCAGACAGCTCTTCCTGATTGCTGGGGTCCTCGCTCGTCTCTCTCGGGCGCTGCAGGCATTGCGGGAGGCTGTGACAGCTTACATCACGTTGCTGGCCTCAGGGTGTACTGGAAATGCCAGTGTTCCTCACTGTGGGTGCCTCTAGCCAGCTCAATCCTCTCCGTGACAGATGGCAGCAGGCAGGGCAGTGAGGATGAATGGTGGGTGCAGCCAGTCAGCTTTCCTGGGCATCACGGGCCTCACTTTTCAGGGCGGTAAGTGCTTGGGCGGGGGAAAGTATTCCGCGATGGTGTGGTTCATTCGTTGTAGTTAAGTTAAGCTCTTGGACGTTTCCTATTCTGAGCCGTTTTTATAGCCTCTCTGCGAGGCGCAGCTTCAGGTGGGGGGATGCACAGCCAGGTGTCTCTTCTGGCTGGCTTAACATTGCTTCACCGTCTGGCCACCCCCTAACTACCACTCCTGGGTGCGGTACGAGAATGCTCGGTCGTGCGGTAGCCCTCGCGTGGCCGCAGCAGCCTTACCTAACGCTGCGGGCTTTACAACCTTGTGCTTGAATCCACATGTGGCTGGCCGCATGTCTCCTACGGACATGGCAGCTTCAGTTGCAGACTTCCAGTGCAGGAAGTGTGGCTCTGGGCCAAGTTCGCTTTCAATGGCCGAACCAGCTTACCTCTTCCTTGCCTCGCAGGCGGGTGGGACGGCACACAGTCGCCAACGCCAGTAGAGGCTAGGTCGCAGGGTAACGTATTGAGCACAGTAACCTGATGGGTTCGCTGGGTGGCCATAGACTTACTCTGCCCATGCTGGGTTGCCTTCGTGTCGTCAGCAGATGCGGCAATGCATTACGATCTGCTCACACTCCGCCCCCCCGACCAACTATGAAACGGCCAATGGCATGCACGCGGGAATCGACCCTCTCGTCGCCATTGAAGTGTCTTGGGCCCTAGGCCCACATACTGCACAAATGACAACACAGACACGAAGTAGTTAGGTGCTGGAACTGGCCCAGGGCACGTGCGCCCAGCCTCTTTTATTAACAGGGTCACCTGACTGGTGACGCCTGTGATGGGTGGGTGTTAGCGTGTGCTGGAGAGGGTGAAACACTAGAACGTGTCCAGCCGGACACTACAGGAGGGAGGAGAGACTGATGGTGGAAGCAAGAAGGGACTGAGGGATGGGTGAGAGACTGAGGGAGGCAGCAAGGAGGAACTGCATGCAGTAAAGAAAGAACAACTGACAGAGGCAGGATAGAGGGACTGCTGGGATGGAGGAGATACTGAAGGAGGTAGACATGGAAGCAGGAATAAGGGACTGTGTGGTAAAGGAAGACGCAGGGTCCAGCTGTATCAGTAGGATACTTCTTTATTGTAGCTTGGTTCTAGGGTAGATGAGTAGGAGAAGATCGAAGGTACAGATGCAGCCCCACCAGGAGCAGGCTCCTAGCAGCTCAGCCTGAGTTGACCAACTGACGCTGTAAGCACAGAGAGACACCCAGGCATTCCATGATGTCATGGTACATTCTACAGAGCTATTCAGTGGAGAATAGTAGAGAAGTAATTTACCACACATCCTCCTTCCTTAGGGAACGACAGCAGAAATAAAGAGAAAGATAAGTCAGATGCCTCAAATATAACATTAGCATGAAAGTACAACAATGAGATGCACATATCAATAGTGTATTACATGAGGTATCAGAAATACCACTAGCATGAGCAGATATGCAATAAGATGCAGAAATAACTGAATACCTTAAAATTGCAAATAACATTACTACTACACGCCCCATCCCCCATACTTTGGGAAGCATGGCTTAGATGAATAAAAACCAATGCAACCAAGAAGGGTGGTCACCCCCACAACCTCCCCATACACGGGTACACCACAGGGTAGGCACCCTGGTAAACAAAGGTGGGTGTAGACACTGACCCTTGGGAGAAAAACAACATCCCTAATAAAAGGTACAACAGGGGTAAGATAACCTCCATATAACCAGAAGAGTGCAACCTCCACAAAAAAAAAAAAAATACACCAGAGAGAAAAATGCTCTGGAAAGAAACGAAAGTTCCCCTGATTAGGATAGAAGGCATGCTGACGCTGAAAACTAGGATAAAGGTCCGTTAAGGTAATGGAAGAGGTCTAAATATTAGAGCGAAGCTTCTCACTCAAAGTCCTATGAACATGAAACCCTTGGCCACGAGTTCCAAGCAGGTGGACTATGACCGGAGCATAGTGTCAACATGAAAAGATGCCCCATGGGCAGTAACCCTAGGAACTGACCAAACAACCTCCACCAAAAATAGGGAACAACGCAGCGTACTAACCCTGGAAAATAACACAACCTCCCCTAAATAGGGTACACCACAGAGTACTCACCCTGGAAAACAAAAACTACACCTTCCCCTAAATAGGGTACACCACAGGGTACTAACCCTGGAAAACTGAAAACTAAATTAGAGGCATTGACTACCCCCACAACCTCCCCAAAGAAATACCCTGGAAAAGAACACAACCTCCCCTAATAAGGGTACACCACAGGGAGAAGTGCCCTGGAAAAATTGCACAACCTCCTAAAAAAATAGAGAACACTATGGAAAATTGAAAACAAAAATTAGAGGCATTGAAAAAATAGAGAACACTATGGAAAATTGAAAACAAAAATTAGAGGCATTGAAACAGGTACACTCTACGTACGAAGGCTAAATCGGGACACACACCGTCCAAAGGTACACTGCACCTGTGAGCTGTACGTAACGCTCACTGTCTCACAACACACTAGAAAAAAAACTGAATTGGAGCACAGACACCTGAGTACCCACAAACAACACAACCTCCCCTAAGTAGGGTAAACCTAGAAGTTTACACTGCAGGGTGCTCACCCTGGGAACTGATATGGGGCATTGACTACCCACAATCAACACAACCTCCCCTAAGTAGGGTAAACCTAGAAGGGTACACCGCAGGGTACTCACCCTGGAAAATTTCACAACCTCCCCTAAGTAGGGTACACCACAGGGTATTTGCCCTGGAAAACCACACAACCTCCCCTAAATAGGGTACACAGAGGGTAAGCACTGACCGCCTAGAAACAGCTAAGCATTAACTGCCCACTGAAGAGGCTATGTTATAAACTGAGTGCCCCCACAAAACAAAGGTACACACCAATACAGAACATGCATTATCAGTATAGGCATTAAAAACAAGGAGAGATTGTTCAGCTCCAGTGAGCGGTCTGTCACCCGAGGTCTCTACACACAACTCCATTCAGTTGCCAGAATCCAATGCAGAGCCAAGATTTCCATTTCCTCTTAAACCAATGTACCTCGTCCCCCACTTGCCGTACAGGCCGTTCACCACTGGAAGAAACTGTGGGACTCACAATGCAGGCCAAACTAGACCAGAAGACAGACACAAACTCCTTTGCTGAAATATCGTTGCTGTAATTGCCAGGGAAAAACCAGCGCAATGAACATCACTGGCGTACTGAGGGCTTGCATAAACATATAGTGTGAGCCAGAACCAAACACAAAATGGCGTCACGCTTCTAGACGCCGTGCCGGGTGGCTCAGGGGGTGTTACTGCATGCTTTACAGGTACTACAGTCCTGGGTACTCTTTGAGATTTCCAAGTGCAGTACCGCATGTGATGTTAGGAGTTTTTATTCTATCTTGAAGTTTCCTTTCTTTAAAGGGTGGACACTTAGTCCTGGTTGCAATACTGTTGCAACGAAATCATTCGGCCAGTTCCTCTGGCAAAGTTCCTCAAGGCCGTTTGAAGTTGTCACTGTCTCCGTTAAAGCACTACCTTAAATACACATATAAAAGGTGCTCGCTGTGAAGAGAGTCACATGAAGGTTTTTATTTTTTTTTAAATACACCGCAGCTCTTAGCTAATGAAGCTGTTGAAATGTACACTCAAACTTTGATGAAGACGCTGTTTAAATAAGTTGCCAGACGCTGCTGGAAACGAATTCCACCACCAGGTAGATCGGTAATTCACTGAGGATGCAGACAAAACTTGCTGTCAGACCACGACAGACTTCTAGGTGACAGCAGGCTCCTCAGTAATGCGAAGACAAACGCCCAAGCTGCAGGCTGTCCGGATGGTACAGGACACTGATGGGGCTGACCAGGGCGTGTCTTGTGAGTTTCAAAAGACGTTTTGAAAGTCTTTGATGTCCTTGGTTCCTTGTCCTTCTGTTCCTTAACTGTCCTTACTCCATGCGTAGGTTCTAGATCGTCACCAAATTGTGGTAAAGGAAGACGCAGGGTCCAGCTGTATAAGTAGGATACTTCTTTATTGTAGCTTGGTTCTAGGGTAGATGAGTAGGAGAAGATAGAAGGTACAGATGCATCCCCACCAGGAGCAGGCTCCTAGCAGCTCAGCCTGAGTTGACCAACTGACACTGTAATCACAGAGAGACACCCAGGCATTCCATGATGTCATGGTACATTCTACAGAGCTATTCAGTGGAGAATAGTAGAGAAGTAATTTACTACAGACTGCAGCGGGTGAAAGACTGAGGGAGGCAGACACGGAGACGGGAAGGAGGAGCTGTAGGGAGGGTGGAGAGACTGAGGGAGGCAGACATGGAGGGAGGGAGAAAAGACTGATGTAGGAAGCTGGCTCTGTATACACTATACCAAAGTGAGGTATAGTGTGCACAGAGTCCAGTGGAACCCCAAAGGTAGGCAGAGGTAAAGTTAGGGTGGCTTGTTTGAGATCATTGGGTGGGATGAAAGGTTTTATTTTGTTCAGTAGTTTTAGGTTAAGGAAGGCGCTCTTAGCTGAATTCTTGATGTGTGAGGTCATGTCCAGTTTCAGGTCTGGCGTGATACCTAGTGATTTGACAGAGTCGGCCAAGGTGAGGTTCCTGTTGGACACATCGATAGCTTTTAACCATTCAGCAATTTGGGGGTTCTCCTTTTTGTTCGAGATGAGAATTTCGGTTTTATCAGGATTTAGTTTAAGGTGATTGCTAGACAGCCAGTGTTGGACGTCTCTCAGTATGTCATTGAGTCTTTGGATGTCCTTGATGGAGGAGGTTTCCAGATAGATCTGCGTATCGTCTGCTTAAAGATGGAAGCGGGTGTTGGCTTTTTTGAGTAGTTTGGTGAGGGGTTCCATGTAAATGTTGAAAAGTTGCGGGGAGAGCACTGAACCTTGTGGGACTCCCTTGCTGACTGGATGCAAAGTTTTTGATTCTTTGGGTGCGGTTGTGTAGGAAGGATGAGAACCATTCGAGGACCACCTCGCCAAGTCCGGCTCTTTCTTGGAGAGCCTTAATGAGAAGTTGTGGTCTACCGTGTCGAAAGCTGCCGATAGGTCTAGGAGAATGAGGAGGCAGCAATGGTTTGAGTCGAGTGATTTGTGGATATCGTCGATGATGTTGAGGATCGCAGTTTCAGTGCTGCATCCTTTTCTAAAGCCAGACTGATGGGAGTCAAGGAGGTCGATGTTGTCCAGGTGTTGGGTTAGTTGTTGGAGTATGCATCTTTCTAGGATTTTGGATAGAAGAGGAAGGTTGGAGACGGGTCTAAAGTTGTTCAAATCCTTTATGTCCAGGCCGGGTTTTTTCAACAGTGGCGTGACTTGCCCCACTTTAAGGCAATCTGGAACGACTCAATTTTTCAAGGAGCTGTTTATGATCGTGCACCAGTGCGGTGCTAGGGAGAGTTTCAGTTTTAAGTAAAAACACCACCCAAATGAAAAGCAGCTGAACAGAGCAATTCTTTTCAGAATACAGTGCATATACTTTGAATGGGACTTTCAGTAAGATTACAGGTAAGTTACTTTTGGAGTACTTTTCTTACTCAGTAGTATACCAGGATACTAATCTGGGACATTTCCTGTAAACAGGTAAGTAAAATAGTTTGTGTTAAACAGTACAATTTTAAAGAATTTCTTTAGGTTTTTAACTCCACACGTAGAAACTTTTCACGCAAAAACAGTCAATGTTATCCTATGGAGGAAAATAGTGTTATCGGTTTTGAGGTAAGTATTTGGTAGTGGGAGTTGAGGTTCTGGGGGTAGACTCAGGGGTCCCCCATGGTCATTGATGCTCTCTAGTTACATCCTCAGCGGCACTAGGGCGTCTGGGTGCAGAGTGCTGAGGCCCAATGTTATCCAATAGGGGGCCTCCGGTTGGTGGCAGCTGACGAGCAGGCCACATGGTTGTGGGAGCAAAGCTCCTTGACTTTAGCTCAGGGCAAATGGGGAAACAAAGTAGCACCAAAGGTGCACCCTCAGTGGCACTAGGGCGGTCAGGTGTAGGGTGCTGTTTCGACGTCGGGCGCCATGTTGGTTTCAATGGGGAACCTCCGGTTTGCAAAGGCACTGTAGGCTTGGGGATGAAGGTCTTCTGAGTGCAACCACCACTTTGAGAGATAAGTTGGGGAGTTAGGGGTTGGTTAGGCACCGTCGGTTTGGGCACCCAAGGCCGTGGGGCGTCGGGTGCAGGGGTGCCTTTTTGGGTCTGATCTTCTTACCAGCTCCTGGTCGCTGTTGGGGGGACCTTCTGGATTTAGGCTGCAGGCGTCGGCTTGAGGTAGGTCAGGGGTCGCCGGATCTCGAGTCCGGGTTATCGGGGTGACCTCCTTGTGGTGTTTGCCTGCTCGGGACGTGGACGGGGGTGCAGAGTGGGGCGGATTCGCGGTGTCCGGCCGTAGCCAGAGGTTGCAGATGAACAAATCCGGTGTTCACGGGAGACAAAGTCTTTGGGCTTGAAGGCAAGCAGGTCCTTTGGGGCTTTCGAGGTTGCTCGCTGCAGGACACACCAAGTTTTCACAGGAGCAGGTTCGAGGGGGAGACAGGCCGATAGGGCTGGGGCTAAGTCAGTGGGCGTCTTTTTCTTGTTAGCTGCTGCACGGCTGTTCGGTCCTTCTTCTTGTGGTTTCTTCTTGTCTGAGGAAGGAAGGTTCAGGGGTGCCCCTAAATGCTAGATTTAGGGGTGTTACAAGTAGGTAAAAGGCAGGGACCAATGGGTCCCTTCCCTGGGGTGGGCACACCCCCTATTATGCCACCCTCCAGTGGGAGGGGCATGAGCCTATCCCTGGTTGGCTGAGTCCCTCCATCTGCAAGATGGCGGGGACTGAGAGTTGTGCTTCGCCTCCTCCACCTGAGGGGTGGAGTTGGCAGAGGTGGGCACACCCTTCTTCCTCATTTGTTTTTCCCGCCGGTTTGCCTGCTCATAGTGGGGGTCAGAACCAGTGGGGACCAGTTGCTGAAAGCAGCTAGTGGCCTGGGGAAGCTCACAAAGGCGGCAAGCCTTTGAAGCTTACCCTTCATAAACCCTGTCCATCCTGGGGGAGAAGGCCTGGCACCTCGACCCAGGATGTGCATTGTTTCAGGCCCCAGAGAGCAGCAGGCTCTTGACTCAGGGGTCCAGAAACAAGTCTGGTGGTGGCAGATTAAAGCAGACACTCAGCCTGGACACTAGTGGTGGGTTAGTTTTCAGAAAGCATCTCTAAGATGCCCTCTGTGTACATTTTTCATTAAATCCCACACTGGCAGCAGTGTGGGTTTAATGTGCTGAGAAGTTTGATACCAAACTTCTCAGTTTTCAGTGTAGCCATTATGGGGCTGTGGAGTTCGTAATTACAAACTCGCAGCACTATATACTCTTAATGGCAGCAAATGCATTTACAATGTCTAAGAATGGACTTCGACACTGTAGGGGTTCAGGGTTCATGCACCTGTACCCTCACCACTGGTAAAGAGCACCCAGCTAGAGGGGTGACTGATCTATGCCAGGGCAGTGTGTTCTAGGCATGTGTGCCATGTCTACGCTTCACTTTGTTCTGCACCAAAACACGCAGCCTCAAAGGCAGTGTGTGTGTGTGTGTGTGTGTAAGGGTACAAAACCTCTAAGGGTGGCACAATACGTGCTGCAGCCCTTAGAGGCCTTCGCTGGTCACAGTGCCCTGGGTACCTGTGGTACCATTTACCAGGGGCTGCCCTGTGGCCAGAGATGCCAATTGGGTTTAGGCTTCAATGCAGTTGTAGGAAAAGAACATAGTCCCTGGGTACCTGATTAGCAGGAGCCCAGGGCACACTCAGTAAAAGCACAACAGCAATTCAGCAACAAGCATTTGCAATGCAATAGGTCTCGCATTTCTTAAAGTTAGAGCTGTTGGCGTTTTAAATAACAATGTTTTTAATTTTGTTTTTTTATTTGCAGTGGATTTATTGTATAAAATAAAAGCGTGCTGCTGCTAGAATAGCGTGCTATGCTGCCAAAACATTTAGATGAAAAATTGCAAGCAAATTGGCACAGTTGCAGGAAAGTATGATGTGCCTGCAGTAGGAGAAACCATTAAAGAAAATAGTGTTTACAGACTAAATAAAACCTACAGTGTAACAACTGAAGTAAAAGGGCCAGTCTTCAAGGGAGGATACAAATGAAGACAAGGACTAACAAGCCTATTAACGAATCAGAGTTTCAGGGCGAGACAGGAGGCGTAGGTTTCTGCAAAGAGGAAGATGCGTTTCAGGGCGAGCAGGGGTTGCCGGGCAACAGCATCAGATTCAGGAAGGAGGCAAGTGCCGCTGCACGTCACTGTGAATTAGAGAACCCAGAGAGCCATGCATGCCAGGGGCAAAGCCTGCCACCGTGCATATGGCCTAAGTGGCATCATGTCACTGCGCGCGCCTGGCAGCCTCCCTTGCTTACTACAGTCGGCGTCTCCCTCACCCAATCATATCTGTGTGTTGGTGCAAAAAGCCGCTCTATCAGACGTCACTATTGTTGTGTCACCGTGTGGTATTTTAGCATTCTAACAAACCATGTGGCGCCTCCAATCATTCTCAAGGTGCAAATTTCAACAGTTACTGAAATGCTGGAGACATGTCTCTGACCGAGGTCAAGCAGAGCTGCAAATATATCCCACTTTGTAAAGCTGGGGTAGACACTTTTTATCCTTCCTCTGCTAAAAGGTCAAGTT
The DNA here is from genome assembly GCF_964204655.1 of Triturus cristatus. Lineage (NCBI taxonomy): Eukaryota > Metazoa > Chordata > Amphibia > Caudata > Salamandridae > Triturus > Triturus cristatus. The sequence continues at coordinate 71,896,741 of NC_140585.1, read as the reverse complement.
GTCAGTATACCCGATGGGTGAAATACTGAGGACCATGAGTAAGGACTTCCATATATCGTCATCATTGAAGGAAGGTGGGGGCTAGCGCGGGGCACCACAAAACCACGTGACGCAGACTTCACTCCCGCCGCATTATTAAGAAAAGATCATTTTAATAGGACTGGTGAAAAAAAAAATCGAGATATCCCCAAGTAGCAGATATGAGTTCATGTTCTAATTATTTACTGAATTTGTATAATGGCAATAGGGCTCGATGAGTGAAACACTCGCCGCTAGCAACTGCTGTGCTATTTCGATAGCAAGTTTGAATCTCGACAAAACCAACCAGTCGCCTACCCTTCTGAGCTGTGTGCACGAGAGTATATAACCGATACCACTTGCTATTTACATCGCTTAGAAAGCATAGACTACGGTTCGAAGCGCAACTTAGTAAGAGTTCGTTATTAGTAGTAGTAGTAGAATTACATTTATTATTGTAAATATAAATTTCCCTAGCATTCGAGAGACGGACATTCTGAATGCGTGCTTCAACAACTGGTTGTTCAACTATGGAAACAAATCGGTGCAGTGAATAACAGTAAAGCAACACAAATCATCACCCAAACACACTCTGGAAAGATGAGCCTTCTAAACAGATCAAAGAGACCAGCCGTAATGAATAAATGGTGGAATTAATGCAGGTGTGCACTTGCGTATATACTTTGTGCGTCATTTGTTGGCGCGTCCTTTCAACAAGAGTGAGAAATGCTCCTTCGGGCCCGTCAGAGTAGGTCGGAGGAGCAGGTATAAAAAAATCACCTGCTTCGAAGGATGAAAATATGAAAACAGCTCGAGATCCCGTAGCGCTGCTGCAAAAGATAAAAAATCAAAACGTGCACACAAACTTAATGCAGTTGTTGAGTGTTTCTAAGGCCAACAGCCACTCTGCAATATGTTTTGTAAATTCAACTTTAATACATTGCATGACGATTTCTCGCTACCTCTGGTGCACCTCTGTGTTCGCCTAGGGACGTCGGAGGACACCATTTATGTTTCACTTCTACTTTATGTTTCTGTTTTGAAGTGTCCAGTACTAGCTCTACATAGACCACGGGTACTCATAGTACGGCCCGCGGGCCGTTGGCGGCCCGGCAAGCCTTCCTTGGCGGCCCGCGGACCTTGCAGACAGTGCCTGTGCCCTGTGCTTGTCAGCGAACACCGCCGGTTACAGCAGCGCGGAGCTGTGAGGCCGGGCGATTCTTTTAAAGGCCATTTACTTGTTAATGAGGCTTTGTTGTATTTCACCTCTTCTTAGCACCCCTGCATCTCCCCTCTCATTGAGTGGAGATGCAGGGGCGCTAAGAAGAGGTGAAATACAACAAAGTCTCATTAACAAGTGAATGGTCTTTAAAAGACCTGTGAAGTACTTGGGTGCGGCGGCCGTGTGCATTCCCTGGAAGCCGTCTCAGCGCGGGGTGAGGTGACAGAGGACAGCAGGGTGAGGTGATGGAGGGCAGCAGGGAGTGAGAGCAGGGGGTGAGGTGACAGCGGGAGGAAGACAGAGTGCAACAGAGGGAGGAAGAGGGAGAGAGAGAGAGGGAGAGGAGGAAGACAGGGAGAGGAGGAAGACAGGGAGAGGAGGAAGACAGGGAGAGGGGGGAAGACAGGGAGACAGAGAGACAGAGAGGGAGACAGAGGGAGGGGGAGGGAGGGAGGGAGAAGGAGGGAGACGGAGGGAGAACGGAGGAGGGAGGGAGGGAGACAGAGTGAGAGATAGATAGATAGATAGAGAGGGCGGGAGACAGAGTGAGAGATAGATAGATAGATAGGGAGGGCGGGAGACAGAGTGAGAGATAGATAGATAGATAGATAGATAGATAGATAGATAGATAGATAGATAGATAGATAGATAGGGCGGGAGACAGAGTGAGAGATAGATAGATAGATAGATAGATAGATAGAGGGGGCGGGAGACAGAGTGAGAGATAGATAGATAGATAGATAGATAGATAGATAGATAGATAGATAGATAGATAGATAGATAGAGAGGGCGGGAGACAGAGTGAGAGATAGATAGATAGATAGATAGAGAGGGCGGGAGACAGAGTGAGAGATAGATAGATAGATAGATAGATAGATAGATAGATAGATAGATAGATAGATAGATAGATAGATAGGGCGGGAGACAGAGTGAGAGATAGATAGATAGATAGATAGATAGATAGATAGATAGATAGATAGATAGATAGATAGATAGATAGATAGATAGATAGATAGATAGATAGATAGATAGGGCGGGAGACAGAGTGAGAGATAGATAGATAGATAGATAGATAGATAGATAGATAGATAGATAGATAGATAGATAGATAGATAGATAGATAGATAGATAGAGCGGGAGACAGAGTGATAGATAGATAGATAGATAGATAGATAGATAGATAGATAGATAGATAGATAGATAGATAGATAGATAGATAGATAGATAGATAGATAGATAGATAGATAGATAGAGCGGGAGACAGAGTGATAGATAGATAGATAGATAGATAGATAGATAGATAGATAGATAGATAGATAGATAGATAGATAGATAGATCGGGAGACAGAGTGATAGATAGATAGATAGATAGATAGATAGATAGATAGATCGGGAGACAGAGTGATAGATAGATAGATAGATAGATAGATAGATAGATAGATAGATAGATAGATAGATAGATAGAGCGGGAGACAGAGTGATAGATAGATAGGGCGGGAGACAGAGAGATAGATAGATAGATAGATAGATAGATAGATAGATAGATAGATAGATAGATAGATAGATAGATAGATAGATAGATAGGGTGGGAAACAGAGAGATAGATAGATAGATAGATAGATAGATAGATAGATAGATAGATAGATAGATAGATAGATAGATAGATAGATAGATAGATAGATAGATAGGTGTGCATACCGGGTCTGGTGGCTCAGTAGATGAAGGCGTCTGCTGCAGTGGCCTGTGTTCAACCTCATGGTCATAGTTTTTTTTTGGCTCTAGCCCCGCCCCCTCCCCCACTGGCCCCGCCCCCACCGGTGCGGCCCTCAGCCAGAAACCACACTGTAAATTTGGCCCCCGAGAGAAAGTTTGTGAGTACCCATGACATAGACCATGTGAAATGCGCCCAGTGGACCTGGGCCCAGAAGGTTGCAGCTTCCATAGAGAGTGGGAGCCGGGGCCTGGAGGAGCCGCTGGGGAACCGCGGCCACGCGCGGGGCGGGGGCACTTCCCGCAGCTCCATTAAAATGACACTGATCTCCAAGAGGATGCTCCGAGTAGATAATGGCTCATGGGCTTAGGCACCCACTTAGCATGCACTTTACATACAATCAGTTGTATTCCGCAGCCGCAGGCCTTTTTAGCTGATGAAAGGGCTTAGGAGCAGTACAGAAACCCTCCCGAAAAGCGGGAACTGGTTGTCATTATCCATCCCACCAGCGCGCAGACAGGCTCGCCTTTTCCCGAGGTGTCCGGTCCCCTCCTCTGGCACAGCCGCTGCTTTTACGAGTGCCTCTGAAACAGGCAGGGCAAGGGCTCTCTCTAGTAGCTGCTATGGAGTATTGCAGCCCAACTCGGCTGGGATTGTTTCTCGTGCTCAAAGTCGAGGCTCCAAACTAATACTGCTGCATACACAAACAAGTAGGGATTAAAGTGTATTTCAATCACTGAACACCCCGCCCTTCCTTTAGCCCAGCTCACACCTGCTGGTTATTAACATAACCAAAGCCTCCCTTAAAAGAGCATATCTCAGTTAGACACATGCCAACTGGCCACTGCGCAGTGCGCGGTTGATGCTTATTTAAGTGCTAAAAGGGAGGAATTATGCGGTAATGGATATAAACTTATTATGTTTCACTTCCCGCAGAAATGAAAAATCGAACCCTAGAAAAACAAGTGGCAGGGAAAGCGATCGCTTTCACTTTCACAATTGCTTGAAAAACAAGGAAGCCCGTGAGTGGTGCGCACGCCACAGCGAGCCATGTGGTTTCACTTATTGCGTCCGTGTCTGGGCACGATAATTGAAACCACATGTCAGCAATGCGCGTAATAGACACCAATGGGCCATGGGCGGAGCAATGCGCCGGCCTGTTGCTTGATGTCTTATATAAAAACATGAACTGAAAGGCCAATCGCGTAACACAAAAGGATAAGCACACGCACGAGCATGTGCGATTTCTAGGTACGTTTTCAAACCCCCTACAAGAGGTCTCTCGCTGCGCGAGCAGTGTTGCGCACTAAAACGCTAGGCGCGAGACCTAAAAAGTGGGGGCAGCCATGCAGAAAGGGGGAACTTTCTCACAACTGAGGAAGGCAGACATTGAGGCAGGAATGAGGGACCACAGGAAGGGAAAGACTGCTGGTGGGGGGAGAGACTAAGGGGGTAGAGATGGAGGCAGAAAGAAGGGAGGGAGGAAAGACTGATGGAGGCAGGAAAGAGGGACTGCAGGAGGGAGAAGATACTGAGGGAAGCAAGGAGGGATGGCAAGGAGGAACTGCAGGGAGGGAGGAGAGACTGATGGCAGGAATGAGGGACTGCAGGGAGGGAAAGACAGAGGGAGGCAGACATGGAGATAGGAAGGAGGGATGGGATAGAGGGAGGAAGGCATGATAGGAAGGAGGGACTGACGAGGGAGGGAGTTGAGACTGAGGTAGGCTGACATGGAGGCAGGAAGGAGAAATTTGCCAAGCCATGTCTTCCCTGGACCGGAATCAAGCATCCTAGGACCGGTTTCTGGCTATCAGCCAGGATAGCTTGACTCCAGTGGCGTAGTGAACACGGGACCCACGTCTGGGCATACCCATCCCACTTAGGGCGAAAAGCGTTACAACAAACAAATGATGGACGGAATGCTGACAATGCAAACATTCTCCCCCAGTCAAGAGATCTGGGTTAAATCCATCGTTCTTTTGCCCACTACGCCACCCCAGTTCAGACATGGCCATATGCAAATCAGTCTTGACCCTGTGCCTCATGGGAACAGTCCAGCCCGAACTGCCAAGCCATGTCCATCAATTGTTGTTTTTGCATTTGTCACCCCGAGTGGGACGGGTATTCTCAGACGTGAGTCCCGTGCTCTCCATGCCACTGGAATCAAGCTATCCTGGCTGAAGAGGGGTGAAACCCCGAAACCGGTCCTAGGATGCTTGTTTCCAGTCCAGGGAGGACCTGGCTTGGCAGTTCGGGCTGGACTGTTCCCATGAGGCACAGGGTCAAGACTGATTTGCATATGGCTGGGTTCAAACTGGAATGGCATGGTGAGCAAAAAAACGATGGATTTAGGCCCAGATCTCTGTACTGGGGTGAATGTATGACATTGTTCTGCATTCTGTCCATCAATTGTTGTTTTTGCATTTGTCACCCCGAGTGGGACGGGTATTCTCAGACGTGAGTCCCGTGCTCTCCATGCCACTGGAATCAAGCTATCCTGGCTGAAGAGGGGTGAAACCCCGAAACCGGTCCTAGGATGCTTGTTTCCAGTCCAGGGAGGACCTGGCTTGGCAGTTCGGGCTGGACTGTTCCCATGAGGCACAGGGTCAAGACTGATTTGCATATGGCTGGGTTCAAACTGGAATGGCATGGTGAGCAAAAAAACGATGGATTTAGGCCCAGATCTCTGTACTGGGGTGAATGTATGACATTGTTCTGCATTCTGTCCATCAATTGTTGTTTTTGCATTTGTCACCCCGAGTGGGACGGGTATTCTCAGACGTGAGTCCCGTGCTCTCCATGCCACTGGAATCAAGTTATCCTGGCTGAAGAGGGGTGAAACCCCGAAACCGGTCCTAGGATGCTTGTTTCCGGTCCAGGGAGGACCTGGCTTGGCAGTTCGGGCTGGACTGTTCCCATGAGGCACAGGGTCAAGACTGATTTGCATATGGCTGGGTTCAAACTGGAATGGCATGGTGAGCAAAAAAACGATGGATTTAGGCCCAGATCTCTGTACTGGGGTGAATGTATGACATTGTTCTGCATTCTGTCCATCAATTGTTGTTTTTTCAATGTTAGTCAATGGGCATTGGTCTATGTGAAAAGAGGCTGCATGTTTGGACTGGGAGGCCACTTTGGCTGAACCAACCAGAGGGTTCAAGTCTTGCGATGCAAGGGGGCATGTGTACACCAGTGGTCCTATTCTCCACAGGCCAGGGTGGCCGGGTGTCAGGTGTCTTCACCCGGGAGCTCTCACTGTTGAGGGGGCCTTCACTCAGAGGCTACAGGTGGCTTCGGAGAGTTCATGAGGGGTGAAACCAAAGTGAACTCTGTCTCCTGAGGGCTCGGGAACCAGGGTCATGCAGTTGACCCACTTCTAATCGGACAGGAAGGCTCGGGTGCAGTGGTGCTTGGCGGCGTCGGGTTTTGGCAGGGATGGAGTCGGTTCCTCGTGGGATGCCTGTGGAAGAGCAGCGGAGGGAGTCCCTGGTTCTTTGTTAAAGGCAGGCAGTCCTCCAAGGCTTTGGGAGGCACGATCGCTTGCAGGACGAGACTAAATGTGATGGCGGTGTGTGTAGGCTGGCGCTTGGCTGTTGGTGTGTGTGGACTGGCACTTGGTTGGCGGTGTGCGTGGAATGGTGCTTGGCTGGCAGTGTGCGTGGACTGGTACTTGGCTGGCGGTGTGCGTGGACTGGCGGTGTGCGTGGACTGGTGCTTGGCTGGTGGTGTGTGTGGACTGGAGCTTGGCTGGCGGTGTGCGTGGAATGGTGCTTGGCTGGCGGTGTGCTTGGACTGGTACTTGGCTGGCGGTGTGCGTGGAATGGTGCTTGGCTGGCGGTGTGCGTGGACTGGTGCTTGGCTGGTGGTGTGCGTGGACTGGTGCTTGGCTGGTGGTGTGCGTGGACTGTAGCTTGGCTGGCGGTGTGCGTGAAATGGTGCTTAGCTGGCAGTGTGCGTGGTCTGGAGCTTGGCTGGCGGTGTGTGTGGATTGGCGATTGGCTGCCGGTAGGTTTCCCTATGTGCCGGCAGAACTAGGGTTCAAAAACTACAGCTAGTCACTTTGCCAAAAAAGGGTCATTTTTCACTGCAAAATTGAGGTGTGACCACGTTGCGTTTTGCGCCGTTTCCTGTCGCGGGCACTAGGCCGACCCGCACAAGTGAGGTACCATTTTTCTCGTAGGACTTTGGGGAACGCAGGGTGGGTGGAAATTTGTGACAGGTATTTGCTTCTGCTTCGGATGATGCATTTTGTTGATAATGGTTTAGCGTTGCCACGAGATCACCCTGAGTGTGACCGTCTTTTTAAGATTAGGCCTGTCCTTGATCACTTTGTTGATCGATTTTCTGAGATCTATGCTCCTGGGAAAGAAATTGCAGTGGATGAGTCTTTGGTGTTGTTCAAGGGCCGCTTGGTTTTTAGACAATACATTCCTAGTAAGAGGGCACGCTATGGAATTAAGCTGTATATGCTGTGTGACAGTAGGACTGGATATGTCTCTAATTTCAGGGTGTACACCAGTAAGGAATCCAGGATTAACCCCCCTGGGAACTTGGTAGAGGATTTTTTTAACAAAGGCCACCATTTATATGTAGATGACTTCTACACTGGTGTGCGGTTGTTCAGGGAATTGGCCAAAGTGGACACTGTTGCTTGTGGCACAATCAGCTCTAACCGTAAAGGTTTCCCAAAAGAACTTGTTTGTCAAAAGCTTGTGCGGGGACAGTGCAGTGCGTTGCGTTGCGAGGAGCTTCTTGCTGTGAAGTTTTCAGACAGGAGAGATGTCTACATGCTGACTACCATCCATGATGAAAGCACTGCACCTGTGACTGTTTGGGGTCAGGTCGCTGAAGCGCGCAAACCTGTGTGCATTTTAGACTATAATAGGCACATGGGTGGTGTTGACAGAGTAGATCAGAGGTTGGAACCTTATGCTGCTCTTCGTAAGGCTTACATTTGGTACAAGAAGTTGGCTATCCATCTTTTCCACTTGGCAACCTTTAATGCTTTTGTTGTGTTCCAGGATTCTTGCCCTGAGTCAAAGATGACTTTTGCTAAGTTTCAGGAGTCTGTAATAGGCAGCCTTGTTGTAGTGGAACATGCAAGTGTTCCTAGAGCTGGAGTAGTGGAGGATGTTGCTAGATTGAGAGATCGCCACTTTCCTGATCACATTCCTCCCACACCCTCAAAAGATTTTCCCAGTAGGAGATGTAGAGTCTGTTGGCGAAGAAGTATGAAGAAGGAGATTCGTATGTTCTGCCCCGACTGTCCTTCTAAACCTGGGCTGTGTGTCCCTGCTTGTTTTAGAGCGTACCACACGCAGAAGAATTTTTGGGAGCATTCATGAGTGGTAAAGTGAACTGCCTGGTCTGTATTCTTTTGAAAATGTGATTCTGTTTCAAGGTTGGCGTTAGTGCAATGTATTTAGTTGCTGATTTTGTGTTTGTAGATTTGTATCTATTTGCGATTTGTTTGTGTTTTTATTTTTGTCTAAATAAATCCTAAATGTGATGGCGGTGTGTGTAGGCTGGCGCTTGGCTGTTGGTGTGTGTGGACTGGCACTTGGTTGGCGGTGTGCGTTGAATGGTGCTTGGCTGGCGGTGTGCGTGGACTGGTACTTGGCTGGCGGTGTGCGTGGACTGGTGCTTGGCTGGTGCTTTGTGTGGACTCTAGCTTGGCTGACGGTGTGCGTGGAATGGTGCTTGGCTGGCGGTGTGCTTGGACTGGTACTTGGCTGGTGGTGTGCGTGGAATGGTGCTTGGCTGGCGGTGTGCGTGGACTGGTGCTTGGCTGGTGGTGTGTGTGGACTGGTGCTTGGCTGGTGGTGTGCGTGGACTGGAGCTTGGCTGGCGGTGTGCGTAAAATGGTGCGTGGCTGGCGGTGTGCGTGGTCTGGAGCTTGGCTGGCGGTGTGTGTGGATTGGCGATTGGCTGCCGGTGTGCCTGGACTGGCGATTGGCTGGCAGTGTGCCTGGACTGGCGCTTGGCTAGCGGTGTGCGTGGACTGGTGTTTGGCTAGCGGTGTGTGTGGACTGGCGCTCTGCTAGCGGTGTGTGTGGACTGGCGCTTGGCTGGCTGTGTGTGAGTAGTGACTTGCTGCTGGTCACTACACACACTACTAGCTGAGTGCCACTCCACGCAATCCATCAGCTTGTGTAGTTGCTGTGTCAGGAATGTGGGCGTGTGAAAGTGATGGGCCCTTGAATGGCGCGGTGTGCTGGTGTGAGTTTTGTTATGTGATGGGCCCGCGGCTGGCGGTGTGAATGGTTTTGTATGTCTCACACGTATGAAAGGTGTATGAATGGCCTGTAAAGAGGTTGGTGCCTTGTCGTGGCTTTACAGCTCATGAGCTGTGAGTCAATGGTTCAGTTTCTAGCCCTTTCAATTATTAACAGTGCATTTCATTTTTGTGAAATCACTTGCTAATACAATTGTATATAGTGAACCATCACTCACCCTCGTGCCAAATCCAACCAGTATGTGTGTGTGCTTGAGGATTAGATGGCTGTGCAGTAATATTTGTCTTTCTGAAGCAGGGTGTACCTTGTCCCTTTTTGTGAATTTTGTAATGTGTTGCTTTTGTGCCTGGTGGTGCGAATGGTCTTGTTTGTATCACGTATGAAAGGTGTGTGAATGGCCTGTAAAGTGGTTGGTGCCTTGACGTGGCTTTACAGCTCACGAGCTGCGAGTCATTGGTTTGATTTTTTGTGAATTTAATTATTGACAGTGCATTTCATTTTTGTGAAATCTCATGTTAATAAAATGTAATACACTGAACCATGACTCGCCCTCGTGCCAAATCCAACCAGTATGTGTGTGTGTTTGAGGAATAGATGGTTGTGCAGGAATCTTTGTCTTTAGTTTCTCTGCCAAGGTGTACTTTCCATGTAAGAAGAACCCACCAACTGTAGATATTGTCGAAAACCCTTGGGAGTTCATGGTGATGTCTCTCTTGTGAATTAAAAAAGTTTTTTTATCCCTAATGTCCTGCAAACCTCAAAATGTCTGTCATATTTTCATTGCAATATTGTTCCAAAATTCTCACGCTGTAGAAACAAACCAATAATTATGTCTAAACAATCTGGTTTTGCAAGGGGGGTCACTTGGGTTTTTGGCCCGATGCTCGGCGGCCATCTAGGGAAACCTACCAAACCCATACATTTCTGAAAACTAGACACCCGGCGGCTTCCAGGGAGGTATGGCTTGCGTGGATCCCCCAACGTTTCCTTACCCAGAATCCCCTGCAAACCTCAATTTTAGCTGAAAAAATCACTTTTTTCACACATTTTGGTGTGGGAAAGTTGTGGCATCACCGGGCTCACACAAATTTACCACCACCCAGCGTTCCCCCAGGTCTCCCGGTATAAATGGTGCCTCACTTGTGTGGGAGGCCCAAGTACCCGCGGCAGGCAAGAGCCCAAAACGTAGTGAGGCGACATCAAAATGGCCTATCGCAAAACCACCTGGTTTTGCAAGGGGGGTCACTTGGGTTTTTGGCCCGGTGCTCGGCGGCCATCTAGGGAAACCTACCAAACCCACACATTTCTGAAAACTAGACACCCGGCGGCTTCCAGGGAGGTATGGCTTGCGTGGATCCCCCCCCCCCCAACGTTTCCTTACTCAGAATCCCCTGCAAACCTCAATTTTAGCTGAAAAAATCACTTTTTTCTCACATTTTGGTGTGGGAAAGTTGTGACATCACCGGGCTCACACAAATTTACCACCAACCAGCGTTCCCCCAGTTCTCCCGGTAAAAATGGTGCTTCACTTGTGTGGGAGGCCCAAGTACCCGCTGTCTAGTTTTCAGAAATGTATGGGTTTGGTAGGTTTCCCTATGTGCCGGCAGAACTAGGGTTCAAAAACTACAGCTAGTCGCTTTGCCAACAAGCATTTACAATGCAATGGTCTCGGCCTTGGTAAAGTTAGAGCTATTGGCATTGCTCATGACATTATTTTTTGTTTATGTGTTTGTTTTTAAAACATTTAAAGAAACGGCATTGTCATGAGCAATGAGCCAATAGCTCTAACTTTAACAATGCCGAGACCGTTGCATTTAAAGAAACGGCATTGTTATTTACAATGTCAATAGCTTAATCACTCTCAAAAGCGAGATTTATTATGCGAGCATTATTTGGGAAGTTTGGCAAACCCATAATTATGAGGAAAACGCTGCAGCATCGCAAAATGCCCGTGGCCCAGACTAATATGCATGAAGAGTATTTGGATCCCATGCCCATTCCTTCTTTGTCCTCTCTGCTGAAACTGCTCTCTGAAGTGTCAAATTTTATTAATACTAAACAGAAATCGCACTACCGTGCCAGGGCCAGACTTGGCGTTGATAATGATTGTTTGAAAAGGGAACTTTGAAAGGATACGAACTTGAGCAATTCTGGTTTCAAAATACAATAGAACACTGTAGAGGCATGCGTCTACCGACTGTTATATATAATTTGGGATATATTTCTTAATCTGTCGAGTTCAGCCACTGCATGATTATATTGTTGTCTCTTTTTGAAACTCAGGAGCAGTAACATTGTCGTGGTGTCACTAGGGCTTCAAGTGGATGCTTTCTCAATATTATATACAAGCCACAGTTACTGCTAATTTATCTTATGCAACTAACAACGATTGACAAAGCCAATAGTCCTAACTTGTTGTAGGTAGCATGTTACTTGCTGTATCAATATGCCTGGTTGCAATGACAAAAGAGACAGCAAAATACAATTCGTATCGACCCGGCGCAACACCGTCCCCCACCCCCACCCATGTTTTTTTATCCCACTTAAAGCCCTGGGTAGGATACTCAACAACAGGGCCGAACTGGAACCCCAAAGTAGGCCTGGCAATTATGTCGGACCAGCTGGAGGGTCATGGGGGAACATTAACTAGCAAGTCGTCAAATAGCAAAGGAAGCCAGCGCCGGGCATTTTACCACTTTGTACTATCTTACCAGCTAGGAGGTGACTCGCTGGTCTCAGGCCCCCTCAATACATCGTGCCACATCTGTTACAAAAGCGAAGAGTTACGATAACGTGAGGATATCACTGCCGCTGTCCCACCACATCTGCAGAAAATCGGCCCCTTCTAGGCTCCTCCCTGCATGCAAGCGCCAGCCCCCTTTCGAAAGAAGCGGAGGTCAGTAAACAAGAGCTCTGCATTGAACGGAAAGGAAATGTGTTTATGCCTAACCCTTCCACCCAGCCCGTGGGAGAACCCTTTTAAATTGTGGTAGGAGTCACCTCAACCACAGCTGCCAATTGACTCCACGTCATAAGTGAAACGTTTCGTAAGGTTTGGTTTTTTAGCCAAAAACCAATGAAATTCTTAGATCGAATTCTTTTAGCCTTTACTCAAAGATACTACGAGCTTCAGAATGCCCCCCCCCTCCAAACCTGGGTGGCTTAAGGTGTCAACATTTGTAAAATGCGGGGCCGCACATCTGCACGTTGGATTTCAAAGTATGTAATCCTCCGAAATGGGAAGAATTAGCACTAATTATATTGCATGAATAATAAACCTGCATTTTCATCGCTTTTATTCTGAAAGGCTTAGGTGCTATATAAAGGCATGCGTGAGAGCCAGTCAGCTGTATTTAGAGAACACGCGTGCCAGGTCAGAGGACATGCCTGAAAACGTGTGATCGTAGGCAGAGTTTCGTTTCCCTGCAGTGCCTCTGCCCAACACTGGTGTGAAATGGGGAGAGGATGTGGCGTGACGATCAGCGCTTTTGACTTTGGCGCTGGGGGGTCGGTTTCCATTCTCGGCGTCGGCTCAGCATTCTGGGCAAATCACTTAATCTCCTCCCTGTGCCTACCAAAAATGTATTCGTTTTTGTGTGACATAACTGGTGCTCATGTAAAGGGCTCCCAAACCTTCGGGTCGAGCTAGAGCGATATAAATCTTCAACAAAAAAAGTGATATTTCAGTGTTCAGTAAATGGATAAAAAATAAAACCAATACAATGACACTAAGGGCTCACTAAAGTAAACTCCTGGGTTTCACAGGGAGTGGGGAGGGCGGGGAGGGTGCTAGCAACAACTCGTAATTATTTATGAATCATGCGGTTAATCACTGAATCAAAAGTACCGGTCAGAAAAAATACCGTGGCACGTTGTTTTCCAGCACAGACTCGCTCGCCCTGTAGAAAAAAAAAAAAACATTTCCTTCAAGCACATCCAAGGGGAGGGCGGGAGGGGGTTTGATTTTTATTCGACTTGCTCGAGGACACTGTAGGCTGTAAACACCCAAAAGCTGGCCTCAGCCAACCAGGGGAAATCCCAGCATACCGGTGCAGTCACTGTGGTTAGGGAAAGCACCGCTCCTCGCACCTCAATGGCTGCATCTGTTCATGGAATCCAGGCTTCTTAGCCTATGGCAGGCAGCAGCGTTAAGCATCAGCAGAGTTTCGTTTCCCTGCAGTGCCTCTGCCCAACACTGGTGTGAAATGGGGAGAGGATGTGGCGTGACGATCAGCGCTGTTGACTTTGGCGCTGGGGGGTCGGTTTCCATTCTCGGCGTCGGCTCAGCATTCTGGGCAAGTCACTTAATCTCCTCCCTGTGCCTACCAAAAATGTATTCGTTTTTGTGTGACATAACTGGTGCTCATGTAAAGGGCTCCAAAACCTTCGGGTCGAGCTAGCGCGATATAAATCTTCAACAAAAAAAGTGATATTTCAGTGTTCAGTAAATGGATAAAAGTGACACGGAGTCTGTTTTCAAGCTAGGGCACCAGAAGACACCACCGCCTTTCTCCGAGGCTGAGAAGAACTGCCTCGGAGAAACGCAGCGTCCTTTTCGGATTCGGGGGCGTGTTTTGCTGTTGTCTCCTCCCTGAGACTTCTCGCAAAAAACACGCCCCCCGATCCGAAAAGGACGGGGCATAATCGGAGTGACTGGACCTCTTCTCCAGTGGCTGGCCAGCATTTAAGAGGCCAGCCAATGGAGAACAGGAGAGAACAGGGGCGGGTGCAAGCCCCTCTTCTCAAAGACATTAAATCTCCGGACTTCCGGTCTGCCGACCGGATGGTCCCGAGACCTAAAAAGGGGTCATTTTTCACTGCAAAATTGAGGTGTGACCACGTTGCGTTTTGCGCCATTTCCTGTCACGGGCACTAGGCCGACCCGCACAAGTGAGGTACCATTTTTCTCGTAGGACTTTGGGGTTTGCTAGGTTTCCCTAGGTGCCGGCAGAGCTAGGGTTCAAAAACTACAGCTAGACTCTTCGCAAAAAATGTGTAAATTTTCATTGTGAAAATGTGGTGTGGTCACGTTAGGTTTTGAGCCACTTCCTGTTGTGGGCACTATGCCTACCCACACAAGTGAGGTACCATTTTTATCGGGAGACTTAGGGTAGTTCAGATTTGTAAAGCAACTGGTATTGCCTATTGATTTTTGATGCATTTCTCCCTCCCAAATGAAAGACATTGTGTAAAAAAAAGTAATTTTGAAAAATAATCAATAATTCTCATGCTAGTATGAGTATTTCCAATTTCGAAAATGTGCAAATATGCACTGTTTCTAAACCCTGTAATTTGTTCCCATTTCAGAAATACATAGGTGTCTTTCATACCGATTTTTCCATGTATACATTTTCCCACAATATTTGCTATATACCCGGAACATAATAAAAAAACAATACAAAATGCTGCTCAGTTTTTTACTCTGGGTTCGTTGGACTCTTGGTGAACCTACAAGTCCTATATATCCCCACAACCAGGAAGGTCCAGCGGATGTAACGGTACATTGCTTTCAAAGAGATGTCATAATTAGAAGAAGTTACAGGTGAAAACGTTGACACAAAAGGCTGCTTTTTTCAACTAATTTTTAATTTTTCCTATATTTAACTGGTAGTTTCTATAAAGAAACCTTGATGGATCTACACAAATGACCCCTTGCTGAATTCAGAATTTCATCTACTTTTCAAAAATGTATAGCTTTCCAGGATCCATTATTGCTTTTGTACCCATTTCTACCATTAACTGGAAGGAGGTTAAAAGCACAAAAAATAGCAAAAATAGGGTATGTCCCAGAAAAATGTCAAAACTGTGTAAAAAATGTTGGATTTCTGACAAAAAATCTGTCATTCCCTAAAAGCTGGAGAAATGGTGATTTCAGCCCCATGAACCCTTTTTTGATACCATTTGCAGAGAAAAACCCAGACGCTTTCATTTGCAGCCCTTTTTTCCCATTTTTCACAAAAAAAACAAAATTTTGCTGTATTTTGACTAATTTCTGGGAACCCTCTAGGAGAATCCACAAACCCTGGGTACCTTTAGAATCCCCATGATGTTGGAAGAAAAGGACGCAAATTTGGCGTGATTACCGAATTTGGTCAAAAAGTTACAGGGACCTGAGTGCCCACTACCCCAAATAGCCCAAAAAAGGCTTAGCACAGGAGGGGAAAAGGCCTAGCAGAGAAGGGGTTAAAAAGGAGATACCATGTTGTGAATAATTCCAGGAAACGGGAAAATAATAACATGTAGTCTTGTATTTATTGGAGCCGTAGATCAGGACACAAATCTGGATCCTTCTTTACGAATAGCTTCCCTTGAACTGCCACATTCTAAAAATTCTACTCACATATCCTACACTAAGTTTCCAGGATACATTGAAATGCCTTAACCACACTTTGACAATATAACACATCGTCCTTTGGTACAGGAGATAAATTGAATAAAAGGAAGGGGAAAAAAATGACCAATAACTATATACAAATATCATCTTTGACCTTCTTCGGTTGGATTACAGCGCTTCCACTCCTTCCAGAAGTAATCTGGTGCTCAGACTCAGATTGACTAGGTCCTTCATCTCCACTCAATACATTATCCTGAGCACAGTTTTCATTAGAACTATCTGGAGCATTTACAGCGTAACCATTTGACATATTCACTTCTTCACCATCCATCCAATCATAATTCCTTTCTATAGCATCACTCTCTCTCATTTTATCTCTTCACCTAGACAATCTACTCTTGTGCCACACTTTCCCGTCAATCAACATCACTGAATTACAAAATATCTTGTACACGTTCAAAGGTTTGGAGAGCTGCCTTCCCACGTTGCATACTTTACTCTTATACTTCACTCTCACCCATTCACCAACCTCCAATGACACGTCCTCCTGTCCTCATTTTTTGTCAAACCAAGCCTCATACGCCAGCGCCCGTTTCTTGCTGACATTTTCAGGTGACCGTTCAACTTGTTTAGCTTTTGGTAACCAGCAAAAATCCCTACTGAATGGTTAGCGTCCTCTCATCAAAATAAATAAACAATGATCTATAATGGTGCACAGTGTGGTTCTATATTTCCAGACCATTTTCCTAACTTCCTCTTGCCGCTTCAGTCTGCTGCTCATGGCACATTGTGTAATGCCCTTGAGCACTCTATTGAAGCTTTCAACCAACCCATTGGTAAGGAAGTGCCTCTTTTTGTATGGTCACCCCCAAAGTGTTGGACTGATGCTGCTGGGTTTTCGACACTAAAATTACACTTAGGCCTGCTACTCAAACCTCAGTGCCAGTCTCCTGACCCTTAAACGTGTATGGTTGATTGCCCAGCTGGCCTAATCTCACTTCTAAGTCCCTCGTATATGGTACCAGGAGTACCGAGGGCCTGTAAATTAGAGGGCCCCCTCAGGGACTGCAGCACTTGTGCCACCCTGAGCGGGACAAGGCAAACTGTGATTCCCAGCCTGCCACTGCAGATTGGAATGGCAATTTTAAACTGCTAACTCGACTTTGCCATTTTAAGCAAAGTCAAAGGCCAAACTCCATTTTGAATGTGTATAATTCATCCCACAGCTGGGCTATTGAGTCCTAAGGCATGGCGCAGCATAGTAAAACGTTGTTGTAACCCTGTACAGAAGTAAGGGCTCCACACAGGATGTCCATTCCCGTTCTGGGACACGGAGACGCCGGGTGTATAACAGGGCAACTGGAGAGCGTGAATGAATGCCTGCCTCACTCCTGCCAAATACTGACATAATCCAGTACTCGATGTCTCAGAAACCCGTTTGGAAGCGGGGAACGACCGAGCCCGCAAAACCCTCTTGCGGCCATATTGATTCCCAGGGGTATAAAGGCCACACCCGTTTAGGTGCGCGCTGCTGGTCGAACTAACCCGGAAGCAAGTGAGACCGCTCTAGCTTGCAAACCTCGCCAGGGCCGGACTGGCCGTAGCGGGCACCGGGCAATTCCCCGGTGCGCCGCACAGGTGGGGGCCGGTTTTGGGCCCCTGGGGGCCGTTTTTGTTACAGGGCCGTTTTTGCAGTATAGCTGCAAAATCGACCCTGTAACAAAATCGGCCGAAAACCGGCCCTGACAAAGAGCTCGGCGGCACCCCCAAGGGGGGGGGGGGGGGGGGGGGGGGGGCAGCCAGCACTTTGCCAGGGCCGGTTTTGGTTCCCAGTCCGGCCCTGAACCTCGCAACTCTACCAGCACCCATTCCTTGCTGGGCCATGCCAGTTTCCAAGTTGTGCAGGCTGTTCGCCCAGGCTGGGCGTGTTCTTCCCTAGTCCCTGTGGGGCATCTTTTAAAGTTCCCGACGCGCCTGCCACGTGGTGCCTCAGAACCTTCTAGGCAGTGTTGGGCTTTCTGTATTTGCTGGCTGGTCACCTCGACGAAGGCAGGCTCTGTCATGGACTCTGGTGACGCTTCTCCGGGCACAGAACAGAGGGTGAGTGCACATTCTGAGCACCCGCTGTTTCCTGGCATCCTCTCCCTCTGGTGTCGTTCTCAAGCTCCGCGGTGTCTGGCAGTTATAGCTGCTCTGCTGCTGAGCTCCTGGGGAGAACGCTCAGGGACAGAGCCGCGCTCTGGAGTCAAGCATACTACGATATGCATGTGCGCGCATAGCAACTTGGTTCAAGTTCTTATGTCTATCATTGACCTTTCAGCAGCACCAGAGAGAGCTTATCTCTGGAACGCTTGACTTGGTTTCGGTTTCTCTTCGTTCCTTTGGATTGCTTATGTTCTGAAAAATAACCTGTTGCCAAAGGTTCATTGAGATGGAGCCTCTGTGCAATTCGAGACAGTTTGAAGTGGAGAAGGAGTCATGTTTCCTAAACTCTTTTCTCTGCAATTCAGCTGTCAGCCTATATGTGCACATTGAGTGAGTACCTGAGGTGGTGGAGCAAATGTGTGCATGTGAAGAGGTTGGTCGGAGGACTGTGAGTGTAATACTGTCTTCTCTGTTCCCTTTATATTGACTGCAGGTTGCGCCATTCAGGGTTGGCTCCCTTCATACGGCACCGGTTGCCTCTGCGCTACAAAAGAGAGTGGTTCTTTAGCAGCACAAGAGAAAGATGCCAACTTTTCCAGGGCTATTAGAAAGTTTGCTCATAGTAGCATGATGGGAAGGAATTACCTTCATGGCACAAAAGATTCTCAAAACAGTTTCAACTCCTTGGTAGAAAATATTGACTGTGATGAGATGGAAATTGAAGAATTCATATTCGACCCACAAGACAAACATAATACCTTAGAGAGCCTAGATGGGATTTAGAACAATACACCTAATTTGGAACCAGAACTTATAACCTTTTTTTTTTTCGTTCAGAAAGGAATCCAGAAAAGGTATCGAAAAATGTCTAAAACAGTGTTAGGATAAACTCCTTGACATACTGGGTCCGCTTACACACAGCTTAGATATGGCGGAGGATGCCAGGGGGGAAGAACGGGTCTGTTAATATCAACTTTCTAAGGGGTTGGGCCCAGCGTGCTGTATGTATGCTGGACAATTCTAATGCTAACCTGATCATGAAGAGATGGAAGGCAGTCCTAATGATAATGAACCCTAAATCGGCGGACCTATCCTCTAGAGAGGACATGGGAGCTACCAAGGGTCTCCTTTTCAGGGAAAATTCTGTAAAATCACTAGAGTAATACGTTTCCACCATCACAGCTTTCAGCAAGGTGCAAACCAACATGCATAGAATCCCCGGCTTGCGCTGCCTTTTTGAAGGGCTGACGGAAGGGGACTGGCTGTCAGCCACGAGTCATTTTGGTCCCAGTTTTACCCGCAATAATTAAGAGGTTTTACTAATTACGGCAGGGGCTATTGCCAAAACTCAAACTTCTATCATGAAAGAGGGAGAACATCAAGAAACCGAGGAGGAAGACCTAGAACCTCAAACCAAGGATATCAAGGTGAGCAGTATTACTACCTCCCTCATAAGGGCAGGGCGAAGGTTAAAACTCTTTATTCAGAATTGGAGAAAAATAACACAGGACACATGGGTGTTGGAAACCCTTGGGGGTTTCAAAATAGACTTTTGGAAATACTCAGTTCAACTGACAAAACCCAGAGAGTTGATTTTAGATGCGGAAAAAATAACTCTCATAGATTTGGAGGTGTCCCAAATGATGGAGAAAGGAGCATTAACCCAAGTCACAGAACAGAAAAAATTAGGGGGATTTGTGAGTACAACATTTTTGTTAAAAAAAAAAAAAAGAAAGTCAAGGGCTGGTGCCTGGTTATAAACTTAAAGGAATTGAACACATTTCTAAACTACAGACACTTCAAGATGTAGGGTAACCATCTGTTAAGAGACATTTTGCAGGCCAAGGATTGGCTGGTAAAATTGGACCTCAAGGATGCCTATTTCGCAATACCCTGGACGAAGACAGTCAGAAGTATCTTGGCTTTGCTTGGAGGGGCGTGCTTTATCAGTTCCCCTGCCTACCCTTCGGTCTGTCCTCGGCCCCATGGTGTTTTACCAAAGTGCTTTGTCCTGTAGTAAGCTACCTCAGGAAAAGAGGAGTTCGACTAATTATATACCTGGACGACATACTCATTATGTCACAGGACAAGTCGGAGCTTCAAAACGTCGGTATTGGGCAATAGAGCGCCTAGAAAGCTTGCTCTTTATAATATATACGGAGAGGTCCGTCATAGTCCCCACACAAAAAATAGAGTTTCTAGGTTTTCAGGTAGATTCGATTGTATCTCAATTACTTCTTCCACACAAGAAAGTGACAAAGATAAAGAAGGATGTGAGATTGGTTTTATCCAAAGTTTCAATACTACTGAGAGACTTGGCGAGAGTTTTGGGACTTTTATTATCTTCGATTCAGGTCATTTGCCCTGGCCTTCTTAACTAGAGAGATTTAAAGCGTTGGCCTTAAGGAAAGGTTTATGGTACAGGGATTCAATACCCCTCCCAGAGGATGTTCAGGAGGTCCTAGCTTGATGGCTCAGGAACCGCATAGCATGGAATGGCAAGGCCATCTTCGGGAACATCCCAGATTTTGTCCTAGAGTCAGACGCAAGCAACCGGGGCTGGGCAGCCCGGATAGGCAAATTGGAAACAGGGAGAAGATGGTCACTAGAGGAACAGCCACTTCATATAAATTGTCTGGAGATGTTGGCTGGGCTGAATGCCCTAATGAGGTTCAAAGAGTTGCTGAAAAATTCAAACACACTGATTCGATTAGACAGTTTCTCAGCAGTGTCATATATAAATCAATTGGGAGGTGCAAGATCCAAAACCTTGTCAGACTTGGCAAAACAAATTTGGTATTTTTGTTGGGAACACAAGATTGTGCTAAGAGCGGAATTCATGGAGGCTGGATCCAAAAGCAGTGGCTGTGGACGCTTTCCCTCAGTGCTGGGGCAAGAACAGAGGATATGCCTTTCCGCCCCTCTCCATGATTCAGAGGGTGTTGTGGAAAGTGAAACTAGAGTCCAGCAGTATTATTCTGGTGGCTCCCTTCTGGTGGTCCCAGGATTGGTTTCCGGGGGTGATGGAACTGGCAGTAGATATCCCACACCTGGTCCCGGTATCCTTGGGTCTTCTACAAGGTTCAGACGGAAAAGAGCACTCTTTGTTCTAAGAGGGAAAGATGAACCTTCCTGTTTGGAGGATTTCAGGGGATCAAATAGATTTACAAGCCACTTGCCCCGCCGGTGCATCACATTGCGTGACGCAGCCTGCTAAGGGATATTTACAAGAACAGGTAAGTCACCCTGTGTGACTTAACCTGTGCTTGTAAATATCGCCCCTGTTCACACAACACTTTGCGTGGTAGGGGCGTGACATGGGTGTTGCTGTGGGTGTTCCCACGCAACACCCATGTCCACTGATGCATTTCCAGATTTACGAGAAAATCGTAAATCTGGAAATGCATCAGAATGCTACACCACCCTAGGGGTGGCGTAGCGAGCTGCAATGAGGAGAAATGTTTTCATTTCTCCTCTTTTTTTTCCTCGTTCAATGCGTGCTGCATTCTACTGCACACATTGGAAGAGGAAATCACCTCAATCGATTGTTTTTGTGCAGGAAGGTGCTCCTTCCTGCACAAAAACAATCTCCCCACGACGCAGGCATCCTTGCACCATGGTGCAAGGGTGCCTGCATTGGCGCATGGTAGCAGTTTGTGCGCCAGCGCAGGGGGAAGCACAGAGATGCAACATATTGTTGTCAATATGTCTCATCCCTGTGCTTCGAAACTAACGTAGCGCGGTGCAGCAAAATGACTTGCTGCACCGCACTGCGTTAGTTTCTTGTAGATCTGCCCCTAGAAGTTTATTGGAGGAGTCATGGGCCCCAGGAACAAGAATAAGGTACATGGGTGAAAAAATGATGTAGGTGGTGCGTAGAAAGGGCTCTGGATCTTGTGGAAGTCCCTGTAGAGCAGGTAGCCAATTACCCAGCGAGGCTTTTTTATTCTGATCTTTCTAATAGAACGATCAATTGTTATAGATCTGCAATTTCTACTGGACATGCTCTGGTTAATAATCTAGCAATTGGTAGTAATCCTTTAATAAGAAAAGTAATGAAATGTGTATGACTGAAAAGACCCCCTAAAGCACATTATAAATAAGGCTCCCGGTTTTCCGTTTAAATGGATTTCTACATATAAATACAGACGGAAAAATATTTTTCTTCCGTCTGTATTTATAAATAGAAGCGGAAAAATACAACCAAATTGGATTCTCGGATTCCGAGAATTGTTTGGCAATCCGTGCTCCAGCCAGGGTTGCCTGCCACAACCCTCTTCCTGATTGCCGTGTATAGTTGCCCACATTAGCACCTGCTGGGCCATTAATCTCTGGTAGGCGCGGGATATTCCTTCAGCTGTTCCTTTGACATCTCCGTAGCCCCGGCGCTGACCTGCACCCCAGTGAGTTTTAGGTCACAGGTTAATGAAAGGGTTTGGGGTGGACTTGTATTTCACTGTTTGCACTACTACAGGTGTTAAAATTTGAGGAGGCGGGGGCGTTGTTAGTAGCGCGAATACTTGGAGCTAATGTAAGACCGGCAGAAATGTGTGACCCAAAGAGGTCAGATAGACCGGCAGTATAAACACATTAAGAAAATTAGTTTGCATTCACTTTCAGGCCTTAAATTGAAACTTTCCTCCATAACTTGGTGCAGCATGAAGAAGCCACATTCCTGAGAGAGAGACAGCCGGGGCATATTCTGTAAGCCCCTTTGCAAGTTAAATTGTTTTTTTTTCTCCACGGTGTGAGGAAGAACTGTGGCTGCAGCTACACTGTGTGGAATTACAGCATTAAAGTAAATTCTTCAAATGCTATGTGGCAGTACAAAGTAAAATAAGGGAAGTGATACACGCCCAATGTCTTCAAAGCGGAGACTGGTTAACTTATGGAAAAAGGGTTTTGCATTAGCGAAGGACTTAGTTTAAAAAATGTGAATCAAAAGCTGCCAGCTCGCGTGGGAGTTGTTGGATATTTTAGGCTTCATGCTTCAGGATTGTGAGGGAAATAGAGCCTGGCATGACTAATGCAAGGGCCTTTATTTTTTTCTGAATTGAGAGCTTGCTGCCTTCTTTGGCCAGGTCACTGAAAGTGCACAGGTGCACTTGTCTAAATTCTAAATGTGTTTACATTTAATAAAAATGGCTAGTGACAGTGTTTTCAATATTGTAACACAGCATCTGATCACTAATATTACTGCAAGTAATCTCTGTGACACCCTCCCATTTCTCATATGTGAGTTCCTGTTTTGATATAACAGAAAAGGTTTTGAGTGGATGTTGCATGAAACATATTTGGCGCATATATACATATAGCTAAACCTATAACAACCATTTGCACTGTCTATTTAAATAAATGTGGGAAAATACTAGCTGCAACGTCTTTTTTTGCTTGCGACAAAAATAAATACAGATATACACAGATAAAATGACATAAAAATAAATATGGATAAATACAGACGGAAATGTTAAAACAATAAATACCATAAAATCGGGAGCCCTAATTATGAATCCCTGTGGGATGTCAATTTAATTTTCAAAATCTTTAGTTCTTGGCCAAAAATCACTTACCTCTCTCTTAAACATATATCTATGAAGCTGGCAACCTTGTTATGCTTAATTTTCTCTAGGAGAGTCTCAGCCATGAAAATGCTTGAGTTGTCCAACCGGCTTTATCCAGCAGAGGGTGTTCACTATGACGTTTGGAAAAAAACAAAAACTATATCAAGTTTGTTCTACCCCTTTTTCAATGATTGCGAGAAATTATGTGTGGTACGATGTATGAAGAAGTATGAAAGTAAAGTCCTGGTGTTGATCAACTTCTCTTCTACCTTTGTGAAACCTTATAAACATGATTCGACAGCCACATTCCCCAAATGGATACGCATGATTATAAGTGAAGCTGGTGTAGATCTCTGAAGGTTTGGAGCCCATTCCTCAAGAGGGGCTGTGGCTCGTAAGGTCTCTTGGGCAGGTGGATCCCTGCCTGAAATACTTAAAACAGCCGACTGGTCGAATGCAAACACCTTTGCGAGGTTTTATTTGAGACCAGTAGATGGCTTTAAACATGTATATGGTAGCCTCTGGTCTTGTAATGAAATGGCGATTCGCCAATTTATATGCAGAAAGAATTTTGATTTCATTAATGACGACAGAGGCTAACATTAGCCCAGCCTCCTTACCCTTGAGGAAAGGTATTTTTTAAAGGTGAGTATTTTCTTCAAAGGTGTATTTCAAGGCATTTGAATAAAAATGTTTACAGAAAATGTATTTCTCTTAAGTTAGTTTCTTTCATTATTCTGAAGTTATTTTTGGATGACATTTACTGTGAGATTTCCTTTCCATTGTTTTTAGATAATAGTTCATAGGATCCAGCAAAAATCACCAAAGTGGTTTGTTGCTTGTGTCATCGCAGCTAACAGAGGAGAATTACTTTGTGTACTGGATACTTAAAGTCCCTCACAAGCATTCTAATGTTTTAGGATGTATTAATATTCTTTAAAAGGCTGCATGTTTGAGCAGCAATAAAAGCGTATTGCTTAATGATAGCCTTTGTTGTCTTTAATGAAATCAAGATTCTTTCTGCATATAAATTGGAGAATCGCCATTCTCTCCCAAGACATAGTGGGACAAGGAATCAAAAGGAGGATGAAACATTTTCTGATTCTTGTTTGAATTGTTGCACTCTACACACTCCCATATTTTCCTTTCAATATCATTATTTAGACCAGGCCACTAATACATATTTCTGATTCTATGTTCATTTTCATAATACCTAAATGGCCTTGATGGCACAAATCCCAATTTCAGCATGGGGAAGGAACGAGGGGGCCCTGTTGTCAACTGCTGGCCCAACATTGAGCCTGCCTTGAGGGGAAAATGAGGGACTGAGTCCAGCCACACTTGCTAAAGGCCTGACCACTATGGCGGAGTGGGAAAATGAGTCTCAATCATAGAGTGATTCCCCTGCTGTTAGCCCGTCCCTCCAGATTGACCATGGCCCTAGCCCTATTACATTGAAAGAAGTTGACCTGGCCATTGATAGATTACACCAGGGAAAACGCCGTGGCTTGATAAGGTGCCCAGGGACCTGTTTAAAGCTGAGAAAGAGCTCTGGTGCCCTTATGTTGCACTTCTATTCAACAACATCATGAATGAGCTTACCTTGACATGGACATGGGCTGGGGCCGAAATCGTCCCAATATATAAGAAGGGTATGAGGTCTGCTCTTTCAAATTATCGCCCTATTAGCCTTGACAGCTCACAGAAGCTTTTTAGCCAAATTCTGTTGAGTAGATTGCAAGCATGGATTGAGGAAGCAGATGTATTGACACCCCTCCAAGCAGGTTTCAGAGCTGAGACAGGCACTATTGATCAAGTGTTACAACTTCAACTAATCTATTCGAAATATGTCACTTCGGGGGGTGGGCCTCTGTACGTCATTTTGGCCACCTATGGTCGGCTTTTGATTTAGTTCCCAGGGAGGGCTTGTGGGCAGTTCTTACCAGCATGTGGGTCCCGAAATACCCAATTGGTGTGTTTAGGAGGCTACACCTGGATAATCTTGCCCAAGTTGGGTATGGCCCTGCAGGGGAATTGACAGATCCCATTCGAGTGACTCAAGGGGTGAGACAGGGGTGTGTATTAGCCCCCACTTTGTTTTTGTTATATATTAACGACTTGCTAGACCACTGCAAGTATGATGCCCCTTGTCTGGCTAACAGGAAAGTCCCGGCCCTCCTGTTCGCGGAAGACACGTTTCTGGTCGTGCGATCCCTTAAGGGTATCCAAAATCGTCTGGATCAGTTCGGAGACTTCTGCAGACAGAGAGGGCTGGAGAGCAACATAAGCAAGACTAAATACATGGTATTGAATCCTTGTAAGATTGTCCGATTGCAAAGCGGTCCTCAATGGTATCTAATTGGAGAGGGTCCGCACCTTTGATTCTCTGGAGTTTACTCTCAACGAGCAAATTGGCTGGTCACCCCAGATTAACAAATCCAAACTTAGATTAGAAAATTATAGTGGTGGCCTTCTGGGAGCCTTTAAGGGATCCAGCTTTTTTCCAATGACCTCCTGCATTACAAATTTACAACCTGCATGCCTTGGGGGGGGGTGAGAGGGTCTCCATATGGTGGGGAGCTCTGGGGGCATGTTAATGTCAACGATTCCGAGTTAACGGAAAATCATTTTCTCCGACTCCTCACCAATCTTTCCCCCTAGTATTCCAGTGGTACCACTTTGTTTAGATCTTGGCATCCGCTTACTTACCCATAAAGTAAAACTTAGACCTTTGATTTATTGGAGGAGGATCTGGTCCTCAGTAGCTCTATTACCCTATCGGCTGGGCTTGGAAGAGATTATGAAACTTCCTGGGGCCACTATAATTCCATGGTTAGGGTATATTAAGAATTCACTCAAATAGGGGAGGAGCCTAGCGCTTGACCAAGATGGCCGCGTGAGCTTAGAGCTCCCGAGACCCTCGCGCCCTCCGTCGACTATCCTGTCTCTAATCCTGATGGTATGCATGGCACCGTGTTGCTGAGTTGTCAGGGAGGCGATTGATGCTACCCGCGGTCGGATCGCCCATCGGGAACCGGACTTACGACTGGCGGAAGATTGCGGCCTAACTCCCGGGGATGCCAGGGGCTAGAGTTGGCAGGATGCCCGACTCCTAGTTGATCAACAACGGCCTGGCGAGGTGTGAACTGTCGGACGGAGGTCCTCGCACTTTCACTTTCGATTTCGTTCCCTTTGTCTGCCCGGACACTGTAGAGCTCTGGGTGGCTTTATTACCCCAAGGACGCTCGGCGGGCTGCTCACTCCTTATCCCTCTCTCTGAGAGGGAACAGTCTTAACTGCACTGGACTGCCCGGAGTCCATTATGTCGGGCAAAGCAGAAGGGGATCGGCTGAAGACTAAGTCCACCAGGCGGGGAACGTATTCCCAAGTCAACAGTATGGACCGCTACGCCCTCCTGAAAGCATCGCCGAGTGGATCGAGCCAGGCGCCGGATGCCCAGAAGGAGGACTCGCCTGGGACACCGGAGCTCTCCCTACAGGATGTCATGGGCGCGCTCGACGGGATGCAGACCTCGATGGGGAGACAGTTCGAGGCCCTGGCGCATAAGGTGGATGCCATCCTGGTAGATGTCAATCTGATCCGCTCGGACCTGGGCAAGACGAACGAGCGCGTTAAGAACCTGGACCACAAGACCACGGGCCTCACTGATGATGTTGCGGATCTGCAGACCGAGGTTCGGAAGCTGAGGGCCGAGAGTGACCTCGCCGCCCGCCGGCTGGAGGACTTCGAGAGCCGGGCCAGGCGCAACAATGTGCGCGTCATCGGGGTCCCGGAGTCCTCGGATGAGGCTTCGGCGGACCTGCTTGTGGAGGATTTGGTCCTCAATCATCTGAAGCCTAAGGGCCTTGGAAAGTTTTTTGCGGTGGAAAGGGCCCATAGGGTGCCGGGCGGGCGGCCCAAGGCGGGTGCCCCGCCGCGGCCGATTGTCGCCCGGCTCTTTCATTTTCGAGATCGGGACGCTATCCTGCAAGCTTCGAGGGTGACGGGCCCAGTCCCCTTCCAGAATGCGTCGGTGAATTTTTATCCGGACTTCACCCAGCAGGTGCAGAGACAGAGACAGAGCTTCCTGGGGGTGAAGCGGAGACTTCGGGAACTGGATCTGAAGTATGCCATGCTTTTCCCTGCCAGACTACGGGTGGTGCATGAAGATCGGACATTCTTTTTTGACTCTCCTGTTATGGCCGACGAATGGCTGGACGCTTTGCCCCGGCGACGGACGGGGGATGACACAGCCGAGCATGGAGACAGTGGCCGGGATGGACAGGGCTGAGATCTCAGAGCCGGCCTGACTTGATTTGACCATACTTGAAGATTTGAACAGAGTGCAGTAACTGTGGAGGGTTGCGGGAGGACGAGGGGTGCTCTTTTCCTCCCTTAGGGTACTTTTTGTAGATTTTTTGTTTTTGTAGGGCGACAGGCACACTGCAAGTTGGGGGGGCTTTGTAAGCTGCAGCAGGGGTGCAGGGTGGGGGGAGTTTTGGGGATTTTGAGTTTGTTGTTGGGGGGTTTATTTCTGCAAGGCATGCTGATTATCCTCAGGGCTGTTCCATGGTGGCTCCTCGGGTGTGGGGTGGGCCTCTTTCCGTTTGAGGATGGGGGGTAGGGGCTTAAGTGTTATAAGCTGGAATGTTAATGGTTTGGGGGATCGCATCAAGAGGGGGATTGTTTTGCAATTTTTGAAACGCTCAATGCCAGATGTTGTCCTGCTGCAGGAGACGCATCTCATAGGTAATATGTGCTATGCCTTGAATAGGAAGGGGTATAAATTCATTGCACACTCGGGATTCTCTTCTGGGTCCAGGGGTGCGGGCATCCTTGTTAGAGCATCGTTGCCTTTTGAGGTGGACTCCACCATTGTTGACGATAGGGGGAGGTTTGTGGCGGTGGCGGGGCGGTGGGAAGGAAGGACTTTGGTTTTGGTTTCGGTTTATGTCCCGCCGGCCCTGCAGGCCTCCACACTTGCTGAACTGGGCAGGGCTTTGCTGACTCTCCCGGGGGGAATGCTGGTAGTGGGAGGGGATTTCAACGCTGTGGGCTCCGGACTGTTGGATAGATACCCGCCCAGGGACACAGGGGGGGCTCAGAAATGGCTTCCAGACTTCCTGGATACGTTTGGTCTGATAGACTGCTGGAGGCTCCGGCACCCCACACAGAGTCAATACACGTTTCACTCCGGGGCGCATGGTAGCCTCTCCAGGATTGATTATCTGCTCACTCTGGCCGCACATGCCTCGTTGATATCCGAGGCGAGGCACATGGCACGCGGTATCTCTGACCACTCGCCAGTGTGGATCCGGCTGGATCTAGGTCGGGAGGGAGGAGGGAGGGTGGCCCCCATCAACCCATGGTATTTCCGAGACCCCAAGATGCGCAGCGCCCTGGTAAAGAAGGTGGATAATTACTTTAAGGACAATCTGGGAACCGTGGACTCGGCGGTGTCGCTGTGGGAAGCCTTTAAGACCGTGCTTCGGGGGGAAGCCCTCTCCCTGGTGGTGGCTGCCAAGAATCGGAGGGATGGCGAGGTGCGGCAAGTGGAGGAGGAGATCGCGGCCCTTGAGGGGGCTATGGAGGAGGAGGTTACAGAGTCCTCACTGCATGAGCTTTGCTTGAAGCAGGCGGAGTATAGGGACCTGGTTACGAACGCCGCTAAGACCCTCAGTAGGGAACAACAGGGCCGCCTGTATGACGTTGGTGATAAGGCAGGGAATCTCCTGGCGTGGTTGGACAGGAAAGAACGGGTCAATAGAGTGGTGCCAGAGTTGACGGGAGAGTGGGGAGAGGCGATTGTGGAACCTGAGGGGATTGTGAAGTGTTTCGCGGAGTATTTTCGTAGGGTTTATTCCTCTGTGTCGGACAGGCCGCCCGAGGACTCGTCTGAGCTCCTCCGTGATATCGAGTTGCCCTGCCTCTCTGATATAGATAGGGATGATTTGGATGGTGACATAACGGTTGACGAGGTGGCGGGGGCGATTCGCGCGTTAAACTCGGGTAAGGCCTCTGGACCGAATGGACTGCCGATCGACCTGTATAAACTGTTCCCGGATAGGGTCGCCCCTCACCTGCGCGCCATGTTTTTGGAGGCGCGGGGGGATGGGATCCTTCCGTTGGATCAGCGGCTGGCGTCGATCGTGGTAATACATAAAGAGGGTAAACCCCGAGATAGGTGCGCCTCCTATCGGCCCATTTCACTCCTCAACGCTGAGCCGAAAATTCTGGCCAAACTCCTGGCTACCCGTTTGAGTAGGGTGCTTGGCGATTTGGTCCA
This sequence comes from Triturus cristatus, assembly GCF_964204655.1. NCBI lineage: Eukaryota > Metazoa > Chordata > Amphibia > Caudata > Salamandridae > Triturus > Triturus cristatus. The sequence goes on along the minus strand of NC_140585.1, from coordinate 71,867,228 downwards.
CCCGGATCAATCTGGCTTCATCCCGCACCGAAACACAGCATTAAACCTTAGGCGTCTTCATGGCGTCATCGCCAGGGCGTGCACGCTGCGTGAACCGGCTATTGTGGCATCTCTTGATGCCACGATGGCCTTTGACACGGTGGAGTGGGCATACTTATGGGCCGTGCTGGCCAAGTTTGGTTTCGGTCGCGGTTTTGTGAGTTGGGTCCGGTTGCTGTACGAGGGGCCACTAGCGAATGTTGTGGTGAATGGTCGGGCATCTACTCCGTTTCAGCTTGGTAGGGGTACTCGGCAGGGTTGCCCCCTGTCGCCTCTGTTGTTCGCCCTCGCCCTTGAACCGTTGGCTGCGTGGATACGTTGGCACCCGGATATACGGGGCCTTCGGTGGTCGCCTGATCACGAGGACCGTATTTCGCTTTATGCCGATGATATCCTACTGTATCTTGCCTCACCTAAGAAGTCACTTATAGTGGTCTGTGACGTACTCGCATCGTTCGGTGGGAACTCGGGGCTTGTGATTAATTGGGACAAATCGTACTTGTACGTTCTTAGTGGCGAGGTCCCACCGATCCCTAGAACATGTTCGATACAGGTTGCCCAGCAGGGTTTCGTGTATTTGGGGATTTTTATATCCATGGATCCTGCTGTGCGCTATGAGAGGAATCTGCTCCCCCCCTTGGCGCGCTTGAGGCGAGATGTTGAAGGTTGGCGGAGGCTGCCGCTCTCCCTTGTTGGGCGTGCGGCCCTGTTCAAAATGATGTCTCTTCCCCGCTTCCTCTATGCCCTCCAGAACACCTTGGACTGGGTACCGGCCAAATACTTTCGGGAGGTCGAAGGCCTCCAACGGACGTTGCTGTGGGATGGGCGGCCGCGAATAGCTATTTCAAAGTTGACGCTCCCATGGTACGATGGGGGCATTGCGCTCCCAGACATCCGACGGTACTATTGGGCCACGCAGCTGAGCGCGATCAACCATGGGTTTTATGGCCCTGCTCTCAGCCCTGGGTATGCCCTGGATAGGTGGCTGCTTCGTGGCGGCAACTACTACAGGGCGTTGTATTCGCGGTCCTTAGACTCGTCCCTCACGGGGCCCACAGGTGTGGCGGTGCGTGTATGGAAGATGGCGACTGATTCGTTGGGCTGGAAGGATAGGCTCACCCTCGCTACCCCATTGTTTGAATCGGAGAGATTGGGAAGACTCTGGCATACGAAGGGCTTTGATAAGTGGGACCTGATAGGTATATCCAAGGTGGGAGATGTGCTGCATAAGGGGAGGGTGAAGTCCTTCGAGGAGTTGCAGACTGAGTATGAGCTAGGGCCCTCAGAGTATTTCAGGTATATCCAGCTGCGTCACGCCCTCCGATCAGTCCTCGTGGAGGGTGAGAAGGTGCCGGAGTCCTCTCCCCTTGAGGACCGAGTCCTTGATGGTCATATGCCCGAGAGCACGATCTCGCTCATATATAAGAAGTTGATTAACGTTTGGGCAGATATGCTTTTGGGGCTGAGAGAACAGTGGACTAGGGATGGCCTTGAGTTGGATAATGAGGACTGGCAGTCAGCGGTTTCTTCTCCTAAGGAGGTTGCGATCCCGTCGCGTCTGAGGCTGGTGCAGCTTAAAATACTGCACCGGGTGTATGTGACGGGGCCAAGGCTGGTCCACATGGGATTCTCGGAGGACGGCCTGTGCAGAAGGGGATGTGGTATGGTGGGTACTTTCCTGCACATCATTTGGGAATGTGGTGTCATTGTGGAGTTCTGGAGGAGAGTCCATGCAGTTATGGGGGAGGTGACGGGCACTGCGGTACAGCCGGAGGCGCGGTGTTGCCTCCTGAACGTCTGGGGGCCCACTGACCTCGATGAGGCGCAGACCCAATGGGTGACTCTGGGTAACATGGTAGCTAAAAGGGATATCGCGCGATTGTGGGGCTCCTCGGGACCCCCTACACTGACCGCGTGGAAGGAGAACATGGACTGGAGCATGTTTAGGGAGAAGACGGTCTACTGCTCTAGAGGTCGCCCCCGGAAGTGGCACGCCATCTGGGGGCGGTGGAACCAATACAGGGGGGGAATATGTCTTGCCCCGGATCTGGAACCTCCCGAGGAACAGCTTTCCCCCTGACCTACTTTCCAGCACAGTTTGGTTTTAGGAACCGTTTTGGGCCTCTGCTGTCCCCCTTCTTCCTCCGTACACAGTCTTGTAACTAGTAGATGAGTGGGGTCCGACCTCCCCTGGGGGCTTTCGCCATGGGCTTTCAATGTTCTGCCTTGCTGCGGTTTGTTGTGAGTTTTTTCTGTGTTTATTTAAAATTGGACCTTTGCATTACTCTTTGAACTGTATTGGGGACACATCACTGTATCTAACTCTCAATGCTGCCGAACCTTCGGGCTGTCGGCTGAATAGCTGTGTCCTGAATTTTGAAATAAAGGTTTTCAAAAAAAAAAAAAAAAAAAAAAAAGAATTCACTCAAATAGATCGGGTACGGTGACATGTGGGCCCATCTGAAACCATCCAGTGGCACTTTCAAGGCTACGCTCAAGGAGCGGTATTGGAGACACGGAGATGGTAGATTGCACCAGTAAAGGGGGGGGGGGGGCAGGTACTTTAACCTCTACCTTTTTGGAATTTAAAGATACTTATCTGCTGGAAAGGTATATGGACTTAATTGACCCTCAGAGTGCTAAGACACTGTATATCAAGTTTCGAATTGGGACCTTGCCACTTCTATCATTTACTACGAAGTGGTGGCGCTCCCTCGTTGATGCTGAAGCTGACCTAAGCTGCGCGTTTTTCCCAGAGGTTAAGGAAACTCTAGATAATGTTGTGTACTTTTGCCCGCAGTATCATGCACATAGGAGGAAATGGATCCTGCCGTTATGCCGTAACTTGGGCATTAGGGACTACAAAATTGCAACTAAGATATTCAGGGCAGACACAGCTCAACTAATTGTCTTCGCTGTCTCCCGGTTTCTTCTATTCATGAGGAGACACAGACAGGAAAAGACTGCCCCACTGACACCCAGTACATAGCATGTAGATTGTGTAACAGTAGATAAACAGTATAGGAATTGCTTGATGGAATTCATTTTTTGCATCTTAAAATTGTTGTGATGTATTTTAAATATTTCAATTATTTTATAACTTATTTGTCATGTTCCCCCTATATGGTGCTAGTTCTAACTGTGGGTTTTATAAACATTTGAACTATTTTATATTGTATATGTTATGTTTTTAAGTGTTTTTATTACATGATCTTTATAGTTGCAACTTACTGTGTTTGCTTTTATGGCAATTGTCAAAACAAAGCTTATTATGAAATAAAATGTTTAGTCTTAAAGTTTCCAGTGGTACAACCTTCCCATATTTTAATAACTTATTTTCTTCCCTTAACTCAATTCCCACCTCCTAGAATACATGTACGTCCTAATCAAGAATTCTCTTTTTTGGCCAACCCTTATAAACAAACCTCAAAATCTTTTGCATATTTTGATCCTTGGACAAATCTTCCTTCCATTCACTAACATCAATACAGTTTGTTCCATCATAAAATAATCCAGCAACATACCCTTCATCCAGAAACAGTTCACTATCACCCTTTAATGATAAAGTCATATAATTCATGAAATCTGCAACTCTGTTTCTAATGCCAGAAATATAAAGCACCTCATAATTAAAATCTAGAAGATTCGCAGACACCTTTGCTAAACTTGGTTATTCATTTTTGTAAACCAATCAAGGTAAGTACCTTTGTCAATGGTTTGTGATCAGATCCCAAAACAATAGGCAAACCCGTACAAACTGACAAAAATGATGGAGACCCCATGCACAAGCAACAGTCTTTCTTTCAGTGACTGAATAGCTATCCTCAGCAGGGGACAACGGTCGTGACGCGAAAGCAACCACTGATTCATTATTATTTTGATACACTGAGATAATTCAGCCCACAAGCATCTCATCAGTTGTCACAAACATTTTACAGGATAGATCAAACCATTTTTTTAAATGAAACCGCACAAATTCTCCTCTTTCAATTTTGTAAATGTTTTTTGACACTCTTCACCCTGTCTTTGAGCAGTTGAAAAATTGCATATTTTGTCAGAAAAGAGTAACATTCTCCTAGTCCGAGAACTGCACTTATATCATCGTGTCCTTTAAGTGCTGGGGTCTTCTTGATTGCATTCATCAACCCTTGCTTGGGCTTAATACTGTTCCTACTAATGATATGTTTGAGATAAGTCTCTTCCTCTTTAGTATATTTACATTTGCAAAATTCCACAGTTGGGCCTTTGTTTTTAAAGATCTTCAAAACAAGTTTTAATTTTATATGATGCTTACTTTTCTTTTTTCCCATTACAAGAATATCATTATGAAAAAAACAGCCAATTAATACCCTCAAACAGATTAATCATAACTCTTTGAAACATTGCTAATGCTGAAGCTAAGCCGAAAGGCACTCCTACAACTTGAAAGCATCCGATTGGTGTAATAAATGTTGGCCTTTTACATTCAACGTGTAGTTATACCTGGTGATATGCTGACTTCAAATCTAGTGTTGTAAACCAATGTACATATTGCGTAGCAGCAACCATTTCATTATTTTTGGGTAAAAGAAATTGGTCAACTAGTATGTTTTTATTGATTTCTCTAAGGTCCACACACAATTCCATTTTTGCATTAGGCCATCGTACCTTGTATTCATTGCGCTCCATCGTGGTTGGCCTGAACTTGTGACTTTTCCCAGGTCCAGCATGACCAGATGACTGCGAGTGGCTCTTCATGCTTTTAGGCACTATACTTACCTGACACTTTGAAATTTCATATCTCAAGTTCTACTGATTGGATTTTGGCATTCTACTATCATTTTACTTATTACAATTCACTCTGTTTTTCTAAATTGGTGTGGTATTTTTCTTGTGTTGCGTTTTAACTTTATTACTGTTTGTGTGCTGCAAAAATACTTAACACATTACTTCTAAGCTAAGTCTGACGGCTTTTGTGCCAAGATACCAGAGCTTTAAGCACAGGTTAATTCAATGACTTTAGTGGTTCACCCTGACAAGCATTGTGGTTGTTGGGTTATCACCTCCCTGAACCATGAACCCTGATTTCCTTCATAGAGGTACTTTTCCTGGTCTTAGAAATTGTAACTCTGTTAACCACATTTATATACTGAACTTCATCAATAACAGCCTTTGCAAAACGATCTGTTAAATCTGCTTTTTGCTATTTTTTTTACGAGAGCAACCATATGCTTTAATGGCACGCTCAGTAATTCCTTGTTTTCATTGGAAAAATGTGTATCTGCCAACTGCCACACGCACCACAGGCAGAAAATGTGCATTAAGATTTCCTGAAGCATGCATCCATACATCTCCAACTTGTTTTTTTTTTTCAATTTGATTATATGTTTTTAAACCACCAGGATCTAAAGGGTATACTATTATTTTCTTTTTCTTTTCAGGTGTAAAATCATCCCCATCAAATATTGAAATGCAATTGCAAAAGTATTCTATCCACTCTTGCAACCACATTTAAGGTTCTCCCTTTGCAGGTAAGAAAGCTTGTAGAGCAGACAAATTCAAGGATTTTGAAGCTCACATGGTGCAAATAGTAAGCTGAGTGTGTATACAGTGGTGTCAAACAGATAGTGGGTCACTATTGTGCATATTACGCCTTTGCACAATAATCATAAACAGTTTCACAATCTGCGCTGATACTTGTGTTAGACTTGTAGTGCTGTATTTCAAAGTTTACCACGAGGGACGCAGATACTGAAAAATTGTTATGAATAAGAGCAATTAGAACCTTGGAATACTGACTGCGCCACTGAAGAGAATGGCGTGCCCCAGGCTTCTAATAGCTGGTAGAAACCGGGCATCAACATTTCAATGTTTTACTTTCACAGCTGTTGCTGCGAACAAAGACCTCACAGAGCCTGAGCGGATTTCAAACCCCTTGGGCTCCATGAGGCCGTCGTTTTACAAATTAGAACATTCTGACTGTCACGTGGCCGATGGGGACATTGTCGACATCGCTAAGTTAGCATGAGCCCAGCAGACATGATCTGCTTTTGTGCACATTACAAATTTCTTTGCACAACTCTGTTTATGCCTTTCACATGAGAACCGTCTGCAGGGGAAGGTTTACCTTCTAAGTATTCTTATCATTTGTCACCTGAGCAAGTCCCATATGCTACGATACCATCCATTGGGATCAGCTGATTCCCACAGAGGACCGCAGACTTCCTTTTATCATAGACGCACATGAAGGCATGGCTTCTGCACATGCTGGTGTTTCTGCAACTGTCTCTAATTTACTGAAACAGTATTGGTGGCGGGGTTTATACAAACAAACCTGTAATTATGCACTGTCTTGAGACAGATTAAACCCTCCATGGTTGTGCGTCCACCACATACACAGCTCTACATTTCAAATCAACCGTTTGGTTGCATTTATCTTGATCACTGCGGTCCTTTGACTTCGGACACTGCATATAAAAATATTTTGGTTGCAGTGGATTCGTGCACCAAATTTCTTTGTGTTTGGCCACAAGGCAGTGCTGAAGCTCAAAATGCCATTAGAGATTGCGTGTGTTTGTCGGAACTTTTGCCTGTGGCACCTTCCATTCTGACCAAGGTCCTGTGTTTGCCTCTAAGACTTACAAGGACACAATGAGATCTCTGGGGGTGCTGGTGCAGTTTTCATCTCCTTACAGGCCTGAGGGCAATTCTATAGTGGAGCGAATGAACCGTGACTTAAAGCAATCTTTGACAGCTAGAGTCTTAGGTACTGGCAGGGGTTGGCTAACTCATTTGTATGGGGTTCAACGTGCACTAAATAATCTCCCAAGAAGATCTCGGGTGGGCGGACCCCATTCGAAATGCTCTTTGGAATTAAAATGTTTGTACCAGACCTTGATGGTCTAGACATTGTGGTGACTGCCGCAACATTTGACATAGATAACCATTCTACTATGTTACAGGAACTACAAACGACCCGTGACACACAGGCTAAAGATCATCCGCCCTCGTCCACTGAAGCAGCGGTGCTGATTCTCGTTACTGGCTGGCTCCCTCAAGTTGGTGATATGGTACGAGAGAAGTTGGGAAACAAAAAATAATTTGGTCCCTCTTATCGTGCACCCGAAGGGTTCTCATACAGTGATCCTGCCTCCTTTGCCTGGCCGCAAGGAAAACAGATTTATTTCTATTGACAATCTCAAGCTACACCATATGGCCGATACTGAATAGTTTGACTCCAAGTATTCCGAGCCGAGATCTTTCTCTGAATCTGATGGCTTCAGCTTCCTCGACTTCTCCCCACGAAATGGAGGAGGAGTTGGAGACTTCTATTGATTTTGTGCCGGTCGTGACTTCTACTTCCACTAATGCAGACATTGCGTATGATTCTCCACCAATTGAGGTCGTCATTGACTTTCCTGACAGTACCCTACATAATCCGTCTGATGCTGCTCAGCCTCCATTGTTTCTATTGGGTGCAAGCGTTTATTATACGGATCGTACCAGTTTCTCGTTAGACTCATCTTCCTCATCTGTGATGACCCCTCTGACTCGTACATGTCTTTTCATTGCCTGGTTCAAGAAGACTTACCTGGTCCCTCCCTGGACATACATCTGGATGGTACTAACGCTTATATTCCCTTTCATGTGGATTGGATTTGTGAAAGTATTCTTCTTACTCATCAGTGGTCATTATTTGTCTGAACGCTCTGCTGTGAAATTTGTTGATGGAGTTCTCGCTCCTCATACATCATCCCATATAATGAAAAGAGATCAAGCCCTCTTGAAAATTTTGGCCTTCTGGGTTGCGGATTGCATCTTCTGGGTTAAAGTTGCATTTGATGTCCATGGTCCGACGGAGGTCCTGAACATTCCATACGTGTTCCACGTTTCATTAAGAGATGTGGTATCACCAGACATACACTTAGACAACTGGGATGTTCAGGCTGTTGATTCGTTGTTTTCTGATTTGAAATATTTTGCTGCTTTTGATGCTGAAGATTTGTGTTTGAATTCGGCTAATTATACTGATTTATTTTGTTACCAACATTATGGCCATCATTTCCTGCATAAAATGAATACGTTAAGATCGAATTTTAATTTTACTCAGTGGGAACATTGTCCGACTCCTTTACATGGGAGTTCTAAAATTCAACGGAGTAAGTTCACCTTCTTTTCCGATTATATCACGTCCAATCCAGAGTCCTATTTCTATAAATTAAAATTGCCTTCTCAATCTAAATTGATATTAACTCACACTAAGCTAATTTATTTTAATTCCTTTAGGACTGATTTGGCCTTGCATGGTTACGATCATTGGAAAGACCCCATCGATTTGAAATCAATTTGGGGTTCTAGATGTTGGCAAGTGAGAGGCCCTGAGGCTCTGCATCATGCATGTCTGATTCCGACTCAAATTTAGTTTTTAAATAACATTGTGCAGCAAACTACTTGTTTTGGTATGGCTACAGCCAAAAATCTGAATGTCCCTTCTATTCCCTCATTAGCGGTGCATGATATGTGGCGTACAGACATAAATCTTACGATTTATGTATTGCATGCCCTGTTCCAAAATGGTAGTGTAAATGTTTCTGATGTCGGCCCTTTGTGATGGTTATTGTGGCCAACAGGTTCAAATGCATGTCAACTGCGTTTTCTTAATGCAACACCAGGGTTCACACAGAGTAGACCTGATCCACGTTTACTGCATTCACATTCTGTCACCACGTATCCGGTGGGAAAACTGTGTCAGCAATGGTTGGGACACTCCACCCTGTCGTCAATGAAACAGCATCTGTCCCTTCTGTCAGGGTACATAGATTTGGCTGATTTTATTTTGGGTCCCAAATTACCTAGATCAGAACAATTTATTTATGAAGCGTATGATGAACTGTGGAAACTATCGCAAATGGAGGCTGCGTTGCGCCTACGTCAAATTGACCAAGCTAATTTGGAAAACGTTCTTGCAATTGTAGCTAATAGTATTATTACATTGTCTTTCCGTCTTTACACCTTGGACAATATTGTTTCCTCTGTTATTGATATTGTACAAAATGATGTGTCTGTGTTATATCATGGTCAAAATCAATTGCGCTCTGTAATGCAATTTGATTGGACGTCACAAACACTAAAAATGGAAAAGTTTCCATGGGATTATTTGAATGCTTCTGCATTGTTTTTACCGTTTAACTTAACTGATAAACAGAAATTTATGTCTATGAAAGACGCCACTTACACGTTGTTGCACAACAAACATTTAGAACAGTTACCTTTTTCTGTAGCAGAAACTGATTCCGCTGTGTGGTTGATACATGCCGTTATTTCACTTCCCTTCTTGCTATTTCAGTTTACCTCTTGCATCAAACACTTCCCAGTTGGCCGCTTTGAATCCCAGGGAAGTGCATTTTTTCATAATTTTTGGTCATTACTTTTCACCTACAGATGTCAGCAGGAAGTCTTCCTAACAGGGGAATTGCTATTCTACAGTAGGACATTCTCTAGTTTGCAAACAAGTTAAATTGCACTGCGCATGTAACGTGTTGGCGCCTAATCTGGCTTGTTTTTTAAGAGGTACGCCAGTCCCAGCTATTATTCTCGCTGTAACGTTGCTTTCTAATGGCAGTTATGTTATTTTAAATAACCATGACTTCTTACGGACTGGCATCCCGTATATAGTAACGATTCCGCAACGTGTTACTTGTTGCAGCAATGTCCTTTTTCCACCCCTGCATGGAATTGTAGATAGTTCGCTTTGCCCTTCCATTCCTACTTTGAAAACAGATTTTTTTTAAACTAAGCAGACTCAAAGCGCTATTGTTTCAACAAGAAGTGGCTCTCACATCTGCATGAGACCTTTGAATTGCATACACTCACTACTAAACACAAATGTCCCACTTCATTTGGGAGCGTTAATACACCAAATATTTAATGCGTCTGATACTGAAGGCCTTGCTCATTTTTTTAAACTTTTAGGACCCAACTTTATTTCCTTTTTTCAGACGATTTTTGGAGTAATAACGGACTTTATTCATTCTATTTTTTGCAGCGCCTACAGAGGGTTTCCATTGATCCTGTTGCTGGCGTGTGGCATGCTGGTACTTCTGCTCCTATTACGCAATGGCTTCCCATCTTGTGGTATTGCACAAACCCGTCAAATTGCAATTGTACCGTGACCGAATGCAACAACTACTTGGATGTTTGCTGTTGGCGACGCTTGGTGTGAGTTATGGGCCCACCTTTCGCTTCGCCTACTTCACTTGCATGCAACCTGACCTCTGCCTCTCCAAAACATCCAGAGCTGACCTGGATTATGATCTGTTAATGGGTCCGTTACTGGCCCATGACCAAGCCTGTTCTGGGGACGTCTGTTTTATGCGGCGGCTGCACTTGGAGTCTTGGCAGGCTGGAATACCTGTGAGGCTGCACAGCCCCTCTTGCAACAGAGTTTCATCGAGTATCACGCAAGTTGACCGGATATGCTCCTGGAGGCATTGGATTATGAGGAACACATCTGTTCCTTTGAACTGCTCAACTGTATGGCATCCCTCTTTGCTATGAATGACAGGGATGACCTTTTGGAACGGCTTGCATTCCATGGTGCACATGATCTGATGAATTTTCCGGACTCGCCTTAAAAAACATTTTTGTTTGTTTTGTTCGGCCGTCTTTACAAGCTTTTGACTCTGCCTACCATTGGATTCTGTTTTTCTATATGCTTCAGCCTTACCAAGGGGGGTGTCACGTGGCCGATAGGGACATTGTCAACATCACTAAGTTAGCATGAGCCCAGCAGACATGATGCTGCTTTTGCACATGTTACTACATGGCTTTATTTTTGCACGACTCTGTTTATGCCTTTCACATGAGAACCGTCTGCTTTGTTCGTTCTCTGCCTGTTCCTGGAGTTTAGTCTGAACACTGTGAGCAAGGCCGATAAACAATGCCCCTTGTTATTCTGTTCTGGTCAGTCCCTAGCACCTAGACAAAACATGCTAATGCAGCGGCTGCTGTAAACTCGTGCTCTGATATTATGAAGATGCATGTTTAGTAGGCTTTCCTGTTTTCAGTTTCTATTTTTGGTACATTCTGGTGGGGGTTTTTCAGTGTTTTTAAGTGATTTCAATACCTTAAAAAACAGTAGTTATCAGTGGTTTCACATTGTCGCACCGTTAAAAACTACAGAAACAGTGTTTTTCCGGTGTTTATGGAATGTTTTGCTTTTATTATTGCTTGCTTTCTGCACTGATAGAGCATGGTATATAGACAGTGCAAGTATAGTGTATATGAGGTCCAAATAGATTTTTGAAAATTAAACTTATTGTAGTACACCATACAATACTTCTTCAGTGAGTCTTTGGTCATGTATGCTCGATCTTTCCTTCCCATGTAAACTTCTGTGAAAAGGCCCTCTCAACATTGGCACTTGAGATGGGCAACGTCAAACCAGCCAGTACACAATTTGCTAACTCTGGCCACTGACATAGCTTTCCATGCCAATACCGGTTCACTTGAAGATTGCGATTCTCGGGGCAGGTTCTGCAACATTTGCGCTGATTTGGGCGCTTATGCCCTCAAAGTTATTGAAGCGGTACCACAGTGAGGTTTCATTGACTTCAAATGCCATTGGTGGTGAAGGGACATTTCTATGCATCATTGCAAGTCATTTCTCATACATTGTAAAATAAAAGTTCCTGAATTGCTCTTCGCTATTGCTTTGCTTACCAAGCGGCAAGCACTCTAGCATGGAACATGTTCCAGTGCAAAGTCACTAAAGGTGTCGCCCAGCCTACTCTCAAGGAGATGTTTCACATCTACACCAATTATGCTGAACACTTGGCAGACAAGGGTGTTTTCCGACTCTAGTTTTTTTTATTATGTTCACTACAGCAGTTATGTTTTCCTGTAAAAATCGAAGAATGCAGTATAGTGTACTTTTTCACATCACTATCAATATGTGACCAAAGATCCTCACATTTCTTGCCTTTGGCATCCTCACTCAGCACAAATTCTGAAAACAGTTGCCACATGAATAATATAGCATTCATAGCCCCTTGGACTGAGAACCATCAGCTAAGGGACACAGTTGGGATGACTCTTTCTTTGATGCCACACAAAGCACAAAATGATAAATATTTGCGTTTTGGTTCTTGTGCATAAGAAAACAGTGCACCGGAATGGACTAAAAAGTCAATAGCATTACTCCTTAACTCTGAAGATTGTAAGGATGCTTTCAGCATACCATACAAGTGGCAAGGAACTATTACAGGGAAGCACTTCAGCTCAGGTATCAATTTTGACAGGTCATCACAAAACCTTTTCATATACGTAGCTGAATCACTGCAAATACAAACAATATCACTCCAATCTTTGCTGAACTTGGAAAGAACCTTTTTTGCAGAGCATTTCAAGTGACACTGTGTTCCATGTTTTCTAAAAGTCTGGTGTCATGTTTTAACCACTATCCCAGATGCTTGGTGATAGCACTCTTTTAACATATACTTGTCACTATACCGTGCATAGAATGTTTAAAGACTGTGGTTTTGGCAATTTGCCTACTATCAATACTGACTCACTAGAAAGTGGGAGCGGATGTATTAATGGTTTTTACCCATTCTCTTTGGGTAAATGTGATGACACATATTAGGAGAGATTCTTGTGAAACTAGCCATTTTACCTATCAGTGAAAGAGCCAAACGCAGCCAAAATATCAAATACAATTGAGATATTTCCTGATTCTCTACAGTTTATAAAATAATTAAACAAGACCTAAAACATGCTTCTAAAACCTGCATCTTTAGACCAAAGACCACAAAACTGACAAAAAAATAAAAGAAAGAAGAAACAATATTTTAGTGGCATCCCTAAACAACAAAACTCAAGCAGACTAATGCTAACCCAGACTTTCTTACTGCTAGCTTGTATAACAAAGTTACATTGTATTGGCCCCTTCAGGAAGAAAGAAAATGACTCTTTCGCTCTCTTTTTCCTTTCTTTGAATTGCATTTAGTTTGTGGTTGTGCAGGTGTTTTTTCAGTGTTTATATGTTTTCACTGGTGAGAGCTATTTCTCTTTCAGTGGGGTTTTATCAGTTATTATAGGTTTAAACCTAAAACCGGACAGCCTAATGTTTAGGTAACACACACTTGAAGAGGGAGCTTTCCAGGGAGAAGGGCAATGTGGTTTCTATGATGTAGATATACCATCTAGGTACTAAGTTATAGGGTCTGCTGACAAAGCCCAGAGATCTTCTATTATATAATAATACTTCTTCCTACCAAGGGGGGTTAGGCTTTATAGTCCTTTTTCCATTGTCTTTATAAGATGACGGCTCCCTTTAGGATATATGGCCTAGCTGCAATGCTAACTGTATTAGTTTTATGCATATTTCTTTTGGTTGTGGCTTGTATACTGCATTTTAGAGCATGATGGTTAAAATAAACATTTTAAAGTGTATTCGTGTTTCAGTCAATTCTTATTGTGGAACGGTACAAGAGTGTGAGCGAAAAGGTGTGTCTGGTTCCCGTGATTCCTGAGAGAGATACGGGAGTGTTGTGTTCTGGGGTGTCTAATTGTTTGCTGCTTCATGCGTGTGTAGGAGAGCGAATGAGACACTATAGCTAGTCAGTCCTGGGTTCGTGGGCTCTAAGGTGGTGGGAAGGCTTAACCCCTACACATCGAGGTCCCATATTCCTGCGCATAGTTCTGTGTATGTGCAGAATACCTGCAACATGCGCTCTAGGGGCGGAAAGTTCGAATAGCTTTAGAGCCCTCCGTAACGGAGTATACCAGCCATTAAAGGCCTGCTCCCTTGTTAATGGCCCTCGCCTTCAGGTCAGGCCTTTAACCTGGAGCGGGCCTTTAATGGCCGGTAGAGCCCGCTACGGCAGACTCTAAGGCTTTATTAGAAACTCACGCTTGTATGGTGATGTATTCCTTGCATGTTATAAAGAGAATCACTCGGGGATCCTCTGATGATGCGTTTCCTTACTTGGAGGTACACGTCCGGTGTTACTGAGGTGATTCTGGTTTCCACCTATCAATATATGTTATGTCTATTTGTAAAGTTCACTATCACCCTAGGGGGTATCCTGGCACTGACTAGGTGTGTGTGTGTGTCTGGCCCTACCCATGGTAGGTTGGTTAATTGAAAAGCCAGGTATTCCGCTTCTTTTGGAATTCAAGAAGAGAGGAGGAGGCTCTGATGTGGAGTGGGAGGTCTTTCCACGCTTTAGGAGTGATGTAAGAGAACGCACGTCCTCCTGATCTGGTTCTGTGTACCCGTGAGAATAATATAGCGGCACATACACTATGTACCGGCGTCATGCAATGACGTCATGGACGTGCATCCATAGCGCATCTGACAGCACAGGTCAGCAGGACCTCGTTGGGTGACCTCCACGCAGGATTCCAGTGGCCGGTAAAAGGTAAATGTTGCACCTTAAATCTCGTGTAAATGTAGAACAACATAGCGTGGCTCCTTTCAGTCCACAATTCCAAACCACACTCACTTGGGTAACACTGGGAGTTAAACGGCCAGGGTTACATTCTGTCACTGTTTCTGTGTTTTCCATTTACATCTCGACTGCTTTTATACCATGTTCAACTTGTCGCCATTTTTGTTGTGAATTATTCCAGGGAACTGGCATACAATAAAATGTAGTCTTATATGTATTGGAGCCCTAGACTCGTACATCAAGCAGGATCCTTCTTCACAAACAACTTTCCTTGAACTTCGACATTTTGAGAATCCTACCCACATATTCTACACTAAGATTCAAGAATATATCGAAATGGCTTAACTACACTTCGACATTATAACAGACTGCATGAATAGGGGGAAAGAGAGATTGACGGAGACAGGCATGGAGACTGCACGGTGGAGCTACACAAAGGGGAGGGATGGACAGATGAGGCAAAAAGGAGGGACTGCAGGGAGAGGAGGGAGGCATGGAGCCAGGCAGGGGGAACTACACGGAGAGGCATGGAGCCAGGAAGGAGGGACTACACGGAGAGTAGGGAGACATGGAGCCAGGAAGGAGGTACTAAAGGGAGAGGCGGGAGGCATGGAGCCAGGAGGGAGGGAGATGATGAAGACATGGAGCCAGGAAAGGAGGGATTACAGAGAGAGGAGGGAGATATGGAGCCAGGCAGGTGAGACTAAAAGGAGAGGATGGAGACATGGAGCCAGGAAGGAGGCATTGCAGAAATATGGAGCCAGGAAGGAGGGACTACAGCGAGAGGAGGGCGACATGGAGCCAGGAAGGAGGGACTGCAGGGAGAGGAGGGAGACATGGAGCCAGGGAGAGGAGGGAGACATTGAGCCTGGAAGGAGAGACTGCAGGGAGGGGCGGGAAACAAAGCCAGGAAGGAGGGACTGCAGGGAGAGGAGGGAGACATGGAGTCAAGAAGGATGGAGAGGATGGAGACGTGGAGCCAGGAAGGAGGAACTGCAGAGAAGAGAAGGGCTGCAAGGTGGTAGGGGGAAGTCATAGATGTATGAAGGAGGGACTGCAGAGAGGGTGGAATAATGTAGTCTATATTGATGTATTTTTAGTTTATTAGTACATTCACTGATGTAAATGATTCTGTAAATTAAGGCTACATTGCAAATTCCATTTTAGATAAGATACAATATATGAGGACTACCACTTGACAACTAGGGGGAATATTCTCAAGAACGTGTGAAAACTACCGCAAAAGTTGCTTAACGCAATTCTTCACATCGCAGTCTATCGTGGGAAAACAACACCGTGGTAACGTAGTCTTCCCAAGCCGGTGGAACCATGCGATAGGCCCACGATAACGCGTCAAATGTCCACGATAAAGTCAACGCGACTACGCAGAACTGCGAAACCCGAACGCCCAAAAAGTTGCGATGAGGCCAATCGCGATACAAAAAAATCCAGCGAAAAACAGCCACAGGCCTGCAAATCCCACGCGTCATGCGGGAAAATGCACTATAAAATCAACGGAAAAAAAGTAGCTGCGGAGCACCATGGATGCACCAGAACCGAGTGCAGAGGCCAACGCGAACCCCACAGACCACCAGCAAGGAACCCCGTGGTCGTGGAAGGCCAAGGGAAAGAGGCAGACAGTGTGCAGTCCACAGGAAAACCAGATCGGCGGTATGGAGGTGACAGAATACCATCATCCACTGAACGACAATATGACAAACGTGAATGCATTTTAGTCCTTTTGGATCTGTCAGCCGCTTCCAACACCATCTCCCATAGCATTTTAGAACAACTGCTCTGGGAGGTGGGAGTCAGGGGAAGGGCCCTCGACTGGCTCAGGAACTATCTAATGAACCGAACCACCACAGTACAAATGGGTCCCCTGCCTCATGTAGTCAGCCTGTAAGCATAGGAGTTCCACAGGGTTCCATTTTGAGCCCTATGCTTTTCAACCTCTATGTTACACCTCTGGCCAGGGTAATCGGGTCCTATGGCTTTGAGGTGATGTCCTACGCTGACGACACTCAGCTCTTAATTATGTTTGGCCTTGACCGCATAGATACAATGACCAGTTTTAAAAACTGTATGATTCATATCAACAACTGGATGTGCAACAATCACCTACAGCTTAATGGAAGCAAGACGGAGATCATTCTGTTTGGGAGAGCCAATGAGTACTGGTTCAGCGACTGGTGGCCCCAAACCCTAAGCCCATGTCCATCCCCCAAACAAGTAGTGCGCAACCTCGGAATAACAATTGACAATCAGCTGTCAATGAAAAATCATGTAAACCCTGTAATAGGCATCTGTTATGGGATGTTGCAGAAACTATGCAAAATCTTTCAAAGGATTCCTATCGAATCCAGAAAACCGTTGGTAAAGGGGCTCATTGTAAGCCGTATGGACTATGGTAATGCCTTATTAGCTTCCATTAACGAAGACCTTTACTCAAAACTTCCGATCTTGCAGAATACCACTGCTAGGCTTGTCTTAAATCTTCCTCCAAGAGCTCCATCAGCCCCTAGCCTGAGGATGCTTCACTGGCTCCTGGTAAAAAAACGAGGTCGCGTTAAGATTCTATGTCTCGCACACAAGAGCTTACATGGAACCGGACTTAGCTATTTAGCTAGGAAATTAAATTTGTATCATCCAAGCAGACCACTAAAATTCTAGCACCAAACATCTCCTTACCCCGCGACGAATTCGCACCACAGGAAATGGTGGTCGATCCTTTTCTTTTCTCGCATCCGCCCTTTGGAACAAGCTCCCACCCCAGCTTCTCTCCATCTCTGATCACAAGCTTTTCCGCAGGGAATTAAAAACCTGGGTATTCAACCATCAATAACGCGGTCACATCTGATCGCCAGTTTAAACGGTGTCTCCGCAAGTGCCATGAGACCTTTTTGGTGATTTGCACGCTCAATAAGTTCCTTTGACATTTGACAAATTGTTGCGTCCCACCGAAGTGGTGTACAGAAGAACACTGCCTGGGCATCTACGGCGCTGCAACGCGGCCGTAATAGGGCAGAACTACACATCCCATGAGCCCCGGCGGCGCTGACGCCGGTGACGTCAGCGCGCGCATGAGTCGTTTCCTCATCAGGGCACCCGGAACCGAGAGAGGCGCCGATTACTCATTGCCGGAGCTGCAGCAGACGACGGAGGCTGGTAGGGGTGCTTCCTGCATCATACTTTTCTTATTTCCATCCCTGGAACTGACGCTGGTAGCTCTTTCTTTTCATTGTGGTGGCAATTCCAAACTTACGCTTCGTCATTTGGTGAGTTGCTCCGTTGGTGGAACACATCCCGGTTCCTTGCGGAGCAGCTCGTGTCTGAATTCTAAGACAGGAATATCCCGCTAGGCGTGGGGTGCAGTGGCTCTTACATTCATTAAGGGGTCCTGGCCAGCACGTCTGAAACAGTTTCCCACGTTTGCGAACTGAGCGGTTCATGCGGGGGAACGGTACGTTTTATGCCCTTAGTAATACACACTGGCTCTTGGAAAAGGTGACAGCCTGGAGCAAGGGGCAAATACATGGTGTTGTGTTGTGATCCTGTGCAAGAGTGAGTGGGACTGTGAGTCTGGAGCTCTCTCCTGGTACAGGAATCAAACCGTGTTGGAATTTTGAGAAAACCTCTGTGCAAGACGTATTGTGACAGGAACAATCCTTGGTTTTCTGAATTGAATTGGGGAGAATCATTAATAAGACTTATTATTCATGTATGTCTCTTTGTGTATCAAACAAGCAGGGGTATAGAGAGTGAGCTGGAGGTCGGCTCTTCCACACCCCTGTCTCTACTAGGCTGGATTGACTAAATGGTACGTGGTTCTGTCTCAAAGTGTGACCCTTTGCTTAAAGTGATGTTAAGACCGTGATGTCTATTGATTGTTACATTGCCCTGTAGGTCAAGCTGGTACTTCTACACAGCCTAGGCAATACTCAGAGCAGAAGCAAAAGACTTTCTTTCCTTACAGGTATTGCCCATAGGGCGTCTTACGATTCAATTACTGTTCACATAGAATAAGAAGGAAGGAAGCGGTGGGTAATCGTGGTGTTTTTTACCTGTCTTGTTCTTTTCACAGGTCTCCCTCCCCGCTGTCCCCTTCCTTTCCTTCCCCCGCTTGACCACGCCATGGAGTCTGTGTACTAACGTTCAGACCGTGGAGGTGTCGAGAGATGGACCATCTAAGCAACGTACGACCCTGAGGAGTTTCGGCCACAACACAAATATGGCCAATAAGGCTCACACAATTAACTTTGTCGAATGAGAGACATGAATAGGACTAAGGAATGCATGATTCCTATTAAAGATGATGGACAAAGGTTTTCCTTCTAGTCGTCCACTATGAGAGAGCCAACTTCTGCCAACTTGGACGACTTCAAACGTCTGTTAAGTGCCGACTAAGACTGACTGACTGTGCTGCTGCTTCAAGAACAACAAATACGTCCTTTCCAGCCTTTTTAGAGAGTTAGTTTTTATCAACATAAGTGTTTTTCTATGCTATCACAGTTTTAACATGTCCAAGCAGAGCTGCAAAATCTTGAGTGAACCGAATTTTGTTCACTTGCGTAACACGATGACCGATGTATTAATGTGGTATGCACATCTGCCCTCAACAGCTAACGCAGTGTCATATGCCTATTTCCTTAACAAATTAAATGTCGCTGAGACAACATATTTTTTTTAAAAAATACAAGCACTGGCCCTTCTTTTGAAAATGTTTCCAGTGTCAAATTCATGAATACATTAATATAAATTCTGCACTCAGTCCCTTCTCTTATCAGTCTTGTCAAGCTGTTTTGATAGCTCTGAAGACGGCAGCTATACACCCTGTGAGAAGTTGGCCTGGCATATGCTGTCCATTAGTTATAGGGGACACCTTGCACCAGTCCAATTCGACTCTTAAGGTGATAGGTTAAAAGACAACCTTTAAAGAAAGCTATCCTAGTGGTAGCTGTGGAGAGCAGCCTTCAGGCTAAGTCTTGAATGAGTGTTAAGCTTATTGTTTTACCATGGATAACCTCTTGAATGACCAAATGAAAGAGTAGTCCACACAGGTATATATTCAAAATATATGTATTTATTCTAAGAACAAATCCCACTTGTCTCTTGTGAGGCTGGAGGTAAAGTTACAATTCAATAAAGCATTTATTATAACAATAAATAGCACTGGAATCACAGGGCCCCGGGGGGGGGGGGACCAAACCATATATTAAAAAAGTGGTATAAGAACCACGACAGTTCTGCAGACAGTGCCTAGGGCCCCTTACGAAACCACCCAAGGTAGTGAGGAAGGAGACCCCCGGGAAGCGTGTGCAGTGTTTAAACCACAGTCGGGATCCCTATTAAACCTCATGGGAAATGTTGCGGTTGGAAATTACAAGAATCTGGACACTTCTAGCAGGAGTTCAAGTTCAGGAGTTTAGAGTTAAGCTCTTGGAGGGCCCACACCCACGATAGTACCGAGGTACCACTGTTACCTGCCCCAGGGAAGCTGGGTGCATAGGTCGTTTTTGGTGTCGGGTCGATGTCTCGTTTTCAATGGAAAAAGGTGAAGAACTGCTGCTGGCGTGAAGCGTCGTCGATGTCGTGTAGATTGAAGATGTAGATCTTGAAGGAAAAGACCTGAAAGCAGAGGGGACAGAGTCTGGGTCACTAGCCAGTAACCAGGGACCTTAGGAGAAAGAGCCCTTCAATGTCGGGTGTTTTCAGGTTGAAGACAGGTAGGTTGGATCAGCAGCCACAGGGTCCAGGAGGCTTCAAGGAAAGCCAGCTGCTGGAGGGTGACTGTCCCACAAAGGATGAAGGCTGCTGCGGTGTTAGTGTCTGGATTGGATCCACTAAGCCTTGGCAACCGCAACCCACGCAAGGATCAAGAAACGGCTACTGGTGCAGACCCACGAGGTCTGAGCAAGGTCTCCAGCGAGGAGACAGTAGAGCAGGCCTGGAGCAACTAGGGGAGCTCTTGGAAGTGAAGATTGACCTTCGCTAGGACCCACTAGTCGAGAGACAAGGGACCGCGGGAGGCGGCAATTTGGAGTGCGTAAAGATGAGCCCAGGGGTCGCCGGAGCGGGCTGGAGCGTCGTCCTTTGGCACAGGTGATGCTGAGAGGTTGGCTCAATGATGGGCCAAACCATAACTTCCCCACTCGTCGGGTTCGTGTGCTGTGCAAGAGGTGGCCGGTGTCCTAGGGTATTGGGAATCTCGGCACCCACGGGGTCCACGGTGCTCAGATTTGCTGTGCACACTCACTGGCCTCTGGGATGCATGGAAACCCACCTCAGGGTAGGCAGAAGTATTCGTTGTCTGTAGGAGCAGCGGAGTTCCAACTGGGTCACTTGCAGTGTTTCAGGTGCCTGCAAAGCAAGGGGGTAACTGCTTTACCCCAAGGGAGATTTCTTCATTCAGCTGAGCGGCAGCTCATCGAAGTTTCAAGTCTTTGAAGCAAAGTTCTCGTCCATGATTAATCTGAGGCTCTGGGGACCCTGCACCCACCTTTATCCAGGGATTAGGGGAGTGTCTGAATCAGAGCCCACCAATGGGAGTTCAGGCGGGAAAGGGTGGCTACACCCTCTCCCCTTTGTGTGTTTCCTGCCGGGGCAGGGGACGGGATGCCCCTGAACCGGTCTGAGCCGGTGTATGCAGAAGTAGGCACTGGAGAAGCCTACGTGCAAGTTTGAAAGACATCCTAAGGTACACCCACCCAGTTCCAATCCACATAGTCTGTCTGGGGAGGTGGGGACACCTCCCTGCAACACGATCCATATTGTCCAGCTGCCGTGGCTGGAGTTTTGCCCAGCAACAGACAGCCAGAGTCGTGTGGGTGGTGGGTAGCATCCATTTTGTACTACATGTGCTCTTTTAAATTGGTGTCTAAAATCTGCCGCTTTTACCATATCACCTCTCTAGCAGGGGGGAATCATGCCCTCACTCCCATGGCTGGATTGGGGGTATGATTCCACGATGTTTGACACGAAACATGACATGGTTCTGTGCAGCCACTCTCAAGTTATCACGCTATCGCGATTACTTATAATGCAGTTAAGAGTATATGGTATGGCTGCACTACAAACAACCTCGCAATAGTTTTAACGAAAGTTGCAGAGGGGCCCTACTCAGGTAGGGGTTCCCCCTCACACATATCTCAGCACCCTGCCTTGTAGGATTAGCAAGGCCTGCCTTAAGGATGACCTATGAGGATATATGTGTTGTATTTAAATGGGATACAGGATACCTATATCCCTGTAAGGGGTGCAAGCACCACCTTACCCAGACTACAGTAGTGGTCTGGTGGTGTCAGTTTGTATGGCTCTCCCAGGGGTGGCACAATAAGTGCTGCAGCCCTGGGTAGGCATCTGAGGGACCCATGCCCTGGGTACCTAGTGTACCATCTACAAGGGCTCACAGGGTGACCTCAGTATCCAATTGGTATGTACCTAGAGTACTCACATCATTTTAGAGAGGAAGCAGATAGGCTGGGGTCCTGGATAGCAGGGCCACAGCCTGGCTAGAGTCAAAAAACAGTCAAAACATCAGCAAAAAGTTGGGGGCAACTATGCAGTCGATGCCACTCTCCTACACACCCCCTCAACATTATCCTATTTTTCTTTCATGTCATCATTCCCATTTCCTTCGGAGATTTTCAAATTCTTACTTTGCTGGGTCCTGCGTCATGGGGCAATTGATAAATCAAGTCATCAGTTGACTCAGCAACCAGTAAGCAATAACATAATATCTCTACAATTACATTAACATATATAATTAGGGTAAAGCGTTCCCTTTTTTTGTTATTATTCACTTTTCTTCGATTATATATTTTTCTTCACAGTAACAAACTCTATATTCTTTATGGTACCCCCGACAAATTATTTTCTCCGATGTTAGAGAACTAATGATTGGGTGATGGTGTTCTATCAGCACAACTTTTGGAGACAATTTTTGTCACTCCACTATAGGTGTATGTTTGTGGATATTGTCTTTATTTAGTTACGGCTTGCCTTTTTAAATGTTTACAAGGGGGTCTTTAATCTTCATACAACTACAGTCCTGAAGATGGTCTCACATACGCATAACAACCAAGAACCAATTCAACGCCTCACCGAACTTTCTTTTTAGTCGCTGTTAGATTCATGTTCCAAGTCTAGTCCTTCTGTGAAAGTCGGACGTATGCCCTATACATTTGAAAGTGGGCTTTAACATACCTACTAATGCAGAAAGGATTGAAGTGTTTATTGTCAATGTAAGTGAAAATTGCTTAGTGAACTCCTATTTTTAGGATTCTGAATTCCAATATAAATGTGATATAAAGACATGCACCTCTGCTTTGAAATTCATTTTCTTAAATAATTGCGTGTTCAGCCTTCAATTGAGTTTCTATGCCATACTTAAACATCCCTAATTACTCATATATTTATTTGTTAAATTGTTTCTATATGAACGAATTCCTTGTTGGCACTTACCTCCCCGATTTCTATACCCAAGCCCACAGGGGACTATTGGGTCGCCCTTGTATGTTTAATTACACATCTAGAAAGTTGGCATTTTCTTGTCCTAACCATTTGGCACCTGCAGCCTGTTACTGGGTCACATGACTAGGTGTAGTTGGCAGCTGGCCTTTGTGTATTCCTCCCACACAGCCACACAAAGGAGAGACTAGGTGTTGCCTGGATGGGCCTCATCATGCAGGATGGCGGGGGCAGGATGGTGGGGGCAGAAGGGGAGCAGGACGGTGCACAGCCCCACTTGCACTTCAAAAGACTGTGCCTCAGCTCTCACACAAAGAGCTTCACACTAGCCCATTATGCTGGAAGACAGACTGGGAACATGGCAGGGAGGCAGGACATTCAAGACATCTCTGTAGGGAGAAAACTCCATATGTTTCTCCCACTTCAAAGTGGCCACCAGCTATAAAAATAGGACCCTCAGACCCACTCTTCACTTCACTTCTGGACCTGCAGAAGGACTCTCAGAGGACTGCCTGCTCATGTAGCCTGCTGTGTACTTCAGAGGATTGCCTTGCTGCACCAAGAAGGACTGCCCTTCTGCCTGAAACCTACTCTGTGCCCTCTGGTCTGCTGCTTGATACCTGCTTTTCTGCTTGAACCCAGGATTTCCACAGTGACACTAAGGGCTAGTTGGCTGGCCTCTTGATCAGAGCCTCAGGGACAGAAAAGGCTCCAACAATCTTACACCCGCATCTGTATCAACCGAGTGTAGTGCAAACCATATGGTGGGATTAGAGATGGCTTTCCCCTCCTCCACAATCTCCTCCTATACTGGTCGGTGAAATGTTGGCGAAAGACCCTCATTTATTCGCATTGGGCCCTGTCATATTGGGAAAGGAGGCCTATGGAATTGGTGATGTGCCAGTGTGTGCTGGTGCCAACCGCCACCCTTTTCCTAGCTGCATCGCGCCGCTGCAGGTACGAGAGGTGGGGCTGTGGATTTCGAGTGATGACCACGAGGGAACACTTATTTATTTAATTTCCCCTTGTGGTCGGCACTCAAAAACCCCCCCGCCCCCACTACTCTTACTTGCAGCAGCCGTGGCATCGATGCACTTACTCTCTTTGTTAGGAGTGGGAGCATCAACTGTGGGTTGGGTGGCTGCCCTCTTATGGTTGGTGAAAAGGGGGCGCGGGTGTCACCACCAGGGATTTTACAGACTCCCTGAAACTTTCTGAGGCAGATTTGACCACACCTTTCAACATAGGGGGAAGAAAAACATAACCCTCAGGCGCAACATGAATGTCTACCCTTTGATAGGCAGCTGTGCACTGGATGACACCGTGGCATGTGATGGTATTGTATGGTGAGGAATCCTTAACAGGGACATGCTCCAGGTCAGTGTTTTGCATGCCAGCTCTACATCACAGTCCTTCCAAGGATTATCTGTGGGATGAGGGTAAACAGGGGCCCCAAGTGCTTTGCTGGGGAGTAGGGGCTGGGCTTCTCAAGTCAGAATAAGATTCTGGAGCCCTTGGAAGATGAAGACGCAGGAGGTGGTGTTAGAAGGATGTGGAGGCAGAGGAGGAAGAGGCAGTGGAGGGCTGGCAGACTTGTCCTTTGCTTGGAAGGCAAAGGATGTAGGAGTGTCTGGTTGTGCAGTGTCCTCAAAGGAGAGTGCCACTTTTTAGGCTTTCCAGAGGAGGCAGAGATCTTGCCATTGCAGGAATGGATAATGATGCATCGCCGCCAGTCATCAAGTACCTGTTAGAGCATCTTGAGGAAAGGCCTCTCAACAGACTTGGCCGTGGATAGTCTCCGCGCCAATGCTGACTTCGGCATCTTTGACCAGAAGAATGCTTCCAGACTTCAAGGCTTAAAAGGGGGTCGAGGTTTGAGACTGGATCCCTTTACAGGTTGGACGCCTTGCCGTGGTGTCAAACAGAGCCGGTGGTGTATTGAGCATGGGGCTTGAAACACAAGACCCTGGCGTGGTGGTGCTCAGCCTCGGCGGTGGCCAATGTGTGATTTGGAAGTCGAAGTGTTGACCATACTCACGCACCTCAGCATGGACGTGGCGTGAGGTCCGGTGTCAGGTAAGCTAGATGAGACGTCCTTGAGCGTCTGTTCGTCCTCTTTGACTTCCTCCTCCTCTGGCCTTGAAGAACCACAGTGGATGATCTCTGAGATGGGGTGATAAGCTGGTACACCAGACAGCTCGTCTTAGTCCTCCTCTTCAGCACCGTGTGGGTCCACTTCACCGAAGATGTCCCGTGTTTCAGACAACAAGTGGTACATTTTGTTGTAGGCCGAGCTCCTGTATCTCTGCTGCCTAAAGGTCTTCTTGCTGGTGAAAGCTGTGCAGGAGTTGTAGCGGATGCCATCATGCTCTGGAGAGCCACAAATTAGAGATGCTGTGGGGTCAGCCATGGGGTACTTTGAGTGACACTGAGGGCTGCACTTGTGTAGTGAAGATTGCTATCTATATACGTACAATGCTAAGTTAGCACAACCGCGTTAGATGTTAGAAAGCCATCTTGCCGCTTTTGCTGCTTTTGCACACGACACTGTAGTCACATGTTATTAACTTGAGAAATGCTTGCTTGACTTTGCTTCACATGAGAACTGTCTGTTGTTCACATCCCGAACAGTGAGCAGCGACCTTGGTCTGTACATCGTGTAAAGAAACAGTCTGGGTCGCTAGACGGTGCATGTTGTTGGGTTCTGGTTGATCGGCCCACTATTTAGCCATAACACGTACGCAGCTGCAAATACCTGAAATTCGGGTGCTTTTAATATTGCAGTGTTACATGTTTTTCATTACATTCGGAAGAAGAGCTTTCCCAGGAGCAGAGCCTAGCTGATCCTGTGATGTGATCTCACTGAGCTGATCTTTACGGTATGGGGTTCCCCATTCAAGCCTAGAGACCTTTTACTAGTCTAATAATAATAATTTTAGTTTGCTAGCGAAAGGAAGGGGGCTGAGATCCACTGTCATTTTAGTACGATTACTCCTTTCATTTTCTATGGTATTGTAACTATGCTGATGGTTTTGATTCTAATCATTTGTCTGCTTATGTTAGCCAAAGTACTGCATCTTAGGACACGAGGTTTATAAAATAAACTCTTTAAACTTTACCGTGTCTCTGTTTATTCTGTTGTGGACTGATATGAGAATAATTACGAACAGGTATTTCTGATTCCCACCATTCCTGAGAAATACACTAAGTCACTTGTTCTGGGTTGTCTATACATTGGGACAGCCGAGATAAACCTTGGATAACGAATGGGACACTGATGCTGGTCGGATAAGGGGTTCTGTGTTCTGAGGTGAGTTTTTGGTACACCACAATTCACTGAGGTCCTGGTTTCCTGTGCATAGTTCTGTGCATAAGCAGAATCCCTGCAACATGGCGCACCTAACGTTTGGTCTATTGATCTGAAACGCCTTAGTAGTGCTTATATTAGTCCACAACACCCTCACTCTAGTTTCCGGTTGACGGGAGTGACGGTTTAACCTACCTGTGTTTCGACTAATATGTTCCTTCAAGCTTGATCATTAAAAATTGTATTTTTACTGAACCCCAGTGCTACTGTTGATATTGTTGATACTCTTTAGTGTGTCCTAATGGCGGTTGAGATAGCCGCGCATAGTCGTGCAGCTCTACGCCGTCATTTGACGACGTATGGGGTGCCGGATGATGGGATGGCTGTTATTTTTGTGGTGAGCGCTGATGCGTCTTACCCGTAGGAGTTGTTTTACTCTTGGGTGACTTTTCCGGCAGTGGATGACGATGATACGTTTCATTCCTTTACTCCCACACAGCTACCTGCGGTCTATACCCCGTATAGGACACAAGAAATTCCAATCTCTGCCTGGCAGCATACCATTTGGTTTAATGGCGCCCTTCCCCATTCGGTTGCACCAGCAAGAATGGGCCCGTTGTCTATTGCAGGGGCCACATGGCGGGTGCTAGCCGGTTTTACGCCTCATCCCCGTTATCTCACGGTGGCGGTGGCTGAGTTGCGGGTGTTGCACACAGCCCGGATTACAGTTCATAGGGCTTTGGTGCAGTACGTGTCACTCAACGTGCAGGTGGGGGCACCTGCTGTTGCGGGACAACCAACAGACCACCACGCGGTGGTTATTAGTCCTGTTATGGTTAATTCGGTGGTCGGCAAGCGCCCCCAGAGTAAGGATGAATTTCCTTACTGGCTTGCTGAGAAATTTGACCAACTGGAGGCGGTTTTTCCGCATACCACTCCTGTGGAGAAACACAGGATTCTCACCATTAGTTTGCCGAAAGACCTGGTCCCGGATATGGCCGATTGCACTAACTGGGGCAAGGTCTTTGCCGCGACCTATTCGAAGTCACTCCGTCTATGTCTGTACTACCGTCCGTCATCAAAAAGGTTCAAGAGAATCACGGTGCGGGGGCTGCTATTGAATTGGGAATGAGGCTTGTCGATAGCTTCGATGTGGTATGTTTCATGGTAATGGGCAACCTCAAAGGAGATGCCATGCAGTTCCAAGTTGCTAATATGATGGACTGCGTGGATGAGCTCGACAAGCCCAAGGAGTTCGCTAAAATAATTGCGAAAGCATACAGGACTGTGGGCCGTAGTGCTTTGGGTGTAAAACCAACTGTAATCATTCCTGATATAGCACAACAAACTAAGGTGAGCTCGTCCACTAAAGACGAACGCCCCAATTTTCCTAAACAAAGTTGGAGAGCAAAGAAACAGGGGAAGCAGCAACAGAAACAGGGGTCTTGTCCTGCCTCACCCGTCCAGTCGTCCAGTGAACGCACATATGATCTGCGCGATCAATCTCGTATTAAGTCACCTGATAGATTTCAGGTTTCTGAACAACGCTCTCCTCGTTCTTCACAGGAAAAATCGGCTTCACAATCCGGTGGCGGAGACCGTGGGGAAGGAAGGGGTGCCCAAGGTCGTGAGCAACCCCGCCAGACTGACGGCAAAGGCAAGCCAGACGAGTCTGCACGTCAAAGACCCCCGTTTCAGAAAAAGAAAGTTGCTGCACTAACAGCGAAGTATGCCACACATAGTACGGACGCAGCTTCAGAACCTGACATGGGCACTAACGCTGCTCGACAGTGCGGCGGAAGTTACAGTAGTGCGACGAGCACTGAGTCCATATCTGGTGGCGACAGCAACTGATACATTCGTGAATATTGAAACTGCTGACACTCGAGTGGCTCCCCCTGATAGACTGTATAATATTGTCCTTTTAATTGAGGGTGACATACAACGTACAATTCAAGTTTTTTTTTGGGATAATCTGACCACTTCATATGATATTCTATTGGCGGAGGCAGATTGGCCCCCGGCTTTCGTTTTAGATGCTCCTAGAGGGGAGGAGATGATCCTCCCGTCCTTTGCGCACACAATGCCGAAGGACCAAGCTAAAAAGTACGCCGAGGAGTGGGCTCAGGTGCTCGCACCTGCGTTATATCGTAATCAGGTTGGCTGGGATAAATTGTCTCCCAGCCATGAGATTACGTTGCGAACCACGCCCCAGCCACAACCCCAATACCTCATGCGTCGTGAAGCAAGACCTCACGTCCCGTCTATCCTTGAACAATTGGAATATCAAGGAGTAATTGAAACATGTGTGTCACCAATGAATAATCCTTTATTCACTGTGACGAAGCCTGACGGGTCGTACCGCCTAGTTTTGGATTACCGGCATTTAAACTCTCATTGCCGGACATGCACAGTACAAAATACTCACAGTTCGGCTCTCGTCGATAGTCTCGTGAGAAAACGGTTTAAAACCACTCTTGACACCACGTGGCTCAGCTGATGTCTCTTTAAGATCTGTCACCATCAGCGCCTGTCTCATTAATGCGCGTTCCGTGAAAAAGCACTATGTGGATGTATTTGACTTTATCTTAGACAACAAACTGGATATCTTGTTTGTGACTGAGACCTGGCTTGATGCTTCTTCTAATCCCTTAGTGACCATGGCTACACCCATGGGATTTAAGGTTCATCGAGTGGATCGCTCCTCAGGCGAGGTGGTGGCTTGGCCATCTGGTATAGGGACAAGTGGACTTTTCGGAGTGAAATTTCTACCCTCTGGGGCGACTGTGAGGCCTTGCATTTTAGCCTGCAACTGTCGGCCCAATTCACTCTTGGTGGCTCTCTAATTTATCGCCCCCCAGGTACAGCTGCAAACTTTTTAGCATCCTGTGGTGAGGCTTTAGCAGAGCGAGCTTTGAGATTTTCGAAGTTTGTTCTCATTGGGGATGTTAACATCCACCTTGATTGCAGCAAGGAGGCAGATTCTGTTGCCTTCCTAGACTCTTTACATCTTGTAAACCTATCTCAAATGGTCTTGTTCCCAACTCATCAGGGTGGTCATACTCTTGATGTGATTTGTTCTAATTTTCCTACCTCAGTTATGAAGCCACGCCCTGTGGCATGGTCGGATCATTTTCCTATCTTTTTTTCTTGGGCGTTACAAGACTCTTGGAGTCCGTCCAACAGTAAACGCCCGCCCCTCTCGAAGAAGGTGGTTCCTACTCAGCTCAGCCTTGCGCTTGATGTCTCTCGGCCCACCTTTGGTACAGATATGGAGGCTAATATCAACCAATTTGATGAGTGGAGCACAGGCGCAGTGGCTTCCGTGTCGGCTGCTGGGCTGCCCAGGCTGAGAAGAGAGGCCCCCTCTAAGCCATGGTTTACTCCCTCGCTGCGAAGTCTTAAGCACATCTGCAAAACCGCAGAGAGGTCCTGGCGTTCCGGTGGATACTAGCACTATGACAAAGTGCTTCTCAGATCTAAACAAAAACTCTATTATAGAGCGATTAGGGAGGCCAAGGGCCTGTACTATGCTGCCCGTATTGAACGAGCAAATAACAACGCTAAAGAGATCTTCGCCATAGTGCAGAGCTTCCTAGCTCCTAGTGCTCAAGTAGCTGTGGCCCCTGTCTCGGACACCTGGTGTAATACGTTGGCATCTTTCTTTAAGGATAAGATTATTAGCATCCAAGAGACATTTCGGCCTTCAATGAAGTCGGCCAGTCCTGAGCAGGTTCCCCCCTTATCTAGGGCTTTTCCGTTCTCCAGTTTCTCGGAGTTCTATCCGATTGACCTGCCCGGCACCCTTAGAATTCTTAAAGCCCTCAAGTCTGGCTCGCCAAACGATCCAAGCGCTGCCAGATTACTCTCGGATGTGGCACATACCATCAATTCTGAGGTCAATTACTTGGTTAATCATTTACTAAGGGAAGCACATGTGCCCATGGCATGGAAACATGCTTTAATTTTGCCACTTCTAAAAAAAACAATCCCTTGATCCTCTGCTCCCAGAAAATTATCGACCTATCTCGCTTCTGCCTAGTTTGGCCAAAGTTTGCGAGAAGGCGGTCACGCTCCAACTGACAAATTTTGTCGAGGATGCTGGGGTTCTCCATCAGGCGCAGTCTGGATTCCGTGCCTCCTACAGTACCGAATCTGCCCTGTTGGAGGTTTCGGTGTCGATTCGGGAGTGTCTGGACGCCGGCGGGAGAGCGGCACTAATATTGCTTGATCTCTCGGCGGCGTTCGACATGGTGCCTCACGCCATGCTCCTTGACCGCCTCTCGGATATTGGAGTGTCTGGGAAAGCTTTGCTTTGGATCAGCTCCTTTCTTGAGGGAAGGATGCAGCAGGTTTGGCTTCCTCCTTGCGCCTCGGTCCCCTTGAGGGTTACTACAGGGGTACCGCAGGTGTCGTCACTTAGCCCTCTGCTTTTTAAAATCCATGTGACTCCGCTGATTTTTCTGGCGGAGTCTTTGGGGGCTAAAGTGATGGCCTATGCGGATGACACCCAACTGCTGTTCACTTGTAATAAAGAAGACGACTCGGTGGCCAGACCTCATCAGTGTTTGTCCTCCGTCTTTCAGTGGTTGGCCAATGCACAGCTGAAATGCAATGAGGCAAAGTCGGAAGTCCTGTTCGGCTCTTTTTCCTCTGATTTTAGAACAAGACTTTGGCCTTCGGGCTTTCCCTGCCCCCCAGCGATAACTGGAGCCGTTAAAAATCTCAGCGTATGGTTTGATGAAAACCTGAACTTTGCTTCACATATAAAAAAAACTTGCTGGCACATGCTTTGGGCTGTTGAGGAAGAAGTTTCTACCCCTGCTGCCAGACAGGGACAGAGAGACGGTGGTGCGTGCTCTGCTTCTCTCCCGATTAGACTACGCTAATGCCCTCTTGGTAGGATGCTCGGGCTACCTAGTAAGGAAATTGCAGGTGGTCCAGAATTCGGCTGCCAGACTTCTGGGCGGCTTGTCCACCTGGCTCGGGCTCAACTTCGGTCTCTTCATTGGCTTCCCGTGGAATCACGCCTTAAATTTAAAATGTTGTCTATCGTTCAGCGGGCCCTTTATGGTCTCGGCCCCAAGTATTTGCAGGACAGATTTTCCTTCTACATTCCCAGGAGACAGTTGAGGTCATCATCACTGCTGCTTATGCAGACCCCCAAATTCAAGCGTGAACGATTGGGGGGTAACTCGTTCGCCCGCAGAGCCTGCCTTGCCTGGAACTCTCTTCCCCTGACTCTGAGGGCCATCTGTGATCCGCACCTGTTCAGAAAGTCCCTGAAGACATTGCTGTTTTGATGGATATCTGTGGCTTGGCCGCCTTTTCTGTTGTTAGCGCTGGGACACTTCCGAGTAGCTGTGCGCTTAATAAATTAAAATAACATAACATAACATTTCCAATGGCTTTTACAGCCATGACCTGTCCTCTCTTAGCAGTGAGTGGACGGCGTTTACTTCGGGTGGCAAACAAAAACATTTCAAAAGATTACCGATGAGCTATAAAAACAGCCCTGGTGTCTTCGCCGCTCGCGTGGTCTCTCTGTTAGAGAGCATAGACCCTGATGCGTACTCGTATGTGGATGATAACGTCCCATTAGTAAGGATTAATGACGTTGGTGACAGATTGATTCCCAACGCGGACTGCAGACCATCTTTGATATTAGCAGCTCACGAGGGCATGGCGTCCGCGCATGCCTGCGTTGCAGCTACTGTATCTCTGTTGCAACAACGTTACTGGTGGTGCGGTTTATATAAACAAGCCCAAGCTTATGTTCTTAATTGTGACATTTGCCAGCAGATAAAACCTTCAACTGCGGCGCGCCCACCACAGACTCAGTTGTACATATCCAATAAACCACTAGGTTGTGTTTATTTGGATCATTGCGGTCCATTTACCTCTGATACTGCGTACAAATACATCTTGGTTGCAGTGGATTCATGCACACATTTTCTGTGGGTGTGGCCACAAAGGAGTGCTGATGCCCGTACTGTCATAAAGGATTTGCGTGTCTTTGTTGGAAGTTTTGCATGTGGTACCTTTCATTCTGATCAGGGCCCTGCGTTCGCCTCTAAGGCGTACAAAGATGCCATGAGAAATTTGGGGGTCCAAGTCAAATTTTCGTCTCCATACCGACCTGAGGGTAATAGTGTAGTGGAGCGAATGAACCGTGACTTAAAGCAATCTTTGACAGCTAGGGTTTTAGGTACTGGCCGGAACTCGCTAGCCTACTTATATGACGTACAACGTGCACTTAATAATCTCCCTAGAAGGTCTCTGGGTGGGCGGACCCCATACATGATGCTCTTTGGCATACAAATGTTTGTCCCAGACCTTGATGGTCTAGACATGGCGGCGTCGGCCGCACCTTTTGACGTAGCTGATCACTGTGCTATATTGCAGAATCTTCAAGAAGCCAGAGACAGTCTAGCGAAGGAACACGTACCCTCCACATCTGATGCTGCGCTTCAGATTCTGGTAGTCGGCTGGCTACCTCGAGTTGGTGATCTGGTCCGTGAGAAGGTGGAGAACAAGAAGGAGTTCGGCCCCTCTTATCGTGCACCAGTTCCAGTGCTTGGAGTACAGGGTACACGAACAGTCATTTTACCTCCACTTCCTGGTCGAAAGGATAACAGGTACATCTCTATTGACAATGTACACCTTGCCTGATGTTTCCGTCGAGATGCATACAGTTACTGGTCCTTTATTGCCACCGACGCCTAGTGGTCTACCTGAAGATATTGAGTATGCTTATCCTGTGGATGTTCCATTGCCTGTTTTACAATCCACCACAGTTACCCACAGTTACCCAGTCACGATACTCCTTTGACAGTGATTCAATGACTTCCATTGCCCCGTCCAAAGTTTTGATTTTTGTGGCCTGGTTCAAAAGACATTTTTTAATTCCCCCTTGGACTTACATTTGGCTGGTGCTCATATGTATTGTTTTGTTTATGTCCATTGGCTTTGTGGTAGTGTTTTTTAGACTTATCAATGGACACTACCTGAAAGAAAGATCTACAATTCGACTAATTGATGAAACTTTGGCCCCCCACTCCTCATCACATATCATGAAGAGGGACCAGACTTTTGTGAACATCACTGCCTGGCCTGTACGTGATGGGATCTCTTGGGATGCTGTAAAATTTCAAATTCATGGCCCCACTGAAGTAATTAATGTGCCAAATGTATTTCGTGTTTCTATGGGTGATGTAGTTAAGCAGAACATCCACTCGGATGACTGGGATGTTCAAGCCATAGATGCACTGTTTTCTGATTTGAAATATTATGCTGCATTTGATGCTGAGGATTTGTATTTAGTACTGCTAATTAGGATGAGCAATTCTGCTATCAACATTATGGCACGCATTTCCTACACAAAGCAAATACGTTTAGAAATTTTGTAAATTTTACACAATGGGAACACTGTCCCGCCCCTAGGCTGGGCAGCTCCACCACGTTGGTGGACAAATTCACATATTTTTCTGATTTCAGTGTGTCAAATCCGGCCTCCTTTTATTTTAAGGTTGCGCCTGAGTCTGCTTCTAAAGTTAGACTGACACACACCAAATTGTTGTATTCCAAGTCCTTTATGGACGAGTTGGCAATTGGAAGATATGATCTGTGGAAAGCTACTATCGATCTTAAATCGATTTGGGGTTCTAGACCGTGGCAGGTACAGGGAACAGAAGTTTTGCATTGTGCCTGTCTTATCCCGAATCACATGTTATTTTTAAATTCGTCAATTTTCCAGACTAACTGTTTTGGATTGGCTACTTCTAAAAAATGTAATTCTCCCTCCATTCCGGGTCTGGGTGCTTATCTAAATTGGGGTAATCATACGGATCTATCCCTTGCTACGTTGCAGACATACATTTCCAACACATCCTTCAATATTTCTGAATTGAATCCAGAAGGGTGGTTGGTGTGGCAGACGAGTTCGGATTCCTGCCAACATCGGTTTCTGGATTTAGCGCCGGGGTATACACAAGTTCGTGTAGACCCCCTTTTTGAATCTTCTCACACTGTAACTACCTACTCAGTAGGGAAGTTATGCCAATCTTGGCTGCAACATTCCACTTTAGCATCTGTTAAACTTCATTTATCACGATTAAACAACAAAATAGATTTGAATGATTTGTTAAGGGTCCTGCGGTTGGCAGGTCCAAGAGATGGGTGTATGCTATTTACAACGAAGTATGGAAGCTATCCAGATTACGAGCTATTGACCAAGCCAATATGGAGAAAGTATTGGCTGTCATAGATAATAGCATTAACACCCTGTCTTCCAGAATTTATACCTGAGACAATATTGTTTCATCAGTGGTAGACATTGTGCAGGATGAGTGGTCTGTATTGTATCATGGTCAAAATCAATTGCGTTCTATTATGCAGTTTGCATGGACGTTGCAAACGTTAAAGGCTGGGAAAGTCCCTTGGGATTACATGAATACTTCATCTTTGTTCCTTCCTTTTAATTTAACTGCTAAACAACAGTTCATGTCCATGAAAGATGCTACATACTCATTACTGCACATTGAAAAGTTAGAACCTTTACCTTTCTCTGTTGCTGAATTAAACATGCTGTGTGGCTTATTCACGGGTTGATAACATTACCGTTCCCCCTGTTTAAGTTCAGTTCGTGCATGAAACATTATGCCCTTGGCAGATATGAACAACTTGGTACTGCCTTCCTGCACGAAGTTTGGTCACTCCCATTCACGTATAGATGTGTGAGAGACGGAAAAGAGGTATACTTGAAAGGGGAAGAGTGCACTTCCACTCCGGATCACTCTGTTGTGTGTAGGCACATTCAATTGCATGGTGCATGTAATGAGCACGCTCCTAATTTAGCTTGCGTCCTGAAAGGGATCCCTGTGCCAGTTATAACACCGTCTTTTACGCTGCTTGCTAACGGTAGCTATATTTTATTAAATAATGAAGCTTGCTGTGGGATGTTAGTGGGAATTCCCTAGATAGTGACTGTATCACAGGGAGTGGTTTGCTGTAATAACGTCCTTTTCCCACCCCCGCATAGACGGCTCGATGTATCCATCTGGCCTTCCATTCCAACCTTAAAAGCAGAGTTCAATAAGATGAGCAGAATAAGGGCTCTATTGTCTCAAAAAGAAGTCGCGTTGACTTCATCCCGGGAAACATTTGTCCTTCACGTAGCAAACACGCGCACTGAGGTGCAAGCGCTTTTGAATACTGATCTCCCACTTCATTTTGGGACCCCGATTCAGATTATATTTAATGCCTCGTCAACAAGTGGCCTGGCTCATTTTTTTTAAATTGTGGGCTCCGGCCTCGTGACCTCCTTTCAAACTATTTTTGGTGTGATCCCGGCATTTTTTCATTCTATTTTTTCCAGCGTCTTCGGAGGTCTCCCTTTGCTTCTCGCCCTCGTAGCTGGGGTACTTTTGTTGATCTGCGCACTACGCTATGGATGCACAACTTGCGTCCCACGACAGCAGGTCCCGGCTGTTACATCTTCGTAACCGGATGCTTGAATAGTATGGCACTTTACCACTGGCGACCTTAAGCATAGCCTATGGATTGTCCTTCCGGTTTCCCTACTTTACTTGTGTACAGCCCATCTTTCATTGCCTAGAGTGTCCATTCCAATGGGCTCTGGATTTGTGTCTGTCGAACTCGGTGTCTACTGCCCCGGATTATGATCGGCTGATGAGCCCCTTAGTGGCACATGAGTTGCACTGTTCTGGCGTCGGGATTATGGCCTGTGGAGCAGCACATGGAGTCCTTGGGAATTGGGACATCGGAACGGCTGCAACTGAATTCTTAGCGAGAAGTTATATTGAAGAGCACGCCAGTTGTCCTCGAATGGTGCTGGAGGCTCCAGTGGTCGAGGAGCATGTATGTTCCTTTCCCGTGCTGAACTGGATGGCAGATAATTTTGCAGAACGTTCCAATGATTTCCTCTTGGAAGCTGTTGCAACTTATTGTGCTTATACATTGATGGATTGACTTTTTGCACTTTCATTTCGTCATACGTCCTTCAATGATGTTTTTTTTATCCTTTAAATAGTTATTTTCAATTCTTTTTATTTTTTCTTTGTTTTTTCTCTTCGAACTTTTTCACTTACCTTATATGGACTTACAGTTCATGCCCTTGGTTCCGTTCTATCAAACTTGAACTCTGCGTTCTTGCAAGTGCACCCCTACTGGCTAGTGGTCCGATCAAGGGGGGGGTGTAGTGAAGATTGCTATCTATATACGTACAATGCTAAGTTAGCACAACCGCGTTAGATGTTAGAAAGCCATCTTGCCGCTTTTGCTGCTTTTGCACACGACACTGTAGTCACATGTTATTAACTTGAGAAATGCTTGCTCGACTTTGCTTCACATGAGAACTGTCTGTTGTTCACATCCCGAACAGAGAGCAGTGACCTTGGTCTGTACATCGTGTAAAGAAACAGTCTGGGTCGCTAGACGGTGCATGTTGTTGGGTTCAGGTTGATCGGCCCACTATTTAGCCATAACACGCACGCAGCTGCAAATACCTGAAAGTCGGGTACTTTTAATGTTGCAGTGTTACATGTTTTTCATTACATTCGCTTTCCCAGGAGCAGAGCCTAGCTGATCCTGTGATGTGATCTCACTGAGCTGATCTTTACGGTATGGGGTTCCCCATTCAAGCCTAGAGACCTTTTACTAGTCTAATAATAATAATATTAGTTTGCTAGCGAAAGGAAGGTGGCTGAGATCCACTGTCATTTTAGTATGATTACTCCTTTAATTTTCTATGGTATTGTAACTATGCTGATGGTTTTGATTCTAATCATTCGTCTGCTTATGTTAGCCAAAGTACTGCATCTTAGGACACGAGGTTTATAAAATAAACTCTTTAAACTTTACCGTGTCTCTGTTTATTCTGTTGTGGACTGATATGAGAATAATTACGAACAGGTATTTCTGATTTCCACCATTCCGGAGAAATACACTAAGTCGCTTGTTCTGGGTTATCTATACATTGGGACCGCCGAGATAAACCTCGGATAACGAATGGGACACTAATGCTGGTCGGATAAGGGGTTCTGGGTTCTGAGGTGAGTTTTTGGTACACCACAATTCACTGAGGTCCTGGTTTCCTGTGCATAGCATAAGCAGAATCCCTGCAACACTTGAAGGGTGTCCTGTCCATCACCCTCAACGCCTGAAATCTGTAAGGAAGGAACGGGCACCAAAGGGTGGGGCCTGGCATGAGTCCCGGTCGTAGACTACGATATTCAGAGCGGGTCGAGATGAAAAAGGAAACTGACCAATTGTCGAAGTAAAGCTTTTCTCAGCAGTTGGAAGGGAATTAACAGGTCCTAGGACCATGAAGTTCAGCGTTGAATGCAACGAGACAAGTAGCAACATTGATACATATCCAAACCTGATGGAGGAAAAAATTATCAAACAATGGAGTTGGTGCTCATGAACGTTCACTACTAGAAGAGGAGTCACTGATGCCTCGAGTCTCAAAAGACGTCTTTGGAGAAAACAAGTTGCAGCAGTCCAAGCCCAACATTAGATGGCATGAGTATGAGAAGCATGAGTATCTACAGTCACACATGCTACCAAAGTATTATGTTACTTACCCTGCAAGCATCTATTCGGAGTGGCTAGTACTGCAGATTAATATGCTTTGCATACTTCTGCAATCTAGTGTTGAGCCCGGACTTTTTCTAGAGGAAGCTTTATGATTGGCGTTATGCGTCGTTTCTCCTCCCCCTCAAGGTATTGCACATGTCAAACGCTTTGTTCCTCAGAAAGTTTTCCTTTAGCCATAAAAGGAGTGAGGATATAGACTGCTTAGTAAGCGTTTTCTGTTATGCTTTGTAGGTATTTTATCACCATCTAATACCTGCAAGTGTGGCGGGAGGGTGCATGTGAATCTGCAGCACTACGCGGTACAAACAGATGCTTACAGGGTTAAGTAACAATCCATTTGTAGCATGAGTTGGCTGCAGATACACATGCTATGCATAGACTTAAATCAGTACCACTCCACACGGTGGCTTTAGGCATGAGATGGTGCAGTTTGAAGGACTGTTTGTCAAACTAGAGCTTGTTGTCTTGATTGACCAGCCACACAATAATGTTTTGTAAAAGTGTGTGTATTTATCCATGTTGCTGCTTTGCAAATACCATTGAGAGAGAGAGAGATTTCTTCAAAAAGCCATGGTTGATCCTTTTATTATTGTTGAATAAGCCTCTGCATATTTGGTAATGTTCTTTTTGCATCTGCATACCATATTTGGATGCGTTTAACAATCCCCTTTGATATACCATCTTTGGATATAGTGTTTCCTTTTGTTGGATTTAAAAAACAGAGACAAAAAGCTGGTTTGTTTTTCCAAAGGGTTTAGGACGTTCCACATAGTACATAAGTGCCCTTTTAACATCTAATGTATGTAATGAACATTCTGCAAAAGTTTGTGGTTTTGGAAAGAACACTGGCAATTCAAAGGTTTGCTTTAAATGAAATGGTGAGATAACCTGTTACAATTTTGGGTAAGTGCTAAACGCACTTTATTTTTGAAGACTTGGAAATAAGGTTCTTTAATTGTGAGGGCATGTATTTTGCTGACCCTTCTTAAGGATGTTATTGCTACAAGGAAAGCCACTTTCCATGTCAAGAATTGTATTTGACATTTATACCGGCTCAAATGGTGGGCCCATAAGTCATGTTAAGACAATGTTTAGATTGGAGGTGTACGAGGGGGAATGACTCTTTTTAATCCTTCCATAAAGGCTTTGATTACGGGAGTATTTAAAAGTGACTGGTGCTTCCTGTTTTGTAAATATGCTGCAATAGCTGCTAAATGTAGTCACATTGAGGTGTATGCTAACTGTGACTATATTAACTGTTGTTCTGTTGGGGAAGAAGGGTTAATGTGTTGTGTTGCACAGTAATGCACAAAACGCTTCAACTTTGCTGCACAACAAGCTCTTGTTGTAGGTCTTCTTGCTTCTTTTAGAATAGTCATGCATTCCTCCGGTAGATTGAGGTATCCAAATTCTATGAGCTCAGGAGCCTGATGGCAAGATTGAGCTGCTGAGGGTCGGGATTTCTCACTTGGCCATTGCTGCGTGTTAGAAGATTTGGATAATGGGACAGCTTCTCATGAGGTTGTAGGGAGAGCTCCAGTAGTGTTGTGTACCACGGTTGATGAACCCATGTGAGTGCGATTATAATTAGTCCGTCTGAGTTTCATAACCACGGAAGGTATTAGTGGGAGAGGCGGAAAAGCAAATATTCATGACCAGTTCATCCATAGAGCATTGCCCTTGGATTGCGTGTGTGAATGTCTGGATGCAAAGCTTTGGCATTTTGCATTTTCCTTTGTTGTGAACAGATCTATTGTGGGAGTGGAAGTAAGTTTGTAGTAACGTACCGTGTATCTTCCATTCGTGAACCTGCTGGTGTGTTCTGCTGAGGAAGTTCGCTATTGTGCTCCCCTCTCCTGATAAGTATTGTGTTAGGAGGTGGATGTTGTGATTGTTGGCCCATTTCCATATTTGCTGTGCTAACTGGGACAATTGTATGGAATGGGTTCCACCCGGTTTCAGTATGTAATACATCACTGTCATATTGCCTGTGTGTAGGACAGTCTTTCCTGCTATTTGTGAGAAAAGCTTTGAGAGTTATTGAATTGGCTATTAGTTCTAACATGTTGATGTGTAACAACTGTTGTGTTGTCCAGTGTCCCTGAACCACAATGTGCTTCATATGAGTGCACCATCCCAGAAGTGAAGCATCGGTTGTGATTGTTATCTGGGGGATTGGATCCTTGAAGGCTTTCCCTGTTCATATGTCTGAACTGTTCCACCACAATAGAGGCTGATGAACTTTGGGTGAAACCAACACTAGATCTTCCATGTTCCCCACCGCTTGTGACCATTGAGATGGTAAACACTCCTGGAGGGGTCTCATGTGTAGGCGAGCATGAGGCACTATTGCTATGCAAGGTGCCATCATTCCTAATACTTTCATGATTGTTTTCACTGGTCGGTGATGATGTGGCTGAAAAAGTTCCAGTTGGTTCTGTAGATTGAGAACCCTTTGAGGATTGGGGTAAGCGGTCCCAGAGATGATACTGAGAATTGACCCCAGATAATGTTTGGAGATGTGATTTTGTTACACTGATAGAAGAACCCGATTGATGCAGTAGATTTATTGTCTTTTGGGTGCCTGATAGACATTTGTATTTGTCTGGACTCTTGATTAGCCAATCGTCAAGATAGAGAAACACATGAATGTTTTCTCTACTTAGTTTTGCTGCTACTACTGCTAGACATTTTGTGGATACCTTTGGGGCTGCTGTTACTCCAAAGGGTGCTTTGAATTGATAATGACACCCACTTACCACAAATCTCACGTATTTCCTGTGTACTGGATGAATTGGAATGTGGAAGTAAGCGTCCTTCAGGTCTAGAACATTCTGAAGTCGTGGTATTACATCTTGTAGTGTAACGATATGAACATTTTCTAACAGTATATAGCGATTTAGTGGGCGTAGATCCAGAACGGGTCTTAAGAGTTCCATCTTTCTTCAGTATTAGAAAATAAATGGAGTACACTGCTTTGTTTTGGTACTTGTGTGGGACTATTTCGATGGCCCCCTTTTGTACTAATGCCTTTACTTCTTCTTTGAGTAGATGTGGATTTTATACCTTCGTTGGTGGAATTTTTGGTGGTTGTTGGAGTATGTCTAGGCAATAACCTTATTTGAAAATTTCTAATACGCATTAGTCTGAATAAATATTCTGCCACAACAGGTGGAAGTGTTGTTGCCTTCCCCGACAGGTGTTTTGTGTTCGGGGGAAGTATGAGCAAGTCATTTTGTTGTGTGTGTTGAGATGCCCTTCTTGGGTGTGCCTCTTCCTCTATTATTTTTGTAGCCTCTAAGATAGTTGCCATGCCCTTGCTGATAGTATTGTTGCTGTTGATGCTGGAAGGAATTATTTTCTCTACCTTGGTACCTCCGAAAGGGCTGTTTTTGTTTTGTAGTCTGTAAAGCACCCATTGACTTGGCAGTGGATGTGTCTTTATTTGTTTCCAGCTGAGAATCTACTGCGGGCCCAAAAAGATGTTCTCCATCAAAAGGCACATTTAAAATGTTGTTGTACTTCGGATTTGAACCCAGAAATGCGCAGCTACGCATTTCTTCTGAACATAATAGATGTGCTTATGCCCCTAGCTGCAGTGTCTACTACATCAAAGGCAC
Organism: Triturus cristatus; assembly: GCF_964204655.1. NCBI lineage: Eukaryota > Metazoa > Chordata > Amphibia > Caudata > Salamandridae > Triturus > Triturus cristatus. The sequence goes on along the minus strand of NC_140585.1, from coordinate 71,825,742 downwards.
ATTTGATGGTAGCATTTGAAATGATTTTACCCTCATTAACTTGATCTTCTCTCTTTTTTCTATAGTCCTCAGGAAGATGTTGCAAGAGCTCCTGTATTTCATCCCAGGTTGCTCTGTTGCATGAGAGCAGGCCCACAGAACTTGCAATCCTCTAATGATTTGCGTGCCCTCTGGCAACTTTTTTTGCAACTGCGTCAATCCTTTTGCTTACCTAATCTGGAGGAGGTGCCTCTCCAGTGCCTTGTGCAGTTGCTCTCTTCCTAACAGAGGTGACTACAAGGGAATCTGCTGGGGGATTACCTTGAACGTAGACTTGGTCATTTAGTGAGGGCTTATATTTTTTCTCTATGCATGACATTAGGACCCTTGATTTGAAATATTGGAAAGTGCATTCTGTGCGTGAAAGTGTTTCAATGAGAAAGTCACTTTCCTCTTTTGTGGAATGCATTGGGAACTTATGACATTTGTGAGAAGTTGGCCTGGTTTATGCTGTCCACTAGTTATAGTGGGCACCTTGCACCAGTCCAAACAACCCTTATTGATGATAGCACAATATACAATGGGCCCCAGGGGGAGACCAAACCATATATTAAGAAAGTGGTATAAGAACCACGACTTGACAAGACACAGTGCCTGGAGCACATAGAATCGCTGGGACCCCAAGGAACCACCCAAGGTAGTGACACAGGGGACCCACGGGGGAGGAGTGCAGTGTGAGAACACAGCCGCGAGCTCCGTACAATCCTATGGGAAAGTCGCAGTTGGAATTTTAGAGATTAAGGACTCTTAGGAGAGGACTTGGAGCAAGCCCTTTCAGAATGAGAAGGTTCTAAGGCCAGCACCCACGAGAGCACTGGAGTACTCATGTTACCTAACCCAGGGAAGCTGGGTGCATAGGTGTCAAATGGTGTCGGGATTCTTCGATGTTGTCAATGGAGAGTTGCTGCAAAGTGCTGCTGCCGTGCAAAGTGTCCGGTGTGATCCAAGCCTGGATCGAAGATGTGAAGAACCTTAAAGCAGAGGGGCCTGAGTCTGCGTCACTTGCCAGTGACCAGGGGCACGATAGACTAATGCCCACCGATGTCGGGTGTTTCAGGTGCAAAACACCTGGCTCCACTGCCACGGAGACCAGGAGGCGACGACGACCAGTCTGCAGGCGAGCTGTCCCATGAAGGATGTCGAGTGCTGGCGGGGAAGGGGGGGGGGGTCGGTGTCCAGATTTGAGACCGACAAGCCTTGGCAACGGCAGCCCATGCGGTGAGAGTAAAACGGCTTCGGTGTGGACCTGCAAGGTCCTCTGGACTCCCCAAGCGATGGAGAGTCAGGGCACGTCTGGAGCAACCAGGTAAGCCCATTGAAAGTCAAAGTACCCTTCTCAGGGACCCACAAGTCATCGGACAAGGGATTGCGAAGGGACCTCGAGAGGAATCACTAAATACCAGCCCACGGGTCACTCGGTGAGTGTAGGCCAGTAATCTTTGGTGGAGACACTGCTCGGGGTGTGGACTATAAGCAGCCCAAAGCACAGCCTCAAGGATCGACGAGAAGCATAAGCACTTGCAAATGTGCACAGTGTCCAGGTGTTCTGGTTCCACGGTCCCCACGAGGGCTACGGGTCTCAGCTTTGCTAGGAGCTCGGGTCGGCCTCTGGGAAGTCTGAGAACCTACCTTCTGTGTAGGCCAGTAATTTTCGGTGGAATCACTGCTCGAGGTCTGGACTACAAGTAGCCCAAAGCACAGCCTCAGGGATCGCCGAGAAGCATATACTGCTGCAAATGTGCACGGTGTCCAGGGGTTCGGGTTGCACGGTCCCCACGAGGACTTTGGATCTCAGGATTGCTGAGAGCATGGATCGGCCTCTGGGAAGCTTGGAAACCCGCCTCCTGTGTTGAAAAGTCTTCGGAGTCCTTCAGGAGCTGCGTAGTTGCAAACCGGACAGATGCGTCTTTGGTGCCTGCCTTGCAGGGGAGTAACTCCTTTACTCCAAGGGAGATTCTTCGGGTCATCCAACATCATGTAAATAGTGGAAGTTCTGGGATTCTGTAGCAGAGTTTCGTCCAGGTAAATCTAAAGTCCTGTAGTCAGGGGTTCCTACTTTATACCCAAGGAAGGGGTGGGACAAACTCTGGGGACCCACCTATGGGAGGGTCAGGACAGAGGGGTGGCTACACCCATATCCTTTGTCCAGTTTCGTGCCAGAGCAGTGGCTGGTAGCCCCTGCAACCGGTTTGAGCTGGACTATGCACGGGGACACCAAATGTGCCCCCTGTGCAGACATCAAAGCAATCTAGGAGTGCACCCACCCAGCCCCAATACACTAAAGCCTGTCTGGGAGGTGGTCACACCTCCCTGTGACAGGAAACCCTTTGTCCAGGCCTCCCCTGCCGGAGTTTTGTCCAGCAGCAGGAGGGCAGACTCGTGTCTGTGGCTGACAGCATCCATTTTGTGATGCCAGGGTCTGTGAAGCTGGTACCGGGTGTACCGGTGAAGTCATGGTTCTCCCTCTAGTAGAGTGGAATCATACCTCCCACATCAGTTACTGGTGTTGAGGTATGATTCCAAGGTGTTTGACACCAAACACATGTTTCCGTGCAGCCATTACAAAGTTAGCATTTACCGCAAGGTTATAATGCACTTAGAGTATATGGTCTGGCTGCATCACAAACACCCCTGGAGGAAAATGCTACTTACCAGTATGCATCTGTTCTTGGCATGTAGAGCTGCAGATCCACACACTAAGCATAGATCCCCATCTGGTGTTGTGCCCGGATGTTTGCACTTGTTTTTGTCTTGGAAAAGTCTTTGGAAGTCACGAGATAGGGGAGTCCTCCTTTGGATCATAGTGCGCATGGGCATCGGAGTTTTGTGGGAAACAGAAAAGATGCCCATGTATGCTGTATCTAAATAAGATAATACTGGAACAGATAAAGGTAGCCAGGGAGGTGGGTGGGCGTGTGTGGATCTGCAGCTCTACATGCCAAGAACAGATGCATACTGGTAAGTAGCATTTTCCGTTCGAGGCATATGAGCTGCAGATCACACACTAAGCATAGATTGAATAGTAGTACCCCTCCTTAGCGGCGACAACCAGTATCTGTTGCAATAGTTTAAAATAATGTTTTGAGTACAGCCAGGCCCACACTAGCTTGCTGTTTTGTTTGCACATCTACACAATAGTGCTTTGTGATTGTGTGCGGTGTAGACCATGTGGCTGCTTCGCAGAGGTCATGTAAGGGAATGTTCCCTAAAAATGCCATTGAAGCCCCTATCATTTGGGTAGAGTGGGCTTCAGGGGGAACTGACATTGTTCCTTTTGCTTTGTGATAGCAAATCTGTATCCATTTGACAGTCCACCTTGCTAGCCCAGATTTGGATATGGGGTTGCCTTTATGTGGTGGTGAGAAGGATACGAAAAGCTGTTTTGTCTTGTGAAAAGGTTTTGTTTTTTCAATGTAATAAAGCAGTGCTCTTTTGACATCTAGAGTGTGAAGAGCTCTCTCTGTGACTGTTTGAGGTTGCGAGAAGAACACTGGCAACTCTACAGACCGATTGAGGTGGAAGGGAGAAATAACTTTAGGGCGGAATTTAGGATTAGTTCGTAGAACAACTTTATTATGATGTATTTGTAAGAGGTTCCTGAATGGTTAGTGCTTGGAGTTCACTAACTCTTCTAAGAGAAGTGATGGCCACTAAAAAAGCAACCTTCCATGCTAAAAACTGGAGCTCACATTCATGTAGAGGTTCGAATGAAGGCCCCATTAGTCTTGTGAGAACGATGTTTAAATTTCACACAGGTGAGGGTGGTACTCTGGGAGGAATTATTCTTTTAAGCCCTTCCATAAATGCTTTGATGGCAGGTACTCTGAAAAGGGATAAGTTGTTGCCTATTTTGTAAATAGGCCGCTATGGCAGCGAGGTGCAACCTGATAGATGTATAAGCCAAGTTACACCTTTGGAGATGTAGCAGGTAACCTATGATGTGTTGGATAGACACATCTAGGGGATTGATCGTGTTATGACAACATAGAACAAATCTTTTCCACTTGGCTGCATAGCAGGCCCTAGTGGTGGGACTTCTAGCCTCCTTAACGTTCATACAGTCAGGGGGAAGGGTAAGGGAACCAAATTCTAAGACCTCAGGAGCCAGATCGCAAGGCTGAGCTGGGTCCGGGTGTCTGATCTCTCCACGGTTCTGGGTTAAGAGGTGTGGAGAGAGGTGCAGTTTTTGGTGCGGAACCACAGATTTCCAGTAATGTGGTGTACCATGGTTGTCTTGCCCAAGTTGAAGCAACTAGAATGAGAGACAGTGAGTGTTGCTGTAGCTTTCGCACCATCAATGGAATGAGTGGGAGAGGCGGAAAAGCGTACGCAAATCTGCCTGACCAATTCATCCATATCGCATTGCCTTTGGACAATGGGTGTGGGAATCTGGCGGTGAAGCTTGGGCATTTGGCGTTTGTGTGTGGCGAAGAGGTCTATGCGTGGTTAGCCCCATATTTGAAAAAATGGTTGAAGAACTTATGGATGAAGTTCCCACTCATGAATCTGTTGCGTTTGACAGCTTAACAGATCAGCTATGTTGTTTTGGACTGTTGGGCTAGGAGAAAAATGTTCTGCGGTACAGCCCATCTCCATATGCTTTGTGCTAGATGAGAGAGCTGTAGAGAATGTGTCCCGCCTTGTTTCTGTATGTAATACATGGCTGTCATGTTGTCCGTGCGGACTAGGACAGCCGTGCCCGATATTTGCTTTTGGAATGCCTTTATGGGCTAGGAATATGGCTAGTAACTCCAGGTGGTTGATGTGGAGTAATTTTTGTTGAGGAGTCCACCTGCCCTGCATGGTGTGATGTAAAATATGAGCTCCCCAGCCGGAGAGCGATGCGTCCGCTGTCAGGACAATTTGTGGAACTGGCTCTAGGAATGGTCGCCCTTTGGAATGGTTTTTGGTGTTCCACCATGGCACAGAGCGGTGAGTGCGACCGTCTACCAACACCAGATCTGTTAACTGACCTTGAGCCTGGTTCCATTGGCATGCTAGGCACTCTTGGAGAGGAGGTTCCATTGGCGTGCTAGGCCCTCTTGGAGAGGACGTTTCTAGAGTCTTGCGTGAGGCACTATGAATATGCAAGAGGCCATCATCCCTATGAGTTGCTTGAACACTCGAGCTAGAAGAGAGTGTTGAGACTGAAATGTGGTTATGAGGGCGTGTATGCTTGCTATCCTGGCTGGACTAGGATAAGGGAGCACTTTTGAGGTGTCTATTGTGGCCCTATGTGGGACGGTTGTAGATGAGACTTTGCGTGGTTTACTGTGAACCCCAAGTCGTGCAGTAGTTGAATAGTGGCGTGAGTGTGCTGTACACACTGACTGTATGAGCTGGCTTTTATGAGCCAGTCGTCTAGATATGGGAAGACATGAATGTGCTGTCTTCTGAGATGGGCTGCCACTACCGCCAGGCACTTGGTGAATACCCAGGGTGCTGTGGTGACTCCGAAAGGGAGTTCTTTGAATTGGTAGTGTTAACCGTCCACTACGAACCTGAGATATTTCCTGTGAGATGTGGGAATGGGAATGTGGAAGTAGGCGTCTTTGAGATCTAGAGTGGCAAGAAAGTCGCCTTGTGAAAGAAGAGGAAGGACCTGCTGAAGTGTGACCATGTGAAAATGGTCTGACTGTATGTAGAGGTTTAGGGAGCTGAGGTCCAGAATAGGTCTCAGAGAGCCGTCCTTTTTTTGGTATGAGAAATACAGAGTGTGTTTTGTTGGTGCAGGGGAACTGGTTCTATTGCACTCTTTTGTAGGAGGGAGATGACTTCCTGCTTGACCAGTGATAAATGTTCTAACAACATTGGGCGCTGCTTAGGTGGTATGTTTGGGGGGGTAGAGGTGAGTTCTAGACAGAAGCCCGATTGAATGATTTGTCTCACCCACCTGTCTGTGGTGATGTTGGTCCAAACAGGCAGGAACTGTTGTAATCTTCCCCCCGACTGGAGTGGAATGGGCCGGGGGGGAATGGTGGGAAGTCACTGGGTAGGGGTGGAGGCAGAGCGGGTGTTGTTGATCTTGCCTCTACCTTTGTTATTGTTGCCTCTGTAGCCTCCTCTCTGGTAACCTCTAGTAGATGTAGACTGGGTGGGAGTCTTATACGAGGCGGAGGGGTTGTCAGAGGAGTAGCCTCTGGAGGTGCCCTTGTAAGAGGGACGATGAAAGGAACATCTGGGAGCTTGCGATTGCAAGGCTCCCATTGATCTAGCTGTGTCCATGTCCTTCCCTTTTCAAGGGATGAATCAACATTAGGGCCAAATAGGTGTTCCTGATCGAATGGTTGGTTTAAGATGGAACTTTGTACTTCAGGTTTGAAACCTGAAATGCGTAGCCAGGCATGTCTACGCAGGAGAACACTTGTGTTGACAGCTCTGGAAGCGGTATCTGCCACGTCCAGCGCGCAATGAATGGAGGTGTTGGTGAGGAGTTTCCCCTCTTGTATAAGGTGATTAGCTTTGTCCTTATATTTGTCCGGGAGGTGTCGCAATAGGGTTTCAAGTTGGTCGTAACGTGCCCTATCGTACCTAGCTAACAGTGCTTGAGTGTTGGCGATACGCCATATGTTAGTTGCCTGTGAAGCGGTTCTTTTGCCAGAGGCGTCTAAGAGTTTAGACTCTTTATCGGGGGTGGAGCATCCCCTGATGTTTGAGAGTTGGCCCTCTTTCTAGCATTGGAGACTACAAGGGAGTCTAGTGGTACAGGGCCCTTAATGTACGCTGGGTCTCCTGCGGCAGCCTTGTATTTTTTGGTCGATCCTGGGGTTAATAATCCTAGCCCTGACAGGATCTTTAAATTCCTCACGTGCATGCTTGGTAACTCCTTTTAGCATGGGCAGAATAGTGGTGGACCTTTGTGGGTTATCAAAGGTGTCCATAAGGAAATCCTCTTCCACAGGGTCAGTATGTAAGTCTACCCCATGGTATTGGGCAGCTTTGTGTAGAAGCTGATGCAAGCCCATTGTGTCCTCCGGAGGGGAAGGCCTGGAGGGGTAGATGTCATTCTGTGGAACATTAGGGACATCTGGTGTACTATAATCGTCCCAGGGGTCAGGGGAATAAGGTGGATCCCCTAGCAGCTCATCATCCGCACCCCTTCCTGTGTCGTCATCATCATCCATTGGTGGAGGAGATGGTGTAGGAGAATGGTGGGGGGGAGGATGAGGAGGAGGAGGAGAAGGGACCCTGAGGGGAGATGTGGCAATGTCCCTTCTTTTAGGTGGTGTAGCTGGCACAGGCGTATCCAATGGTCCCTTCTTTGTACTTAAAGTCAGCTGACCAGTTTTAGGGTCTTTTAGAAGAGTTTTCTGTTTAAGGTCTGGTTTAAATAGCTCTTCTGATAGAGGTTGGTCTTTCGGCTCCGACCCTTTCAGTAGACTTGCGCGGCACCGACTCTGGAACGGTTTGTGCTCCTTTGGCTTAGAACTGTGATGTTTTACAGTCTCTGTGGCCACTTGTGGAACCGGGTGTTTTTTTGGATCCGAGGCTTTTTTGGCTCCGAAGGGTGTGGATCCGAAGCTTTAGGGATCTGCTTTTTGTTCGGCTCTGAGTATTTTTTCGAAGTCGATGGGCAGTGCCTGTAGATTTCGGTGCCGAGTGCTTGGATGTGGAGGCAGCAATTGGAATGGAGGAGGAGGGTGGTTTCTTTTTCGATGCCGGTGTCCGCTCGGTACAGATGGTAAACTGACTCGAGCCCGAGACCCCTGAAGGCTTAGTAGGCTTCTTTGTCGGGCCCGAGGGCGGAGTATGGGAAGCAGTCTCTCGGTGTGCACCTGGGCCCAAAGGTGAAGGTTTGACCGAAGCCTTTTTCGATGGTGTCGGGAGGGGGTCGGGGCCGACGTCTCTACTTAAGACCCGCTGCCCCGGAGTGTTGTCCTCAATGTCGGAGTCATCAGCTTCGGAGGCGCTGACTGGGCCTTCTTCGATGCGCTCCTGTTCAGGTACATCGACGCTCTCCTGGAAGATGTCATCGGGAATGGGCGCTGACGAGCGAGCCATTGTTCTCCTGGCTCAACGATCTTGAATGGTCGAGGCACAAGCTGCTCAGTCTCTGGCCTTGTGCTCCGGAGACAAGCAGAGGTTGCACACCTCATGCAGATCGGTGTGGGGAAATTTCGACCCACATTAAGGACATTTCTTGAATGTCGTCCTTTCCATGAGCCAGATACCAATGCCCAGGTAGGCCCGAAGGCCTTCGTCGACGACCGGAATCGAGGACTTCGATGTTGAAGAGATGCACGAAGACTAGGGATTGCGATCGAAAACAGTACCGGTGAAGGGTGAAGGATTGCGCGTTGAGAGTGGAATCGGTGACTGTTCCGAACTGGAGTGCGAGAAACACATCCGAGCCCGATGGCGGAAAATAAAAACTGTCTGAAGATGGAGCTGAAGCCCATGCGCACTATCATCCAAAGGAGGAGTCCCCTATCTCGTGACTTCCAAAGACTTTTCCAAGACAAAAACAAGTGCAAACATCCGGGCCCAACACCAGATGGTGTTCCATGCTTAGTGTGTGATCTGCAGCTCATATGCCTCGAACATAATGGTTCCGAAGGCTGCTGAGGGGCTCTGCTCATGCATGGGCACCCTCTCACATAAAACCCAGCACCCTGCCTTCAGGATTGATAAGGACTGCCATAGGGGTGACTGATAGGTTTATATGTGCAGTGATATATAGATATAGGGAACCTATATATAAGTAAGGGGTGCATACACCACCTTACACAGGCTGCTGTAGCAGACCTGTTGTGTCATTTTAACCGGTCTCCCAGGGGTGGCATAATACATGCTGCAGTCCCTGAGAGGCCTCTGGGGTACCTATGCCCTGGGTATATAGTATACCATATACTAGGGACTTATAAGGAAACCCCAGAATCCAATCTGTTGTGTACCTAGAGTACATTCAATCAATTTAGAGACGAAGCAGCTAGGCTGGGGCCCTGGATAGCAGGGTCCCAGCCAGACTAAAGTCGAAAACCAGCAAAACACCAGGCAAAAAGTGGGGGTAACTATGCAGTCAGATTCCACCTTCCTACAATATTCAGCAACTCTTTGTATGAAGCTATGATGGTATGAAGTGTCATCAGGGTAGAATGTTTTTTAGACACTGGTGGTTCCATATGTAAATCTAGTAGAACCACAACATAGTCTTCCCATGGGGCAGGTGTGTCATTAGTATGTTGTGTGCCCTGGGAATCAGTGTCCTGTATTTCTCCCTCTTCTCCTTGTGGAGGGGGTAAACGAGTTTGAGGTGAAGCAGGTACACTAAAAATTAAAGGGCTTATGGACGTAGTTTCTTGTGGTACAATCTTTTGTGAAGGCTGAGGAAGTTGTTGATCTTCTGCTCTTCTTTTAGCAGCCTCTTTTCTTTTTTCTTGCATAAAATATTGCAGTCCCTCAAATACTACCCCTTGATTTTTAGTGGGTTTAGTACTTTGTGTGTTATGTTTCTTGTGTGCAGAAGAAATGCTTTTAGAAACAGTTTGAGGCTTTAAAATGTGGATTCATGGATTTTGTTCTGTTTAGAAGAGTGTCCGAGGTGTTTCTCAGAACTCGGTTCCAAAGTTTTCGACTTCATTCTGCTCGATTCAAAAGTTTTTTTTGGCTCCGATGTAGGTTTCTTGGAACTCTTTGGTGCAGATATTGTCGGTTCCGAGTTATGCCTTAGTGTCGAAGGCTTGGTCGGCACCGATGCACTCTTCGGTGCCATTAGCGTTTTTGAACCTTACCCTTGTTGTTGCCTGGCCACCCAATCAGGATCAAGAATATCCTCGTCCTTTCTCAGCTCTGAGGCTTGGTCATGGTGTCAGCCTAAACCCAAAGATTGTTGGGCACCATGGCGGGGTATTGGTGGTGGTGAGTGTGTTATCTTATTTGCATGGGGGATAGTAGTACAAACAGTACGTTGTGTCGTCTTGGTCCTCAGTCCTAAGTCTGTGATCGGTGCCGGTATATTGGACTGTACCGGAGCTTGTTCTTCCCCAGAAGAGATCTGGCACGCAGTGTAGTGTGGGCTGGCAGTGACCGGACATCCTGTCTGAGCGCTGGCCTCAACGTCCACGTCGCGGCTAAACTCTGCCTTGACTGCATGTTCCATAGTGTGTGCAAGGCGTCGATCTCGTCGTGTCTGAAGAGTCTTTATTTTTTAACAATGCGCAAGTGGTGCACTGTTCTTTGTGCTCCAGAGAGAGGCACACGTTACAAATGTGTGTCGGAGTGTTTGTACTTGGCTCCGAGCTGAGGGCACTGTTTGAAAAGCTCTTTCTTCGTCTCCATCACCCACAGACGATCATTCTCAACGGTTGACTATGTCAGATTACCGGAAGTATTTTGCCGGTGTAGAAGTCGATTCTGATAGCAATTGTTTTCCCTTAGGCCATGTAGCGCCAAATTCTGGACAGCTTCTACGTAGTCCGTCTGAGCCTGATGGTGGAAAAAAACTTTGAGGCACAAAGTGTTCGACGTGCGCAATACCTCGAAGGGGGCGGGGGACGACATGACGCCGATCATAAAGCTTCCTCGAGAAAAACAAATGGCAAAGTCCGGGTCCAACATTAGATGGCAGAAGTATGCATAGCATATGTTTCTCAAGCCAACACATACTACGAATATACACTTAATTGAATTCTGAAGAGACTATCATATTTTTTACATTTGTTACCCATGCCCAATGTCTTTAAACAAGAAGGTGTTCATATAAAGATAAATGAAGCAGGACACATTCTGAGCCTCTTTTCATTTACTTCAGTTGTGTAAATAAATGCTTGCCCGTTTAACATCTTTCTGAATATTCGAGCTCAGTTCAGTGAACAGCAGTCCAGCATTACTCATCACAGGGTCCACATGTAAAGGTCAAGTGGACCCCAAGTGGCACCTGGGCTGCACAATGCAAATTCCTGATTTACTGCTTCACATGTGGCGAACATAGGTTTGCTCAGGTTTTTAACTGTGATAGCTGGATGCTGGTTTGACAAAAAGGTGTGGTTGTGTGCGTCAGATGCCGTCAAGCATATTTACCTCATGCTCCTTTCTTCCATATCAAGGCATCAAACTGAACTCCACGTCAAAGTCAATTTATACACAACAGCTTACCCTCGCCCCCTGTGCCCTCAACACAATTGTATCTACTGCATTCAATGAGACAAAGCAGAGTCTGAGACAGGTTGGTAAAAAGTCTTGATTTCTTTTACTATCATACCCACAGTTGAGAAGAATCATTGACCGATATTTACATGCTTAAGACAACATCTTTTAAAATTATATATATGTATATATATATATATTTATATATAGATACTTTTTTCCTTTTCTCCTTCAAAATAAAACAACGAATATTCATAACTCAGCAGATTTGGCAAATAAACACAAATAAAAAAAAGACAGACACAGGTGAAGTCCCCAATGTTGGTGCAAACTTATGGCGGTAAAAGGGGGGGGGGGGGGCACACTCACTAACTCAGACAAAATAACATTCACCTCTTCTGAACACACCCAATGTGCTTTAACCTAACTTCACATCTGAATAAGTTAGCCAACACAATCCTCACTCTGTTGAAGGAATGGTGATGCTTATGTGCTGGTGCAGATCACTATGTGACCAATTTGAGTGTGCATTAAATACAGTCTACCCCGGCCCCCACCTGCATTTCCTATAAAGTTGTCCAACTGACTGGGTAGTAGTTCAACCTGTTAGCCGCAGTCACATTATGCACCCTCCTTAAACAGCTCCACCATGAGACAGAAGTGTGCCTTAGCCCGAATACTCCTCCACTGGATCTGTGTGACTCACTGCCATCAAAGAACTGAATTTTGCCCTTTATATTCCTCATGTGAGGTTCCTCCTTCTGGGATTGTGTCCTCTAATCACAGAAGAGACTCTAAAAACAAATTAAAACAAACAGCAGAACTCGGGGATTTCCCAATCCCAGTGGTGTCTCCACTGTTACAGACTTTATTAACCGTTCATTAGTTTCTTCGGGGGTTTGTTTTGTCCAGAATTGTGGTCTGGCTCTGGGATGAATAGTATTGAACAGGTGCACGGAGGGAAAGTGGGAAAGGATAGGGCTTGGAATGATTGGCAACAAATTGAAAAGGGTCTCTTACAGAAGAGAAAATTCCAGGAGACCCAGATCATCGGTCGACTGAGGGTGAATTTACATTAGTGACCCCTACCTTAGCAGGTTTGCGACGTGCACTCTGTTCCAAACTATAATCTGTTAAATCTGGTGAGAGTTTCCACTTTCCCAAATTGATCAAATTAAGGTCTATGGGAAGTTTGAAGTATTCGGAGACCGCTTCCTTTTTGCTTTTAATCACAATAATAATAATCATCAGGTTTCCTCTTCCTGGCATCTTTCATTTCAACAGTGCCTCTGAAGGTTGAGTTGGTGATTGATGCCCCTTACAGAATGGCACATTTGCACTGGCGTTACAGACGGGCAGAGCAGAGGCACACAGAATCAGACTCAAATCTGAAGAGATGAGATTTATGCAAATGAAACACAGTCACACACTAAGTAGGGGAGTAGGAATGGCTTGGCCTAATTCATAGCTCGGCAGACTCCTATTCAGGACTTTATTGCAGGAACGTGCAGCAGCTGCGAGGGCACATGGTTATATTGAAGCAGGTAAAGCACAGCATTGTAAGTCAATCGACAGAGACCACAGGCAAGGTTACCAGATGGTGGGGGAGGCATGTCTCATGGAACAAACGCCTTCATCCCAATACACTGGCACTGATGGGACTTTTTAAATACTGATTACCGTAATACAAATACCAGCTAAGGCAATTGCGTTTCAGCAGTCCATATTTTCAGAGAAGGTAGAACAACCTTAAACGACCTCTTAATCACATGACTTGCTTTTGACAAAAAGTCCAGGAATGTTACCTGAGAAATAACACATTCGCTACAGCACCCCAATCTAAATCACGATGCATCGCCACTCCGCATCTTCTCCCTAAGACTTTCTTTACAGTAGTGTGCCTCACCAAAGAGGGAGAGTTCCAATTTTGGCAATATTTCAAAAAAGAAGTCCAAAATGTATGTTATCAATATTTGGCCACAACAATTCAAAACACAATGCAGCAGTTTAAAAAACATATTTAAAAAAACAAAAAACAAAAAAATCAGCTTACAAAATATAATGAAGTTTAAAAATAAATACCCTCCCTCCCCAGGCATTGTTGTAAGCATAGGGCTGGAATGTGGAAAGCGCTTCAATGAAGATACTATGGGGTTGGCCAGGCATCCACCTCCAAATGGTTGTGCGCGATTCTCAGCGGCATATACTCCAAATCTGATCTTTTGGATCCAATTTTTTTTTCTAAGCAAAAAAATGTGATCTTCTCTCCTAAATTATTCAATGATCCATTGTCAATTGTCAAAACCAAACATGGTCCTTCTGCAAAACTTCCCTCTTGTGAGTTTCTAAATGTTGGCATGTATGCCTACTAGTTCAATGCAGTCCAGGGCTGCAGCACTTAACACTTACTATGCAAGAAACATGTAAAGAAAAAAATGAGATCTGCCTCAATCCAACGAGAGCACCAATGAAAGATGGTGGCGAGAAGTAAAGGCCAGCAACAGTACATTTACCAATGAGCAAGGACTCAGCATTATGAAGTAGCAGATTCTTGAAAAAAGCTCTGCATTAGGACCATAGGAAAATGAGAGAATTGAAGCTGCTTTACCACCTCCCTAAGGTGGAAGGTGAAGTGCATTTGGATTTCTGAGGACAATGAGCAAAAGAGGTTTTATAACTTAGTTATTGGATGAAACCAAATACACCGACTCCAGGCAAAGGCAATTGGTTTATGTCTAAAATTCATCGATCAGGGACAGAAACTGGACCATGAAATGGAGCTCAACGGTAACATTGCAGAATTGGACTATAGTCAAGGGGAATGCTGGACTGAGAATCTTATTAAAAAGATGCAGAGCGAGGATTGACAACCAGATGGCCGGTGGTGGTCAACGGGACAAGTATCCTGGGTGGAGTTGAATCAATGTAGTTTGAGGTTCTGATGAGGCAAGCGGTCTTCTCTTTACGTATAGCTGGGAGGTTGGGTGTCTTTAGGTGGTAACAAAGAGCAGAGTGCATCAATCTAGGCTTGGTCCCACAGAAATTGGCACGCTGAATGGCAGTATACCCGAGAGGCCTAAACTGCTACACAAAAACTATCATATGGCAAAAGCATAACACTTAATTTGGCTATCCCTGCTCTAGCAACAGAATAGGTGAGAAAGTGGGCTAATCTGACACAATCACTTAGATCTAGAGGTGGAGAATACTGCCTGCAGCATGCCTCCCCCACGGACACTGGACGGTCAGCCTCTGCCATTTAGCAAGTGGCGTCCAAGTTTAGGAACTTAAGATTCCTGCTGTTGATGGTCATGTTTCAGACAAAGAAGACCCAGCTAATGAACTCCCTCTTCTCCAGAAGGAAATGACGTCCATAATGGAAGTGGCAGAGTGAGGAATGTAGGCCCACAGATATGAGAGGTAATGCAGAACTGTACAGGGACAGTTGAGGGAAGGAGATTCATGATTAACAATGAAGATAGACATGCTAGGGATACCCGTTTATAGATGGAAAGGATCAGGAAAACAGCATATCAAAAGGTGAGGAAAGCCAAGTGGAAGAGTGGACTAGTTTATTTACATGTAATTACAGGAGAGGCCCATTGAACAGTCCGTGGGTGGGTGAGAAACAGAACAATGAGAGATTATTTAAATATAGGAAAAGGAGACAATGAAAATTGCTTATAGACCAAAGCGTTCTAGGTCAGGGAAGCAAAGAAAAGACAGAGGAAGAACATCCTAAAGACAGAGGATGGAAATAAGTGGCATGGAGAACAGATTACGACTGACAGGACAACAGACAATTTACCTTTAACGCCACAGAGAGTTGTCCATTTACACATGAGCGAAGTGGAGACAGACCACAAGGATATGTGAGAAGAGCAACTGCATTTAGAAACCAGAAGTAAGATATTGACAAACATGTACAGACCGGTTAAGCCAGGCCTGGCGAACCATCTATGGGCATAGAATGTAAAGACGAGATAGAGAACAGTTTACATATCTATAAGGAATGGAGACACGGAGGATCACTTGCAGATAGAGGAGAACAGAAACTGGAAGGCAGATGTGGACAGATGCAGGGAGGAGAGAAACTAGCAACTACTCATGTAAGATGAAACCATGCAGAAGTGTCTGAACAGATACGGGGAAGCATGGATAAGTGGATACGGACTGTTGAGGAAAGGAGAGGCACTGGAACCGCTTCTAGGATAAAGAGAGATGCGCACAGCGGGTATATGATGAAACAACTACTGCCTGAACCACGAATTCCTGAACCACGAAGGCTAAACAACGAGCAATGCCAAACCACTACATTATTTACGAGTTTCTAAACCATTGTAATAACAATACTTCTGTGTGTGAAGCAAAATGACCAACTGATAAGAACTAATAAGAAGGCAGCCCACACACCGCCATAAATCTGACCCACAAACTGACTAGTCAGACTGACCCATCTGGCACTGCCAGATTGCCCAATATGCCCATCTGACCCTGGCCCCAAAAAAGAACAAAGTCGCCGCAGTTTAACTGCCAGCATTTGTGCAAGCTGAACGCCCATCCAATGAGATGTATAATCGGGAAAAGAACGAAGGTAGAAGGCTTCAACTTGGAATAATAAACAACCAAAATGATCAAACCTCACCAGATGAGAGGAGGGCACGTTGGAACGGACAGCCATGGAGAGTGTTATGGGTCGCTCCGCTTGCAGGGAAGAAAGTTTCTTCTACACGCTGCACAAGTGGAAACTTTATCTTGGGGAAATTTTTGCATCTGCACAGATCTAAATTTATTTGAAACTTGTATGCATCAACATGTTTTTTTTTTTTTATAATGCTTAATGTGATGCAGTTAAACGGCAAAGTGATTGATTGCTCTGCGCCCTGACTGTATTCAGTAATACTCGGAAAGCGAACTGCTGCCTCTGCCCTCCCTCTCCGTGCACTTCACTTCAATTATGCTCCGGTGACTGGCACTCCCGTGCCAGTTCAAAGCACAGATCACGCACAATAACTGCTCTACTTCCAACGCCCTGACCTTCTAGGCACGCAGGCCGACAGATTGTATCTGCTGTGTGCCTTTGATGGCGAATTACGAACAATCTGCATAAATTACAAGACCCACTCAATTGTTTTTCATTAGCTCAGATGACTTTACTCGTGCTTAAGGAAAGTCGTGGTTTAGAATTGTCGTTGTTCAGGATTGGTCGTGGTTCATGATTCGTTGTTCATGTAAGTAGTTATAAAAACTTCGTTGTTAAGGATGTTTACCACGTACAGCAGACCCCATGGGGAGCTAAGAAGGACAACATGTGGACTTAGAAGGAAGAAGAGAGACATAGGGAACTGTCTCTGAGCAGAGGACAGACAGAAGACACATGGAGAGGTTGTCTATGAACAAGGGTAGGTCAGGAAAGACCTGTAAAGCAATCTATGGACAGAAAGCAGATGGGAGTCAGGAAGTCATCCATGCACAATGTACGAACAGGAAAAACCGAGAGATCATTATCGGGGTGTACGGGGAGACGACAAGAACCGTTCTTGCATGAAGTACGGACAGGAGACACCAGTCAATTTTCGGGGCAGAAAGGAAAAACAGAGAACACTATGGAAAGATGGTGAAGTGAACAGAGTAAACCCATCCATAAACAAAGTGCAGATAGGAGAGACAGAGTGAAGGCAGGAAACAGCAGTCTGCACACTAAGGGAAGACCGGAGACATATCGAGTTCCGTCTATATGAAGAGAGTGGACAGGACAAACAGGAATTACTACCAAGAGGCGGTGTGGAGAACAGAATAAAACCAGCCTGCCGACAAGTAAAGAACAGAAACACACAGGAAGTGTCTGCAAAGAGGTGAGAAAAATACAAGCATAGGGAACAGTCACAGAACAACAATGCAAGTCAAGCTTGGGATGCACTGGAAAACTGTATGGCCCTCCTTCCTGGGAGAGCAAGGGTTGTGCAGGTCAGGACTGAGGTGCATAGGCGAAAGGTTTAGGGTCCTCAGTTGCAGAATAGAAACAGCGATAGGAGAACAGTATTGAGGTGCAGTGGCACTGCTCTGAGTGGGTGCCAGTCCTGGTATTGCAGGAAGTACTGTGCTGTAGGACTGATGTGTAAACCTCCTAAACAAAACAAGCAGAGAGTTTCACTTGGTGGCCGAACACATTACAAATGCTCGTCATGCCATAAATGGAAATGATGCAAATAGCCTTTTTCCCTCAGCTTTACCCATCTGCCAGCACATCAGGATTCACTCCATCTACCACTTTTCACATATGGCAGAACTTCACTCTACTCCTCTTCAGTCATACCTAGAAAGAAATCTGGTCTCTCTGCTCCCACACGCTTGGGCTCTCTGCCCCTTCCAGTGGCCTTCGACCGCATCTTTACCCCAGGGTAAGCCTCTCTCGCCTCATTTCTGCAAGCCTTGCCCAACAGCTGGATGAGTCCCTGAGTTTAAAGGAAGCATTAACACCCACCGACCAGGCTGGGGGTTAAGAGAGCTGCAAAGAGCGATGCAGGATTCCCACCTTCTACAGGTTAGGGAATGTTTCACTCAGAACCCTACAGTCTGGGGCACAGGAGCAGCAGAACAGGGGCTCTTTACCCCGGACGGTTACAGGCTGTGGGATTGGGGCCTACAGATAGGGGATTTTTCACACAGAGGTACATTTGAGAGGAATAGGAGAAACAGAACACCGGCTCTTTGTACAAAAGGGTAGCAGGCTGTGGCATAACAGCCTACAGGCAACAGTGTACTTCACAGTGAGGTGCTACAGGCTGGGAAATAGGAGATGCAGAACAAGCATCTTTATGCAAACTGGTCTCAGACTGTGGGATGGGAGCAAGGAAGCGGGAGGAGGGAAAGGAGGGATATGTGGGCTGCGGGGGATGGCCATAGGGATGTGCTACAGACCAGGACATAAAAACGACATACAATAGGACTCTCTATCCAGAAGGGTTACAGGCTGTGGGTTAAGCACAACCGTGAGGTCACAGAATATGTAGTGGGAGCTAAAGGCAGAGTGCTATTTGGGCAGAGCAGTTACAGACTGGGGTTGCGTAGCTGTTCGGGCTGGACTGTTCCCATGAGGCACAGGGTCAGACTGATTTGCATATGGCCATGTCTGAACTGGGGTGGTGGATGAGCTAAAGAATGATGATGGATTAAACCCAGATCAGTTGACTGGGGGTGAGTGTTTGATTTGCTCAAACGCTTCGTCCATCATCCCCTTTGGCATCGCTTCGTAGCGTAGCTACGTACAGCGGGCTCTAAGCACAGAGTGGTCTTGCAGGCTAGGGATGAACTGTAGTCCAATACAAAGTAAAGGTTCTGTAGACAGAAGTATGACAGGTGGTGGGGAATAAGACTTCAGGTAAGAGAGCGTAATATAACATAAGAGGCAATGGCAGTAAGGTATGAGGATACAAACAAAGGAGGGCTCCGGATACGGAGGGGTTAGAGGTTTTGAGGTATGCGATGACAAACAGAGGAGGGCTCTGTATGCAGAGAGGTTAGAGGTTTCGAGGTATGAGACTACGAATAGACGCGGGTTCCGTAAACAGATGGGTTAGAGGCTTCCAGGTATGAGACTATAAAAAGAGGATGGCTCTATATGCAGAGGGGCTAGAGGTTTTGAGGTATGAGATTACAAACAGGGCTACATACACCGAGGGGTTAGAGGTAGTGAAGTAGGAGATCACAAACAGAGGAGGGCTCTGTATATGGCGAGGTTAGATGTTTGGAGGTATGAGACTACAAACAAGGAAGCATCTTATGCACCAAGGTATTGGAGACTGCTGTGTATGAGACTGCAGACAGGCAAATGCTCGGTGCATTGATACGTTTGAAGCTGTGGAGTGTGACATCACACGCCGGGAAGGTCCCAGTACATCAAGGGTTGGACGTTGTGTGGTGCGACACTACAGACAGGGAAGGGCTTTGAACACTTGGCGCCCTTTACAGATAGGGCGCACTTTTCCTGTTTGCGTCACAGCGCATCTTAAAGCAAGTGCGTCCTATTGGGAAGAATGCACTGCCTTCAGGGGAGCCGTAAACTTGCGCTGTTAAAAGCTGCTCTGTGTTTTTCTGTGCAGGAGCAACCCACGTGCACTTTCAAGGGGGACCAGAGATTCCCTTGCCGGTGGGTGCAGTTAGTGACTGCACCCGCTTGCAATGGAATGTCTGGGGGTCCATGGGGCCCCATTTCATCCCTTTAAAAGGCTGCCTTTAGAAGGCACACGGAGAGTACACCACCTTTTTTGGCACAGTTTCAGTGAGCCTCCTAAAGGCATGTTTGCCTCTGCGCCCACATCTGTAATACGGTGTGGGCACAGAGATTCCCTCATTTGCATGGGCCATGCCCCTATACAAATAAGGAAACACCCTCTCTCAATATCGCTTGTGCTACATGTGCGCCAGTGCCATCTGTATCACAGAAGGGGACGCACAAGCATCTGCGGCCCTTCTGTAATACCAAGGTGCACTGGGGGGAGCACAAAGCGGGCACAAATGCCCGCTGTGCCCCTGGGGCACTTCTGTAATATGGGCCCAGTCGGTTAGAGGCTGTAGGGCATGAAACCGCAAACATGCTAGGGCTCTGTAAACCAGGGCTAGAGGCTGTGGGTGACACCACAAACATAGGAAGGTTTTGTACAGAAGGGGTTATGGTCAGTATGCCTCTTTTTATGTGACACAAACATGGAAAGCTTTGCCCATCAGGGGGTTAGAGGCTGTGGAGTGACACCATAAACAGGGGGAGGTGCTTTGGGCACTAAGGAGTTAGAAACCCATTGGTTCTCCTAGTTGATCCAGCAATATTTCCTTTTTCTTGCTGCAACACTTTGAAATCGGTGGCACAAAACCCTGGGGATTCTGCCTGATACAGACACATTTCACAAAACCGCGCGGTCTTCGGAGTATTTGCGAGGCAATTCATGATTGTAAAGTAAATTCAATGCTTCTAAAGTGGAACATTCTGTGATGGTTCTGTGGCCACAATGATAATAATGTGGGAACGGAACCTGCCTTTTAAAGAACCAATGTGCCGAATGACGTCTGGCATAGCCCCTGCCTCTCCCATCCATCCCTCCAATGAGAAAAACCAGGTATTATCCTGACCTGCAAAGACATTGCAAATGTCTCTGCAACAGGGCAGAGAAGGTGCAGGCAGAGAGAGAGAGACCAGTTGCAATCCACAGTTGAACTTCTACAGACTTTCCCAAAATGTTGGAATAACTACGAAGTTTGTGAGGATTTTTTTTAATCTGCAGCTTGACATTCCCAGGCCCCCTACACACCTGCCCGTGGCCCTGGAAACGTCAGTACTGCGGGATCCCATACAGTTCGGTGAACACTCAAAAATACCTTAAGTAGGTTCCAAGATGCCGGGCATAAGTCAGCGTCTTAAATGACACCAGGGTAACGTGTGGCAGGTAGGGGCATAGCCAAGGCGTCCCTTGTTCCTAGTGTCCCACCCCATTCTTCAGCACCCCACAGTATCTCATCAAACAACAATCAGACAAAGTGTTTTCAGGAGGGGCTCAGAAGATAAAACATATGGCGAAGGTGGAAGAAAACAAAGGTATCCTCTTTCCTTCCTCCTTTTTTGGCAATAAATCAATAAATCCCCCCCCCCCCCCCCAGCAGGAAACAATTAGAAAAATAATTCCAAAAAATAAATTAAAATTTCCTGAAACAAATAACATTCTCTCACTCCACATCAGGTTTTTTTTTAAAGCCGGCTTGGCTAGCTCCTCCCTTTCCACTCCCACGACCCATCACAACCGTTCGCCTGGCCAGCACCCTCACAGTCCAGCGGCATTGGTAGGAGAGGGAATGTGTGTGCACATATGTGCACGCGTGCTCGAGTGTGCAAAGGATAAAAGGGCAGGTGCCATTTGCCAGCTGCGGACAGGGCCATCCAGAGGTCAGAGGCCATTGGCGCTGCGGCTGACCAGTGGTGGTTTGTTGGTCTCTACTGGCGAGCGGGGCTTCGTGATCATCTTGGGCACACGCTGCAGCAACTGCTGGGCCTCCTGGTATGCATCACGCAGCTCCTTCTTCCACTGAGTGAACTCTGGGTCGCTCTAAAGGAAGAGACGGAAAAACCAAGTCAGAAAAGTAGAAAGTTGGAACCGAAGAAGAGTAACGCACAGCGTGTGAATTCAGAACATGCTCAAGCTGCCAAAGTTACTTACCTGTAACAACAGTTTTGAAGCTTCATACAACTTATTTCGCCACCCAATGTTTGGTGTTAGGGGTGTGCAATTTTCTATTGTGTGATTATGCAAAATTGCAACAAAAATATAAGAAATTATGTGAAATTCAAATCTTTCATGTAGTGCAATAGTTTAGTGTAAAAACTCTTTCAGCAGTAACTTTTGAAGCAGGGACGTCTTTTGCACTACAATGAGTAAAAAAAAAAAAAAAGCACTTAACAGCTACTTGCGGTGTGCAGTTCCAGTGCATTTGCAGTAATTTTTTTTACCATAAATGGCAGCTAATTACGTCTTAATGGTAAAGTTTTGCAATTACAAAAATGACACCAATTATATGAATTATGCTCGTGTAATTTACATTTTTACACTGGCAGCAATAGCTCCGGTCCAGTTATATTTAGGTTGTAGTAGCGATATGAAAGGCATTTTTTGTTTTCATATTAACTTTGGTGCCATTTGACAAATCTGAACAAAACATTAAAAAAACAAGCGTTGGCATAGCCAATAGGTCTCGCTTTTGGGACCTTATAAGTATTTAGTTATGCAACTGCTGCATGGCTAAACACTTATAAGGTCCCAAAGACGAGACCTATTGGCTATGTTAATGCTTGTTTTCTTTCTAATCGCGGCACCGGTGCTTTACTTTTAACATTAAAAGTAAAGCGCGGGTGCCGCGATTATAGCAAAAGTAAAGAAATAGATGTTTGTTTCCATGTCTTTACTTTTGCTATAATCGCGGCACGGGTGCTTACTTTTAATGTTAAAAGTAAAGCACCGGTGCCGCGATTAGCAAGCTAAAAATGCTACCGCTGGCCACAGCTTGCAGTGCATATGCACGAGTGGTGCGCGCGCAGCAGTAATAACGCCATATGGCGCCTCTGCTGAAGCGCGCGCCCCGGCACATGCAGTGCAAGCTGTGGCCGGCGGTAGCATTTTGTAAAGCCCTTACTAAAGTCTACCGAGCAGCGCAAGCACGCTGACTCAGCGAGACCTAAAAATCATCCACTGTTGGTCTTTCATAGACCGTTTTATGATGATCCATCAAGTGGAGATGAAGAAAAGGGGGGGTATCCTAAATGCGTGACTTCCAATCGAATTCTCATATTAAAGATTGATCACCAATACAGAAGAAAACCAGCAGAACCGAATCACACCAAACCTGGCATCAGTAACGTCATCAATGAAGTCTTTTGAGCGATCAGTGATGGTATTACTGGTGTCATTTAATATATGTCATAAGTGATGTAATATGGGAGGGTCTAAGCCAGGGCACGAGTCGGGGTACCACGCGGGTGGACGGCATCCCCCCACTTATTTCCGCGGGTTTTTCAGGGTGGACGCCGTCCACCCTGCTAATTCAAAACCGCGCCGTCCATCATACCTTACAAAACGGGAGGCCGAGGCACAAAGTAAACAAACCATTTCCGGGTCCAAGCACGCCGGTTACCACGCCCCTGCACCTACCAGGTGCACCGTTGGCAGGGTACCCAATAGACGCCAAGGATCCGATTCCGACCTCACCCAATGAATGGGTGGGTCTGCAACTCGGCAGTCCCGCCCACCCGCAACATGCCCTTTATTTTTCACGCTTTCCTTCAATGAGCTCCTTTGCTTTTTTGGAGCGAGTGACGTGACCCCTTTGCCTGCTGCCTGACCTGCCGCCGCTTCCTGCACCAGACTTCCGGCCTCGCCTGCTGCCCTCTCCAGTCCCGGCCTCGCTCGCCTGGTGCCCCCTCCCGCCCTCACCTGGTGCCCCCTCCCGCCCTCGCCTGGTGCGGTGCCCCCTCCCGGCCTCGCCTGCTGCCCTTTCCCGCCCTCGCCTGGTGCCCCCTCCCGCCCTCGCCTGGTGCCCTCTCCCGGCCTCGCCTGCTGCTACGGATTTAATTTGACTCGAGTAAGTACTATGATGTATACTTGTGTGTTGCTGTTTCCACATTTTTTTGCGTTTGTGACTGTATATTACAAAATTAAATGTAATATCTAGAACCATTCCATAACATACGATCAAGACGCCAAGAACAGATTCCCTAAATAGGGGCGGATAAATGTACGTAGTTAAGTTATATTCTTTAGAGCTTCCGCAGGCCTTGCCTCAGTTTAATTCCTTCGAGTTATTAAAGATCGAGCGTCCCAATACCAGGTGGAGCACTCAACCATTTGAAATGTAATCATAAATTACTGCAAGTGAGACTGAAGTTTTAAAGACGTCATGAATATTCCACTTGGAGTGTCACTGGATTCGCCTTGGCTAGCTCCGGGGTTCAAACAGCAAGCTAGGCATTTTCAAAACGTGTATTTGAGCGAAAGCAGCACCACAGCTTGTTCCGACACATTCCCGAGTTGCAGCAGCAGTCGGCGCTCAATTAAAGTTTAAACAGGCAGTGAGCGACTAGCTGAAAAGTGAACATTAAAACAGTAAATGCAGTCATTTAATTCCTATGAATTATCGTTGTGCAGGTGAATACCCCAAAATATAGTTTAATATTAACGGCAAAAATATTTGAACTCAAATTGTGTATAAATCCGTCATTATTAAGAGGAATGTAATGCTGCAGCTCTCAGACGAAACAGCTTAAAGTCTTGCAAATTGCAAGACCTATTGCATTGCAAAGAAGTGGCCGGAATTGTCCCGGGCTGCTAGAAAGTAAAAAGTTGGTGCACACTGCTTTCTCAATGATTTTTCAGATTAACGACGGCTCTATTTTCTTGTGCCCATTTTATCTGTATTTCTCCATTTTTATTTTGTGCTTGTCGTCCGGGCAAGGAAGCATGGATGTTTCTAAGTTGAGGGTTCAAAATGATCACTTTTGAAAGGTCTCCATGCATTCATTAAAGGCAAACTGCTGTGTCGCCAACATCCAAAAGCGCTTTAACCTCTTCAAATATAAAAATGTGGGTGCTCAAGCTTGATGTACATCTATGGAATGCCTCAGAATCGTTTGTAAGGAATGACTGGCGGTGACTCACCATTCCTTCAACTATGAACATTTTGACAGTTGCCTAATGTGGAATCTCTTTTACACTACAGCTTACAGTATCTTGGGAGCCATCCTATTCAAAAGATCTCCCTGCCTTGCATTTGTCCTGCTCACACCTGCAATGGTTCATCCTGCAGCACAACAGGGCCGCGTTGGGTCCCATGCTCACCCAGGACACAACACAGATCACCAGGAATTAACCCAGCCAGCTGCTGCCAGACCGCAAACTTTACCTTGTACCCCGAACACGGATGCTGCAACAGTGGTAGCCAAGAGAGGTAAAAAGCGCGAATACTCCTTGGCAGAAAATGTTTTGTTCATGTATGACCACAAATCTTTTTAATGTAATGTTCATACATGACATGGGAAACAAAATGAGCAATATCACACCGGTAAAATCGAAGATCATCAATTGCGAATTGAGGGAATTTTTCTGTTTTTAAAAGGGCATTTTGTGACTTTCTCTCTTTTTTTTTTTATTATAATACCACCACAAACCAGGATGGGTGGCTCATTGGGCCACAAACATTTAGCTAGGTGCCAAAAGTAATACGGAAAATATTTTTGCCAAGCAATTTTTTCTCCTCGCCAACCATCAGTGAATGAGTGACAGATGCAAAATATAAAACTGACCCAATGCTTTCTGCTTTCTACAGAAATAAGCAAACGCAAATCCAGCATAATGGATTTCTTTGTGAATGCGAATAAGAGATCGCGGTTTGATTCGGAAAGTAGCCTAGTACAACCCGGTGCGTGCTTGAAAGATGTACCTGCACAAGATTCGGAGAAATTGATGTCAAGCCAAGGATCGATTCCACCTTCTCCACTGGAAGACTCTTCAACAAAGATTCAAGATGTGGGCACCACTTTTGAAAGGGATACCACCTTGCCAGAGTGTTGGGACCACAGTCAGTGGGCTCAATTTAAAGAAAAGTATACATGGCTAAGTTGTGAAAATGGCCGCCTTGGCTGCAACATATGCAGTGAGGTTAAGCTACTTGGAGCATCACAGGGTGTGGGTTTGTCAAGAGAATGGGTCACTGGGAGCATTGCTGCATCTGGCCCAACAAAAACGAGCCAGTTAGGCTCACTGCGGAAAAAAATTCATAAGCATAAACTTTCTGAAGCACATTGTAATGCATGTGCTATCCAAGATGCATCCAAGAAGGATGGGTTTTCCAACACGTTCCTTGCTGACAATTGGATAGGGGTGTGCAGTGATGGTGCCAGTGTAATGCTTGGGAGAAACTCTGGTGTTTTGGAGAGGCTATGTTCTAAATACCCTCGACTTGTAAAATGGCACTGTCTATGCCACCGGCTTGAGCTCAGTGTAGCGGACACCGTTGATACAGTGCCAGGCCTTAAGCACCTTGCATCATTTTTTGAAAAACTGTATGCTGTGTACCACCAGTCTCCCAAAAATCAGCGGGAACTTTCTGCATGTGCAAAAGAGCTAGAGATTGCAATTTTGAAAATTGGGCGAGTATTTTCAATCCGGTGGATTGCTTCTAGCAAAAGGGCAATACGAGCAGTGTGGGAGTCATACCCAGCCCTTCACCAGCATTTTGTTCAGGCCAGTTTAAGTACTTCTCGTGATGCCAAACACCGGTCTACTTTCAGCGGGCTGAATAGAATTCTGACATCTTCCGATTTTGTGCTCAATCTAGCTGGTGTTGCAGATGCAGTTCATGAGATTGGGACACTGTCGGAAGCACTTCAAAGGGATGAAGTGACTCTGCCACGAGCTTACCAGCTCATCAATCGTTCAGTAAGGGCGATTGAAAAGCTTAAGGAGTTTCCAGGGACACACAGGAAGGAGGCTGAAAAAGCTATTGAGAGTGGCTTATTTAGAGGAGTGGCAATCAGCTGTGAGGACTCACGTGGGCAGGTCAAAATAAACCTTCCCCAGTTTTATCAGAATCTAGCAGATAACTTGCGTTCTAGGTTGTATGCGCAGTCTGCAAGCAATAGGTCGGCCACATCCTCTCGGACAGATGAATTTTTAACTCTTACCTCAGAGATAGATGTTCTCAACCCACAGAAGTGGCCATATGACATTGAGAGCCCATGGTTTGAAGGTGAGGAGAAACTACAAAACCTGTGCAGGAGATTCTGTCTTAATCACAAAGGCGTATCTGAAGGCTTCAGAGACTATATTGATAATGGTGGTAATGACATTCCAGAGCAACTGCAACCTGTTTTGAGGGCGATAAACACACTTCCTGTGAGTTCAAGTGACTGCGAAAGGGGTTTCAGCACAATGAACTTGGTAATGTCACCCATACGAAACTGCCTTGGTATCGGACGCCTTTCATCATTAATGTTCATCAACCTCATGGGTCCTCCTCTTCCTCTTTGGAATCCAGTGCCATATGTGAACAGGTGGTTGATTGCTCATCGTCATGCAGATGATAATCAATCTAGAAAGGTTGATCCTACAGCCCAGCACAATAAAAGATATGCGGAAGCATGGTCGTTTTTTAATTGATAGCTTACAATGCTATAAGCTGTCTCACATTTTTCCATGGCCAGACATCCTGTGGCAAT
Organism: Triturus cristatus; assembly: GCF_964204655.1. Classification (NCBI taxonomy): domain Eukaryota; kingdom Metazoa; phylum Chordata; class Amphibia; order Caudata; family Salamandridae; genus Triturus; species Triturus cristatus. The sequence goes on along the minus strand of NC_140585.1, from coordinate 71,798,867 downwards.
ATAACATGTCCCATAATGTCTGAAATAACAGATGTAGAGAGTATAAGGCTTTAACTGTAAGTGTGCACCTTGCATTTTTTTCTCTCATGGTCAGTGTATTCTACTTGTTAATAAATGTAAATGTCGTGTTCTAGGTAGCGTAATAAATTTTATAGTTTTGATAATCACTATTGTAGTTTCTAGTATGTGCTTTTCTTCTGCTTTTTTCAACACACCAATTCTACTTTTGTTGCAATATATGCAAATGATAGATCTGCCTTACACGTGATGTCACTTCCTGTCGTGATGTCACTTCCTGTCGTGATGTCACTTCCTGTTGTGATGTCACTTCCTGTCGTGATGTCACTTCCTGTCGTGATGTCACTTCCTGTGACCACGCCTACCTTGGAGAGTCCCCCCACTTCTTTTTTTAGGACTTGTGCCCTGGTCTAAGCTGTGCATGGCAAGGTGAATTTCTAGGGTTTGTCTAACAAAATGTCATTACCTTACGCAACTATGCCAACCTTCCACCGCCCTCAGCCAGCCCTAATGCCGAACTCCCCATGGGCTGCCCAACCCCGACCGCACATGGCCTCTGGCTGGGCGCAGCGGTTGGGGTGGGGGCTGGCTGCGCCCAGCCCCTGCAGAAGGCCAGCCCCCACCGTAGCATTGTGGGGTTGGCCACAGAACTTGACCTTCAACCTTGCCCTGCACGTAGCCCTCCCACCCCCTGCCCTGCCTCTGTTTATGATTTTTTAAAAACTTTTTTCAGGAAAGGGGACAACGTCTCTTTGTTGATTTGGTGGCAGCCCATCCGATCTCATCTCTACATCTGTCGGCTCCACGATGTGAAATATCTGTATCTCTTTTAACCTTAATCTCTCAAAAACGACAGAACGGAATTACACAAAATCACAACAAGCACGCGTTCTGGTCAGGTCTTGCTTTCTGCTAAATATGGTGTAATTACTTTCAACAGTTTTGGCTCTATCTGTGCCTTTCCCAATGCTAAAATGAATAGGGAAAATGTGTTTTGGCACCCCTTTTTTCCTCGGACCCTGCTTCACGGATGACCATGAAAACTTTCCGGGAAGGAGTCGAGATGTATGAGACTTTGTTTGGAAAGTTTTGTGAAGATTCACTGAAAGACATCAAAGTCATATGTGGGAAATGATACTTCCCCTTTAACCATCTCTTCATACTGAGTAGTGCTATAGATTCACATGCTTTGCCAACTCCTGCCATCAAATGGCGGGCATGGACATTTTCAACTTATCGTCTAGGAAATTTGAGTCACAAGACCAATTGTGATTCTACCCTCGATCAACAGTGCACCGACCACGGGCGTCATCTCAAATTGTTTCCTGGTCAGCGGGTGAGTAGTGTAAGTGCAGGGAAGAGGAACACTCTGTGACCATCGCTGGCTTGCAGGGAGGGGGGTGGGTGCATGTGAATATTCAGCGCTACATTCTAGAAAGCGATGGTTACAGGGTAAATTACATTTTAATTTGTAACAGTTGCAGCTGTAGATGCACGTGCTCTGCATAAACTCGAAGGCAGTTACTCCCCAAAGAGGCGGCTAGTGAGCAGATGTTTGGAACAGAGTTCTTCAGCCATCTTGGTCAACTAAAGCCTGTTGACAGGCCAGAATAGCCACACAGGTAGTGCTTGGTGAAGGTGTGTGGAGCTAAACGAGTGGAAGCTGTGCAGAAGTGAGCCAAAGGGTCGTCACACAGTACAAAGGGGCAGTGTTTCTGATTGTAGAGTGGGTCCAAGGGAGCTACTTGGACCTGGCATGATACTTTTGGTTACACTTGATAGTCTATGCTGCAATGCTCAATGTGTATAGAGTAGCCCATGTAAGGTTCGATGAAGGCTACAAAACGTTGATTGGATTTACGAAAACATTTCTACCAGAAGAATACAAGAGTGCCCTCTTAACTTGTAGGGTGTTAAGGGCACTTCTAGCTATGGACTCGGGAAGACAGGCAGCTCAAGGTTGCGGAAAGGGGAGACAACCTTTGGTAGAAACTTGGGGTTGAGCTTGGAGTTCACCAATACATCTGAAAGAGGTGATTGCTAATAGAAAAGCCACCTTTCAAGGTAGACACATTAGGTCACAGGCGTGTAGGGGTTTGAAAAGTGGAAAAGTCACGTGTGCAGTAGGTTTCTTAACTACTGGTGTACCCAATGCGGTGGTGCATGAGCTACAAAGAACCGTTTCGTTTTCCTGATATCTTTTTTATCTTGTATGTTGTATATTATGGCCCTTCTCACATATGTAACACTGCTGCATTTGTTGACTTTTTGGAGAGAAAAAAATATAAGAATGGTGGTTGTACTGTTTGATTACCTTGGAAGGGTGAAACTACCTTAGGTATAAATGTGGCTATGTTCACATAATGACTGTCTATTTGAATAATCAAACATAGGTCTTAAACTGGAGGTGCCTGAATTTCTCCGACTTTTCTTCAAGAGCCTACCTCAATTACGAAGGTCGTTATCTATTTCAGAGGATCCTTGTGTGCCGGGTCAAGAGGTCCTTTCGTTGGTCCTGCTAATACTAAATTCAAGCTCGACGGCAGTGGTGTAACACAACATGGAGGAAGTGTTTCTTCACTGGAGTGGAGAACACCTGCTGCTTATGAATGCCTATGGTGTAAGCTGTAATGGCCTGCACTCCAGCAAGTGCCCACCATATCCCAAGATTACAACTCAGAGGTTTATTGCCACCTCCAAGCCTCTTGTGCTAGCTTTGGAGTGGGGCCCAAAGTGTCCCCGCATGTTAAGAGAAGCCATTGCTGTTGTGTGGTATGTGACGATTTCTACACGTTTTGGAAATTTGACTTTGAGGAAGTTTTAGTGTGAGGAAAATCACCTTAGATCCATTACCTTCCTTAAGGCAGCTTGTTCTTCTAATGGATAATTCTACCCCTCGATATCTTAGCATGTGAGTAGATTTGAAAGCAGTACCTCCCAAGATGGTGCTTCTGTGCAATGGACGAGACCAAAAAATAGGCAAAATGCCCTTCCAATCAAACCTTGCTATCAAGACATTAGTGCTTCGTGATCGAGTGCACAGACATCCAGAATGGGCACTCCGAGTGTCAAAGGAGTGGTAGCAGCCTTGACTCTTGTGGAATGCACCCTCCGACCTTGAGGAGCAGATCTTCATACAAAGGACTACCCATGTTGATAAGGTCGTTTTCTGCACATCTTTACTTTGCTTCGTCTCCCTGAGAACCCAACAAAGACCCGGAGTCCACCTGAAGGTCTTTGGGGTGATCATAAAAACTCAACACTCGTTTGGGTCCAAACAAAGGAGTCTGTTGTCTTTTTCAAGGGTTGAGGAGGACCAAAGAATGTTGAAGAGTAACAGGCTGTCCGACATGACAAGGAGTCAAACTCTTTGGCAAAAACGCCGCTCTACTCCTCAGCACCAGTTTGTCTGGCAAAACGGGGGTGCAAAGCAGCTGGACCGACCAAGCACGGAGCTCACTCATGAGATGAGCAAAGTTCATGACGAGAATCATTCTTCAGTCAGGAGACATAAAGGGCAACTGTGTTCAAAGGGGTCAAAGGGGGTGCATATAAGAAAATCGAGAACCAAATTAAGATCCCACTGTGACACCACAAAAGGTTTCGGGGCAACATACAAGTTAAGCCTTTAAGAAATGTCACTGCAGCAGGTGATATAAAAACAAAGACAGCCGGCCCAGTAAAGACAAAAAGCCCGAAAGGGCAGACAAATCGCTTAACAGTGCCCAATACAAGTCCTTGTGGTAGAAAGACAAAACAAACAACAAAACATCCGACAGTTTGGCCTGCAATGCGTCCATATTACAGTTGCCACATCAGGCCTCATACCGGTCCCAGGGCCCGGCATAAACAGACTTTGTAGAAGGACTCCACTGGCTCCCAACTCAAAACTCAGCCAATACAAACTCCTCATACACGCAGACGGAGCTTTGCACAACACTGGCCAGCATTTCTGAACAGCTGCATGCACTTTCACCAGAATCCCAGACATTTACACTCCGCCTCACTCTTGCACACCCCTCACGTTCACAAAAGCAGAGAAGGAGGTCACTTGTTTTCCTACATCGCACCCAAAACATGGCACAATCTCGCTCAACACACCAGCGCCGCCTCCTCACTTCTTGAGATCTGCAGGAACCTGAAGACCAGGCTCTTTAAATAACTATGCGGTGTCCACAACACCTACACTCCTGCTCACTCAATGGTGATTAGCGCGCTCAACAAATCGACACAACTTACCGTAACAAGCATTGGCATAGCCAATAGGTCTCGCTTTTGGGACCTTATAAGTATTTAGTTATGCAGCACAATATCCTTGGTGCAACATCAACTGTTGCATGGCTAAACACTTATAAAGTCCCAAAGGCGAGACCTATTGGCTATGCCAATGCTTGTTTTTCCGAGGGCTATATGGCTCGTTGGGCAAAGATGATTCAGCAAAGAATGGGTAAATATCAGGGTCAATAATAGTAAATCCTCCGAAACCCTTTGTTTCTGCTTCTGGTCCCATTCATCTTCATGGCCAGCCCGTCTCTCTTTATGACCCTTCATTATCCAAAATCCTGGAGCCGCGCCTGGGCATCACTTCTGCTAAGGGACAGGTTGGGCATTGAGAACCCTCCTGTATCGTTGCACCAAGGACTCTGCCAGCATCCACGCTGTGCCACTATTCATCACAGGCTTCTCCTTTCTATTTTTCCAGCTTTGTGGTTCTAGTGCTCAATATCATTGGGATTTGGAACTTTATAAATAACCTCAAACCTGAACAGCCCTAACTAATGCTCAGAGTCCGGAATAGAAACTAATAAAACATATTTTATAATGTAATGTATTACAATATATTTGCTATAACTCTGGCATGGGGCTCATATGGGCTACTTCCATAACAGTGAGCCAACCCTCATGCAGCCTTCAAAAGATCTCCTATTTCACCCATCTACCTAATAACCCGAATATACCGAGGTGCGGCCCACCAAAAAGCCTGCAATAGCTCTTTACACATAACCCCTGCTTTTTTCACTGGTGCCAACCAAGAGAATGCACACTACGTTAATTCCGTGACCAACTATATAATACCCCCCAACAGACCTATTTTACAAGCCAAAAATTGCTTCATTTTAGCTGTCTCCTGCCCACCATTGACTCTGGCTCAATAGAAAGCAATGGGGGAAAACTTTCCCCGATTTTGTTTTCAATGTATGTCATACGCAGTCATTTCAGACAGATAACACAGTATTGCAATTTCAAAGAATTCTACAAATCCCCCACACATATCGGATGTCCCCCATTACAATCAATATTATTTGGAAGGATAAGAAAGACGGGTCGTATTAAACGTGTGGAACGGGTACAAGATCACCCGCAGAGACCGCACCAATTGAGGCGGAGGAGGAATCGCTATCGTCCACAAAAACACCGTCAAGGTCTCAACAAACACCAACGACACCCTCAGCACCGCCGAACACATGCACTTCCAGATCCACACGGACCCAAAGACCACCCTAAGAGGCACCCTCATCTACAGACCACCAGGACCCCGGCCTCAATTCTGCAACTCCATCGCCGACCTCATCAGCACGCACGCGCTGACCTCCACCGACTACATCCTCCACGGAGACCTAAACTATCATCTGGAGAACAACAACGACAGCAACTCCTCCACCCTGATCGACAATCTCGCCAACCTCGGATTGAAACTGCTCGTCACGATGCCGATCCACATCGCCGGCCACACGCTAGATGCCATCTTCTCCTCAAGCCCCCACGTCACCTTCAGCCACGCCTCCAAACTCATCTGGACAGACCACCACTGCATCCACTTCACCTTCCGAAAACCACACACACCACCCTACAGACCCCCCCCCGCCGTCGCTGGGGCAAAATCACTGAAGATCAACTACAGACAAGCTTCGCACTCAACCCTCCGACGAACCCCACCAACCCGGATGAAGGTGCACTCGCCCTCGAATGCTGGATGAACGACTGCGCCAACACCGTAGCCCCGCTGAAAAACCCCACCAACAGAGACACCAGCAGAAGAGTCAGCTGGTTCACCCCGGAACTCCGACTCCAAACGCACCTGCCGGAAATTGTAACACATATGGCACAGCAACAAGACGCCAGACAGCCGCACTGCCCACAAAGACGCCATCCGCAACCACCACCACCTCATCAGGGCCGCCAAAAGAACCTCCTTCACAGACCGCCTTGACAACAACGCGCACAACAGCAAGGAGCTCTTCACCATCGTGAAGGAACTCTCCAACCCCAGCTCCAACTCCAACGACATCCCACCATCACAAGCCCTGTGCGACTGCCTCCCCGCCTTCTTCCACCGGAAAATCACCGACATCCATGACAGCTTCAGACCCCGAACGACCACACCGCACCGAACCCACCGCCCAGGACACCCAGACAACCTGGGCCAACGTGAGCGTCGAGGACACAATCAAGACCATGGGAACAATCCACTCCGGTTCCCCATCCGACCCTCTCCCGCACCACATCTTCAACAAAGCCAGCAACTCCATCGCACCCCACCTGCACAAAATCATCAACCTCTCCTTCGAGACCGCCACCTTCCCTGAGAACTGGAAGCACGCAGAGATCAACGCCCTACTGAAGAAACCCTAGGCGGACCCGAGCGACCTCAAGAACTTCCGGCCCATCTCCTTGCTTCCGTTCCCAGCAAAGGTCATTGAGAAGATAGAAAACACCCATCTCACCCAGCACCTCGAAGACAACAACATCCTAGACCCATCCCAATCAGGATTCCAAAGCAACCACAGCACCGAGACCGCCCTCATCGCCGCCACTGACATCAGGATCCTGCTAGACAACGGCAAGACGGCAGCCCTCATCCTCCTGGACCTCTCCGCCGCCTTCGACACCGTCTGCCACCGCACACTACGCACGCGCCTCCACGACGCAGGGATCCGAGACAAGGCCCTGGACTGGACCACCTCCTTCCTCTCCTGCAGAACTCAGAGTCCGCCTCCCCCGTTCCGATCTGAGGCCTCCGAGATCATCTGCAGCGTCCCTCAAGGATCCTCCCTCAGCCCGACGCTCTTCAACGTCTACATGACACCACTAGCACGCATCGCCCGACCTCAACATAATCTCCTACGCCACTCAGCTGATCCTCTCCCTCACCAAAGACCCCCTCACCGCCAAATCCAACCTCCACCTGGGAATGAAGGCCGTCGCCGACTGGATGGAGGACAGCCGCCTCAAACTGAACACAGACAAGACGGAAATCCTCATCCTCGGGTCCAACCCCTCCGCTTGGGACGAGTCCTGGTGGCCCACGTCACTGGGGTCCCCCCCGGCCCCCACCGACCACACACGCAACCTGGGAGTCATCCTCGACTCAAAACTTTCCATGACCAAACAAGTCAACGCAGTCTCCTCCACCTGGTTCAACACCCTCCGCATGCTCCACAAGATCTACCGATGGATCCCGACAAACATGAGGAAAACAGTTACCCAGGAACTAGTCAGCAGCAGACTCAACTATGGAAACGCCCTCTACGCCGGAGCCTCGTCCAAGCTCATCAGCAGGCTACAGAGAATCCAGAGTGCCTCTGCACGCCTGATCCTCGACGTCCCGCGCCGCGACCACATCACCCCCCACCAGAGGAACCTGCACTGGCTCCCCGTCGACATAAGAATCTCCTTCAAGCTCCTGATCCACGCACACAAGGCACTCCACAAAACCGGCCCAGCCTATCTCAACAGTCGACTCTCCTTCTACGTACCCAACAGGAAACTCTGCTCCGCTGACCACGCCCTGGCCACGGTCCCACGCATTCGGAGAACTACTTCCGGAGGCAGATCCTTCTCCCATCGCGCCGCCAAGACCTGGAACACCCTCCCCCGCTACCTGCGACAAACCGAAGACCTGCTGACCTTCAGGAGACAACTCAAGACCTGGCTCTTCGACCAGTAGCAGCTATAACCCCTCCTCCCCCCCCCCCAGCGCCTTGAAACCCTCCCGGGTATGTAGTGCGCTTTACAAATTATATGATTGATTGAACTGCAGCTTGAATGAGCTATACAGCTGGTCCCAGGGACAGCTAAGCCACCCCTCCGGTCTCAATCAATAAGCCCAGCAAGGGGACACGGCCGCTGCGCTTGGGCGGGTTTATGATGAAACAATGGGTGGCGCAGCAGTGGCCATCAGCTGCCCCAACTGAATGCTGAGCGGTGCGGAATCTTATGACATAATGAGCCCACTGCCACTGAGCTCAGGTGGGAAGCGCTGATGAAGTCGGGAGGGAGTTTAGGCCGGCAATCAAACATGGCTGACTGAAACGCGCCGCTCAATAAATTACTTCCTCGGAGTCTACCCCTTTTAAAGGAACAGGAAGGCCAAGAGTGGCAAAGGTATGTGAAATGAGAAGGAAACAGTCTAATGCCCTGCTTCCCGGGTGACAAGAGGGCCTGTGGATATCTTCCTATGCGCAACTTCTTACTTTGCCCAGTGACGTTGCTAGACTATAAATTCAACAGAGGACGGTTGTCACGTCGTTGTTTCCATGTAGTGAAATGTGTGCCAGACTCCTAGGCTATGTAAAAACAGTGCAAGTTATCTGTAAAGCTCATCGAAGCAGTTGTCTTGCAGGGCAGCTCCTGCAACACAACATGCTTCACTTCTTCACTGCAGGCGTGATGTCACAGTAATGTCAGCACGCCGTCAAAACTGCACCAAGTTCTAGTCAGAGAATGTGTTTGGAATAGGGGTGACAGGGCATTATTTTTCCGTTCTGCATGTCTCTAGATCAATCTAACTGCTGCTTCTCACATTCTTGCGGTAAATGCCGCTTTGTGTAGGTTTTCGGAGGAGCGTTAATGTAAACAAGGAATGCAAAGTCCCGCAGTCCCACGAGTGGTGTGTGCGAGAGCGAGCACCAGGCCATATGTTTTGAATGATCGCGCCCCTGTCTGGGCATGATAATTCCAAAAATATGACGCCGTGCGGGTAACCGCAATCAATAGGACACACACGCACGAGCTTGTGTGTGGTGAGCTTTTTGAAGCTCTTACAATAAGTCTCGCAGAGTAGCGCATGCGCGGTGCTAGGCAAAACCTAAACAGGACGTCTTGCAGCAAGGATGGAATCTATTACTGGAGGAATACTGAATACAGTCAACTGCCACCGCTCAATCTCTGCACATGAAGGTGCAGATTGTGCAGGCCTTGGTGCAAGACCCTGCCCTGCTGCTGAGACAGAAGATTCTCCCTAAGCGACAGCCTGATCGGAGGACAGATGATCATAGCAAGAAGTTCCAGGTAACACACTCCCCTGGCCCAATTCGGAGCCACTAAGATTAATTGGGCCTGGTGGTTCCTAATCATCTTCAGAAATCAAGGCAGAGCAGTACAGTATATAGGAGTCCCGTGCTCCACTCCAGGAGGAATGAGTCTCAGAGAGAGCCTTCTTAAGAACTTCAGCACTCATAAGTGTTGACACTGCGAATTCTAAGCACTAGTGACAAAACTGAGTCAGGGTTCACCTAATTGCTGGAAGATGCCACCTCTGGATGTATATGCCATTCGTGATACTCTGGACGTTGTCCATTGAGTTAATCTGTGCGTTTAAAGATCCCACCAGGTGGTGCAGGGGCAGGGAAATGCCCTGGCAGTTCAACCAGTTTCAGAGGAGCAGGGCCTCTTGGCATCCGACCCAGGATCCCACCGCCCTGTTTGTTGCAATACCACAGGCAGTAATGTTGTCCGTGATAATCTGTACCTGCCTTCCTTTGACCAACAGTAGAAAGACTCTCAATGCTAAACGGCCGATATCTCCAACAGATTAGTGTGGAGTTGGGTTTACACCGGAGATAAGAGTCCTATGATCTCAATCGCTCCCAAGAGACCTCCCCAACCCAGCAGTGATGAGTGTCCCCACCGTCGCTCTGGGTGGGAGAGAGAGAGGGATCTGCCTCTGGTCCAGTTGCAGTTGAGCAGCCACCACGGCAGATCTGTTGCACTCTCCACCAAAACCAGGATGAAATTTGACAGGTTCCCTTGGCGCTGGGCCTATTTAAGCTTCAGATTCCACTGCAGAGCACGCAAATGGCATCAGGCACAGTCGATGAGCAGGATTCAGGAAGTCAATAAGCCGCAGAGCCACTCTCACGGATACCCAGACCGAGGCTGAAACATCAGGATCATAGCCCGAATGTCCTAACTTGTTGGTTCAGAGGAAGGCCTGATAATGCATCGTATCCAGAATGGCGCTGATGAACGAGAGCTTCTGTGATAGAGTCAGCAGTGACTTTGACACGTTGATAGAGAACCCAAATGATGTCCCAGTCAGACTGGAGGTGGTCACCGACTGACTCAAGCAAGCCTGCCTTGAACAGACAGTGGACATTCATCAAGGTAGAGGAAGACTAGTATTCCTTGTCAATCAATCAGGGGTTTATATAGCGTGCTACTCACCCATGAGGGTCTCAAGGCGCTGGGGGATGAAGGGGGGGGGGGCGGTGGCGGCTCTGGGTCATTCGAAGAGCCAGGTCTTGAGGTCCTTCCTGAACGTATGCAGGGTGGGGGAGCTCGTTCCAGGTTTTCGCTGCGATGTAGGAGAAAGCTCTCCCGCCGGTTCGCTTTCTGCAGATGCGGGGAACCTCTGCCATGGCGAGGTCGGCAGAGCAGAGGTTCCTCTTGGGTACGTGGAAGGATAGTCTCTCATTGAGGTAATTGGGTCTGATGTTGAAGGATTTGTAGGCATGGATGAGGAGTTTGAAGGTGACCCTCTTTTCGACGGGGAGCCAGTGGAGGCCTCGTAGGTGTTGGGTCATTTGCTCATGGCGCCGTGTCCCGAGTATGAGTCTGGCAGTGGCGTTCTGGATGGTTTGTAGTTTGGGTATAAGAGTTTTGTTTGATTCCGGCTTAGAGGGCGTTGCCGTAGTCCAGTCTGTTGGTTATGAGTGCGTGGGTGACGGTCCTTCTGCAGTCGGAGGGGATCCATTTGAAGGTCTTACAGAGGATGCGAAGGCAGTTGAAGCTAGTGGAGGAGAAGGTGTTGATCTGGTGGTTCATGGAGAGGGAGGAGTCAAGGATGATGCCGAGGTTCCGAGCGTGGTCTGTAGGGGTGGGTGGGCTCCCGCGGGCGGGGAGAGTGAGCTCCTAGGATCAAGGTCTGTGGACTCACGTGCTCCCCCGCGAAGACATACCGCAAACCACTGCCATCACTTTTGTGATCACCACTGGTGAGGCAAACTGAAAATTCTTGGGTCTCACCTTGGACAGCATGAAGCGCCTGTAGCATGGGAACACAGAAACAGGAGACCTGCTGGTCCAATGCTACCACCCAGTCTCCTGAATCTAGGGCAAATAGAACCTGGGTCAGCGTGAGCATCCTGAATTTGTCCTTGCTCAGTAAAAAAGCCTCGGCTCAACATCCTGTCATTCTGGGCAAATCACTTAATCTCCTGTGGCTAACAAAAAATGAATGTGTCCTTTTTTTATTGTGACTTACTCATGTAAAGCCCTCCAATACCTTGGGCTTGAGTTGGCACTATATAAAACGGCAAATAAAACAAAACATGGAGAGGCCTTAAGAGGGGCAAAACTGTTGGGGATAATGCCTCGCTGACACACAAGCCCAAGGAGCGCGCTGCGACTCTGCTGTCTTTGAAGTGCTCCAATGCAGAATCTGCTTTTTCACCAAATAGGTGAGACCCATTAACAGGCATATCCACAAGTGACATCACCAGAGAAGCTGGTGAATCTCATTCAAGCATGGGTCCAGATCACCAAGCTAGTACAGGATGCTCTGCCGAAGCAATCAACAGCGTATAGTCCTGATCTGATGATATATTGCAGCATCCTGGCCAACCTGAACAGACTGCACCAAGATGACATGGAATCCCTCTGGGACTGCTGGCAAAATTCCTGTGACCATGCTCCATAATACATGGGAATGACTACCAAGCGAACAGCTGCAGCTGACTGACCCAAAGGCTAAGCTGGCTGAGGAGAACATTAGTCTCCTGAATGCCTCAATTCTTTTAGACTCTAGGGGGGTGGGGCTGTATGAAATAAGCTGCCATTAACTCTGCCGGTAGATGCCTGAAACACCACGCTCTCTAGTATAGGATGCTATGTCCGGAAGCAGGACCCATGCATCGGGCTACCTGCCATATCACAGGTGAGCAAGAGCAAGGCTTAGCCCAGGTACCATTAGTGTGCGAGTCAGGGCTTTGTTGAATGATAACAAGGGCTCGGGTGAAGAATTATTTTTCTTCAATAGTCCATAACCATACGTCTAAGACTTTAGTTGCGCATCTGATGACCACAGCAAAAGAGGCTGTCTCTTCCATTGAGGAGTCAGTGGAAGAACCCAACCCAGTGTCAAGGGAGTGTCCAACCGAGTGGCCTCTTGTAGGTACAAGTAGATATTGTTGTCATCATACGGTAGGGGTAATTCACCCCACTTCAATCCTACTGTCACCGAAAGCTGGTTGATTTTGAGCAGAGTCTGATCCAAAAAGTTGTTGGACCGCCGCTGGGCGGCTCGTAGGTAAAGGAAATGTTTTGTCAGAGCCAGAATGAACTGGGACCAGATGTGTCAGAACTGTTCTAGGACATGATCTAGATTGAGAAATTCGGTTCAGAGCCAGACAGGACAATAGAAACTGCGTCTTCCTCCAGCGTTAGGGCCGGAGTTGACTTGGCAGGAAGTGGCGTGGATCTTAGTGGCGGATTTGAAGTCTCCTCCAGAGACCCAGCTCAGCCCAAGCCCAAAATGGGCTCAGGAGACAAAGACGGCACAGCAGATGGAGCCGCCAGTTGTAATCAGGCTGGAGGCCTCAGTGGATCCATGGAACCAAAGGCATGCCACGGGGAGCCAGGAGCGTGCCAATGATTTGCAACACGGCTTTTCTGAAAGGCTCAATCTGTTGCAACGTCGCAGACTGCCCAGACATTTCAGGCTGCATCAGGATCAGCTACGGAACTGGCTTCGTGGCACAGGATCGGGAGAGAGACTGGGGAGCACACACACCTCCTTCCAACTTCTCAGAAAAGAGTGGAGGGACTAGTGTTATAATTGTGTTTTTTTCCTTTCTAGATACCCCCCTTTTCAGAGTTACATATGTTGATTATTTAATGACAAGTGACAAATATATAGAGAGCATGTTTTTTAATGTCATTATTCTTTGTAGCATGAACATTTACTCTGCTTGAATATATTCACAGTATTTAATCAATTCAATTGTTATAAATAATTGCTTTTGAGTTATGAACAAGGTTCCATGAAAGTTGATAATATCCAATTATTATTGTCATTATTTAAAGGGCATGCCTTTGGAAAAACAAAATAAGTAAAGGGTTAAAGGGAATTTTTCTTCTAAATGTTTATTCTAAAGATTCAACAATGACCAGGTCATGGTATATCAGCTAAGAACAGTGTGTGAAGGGTGAGATAGGAAATTCATGCCAGAAGACTGAAACAGTACAAAAGGGGGTGGTGATGGACGGAGCATCAGAACCAATCAAACACTCACACCCAGTCAACAGATCTGGGTTTGATCCATCACCGTTCTTTAGCCCACTCTGCCACCCCAGTTCAGACATGGCCATATGCAAATCAGTCTGACCCTGTGCCTCATGGGAACAGTCCAGCCCGAACTGCCAAGCCATGCCTTTCCTGGATCGGAAACAAGCTTCCTAGGACCGGTTTCTGGCATTTCAGCCGTCTTCAGCCAGGCTTGCTTGAATCCGGTGGCAAAGTGAGCAAGGGACTCACGTCGGAGCATACCCTGCCAACTTATGGCGAACAAAGCGGTACAAAAGGGGGTGGTGATGGACGGAGCATCAGAACCAATCAGACACTCACACCCAGTCAACAGATCTGGGTTTGATACATCACCGTTCTTTAGCCCACTCTGCCACCCCAGTTCAGACATGGCCATATGCAAATCAGTCTGACCCTGTCCCTCATGGGAACAGTCCAGCCCGAACTGCCAAGCCATGCCTTTCCTGGACCGGCAACAAGCTTCCTATGACCAGTTTCTGGCATTTCAGCCGTCTTCAGCCAGGCTTGCTTGAATCCAGTGGCAAAGTGAGCAAGGGACTCACGTCTGAGCATACCCTGCCAACTTATGGCGAACAAAGCGGTACAAAAGGGGGTGGCGATGGACGGAGCATCAGAACCAATCAAACACTCACACCCAGTCAACAGATCTGGGTTTGATCCATCACCGTTCTTTAGCCCACTCTGCCACCCCAGTTCAGACATGGCCATATGCAAATCAGTCTGACCCTGTGCCTCATGGGAACAGTCCAGTCCTTTGGTTTTTGCTTTGTTTGCCAGAAGTTGGCAGGGTATGCTCAGACGTGAGTCCCTTGCTCACTTTGCCACTGGATTCAAGCAAGCCTGGCTGAAGACGGCTGAAATGCCAGAAACCGGTCCTAGGAAGCTTGTTTCCGGTCCAGGGAAGACATGGCTAGGCAGTTCGGGCTGGACTGTTCCCATGAGGCACAGGGTCAGACCGATTTGCATATGGCCATGTCTGAACTGGGGTGGCAGAGTGGGCTAAAGAACGGTGATGGATTAAACCCAGATCAGTTGACTGGGGGTGAGTGCTTGCAATGTTCAACACTCCGTCCATCATTTCCTTTGGTTTTTGCTTTGTTCGCCATAAGTTGGCAGGGTATGCTCAGACGTGAGTCCCTTGCTCACTTTACCACTGGATTCAAGCAAGCCTGGCTGAAGACGGCTGAAATGCCAGAAACCGGTCCTAGGAAGCTTGTTTCCGGTCCAGGGAAGACATGGTTAGGCAGTTCGGGCTGGACTGTTCCCATGAGGCACAGGGTCAGACTGATTTGCATATGGCCATGTCTGAACTGGGGTGGTGGAGTGAGCTAAAGAACGGTGATGGATTAAACCCAGATCAGTTGACTGGGGGTGAGTGCTTGCAATGTTCAACACTCCGTACATCATTTCCTTTGGTTTTTGCTTTAGAAGACTGAAACAGGCCACGCTGAATCCGTTCACCAACTTCTGCTGAAGGGTACCAGGAGGCGCATCTAGCCATCACTTGCTGGGCTTATTAGCTGCTTGCCAAGCAAGACAAGAACAGGATGATGACGAAGACAAGACGGTGCTATTAAACTGAACATTAGCCTCATTGTTCTAAACAGCATGCACATGTTTAACTCAAATCAGGCCATTTCGAAGGGACAAAGGTTAGTTTCATTAGCCAAAGAGATAAAGGTGGGATTGTAAATAATGACATTAAAAAAGTGTTATGCATTACCAATATGTTGCAATATTTGCGGTTCAAAATGCTCGAAACTATTGCAGCTACTATTCTGTTAATTTTTATTATAGTTATTATTCATAATGTGTGCACTAGGCTAGGATTTTGATTTTAAAAGAAATCTTTTAAATATATGTTTTTTTTTGTTTTCTATTGCTCTAGAGTATGCCTTCCTATTATCAAAGAGGGATTGGTTTCCACTAACCATCCCTATGATATCGCAAAGAATTGAGCGTAACGCATCTCACTCAGATACTGCTAAGAGGGTTGTGGGGTGGTTACAGTTCAACTGGCTTTCTGTCTCGGGTTGGCACTCTGACAAATGCCTTAGTGTCAGAAGTTCTAGAAAGCCTATCCCGGGCTGCGTTCTGGACGATCCAGAAAAATGATCACTCGGACAAGTCCTTCTTGACCTTCCTGTGATTCAACTTTGGCTCAAACGAAGACTGCAACGATGGCTTGTTGCGGTAACAGCCTGTGCAACCTCTACTTCGAGCAGGAATGAGACTTGTGCGACTTCCTCAGGTGCTCAGCAATGTACACCTTAGCTTCACATTCCAATTTCACCTTCGGATTCATAAGGGCGCACTCCTTGCACGGCCTGAACACAAGCACTGGAGACACACCTTGTGGGAATTTTTCACAAACAACTGTTTGCAACAGTGCCTTCGATGGTTAAACCCTGTAGTTTAATATTCCCTGGCACACTGGAAAATAAACATTTTGAGAAAAAAAAAAAACTCATGACAAAAAGAGAAATACGTTCGCTCCAGATCGGTGTATGAAGGTGCAGAAAGAAAGGAACTGATGCCAGCCGACAGGGGTGACGCTTATTAGGCGGCTCCAAATGTACGTCACTACTGGAATAGAATGAGGTCAACGCGGAGATGCACAGCGCCACCTACCGGCGTGCAGAGGCCATGCTGTAAAAGTCTTCTAGATGCAGTCTGGTGCCTGGGGATATTCACAAGGTGAGGAATGTGCAGTTGTGTGCATGTACTGTTCTTGACATGATGGGAACTGGGTCCCCTCTAGGAAGCAATCATGTGTCTGCCCTTGTACAGTAGTGGTCTTGGCCTACATGCTGGACAAGATAGCTGTTTACCTACTGCTGGGGTGGGACATCTCAACTGGCCTTCTAAAAGGATAAAGATTACGTTTAAATCCTTGTGCATTATGCATCGGAAAAACTACATCTCTATCCCAAACTTCCATTCATCCTGGTTACGCATCCACCAGTAGAAGGGCCACCTATGCTTCTCTGTAAATGATCACTTCCTGAACCCAAAGGACAGACTACCCTGATAAGGTAGGGAGCATGCAGAGGACAGGAGAGTAACGTATGGAACTCTCTTATGTAGCAGCCAAAAACAGTCTGACAAAGCCACGGTTTAGAGACAGATTAAAAATGTAGTTTTTTTTATATTAAATTAGAAGCATTTACTGCCTTGACCACCCAGGCTTGAGCTATGGCACCAAGAGCCCCGCTCGGTGTGTATTGCACTACAGCAAATATATTAAATGGACAGAATGAACTCTAGGGGTGATTTATTTATTCACCAAGGGATTTTTAATATCGCGCAGACACCAAGGGTGCAGAGTGTTTTACATAATGCAGATTCTGCATAACAAGACCACCACAGATAGCGCATATATTGTATAAGTTAGATAAATAAAGATGGATGGTACACAAATGTGTAAGATACAATAGCTCATTCCAGGATGTGTATCACACCGAGTAATATTATAGAAAATACAGACAAACAAACAAAGATAAATAATTCTATGTAGTATAGGACAGGTAGGTAAAATGGATGGTATAAAACTATATACAAGTATCAAAGAATGGTATAGGATGGGAATCACAAAGGGGCCAGTACTGAACCTTTCGATTGGCGGATTTATCTAGAATAAGGAAATATGTATATGATTTAGCCAAAGATACTTGGAGATAGTGTCCCAAAGATAGGCAGAATGTAGAATAATATTGCACTCCTATCAAGTCCAGTCTAAGGGATAGGTAGGGACTAATGGAAAATGCTACTTACCAGTATGCATCTGTTCTTGGCATGTAGAGCTGCAGAATCATATACTTGTGCATAGATCGCCATCTGGTGTTGGGCTTGGATGTTTGCAGTTTGTTGTTGTCTTGGAAGAAGTCTTTGTAGTCACAAGATAGGCGACTCCTCGCTTGGACGATAGTGCGCCTGGGCATCGACTCCATCTTTAGATTGTTTTTCGCAATGAAGGGAAATGATGGAGTTTGTAAAACAAAAAAGATGTCCATGTGTAATGTATCTAAGTAAGATAACGCTGGAACAGATAGAGGCACCGGGGAGGCGGGTGGGAGTATGTGAATCTGCAGCTCTACATGCCAAGAACAGATGCATACTGGTAAGTAGCATTTTCCGTTCGAGGCATATGAGCTTCAGAATACATACTTGTGCATAGACTGTACAGCAGTGTCTCCCCTAGCGGTGGTCACCTGTATCTGTTGCAGTGGTCTGAAAAAGTGTTTTAAGAACAGCCTGGCCCACAGAAGCTTGTTGTTTTGCCTGCACATCTACACAATAGTGTTTGGTGAAGGTGTGTGGCGTAGACTATGTTGCTGCTTTACAAATGTCATCTAAGGGAGTGTTTCCTAAGAATGCCATGGAAGCCCATAGTTTGCGTGTTGAGCTCTAGGAGGAATTGTTAATGTGCGTTTTGCCTTTTGGTAGCATATTTGAATGTATTTGGCTATCCGCCTGGCAATTCTAGCTTTGGAGATGGGGTTTCCTTTATGAGGTGGAGAGAAAGCTACAAACAGTTGGTTTGTGTTTCTAAAAGGTTTAGTTCTGTCAATGTAATAAAGTATAGCTCTTTTGACATCAAGGGTGTGAAGAGCGCTCTCTGCCACGGAATCTGGTTTTGGGAAGAAAACGGGTAATTCCACAGATTGATTAAGATGGAAAGCAGAGATTACTTTGGAAAGGGATTTTGGATTTGTTCTAAGAACATCTTTGTAATGATGTATTTGTGAGAATGGTTCTTGTATGGTTAAAGCCTGGATCTCACTTACTCTTCTAAGAGAGGTGATTGCGACAAGGAAAGCAACTTTCCATGTAAAGAACTGCAGTTTGCATTTGTGTAGAGGTTCAAACAGAGGACCCATGAGCCTAGTAAGGACAATGTTTAAATTCCACACTGGAGACAGTGGGAGGAATTATCCTTTTAAGGCCTTCCATAAACACTTTGATGGCAGGTACTCTAAACAATGACAAATGTTGTCTGTTTTGTAGGTAAGCGGCAAGGGCAGCAAGATGTAGTCTTATGGATGTGTATGGCAGATTACATCTTTGTAGATGCAGTAAATAGCAAATTAGGTTTTGAATTGAAGCATCTAGTGGGTCAATTTTGTTGTTATTGCACTAAGTGACAAATCTTTTCCATTTGGCTGCATAGCAAACTCTTAGTAGTAGGGCGTCTGGCTTCTTTAAGGACGTTCATACAGTCAGGTGGAAGGTTGAGGTTACTGAACTCTAGGACTTCAGGAGCCAGATTGCTAGGTTTAGTTGAGCTGGATCTGGATGTCTGATCTCTCCATGGTTCTGAGTCAGAAGCTTTGGGGAGAGTTGTAGCTTTTGGGGTGGAACTACTGAGAGTTTCAGGAGTGTTGTGAACCATGGTTGCCGGGCCCATGTTGGAGCAACCAGGATCATCTTGAGAGACTGTTGTTTGAGCTTGCGCACTACTAACAGAATGAGCGGGAGTGGCGGAAAAGCGTACACAAATCTGCCTGCCCAATTCATCCATATTTCATTGCCTTTGGACAATGAGTGTGGATACCTGGCGGCGAAGGTTGGGCATTTTGCGTTTGCATGTGTGGCGAACAGATCTATGCCTGGGTGGCCCCACATCTGAAAAAACGGAAGAAGAACTTGTGGATGAAGTTTCCATTCGTGGATGTGCTGTGTCTGACGACTGAGCAGATCTGCAATCTGATTGTGTACCCCTGGAAGATGTTCTGCTAGAAGGTTTATCTTTTATGGGATGGCCATTTCCATATGCTTTGCGCTAGTTGAGAAAGCTGCAAAGAATGTGTTTTTCCTTGTTTTTCTATGAAATACATTGTTGTCATAATGTCAGTACAGACAAGGACAGTTTTGTTGATGAGATGGGTTTGGAAGGATTTTAATGCTAGAAAGATTGGCAGTAACTCCAGGTGATTGATGTGGAGCACTTTTTGTTGCAGGGTCAACCTGCCTTGAATTGTATGGTTTAGGAGATGGTTTCCCCAGCTGGTAAGCGATGCGTCCGCTGTTAGCACTATCTCTGGAACTGGGTCTAGGAACGGCCGCCCTTTGGAAAGGTTTTGTGTGTTCCACAACTGCAGAGAGCGATGGGTGCAGATGTCCACCAACACCAGATCTGAACGTTGACCGTGAGCCTGGTTCCACTGACGTGCTAAACATTCTTGTAAAGAGCGTATCTGAAGCCTTGCGTGAGGTACTATGAAAATGCAAGAGGCCATCATTCCTATAGCTGCATAAACATTTGAGCTCTATTGTGGCCCCTAGATGTTGATGTATGTGGGACGGCTGAAGACGTGACTTGGTGAGGTTTATTGTGAACCCCAAGTCATGAAGCAAGTGAATTGTTTGGAGAGTGTGGGGAACACACTGGCTGTATGACTTGGCTTTTATGAGCCAGTCATCCAGGTATGGGAACACATGAATTCGTTGTCTTCGCAAGTGGGCGGCTACTACTGCCAGACACTTTGTGAAGACTCTGGGTGCTGTGGTCCCACCGAATGGGAGGACCTTGAATTGATAGTGCTGACCATCCACTATGAACCTTAGATATTTCCTGTGAGCAGGGTGTATAGGAATATGGAAGAAGGCGTCCTTGAGATCTAGAGTGGCAAGGAAATCGCCTTGTTGGAGCAGCGGGAGGACCTGTTGAAGGGTGACCATGTGAAAGTGGTCTGATTGTATGTAGATATTCAAATGTCTGAGGTCCAGTATTTGTAAAAAAGTGTCTCTGTATATACTGTTCCCAAATAGGTACATTGTGCACAGAGTCCACAGTCCCCAGAGGTTTGGCAGAGGCTAAAGTTAGATATAGCCTTACTCTCTAAAGTGGTAGCTTGGTCGAGCAGTAAGGCAGTATTGGAGGACAGCGTAAAGCATTTGTTGTACACACTCAGTCAGCAAATGGTCTCACACACTCAATAACTGAACTCTAGGCCAATGGTTTGTATATAAAAATATATGGTTGTTTTATTTTAGAACCAACAATAGGTATCAAAATATACTTTCTCAGAATGAGATGCTTTAGTTAAATACTTTTCAATAGGCAATAGACTTTTGAATGCAATAGTTACAGTTGTTGCAATAGGCAACACAATTTCAAACACAATTATACATTGAGCTCAATGGGAATTTCAAGTTAAATGCAATAGATTACTTTTTGGATTACTTTTCTTACCACAGGACTGGATCCTAGATTCAGTCCTGGCACATCTCCTGTAAACAGTTGTTTAAAAACGTTTTGGTTACAGTTGTGATTTTTAAGGATTATTATTGTATTTTAAAAGTCGACAAAAACTTTTTCACATAGAATCACCAATGTTATCCTATGGGAGGAAATTCCCTTAGCAGGTAAGTAGGGTTATCGTAACTTTTTCTCACTCAGTGCTGGATCCTGGATGCAGCACTGGTGCATCTCCTGTAAACAGTTGAAAGAATGCGTTTTTATCATACAGGCAATTTTTAACGAATATTTGTGTAAGTTTGCAAAATCGACATTTAGAAGAATATCTGGCAAAAACCAGGCAATGTTATCCTATGGAGGAAAATCAAGTTAGCGGTAAGTACGGTTGTAACTACTTTGCAGGGTCAGTGCTGGGCACCAAGATCCAGCACTGGGATCTCTCCTGATAACAGGTGAGTAAATTCATTTTTGTAATTCAGCTGATTTTAGGTGAATATTTTAAAGTTTCAAAACTAAACACTTAGAAGAATTTCTAAGTGAAACCAGTCAATGTTACCCTATGGAAGAAAAGTGAGTTATCGGCTTTTGGGTAAGTACTCAACTGGCAGAGTTAAGGTTCTGGGCATAGAATCAGGGGTCTCCCAGGGTCAGGTAGGTACAGTTGTTACACCCTCAGCGGCACAGGGGCAGCCGGGTGCAGAGTGAGTTATGCCCAATGTTATCCTATGGGAGTCAGGAGCCATTGGTTGGTGGCTGGTGGCTAGCAGGCCACGCGGCTGTGGGAGCTGGGCTCCTGGTCACTTACTCAGGGCAAGTGGGGAAGTAGATAGGTGTAGAGGTTGCACTTCCAGGGGCCCTCGGGCGGATGGGTGCAGGGTGCTTTTGAGCCTTCGGGCGCTCAATGTATTTCAATGGAGAATCTCAAGGACGAACAAAGGCTGAAGCTCAGGCACGAAGATTCTTCAGGTGCGACCACCACTTCGAGAGGTAAGGTGGGTAATTGGAGGATAGGTAGTTCACCCAGAAGTTGGGCACAGGCGGCCGCAGGGTGCCTGGTGCAGGGGTGCCTTTTGGCGTCTGGAAATCTTACCCTGAGCTGGTCGCAGTTGGAGGGGTCCCTGGTTCTGAGGCTGCAGGCGTCGTCAGGGGCGTCGAGGTGGGTCCTTGGGTGCCGTATTCTGGGTCACAGTCGCCAGGGGGACGTGCTCTTGGTGTTTGTCCACTCAGGCACAGGCCAGGCTTGGCGGGTGCAGAGTGTGCAGGGTTGGCGGTTCCTGGCTATCGCCAGGGGTCAGTTACTTGCTTTGAGCAGTACCACTGCTCGTGGGAATCCCAGTTAGTTAGAGTCACAAGGCAGTCAGGTCCTCCGGGGTTTTTGAGGTTGCTGACCACTGGACACGCTGGGATTTAGCAGGAGCAGGTTCGAGGGTCGACAGGCCTGTAGGGCTGGGGCCACATCAGTTGGTGTCTTCCTCTTGTTAGCAGCTGCACGGCAGGTCTTCTAGTTTCTTGATCTTCTTTCTTGTTTCGGAATCTGGATCTGGATCTGACGAAGGAAGGTTCAGGGTGCACCTAAATACTAAATTTATGGGCGTTACAGGTAGGTAAAGGGCAGTCACCAATGGGTCCCTTCCCTGGGGTGGGTACATCCCCTATCCTGCCACTCTCCTGTGGGAGGGGGGCAGTAGCCTAGTCCTGATTGGGCAGGGCTTCCCATCTTCAAGATGGCGAAAGCCCGGAGATGTGCTTCACTTCGCCTCCCCCACCTGAGGGGTGGGGTTGGCAGAGGCTGGCACACCCCCTTTTTTCACTTACCTTTTCCCGCCGATCTTCCCGCCAGAGAGGGGGTCTGAACCGGCGGGGGTCAGTTGCTGGGTACAGCAAGTGGTCTGGAGAAGCTCACAAAGGCGGCATGCCTTTGAAGCTTCCCCTGCCCATCCTGGGGAAGGAGACCTAGCACCTCGCCCAGGATGTGCATTGTTGCAGGCCCGGGAGAGTGGATGGCTCTCTACCCCGGGGTCCAGCAAAATGTCTGCTGTGTGGCAGCCTAGGCAGCCCCTCAGACAAGACGTGGATTGTAGGTTAGGTTCAGGGGGCAACTCTAAGTTGCCCTCTGTCGTGCATCTTACAGTAAATCCCACACTGGCATCAGTGTGGGTTTACTGTGCTGAGAAGTTTGATACCAAACTTCTCAGTCTTCAGTGTAGCCATCATGGTGCTGTGGAGTTCGTGTTGACAACCTCCCAGCACCATATACTCTTTAATGGCAGCACTGCACTTAGTGCCCAGGAATGGACCTGGGTACTGTATGGGCAGAGGGCTCATGCACCTGTGCCCACACCACTGGCATAGGGCACCCAGCTAGAGGGGTGACTGAGGTATGCCAGGGCAGTGTGTGTTGTGGGCATGGCACACAGGGATGTGTGCCATGTCGACTCTGTTTTGTTCTGCACCAAGACACTCAGCCTGCAAAGGCAGTGTGTGTGTGTCAGGGTACAGGGCTTCTAAGGGTGGCACAATAAGTGCTGCTGCCCTTAGGGGCCTTCTCTCATCACAAAGCCCTGGGTACCTAGGGTACCATTTACCAGGGGCTGACATGTGGCCAGAGACGCCAATTGGGTTTAGGCTTCATGCAGTTTTAGGGAAGGAACACAGGCCCTGGGTACCTGATTGGCAGGAGCTCAGGGCACACTTAGTCAAAGTACATCAGCAATTCAGCAAAAGGTGGTGGCATACCATGCAAGAAAGATGGCACTTTCTCACAGTATTGGTCTGAGAGTACCGTCTTTTTTGGGGATGAGAAAATAAAGGGAGTAAACCCCTGTGCCTTGATGCTGGAGGGGAACTGGTTCTAATGCATGCTTTTGAAGAAGCACTAGGAAGAAGAAAACTTCCTGTTTGAGGAGCGTTAGATGTTCCGTGGACATTAGACGTTGTTTGGGTGGTATGGTTGGGGAGTTGCGGTAAGTTCTAGGCAGTAACCATACTGCATAATTTGTCTTATCTACCTGTCTGTAGTGATGGAGTTCCAGACAGGTAGGAACTGTGAGAGCCTTACTCCGACCGTAGTGGAATGGTCTGGAGGGAGAGGAGGGAAGTCATTGTTTGGTAGTAGGGGAGGTTTGGTTGTTATTACCTCGGCCTCTGCCCTTGTTATTATTTCCTCTGTACCCACCTCTAAAATATGCCTTGCTAGGAGATGTTTGTGTGGGACTCTTGTAGGTGGAGGAAGTAGTGTCTTTGCTAATGTTTTTGGATGCGCCCCTATAAATGGAGCGACAAAAGGAACCTCGTGGTGTTTGAAACTGTAATGCTCCCGTAGATTTTGCAGTGTCTGTCTTTTTTCATTTTCTCCAAAGCTGTATCCACAGCTGGGCCAAAGAGGTGCTCTTGATCGAACAGCTGATTTAAGATAGTTGTTTGCACTTCTTGTTTAAAACCAGAAATGCTCAACCATGAATTTCCACGAAGTACGACACTAGTGTTGAGAGATCTAGATGCGGTGTCTGCTGCATCGAGGGCACATTTGATGGATGCATTTGTAATTAACTTGCCCTCTTGGACTAGATCGTTGGCCTTGGCTTTGTATAGGTCAGGTAAATGTTGAATAAGATTTTCAAGCTCATCGTAGTGAGACCTATCATACCTGGCAAGCAATGCTTGTGCGTTTGCTATTCTCCAGTGATTGGCTGCTTGGGAGGCAACTCGTTTACCTGATGCATCTAGCAGTTTAGACTCTTTGTCTGGAGGTGGAGCATCACCAGAGGTTTGGGAATTAGCACGTTTTCCTGCATTGGAGACTACCAAAGAATCTTAAGGGAGTAGTCCTTTAATGTAAGTTTGATCGTTAGGGGCAGGCTTGTATTTTTTATCAATCCGAGGATTGAGGATCCTGGTCCTGACAGGGTATTTAAATATGCCTGGTGCATGTTTAATAACACCTTTAAGCATGGGTAATGTACATACTGTTTTTTATGACTGAGCAAATCTATCTAGCAAAAAGTCTTCGTCCATGGAGTCTGAATGTATTTCAACGCCATGATATTGCGCAGCTCTAATAATGGGGGGGAGGGGAGGGGGATAGCCTAGATGGGTATACATCTGTATCAGGAAGGGCTGGAGGATCTGTGGGACTGTTGTAATCGTCCCATGTATCCTGTGGTGGAGTAGTGTCAACATCAGGGTCATCTAAATGATCCTTGTCCTGTCGACCCCCACCCCCCTGGATCATCCTCATCCTGTGGTAGTAAGGGTGAGTATGGAGTGAGTCTAGGAGAGTTTGTAGGAGACAAAGGTTTGGTAGGAAGAATAGGAGAAGAGGGTCTTATGGGTGAAGTTGCAAAGTCTCTTTACTTCACAGGTACCTTAGGAGGGTGTGAGGGATCTGATTTCCTCTTCTTTGTTGGGAGACTGACAATATGGCCTTTAGGGTCCACATGTAATGTCTTGTTTCAGATCGATAGGATCTGGTCGAAAAAGTTCTTCCTGCTTGTTGTCTCCTTTCAGTGCAGATTTTTTCGGTTCCAAACGTGGTTTTGATTTGGACTCTGGAGAGCGTAGGAGGGGTCTTGAGCTCCTTTGGCTTCGATGTCGGTGCCGAGTCAGAAATCTTCTTCGGATCCGAAGGTTTCGGTGTTTGTTCAGTTCCGAGGCCTTATGGTCTTTCGGTGCCGAAGGGTTCGATTCCGAGGCCTTTTTGGACGTAACGGGAATAGGGTGCATCCCTGATTACGGTACCAAAAGGTGTCTTATAGGTACTGATATGCGGCTTGCTCGGTCCCGAGCTGCCGGAAGGCTTTTCCTTTGTATTCGGAGCCGGGCCCAGAGGCGGGGCTTCTAAAGTTTTCCTCGTTCTCGACTAAGGCCTTGAGGCAAAGTTTTGACCGGAGCCTTCTGTTTATCTGGTGGGGCAGGGGCATGGACGTTTGTACTCACGCGATGACCTGGAGTGATGTGGTCATCGGAGTCGTAGTCATCAGCTTCGGAGACGATGTCGAGCTCATCTGAATCCTCTGGAACATCGGGGCCTTCGTCGAAGAGGTCGTGTGGCACCGGTGTAGCCTGCTGAGCCATAACGTGTCGTTGAGCCCGGCAATCACAGATAGTCTTTTTGGAGCAAAAAGAGGCCCAGGCTTGGCAATCCTTTTCCTCGTGTTCTGGCGAGAGGCAAAGGTTGCAGAACTTGTGGTGGTCACTGTGTGGAAATTTAGCTCCACACTGGGGGCATTTTTTAAATGGAGTCCTTTCCATTCGCCGTAGGCCCGAATGGCGCCAATAGGCCCAGCGGCCTGCGTCGACTACCGGAATCGAGGATTTTGAGGTTAGCGCGCCGAACGGCACGCAAACGAAACAATACCTTCAAGTGGTGAGGGGTTGCGCGTCGAAAAGGGTTGGAAACACGGTACCGAACCGGACACAGCAAGTCACACTCGAACCCGATGGCGATAAAAAACAATCTGAGGATGGAGTCGATGCCCATGCACACTATTGTCCAAGGGAGGAGTCACCCATCTCGTGACTGCAAAGACTTCTTCCAAGACAACAAAATGCAAACATCCGAGCCCAACACCAGATGGCGATCTATGCACAAGTATGTATTCTGCAGCTCATATGCCTCGAACATATAGTTTCCCATTGCTCTTTAATCTGAAATTTCTCTTAAAGCCTTTACTTTTATTTTTTTTTAATACATAGAAAATAAATGTAACAATTTTACTGTATGTGAAATATTCTATTCAAGAATAATATTTAACTATATTTTAAATCAAGCAGATTAAATGAATTATTTATTTTATCTACCATTAAGTTAAACCTACTATAACAATTTTTTGATGTTCCAAGCTTAGAATTCATGTATACACTTATTTTACATTAATATTTAAATTCAATAAACTCTTAAAACGTCTGGTGGCGATCTCTACCCTTGGGGCGGAGATCAATGCCAAGTGTATGAAACTGTAAAATACGATCATCAATTAGGCTCCACCTTCTGGTTTCTGGGAGTGGAAAATGCAAGTCTACACTTTTGAGTGAATTCACAAGTGGAAATGGTTGTTCACCAAAAGTAACACGTTTACTCTAGAGCCTAAGAGTAAATTTACACGTGTAGATTTGTTCTAGGCGCCAGAGTTCTTGGCTCTACTGAAGGATTTCATTTTGACACTGGTGGTGGTGGGAAGGAAAGGGTTTAGTCTTTCGGAGGGAGAAGGTTAGGACTTACATCACATTGTAGGATGAACTGTTTGCCGCCCCGGATCTTCAGAAGGATGCATTTCTTCTCCTTTATCTGAGTCTCTTCTACGCTCTGAATCTCCTCCATGGCAAGAAGGCTCTGCTGCAGAAACAAAGCAGAACAGGGAAAGGGGGACAGGTCAGACAGAGCCACGGTGTTTCCACTCCGGAGGTTCAGTAGCTCCCCCACACCCACCAAAAAGCAGCATGTTCACCGAAAACACAAGGACAGCAGGAGAGAAAGGGCGAAGCTAGAGAGGCAAAGTATCCTGCCCATGAACCACAGCAGCCTCACTTGAGACAGAGGAACAGCCAGAGAGAAGGGGACAGAGCGAGGTACGGCACAATCCCCGCAAGACAGGAGCCTCAAGCCAGAGACTGAGGAGGGCAGGAGAAAAGAGGGTACAGATTAAACTGGACATCTCAACTCCAGCCAAAACACAGGTGCAGCAGGAGAAGGGTGCACGTAAAGCAAAATCTTTGAACCCCCACCCCAGAGACGCAAAGTAGCATGAGAGAAGAGGACAGGTCAGACAGAGGCACAGCATCCGCAAGCCAGATGCATCTTCCTCACTCCATAGGCACTACAGATGCAGCAGAGCTGAAGAGAAGGGGACAGGTCAGAACATTACAGCATCTACACCCCAGAGACAACTCCCATGCATACCAAAAGAGTTAAAACCTTCCCACTAGAGGCATAGGTAGGTACCACAAGAGATAAGGGAACAATACAGAGAAAGGTCCAACCGCCCTCACATGAGGACAAGAAAGGATCAGGTCACCTAGATGCCGACAGAATCAGCAGGAGAGAAGGGAGCATACAGCCACACTGCTGAGATGTAGCAGTCTTACTTCAGAAACAGCAGCCTCCACTCCCACAACCCCAAGACACATTATCCTCATCACAAGACACCTGCCCATCAGGAGAGGAGATGAACGTCACAGCATTCTCAACCATGAGACCAAACATCCCCGTACTCTGGAGACACAGAAGGAGAAAAGGGTACATGCAACTCTGATCCTGGAGACAGTCGGAGCAGGATAAAAGGGAACAGGGGATACAAAGGCATACAACATCCACCTCCAGATACACATGCACACCAGAAGATGGCCAACACCCTCATCACCGAGACACATGAGCAACTGGAGAGAAGGGGGCAAGTCAAGCAGATACACAACACGCCTAACCCTGAGACACAGAGGCAATAAAGAAGGGAACAGTTTAGAGAAAGGGACACCCCCTGCCCCATCACATGAGAACAGACGAGAAAGAAACCGCTCATCCCTGAGGGAGACATAGGCGCAGCAGTAAACGTCAGGATACATTCCACAGGGTCATCAGCATAAGTTTCTCAGACTAAGACAATAGACACAGAGCAACAGCCCTTTCAGTAAGACTCTCATCCCTCCATACATGCCAAGGACAGGTAAATAGCAGAAGAGATGCAGACACCAGACAACCATAGCAAGGGATGGGTAAACCTCAACACGGTGCAGCATCTCCCATCACTTTCCCTGGTCCCCAAGATAGAAGCAGAGAAGGTGGCTTGGTAAAGCTGTGTTGCCTTGCCCTCTGACATTTTTCTGAACAGCCCTTACTGCATTCCTCTATTATGCAAGTCCGGTGGAGCTGCCCATGTCTTCTTGGATTTGGTGGTCAGCAGTGCTATGCTTTGATGACTGGAGGATACCCAAGTGTACCGCTGATCCAGGAGGCACTCATTTTTTTTGTTTGGTTTTACCAGCTGTTGTCTGGAGAGACTGCCTACTGTCCATTCCCAATTTCCTGTATTGTTTTCTCCTCTGCAATGGGATCTAATGTTCATCTATGCCTGACACTAATCCACATTGTATCTTGTGTAGTTCAAACTGGTCAGAATGTGCTGGTTAGCCCAGATACCAGTGAAATATGGCCAGTAACAGGAAGACAGTCTCTTCCAGGGTCAGGGAGCGCTCCAATGTTTGAAAGCCTCCGGTGTGCTCTGCCTTGGCCACCACAGCTGACCTGGAGAGAAGCCTCTGCTGGTTTGCTGATCTCCCTCCAGACTAGGAAACCCGT
Source organism: Triturus cristatus (assembly GCF_964204655.1). NCBI lineage: Eukaryota > Metazoa > Chordata > Amphibia > Caudata > Salamandridae > Triturus > Triturus cristatus. The sequence continues at coordinate 71,769,812 of NC_140585.1, read as the reverse complement.
CTTGCAAAACCGCCTCAATGCTTCCCACAACGACTGGATTGCACCCATCAACCTGATCCCAGGAAGATATGAACCGTAGACTGCTGGTGGTCGTTATTACGAACCTGCACCCTCCATGACCCACTGTGTGCCTCTAGGGTGCCTGTATTACATCTCGACCACTCAATTAAATTGGCTGGAAGTGGTCACATAGATTGTGGAACCATTTGAACCATCTTTCTAGCCCTTGAAACTGACCCACGAATAGACTGCCGGTCACCGAGCCACGCTAATAGAGATACACACCAGACAAAATGTGTGAACATAGGATCTAAGCCAAACCACAGAACAAATGTCACTAGTGGAAGTTAACTATTACATTGTGGAGCCCTGAAGAAGTCCCCCTGGGAAGAAAGGCGTCGGCTATTGAATCTTAGTTGATCGACTTATATTGATGAAAAAAAAAGAAAGTCTAATAAGGAACATTTTGGACTAAAAAGAAACAACCGTGAACTGGACGTTCAATATGCGCACAAAGACTGTCTTGATTCTTATGTGTTACATTGATGAGTGCGGAACCTTATTGTGTTTATGTTTGACTGGGAAATCTTTCCTGATTCAGGAGTAGAGAAGGGTGTACTCCTTGGTTCCATGCACTGCTATTTACTGCCCATGCATTACATTGTCAGGTGTGGATTGTTACTGCCTCAACCCTCAGCTTACTGTTTTAAATTCATGGTTTTAAAGATGCCTGTTGTAGAGAACTTGGCTTTTTTGCTGCTATCCTCCCCCCACACCCCCCCCCCCTTTTTTTATAAGCCACTAGATGCTCATTTTTTATTCTGACAGTGCACGGAGGCCCGCTAATCAGCCAGTGCTACTTCCCTTAAACAAGGTAAAGACTAATTTTGCTACAATTGCCAATGGTCTTTAGCACCCCTGCAAGTACCTAGAAAATGGTACCCCAGGTACCTAGGGCAGGGGGACTAAAGAGGTTCCCTAATATCTGCAGCATATCTTATGCCATCCTGCGGTACCCACATACAAATTCCACACAGACTGCCAGTGCAGGCTGCGTGACATGGTGCAAACCAGGAGTGAAAACTCGACATGACACACTACTGTGTACCATGCCAAAGTCACTGCATCTAATATATCCAAGTCACCCCTACAGCAGGCGTTGAGCCCTAAGTCAGGGTGCATTATATTTTATTTGAGGACATATCTGCGTGAGCATATGTGACCCTGTAATGTCTCGTTCTATTGCTAGATCTTGCAAGTGAGTGATGGATTTATTAATACAGGAACCCAGAGGGTACCAGCAGAGGTGAAAGGGGTGCGGGGAGGGTGGCGGCAGAGAAGGTTGAGGGTGGGTAAAAAAACAATTAGGAGACATGTGGGAGGGTAGCGGTTAGTCTGCAGGGGGGCACACAAACGTGTGAGGCGGCCAGCAGGGTATTGCTCAGGAGGAAGCTAGGTGTGTTTCAAAGGCAGGCAATAGAGGCATTTAACACCTCTACTGCCTGCTGCTCATCCTCTCTTTACTGGCTCAGTGGCAGCACAGAGCCAGTAAAAGAGAGGGTAAACTGCAGGTTTTCATTTTTTTTTTTTTACATATTTTGCGGGCAAATTGGAAAATGCCACCCGCACGAACGTCTTGACATAAAATGTTTTCAAAAAGAAGGTTTCCCTAATGTCATTATCCGTGATAATGGGAAAAATGTACTTCAATTTATGGATTTGTTTTCGAAAGATGTGTAATCAAGCATTACATACAGCTGTATATTCTCCAAATACGGAAGGTCAAGTTGAAAGATTGAATCGAGTCATTGTTGAAGGTATGCAACTACCTATTAAAAATGGGCTACATTTAGAAAGGCGTAGATCTAAAATAATTTGGCCTTATTGTACCAGTTGGGAAATATTATATATATATTCATATATACGCACTACATAGATATACTTGGTTCAAGTTCTCACCCGCACTATCTGAGTCCTACTGACTGATCTCACTTCGCCCTGTAACAAGCTGCTCGGAGCTGCAGAGGCCTCCAATCGGACCTTGCCTGGACAGGCTTCATCAACTGTTCACAGCCCACTTAGAGGTCACTTTGCTTTCCCTGACTTCTTTTTTTTTTTTTTCTGTTCTTTATTGTTTTAAAACGGACACAACCCCAACCCACCCCCCACCCCCTTCTCAGACAAAATAATTCTTTATGATAATATTTACACAAAAAAAGGGATATACATACAAACATATATTAAGTACTTAATTCAGTATCTTTAAGATTTTAACCATTGTGTTAGAGGATCCCATATCTCTAATCCTTTTGACCTCTTATTTTTCCCTTTTCTCCTATATATAGCTAATTCCAGGCTATGTGTCGCTAGCATGCGATAACGCCATTGTTGAAATACTGGTGGTGTTGGATCTAACCCTTTTCCTGACTTCCACGTTAGTTTGCTCATCAGGTAGTTCATTTCTGCCTACGCTGCATGTCTGTATATTTGGCAAGGGTCTATCTTACATTTCTCTGTTGCCCATGTTTGGTACGGAGCCCTTTTCAGATTCTGCTGAGGTTGCATTTCTGTATTGTATATATGCCCCAAACAACAGTCAGTCAGTGAAAGAAGAGACAGGGGGCACCATGGTGTGCAATGACCTCTTCCTTAATGGCCAACGAGCACTGGTACCAACAAATACATTTCATTTTGTTCCTGAGCAACTATGGTGTCTGGTGTGGTTCTTTCTTTTGCTCCTAGGAGGGTGCAAAAGTTTAGGCCTGACAGTACCACTGTTTCCCCCCTTTAAAAAAAATGCTCATGGAGAGAAAACCTCATACAGGTTTGACTCCTGGTTGGAGGTCTAATAAGTTGCAACAGATTCAAATTAAAAAGACAGGTGCTGAAGAAAAGGAAATTGTTGAAAATACTCAACCCTCTTTCAATGATTATTTCAATCAGGTTTTAGTTCACATAACTAAAGAACTAACGGTGATCATGTTAAGATAAAAAAAATTGTTAACATTTTAAAAAAAAAGTGAGTATGTTTTGAAAGAGATTTAAAGATGGTTTTGTAGGTAAAACTTCTGCTCTTTTAAACAATGGCTCATGGCGGGGGGGGGGTCTAGACATGCAAAAGTGAAGAGTGATTTCAGTGTTGATGTCGCGGATGTGTTTTTCAGAGGATGTAGCCTTACGGCTGGAGCGGTCGACCTCGAAGCTGGGAACCGGGTTTGAGTCCCCGCAACAACGCTCAACATCCTGTAGTTCTGGGCAAATCACTTAATCTCCCTGTGCCGAACAAAAATGAATGTGTCCTTGTGTAACGAATCTGGTGCTCCTGTTAAGCGCTCTGATACCCGAAATCTTCTGGTCTAGTACGCACTATATAAAACTTTTTTTTTTAAATCCTGGTTTAGTAGAGTTATTGTTGCTTGTTCGGTGTCAAGTGCACCAGCTTCAGGGATTGTTCAAAAAGATGGTGAAATACAACAGGATTTGATGATTTCACAAAGTAAAACTCCTCAACATTCTAGACCATTCAGAGAATCACGCATTCCAAAACAACTCAATGCTGTGTGGTTTATTATTAATAAGCTGCTGTTCATATTTGCAGTTCTGCTTGTAATATTCCGTTGTTTTGTTTGTTATTTTGAGTATGTAGGATAGTATCAGACTCACCAGACTCTTATTAATATGAGGGTTTCTGCTGCCTTGGTGTTCTTTCTCAAAACCTTTGTTCTGGTCTGTATCTCTTGAATGTGTTTGACCAGTTGTGTTTTTGCCGACTGGTTGGCTCTGTAATAAATGGCTAACTTTCCTTGTTTGGAGTCTTCTTACCTCACACTGGCTGCAGGATCCAGGTTAAAAGAAAACGTCAGCGCTTAGAAGCAATAGCAACATTTGAGGCAGTATTTCAGCCCCATATATGCCATCAATGTCTGGTTTTCTTTTCTTAGCTAATGTTTAAACGTTATATTTACCTACCTTCTGCTAAAAGGAATCTTGTTTTTCAAACATAAGGCACTGACTGGGTATTGATGTGATTGTCATGTATGTTGCATGACTGAATCACAGTTTCTAAGCTCCTCCACCGAATGTCTGGTCTCGCTACCCTGAGAAAGTGAAGTGCCCAAAAGGAGAGACTTGGTTAGCCAAATGGAGTGCACTAGTATTGTGCCCAGGGGAGAGCAGTGTAAGGCAAATGCTACTTACCAGTATGCATCTGCTCTTGGCATGTAGAGCTGCAGATCCGCACACTTAGCATAGATCGCCATCTGGTGTTGGGCCTGGATGTTTGCACTTGTTTTTGTCGTGGAAAGTCTTTGGAAGTCACGAGGTCGGTGACTCCTCCTCTGGTTAGTATTGCGCATGGGCATCAGCTCCATCCTCAGATTGTTTTTCGCCAGAAGGGAAATGATGGCGCTTAGTAAGAAACAGGAAAGATGCCCATGTATGCTGTATCTAAATAAGATGGTACTGGAACAGATAAAGATAGCCGGGGAGGCGGTGGGCATGTGTGGGAATCTGCAGCTCTACATGCCAAGAACAGATGCATATTGGTAAGTAGCATTTGCCGTTCGAGGCATATGAGCTGCAGATCACACACTTAGCATAGATTGTATAGCAGTGCCCATCCTTAGCGGCGACCACCAGTATCTGCTGCAGTAGTTTTAAATAGTGTTTTGAGGACAGCATGGCTCACACTAGCTTGTTGTTTTGTTTGCACATCCACACAATAGTATTTTGTGAATGTGTGCGGTGTAGACCATGTAGCTGCTCTGCATATGTCATCTAAGGGAATGTTCCCTAAAAATGCCATTGAAGCCCCTATCTTTCGTGTAGAGTGGGCTTTAGGAGGAACAGATAGTGTACGTTTTGCTTTGTAGTAGCAAATTTGTATGCATTTAATGATCCATCTAGCTATCCCAGACTTTGATATGGGGTTGCCTTTGTGTGGTGGTGAGAAAGACACAAACAGTTGTTTGGTCTTACGAAAAGGTTGTGTTCTCTCGATGTAATAAAGCAATGCTCTTTTAACATCTAAAGTATGAAGAGCTCTTGCGGCTGTCTGTGGTTGCGAGAAAAATGCAGGCAACTCCACAGACCGATTGAGGTGGAAGGGAGAAATGACTTTTGTAAGGAATTTAGGATTAGTTCGAGGAACAACCTTATTATGATGGTTTTGCAAAAAAGGTTCCTGGATAGTTAGTGCTTGTAGCTCACTAACTCTCCTAAGAGAAGTAATGGCTACTAGGAAAGCTACTTTCCAGAATTGTAGCTCACATTTATGTAGAGGTTCAAAAGGAGGCCCCATTAGTTTTGTGAGAACGATGTTTAAATTCCACACAGGTGAGGGTGGAACTCTGGGAGGAATTATCCTTTTAAGGCCTTCCATAAAGGCTTTGATGGCAGGTACTCTGAAAAGTGATGTGTTGTCTATTTTGTAGGTATGCTGCTATGGCAGCAAGGTGCAGTCTAATAGACGTATAGGCTAAGTTGCACCTTTGGAGGTGTAGAAGGTACCCTATGATGTGTTGGATAGACATGTCTACCAGACTGATGGTGTTGTTATGACAATATATCACAAATGGCTTCCACTTGGCTGCATAGCAGGCTCTAGTGGTGGGACGTCTAGCTTCTCTAATGACGTTCATACAGTCAGGGGGAAGAGTAAGGTAACCAAACTCTAATGACCTCAGAAGCCATATCGCAAGGTTGAGCTGAGCTGGGTCCGGGTGTCTGATCTCTCCACGGTTCTGGGTTAAGAGGCATGGAGAGAGGTGTAATTTTTGGTGCGGCACTACGGACAGTTCCAGTAATGTGGTGTACCACGGTTGTCTGGCCCAAGCTGGAGCAACTAGAATGAGAGTCAGTGAGTGTTGCTGTAGTTTGCGCAGCACCAGTGGAATGAGTGGGAGAGGCGGAAAAGCGAACGCAAATCTGCCTGACCAATTCATCCATATCGCATTGCCTTTGGACAATGGGTGTGGATATCTGGCAATGAAGCTTGGGCATTTGGCGTTTTCGTGGGTGGCGAAGAGGTCTATCTGTGGTTGCCCCCACATTTGAAAGAACAGCTGAAGAACTTGCGGATGAAGTTCCCACTCGTGGATTTGTTGTGTTTGACGACTTAATAGATCGGCTATGGTGTTTTGGACTCCCGGGACATGTTGGGCTAGGAGAAAAATATTCTGAGGTATAGTCCATCTCCAAATGCTCTGTGCTAGGTGAGAGAGCTGCAGAGAGTGAGTCCCGCCTTGTTTCTGTATGTAGTACATGGCAGTCATGTTGTCCGTGCGGACTAAGACAGTTTTGCCTGATATTTGCTTTTGGAATGCTTTTAAGGCTAGGAATATGGCTAGTAACTCCAGGTGGTTGATGTGGAGTAACTTTTGTTGAGGCGTCCACCTGCCCTGCATGGTGTGATGTAATAGGTGAGCTCCCCAGCCGGAGAGCGATGCGTCCGCTGTCATGACAATTTGAGGAACTGGCTCTAGGAACGGTCGCCCTTTGGAAAGGTTTTTGGTGTTCCACCACTGCAGAGAGCGAGGAGTGCGACCGTCTACCAACACCAGATCGGTTAGCTGACCTTGAGCCTGGTTCCATTGGCGTGCTAAGCACTCCTGTAGCGGACGCATCTGGATTCTTGCGTGAGGCACTATAAATATGCAAGAGGCCATCATCCCTATGAGTTGCATGAACACTCGAGTTGGAAGAGTGTGTTGAGGTTGAAATTTGGGGACGAGAGCTTGTATGCTTGCTATTCTGGCTGGAGTGGGATAGGCTAGCACTGTTGAGGTGTCTATTGTGGCACCTAGGTACTGATATATGTGGGAGGGTTGTAGGTGAGACTTGGGGTGGTTTACTGTGAACCCTAGGTCGTGGAGTAATTGGATAGTCGCGTAAGTGTGATGTAAACACTGGTTGTGTGAGCTGGCTTTTATGAGCCAGTCGTCGAGATATGGGAAGACGTGAATGTGTTGTCTTCTTAAGTGGGCTGCTACTACCGCTAGGCACTTGGTGAATACCCTTGGTGCTGTTGTGACTCCGAACTGGAGTACTTTGAATTGATAGTGCTGCCCGTTCACTACGAACCTGAGATACTTCCTGTGAGTTGCGTGAATGGGAATGTGGAAGTAGGCGTCCTTGAGATCTAGGGTAGCAAGGAAGTTGCCCTGTGAAAGAAGGGGAAGGACCTGCTGAAGTGTGACCATGTGGAAATGGTCTGAGTGTATGTATAGGTTTAGGGGTCTGAGGTGTAAAATAGGTCTCAGAGAGTCGTCTTTCTTTGGTATGAGAAAATACAGAGAGTACTGTGTTTTATTGGCGTAGGGGAACCAGTTCTATTGCATTTTTTGGTATGAGGGAGATTACCTCCTGCTTTAGCAGTGATAGATGTTCTTGTGACATTGGAGACTGTTTGGGTGGTATGTTTGGGGGGTAGAGGTAAGTTCGAGACAGTAACCCGATTGAAGTATTTGTTGCACCCACCTGTCTGTGGTGATGTTGGTCCAGACAGGAAGGAACTGTTGTAGTCTTCCCCCGACCGGAGTGGAATGGTCTGGGGGAAGCAGAGGTAAGTCATTGGGTAGGGGTGGAGCCAGAGCGGTTGTTGTTAGCCTTGCCTCTGCCCTTGTTATTGTTGCCTCTGTAACCTTCTCTCTGGTAACCTCTGGTGAAGGTGGACTGGGTGGGAGCCTTTTAAGAGGTGGAGGGGTTGTCTGATGAGTAGCCTCTGGAGTTGCCTTTATAGGAGGAGCGACGAAAAGAACATCTGGGAGATTGCGATTGCAAGGCTACCATTGACTTGGCTGTGTCCGTGTCCTTTTTCATTTTCTCCAGGGAGGAGTTACATTAGGGCCAAAGAGGTGCTCTTGGTCGAATGGTTGGTTCAGGATTGAACTTTGTACCTCAGGCTTAAAGCCTGAAATGCGTAGCCAAGCGTGCCTACGCAAAAGGACACTTGTATTTACAGCTCTGGAGGCGGTATCTGCCACATCGAGAACACAACGGATGGAGGTATTGGTAATTAGTTTACCCTCCTGTATGAGGTCGTTGGCTTTGTTTTTGTATTTGTCCGGGAGGTGCTGCAATAGGGACTCTAACTCATCATAGTATGCCCTATCGTATCTGGCTGGCAGGGCCTGAGTGTTGGCGATGCGCCATATGTTAGCCGCTTGTGAGGCTGTTCTCTTGCCGGAGGCATCCAAGAGTTTAGGCTCTGTCGGGTGGGGATGCGTCACCTGATGTTTGAGAGTTAGCCCTCTTTCTGGTATTGGATACCACCATGGAGTCTAATGGAACAGAGCCCCTAATGTAAGCTGGGTCTGTAGGGGCAGCTTTGTATTTTTTCTCTATGCGAGGGTTAATGACTCGAGCCCTAACAGGATCTTTAAATACATCTGGAGCATGCTTAATAACTCCTTAGAGCATGGGTAAAGTGTATGTGGACCTTTGGGTGTTGTCGAAAGTGTCCAACAAGAAATCCTCCTCCACGGGGTCTGTGTGTAGGTGCGACCCCGTGGTACTGGGCAGCTCGGTGTACGAGCTGATTGAAGCCCATGGTGTCCTCTGGTGGGGAAGGCCTAGATTGGTAGATGTCATCTTGCGGGCGAGTAGGGACATCAGGTGTATTATAGTCATCCCAGGGGTCAGGGGAATCAGGTGGATTGGGATCCCCTAGTGGCAGATCGTCCGCACCCCCCCTCGTGTCATCAGAGGTGTCATCATCGTCTACTGGTTTAGGAGATGGTGTAGAAGAATGAGGTGGGGGGAGGGGGAGGCAGAGGGGGGGAGGCAGAGGTGGGGAGGCAGAGGTGGGGGGAGGCAGAGGTGGAGGAGGTAGTGGTGGAGGAGGAGGAGCAGGGACTCTAAGAGGGGATGTAGCAATGTACCTCTTCCTTAGGTGGTGGAGCAGGTGTAGGCTTGTCCAGTGGTCTTTTCCTGGAACTTAGTGTCAATTGACCAGTTTTAGGGTCTTTAATCAGAGTTTTTTGTGCAGGGTCTGGTGGAAAAAGCTCTTCTGATGAGGGTTGGTTTTTCGGCGCCGAGTGTTTCGGTTCCGAGGGCTTTTTCGGCACCGGTTCCGGAGTGTCTTTGGGTTTGGACCCGTGTTGTTTTGCAGTCCCTGTATGTTTTTTCGGTTCCAATGATTTTTTCGGCTCAAATGATTTTTTCGGCTCCGAAGAGTGCGAGTCCGAACTCTTGTGGAGTGGCTTCTTGGTCGGCTTCGAGTGTTTTTTTGGTGCAGGCGAGTCGGTGCTCGTTGATTTCGGTGTCGAGGGCTTTGAGGTTGAAGCAGAGGTCGACACTGAGGAGGAGGGCGGTTTATTTTTCGGTGCCAGAGATAGAGTTTCGGCACCAGTGGCAGGCTGACTCGAGCCCGAGTCGCCTGAAGGCTTGGTAGGCTTCTTTGCCGGGCCAGAGGGCGAGGCGTGGGAAGCGGTGTGTCGGTGTGCACCTGGGCCCAAAGGTGAAGGTGTGACCGAAGCCTTTTTTGCAGGGAGGGGGTCGGGGTCGACGTCTTTACTTCGACCCTCTGCGCCGGAGTGACTTCTTTGACTTTGGAGTCATCGGCTTCGGAGGCGCCGACGAGGCTTTCTTCGACCTTCTCCGGCTCATCGACGCCCTCTTGGAAGATGTCATCAGGGACAGAGGTCGACGAGCGAGCCATGGTCTTCCGAGCTCGCCGATTCCGAATGGTCTTCTTGGAGCACAAAGAGGCACAAGCTGGACAGTCTCTGGCCTCGTGCTCCGGTGACAAGCAGAGGTTACACACCTCATGCAGATCGGTGTGGGGAAACTTCGACCCACATCGAGGACACTTCTTGAATGGAGTCCTTACCATGAGCCAGAGGCTAAGGCCCAGTCAGGCCCGAAGGCCTTCGTCGACGACCGGAATCGAAGACTTCGACTTGGAGAGATGCGCGACGAGTAGGGTTCGCGATCGAGATATTACCGTAGAAAGGATGAAGGATTGCGCGTCGGAATGGAATCGGTAACGGTTCGGAACTGGAGCGCGAGAAACACATCCGAGCCTGATGGCGGAAAAATCAATCTGAGGATGGAGCCAATGCCCATGCGCACTATGATCCAAAGGCAAAGACACCTATCTCGTGACTTCCAAAGACTTTCCAGGACAAAAACAAGTGCAAACATCCGGGCCCAACACCAGATGGCAATCTATGCTAAGTGTGTGATCTGCAGCTCATATGCCTCGAACACGTCAGTACCCACACAGGATATTGCCCACTAACCACAGACTGCCCCAGGACCCCCAGAAACATCTTAGAAGATGGCAGAGGGGCACAGTCCAACAGGCCCACATTCCGCCCTATAACCATGGCACAGGTGCTGCAAGAGGTAACAGAACACAACAGACTTGGAGGAACAGCTGTTCACCCAAAACAGCCAAACATGCAACCAGCCCCACATTCCAAATGTGCACCAGTCATCAGGTTTCACTGCCGCCATGCAGCCTCTGCATGCGTGCACATCTATTCACAAGAGGGGCAAAGAGTGCATGCCAGATAGAGGGGGTGGGGTGGGGTCTTACCGGAGATTCTCCTTCCCCTCTCCACTCGAGCCGGTTGGGAAAGAGGTAGAAATATCGCCGCTGCCACTGGAGCAGGAAGGGGTTCCCCATCTTGGACATGTAGCCATGCATGATGCAGTCCTTTCCTAGGGCGTACTCTGGGGTGCGAAGAGGAGAGTTTGAAGGACAGCAGACACGGAGGAAGGAGGAATAATACAAAGAGCAGTCAACAGGAACAAAAGAGTGGAATAAACATGAAGAAATCAGAGAGAGTATGAAAAGGCACCACAGGGACAACAAGCAAGACAAAAGAGCATTGGAAAGGAGAGGAAACGAAGAGGGAGAAAGAAGATTTGCGAGACAACAGGTAGGAAATGGCGATAAAATGGTTAAAGGGAGAAAAGAAAAAAGAATAGATCATGGGATGAAGGAAAGGGTGGTAAGAAAAGATGAGATAATTGCAGTTAACAGGGAAGAGAGCAAGAGGAACAGAAGAGAGGAGGGAGGAGACGGGTCATAAAAATAAACATAAAAGAAAGTTAATTTAACAATTCAACAAACAAGAAAAGAACAAAAGGAGGTAATATGGAATATTGAGAAGGGGAGGGACAGGAAGGAACAGAGGCTCAGTGTGCAAAAGATCAAGATCGCCGACTATGCTGGATGTAGTGCAGAGCCCTTGACTTCAAGGGGTGATGTTTGTGGGCAGTATGTAGATTAGAAGTCTAGCTGGGGTAGAGAATCCTTACTGTCTGACATCTATGCAGGGGCACAGGCCCCAGAGCACTAGTGTACGACACAGACCCAGGAGGGCAGAATCAATCAATCAGTATTTATAAAGTGCTGCTCTTCATCCCTGGGGGTATCCAGGCGCAGAGGTTTCAATGGTCTCAGTGTATAAGCCAGGTCTTGAATCCCCTTCTGAAGTCCTCCACACTAAATGTTTCAATACCACCAACTACATTCATTTTATCTCAGGTGTATGCACTGAATGTCTGACATGGATCAGCCTCATCGGGGAAGTTGATGGGAATGCATGCTCTGGGGCCAGAGTAGGATGGCTTGTTGCGCAACTGTGTGGGGTGTTGACTGACAAGCAGGCTGGGAAGACGCAAGAGGAGCATGCAGTGAGAGACACCCTGAAGGCAGACTAAGCACTGTGACTGTACATCTGCTCCTCTTACCTTCCTCGTGTCCCAGCTGTTTGTTCTTCGCCCTCTTGCGAATCTCCAGCCGGTCGGTCTCCATGTTCACCGCGTCAAACACTGTTTCCGCCACTTCCTGCTGCCACCGCTCAGAAATGGTGAGAGGAAAGTTCCTGTAAAGTTCCTGGTCGCTATCTAATAACTGGAAGCAAGAAAAGGGGCAGATCTTGAGGCAATGTAGACAAGAGGCAAGGAGAGACAAGACCTTGCCACAGAGCAGTCGCTAAATGCAGGGAAGTATGTAATTACTAACGTTTTAGCCATTTTATCAATTCCCTTATGGCAGCATTGTTGCTAAAAGGCTTACTTCAGGCAGATTGCATGTTATAATGGCACAGAAAGTGAATGAAAGTTAGGTGTTGTGAACTGGGAATAGTAAACAGGACAAGGGCATATCAGATAGTTTGATCGATTATATACAGAACAGTTGGTGGCGACCAGCTGTAGGCCGTATTTAAAGAGCCAGCAGTGGTCATTCCTGACCTTGCCAGATAACAAGGCTGCTGCTGATTCCCATCTGAGCCTCTCCCACTGCTGCACCTACCCATTACTGCAGTGGCCCATTTGTCAAGGCAGAGTTCACTGGTGCTAAGCACTGGAGATGCTGACGCAGGATGCCCACTGTCTTCAGGCATCCACTGCATTACAGGTGCTCTGTATGGATAGTCTGGGGTGGATTGTGGCCGATAAAGAGGAGACCTACACTAGCAATAAGTTTTAGTAAGGTCAGGAACAAAGGTCATTTTCATATATTTATTGTCTTTCTGCAATGGCACAGCAAGGAAAAAACAGAAAGACTGGAATGCAGTCCAGAGTAATTCCTGCTGGCTGATACTGCAGCTTTTCAACCATCACTTATTGTTCTTTTTAATAAGCAGCTACCCAAGAAGGACAGTTATAGTCAGAGATGACGTGTGCATTTAGCTGAGCTATACAGTACTCATATGGATTTTTTCTTTTTTACAGGGAGTGCACCCAAACCATTCTCAAGAAATTTAAGTCTGTTCTCGAAAAAGTAGGCTGAAACATGTCGACCTTTTTTTATGATCACCCACTGGATGTGAAGGACAGACTAAATTTCTTCAGCACATCTGACACTTTCAACCTTGTCCTGGTCCTGGTCCCAGTTTATAGTAAAAATGGCATCTCCAAGGGTCGGAGACAATTTGAATTCACTCTATGCACAGATCCCACCATGTCTCTTATGAGAGAGACTCTACCTCCTGGTGGAGGCGAGACCTTGTGATGATGCTACTGACTATTAGTACCCTGGTGGAGAATACATACCATTGAGGGTCTCAATACTATCTTGAGAAGAGACTAATTGCTTGAGAATGGTGTGGGTGCACTGACAGATTTTTTCAGATGTTAACCCAGGAAGCTGAGTGTACCTCCCGTGTATGCTTCTTTCTCCCTCATTGTTGATTTTGAAGCTATATAGTCCTCAAACTGCTCCTCGTCAATAAGTCCCAACAATGAGGAGACATTTCTAAGGGTGCCTGCGTTCCAAGCAGTTTGGCTAGACAAACCAGCTCCAGATGCCAAACAGAAAAGAATGGAAAAACATCTGTAAAGATGGCTCTGGATTCTGTAGGTTTTCTTCTTTTATTCAGAATACAAAGAAAACAGGAAGAGCTTGGGAGGGAGCTGCTTGTGGGATCGGAATTCAAATCACAATAGTAAACCTCCACATCAGAAACTCTACATTCCTATTTCCTCATGACATGCACAGTATGATTAATCTAAATTCTATATACCAAGAAAAACATCTTAAGTCTAGAGCAACACAAGTGCCAACACACCTCCTCCTAAGACAGCTTCCCTTAGATGCATCTTCCAAAATATAATAAAAATCAAAGATGAAAGACCATGAGAAACACACATGAAATTTTATCTGTATGTAAGGTTCATTACAAAGTCCTGCACTCTCACAACAACATTCTCTTGTGTTTCAATATCCTCACATCATGTGACACTTCATCACTTTCCAGCATTGGAAAGATATGAAACTAGGGACACTATATCTTTGTTCTGCCACCTACCATCATCCAATTTAACCACCTTTGTCATCTCTATCGCTCGTTTGGGAGCAGAAAATGTGGAATTGTCTTTCAGTATTATTCTTAAAAGTTTTACTCTCACATAATCTCCAACTGAAACCTCGGATTCCCTTATTCTTTTTCCACATATTTGGAGTGGGTATGTCATCTTTTGCTACCCATTTTTTGTAACTTTCTATCCGGTAGTGAAAATTCTCTCATCTAAGACTTTACCAGTTTTAATTAATGAATCGCCTCTTCTTACCAACACAAAAGGGCGAAACCCCTGTAATGGCATTAGGAGTAGTTCTCACAGGGCAAAGAAGCTTTCCTATCTTTTGTACACTATCCAAACTGTTAGTCCTTGCCAGTTGTAAATTGTCTTTGATAACTCTGTTAAAACTTTGTCAGACTACTGCTTCTCGAGGTGTTGGACCTGTCAGCCCTAGGGTGGTCTCCCCGTCGATTTTTGTATTGTGCCTCATTTTTTCCACCCTCATTTTTATGTTGGACTAGGTCTCCGGGCGCCTTTTCATTGCCAATCAGGGTTAAGGTGCAGGTGCTCCCTTCTCCCAAGATGGCTGCCACAGACCCCTGCTACTGCAGGGTGGTCGTTTTTCATAGTAGCACCCTAGCTGCCAGGAGCTGGCTGGGACCCACAACAATGTTGCGACTCCAGCCCGCCTTTTTGTCCCATAGGTAGAGTGGGGAAGCTCCTGGAATGTGCTGGAACCTTCTAGAAGGGAGGTGGGGTTTTACTTTTGCCGCCTTGGCTAGAGGTCACCTGACCTAGGGCTACTTAAGAGTGGGAGGGAAACTTTTGGGGTGAGTTGGCCATTGGGGTGAAGCAGAGCTGGAAGAATCCACCAGGAGTGTAGGCGGTAGGGCCTAGCCAGGGACTTATGCCTCTGACAGTAACAGGATTTAGGTACTGCCTCTTAAGTGAGTGAGGTGCCCTGTGAATCCCACTCATCTTGCCCAGTAGTAGGAGGACCCAGAGACTCTCTGCCAGCCTAACTAGGAAGGATCTAGTCGCCCTCTCCATTCCTACCCCCTGTAACAGAACCCCTTAAGGGCGCCAGATACATCTGCGCCACAAGACTTCATCTGTCAACTGAGAACTGAAACCTAACTGTAAGAACTGAGACTGCATGACAAGGACGAGCTGTAAGCCTTGAATGCCAGAGCTGAGACTGCATGTCCAAGCTGACCTATCGAACTAAATGCTAAACCGATTGCCAAACCACCGGGGATCGACCAGGTACTAGCGCTGTGACCCCCGCGCTCCCTGCCCTGGTCTGGGACCCCCGGCAGCGTGCTCCGCTGAGCACCATATCCCCATCCTTAACTTGAGCCCCCCCCCCTGCGACGACGAAGCCAGCGCACTCACCGCCGCGGCCTGGAGGCCTGGAGAAGTGCCCTGCTGTGTCGCGAGGCCCTGGAGAAGTGCCCTGCTGTGTCGCGAGGCCCTGGAGAAGTGCCCTGCTGTGTCGCGAGGCCCAGGAGAAGCCCGGGGCCCCGTCGCTGCCGTCGCAGCCGTGTGAGGAGGTGCGCAAGGTCGGGGCCGAGTTCCCCCATCGTCGTGAGGACGGACGCCTGCTGACGCCGAGATGGAGGTAAGCCCGGAGGCCGAGATCCCCCCTGGTGCGCCCCCTGCTGGTCTGGGAACCACACCGCACTTGGCCCGGGTTGTCCCCTCCGTGGGAGTCCCCTCCCCTGCCTGCGCGACGGAGAGACCCCGCCGAGGGATCCGTTCCGTGTCCCCCCTTCAGCGAGACTGAGTGCGGTGCCTTGTGAACTGCACCGGAGCATAGGGACTTGCTTCTCGAGTCCGGTAACACTCCCCGCTGGAAGCCTTCCGAAGTACTGACTGAGATTACCCTTGCGTGGCGCTTCACGCCAACGACTCCGCTTCCACGTCCTGAGAGACCGGGACTACGAGTAGCGCGTTGTGTTACATGCTCTGCTCAAAAGTATTTACATGCTCTGCTCAAAAGTATTTACATGCTCTGCTCAAAAGTATTTACATGCTCTGCTCAAAAGTATTTACATGCCAGTGATTACGAGTAGCGCGTTGTGTTACATGCTCTGCTCAAAAGTATTACATGTCAGTGATTACGAGTAGCGCGTTGTGTTACATGCTCTGCTCAAAAGTATTTACATGCCCGTGATTACGAGAAGCGCGTTGTGTTATATGCTCTGCTCAAAAGTATTACATGCCAGAGATTACGAGTAGCGCGTTATGTTATATGTTCCGCTTGAAAGTGTTATGTGTCATCCATTACGAGTAGCGCTTTGTTTGATATGCCTTGCTTCACAGTATTAAGTGCCATTGATTACGAGGAGCGCTCAGTTCTACAGGCTCCATGTTAACGTATCCAGTGTCACCCATTACGAGTAGTGCTCGGTGTTAGATGTCCTGTTCAGAGAAAGACCTTGCTTGACGCGCGCAGCGCTATAATCACCCGTGCTGAGCCATCTTCAGGAAGTGTATGTATAAGATTAGGCACTGCCTGTACATCGTCAGGATTGCCATATCTAGTGATTGGTGGTATTATAACACATGTATAGTCTTGCTATTTCCTGAACTGCAACTGACCAGCTCTCCTTGGATAAACTTGAAGTATTTGCATAATTTAAATGGTGTGGCGTCACTTATTGTGTGTGTCCCTAGTCCATGAGGAGTGTGTGGTGTATGGTTGCTTAACACATAGCCCTCTGGTTGCCCGACCGGCTCGTGCCACGTTACCGCCTATAGGGCCTGGTGACCCCAGGTTCCTACATTGTTGGCCAGCGGTGGGATCCTTAGGACCTGTGACCATACAGCACCCTTCCGTGAGGCGAAGGGCGCCACAATTAAACGCCTATCCTACATTTTTGTTCCAGGGCTCGACAACCATTGTTTGCTGGATTATTGGTTCCACTGTCCAGGTAGAGAGTGCAAGAAGCCTGGTTAGCTTTTAACTGTTGCCTACACCCTAGGAATTTTCTCCTTAGTGTCTAGGTCCCCACCTGCCAGAATGGAATCCCGGTTAGCTGACCTCGAGGGGTACACTGTGAAGCAACTAAGGGAGTTCGCGCAGGAGATGGGGGTGCCTGGGATGCGGAGGGCCAAAGGACCGGAACTCCGCACCGCCATTAGGGCATGGGTAGAAGCCCACCCAGAAGGGAGAGGGGAGGAGGGACAGGAGGCGCCAGATGCACCTCAGGAGGAGAGCGCCCAGGAAGTCCTAGACATTGTGAATGTAGACGTGTCCGAAAATGTGCCCCCAGGGAGTCGTACTGGGGCCAGTAGTAGGACGGGATCTAGGAGGAGCGCGTCTCCAGAGGAGTATGAGGACAGAAGGGAAGAGAGGCAATTAAGATGGGAACAAGCCAAGTTGGAGCATGAAAGAGAAAGGGAAAAAGAAAGGGAAAGGGCCAGATTGGAACAAGAAAGAGAGGATAAGAAATGGGCAATGGAGGAGAAGAAGCTGGCACACGAGCTTCAGTTAAAAGAGCTGGAGTTACGCACCCTCCAATTGAACGCGTCCAATAGGACAATGGTGGCAGCATACCCAAGGAACCTCAAGAATCGTAATTCTACCTACCCAAAGAAGTAATTGCCAATTACACGGTGGGGGACGACATCATGAAGTGGTTGGAGGCATACGAGGTAGCCTTAACGGCCCATGGGGTACCCGAGAGTAATTGGGGAGGTGGTCTCTACCGGTATATACCTCCCACTGTTAGGGACACCCTGCTATATTTGGCCAAGGCGGATCAGGTCAGGTATGCCCCCATGAAAGAGGCCTTGTTAAAGAAGTTTGGCCTTAACCCCGAGAAGTATAGGCAGAAGTTTCGTGGCAGCCATAAGCTGTCCACCCAGACATGGGTAGATTTTTTTGATTATGCGAGGAAGGCACTAGATGGTTGGGTGCGTGGCAGCGAGGTGCAGGACTACCAAGGGTTGTATGATCTTTTTTTAAGGGAGCACCTCTTGGATAAGAGCTTTCCGGAGCTGCGCCAACATCTGGTGGACCGCAAGCTGATGGATCCTCGAGAGCTTGCGGAGGAGGCAGATATTTGGGTGAGCACCCGGGTGTCTCACAAGGGCCCCGGGGGAGATGGCTCGAAGGGCGGACAGGGTTTCCCCCAGAAGAAAGAGGGGGGAGATAAAAAGGTGGAGTTCTCGAAAGGGCCCCAAAAAAGGTTTGGGAAGGGAGTAGGAACCCCACCCCCGTCCAATTCCACAAGACCCACTTACCCTGACAGGAGTCAGCAGCCAAGGATTGTGCGGTGCTACGAGTGTGGGGAGATTGGACACTACCGAGGAGATCCCAAGTGTCGCAAGCGACCCCCAGCCCCATTGGGCGGGAAAAGTCCCGGAGTGAGTAGTATAGCGCTTGGGGTGGAGCTGCCCTTAGATAGGGAAGGGGAGTGGACAGGCCTGACGCTGGTTTCACTCGGGGATAGAGAGGTGGTCCCCGTAGTGTCCCTGCCCCCGAACACTGCTAAATATCAGCAGAGGGTGAGAATTAATGGGGAGGAGGTGGAAGCTCTGAGAGACACAGGGGCCAGCATGACCACTGTCGTGCGGCGGCTGGTGTCCCCAGACCAAGTAGTCCCCGAGGAGTTCCATCCGGCCGTATTGGCTGACGGCAGTTTGAGTCACTATCCAGTGGCTCGTGTTCCATTCGAGTGGGGAGGAGTCAAAGGCCTATTGAGAGTTGCTGTGAGCCCTGCCTTGCCTGTGGGGTGTTTGCTAGGGAACGACCTGGAGCACACCAAGTGGAAGGATGTCGAGTTTCACGCTCACACCGAGATGCTGGGATTACCAGGGTGGACTTGCGTGAGCACGCGGTCCATGGCTGCCCGGCATGGAACTCACCCGGGGTTGGAGCCTGGAATTATGGCCCAACCCACAGCCAAACGTGGAAAGAAGAAGGTGGTGGAAGACATGCCCCGTGAGTCGGATGGGGAGGCCGGAGAGGTGCCCCCGGAGTCCGCGGAGGTAGATGTCGTTCCTGTGGAGGACTTACCGACCCTTGCTGACTGGCATGTGGAAGGGGGGCCTACCCGGGAGGAATTTTGTCAGGCACAAAGGGCGTGCCCCACGCTTGAAGGCATGCAGCGGCAGGCCGAAGCCCAAGTGGCCAGTCAGGAACTGGGAGGTTATCATGTGTATTGGGAGGATGGCCTCCTATAGAGTGAGCCCAGGGTGCCGGTACATGGATCTTCGAGGGCCACAGTGGTCCCCCAATGTTACCGGGCCTTTCTGCTGGAGTTAGCGCATGAGATACCCTTAGCCGGACACCTGGGTCAGGACAAAACCTTTGCACGGTTAGTCCCCCATTTTTATTGGCCCAGGATGAGGATTGCCTCAGACACCTTTTGCAAGACCTGCAAGTCTTGTCCGGCTAGTGGCAAGACTGGGACTAAGTTGAAGGTCCCGTTGGAACCGCTCCCCGTGGTCGGGACCCCGTTTAAGCGGGTCGGTATCGATATTGTTGGGCCATTGGACCCTCCGACCGCGGCGGGACACCGGTTCATTTTGGTTTTGGTGGACCACGCCACAAGGTACCCAGAGGCTATTCCTCTGAGGACCATCACTGCACCGGTGGTGGCGCGGGCACTGTTGGGGATTTTTACCCGAGTGGGATTCCCGAAGGTCGTGGTGTCGGACAGGGGCACGAATTTCATGTCGGCCTACATGCAGGCCATGTGGAAGGAGTGTGGAGTGACCTACCGGTTCTCCACTCCTTACCACCCCCAGACTAACGGACTTGTAGAGCGCTTCAATAAGACATTGAAGGGGATGATCCGAAGCCTTCCAGAGGGCTTGAGGCGTAAGTGGGACGTCCTCCTCCCCTGCTTGTTATTCTCCTATCGGGAGGTACCGCAGAAGGGAGTCGGGTTCAGCCCGTTTGAATTGCTCTATGGCCATCCCGTTAGGGGTCCCCTCAGTTTAGTGAAAGAGGGGTGGGAGAAGACTTCACAGAAGCTTCCCCGTGACATTGTCAGCTACATGCTGGCGTTCCGCAGCCAGATGGCCAAGCTGTGGAAGGCAGCCACAGAGAACCTGGAGGCTAGCCAGACCGTGATGAAGGAGTGGTATGACCGCAACGCTCGGACGGTCGAGTTAGACGTTGGACAGAAGGTGTGGGTTATGGAACCTGGGGAGCTTTGTGCCCTCCAGGACCGGTGGACTGGCCCATTCGACATTGTGGAGCGGCGAGGCCAGACCACGTACGTAGTCGATATGAAAACCCCCCGTCAGCCCCTCAGGGTGCTCCACGTCAACCGCCTGAAGCCGCACCATGAGCGATCAGAGCTTGCTCTCCTTATGGTGACGGATGGGAGCGAAGAGGAAGAGAGTGAGGCTCTTCCTGACCTTCTAGCGGTGCAAGAGAAGGATGGTTCGGTGGAAGGTGTAGTCCTCTCCCCATCCTTGACCCCAGAGCAGCAGAGGGACTGTCGCCATGTCCTGGGACAGTTCGCCTCGTTGTTCTCACTCACGCCTGGAATCACTCATTGGTGTACCCATGATGTGGACACAGGGGACAGCCCCCCGGTGAAGAACAAGTCTTACCGGCTCTCTGACCGAGTGAAGGATAGCATCCAGCGTGAGGTGGCAAAGATGCTGGGGGTGATAGAACCTTCCAGCAGCCCGTGGGCTAGTCCAGTGGTGTTGGTGCCGAAAGCGGCCCCACCGGGTACGACGCCAGAACTTCGGTTCTGTTTGGACTACCGGGGGTTGAACTCTGTCACGAAGACAGATGCTCACCCCATCCCACGTGCAGATGAGCTGGTGGACCGGCTGGGAGCAGCCCGGTACCTCAGCACCATTGACCTGACATCCGGATATTGGCAGATTGCCATGGCCGACGGAGCACGGGAGAAGACTGCGTTCTCCACCCCAGAGGGCCACTACCAATTTCGAGTGATGCCCTTTGGGCTCAAAAATGCTCCGGCCACATTCCAGCGGTTAGTGAATCAGGTACTATCTGGCCTGGAGTCCTTCTCAGCAGCCTACTTGGATGACATAGCTGTCTTCAGTAGCAACTGGGAGGACCATCTGCAACACCTCCAGGAGGTATTGCAGGCGTTGCAATGCGCTGGCTTAACCATTAAAGCCAGCAAGTGCCAGATTGGACAGGGATCTGTCGTGTACCTGGGACACCTGGTGGGCGGAGGGAAGGTGCAACCCCTCCAGGCCAAAATTGAGACCATCTTGGCTTGGGAGCCCCCCAAGACCCAAACAGAGGTTCGAGCTTTCCTCGGCCTCACTGGGTATTACCGCCGGTTCGTCAAGGGCTATGGTACTATCGTGACCCCCTTGACGGAGTTGACCTCAAAGAAACAACCTCGCAAGGTCATATGGACCGCTGCATGCCAAGAAGCCTTTGATACGCTGAAAGATGCGATGTGTACAGCTCCAGTACTGGCAACACCCGATTTCAGCAAGGAATTTATTGTACAGACCGACGCCTCAGAGCACGGCATAGGTGCGGTGCTCTCGCAACTCAACACCGAGGGCCAAGACCAGCCTGTGGCCTTCATATCTCGAAGACTCCTCCCTCGGGAACGGCGATGGAGCACCATGGAGAGAGAAGCCTTCGCGGTGGTATGGGCTCTGAAGAAGTTGAGGCCATACCTCTTTGGCACTCACTTCCTTATCCAGACCGACCACCGGCCCCTTCGCTGGCTCATGCAGATGAGAGGCGAAAACCCCAAGTTGTTGAGGTGGTCCATTTCCCTACAGGGGATGGACTTTCGGGTGGAACATCGGCCCGGAGTTGACCCCGCCAATGCGGACGGTCTCTCCAGGTTTTTCCGCCTTAGTGAAGAGAACTCCCTAGAGGTTGGGTAGCTCTCCCCTCTTTCGGCAGGGGGGACGCATGTTGGACCTGTCAGCCCTAGGGTGGTCTCCCCGTCGATTTTTGTATTGTGCCTCATTTTTTCCACCCTCATTTTTATGTTGGACTAGGTCTCCGGGCGCCTTTTCATTGCCAATCAGTGTTAAGGTGCAGGTGCTCCCTTCTCCCAAGATGGTTGCCACAGACCCCTGCTACTGCAGGGTGGTCGTTTTTCATAGTAGCACCCTAGCTGCCAGGAGCTGGCTGGGACCCACAACAATGTTGCGACACCAGCCCGCCTTTTTGTCCCATAGGTAGAGTGGGGAAGCTCCTGGAATGTGCTGGAACCTTCTAGAAGGGAGGTGGGGTTTTACTTTTGCCGCCTTGGCTACTTAAGAGTGGGAGGGAAACTTTTGGGGTGAGTTGGCCATTGGGGTGAAGCAGAGCTGGAAGAATCCACCAGGAGTGTAGGCGGTAGGGCCTAGCCAGGGACTTATGCCTCTGAGAGTGACAGGATTTAGGTACTGCCTCTTAAGTGAGTGAGGTGCCCTGTGAATCCCACTGATCTTGCCCAGTAGTAGGAGGACCCAGAGACTCTCTGCCAGCCTAACTAGGAAGGATCTAGTCGCCCTCTACATTCCTACCCCCCTGTAACAGAACCCCTTAAGGGCGCCAGATACATCTGCGCCACAAGACTTCATCTGTCAACTGAGAACTGAAACCTAACTGTAAGAACTGAGACTGCATGACAAGGACGAGCTGTAAGCCTTGAATGCCAGAGCTGAGACTGCATGTCCAAGCTGACCTATCGAACTAAATGCTAAACCGATTGCCAAACCACCGGGGATCGACCAGGTACTAGCTCTGTGACCCCGCGCTCCCTGCCCTGGTCTGGGACCCCCGGCAGCGTGCTCCGCTGAGCACCATATCCCCATCCTTAACTTGAGCCCCCCCCCCTGCGACGACGAAGCCAGCGCACTCACCGCCGCGGCCTGGAGGCCTGGAGAAGTGCCCTGCTGTGTCCCGAGGCCCTGGAGAAGTGCCCTGCGGTGTCGCGAGGCCCTGGAGAAGTGCCCTGCTGTGTCGCGAGGCCCAGGAGAAGCCCGGGGCCCCGTCGCTGCCGTGTGAGGAGGTGCGCAAGGTCGGGGCCGAGTTCCCCCATCGTCGTGAGGACGGACGCCTGCTGACGCCGAGACGGAGGTAAGCCCGGAGGCCGAGATCCCCCCTGGTGCGCCCCCTGCTGGTCTGGGAACCACACCGCACTTGGCCCGGGTTGTCCCCTCCGTGGGAGTCCCCTCCCCTGCCTGCGCGACGGAGAGACCCCGCCGAGGGATCCGTTCCGTGTCCCCCCTTCAGCGAGACTGAGTGTGGTGCCTTGTGAACTGCACCGGAGCATAGGGACTTGCTTCTCGAGTCCGGTAACACTCCCCGCTGGAAGCCTTCCGAAGTACTGACTGACATTACCCTCGCGTGGCGCTTCACGCCACCGACTCCGCTTCCACGTCCTGAGAGACCGGGACTACGAGTAGCGCGTTGTGTTACATGCTCTGCTCAAAAGTATTTACATGCTCTGCTCAAAAGTATTTACATGCTCTGCTCAAAAGTATTTACATGCCAGTGATTACGAGTAGCGCGTTGTGTTACATGCTCTGCTCAAAAGTATTTACATGCCCGTGATTACGAGAAGCGCGTTGTGTTATATGCTCTGCTCAAAAGTATTACATGCCAGAGATTACGAGTAGCGCGTTATGTTATATGTTCCGCTTGAAAGTGTTATGTGTCATCCATTACGAGTAGCGCTTTGTTTGATATGCCTTGCTTCACAGTATTAAGTGCCATTGATTACGAGGAGCGCTCAGTTCTACAGGCTCCATGTTAACGTATCCAGTGTCACCCATTACGAGTAGTGCTCGGTGTTAGATGTCCTGTTCAGAGAAAGACCTTGCTTGACGCGCGCAGCGCTATAATCACCCGTGCTGAGCCAGCTTCAGTAAGTGTATGTATAAGATTAGGCACTGCCTGTACATCGTCAGGATTGCCGTATCTAGTGATTGGTGGTATTATAACACATGTATAGTCTTGCTATTTCCTGAACTGCAACTGACCAGCTCTCCTTGGATAAACTTGAATAATTTGCATAATTTAAACGGTGTGGCGTCACTTATTGTGTGTGTCCCTAGTCCATGAGGAGTGTGTGGTGTATGGTTGCTTAACACATAGCCCTCTGGTTGCCCGACCGGCTCGTGCCACGTTACCGCCTATAGGGCCTGGTGACCCCAGGTTCCTACATTGTTGGCCAGCGGTGGGATCCTTAGGACCTGTGACCATACAGCACCCTTCCGTGAGGCGAAGGGCGCCACAATTAAACGCCTATCCTACATTTTTGTTCCAGGGCTCGACAACCATTGTTTGCTGGATTATTGGTTCCACTGTCCAGGTAGAGAGTGCAAGAAGCCTGGTTAGCTTTTAACTGTTGCCTACACCCTAGGAATTTTCTCCTTAGTGTCTAGGTCCCCACCTGCCAGAATGGAATCCCGGTTAGCTGACCTCGAGGGGTACACTGTGAAGCAACTAAGGGAGTTCGCGCAGGAGATAGGGGTGCCTGGGATGCGGAGGGCCAAAGGACCGGAACTCCGCACCGCCATTAGGGCATGGGTAGAAGCCCACCCAGAAGGGAGAGGGGAGGAGGGACAGGAGGCGCCAGATGCACCTCAGGAGGAGAGCGCCCAGGAAGTCCTAGACATTGTGAATGTAGACGTGTCCGAAAATGTGCCCCCAGGGAGTCGTACTGGGGCCAGTAGTAGGACGGGATCTAGGAGGAGCGCGTCTCCAGAGGAGTATGAGGACAGAAGGGAAGAGAGGCAATTAAGATGGGAACAAGCCAAGTTGGAGCATGAAAGAGAAAGGGAAAAAGAAAGGGAAAGGGCCAGATTGGAACAAGAAAGAGAGGATAAGAAATGGGCAATGGAGGAGAAGAAGCTGGCACACGAGCTTCAGTTAAAAGAGCTGGAGTTACGCACCCTCCAATTGAACGCGTCCAATAGGACAATGGTGGCAGCATACCCAAGGAACCTCAAGAATCGTAATTCTACCTACCCAAAGAAGTAATTGCCAATTACACGGTGGGGGACGACATCATGAAGTGGTTGGAGGCATACGAGGTAGCCTTAACGGCCCATGGGGTACCCGAGAGTAATTGGGGAGGTGGTCTCTACCGGTATATACCTCCCACTGTTAGGGACACCCTGCTATATTTGGCCAAGGCGGATCAGGTCAGGTATGCCCCCATGAAAGAGGCCTTGTTAAAGAAGTTTGGCCTTAACCCCGAGAAGTATAGGCAGAAGTTTCGTGGCAGCCATAAGCTGTCCACCCAGACATGGGTAGATTTTTTTGATTATGCGAGGAAGGCACTAGATGGTTGGGTGCGTGGCAGCGAGGTGCAGGACTACCAAGGGTTGTATGATCTTTTTTTAAGGGAGCACCTCTTGGATAAGAGCTTTCCGGAGCTGCGCCAACATCCGGTGGACCGCAAGCTGATGGATCCTCGAGAGCTTGCGGAGGAGGCAGATATTTGGGTGAGCACCCGGGTGTCTCACAAGGGCCCCGGGGGAGATGGCTCGAAGGGCGGACAGGGTTTCCCCCAGAAGAAAGAGGGGGGAGTTAAAAAGGTGGAGTTCTCGAAAGGGCCCCAAAATAAGTTTGGGAAGGGAGTAGGAACCCCACCCCCGTCCAATTCCACAAGACCCACTTACCCTGACAGGAGTCAGCAGCCAAGGATTGTGCGGTGCTACGAGTGTGGGGAGATTGGACACTACCGAGGAGATCCCAAGTGTCGCAAGCGACCCCCAGCCCCATTGGGCGGGAAAAGTCCCGGGGTGAGTAGTATAGCGCTTGGGGTGTAGCTGCCCTTAGATAGGGAAGGGGAGTGGACAGGCCTGACGCTGGTTTCACTCGGGGATAGAGAGGTGGTCCCCGTAGTGTCCCTGCCCCCGAACACTGCTAAATATCAGCAGAGGGTGAGAATTAATGGGGAGGAGGTGGAAGCTCTGAGAGACACAGGGGCCAGCATGACCACTGTCGTGCGGCGGCTGGTGTCCCCAGACCAAGTAGTCCCCGAGGAGTTCCATCCGGCCGTATTGGCTGACGGCAGTTTGAGTCACTATCCAGTGGCTCGTGTTCCATTCGAGTGTGGAGGAGTCAAAGGCCTATTGAGAGTTGCTGTGAGCCCTGCCTTGCCAGTGGGGTGTTTGCTAGGGAACGACCTGGAGCACACCAAGTGGAAGGATGTCGAGTTTCACGCTCACACCGAGATGCTGGGATTACCAGGGTGGACTTGCGTGAGCACGCGGTCCATGGCTGCCCGGCATGGAACTCACCCGGGGTTGGAGCCTGGAATTATGGCCCAACCCACAGCCAAACGTGGAAAGAAAAAGGTGGTGGAAGACATGCCCCGTGAGTCGGATGGGGAGGCCGGAGAGGTGCCCCCGGAGTCCGCGGAGGTAGATGTCGTTCCTGTGGAGGACTTACCGACCCTTGCTGACTGGCATGTGGAAGGGGGGCCTACCCGGGAGGAATTTTGTCAGGCACAAAGGGCGTGCCCCACGCTTGAAGGCATGCGGCGGCAGGCCGAAGCCCAAGTGGCCAGTCAGGAACTGGGAGGTTATCACGTGTATTGGGAGGATGGCCTCCTATAGAGTGAGCCCAGGGTGCCGGTACATGGATCTTCGAGGGCCACAGTGGTCCCCCAATGTTACCGGGCCTTTCTGCTGGAGTTAGCGCACGAGATACCCTTAGCCGGACACCTGGGTCAGGACAAAACCTTTGCACGGTTAGTCCCCCATTTTTATTGGCCCAGGATGAGGATTGCCTCAGACACCTTTTGCAAGACCTGCAAGTCTTGTCCGGCTAGTGGCAAGACTGGGACTAAGTTGAAGGTCCCGTTGGAACCGCTCCCCGTGGTCGGGACCCCGTTTAAGCGGGTCGGTATCGATATTGTTGGGCCATTGGACCCTCCGACCGCGGCGGGACACCGGTTCATTTTGGTTTTGGTGGACCACGCCACAAGGTACCCAGAGGCTATTCCTCTGAGGACCATCACTGCACCGGTGGTGGCGCGGGCACTGTTGGGGATTTTTACCCGAGTGGGATTCCCGAAGGTCGTGGTGTCGGACAGTGTGGAAATATGGATTTTTCTGGTCAGTTATGTCCCCTATCTTGGACCCCAACGGTTCTATGTGCATGTCACAAGTACATGTATGTTCCCTCCAGTTCCAGTTATGAAGACGCAAATACATGTGCATCCACCGTCAACATGTCCTCTGTCAGATCCGCCATGAATAGGCTGGATATTCCATTCCTAAGTACAAAAGGCCACCGGCTTTATATGGCTCACTCATGCCATTTTACAGTCCAGGCAAGTAGGCCCTGATTCTGTCATCAAACTCTTCTTGCCTTCTGCCTCTGAAAGCTCCAGTCTGAGCCTGCATCTGTGACCATGAACTTTGTCTCATTCTCTGCGCGGCTCACGAAGCCTGACATCAGCCTATTCTCTGCCAAGAACTGTATTTCACCTTCGAATTATCTGCTTCCCCCTCAGCCGATGCATTCCTGCCTAGTAGCTTAAGTAAACATTCTTCCAGTTACCGAGCAAAAGGCCGGTTTCTCTGTCTTAATGCAAGTAATTCATAGTCCTGTTACTATGGAAGATTCCTGCCCTCGCATTTAGTGTAGACACTTAGACGCTTGTACACGCACGCACAGTCAGTATAGAATAGATTCTGTCCGAGAGTCCTTCCTTTATGGATAACATAGTTCTTTAAACATAGGATGTTAGATATGATTTGGGATTAGGTTGACTTGACCCCTCAGACTTCTTGTCTCCACATGTAGAGCTAAATGTCAAGTCCCCTTCACCCCCTAGTTACACGTCAATTACACGTCATGCTGCTGCGCGCGCATCTATGCCAAGTATTATCTTATAGATCCACCTATAGGTGACATCACCACCAATTATGTTCCTTTTTACTCCTTGTTCCACCCATTTTCGGTTACGTAGACAATTCGTCATTTTCCTTATCAATTGTTACGCCTATTGCATTCACTTCATTGTAATGTATGTATTATAAAAGCCATTTCATGTCAATAATGTGTGTGCTTCACTTCCTGAACCTTCGTGGTGACGGAACATTGGGAGCAACCGATTATAATCGAATTAATGGAATAAAGCCCATTCCGAACCTCTAATACCACGGATTCTGCCTCTCATTTTATTGAGCTATTTTACTATGTTCCTGTATCAAATTCAGTCCCGGTAAAGGAGAAATATTTACCACATGATGGCGCCCGAACAGGGACACTTTCTCATCTCACGCGCCGGCGGTGCGTTGCAGGCCCGGTCTCCTGCCACAGCTGGACGGACAATAACGCGTACCAGCAGGATTTCCTGTATCTCCCTCCGGTCAAGCGGGGGCGACTGAGACTGCGATCAACACCCAGACGAGGCGGTGAGAAGTGCGAAGTATCCCGACCAGAGCCTAGCTGAGAGAGCAAGATCCGAGGTATACAGAGACCCACCAGTCCGAAGTCAAGCCCAGTGTCCGACGAGTCGAGTCGAGTCCAGTCCGGTTCAAGTTCAAGTTACTGAGGCCTTCCGTTTCCGAAGCTACCCGGTGAGTACCATTGCTGGGGAGGCATTTCTGACGTGCACATAGGTTGTGCCGGTCAAGACGGGTTTGGGTACACAAATCCGGTCTGCACTGTTTTAGCAGTGTATCTGTACTGTTTAGCAGTATATCAAGTATTCCGAAGTATCTAGTTATTGTCAAGAATTAAGCTTGGTGATTAGTTATGCAGACGATCATCATTGTTGTTTCAGTTAAAGGTTTAATGTTTAAATGTTTAATGTGTTTAAGTATGTTCTGAATATCGTGGTATGAATGACTGTTCATTATCGTGTTTATTGTATTAAGTCTGTTCAAATTCAAGTATCAGGTCAGTTGGTCAAAATCAAGTATAAAGTCAGTTCTCAATATGCCGCTCTTTTCGAAATTAAGACAGATCACTACCAGAAAAGGGGTTCTCGAAGAAGCCGTTCCTATTCCTCCTAGGGACACTCCAGGGCACTTTATGTATCATAAACATGGCCTAGATGCTATATTATTTCTTGATTTATGGGTAGACTATACCAAGGGATTACCAGAAAGTCAGAGGTGGCCCACAGCGGGAACCTGGGATGCAGAGTGCATCATGAAAGTAGAAGAAGAGTTATGGAAAAGGAAAGTCAGACAGTCACAGAAAGAGGCCATTGAATTATGGCGTAAAGAATCACATAGACGAACAGAAAAAGCACGTAGACAGGAAGAGAAAAGTAAAGAGAATTCCAATAAAGTTCGAGAGAATCTATTAATTGAGGAAGGTATCCGAGTGAAATCAGAACAAGTAGACAGACAAAGAAATGCCCTTATGAATGGTATGTATCCCCTTCTGGACGAAGGATTACCTAAGGCTACTCCAGAAACACCAAAAGACTTGCCAACCCCATTGTTCCCAATAAAGGTACATCCTAAGGGGCATCCTAGAACCGCAGAAGATGTTTTTCTTTCCTCATATTTAGATGACGCAGCTCCCGAGTATGCTAATTCCGCCCCACATAGACCGCATACCAGGGAGGTTCAACGCCAAGATCCAGTGCCCGTATCCCTACAGCAACAAATCGAGTCACAAGTTCCGGCAAGCACATCTGTTTCTGTATCCGCTCCTACAGCTACTTCTATGGCTGTGTCCACACCTGTAGTTGCTGTGTCACGTTCGACGAATCCTTTCACGCCCGA
Source organism: Triturus cristatus (assembly GCF_964204655.1). Taxonomy (NCBI): domain Eukaryota; kingdom Metazoa; phylum Chordata; class Amphibia; order Caudata; family Salamandridae; genus Triturus; species Triturus cristatus. The sequence continues at coordinate 71,740,382 of NC_140585.1, read as the reverse complement.
CACCCCAGATGGGGCTGCGGGAGGAGCTACCAATATCTTTTCTACGCCACCCAGAATAAATAAACTTACTTTTCAAGAGTCAGCGCATTCACGTACACCCAAACTCCTTAGTGCCCGTGCGCTTAAGGAACTTCTTATAGATTGTAGATATGACCCGGTGCCTGGAAAGGAGGACGAAATGACCCTAGCATCATTGCGTATCAGACGAGCCGCAGTGTATTTAGCGAAGTTACCAGGAATGACTGCGCATCTAGATAATATATATCATTTTGTCCAAACAGGGCGAGATCCAGAATGCATTTACAGAGCTATGGAATACCAGAAAGTAGAGATACAGGGGGAACTGTTACGTTTCCTCATAAACTGTGTGATCAGAAATCAAGACCGACCGGGGGTAGACCCGGAAGCAATGAAAATTCTTACAAGATGGAGCCAGAATATATCAGAAGGGAGACATGATAAACAAAATTGTATAATAGCCATGTGCCGAAAGATCCGTAAAGAAATAGAACGCCTACACGAAGAGCGATTAGAGGTAGACGAGTTCGAACAAAGCGAGGAAGAAGGGTCAGGACTGCCCACAGGACAGTCGGACACCATAGCCTATGTAGGTAGAGGAAGATCTTGTAATAGGAATCAGACTAGATATCATACTGACTCAATACATCCGATATGTCCAGATAATAACAGGAATTTTCAAATACCTATAATTAATATAAGGTCTAACGAGCATTCGTTCCAAACCGCCGACAAACTACTCCGAGAACGAAGGGGTTATCATTTCCTCGATTCTATGGATGAACAAGATTTAGCCAGGGCAGCTGTCCATTGGGTGGACAGTCCCGGAAAATATAGTGATGATACAGTAGTACGCACATTTTTGAATCTTACCCCAGATGAACAAAGGTTAGCTGGGATTTATATGATTCAACAACTCATTATACTATATCGGAGTCAGCATTCGGACCCTGGTCCCTTGCCTGACATACTGACTGAATTACTTATGAATAAATGGAGAGGTCCAGGTACTGAATTAATTAAAGAAATTCTAGAATCAAGAAAGCAGTATATTCTTTTTGTATGTTCAGAACATGTTCCATTGTCCGTCAAGGAAAGAACTACGTATCACATAGATAGACAGAATCCCTTACGAGAAGTGCACCCAATAAAGGGTGAGGACAATCAGTTTAAACGCGTATTTGTATATACGCCCATATCGAAAATAGAATTGTTACAAATGAAGAAAGTGGTACCCAGTCATGACAAAGACCCAGCGGGTTTTCACCGAGAAATTAAAGACATGTTACTCATGGGAGAGTATACCTATCCCGACATTATGACAATATTAAAGGTGTTGATGCCTGCTGGCATTTATGAAAAACTCAAGGAAAAAGAGTGGGAGGTAGGTGACCAAAAGATAGAATGGTCAGTGTTAGAAGCGGAAGAAAAGGCCCGAACTGCAGGAGCAGGACTTGGGGATAAAACTAAAGCACTACCAGGATTACTAGTACAGGTACTGCCACGTCTATTAACTACGAAAAAGGAAGATTGGGGTACAATTTCAGCCTGTAAGCAGAAGCAAGATGAAGACACTAGTGATTACTATGCCCGATTTGAAAAATGTTTTGGTATAAATAGTGGCATAAAAGCAAGTAGCGAATCATACCCGCATCTGTTTGTAACAAAGTTAGTGGAAAATGCCCTGCCCCCAGTAAAGAATAGAGTATTAAAATTCGAAAGTACCTGGCAAGGTAACACTCCATCACAAATGTTACAAATGTTACAGTACCATCACAATAGAATTAGAGAAGAACAAGAACATGAACACAGACGCATGAAAGACACGAAAATGAAAATGTTAGTTTCCCAGACAGTTCCAGCGGAAGGGCATAAAAAGGGTATGACACATTCCGATTCAGCAGGACCTGTAAAAGGGACATGCAATTATTGTAAAAAGCCAGGCCATTACGTACACGATTGTCCAGTTTTAAAACATAATATCGCCATAGGTAAAACACAAGAAAGATCACGGCCACTCAGACAAGATCAGAATGAACAAGGAGCTATGCAGCATGCCCAGGCCATGCCAGCCGCACAACAGCCCATACAGTTTGTGCCAGCTGCACCACCGTTACCTGTTACTGCCACACAGACAACAACACGACAAATGTATCAGACCGCACAGTATGAATATCCCGAGTATCAGCGTTACGCATGAACAAGCCTAGAGAGGGAAGTTGACTTACCCCTTATTGAAATCCCAGTAGACCAAGAAGGACCTTATGTACATAGTGAATTATTAGGCCAAGATAGAAAATTTCTACTCGATACAGGGGCAAGTCGAACGACCATAAAACGTAGTGAAGTTCCAGGGGCACCCCTCTCAGGCTCACAGAATATTTCCCTTGGTTTTTCAGGAAAACCTATTGTTAATGAAGTGTCACAGCCTCTGCCACTTACGATAGGACCTCTGACCCGAACTACAGATTTATTGCTTACTAAATCATGTCCAGAAAATCTGTTAGGAATTAAAACATTGAAAGCTCTAGGAGCCATAATATGTTGTTCTCCGGAAGGTGTAAGGTTGTTTCTACGTGATTTTAAAGGTCACTATGTGTCTAGAGACATGGATCCCCGACTGCAGATTTTACCTACACGTCTATGGGCACAAGGCCCTACTGATGTTGGATGCATGAATATTACACCATATCGAGTCACATTAAAGGCAGGAGTGGTGCTACCACGAATGCGACAATACAAGTTACCACCAGATGCTGTAGTGGCTTTACTACAAATCATTGACGAGCTCATTGCCCAAGGAGTAGTTGTGGAAACAGACTCCAATATATGTAATTCACCGATAATACCGATTCTTAAACGAACAGATCCGAAGGCCCCGCCAGTATATCGATTGGTTATTGATCTGCGCGAGTTAAACAAATGCATTGTGCCACAATTTCCTGTGGTCCCAGATATCTCGTCATTACTGACAGCTATTGATTCCGAAGCGACATTCTTCACTGTAATCGATCTCAAGAATGCCTTTTTCAGCGTCCCAATAGATCCGGAAAGCCAATATTTATTCGGATTTAGTTTAAATGGACGTAGCTTTAAATTCTCACGCGCACCTCAAGGATTTACAGAAAGCCCCAGCATCTATAGCCAAGCACTGAAACGAGAACTTGACAGTATCCACATGCCAGTTAACACTGCGCTGCTTCAATACGTCGATGATCTGCTGATCACCGCAAGAAGCGAACCGGAATGTGAAAAAGCATCACTGACAGTTTTACAATTTCTAGCCGAAAAAGGGCACAAGGTGTCCCCTTCTAAGCTGCAATTCTGTGTCCAGCGAGTTATTTATCTTGGACACTCGCTGTCCAAGGAGGGAAGGCAGCTTACACCAGACCGCATTCAGTTAATAGCTAACATGCCAATACCCAAGACACAAAAAGAGGTACGAGCTTTCATAGGCCTCACTTCATACTGTAGACAGTGGATCCCTCAGTATGCATTTCTAGCAAAACCACTCATTCAGTTAACCACACAAGAGGCAGCCACATCGACTGTTCTCCCTTGGACTCAAGAACATACACAAGCTTTTGAAAGCCTAAAGAAAGCTTTATGTCAAGCACCTGTTTTAGCAACGCCATGTTACAGAAAACAGTTTACACTCTTTGTTACAGAACGCGGAGGTACTGCTTTGTCAGTACTCACACAGGATCAAGCAGGATCACACAAACCATGTGCTTATTTTTCTAGTACATTAGATCCCGTAGCTCAGGCTTTGCCTGCATGTCTGAAATCAGTGGCAGCGACAGCTTTAGCAATCAGACAAAGCGATGCCATAGTGTTAGGACATCCATTGACAGTTCAAGTACCACACGCAGTAGAGGTTCTTGTAAATAGAACACAAACACAACACTTGACCATAGCACGACTTACAGGGTATGAACTTACATTGTTTCAGCCACATATAGAAATAAGACGCTGTAACACATTGAATCCTGCCACACTTTTGCCAGTAACCGGAACAGACCCACTAGCCCATGACTGTATTGAAGTTATTACTGTAACGACAAAACCCAGACAAGACTTGACCGATGTTCCATTGTCCGATCCAGACCTGACGTTGTATGTAGATGGTTCATGTATGAGAACAAGTACAGGAGAATTAGTGGCCGCTTATGCAGTCACAACAGATACTGAAGTCATTGAAACTAATCGTATAAATACTTTGTCAGCTCAAGCCGCAGAGCTCATCGCTCTGACACAAGCCTGTATTCAAGCCACGAATAAAAAAGTCAACATATACACTGATTCACGTTATGCATTCGGAGTTGTACATGACTTCGGCGTGCTGTGGCGAGAGAGAGGTTATTTAACTTCCCACGGTGCCCACATTCAGCACGGACCCCTCATTCATGCCTTATTAGATGCAATACATCTACCTACTGCAATATCAATTATGAAATGTAAAGCTCATACGAAAGTTACTGATATCATTTCCCAAGGCAATGATCTAGCCGACAGAACAGCTAAACAGACTGCTCAAACTCAAACTCCCGACATGACAAAGACAATAGTCCCGATGCCGACACATTGTATGACAGTTAAAGATCCTACTCTTGACGTAACTGACATACAGACACATGCTACACCAGACGAAATAAAGAAATGGACTGAATTAGGAGGGATCCAAACGGACCAAGGATGGATGATGAAGGAAAAGTCTGTATGGTTCCTTCCTGATTCAATGGTCCAAGTTATAATTAACACTATACATAGTCCGGCACATCTAGGAGAAAAAGCTATGCTAGACAGCATTCAACACATTTGGTTTAATAAACATTTACGAGCAGCAGCCAAACAAAAGGTCCGTACCTGCATGATCTGTTGCCAGTTCAACCCAGGAAAAAGTGTTCCCGTAGAACAGGGTGGATTTCATCCTCCTGATCACCCTTTTGAAGTCCTCCAGATGGATTATATCCAGATGGAACGATGTCGAGGATTCAAATATGTTCTCGTAGTTGTCTGCGCTCTGTCCCGTTGGACAGAGGCGTACCCGGTTTCAGATTACACTGCCCCGACTACTGCCAAACAGTTGGTTCGAGAATTCTTCCCACGATACGGTTTACCACGTGTTGTTCACTCAGATAACGGCCAGCCGTTCTCATCCGAATTAATGAAACACGTTTCACTTCTGTTAGGTTATCAGTGGAAATTCCACTGTGTCCGACACCCCGAAGCAGCAGGTCTCGTAGAAAGACATAACCAGATACTGAAAATCAGAATGTCCAAAATATGCAGAGAAAAAGGTGTCGACTGGGTAGTAGCGTTACCCGTTGCACTCTTTTACATGAGAATGGTAGCACATTCACGAACAGGGCTATCCCCGTATGAGGTGATCTTCGGTAGACCACCAAATATGTGGGGGACGCCTATACCACGCAAAATAACTGATGTTGACTGTAATATGCTGACAGATTACTTGGCTTCCTTGATGTCTGCACTACAATCTTGTCGTTCACAGGTAGCTGCAGCCTTTCCTGACAACACTGAGGTGAAACCCCATGACGTAGTTCCGGGGGATCTCGTCTTTGTGAGGAATTTCGACCGAAAGACTCAGCTGGAGCCCAGGTGGAAGACACCCAAGTTGGTTCTGCTGACCACAAGAACAGCCGTGAAGATCGAGGGCCGCAAGGGCTGGATTCATTCAAGCCATATCAAAAAATTTCATGGACAATCCTCGGATATAGACATTGTGCCCTGCACTCCCTCACAGACTGATTCAAAACTTCCTTTGGTGGAAAAAACTGAAAGCGAACTTTACAAAGTTAAGTTAAGGCCTAGGACGTCAGACGGTTTGATTGTTTAAGTCCTCTCCTAGGTGAAGCGGTTGAATCTGTCTCTGACATGTATCCTCTAGACCTGAATCATGAACAGTCGCGAAAAATGATGAAACGACAGGCGTATTGTAAATCACTGCGTAGCCATTGTATAGGGACATTATTAATTTTGTTTTCCTTAAGTCTTTTAATAATTATTACCAGTATGTTGTTGCACATATATTACCCTATTGCCAGAAATGTTCACAATGTTATTGCAGAACATTCTTTTAGTGACTTACCCCCGCATGAATTGTCCTATAGACTTGCGCTGCGCAATAACACTTTCATTAGTATGTTACATCATTCCCATCAGACTAGTAATGCTACTAATTGTTGGGTGTGTGGCCGACTCCCTCCCTATCAGAATTATGAAGGAATCCTGCCATTCTTTCCACACCCATTTACACACAATGGCTCCTGTGGAGCATGGTTCAGTTTAATCAATTCCATAGACTCAGACACAGCAGTTTACCAAGATCATTGGATATGGGGAAACCTGAACCTAGTTTTACTCAAAGCCTGCTACCCTGACAAGGAGGGTCGCCCCAAAAGAACAGGAACTGATCTAGAAAATGAAGTGTATGGATTAGGTAATTTTACACCTAATCTCATGATTCTAAATGTCGTATCCGAAGTTGAGCTAGTCTTACCCACCATGTCAGTATTCCCAGCAAAAGGTGAATTGTGTGTAAGAAAGGTTGGTTCCATACATATGGGCCATAGTCAATGCACTACTACAGTAGAATTCAGTGATCAAGGCAAATCTTCATTCAGAGCTTCTCGCCATTCCTATTTTGTATGTGGTCAGACTGCATATATGCGTCTACCTCTAGATTGGGATGGTACCTGCTACATAGCATTCCTTTTGCCACCTGTTTTCCTAGCTCCTCCTGATTATTACAGAAATATTCATTTAGTACACAACAGAGAGCGGAGAGATCTCCCCATTGTCGATTACACTGAGACGGCATGGGACAAGTATGTAGATTTTAATAAAGGCATCTTTCCCTACATAGGTACCGTTACTAATAGTAAGCTAATACGTAGATTAACTAGAACCCTTGAAGCAGTAGTGAATGAAACTATTTCCGCCTTAGGCAATTTAACAGAAGAGCAGTCTGCTATGCGGATTGTTGTGCTTCAAAATCGTCTTGTCCTTGACGTCATCCTGGCTGATAGAGGCGGAGCTTGTAGGGTCATCGGATCAAGCTGCTGCGTATTCATACCAGAAAATTCGCCATCTGTATATAAAGCTATCACTCGCCTTCATAAGATTGTAAGCCAGATACACCAGAACCCAGGCACTTGGACTTGGTCCAGTTGGTTTTGGAATGTGATATCAGCCTGGGGATGGAGAGTTTTATCCTTCCTAGGTATTGGCCTTCTCCTACTATTCAGTTGCTGTCTATGTCTACAATGTGGACCAGCGATCTGTGGTCTGTGTGCCACATCGTGTATTCCACCACCAAGATTTCATTCAAGATCCCGGAAGAAGAAAGAAGAACAAATGATGCTATATGAACAGATCAATGGATTAATGAAGATTGATATCTCTTAACGGGCAAGTAGGGGACAAGGAGGGAATGTGGAAATATGGATTTTTCTGGTCAGTTATGTCCCCTATCTTGGACCCCAACGGTTCTATGTGCATGTCACAAGTACATGTATGTTCCCTCCAGTTCCAGTTATGAAGACGCAAATACATGTGCATCCACCGTCAACATGTCCTCTGTCAGATCCGCCATGAATAGGCTGGATATTCCATTCCTAAGTACAAAAGGCCACCGGCTTTATATGGCTCACTCATGCCATTTTACAGTCCAGGCAAGTAGGCCCTGATTCTGTCATCAAACTCTTCTTGCCTTCTGCCTCTGAAAGCTCCAGTCTGAGCCTGCATCTGTGACCATGAACTTTGTCTCATTCTCTGCGCGGCTCACGAAGCCTGACATCAGCCTATTCTCTGCCAAGAACTGTATTTCACCTTCGAATTATCTGCTTCCCCCTCAGCCGATGCATTCCTGCCTAGTAGCTTAAGTAAACATTCTTCCAGTTACCGAGCAAAAGGCCGGTTTCTCTGTCTTAATGCAAGTAATTCATAGTCCTGTTACTATGGAAGATTCCTGCCCTCGCATTTAGTGTAGACACTTAGACGCTTGTACACGCACGCACAGTCAGTATAGAATAGATTCTGTCCGAGAGTCCTTCCTTTATGGATAACATAGTTCTTTAAACATAGGATGTTAGATATGATTTGGGATTAGGTTGACTTGACCCCTCAGACTTCTTGTCTCCACATGTAGAGCTAAATGTCAAGTCCCCTTCACCCCCTAGTTACACGTCAATTACACGTCATGCTGCTGCGCGCGCATCTATGCCAAGTATTATCTTATAGATCCACCTATAGGTGACATCACCACCAATTATGTTCCTTTTTACTCCTTGTTCCACCCATTTTCGGTTACGTAGACAATTCGTCATTTTCCTTATCAATTGTTACGCCTATTGCATTCACTTCATTGTAATGTATGTATTATAAAAGCCATTTCATGTCAATAATGTGTGTGCTTCACTTCCTGAACCTTCGTGGTGACGGAACATTGGGAGCAACCGATTATAATCGAATTAATGGAATAAAGCCCATTCCGAACCTCTAATACCACGGATTCTGCCTCTCATTTTATTGAGCTATTTTACTATGTTCCTGTATCAAATTCAGTCCCGGTAAAGGAGAAATATTTACCACATGTCCTGGGACAGTTCGCCTCGTTGTTCTCACTCACGCCTGGAATCACTCATTGGTGTACCCATGATGTGGACACAGGGGACAGCCCCCCGGTGAAGAACAAGTCTTACCGGCTCTCTGACCGAGTGAAGGATAGCATCCAGCGTGAGGTGGCAAAGATGCTGGGGGTGATAGAACCTTCCAGCAGCCCGTGGGCTAGTCCAGTGGTGTTGGTGCCGAAAGCGGCCCCACCGGGTACGACGCCAGAACTTCGGTTCTGTTTGGACTACCGGGGGTTGAACTCTGTCACGAAGACAGATGCTCACCCCATCCCACGTGCAGATGAGCTGGTGGACCGGCTGGGAGCAGCCCGGTACCTCAGCACCATTGACCTGACATCCGGATATTGGCAGATTGCCATGGCCGACGGAGCACGGGAGAAGACTGCGTTCTCCACCCCAGAGGGCCACTACCAATTTCGAGTGATGCCCTTTGGGCTCAAAAATGCTCCGGCCACATTCCAGCGGTTAGTGAATCAGGTACTATCTGGCCTGGAGTCCTTCTCAGCAGCCTACTTGGATGACATAGCTGTCTTCAGTAGCAACTGGGAGGACCATCTGCAACACCTCCAGGAGGTATTGCAGGCGTTGCAATGCGCTGGCTTAACCATTAAAGCCAGCAAGTGCCAGATTGGACAGGGATCTGTCGTGTACCTGGGACACCTGGTGGGCGGAGGGAAGGTGCAACCCCTCCAGGCCAAAATTGAGACCATCTTGGCTTGGGAGCCCCCCAAGACCCAAACAGAGGTTCGAGCTTTCCTCGGCCTCACTGGGTATTACCGCCGGTTCGTCAAGGGCTATGGTACTATCGTGACCCCCTTGACGGAGTTGACCTCAAAGAAACAACCTCGCAAGGTCATATGGACCGCTGCATGCCAAGAAGCCTTTGATACGCTGAAAGATGCGATGTGTACAGCTCCAGTACTGGCAACACCCGATTTCAGCAAGGAATTTATTGTACAGACCGACGCCTCAGAGCACGGCATAGGTGCGGTGCTCTCGCAACTCAACACCGAGGGCCAAGACCAGCCTGTGGCCTTCATATCTCGAAGACTCCTCCCTCGGGAACGGCGATGGAGCACCATTGAGAGAGAAGCCTTCGCGGTGGTATGGGCTCTGAAGAAGTTGAGGCCATACCTCTTTGGCACTCACTTCCTTATCCAGACCGACCACCGGCCCCTTCGCTGGCTCATGCAGATGAGAGGCGAAAACCCCAAGTTGTTGAGGTGGTCCATTTCCCTACAGGGGATGGACTTTCGGGTGGAACATCGGCCCGGAGTTGACCCCGCCAATGCGGACGGTCTCTCCAGGTTTTTCCGCCTTAGTGAAGAGAACTCCCTAGAGGTTGGGTAGCTCTCCCCTCTTTCGGCTGGGGGGGGGGGGACGCATGTTGGACCTGTCAGCCCTAGGGTGGTCTCCCCGTCGATTTTTGTATTGTGCCTCATTTTTTCCACCCTCATTTTTATGTTGGACTAGGTCTCCGGGCGCCTTTTCATTGCCAATCAGTGTTAAGGTGCAGGTGCTCCCTTCTCCCAAGATGGCTGCCACAGACCCCTGCTACTGCAGGGTGGTCGTTTTTCATAGTAGCACCCTAGCTGCCAGGAGCTGGCTGGGACCCACAACAATTTTTTTTTTTTTTTTTTGCAAAACCGTTTTTATTGCAGAACAATAATAGCAGCAGCATACATTATTACTTTGCCTGCATCGCTGATAACAATGCCATACTGGGACCCACAACAATGTTGCGACACCAGCCCGCCTTTTTGTCCCATAGGTAGAGTGGGGAAGCTCCTGGAATGTGCTGGAACCTTCTAGAAGGGAGGTGGGGTTTTACTTTTGCCGCCTTGGCTAGAGGTCACCTGACCTAGGGCTACTTAAGAGTGGGAGGGAAACTTTTGGGGTGAGTTGGCCATTGGGGTGAAGCAGAGCTGGAAGAATCCACCAGGAGTGTAGGCGGTAGGGCCTAGCCAGGGACTTATGCCTCTGAGAGTGACAGGATTTAGGTACTGCCTCTTAAGTGAGTGAGGTGCCCTGTGAATCCCACTGATCTTGCCCAGTAGTAGGAGGACCCAGAGACTCTCTGCCAGCCTAACTAGGAAGGATCTAGTCGCCCTCTCCATTTCTACCCCCCTGTAACAGAACCCCTTAAGGGCGCCAGATACATCTGCGCCACAAGACTTCATCTGTCAACTGAGAACTGAAACCTAACTGTAAGAACTGAGACTGCATGACAAGGACGAGCTGTAAGCCTTGAATGCCAGAGCTGAGACTGCATGTCCAAGCTGACCTATCGAACTAAATGCTAAACCGATTGCCAAACCACCGGGGATCGACCAGGTACTAGCGCTGTGACCCCCGCGCTCCCTGCCCTGGTCTGGGACCCCCGGCAGCGTGCTCCGCTGAGCACCATATCCCCATCCTTAACTTTAGCCCCCCCCTGCGACGACGAAGCCAGCGCACTCACCGCCGCGGCCTGGAGGCCTGGAGAAGTGCCCTGCTGTGTCCCGAGGCCCTGGAGAAGTGCCCTGCGGTGTCGCGAGGCCCTGGAGAAGTGCCCTGCTGTGTCGCGAGGCCCAGGAGAAGCCCGGGGCCCCGTCGCTGCCGTCGCAGCCGTGTGAGGAGGTGCGCAAGGTCGGGGCCGAGTTCCCCCATCGTCGTGAGGACGGACGCCTGCTGACGCCGAGACGGAGGTAAGCCCGGAGGCCGAGATCCCCCCTGGTGCGCCCCCTGCTGGTCTGGGAACCACACCGCACTTGGCCCGGGTTGTCCCCTCCGTGGGAGTCCCCTCCCCTGCCTGCGCGACGGAGAGACCCCGCCGAGGGATCTGTTCCGTGTCCCCCCTTCAGCAAGACTGAGTGTGGTGCCTTGTGAACTGCACCGGAGCATAGGGACTTGCTTCTCGAGTCCGGTAACACTCCCCGCTGGAAGCCTTCCGAAGTACTGACTGACATTACCCTCGCGTGGCGCTTCACGCCACCGACTCCGCTTCCACGTCCTGAGAGACCGGGACTACGAGTAGCGCGTTGTGTTACATGCTCTGCTCAAAAGTATTTACATGCTCTGCTCAAAAGTATTTACATGCTCTGCTCAAAAGTATTTACATGCTCTGCTCAAAAGTATTTACATGCCAGTGATTACGAGTAGCGCGTTGTGTTACATGCTCTGCTCAAAAGTATTACATGTCAGTGATTACGAGTAGCGCGTTGTGTTACATGCTCTGCTCAAAAGTATTTACATGCCCGTGATTACGAGAAGCGCGTTGTGTTATATGCTCTGCTCAAAAGTATTACATGCCAGAGATTACGAGTAGCGCGTTATGTTATATGTTCCGCTTGAAAGTGTTATGTGTCATCCATTAGGAGTAGCGCTTTGTTTGATATGCCTTGCTTCACAGTATTAAGTGCCATTGATTACGAGGAGCGCTCAGTTCTACAGGCTCCATGTTAACGTATCCAGTGTCACCCATTACGAGTAGTGCTCTGTGTTAGATGTCCTGTTCAGAGAAAGACCTTGCTTGACGCGCGCAGCGCTATAATCACCCGTGCTGAGCCATCTTCAGGAAGTGTATGTATAAGATTAGGCACTGCCTGTACATCGTCAGGATTGCCGTATCTAGTGATTGGTGGTATTATAACACATGTATAGTCTTGCTATTTCCTGAACTGCAACTGACCAGCTCTCCTTGGATAAACTTGAAGTATTTGCATAATTTAAACGGTGTGGCGTCACTTATTGTGTGTGTCCCTAGTCCATGAGGAGTGTGTGGTGTATGGTTGCTTAACACATAGCCCTCTGGTTGCCCGACCGGCTCGTGCCACGTTACCGCCTATAGGGCCTGGTGACCCCAGGTTCCTCCACGAGGGATATAAAGAAGTTCTAGAGCGCTTCACACCTAGGTGACTCGGAATTCCCTCATACTGTAAGGGTGTGAACTGGTTCCGTTATCTAACAAGATCTCATCTGGAATACTCTGTCGAGAACAGACTCCAAAAATCAAATTATTTTAGCACTACTAGCTACTTCCACAAATGTTATTTCTAACCACAGCTATAAAAATCCATCACCAAAATGCTATACTTAAGAATGCCTCCATCTACTACAGCAGAACCTACGTTATCTTCTGCTGGCCCCAGGCGGTGAGTGCACGAAGCAGGAGCACCAGGCTGAGCCCCTGTGCCTGCGGGCCTGGCCCGGGAGGCATCCCGGAGACTCCATTACTGGCACCAGCATCTCCTGCCTTGGTGGGGTTACAATATTGACTCAGCGCATTGCCGGGGGGGTCTGGCCAGGCGAGTGTTGACATAAATGGTGTGGTGCCCAAGTGTTGAACTCCTGAGGGCGCAATAGCTCGGTGGCTTGACCTGGACACACGGACTACTTCTTGCTCGGGCGCTTCCAGCCTGGAGACGTGGTGGGGCTCCCCCATGTACTGACCTTGATCCTAGATCTAGAGCTTAGAGGCCTGAAGGTAAGAACAATGGGTTGTCCCACAAGCTACAGACTTAGGAATCTGTCCCATCCACCTCTCCTCTCACCACTCGACCTGGTGGCGAGATGGAGGACGTTGTGGACGGCGCTTCCAAGTAACACCAGGACCGGTATTTTTCATTGGAACTATGACGAGGCCCACTGGGTGGAAACCTTAACTATTTTTTTCTTACTGCGGAGCCTGAACAATCTTGACTGATGCCCGGTGGAGCTGTGCCATGCATCTATAGAGGAGTCTGGCTCCGGTTCACTCCCTCAGCCGTCACCTACCCAGCCGGACATCTGACATGGTTTTCCCGCATCTCCTTGTTGTGTTTCCTTCCCTCCCCCGCCTCCTCCCTCCATAATTCTTTGGCTGCCTCCCCTTTTACAGCCCTGCTTGGAGCCGTGGAGTTCAGCTACCTTTGATTTGTGTCTGTATATCCCGCCATTTGGGGATAATTGCTATCGGCGTCTGTGGGTTCTCCAACTTGGCGGTTTTGACCCATCGCCTGTTTATCCTTCTCTTCTAGTCTACTACCCCCACCCACGCCACCCTGTTTGGCCTCCCACACCCCACCCCTCATATACTGTCTTTCACCCTGACTGCTTTGTTCCCCCTGTTGTACTTTTGCGCCTTGCCGGTCTGCCTGACTCTTCTGCATTCCTTACCCGTTTACCATTCCCCCTCTACCTTACCTTCCTTTTCCCCATAAGAAGTGCGTCTTGGCTATTCTACGCGCTAATACCACATATTACTGTGTAATCTCATGTCTTTTGTTTTCTCCTTTTGTCTATACTTGGCTCCTGTAATTGATGTAATTATGTAACCTGTAACTCGCTGGTCCTCATGTAAAGCGCTCCGATACCTTCGGGTCTAGCCAGCGCTATTTAAAACTTTGCAAATAAATAAATAAAGTAAATATCTATGGGTAGCTTACTTCAGGGCTTATCAGACTCAAGTAGAGCTTCAGTAGTAAAGGAATTGGGACCTGGGATTTATCACTAACTGCACATGACAAAGAAGCTTGCACAAAATGCTATATGTTAATGTACAGTGCTGGCTGCCAAAAAGGTTACCATATTCATCTCTTCATTGCACGCATAGCGGTATGGAACTCATGCGACAAAGTTAAATCCTTAATTCCTCATATTCTCAGTAACTACTAACAAACGAGCGAAAAACCAAACCGTTAATCACAGATAATTTTGTTAGATATGTACCAATCCTGGTTTGTTGCATGATGCAAGTGCAAAGAGAGGGCGTTTGCAAATTGATCAGAAAAACAGGAGATCGTCCATTAGTGCTAGAATTTACATCAGGATACGAGCCACAATTTTTTTTTTTTTTTAAGACACTGAATGCACTTTAACATAAAAAGTTGAACAAAGTTACGTACGGGTATATGTCATATTCCCAATAATGAATGCCAAAGAAAAGCAGAAAATAAAGTCATGCAAGGCCTAAGAACTGGCAAATTGCTACTTTAGTATTCAAAAAGGTTGTAGAATTACTGTACCGATGCATAGTGCCATTATTGGCAACACACCCCACCCACACCACAACATAGTAGGCATGCATAAATAGATACACAACACAACTTTTGGTTGGAGAAAATATTGCTGCAGGTTTATTTCATACAAAAGTATGCACTATGGTGGGTTATCTTGCGGGCGATCCAAGGGCAGGCAGCTGTACCAACCTATGCTGCCCTGCCCGCCTGATGAGCCAACCACTGTGGAGAATCCAATCAGCGCTACCCTTAGGGGGGTGATCCCCTTACTGGATCACGTGACTCATTGGTCCCTTATTACTCACGCCCCTTTCAGGGCGGAGCGTAGCAAGGCAATCCCCCGGTTGTTCAGACCCACAACTGCCCAAAGGACTAACGGGGGCCAACGTAATTGTTCCAGGCCCTCCCATGAGGCTCCTGGGATTTGGCTCCGACACCCCTATTGTCCCACACAGAGGTACCCTTCTGTACCCATATGCTTCCAGATAACCCTGTAACTCCGCCTGCAACAACAAAAGCAAACATTACAACGTTCTATGTACTTCGCCTGCCAACCCCACGCCAGTTAAGGGGTAGGGTGGGAGACAGCGTGTCCGGCGCAAAGATGACGCCAAGATGGCCGGGGGAGGCATAAATACCTCCCCACCTCCTCAGCGCGCCAGAAGTGAGGCGCCTGGTAAGGGGACTCCTCCTAGAGTCCCGCATTAGTAGTGGGGGTGGGGAAGTGCCCAAATGGCACTAAAGGGGCCGCCCTTTTTAGGGTGGCCCCCTGTGGGGGCCGCGGGCAGCCGCATTCTTGAAAGCGAATATAGGTAAGATAAAGTATCTTTCAATGACTCTACGTACCACATCAATTTATATTGGGTGGATGTTCAGATTTTTTTTAATCCTGGCTTTTTATCCTGTAGCTTCTTTTCTCCTAGGCTTAGACTTATCAGCTTCTCTCTCTCCAGTTACCCTTTTTTTTAGGTTAAGCGCCTAGACTCCTACGGGCTTAAGTCCGTGTTTTATAGATACAAAAAATCCAAACCAGAAGTTTGTCCCAAACGAAGATGGCGTCTGCGTGTGACGTCAGTGGCACGCAAACACGCCGAGAGCTCTTCTGTGCTATACATACGGTCACATTGAATCGTGTTTCTGCCAAATGGCCACACGAGGGAGCCATCGCTACGTCGATGTCACTGACAGGCAAACCAGAGGACGGACGCTGCATTGACAGCAGAGCGTTTTTAACTGCCCCCCCCCCCCCGCCGTATACATGAGTTTCACTGCAAGAGAGCTCGTTTTATGACAATTTAATTGATTCTCTTAGAGGGCACCCAAGGAATGATGCTCCACGAGGACGGCAGCAACCACACAGCCGAATAAAGGGCCAACTATACTTGAACTTCGGGGTAGGTCGGGGAAGCAGTAGTTCAAGCCATGGTTGGGGGGGTGGGGGGTGGCGCTACCAATTCAGGCAATGAGGGCGGCCGCATCCTCTGATCCAGTGTGAGAACACACATTAGCAAAGCAAACATGTGTGTATCTAACACACGCAAACAGAATTGATGCATGACTATTTTCTAGCCAGATCTATTGGCTTTATCAGGGCTTTCACCCGAGACATTTAGCACCGCTGGAGCTTCAAGCGTGTCCACCAGACCTGTGCGCATCATAAGTCTGCACAGTGCTTTGTTTATAAAATAGTAAGTGCCAGGGCTCTGACCAGGAGGCTGCTGCAGCTGGCACCACCTGTCATCGCTGCCAATGACGGCACCAAAACAACTACTAACCATCCTCTGGCCTTCAAGTGCGACCGTTCCGATTATTCCAGGACCCCAAAGCTAAAAGAATGACTGGGGAGGCGGGTATTAGTAATTTTTAATGTATATTGTGTGAGAAGTTGGCCTGGTATATGCTGTCCACTAATTAAAGTGGGCACCTTGTACCAGTCCAAACAGCCCTGATTGATGAATAGGTTTAAAGACAACGTTTATTGAAAGCTATCCTAGTGGTAGCTATGGAGAGCAGCCTTCAGGCTAAGTCTCCAAGGAATGTAAAGCAGCTTGGTTTACCAGATTATAACCTCTTGAATCACTAAATGAAAGGAGAACCACACAAGGTATATATAAAATATATGTATTTATTTCTAAACACTCACTACTAATCTCTTTATGAGATTAGAGTCCAAGATACACAATAATACAGTTCTAAAATAGCAATAAGTAGCACAATATACAATGGGCCCGGGGGGGGGGGGGGGACCAAACTATATACTAAGAAAGCGGTATAAGACCACGACTTGACTAGACACAGCATCTAGAGCACGTAGAATCGCTGGGACCCCAAGGAACCACCCAAGGTAGTGACACAGGAGACCCACGGGGGACGCGTGCAGTGTGCGAACACAGGCACGAGCCCCATACTATTCTATGGGAAAGTCGCGG
Source organism: Triturus cristatus (assembly GCF_964204655.1). NCBI lineage: Eukaryota > Metazoa > Chordata > Amphibia > Caudata > Salamandridae > Triturus > Triturus cristatus. The sequence goes on along the minus strand of NC_140585.1, from coordinate 71,723,300 downwards.
TTGGAATTTTAGAAGTTAAGGACACTTAGGAGAGGACTTTGAGCAAACCCCTTTAGACTAAGGGGGTTCTAGGGCAAAAACCCACAGGAGCACCGGAGTTCTCGAGTTACCTCACCCAGGGAAGCTGGGTGCATAGGTGTCAAATGGTGTCAGGAATTGTCGTTGATTTCAATGGCGATCTGCTGCAAAGTGCTGCTGCCGGGAAGAAGAAAAGTGTCCGGTGTGATCCAAGCTTGGATCGAAGATCAGAAGAACCTGAAAGCAGAGGGGACAGTCTGGGTCACTTGCCAGTGACCAGGGGCACGATAGACGAATGCCCACCAATGTCGGGTGCTTCAGGTGAGAAGATAGGATGCTTGACTCTGCAGCCATGGGGACCAGAAGATGTTGACAATGACCAATGTCCGGAGGTGAGCTGTCCCACGAAGGATGTCGAGTGCTGCGATGTCGGTGCTCGGATTGAACCCAACAAGCCTTGGCAACAGCAACCCACGCAGGAAGAGAAAAGATGCTTCGGTGCGGACCAGCAAGGTCCTGGGGACTCCCCAAGCGATGGAGTAAGGGCACGTCTGGAGCAACCAGGTAAGCCCAATTAAAGTTAGAGTTGCCTTCACAGGGACCCACCAGTCGACGGGACCAGGGATCACGAAGGGACCTCAAGAGGAATCACACAAAACCAGCCCAAGGGACACTTGGTGAGTGTACGCCAGTAATCTTCGGTGGAGACACTGCTCGGGGTGTGGACTACAAGTAGCCCAAAGCACAGCCTCAAGGATCGACGAGAAGCATATGCACTTGCAAATGTGCACGGTGTCCAGGGGTTCTTGTTCCACGGTCCCCACGAGGGCTACGGGTCTCAGTCCGATGATGCAAACCGGTCAGATGCGTCTTAGGTGCCTGCCTTGCAGGAGAGTAACTCCTTTACTCCAAGGGAGATTCTTCAGTCATCTAGCGCCTTGTAGATCGTCGAAGTTCCTGGATTATGTATCAGAGTTTCATCCAGGTAAATCTAAACTCCTGTAGCCAGGGGTTCTCATCTTATACCCAAGGAAGGGGTGGGACAAACTCTAGGGACCCACCTATGGGAGGGTCAGGAAAGTGGGGTGGCTACACCCATTTCCTTTGTCCAGTTTCGCACCAGAGCAGGGGCTGGTAGCCCCTGCAACCGGTTTGAGCTGGACTATGCACAGGGACACCAAATGTGCCCCCAGTGCAGACTTCAAAGCACTCTTGGAGTGCACCCACCCAGCCCCAATACACTAAAGCCTGTCTGGGAGGTGGTTACACCTCCCTGTGACAGGAAACCTATTGTCCAGGCCTCCCCTGCAGGAGTTTTGTCCAGCAGCAGGAGGGCAGACTCGTGTCTGTGGCTGGCAGCATCCATTTTGTGATGCCAGGGTCTGTTAAGCTGGTACTGGGTTTCCGGTGCTGTCATGTTTCTCCCTCTAGTAGGGTGGAATCATACCTCCCACACCAGTTACTGGTGTGGGAGTATGATTCCCAGGTGATTGACACCAAACACGACTTGTTTCCATGCAGCCATTCCAAAGTTAGCATGGTTGGTTTGGCTGCATCACAAACAACCCCGGAATAAAGGTTCCGAAAGCTGCAGAGGGGCTCTGCTCATGCATGGGCACCCTCTCACATGAAACCCAGCACCCTGCCTTCAGGATTGTTAAGGCCTGCCATAGGGGTGAGTGACAGGTTTACATGTGCAGTGATCTGGAGAGATATAGGTAACCTATATCTCAGTAAGGGGTGCATACACCGCCTTACCCAGGCTGCAGCAGCAGGCCTGTGGTGTCATTTTGGAAGGCTTCCCAGGGGTGGCACAATGCATGCTGCAGCTCCTGGTAGGCCTCTGTAGTACCTATGCCCTGGGTACATAGTATACCATATACTAGGGACTTATAAGGGTACCCCAGAATCCAATCTGGAGTGTACCTAAAGTACTTGTAATTAATTTAAAGGGGAAGGCAGATAGGCTGGGGTCCTGAATAGCAGGATCCCAGCCAAACTAAGTCGAAAACCAGCAAAACACCAGGAAAAAAGTGGGGGCAAACATGCAGTCAGATTCCACCTTCCTACATATTGTATTAATAAACAACTTTTGTTCTGCTCATCTCTAAATTAGATGAACAGCAACACCATGTGACACAGTGTCATAAGAGAGGTGATGACAATTAAGTGCCAGTGCCAAACACTGGAAACCGATTAATTGCAGGTGCCGAGCACCAGCAATCACTGTCTCAAATTAAGCACTGAGTCTGCAAGATGGTACTAAGTGAGTCCTGTGTCTGGTCTTTTTGATACACAGAAAAGAAAGAACTGAAGCCTTATTACAAGGTGCCTTTACTTAGTAAATTGAAACAGGTCACACAATAAACAGTTCCAAGGAACAAGATGATGTTTTGGCAAGATCTACCAATTAGCAGATGTATGTGCTCCCACAGAGACAGAGGGGTAGACATATGAATCACATTAATGAAGTGGAGCATGTACTGGGATTAATACATATATGGGGGGCTTATATCTGGCAGTCACATAATGAGGATGGGTCACCAAGAGCTCAAAAGATATGGGCATTCACCAACTGGAATACCTGCTCACAATGTAAAAACAAGTGTGTGTTGATATTTATATTGCAAAGACCAAGCTGGTTATAACCGGAGCACTATACATTATGGGAAGTGATCTCTAGTGGGGTTCAAATCTTTCAATTACACACACACTTACAATAGCATCTCTCATATTTAAAGTTTATGCACAGTGAGATTAATTGATTTGCCCATAACTGCACAGTTTTCAGTCAGATGCCAAGCTGGATTCAAACTCGGGTCCCCAGACGTCCAGGTGCTGGTGTCCAGAATGTTTATTTAGAGATTAGAATCTGCAGCATCCATTGTCAGCATGGAAAAGACGACACTCACATGTCGAGTGAAGGGAATCAGTGAAAACTGCTGTACAATGTGCTTTAGCATCATCGTTGTACAGCTTGTTCACAAATCACTCACTCTGCCATCCCTCATTTCACGCTCCTCTCGTCTTTACTGTCTCAGTCACATTCTCCAATCATTTCCTTCTCCTTTTTTCCCTCCATATTCTCTCACACTTTGGCTTTCTTCTTTTTCACTATTCTCTATCTCTTCTACCTCGCTCCACAATTTCTTCATCAGTCCCTTCTCTCTGACTGTCATCCTCCTTCTCACCTCCTCCTCTCGTCCCATCACTGACAGGCAATGTTGGAGACTAACCTGGGAGAGAGGTCTGTTGTACTTCCATTGAACAAGAGCTGGTGCCAAGTACATCAGTCCCCACAGAGATCAGCTGTTACTTTGTTGGAATGAGTACTGAAATAGGTCAACTCGGCCCGTGATCGATCTCGATCTCTCTCTCTCTCTCTCCTCTCTCTCTCTCCCTCTCTCTCTCCCTCTCGATATCTCTCTCCCTCTCTCTCTCCCTCTCCGTCTCCCTCTCGATATCTCTCTCCCTCTCTCTCTCCCTCTCCCTCTCTCTCTCTCTCTCTCGATATCTCTCTCTCGATATCTCTCTCTCTCTCTCGATCTCTCTCTCTCTCGATCTCTCTCTCTCGATCTCTCTCTCTCGATCTCTCTCTCTCGATCTCTCTCTCTCGATCTCTCTCTCGATCTCTCTCTCGATCTCTCTCGATCTCTCTCTCCCTCTCGATCTCTCTCTCTCTCTCTCTCTCTCTCTCTATCTCTCTCTCTATCTCTCTCTCTATCTCTCTCTCGATCTCTCTCTCTCTCTATCTCTCTCTCTATCTCTCTCTCTATCTCTCTCTCGATCTCTCTCTCTCGATCTCTCTCTCTCGATCGCTCTCTCTCGATCTCTCTCTCTCGATCTCTCTCTCTCTCGATCTCTCTCTCTCTCTCGATCTCTCTCTCGCTCGATCTCTCTCTCGCTCGATCTCTCTCTCGCTCGATCTCTCTCTCGCTCGATATATATATATATATATATATATATATATATTCATTGAAAAAAACATAGGTTTCACACATGTTATAGTTAGCTGGACATTTTACTGATAAAAAACCAATGAAATGACCCCGTTATAGTTAGTGCAGGCAACTATAACTCACGCGACCGCAATCCTCTGCTGATGCTAATACTGTATTTAGACACTTATTTGCCCATGTCTTCTTCCATTAAATTGTAGCTATACATATATTACAAATATTTTTTTTTCATAAAGACACCTATGTCATCAGCAAAGGATTGCGGTCGCGTGAGTTATAGTTGCCTGCACTAACTATAACGGGGGAATTTCATTGGTTTTTTATCAGTAAAATGTCCAGCTAACTATAACATGTGTGAAACCTATGGTTTTTTCAGTGAATTTGCAAGGTTTTTTAAATGCTAATTCCTAACTATAACGTGTGTGAAACCTATGGTTTTTTCAGTGAATTTGTACGTTTTTTTAAAATGCTAAGTTACTTTACGCCATTCGTGGCGTGCGCGCCCAGTTAACGCAGTTCGTTCCGTGCGCGCACGGTGCGCGAAGAGCACGCGGTGCGCTTCGCGCTCCGCGTGCCCACGTTACGCTAGATGGGCCATGTACGCACGATGCGCTTCGCGCACCGTGCGCACATGGAGGACATATTATGCGCTTCGTTTTGCATGGTAATCTTTAACATGTTCAGAAATTTATTATGCTTTGCACAAATGGTGCCCTGCGGGCACCATTTGCACACGGGGTGTTGATAGTGTGGATAATTTTTTTTTTTTAATTAATTTTTACCGTACGCGTACAGTAAACGTAATCGGCGATTTTTCGAAAAAAATTTAAATTGAATTTTTGGCCTTGGGGGTTCTTTGGGGACACCTTCATCAATGCTAGGTGGTTAAGAACTGAATATACAGCCCCTTTAGATGTTTTTTGCCTTTGTTTTTGCTGCCCCACTCAGAGTGCGAGGGAGAAAATGGCGGCCGCCGCTTCCTGGTTTCGACCGATTCGAATGTTTACTTAGATCTAACAGCCAATCAGAATCGCGCTCGCGCACGGCACCGTACGCGTACGGTAAGCTTACCGTAAGCGCACGGTAAGCGCACCGTAAGCTGCCACAGATATATATATTGATTTAAATGCTATTTTCTCAGGATCTACTGAACAGATTTACACCAAACCTACAAAAGGCACTTCCTTGACCTGAGGACTACCTCTCTGCCAAATTTCAAGTAACTCTGTTCGGCCGTTCGGGCTGTAGCTGTGTCTAAAGGTCCTATGGAAAAATGCATGGGAAAAACGCGTTTTGGGACCCCCCTTTTTTCTCAGCCCCCGCTTGACGAATCCCCCCCGAGACTTTCAGGGTAGGAGCGGAGCGTAGCGCCCCACCTATTTTGAAAATTTCGCGAGGATTCGTCGACCGGCGCCAAAGTTATTCCAAATAGAATGTTGCGGATTTCCTATGGAAACAGGGTCCTAACTAGAACTATCTACTGGCGACCGCCAGTAGATAATATATATACACACACACATACATACACACAGTGCAAGAAATAAAGTGTCTGAAATGAGCTCAACAATATATTTATATGCCCTTGGCTCCATCTGTTCCTAGACTCTGCGCTATGTGTACAGGGGTTCAGCTGTATCTGTGTTGAAGCTCAGCTCTACAACAAGATTGGACCGGTTTGTGACAGTCTTTCACTCTTTCTGAATGTGCAGAAACTAATTTGATCAGCGCAGGAACTCATGTATATCTACTAGATGTTCATCCCTATCTCAAGACAAATCAACTTTAGTTTTAGGTTCTTCTCTGTGTTTCTCAATCCCAAGCAGCTGTAACCCCTGCATTGGTATGTTCTGCAGCAACACAAACACGTGATGCTTTGCCCGGTTGTTGAACCTCTCCTCTATATTTACCTCGTCTTCTAATTCACTCTACTGCACACTTTCTTCCTCACCATCTACACTTTGTTGTGAATGCCATCTTGACAGTCATTGCTTGTAGGTCAGTTTGAGATTCATTTTGGCCTACATTTGCAGTGAGGACATTTAGAAAGAGCAGGGAAGTAGAGGCAGAGGGATGGAGACAACAGTAAATAAAGAAGACAAAAGTCAAATGTAAGGAATGAGAAGCGACAAATGGAGACAAAATGAAAAGGGAGGATGATGGAGCAGGAGTAGAGGCAGAGGCATTGGGAGAGTGGAGAATGAATACAGGGTAAGAGGCCAGGAAAGAGAGCAGGATGAACAGTGCTAAGGCCCAGGTGACTACCTATGGGTGATGCAATAGTAGTCAAAATGCACTGCAGCGCATGGGAAGGAAAAAGCGGGCTTGGACAGAAAAGCAAAAGACAACTAATAAACGTGTTGAATTTCAAGTTCTTTCTCAGCGCACCAAGCTTGAACTTTCAACTCCACTCTCAATGCAGACATTAAAAAAAGGCAGGGGACCCGGACTGTCTCACAGCAGCAAGTGTGTTCACCCACAGGACGACACCTGCTGCTTGAAACTGGCACAGAGTCGTAGAAGGTGAAGCAGGCACCAGCTGACTACAAACATGGATCATCTTGAGGAACGCTTAGTAACTGCACAGCCAATATACATTTAAAGTGAGCCTTTAAAATGTATGCATGTCTCCGATCCAGAGCATGGCACCCTTCTTCCTGCATCTCAAGGCTTTCCACGCACCAGCTGTCACTTACAGAGAGGGGAAAGATGACCCCGTATTAGACCCCACGACTGCCGAGCTGTCTGGGGCATACCATGCTGCTGCAGAAAGCTCTGTAGGCACAGTGCCAGGTACTGCCCAGGCACAATGCCAAGCTGATCCACCGCTTCAGTCTATTGTGAGGGAATGCTCAGGGTCAGCTGTGGCCACTGTCAGCACTGAGAGGCTCCGGGCAGATGAACAGAATTTGGAGAACTAAAGACTGGTCTACTTGCCTGCCGATTTGGGCGACCAGGTCAGAGCAGAGCACAAGAAGATAGAATTGTTACCTTAATGCCTTTGGTATCCTCTTCATCAAACGAGCCAATGTCGAAGGCGTCTGCGGCGTTCACCTCCCCTCGTGGGGGAATGAGCGGAGGTGGGTACTGCATGAAAAAAAGTGGCATTTAAAACACAGGCCAAGAAACCCACTTGCCCGTCATGTGCCATCTAATTGCCTCATGCACTGCCTTAGTTGATGTGGCTCCCATCCATTCCCACTCCCACTGCTCTATTACTTCTTCAGCCCAACGCTCTAGTACTCCGGCCCCAATGAAGACTTTCTGACTCCGAAGTTTTGCTACCCTAGGGTATATATGCCAGCCACATTTACTGCCTTGGAGTCACTTTAAAACAGGGTCCACCACCCTCCATGCCTCACTCGTGATAGCCATGTGCACCTCTAGGGCATCAGCAGCTAACCTCACCTTCTGTAAGAAGACCATCTGCCAGTCCAGGCCTTGGAAAAACAGCTCCTCTTTCACCTCCTGGGCGCTAGAAAGGCAAGGAGAGAAAAGGTCAGCATTTGAACATGGCCAGGATCTCAGTAGGTTACAATACAGAGGAAGATAGACAGACTTAAGTTTAGCTGCTCTGCTCTATACTTGTATGAAAGAAGGTAACAGAGGACAGCGCTGTCCCTTGGGGAAAAACATGGAATGAGAGTGAACCAAGCTCTCCTAGATTAAAAGTCTGGTCAGAATTGTGCAATCTAGTGGTGGGGTCTGGAAGTGCTGGATTACAAACTCTTTCCCTGCTCTGGATGGGCGTCAAAGAATATGAATGAATAGGACCTCGACCACAAGCCCACAATGTCCCTTCATGTGAACAACATGTTGGATTCTTTTTCTTTTTAATCATATCCCAGCTATAGTTCACCGGGGACGTAGGAGGGTTGCACGTGAATCTGGACGTAGGAGGGTTGCACGTGAATCTGGACGTAGGAGGGTTGCACGTGAATCTAGAAGTGCTGCAAGCTCCAAGATGATTTTAAAGGGACGTAAATGGTCTCCTTTGCAGATTGAATCCTCTTCTATTCTGTATTATATTTGGGAACATAGGCAAGAGAAAAAAAACCATGCTCATTGGATAGGGTTCTAGAGTCTCTAAGGGGAGGGGAGTCCTCCTGTTGCTCTTCTAGTTGTACCTCTTAAGTATCTGTCACCCTTTGGATACCCCTGCGATAAACACCATGTCATCTGGAGGGGATGCCCTTGAAGGATACAGTTCCATCTCCTCCTAAGAGGAATCAGTGTCTATATTATGCCATATTAAACCTGCATTTTCTTGTGAGTGAGGCACACCTTTCTCTACATTAGGCATTTCTAGAAGTCCCTCTTTTTCTAAATGATCTTCCTCCTCTCCTGCCCTCTGGGAACGTAGAAGGGCGTGACCTGGATATTCCATGAGATTCAGACTGTCTCCCTAGTTATGTTCTAAAAGGTCATCCTGAAATGCCAGTTTTTTCTGGAGTAAATACGTTTTTCTGTCTCGAGGGATTTCTTTTTTGAGTGTAGAGATTTTTCACATCAACATCTTTGAGAACTTTGTAAGTAGTCTCACATTTAAATGACTTTATGTATGAATTTTCCACTCAACAGCCACTCTTCGAATCTGAAGACCCTTAGAAGTCAGTTTGACATGTTTAGGTTTATCCTTACCGGTGTCGGCTATTGCTGACCCAGAGGGATGTTTGCTTCTCAATGACCACTCAACTTAGGATTGGTTTGACGTAGAGAGGTTTTCTTTCGAATTGGAAGTTGATTTTTTGTGCTCGAATGTCTGATCACTTCGAGACATTAATGCTCTAGAGTCTTTTGAAGGCTGACTGAGATTTTTTCAAAGTAACTGAAGAACTTCAACACCCAAGTCAGTAAATGTTCCCCTAGGGATCTTCAGCTGTGGCTACCTCCATCTCAACCTCAAACAAAACCATTCGAAAAATAGATGGCTTATGTTTATTGGACTTTTTTTTAACCTTAATCCCTTGACATTTCCATTTTAGCCCAATAAACTAACCTCAGTTTGTCTCTAGTGTTTTTAGTTTTAGGTTTAAAATGGGAGCATGCATAACAACTTTCTAAATTGTGATTGTTCGGCAGACAGAACATATGTACTGGATGCTTGTTACAGGATGGTGACATATTGCGCTTATGGTAGACCTCAAAGGGAGCAAACACAAGGAGATAATGGGCGGAGTGCTGAAACTTTTCAGACACTCACCCCCAGTCACAGATCTGGGTTGAATCCATCATCGTTCTTTAGCTCACTTTGCCACCCCAGTTCGGACACAGATATATGCAAATCAGTCTTGACCCTGTGCCTCATCGGAACAGTCCAGACCGAACTGCCAAGCCATGTCTTCCCTGGACCGGAAACAAGCATCCTGGGACCGGGTTCGGGCTAACAGCCCTTATCAGCCAGGCTAGCTTGAATCCAGTGGCAAAGTGAGCAAGGGACCCACGTCTGGGCATACCCTGCCAACTTAGGGTGAACAAAGCAAACACAAGGAGATGATGGACGGAGTGCTGAAACTTTTCAGACAATCACCCCCAGTCACAGACCTGGGTTGAATCCATCATCATTTTTTAGCTCACTTCGCCACCCCAGTTCAGACCCAGCTATATACAAATCAGTCTTGGCCCCCTGTGCCTCATGGAAACAGTCCAGCCTGAACTGGGAGCCATTATGGTTCCACCTATGGTCGACGTGCAAAGTCAAACATTTTTAAAGATGTGATGCAATTCCATACCCAGTAACTACATGGCAGGATAATGCACAGCATATGACTTTAGAAGATGTTCACACTGATAAACCAGCGCTTTTTAAAACTTGGGCAGTGAGTCATATCAGGCCAATGTGACACATGACTGACTTCTCTAGCCCATCATAAATTTCACTATAGGATTACTGTGCAATGTCTTATTGCATTTCCTTAGTCTGCATTAGAAAATTGCCACTATTTTTTGTAATCAAAGAAGTCGGAATCAATACACTCTGTGCACCTGGGCCACACTGCGGAGTAGCTGCGGATCAGAGCACTCATGACTGTAGGGCACGCGGCTCTGGAGGTTTGTCGTAAGGCGAGTCGGAGATGTATGCCTCTAGTACTAATTATATCTCAGGACAAGGAGAGAGACAGCAACATATATCAGACAATAACCAAAAGGAAAGAAGGCCCAGGGAGTGGAACACACAAACTCACCCTCTTCCCAGACAGCCCAAGCGCCGGTTGACATCGCGCTGCAGCAGCCCCTCGAGCAGGGTGCGCAGCTCTGGAGAAAACACATCGGGAAGTTCCACTGCCTGCAATGTTTGGAGAAGAGGAGGGAGAGCATCAGAGATGAGTCGGTTATAACCGAGGAGAAACAAAAATACACTTCTTTCATATCTGTAGCTGAAGTTTTCCAGCATCCACATTTTCCTTATATTCATAATCCCAAAACGCCTTCTCTGTTATCAGGAGGGATACTGGGACATTTTACTTCAACACTTTTTAAAACCGTTTTTAAGACATGTGTGGCAACAATTACACTTTACGACTAGGACGACAGGGCTAAAACGTACATCTCTTTGGGATCCTACTGCAATGAAACCGGTTTTACCAGGTTAGGAGGGTCCTCGGCACAGAAGACTCCTCAGCAAAAAGAACCCAAGAGATGCAGAAAAAGGTCCCATTCAGCAGACGCCCAGCCACCAGCAGCATCCTTGGCACATACCCAGAGACAAAGAGCATCCTGAGCACAGGCCCAGACACAAAGAGCCTCCCCGACACAGGCCCAGACACAAAGAGCCTCCCCGACACAGGCCCAGACACAAAGAGCCTCCCCGACACCGGCCCAGACACAAAGAGCCTCCCCGACACCAGCCCAGACACAAAGAGCCTCCCCGACACCGGCCCAGACACAAAGAGCCTCCCCGACACCGGCCCAGACACAAAGAGCCTCCCCGACACCGGCCCAGACACAAAGAGCCTCCCCGACACCGGCCCAGACACAAAGAGCCTCCCCGACACAGGCCCAGACACAAAGAGCCTCCCTGAGCACCGGCCCAGTAGCCTCCCTGACACAGGCCCAGAGACAAAGAGCCTCCCCGACACAGGCCCAGAGACAAAGAGCCTCCCCGACACAGGCCCAGAGACAAAGAGCCTCCCCGACACAGGCCCAGAGACAAAGAGCCTCCCCGACACAGGCCCAGAGACAAAGAGCCTCCCCGACACAGGCCCAGAGACAAAGATCCTCCCCGACACAGGCCCAGACACAAAGAGCCTCCCCGACACAGGCCCAGACACAAAGAGCCTCCCCGACACCAGCCCAGACACAAAGAGCCTCCCCGACACCAGCCCAGACACAAAGAGCCTCCCCGACACCGGCCCAGACACAAAGAGCCTCCCCGACACTGGCCCAGACACAAGGAGCCTCCCCGACACCGGCCCAGACACAAAGAGCCTCCCTGAGCACCGGCCAAGGAGCCTCCCCGACACAGGCCCAGAGACAAAGAGCCTCCCCGACACCGGCCCAGACACAAAGAGCCTCCCCGACACAGGCCCAGAGACAAAGAGCCTCCCCGACACAGGCCCAGACACAGAGAGTCTCCCCGACACAGGACCAGAGACAAAGAGCCTCCCCGACACAGGACCAGAGACAAAGAGCCTCCCTGACACAGGACCAGAGACAAAGAGCCTCCCTGAGACAGACCCAGAGAACACTCAACACAGGCCGCCTTCCAAGCACTGCTGAGCTGGCCTGTCCGGTCAGGCTGTTGGGCACTGGCAGCTGTGCCCGTTTGAAAAGACCAATGTGTGCGTTTTTTTATGGATCCACTCACTACCCACAGAACCCCCCCCTCCCCCCCACCCCAAAAAAAGAACTGCCCACACACTGATCCTTTCAAGCCGGTCCATTGGGGGGAGCCAGCCAGCCAGAGCAGCCCAATGCTGCTGCCAAGCAACACTCTTCTCCATAATGTAAAACAAGTTGTTGAGAGATGGCTCACCATGATGCTTGAGCGAAACACATGACTTTGAGGCAGGCCTGCAGGTGAACTCTTACCCTCGCCATTGCATCCTCCCAGACCCAGAGAATGGACATGGGGTCAGTCAAAAAGAAATCACTCTCTAGTCACTGTTAAATGGGCAACTCTCCTGAAGGCTGCCTTTATCCCTCAGTAGGATCATAGCATCCCTTTAAACCAGGCAATACTCAGTCACTGAAATTCAATAACTGCTTACAAAGTAGAAACATCAGACCTCCTGGCAGAAGACGTTTCTGGCCTCAAATGATGGCCAAAACCCCCACAAAATATGACAAAAAGGGGAAAATTGGATACTCAAAGATTTTGGAAAGAAAATGAATACATAAAAATGAGTGTTCAGAGATCCTCACAAAAATAAATGATTTTAAAAAAACACAAAATTATTCCAAATGACCTGTGTAATGGAGTTAGCACCTCGCCAAGCTCAGATGCTTACAGCAACAAAGTCCTGCTGGAGGGAAGAACTGCAGATTTTAAAAAGTGTTAAAAGTAAAAAAATATATTTGATCTACTCGTAATGTGGGAAAGGTATTTTGGGGTTGTGAATCTAGGCAAGATGTCATGCTGGAAAAGTCTTCCAATGCTGGTTATCCAGGTGGATTCGAGTGATATCTCGGATAGTTTAAGATGTTACTTCAAGGTGATTACAAGGTTAATAGAAGCAGTGAGTGATGTCTTATGGTTTAACTGACATCCCCGTACACTGGTTAATAAGCTGCAAGTGATGTCTCTGGCAGTGTTAAAGTCATTTCACAGAGGTTAAAGGTCTCCCAGTGTTCCATTTTGTTTTAGAGAAGCAGTCTCCGACTGGTAATAAGTTAATGCAGGAAGGAGAAAATATGGAAGCTGGAGTTCCAGCACTTATCAATAGAGGTCTTCGCCAGACACAGTATCGGCATCCTAAGTGTAAAAGAAACCCCAGAGTCAGTAAGAAATCTGTGATGTGGTTGGTAAATCATGTACTGCATCTTTCAGAGCATTCGAGACACTGACTGCTTTATATTCATAGCTAATATGGAAAATGTTACTTATCCTGTAAGTATCGGCTCATAGTGTGTAGTGCTGTAGATTCACATTCTTTGGATACTCCCGCTACCTTGTGTTGGCTTTGAACATTACGAGTTATTTCCCTTCGAAGAAGCTAAATGTCACAGGATGCTGCGAGACTCCTCCTTTAGGGTATGGGCACTGACTCCACCTTAGATTTGTTTTTAGTACAGCGGGTGAGAGTACACTGTGTGTGCCGTGTACATTGTGATTTCTTAACTAATGTGTACTTAGTAGAAGAATATGCACGATTACTGCTCACCTCTCGACTGGAGGGTGGGTTATATTTCAATCTACAGCACTATACAATATGAACATAAGCCCATAGGCAACATACTTATTCTAGTCATAGCTGTAGGAAACTGGCTCTGCATATACTACACCAAAATTAGGTATAGTGTGTAGAGAGTCCAGGTGACTCCAGAGGTAGGCAGAGGTTAAAGTTAGATAGAACCTTACTCTCTAAAATGGTAGCTTGGCCGAGCAGTAATGCAGTATCAGAGGACAGTGTAAAGCATTTGTTGTACACACTCAGTCAGCAAATGAATTCACACACTCAAGAACTGAACTCTAGGCCAATTGTGTTTGTATAAAAAATATACTGTTTTATTTTTAGAACCAATCAAGCCTGGCACAGGTAAGCATTAAATACTTTTCAGTAATAAGTTGCTGAATTTAGAACAGTTTGAAAATGCAATAGCAATTGTACTTTGTTTGATTTACGGGGATGCAGTAGGTGGCAACACTATGCAAATACTGTACATTGAAATGAATAGGCTTTTTCAGTAAATTACAGGCAAGTTACCAAACCGTATTTACTTACCTGCTTGCAGGAAATGTCCCAGTGCTGAATCTAGGTAGGGATGACCTGTGGCTAGAGATGCCAATTGGGTTAGTTTTGGGAAAGAACACAGGCACTGGGAACCTGATTGGCAGGGACCCAGGGTACATCAAGTCGAAGTGCATCAGTAGTCTGGCAAAAAGGAGCAGGGCGTTACTGCAACGGAAACCTACTTTCCTACAATAGCATGTCGGTACTGTGCATGCAAAAACTTTTATTGAAACAAAAGTGCAGAAAAGGCGCAATTTAATACCCAAAATCGTTACACAGCTTAAGGTAAAACAAGATTAACCGCCCCTTAAACGCAAGACCAAATGGAGAGTGGACTTCTTCTGGATGTTGTAGTCAGATAAGGTGCACCCGACTTCCAGCTGTTTGCCAGCAAAGATCAACCTCTGGTGATCTGGAGGGATACCTTCTTTGTCTTGGATTTTGGCTTTGACATTCTGAATTGTATTACTGGGCTCCACTTCTAGTGTGATGGTCTTGTCTGTCAAGGTCTTGACAAAGATCTGTATTTTCAGACACAGGTGTGCTGAAGCTTCTGTTTAGGCCCGGCTCGCTGTGACAGGGGTGCTGTCTCGACCTCTTTCCACAGATCAGGGCTAGCTCCACACTCATGTAGGAGCACCACTCCTTTTGCTAATGAAACTGCGCCACAGGAACAAAAGGCAGGAGAGTCGTCACAGGCGCAAGATCCCTCTGCCAGGGAGCACCTCACGGGATCCCTCCGCGGACTACTTCACGGGCCAAAAATCCAGCAATCCTGACCAAACTCCCCCTACAGATAGACGGTCTGACCGAGAAACCTAACCGTGGTTATACAGTTTATCTGAAAGTGATAAAGGGGGATTCACTCACTAAAATTACAACCAGATCATTAGATGCAAACTAGTAACCTTCAATTGACTCCTGCATGTCTGCCTGTAGATACACATGCTCTGTATGAATAGGGCATTGCCTTTAGAGAGTGGGTGTGGGAACCTGGAGGTGAAGCTTGGAAATTTTGCGTTTCGCGCTGTGGCGAACAGGTCTATGTGAGGAAATACCAATTCCTGAAAGTAGGGAAGAAGAATTTGGGGATGAAGTTCCCACTCGTGGATTTTTTCTTTGTTGAGTTTTATATAGTGCAAACTCGACCCAAATCAAGTACCGGAGTGCTTTACATGAGCATCAGTTTAGTTATAGACAGACACATACATTTTTGTTCGGCATGGGGAGATGAAGTGATTTGCCTAGAATCACAGGATGTGGAGCGTCCCTGCCAAGTCTTGAACCCGGTTCCCCAGCTTCGAAGTAGACTGCTCTAGCCGTAAGGCTACATCCTCTCCCCACTGTCTGTCTTCTGAGGTGGTCTGCAATTTGATTGTTTACACTTGGGAGATGTTCTGCCAGGAGATAAATGTTGTGGTGTATGGAATATGCTACTTACCAGTATGCATCTGTTCTTGGCATGTAGAGCTGCAGAGTCACACACTGAGGATAAGATCGCCATCTGGTGTTGGGCTCGGATGATTGCAGGTTGTTGTTGTCTTCGGAAGAAGCCTTTGGTCACGAGGTTGGTGACTCCTCCCCTGGACAACAGTGCGCATGGGCATCCACTCCATCGGCAGATTGTTTTTCGCCATGATGGGAAAAGATGGAGTATATAGAAAGAAAGAAAGGATGTCCATGTGTAATGTCTAAGTAAGACGGATGCTGGAACAGATACAGGTCCCGGGGAGGCGGGCGGGCGTGTGTGACTCTGCAGCTCTACATGCCAAGAACAGATGCATACTGGTAAGTAGCATATTCCGTTCGAGGCATATGAGCTGCAGATCACACACTGAGGATAGATTATACAGCAGTGCTCCCCTTAGCGGTGGTCGCCTGTATCCGTTGCAGCAGCTTGAAATAAAGTTTTTAGGACAGCCTGGCCCACGGAGGCCTGTTGTTTGGCCTGCACGTCAACACAATAGTGTTTAGTGAAGGTATGCGTGGTAGACCATGTGGCTGCCTTGCAAATGTTTTCTAAGGGAATATTGCCTAAGAAGGCCATAGAAGCCCCTATTTTACGCGTGGAGTGCGCCCTAGGGGGAACTGTAAGTGTACGTTTAGCCTTGAGGTAGCATATTTGGATGCATTTAACTATCCACCGGGCTATTCCTGATTTGGAGATCGGGTTGCCTTTGTGTGGTGGCGCGAAAGCAACAAAGAGTTGTTTTGTCTTTCGAAAAGGTTTTGTCCTGTCGATGTAATAAAGCAAGGCTCTTTTAACGTCTAAGGTATGTAGGGCCCTTTCAGCTACCGAGTCTGGATTTGGGAAGAAGACCGGTAGTTCTATTGATTGGTTAAGGTGGAAAGGGGAAATCACTTTTGGAAGAAATTTTGGGTTTGTCCTAAGAACCACTTTGTTACGGTGTAGTTGTAAGAAAGGTTCCTCAAGTGTAAGGGCTTGTATTTCACTTACTCTGCGTAGGGAAGTGATTGCGATAAGGAAGGCTACCTTCCATGTTAGGAATTGCAATTCACATTTGTGCATAGGTTCAAATGGGGGACCCATGAGTCTTGTTAGAACCACATTGAGATTCCACACTGGTGCAGGTGGCAATCTTGGGGGAAGGATTCTTTTGAGACCTTCCATAAACGCTTTGATGGCTGGTACCTTAAAAAGGGACAGGTGTTGCCTATTTTGCAAGTAGGCTGCCAAGGCTGCTAGGTGTAAACGTATAGAGGAATACGCTAGATTGCATCTTTGCAAGTGTAGTAGATAGCAAATGATGTTTTGGATGGAAGCATCCAATGGATGTATGTCATTATTAGCGCAGTAGATGGCAAATCGTTTCCATTTAGCGGCATAACATGCTCTAGTAGTAGGTCGTCTGGCTTCCTTTATGATATTCATACAGTCTGGAGGGAGGTTGAGGTACCCGAACTCTAAGACTTCAGGAGCCAGATCGCTAGGTTCAGTGTTTGAGGATCTGGGTGTCTGATTTCTCCATGGTTCTGGGTTAATAGATCCGGGGAGAGGCGTAGCTTTTGATGTGGAACTAAAGAGAGTTCCAGAAGTGTGGTGAACCACGGTTGACGTGCCCAAGTGGGAGCCACTAGTATTAGTGTTAGTGACTGTTGTTTCAGTTTGCGTACCACAAATGGAACTAGTGGGAGAGGCGGAAAGGCGTACGCAAATCTGCCTGACCAGTTCATCCATAGGGCATTGCCCTTCGACTGTGGGTGTGGAAACCTGGCGGCGAAGGTTGGGCATTTTGTGTTTTCTGGAGTGGCGAACAGGTCTATGTCTGGTTGTCCCCACTTTTGGAAGAAGGGGAGTAGAACCTTGGGGTGTAGTTCCCATTCGTGGATCTGTTGTGTGTGGCGACTTAGGAGGTCGGCCACTTGATTGTGGATCCCTGGGAGATGTTCTGCTAACAGGTAGATGTTTTGGGGAATTGCCCATCTCCAGATTTGCTGTGCCAGTTGGGACAGTTGGAGAGAGTGTGTCCCTCCCTGTTTCTGTATATAATACATTGTCGTCATGTTGTCTGTGCGTATGAGGACAGTTTTGTTCTTTAGGTGAATTTGAAAGGATTTTAGTGCTAGGAACACTGCTAAGAGTTCCAGGTGGTTGATGTGGAGCAGTTTTTGTTGGCTGGTCCATCTGCCCTGAGTGGTATGGTGAAGGAGGTGGGCTCCCCACCCCGTGAGAGATGCGTCTGTAGTTAGCACAACTTGTGGAAGAGGCTCTAAGAACGGTCTCCCTTTGGACAGGTTGATGGTGTTCCACCATTTCAGTGATCGAAGTGAGCGACTGTCCACCAACACCAGATCGGTAAGTTGTCCGTGAGCTTGGTTCCACTGTTGTGCTAAGCATTCCTGTAAGGGACGCATTTGAAGTCGTGCGTGTGGGACTATGGAGATGCATGACGCCATCATGCCTAGGAGTTGCATGAACACTCTTGCTGGAAGAGATGGATGAGTTTGAAATTGAGAGATGAGATTTTGTATACTGGCTATCCTGGCTGTGCTGGGATAGGCAATGGCTTTGGATGTATCTATGGTTGCTCCTAGATACTGATGTAAGTGGGAAGGTTGTAGGTGGGATTTGGGGTAGTTGATAGTGAATCCCAAATCGTGGAGAGTTTGAATCGTGCGATGAGTGTGGAGAACGCATTTTTGGTATGTATTGGCTTTTATGAGCCAATCGTCCAGATAGGGGAAGACATGGATCTGTTGTCTTCTGAGATGCGCTGCCACGACTGCTAGGCACTTGGTGAACACTCTGGGTGCTGTTGTTACTCCGAATGGGAGAACTGTAAATTGATAGTGTTGCCCATCTACCACAAATCGTAGATATTTTCTGTGAGCGGGATGCATAGGGATGTGAAAGTATGCGTCCTTGAGGTCCAATGTGGCGAGGAAGTCTCCCTGTTGTAAAAGTGGGAGGACTTGTTGGAGAGTGGTCATGTGAAAATGATCCGAATGTATATACTGGTTTAGTAGTCTGAGATCCAGTATGGGCCTTAGTGTTTTGTCCTTTTTGGGAATGAGGAAGTATAGAGAATATACCCCTTTTCCCTGATGTTGAAGGGGGACTGGTTCTATCGCATGTTTTTGTAACAGGGATTGAACTTCTTGTTTGAGGAGAGAGAGATGATGCGAGGACATTGGACGTTGTTTGGGCGGTATGTTTGGGGGGGATTGTATGAGTTCGAGGCAGTAGCCAGACTGGATAATTTGTCTTACCCACCTGTCTGTGGTGATGGAAGTCCAGACAGGCAGGAATTGTTGGAGTCGCCCCCCGACCGGAGTGGAATGGTCTGGGGGGGAGTGGTGGCAAGTCACTGTTTGGTGGCTGGTGAGGTGCGGGTGTTGTTGTTGTTGCCCCGCCCTCGACCTTTGTTATTGTTTCCCCTATAACCTCCCCGGAAATAACCTCTGTTAGGGGATGTTTGTCCAGAATTTTTAAAGGTGGACGTGGTCTCAGTTGAAGTGTTTTTGGAGCCTCCTCTATAAAAGGAGCGACGAAAGGAACCCCGGTTTTGATGAGACTGCAGTGCTCCCATAGACTTGGCAGTTTCATTATCCTTTTTCATTTTTTCCAATGCAGTATCTACTGCAGGGCCAAATAGCTGCTCTTGGTTGAAAGGTTGAGCTAGAATTGCGGTTTGAACCTCCGGTTTAAAACCGGAAATACGGAGCCAGGCATGTCGTCTGAGTAAGACGCTAGTATTGACCGCTCTAGAAGCAGTGTCTGCTGCATCTAAGGCGCATTTAATGGAGGCATTAGATATTAATTTGCCTTCTTGGATGAGGTCAGAGGCCTGGGACTTAAAAGGTTCAGGCAGATGTTGCATAAGGTCCTCAAGTTGGTCATAATGCGCTCTATCATACCTGGCTAACAGGGCCTGGGTATTCGCAATACGCCAATGGTTAGCCGCCTGCGCGGCGACCCGTTTGCCCGAGGCTTCTAAAAGCTTAGACTCTTTGTCTGGGGGAGGCGTTTCTCCAGTTGTCTGTGAGTTAGCGCGCTTCCTGGCATTTGATACGACTAGGGAGTCTAAAGGGAGCTGGGCCTTAATGTATGCAGGGTCTTGCGGGGCTGGTCGGTACTTTTTTTCGATGCGTGGGTTGAGAACCCTAGCTCGAACAGGGTCCTTAAAGACTTCAGTAGCATGCTTTATAACCCCTTTGATCATGGGCAGTATGTGAACAGTCTTTTGTGACTGCTCAAAGGTATCAAGGAGAAAGTCCTCTTCAAGGGCGTCTGTGTGCATTGTAACGCCGTGGAATGATGCTGCCCTATTTATAAGTTGGCCGAACCCTAGGTGGTCATCAGGAGGGGAGGGCTTGGAGGGGTAGGTAGTGGGGTCAGGCATGTCAGGTATAGGATAAGACCAGTCATCCATGGGTGCTGGGTCTGGGAACGTAAAAGGGTCGTTTGGATCAACAGGATCATTAAATAAATCAGGGTCCGCCCCTCCCCCTAAGTCATCATTATCATCCTGTGGAGGAGGTGAATGATAGGGAGATGGTAAAGGTAAAGGTAAAGGAGAATCAGGAGGAGGAGGGGGGGACGGGTTAGGAGGTACAACAGGAGAGGAAGGACGAAGTGGTGAAGTAGCACAGTCCTTTTTCCGTATGGGAGCTGGGGGAGGTGTAGTGTCCAGCTTCCGCTTTTTATATGGGATGGCAGTCACATGTCCCGTGTTAGGATTAATGTAGATCCGCTTCTGAGTAGGATCTGGTCGAAAAAGTTCATCTGGCTCCGAAGGTGGTGTCTGTGATGTCCGCTTCGGGTCTTTATGAGCTTTTTTCGGCGGGGACGCAGTTTTCGGCGCCGATGATTTTTTCGGGTCCGATGGATTTTTCGGAGCCGACTGAGTTTTCGGTGCCGACTGAGTTTTCGGTGCCGACTGAGTTTTCGGTGCCGACTGAGTTTTCGGTGCCGACTGAGTTTTCGGTGCCGATGGACTTTGAGGCATCGATGTTGAAGAACGTCTCGGTGCCGGTGGAGACTTCGGTGCCGAGGAACGTTTCTGTGCCGAAGGAGATTTCGGTCTTGGAGCCTGTTTCGGTGCCGACAGTGGGTGTTTGGGTGCCGAGGGTGTTAAAGGCACAATCAGGTGAGGTTTGCTCGAGCCCGAGCCACCCACAGGCTTAGATGTCTTCGGAGCCGGGCCCGAGGGCGGGGCTTCTGAAGAGGATTTCCGGTCGCGACTGGGCCCAGCTGGCGGAGTCTTGACCAATGCTTTTTTGGATGGGGCAGGGGCAGGGGGGGTGGTACTCACACGCTGCCCTGGAGTGATGAGGTCATCGGAATCGTCGGCCTCGGACACGATCTCGAGATCTTCGGTGTCGTCTTCGGGAACATCTTGAGCAAAGATGTCCTCCGGTTCTGGAGCTGGTTTGGCCATAATATGGCGTCGAGCTCTTCGGTCCCGGAGGGTCTTCTTCGAACGGAAAGCGGAACAAGCTGGACAGGTGGACTCGTTGTGTTCCGGCGACAGGCAGAGGTTGCAAACCTCGTGGTGGTCACTGTGGGGGAACTTCGCTCCACACTGGGGGCATTTTTTGAAGGGTGTCCTGTCCATCAGCCGCTTCCGGAACCGGTCCGAGTTGATGTCGACGTCGATGAAATGAAGATTAAAGAGTTAAATCGATTGCTGGAAGTTTTCTGCTGGAGCGGAAAAAAGTTCATCCGAACCCAATGGCGGAAAAAACCAATCTGCCGATGGAGTGGATGCCCATGCGCACTGTTGTCCAGGGGAGGAGTCACCAACCTCGTGACCAAAGGCTTCTTCCGAAGACAACAACAACCTGCAATCATCCGAGCCCAACACCAGATGGCGATCTTATCCTCAGTGTGTGATCTGCAGCTCATATGCCTCGAACAGCCCATTTCCAAATGGCTTGGGCTGGGCGTGACAGTTGGAGAGTGTGTGTCCCCCCTGTTTTTGTATATAATTCATAGCTGTCATGTTGTCTGTGCGGACTAAGACAGTTCTGCCTATTAGGTGAGTTTGAAAGGCTTTGAGCGCAAGAAACACTGCTAGTAGCTCTTGTACTTTAGAGTCCATAATCCTTGGATTGTGTGCCTTTGTAGGTGAGCGCCCCAACCAGTGAGAGATGGGTCTGCTGTTAGCACTGTCTGTGGAACAGGGTCGAGAAAGGGCCGCCCTTTGGATACATTTTGTGGGTTCCACCACTGCAGAGAGCGATGGTTGCGGCCATCTACCAACAGTAGATCCGTGAACTGACCCTGCGATTGGTTCCACTGACTTGCTAAGCATTCTTGAAAGGGACGCATATGAAGTCTTGCATTTTAATTGTTCCCCACGCAAGACGCCATCATCCCTAGCAGTTGTATGAATACTTTTGCTGGCAATGATTGGTTGGGCTGAAATTGAGTGAGAAGGGACTGAATACTGTGAATCCTGGCTACACTGGGAGAGGCTAGAGCTTTCGGAGCGTCTATTGTGGCTCCCAGATAAGTTTGCGTCTTGGAAGGCTGTAGATGAGACTAAGACATTTACTGTAAACCCTACTTGGTGAAGTGAGTAGTGGTTTGAGTATGTTGGAGACACATTTGGTAAGTGCTGGCTTTGACGAGCCAGTCGTCGAGGTACGGGTAGACATGGATGTGTTTTCTTCTTAGACGTGCTGCGACTACTGCCAGACATTTGTTATTGTTATTGTTATTGTTATTTTGGATTTATATCGCGCCCAATCACCTGCAGGTCTCTAGGCGCTCGAAATCTCTAGTTACAACAATAAGCTTGGCAGACATTGCAAGAAAACACTCCCTGGTCTAGCTGACACTCAGAATCCTTCTAAACATCAGTGTTTT
Organism: Triturus cristatus; assembly: GCF_964204655.1. NCBI lineage: Eukaryota > Metazoa > Chordata > Amphibia > Caudata > Salamandridae > Triturus > Triturus cristatus. Next base: position 71,701,098 of record NC_140585.1, on the reverse strand, counting down.
TAGCATCTTCCTAAACCGCAGGAGGTTCCCTTCCCTGCGCAGCATCTCAGGCAGCGTGTTCCATAGCTGAGGGACTAACACAGAGAAGGCTCTGCCTCCCTTGGTTACTAATTTGTAACGGGGGCAGACCAGTAGCTGAGAATCTGAAGATCTAAGTGTTCTCACTGGGCTGTACACAACCAAACGATCTGCAATATAGGCGGGAGCCTGGCCATAAATTGCCTTATGGGCCGTACATAGGCTCTTAAATTCCACACGCTCTTTAATGGGGAGCCAGTGCAGGCTATGAAGCAGAGGGGAGGCCTTAGTTCTCCGTGGGAGTCTAAAAATCAGTCGTGCGGCGTCATTCAACACGACCTGTAGTCTATTTGTCAGGGTTTTGGGGAGTCCCAGATAGAGGGCATTCCCATAATCTAGCCTTGAGATAACAGTTGCTGCTACGATTGAGCGCATCATTGATTGAGAGAGGACAGGGGCTAGCTTCCGCAGTTGACGGATCACATTTATGCAGCTTCCCACCACAGAGGAGATTTGACTGGACATTGAGAGATCACAGTCCAGTTTAATCCCCAGACTCTTTACATTCAAACTTGGTTTTGGAGCAAGACCTAACTCTGCTGGCCAGTAGAGGTCATTCCAAGGTGAGGCGGTAGATGGAATCACCAATACCTCAGTCTTGTCTGGGTTAATCTTCAGCAGATTTTCAGTCATCCATTGAACAGTATGCCTCAAGATGTTCTGGGCATTAAGTTGTGCAGTCCTTGTGTTGTCGACACTCAGTAACAGCTGCGTGTCGTCCGCATAATTAAAAACTCTACAGCCCATGCAGGCCAATGATGCAATTAGAGGTTGTAGGTAGAGGTTGAAGAGGAGTGGGGACAGGGCGGAGCCCTGTGGCACCCCACATTCTAAAAACCCCACCTCAGATGTTTCATCCCCTAGTTGTATCTTTTGTGTCCTACCCGAAAGGAAGGATTGCAGCCATTTAAATGCTAAGCCCTTGATCCCAAAATCGCTCAGCCTGTCCAGGAGAAGAGCATGACTGACCGTATCGAACGCCGCTGATAGATCTAGCAAGATCAGGGCGCTCGGTGTCTTACAGTCAGCCATGCCTCTTAATTCATCCAGCACCGAGAGCATCACCAACTCGGTGCTGTGATGAGCTCTGAACCCTGCCTGTCGCTCATGGAGTAGTTGATGAGACTCCAGGTACAAAGACAGGGACTTTAGTACATGCTGTTCCAATATTTTTGAGAAAAAAGGCAGCTGGGAGATGGGCCTGTAGTTTTTCAGTATTGCAGGATCCAGACCAGGTTTCTTCAACAAAGGCCTTACACGAGCCTCCTTGAGTTCTAGCGGTAAATACCCTGTTTCCAAGGACCTATTAAGGAGGGAGATGATGCATTCCTCCAGTACCGGACGGGCTACCCGAAAGACACTGGGTGGGCACGGATCCGCTGGAGAGCCAGATTTAATTTTATCCATCAGTTTCTCCAGGCTGAACGTATCCAGCTCTGGAAATACTGTAATCGAGCAGTCAACTGGTCCGAAAGGAGCCAGAGTTATAGCCGTCCCATTTGGTAAATACCCTGAGAGCAGTAGTATTTTGAATTGGCAATGATGATCCACCATCATGAATCAGAGATATTTGCGATGAGCAGGATGAATTGGAATGTGGAAATATGCGTTTTAAGTCTAAAGTAGACATACAATTGCCCTGCTGTAGAAGTGGGAGCACTTGTTGTAGTGTCACCATGTGGAAATGCTCTGAAAGTATGTAGAGGTTTGGTTCTCTGAGGTCTAGAATAGGTCTCGGGGAGCCATCATTTTTGGGGATTAGAAAGTACAGGTCCTATGGCTCCGTTGGACAGGAGAGATTGAACCTCTTACTGAAGTAGATGTAAATGTTCTAGTGACATTTTGTGAGAACGTGGTGGAATGTTTGGAGGATTGTGGGTAAGCTCCAGGCAATAATCCTGTTGGATAATTCCTAACACCCATTTGTCTGTGGCGATAGACTGCCAAATGGGGAGGAATTGTAGAAGACGTCCCCAGACAGGTGTTAATTGATCGGGGATTGGGAGTGTAGGCAAGTCACTGCTTGTTGGGGGAGGGGGAATTACGTGGTGTGGAACCCCTGCCTCAACCTTTGTTGTTATTTCCTCTGTATACTCCTCTAAAGAAGCCCCAGACTTTGGCCGACTCGATCCCGAAGGCTTAGTGACGTGTTTCGGTGCTGAGCCGGAGGGCGGGGTGTCAGAAACTTCTTGTCGGTGCCGACCGTGGGCCGAAGGCGGGGATGGGACCAAAGCCTTGTGTTTCGACTGAGTTGGAGTTTGGGTTAAGGGGCGTTCAGTACTCACGGGACGTTGACCTTGTGGCAAGTCTTCTTAAATCTCGGCGTCTGATTCTGGAATGGAGACAAGTTCTTCTTCTTCTTCCTCAGCCCTTCGTGCTTCGAATTTGTGCTCGGATCCTTCGCCAAAGATGCCCGGGATGTATTCAACATTTTGACTCTGCATCTCGCAACGTCTCGCCTGACAAACACAGTGTTTTCTTCGATCCGAACGGTCTGCACGCATCGCAGTCCTGTTTGTTGTGCTCTGAAGACAAGCACAAGATACACACTTCGTGCGAGTCGGTGCACAGATACTTGGCGAGGCACTGAGGGCAGAATTTGAATGGAGTCTGGTCCATCGACTGCGAAGTGGACCGACAGTTAGGCCGGATGGCCTTCCCGAATATCTTCGATCGAAACAGAGGTTTTCCTAGACAGATACGATATGCAGAGAAGTGGGATACGTATTTGAAACAATACAGATGGGGGTAGAGTGGATTGCGCACCGAGGGAAACCTGAAGAACTGCTTCAAACCGGAGTGCAGCAATACAAGTTCGAACCAGATGGCGGAAAAAACAATCTAACAATGGAGTCGATGCCCATGCACACTATCACCGAAAAGAAGAGTCACCTACCTCATGACTGGAAAGACTTCTTCGAAGAAAAACAACTTGCAAACATCCGGACCCAACAGTAGAAGGCAGGAGTATGCAAAGCATGTGATCTACAGCTTACATACTTCGAACAGTAGTTTGTTCCGAAGTGGCGGCTAGTGGGCAACCATAGCTTATTGATGAGCTAGTATGTCAGGAAGGTGTGGGGTGAAGATCAAGTAGGTGCTTTGCAGATATCATTTAATGGGTGCTGTGACAGAGAAGCATTAGAAACGCCCACTATGAAAGAGCATAATTTGAGGAGAACCGTGGAACAGAGCAGCATTAGAAGAGTGTGCACTGGGACAGAGCAGCATTAGAGGGGTGTGCGCTGGGACAGAGCAGCATTAGAGGGGTGTGCGCTGGGACAGAGCAGCATTAGAGGAGTGTGCGCTGGGACAGAGCAGCATTAGAGGAGTGTGCGCTGGGACAGAGCAGCATTAGAGGAGTGTGCGCTGGGACAGAGCAGCATTAGAGGAGTGTGCGCTGGGACAGAGCAGCATTAGAGGAGTGTGCGCTGGGACAGAGCAGCATTAGAGGAGTGTGCGCTGGGACAGAGCAGCATTAGAGGAGTGTGCGCTGGGACAGAGCAGCATTAGAGGAGTGTGCGCTGGGACAGAGCAGCATTAGAGGAGTGTGCGCTGGGACAGAGCAGCATTAGAGGAGTGTGCGCTGGGACAGAGCAGCATTAGAGGAGTGTGCGCTGGGACAGTAGCATTAGAGGGGTGTGCGCTGGGACAGAGCAGCACTAGAGGGGTGTGCGCTGGGACAGAGCAGCATTAGAGGGGTGTGCGCTGGGACAGAGCAGCATTAGAAGCACCACCTACTGGTTTCCCCTCTCTGCTCCCCGTGCAAGCATGTCTGTCTAAACAGTGGGGCAGCCCTCCTGCCTAGTGTGACACACCTACTCTTCAAAGGTGGCTTCCACTTTAAAGCCTGCCTTTTGGGGCGAACACCTAAGTCACTTCCTGCAGGAGGGAGGTAACTTCTTCCTGGCCTGCAATTACTCATTGTTCTCCTTCCTGAGAGCCGTTGGCATGTCTTTCCAGGAGGGAAGAAGGCGGTCTCGTGGAACAGGCTACATGTGTGCCCGGGTAGGCACAGACGTTTTTGAAGGCAACAATCTGGTAGCTTTGTAAAAGCTGCACGCTGCAACAAGTTACATTAATTTGAGATACAAGTTGGGCTTAACGTAACGAGTGGTTTGATACCTTGGAGTGCCCACTTTAGTCGCATCGTTCAGGAGTTAGCACAGCTGAGTGGTCAGCGGGTACTCCTGGACTCGGCAATTAGGCGGCCAAGCCTCTACACAGTAAAAACGGTGGTTTCGTGTCTTTACGGTCAGAACATGTAAAATACACCACAGCGTGGCACAGTTAATGATGCAAGCCCTAAAGTAGCCCTGTAACTTACATACCCTGGGTAACTGGTTACTATATACCAGGGACTGACAGGTAAGTTAGCCATTTCCACTTGGGTACAGCCAATTGGACATACCCTTTAAGGTCAAGCACAGGCACTGAGGTCTGGTTTGCAGGTCTCAGTGCACTCGGAGTCAAAAAACCAGCAGCATCAGTAGAAAAACTCGGGGACCATACAAACAGAGGCATTTCTTAACAATGTAGATTTGTTTGGTACTCGCTAAGTAACAGAACATTCCTGTGACGGGTTCAGAAGATAGTGGAATAAGACTAGGATACTTAATGAGTGTGATGAAAAAGTAGAGGTTTCTTGGCACTATTCTGAAACGTGGGAAAGACCATGGGAAACCCATAATTTACTGGTTAAATATGAAAGCTTTAATAAAAGCTTTTTTGCACTATTTTCCAGTGTCGTTTAATTCCTACAAATCTATATAGGGTCTGTGCGTTTAGACAACATAAACTAAGGGATTGGTGTCCAGACTGATTCCAGACACCCCCAAAGGATATGTTAGTATGCTAGGCCTGCTGGCTCACAGTGCCACTACGAGCCCCTCTTACCAAGGAGCGAATAGCTTCTGGCAACTATCGAACATGACAACCCTGATCCCTCAGGGATCGTGGAAACAGTACAGTACCTTTCGCTCAGTCACTCATGCTCACTTTGTCTCAGGGAGATACACAGAATAAACGGTGGGGACGTTTTCAACAAGTATTTATTAAACCAGCGTCATTCTAGTATAAAATATGTGTGCTGCAACAACCATGAGACAGAAACAGATATATACGATTATGAGCACCAGCAAAGTAAAACACAGGTAGAATTCTACCGTAGTGCTAAGACATTGAATATATTCAGGCATATGAATACATGACAGTAATAATGCGTACTCCTACGATGCAAACCCTAACTAGATGTACCTAAGTGTACTTAGCATGTATGTAGGTCTAAAGCCAAGAATGCCCGGAGGCTAGAGCCAACCCCATTACCTGATGTGGGAGAGCGAAGGACCCAGTCTTGGTCTCGAGATGGACACCCTGCGAGGGAGGTCAGACCACTGCGTGCTGGAGTGTCTGCGTGCATGGTCCTCAGCGTCTCGTGTCAGTGTGTCCGCATGGAAGTCTTTCTCCTCTGGTTTGCCCAGTGAAGATGTATTGCTTATATAACCGAAGGGTACCCTCAGGGGTTCTACCTAGAAGTGTACTGTGGGCATGTTGGGCAAGGATGACGATAGAGGTGACCCTTATACAGAGATATAATGCAGAAGATGGTAATCCTGCAGTGATACTGAGAACCCTCAGTATCACAGCAGTATATTTGGAGAAAACCACACAACAGTCATGTTGCACCTAGCTACGTAAAAGGTCAGCGTCGGACCCGTTATGTAGAACAATGGTAGGACATATGTAGGTAAAAGGTCGTGTAAATACCTAGGCCTATGTTGGGGTAGATTGGGGTTCGGGGAGAACCAAAGAGGAAACTACAGCTCAGAACTTCAAGGAGCATAGGCTCTGTGACAGGAGATCATTTTGAGAAAAAGACGTTTACCCATTTACTCATTTCTTTGGTGTCAAATTTGAGGCTAAGTTGGGTTGTGAATAAATAACTGACTCAGGCAATGTCATAAGAACGAGGCCCCAAGTGCACCTAAAAGGGACCCAGCCTTTAAACTGACCGCGTCCTCCATGACTGAAAGACACTCACTACAGAGCATGATGAGAAGTCATGAAGACTCCCACTCTAAAGGGTCCCTCCAGCGGTGCAAGTGGAATAGGAGAAGTGCTTATGAAGCGAATCACAGAGTTCATTCTAGTAAACTCCGCAAGATCACACTCTGCTTCCCAAGTAGCAGAGTTCCTTCTTTCTCATTAACAAGCTGGTTCTTCAGACCCTTACAAACAATGGCTCAGCACACACTTACCTCCGCGGTGAATGGCTCTGCGGCCTCCTTGTCCTCTCCTTCCTAGTCAACAGCTTCATCTTCCTCTCATAGAAAGTAAACCCTTCCTACCCCAGTCACTGCTTGGCCCGCCCACTTGACCCCTCAATGACATATGATCTGCTCTGCTCGCCCTCCCGCTACTTACCATGGTCAGTGTCATTCGATCAATCTCATGCTTGTCCTTCGTCTTGTGCTGGCGGAAGGGGCTGTGCCTGGGGACAAGGAAAGTACAAACAGCCAAATCAAGATCAAAGTAAAATAGGCCGGAGACACCTGGCTGCACCATACTCCGCTCCCCACATCCTCCAGAACCAGGGACCTTCCTGTGCCTTCCGTCATGAAAAGCCCCAGCGGACCAAGGCCGCAGCAACAGCAAGTAAGGCTTTCTCTCATGACCACAGCAACCGAAGCAGGTTTTCTACAGGTGTCTGCTCTACATTTTGAGCTGTCCCAGTCCAAAGGTAGTCTTTAAACTGCTGGATGGACCATCAATGGAATGTGCAAAGGCACAGCCAGGGAGGCAGGATGTTCCAAACTGAGGCTTCTTCAGCTACAAGTGTCTTGAAAATAGAGTTTAAGCAAATGCGATTTGAGAAAGATAGTTGAGCGGCATGCGATACCTGAAAAACTAAATAACAAGAGGACCTATTTTGGAAAAACTTTCTTTTTTTTTAAACTTCACTCAACTTTCTTTGCCACCTGTGTCCTTCAGCAATGCTGGAAATTATTATCTGTCTCAGTAGGCCTGAAAGGGTTTCAATTTCCAAATATTAATCATAAGAAACAATATTACTGAGCATCCGCCTCCATTTCTTGAAGGAGATCTCCCCCAATTTACGGTCTATGTGTTGCTACAGCTTGCATGATTCCAAAGTTTTACATTCCATATATCTGAAAATTGCAAACCATCATTTTGGGGTGGAGGAGTTTGGGAAGGTTGAATGGTGCGACACATACTTTTTAAATGTTTTACATTAGGAGTTTTAAAAATTCTGCCATTCGAGGCCCACCCAAATCCAAGATGTGAGCAAGTATACAACATTTGAAGAATACCACGGGTAAGAGCGGGATGGGCTAAGGAGTTCAAAACGGACCTGATAACGTATTATGCCACAAACTGCCTAAAGGGACTACTGTCTTCCTTACATGAGGATTCATTCGCCTCTCTGCCTGCAAGGAATGGTGGTCCTTCTTCATAGCAGTAGAAGACTCATTCACCAGTCTGCCGTTAGAAGAAACTTTCCTGCTTTGAGTGCTATAGGGTTCAATCACCTCTCTGCTGGAAGTGCATCACTGGTGACAAAAATTGTTTTCGAGACAGCCTCACCCATAAATAAACTGCCTGCTTGTGGTGTAAACATAGTCCATAAATTGATGTTGCTGGGAAGAGCGAGTTCTTAGCCCTAATGGCTTGCTGGAAAAGTTCCTATAATCGCAGGACACCCACGGTGCTAGTCGAACAAGTTACTTACCTTCGGTAACGATATATCTGTAAGAAACATTAGTTAGTGATAGATTCCTTACCTTAGAATTACCCCCAGGCATCAGACTGGATCTGGAAAGTTTGTCAGCAGTACCCCTGCACGTCGGAAGGTGGCGTCGTGCGACTCCGCTTCCGTCGTAGGCATCGTGATCACCGGGAAGACGTCGCGGCAGCTACTTAGACGCCGCCCTCGCGCGTGGACGTCAGTTCTGTACACGACTTTCTGCACCAGGAATGCAGAGCCATGCAAGATACTGACCATAGGTGCATTGAAACTAGGGCCCTGAAAGGGATGACCTTAACCCTAGAAATAAGTTCGCAGAACAGGGAGGATGGGTGGGGTGGTAAGGAATCTATCACTAACTAATGTTTCTTACAGATATATCGTTACTGAAGTTAAGTAACTTGTTCATCTGAAAGTAGCTCGTTAGTGATAGATTCCTTACCATAGAATAGATACCCCAGCAATACCAACCCCGGTGATGGGTCTGCGAACCAAGATCACACCAGAAAGACATGGAGAACAGAACGGCCAAAGAAGCAGTCTCTGCTTAGTAAAAGTGTGCAGCGAGGCCCACCTGGCTGCCTGACAGATGTCTTGCAGGGGAACACCACGTCCCAATGCAATAGTAGCGGCTGTTGCCCTGGTAGAATGGCGCGCAACCCCACCGGAGGTTCCTTTTTAGCCAGAGAATAACAGGCTTTGATACACAAGACGACCTAGCGGGAGATACTCCTCTTGTGTACAGTCCGGCCTTTCCTGGTGCCTACGTAGCCAACAAAGATCTGGTCACCCACCCGGAACTATTGTGTGCGATTCAAGTAAAATGAGAGCGCACGTTTTGGGTCCAGACGCTGGAGCCTCTCTTCCTCCCTGGAAGGGTGTGGAGGCGGAAAGAAAGTGGGCAAGGTGATAGTTTTCCCGATGTGGAAGGGAGTAACAACCTTTGGCAAGAAGAAACTTGTCCGGATGAACCGACAGAAAGGAATATGCTACTTACCAGTATGCATCTGTTCTTGGCATGTAGAGCTGCAGATCTACACACTTTTGCATAGATCGCCATCTGGTGTTGGGCCCGGAAGTTTGCAGTTTGGTTTTCCTCTTGGAAAGTCTTTGGAAGTCACGAGGTCGGTGACTCCTCCCTTGGATCGTATTGCGCATGGGCTTCGGCTCCATCCTCAGATTGTTTTTCGCCAACAGGGAAAGATGGAGCGTAGTAATAACCGTGAAGAAACCCATGTGTGTTGTATCTAAATAAGATAGACTGGAACAGATACAGGTAGCCGGGGAGGCGTGTGTAGATCTGCATCTCTACATGCCAAGAACAGATGCATACTGGTAAGTAGCATATTCTGTTCGAGGCATATGAGCTGCAGATTACACATTTTTGCATAGACTATATAGCAGTTCCCAACCTTAGCGGCGACCACCAGTATCTGTTGCAGTGGTTTGAAACAGTGTTTTTAGTAGAGCCTGGCCCACACTAGCTTGTTGCTTGGTTTGAACATCTACACAGTAATGTTTAGTGAAAGTGTGCGGTGTGGACCATGTAGCTGCTTTGCAGATATCATCTAATGGGATGTTCCATAGAAAAGCCATAGAAGCCCCTATCGTTCTTGTAGAGTGGGCTTTAGGGGAAACAGATAGCGTGCATTTTGCTTTGTGGTAGCAAATCTGTATGCATTTTACAATCCACTGAGCTATCCCTGATTTAGAGATGGGGTTGCCTTTATGTGGTGGAGAGAAAGAGACAAACAGTTGTTTTGTCTTTCTGAAAGGTTGTGTTCTCTGGATATAGTAAAGTAAGGCCCTTTTAACATCCAGTGTGTGTAGAGCCCTTTCTGCAACAGTTTGAGGTTGCGAGAAAAATAACGGTAATTCTACCGATTGGGTTAGATGAAAGGGTGAAATGACTTTGGGTAGGAATTTTGGGTTGGTATGGAGGACAACCTTGTTCGGGTGCATTTGGAGAAAAGGTTCTTGTATAGTAAGTGCTTGTATCTCACTGACCCTTCTAAGGGAAGTGATGGCTACAAGGAAAGCTGTTTTCCATGTGAGAAATTGCAGTTCGCATTTATTCAAAGGTTCAAAAGGCGGTCCCATTAGCCTTGTGAGAACTATATTTAAGTTCCACACAGGTGAGGGTGGTACTCTAGGGGGAATTATTCGTTTGAGGCCTTCTATGAAGGCTTTAATGGCAGGCACTCTAAAAAGTGATAGGTGCTGTCTGTTTTGTAGGTAAGCGGCAATTGCTGCGAGGTGTAGCCGAATGGATGTATATGCTAGGTTACACCTTTGTAGATGGAGTAAGTAGCATATGATGTGCTGTATAGATGCGTCTAGAGGGTTGATTGTGTTGTTATGGCAATAAACAACAAATCTTTTCCACTTGGCAGCGTAGCAGGCTCTAGTGGTAGGGCGTCTAGCTTCTCTGATGACATTCATACAGTCGGGGGGAAGGTTAAGGTATCCGAATTCTAGGATCTCAGGAGCCAGATCGCAAGGTTGAGCTGAGCTGGGTCCGGGTGTCTGATCTCTCCATGGTTCTGGGTTAGGAGGCATGGTGAGAGGTGTAACTTTTGGTATGGCACTACCGAGAGTTCCAGCAGCGTGGTGTACCACGGTTGTCTGGCCCATGTTGGAGCTACTAGAATCAGTGTGAGGGAGTGCTGTTGTAGCTTTCGCACCACTAATGGAATTAAAGGGAGAGGTGGAAAGGCGTACGCAAATTTGCCTGACCAGTTCATCCATATCGCATTGCCTACGGACAATGGGTGTGGGTATCTGGCGGCGAAGCTTGGGCATTTTTTGTTTTCGTGGGTGGCGAAGAGGCCTATCTGTGGATGCCCCCACATCTGAAAGAAAGGGTGAAGAACCTGCGGGTGAAGTTCCCACTCGTGGATCTGCTGCGTCTGTCTGCTGAGCAGATCTGCCATGGTGTTTTGGACTCCTGGGACATGTTGGGCTAGGAGAAAGATTTTGTGTGGAATTGCCCATCACCATATGCTCTGTGCTAGTTGAGAGAGCTGTGGAGAGTGTGTGCCGCCTTGTTTTTGAATGTAGTACATGGCCGTCATGTTGTCTGTGCGAATAAGGACGACCTTGCCTAAAACCTGTGTCTGAAAGGATTTTAGGGCTAGAAAGATTGCCAGTAGCTCCAGATGATTGATGTGGAGTAACCTTTGTTGCGGCGTCCATGTGCCCTGCGCTGTGAGGTGTAGTAGATGAGCTCCCCAGCCTGAGAGCGATGCGTCTGTTAGGATTATTTGTGGAACCGGATCCAGGAAGGGTCGACCTCTGGAAAGATTTGTGGTGTTCCACCACTGCAGAGAGCGATGGGTGCGACCGTCTACCAACGCCAGATCTGTCAGTTGCCCCTGGGCCTGGTTCCATTGGCGCGCTAAGCACTCTTGGAGTGGACGCATCTGGAGTCTTGCGTGGGGCACTATGAAAATGCAAGAGGCCATCATCCCTATTAGTTGCATAAACACTCTTGCTGGGAGAGAGTGTTGAGGTATGAATCTTTGACGCAAAGCCTGAATGCTTGCAATCCTGGCAGGATTGGGGTTGGCTATGGCTTTTGAGGTGTCTATGGTGGCACCGAGGTATTGCTTTGTGTGGGATGGTATTAGCTGGGACTTTTGGTGGTTCACTGTGAAGCCTAGCTGGTGAAGTAGTTGGATGGTAGTGGCGGTGTGATGTACACATTGGTTGTAGGACGTGGCTTTTATTAGCCAGTCGTCCAAATATGGGAAGACGTGAATGTGCTGTCTTCTGAGGTGTGCCGCCACTATCGCTAGGCACTTGGTGAATACCCTTGGTGCTGTTGTGACCCCGAATGGGAGCACTATGAACTGGTAGTGTTGCCCGTCCACTACAAATCTGAGGTACTTTCTGTGAGCATGGTGTACCGGAATGTGAAAGTATGCGTCTTTCAAGTCCAGTGTGGTGAGAAAGTAGTTTTGGGAGAGGAGCGGAAGTACCTGCTGAAGTGTTACCATGTGAAAATGGTCCGAATGTATGTATGTGTTTAGAGGTCGGAGATCTAAGATAGGTCGTAGAGTCTCGTCTCTTTTTGGTAACAGAAAATATAGGGAGCAGACCCCTAAATTTTGCTGATTGGCAAGGACTTGTTCTATCGCCTGTTTTTGTAGGAGGGAGATTATGTCCTGTTTTAGTAACGTGGAATGTTCTTGTGACATTGGGCGTTGCCTGGGTGGAATGTTGGAGGGGGTAGATGTCAATTCTAGGCAGTACCCTGAACGAATAATTTGGGTCACCCATCTGTCTGATGTGATGGTCTCCCAGACCTGAAGGAAATTTTGTAACCTGCCCCTGACCGGAGTGGGATGGTCTGGAGGGAGCAGGGGGAAGTCATTGGGTAGGCGGTGTGGCAGAGCGGGCGGTATTTGTTTTGCCTCTGCCTTTATTGTTATTGCCTCTATAGCCGCCTCTTTGATAGCCCCTTGTGAAGGTGGATTGAGCAGGGGATTTGTAGGACGTGGACGCGCTATCTGAGGAGTAGCCTCTGGCCGTGCCCCGAAAGGAAGAGCAGCGAAAGGAGCGCCTAGGAGGGTGTGACTGCAGGGCTCCCATAGATTTCGCTGTATCTGTGTCCTTCTTCATCTTCTCGAGGGCCTCATCTACCTTTGGGCCGAATAGATGTTCTTGATCAAATGGATGATTTAATATGGAGGCTTGTACCTCGGGTTTAAAGCCTGAAACTCTCAGCCAAGCATGGCGACGGAGGAGGACGCTAGTGTTAATGGCCCTGGAGGGTCTGTCTGCTGCGTCTAAGGCACAGCGTATAGAGGTGTTAGTTATGGTCTTACCCTCTTGAATTAACTCATTGGCCCTATTTTTGTATTTTTCTGGGAGATGGTGCATGATGGTTTCTAGTTCATCATAATGCGCCCTGTCGTATCTGGCCAATAGCGCTTGAGTGTTGGCAATACGCCATATATTGGCTGCCTGTGACGCAGTGCGCTTTCCTGACGCGTCCAGTAGCTTTGACTCCTTGTCAGTTGGTGGTGCTTCGCCTGACGCCTGGGAGTTTGACCTCTTTCGTGCAGTAGAGACCACTAGGGAATCCAGTGGCGCTGGTGCTTTGATATAGGCAGGATCTGTGGGGGCAGCTTTATACTTTTTCTCTATGCGTGGGTTAATGACCCTAGCCCTGACTGGGTCTTTAAAAACCTCTGGCGCATGTTTCATTACCCCCTTGAGCATAGGTAGTATAGAAGTAGACCTATGTGCGGTATCAAAGGTGTCGAGGAGGAAATCTTCCTCTACTGGGTCAGTGTGTAGCTCTACCCCGTGATAATGTGCCGCCCTCTGAAGTAGGTGGTGAAAACCTGAGTCTTCTGGTGGAGATGGCCTGGATGGATAAAGGTCATCTTGTGGGACATCTGGAATGTCCGGATTATTATAATTGTCCCATGGGTCTGGGGATCCTGTAGGGGTGGGGTCTTGTGGCACATCCCCTGGATCGTAGTATGGGTCCCCCTGATCATCATGGTCTGGAGACGGGGTCGGAGAGCGATGAGGCAGGGGTGGAGAAGGCGGAGGGGCGGAGGTGGGGAAGGCACTCTGAAAGGGGAGGTAGCACAGTCTTTCCTCTTTGGAGGTGGAGGCGGAGCCGGCTTGTCCAAATGTCTCTTTTTAGTAGAAAGTGCCAAATGTCCAGTTTTTGGATCCTTGGTAAGTGTCTTTTGCAAAGGATCTGGTGTAAACAGTTCCTGAGACAATGTTTGTTCGATCAGCGCCGAAGGTTTCGGGGCCGATGGCTTTTTTGGAACCTCCGATTTTTTGGTCGGCGCCGAGGTAGGCTTCGGCGCGGGAGTGTCAGTGCCGAGGGCCTTATGATGTTTGGTCGGCACCGAAACGCTGGGTTTCGACACAGAGGACTTTGGTGCGGAGCTCGGTGTGGAGGTAGAGGCCGGTCTCTTTTTCGGTGCCGAAGTGTGTTTATCGGCACCGCTGGCAGGCTGGCTCGAGCCCGAGCCGCCGGAAGGCTTATTAGGCTTCTTCACCGGGCCCGAAGTTGGGGTGTTTGAAGCAGTGTCTTTGGTCTTGCCTAGGCCCGGAGGCGAAGGCGTGACCGAAGCCTTTTTGGGTGTCGGCGCGGGTGTGGGAGGGGGTATAGTACTCACGACCCTCTGCGCCAGGGTGATGTCCTCCACATCCGAGTCGTCGGCTTCGGAAGCACTGACGAGGTCCTCTTCGGTGTGCTGCTGTCCCGGAGCTTCGACGTCGTCCCCGAAGATGTTGACTGGAACGGAGGTCGAGGAGTGCGCCATGTTTCGTCTGGCTCTTCGATCTCGAATAGTCTTTTTCGATCTGAAAGACTTGCAGGCGGGACAGTCTCGAGCCTCGTGTTCAGGGGAGAGGCAGAGGTTGCACACCTCATGAAGATCGGTGTGGGGGAATTTGGACCCACATCGAGGGCACTTCTTGAATGGAGTTCTTTCCATCAGCCGGGACCGGAGCTTGGATAGGCCCGAAGGCCGCCGTCGACGACTGGAATCAAAGGTGTGTCGAAAAGAAGGTGATTGAGGAGATCAGGATCTGAACAATACCGCAATGAGCAAGGATTTCGCTTCGATCGTCGAACTGGAAATGTTCGGAACCGGAGCGCGAAGTTTTACATCCGAGCCCGATGGCGGAATAAAACAATCTGAGGATGGAGCCAAAGCCCATGCGCAATACGATCCAAGGGAGGAGTCACCGACCTCGTGACTTCCAAAGACTTTCCAAGAGGAAAAACAAACTGCAAACATCCGGGCCCAACACCAGATGGCGATCTATGCAAAAGTGTGTAATCTGCAGCTCATATGCCTCGAACAGGAGGTTTACAGGAAAGAGCCTGGAGCTCGTTCACACGCCTAGCGGAGGTGATGGCAACCAGGAAAGCAGTCTTCAAAGTTAGTAAACGAAGAGGACAGTTGTGAAGCGGCTCAAAAGGAGCGCACATCAAATAGGTAAGAACCAGATTCAAGTCCCACTGTGCCATCACAAACTGAATAGGAGTGAAAAGGGGAGTAATGCCTTTGAGAAATCTATTTACGACAGGGGACTTGAAAAGAGAGGGCTGATCAGGGAGCCTGAGAAAGGCTGAAATTGCAGAAAGGTAGCCCTTAATAGTGACCAGAGCAGAGCCCTGCCGGGCTAAAGAAAAAGAAAGAGGGAGCAAAAGGACTTCTGAAAGAGGTCCAGAAAGGGGATCCACAGCCTTTGCTGTGCACCATGCCACAAATTTGTTCCACCTGCAGGCGTATACCGATTTAGTGGAGGGACGCCTAGCTGCCACGATGATATCACAGACTTCAGGAGGCAAGTCGTTCAATTTCCACGCATGGAGGTGGAGGCTGGACAGGTTCGGGCGGAGGACCGTCCCCTGTTGCTGCGACAGAAGATCCTCCCGAAGAGACAGTCTGATCGGGGGATCCATGCTCATACTGAGTAGCTCAGGATACCAAACTCTTCGAGCCCAGTCTGGGGCCACAAGAATGACTTGGGCCTGGTCACGCCTGATCTTCAGCACTCAGGGTAGAAGTGGTATAGGCGGAAAGGCGTACAATAGACCCCAACTCCACTTGTGACAAAAAGCGTAGCAGAGCGAGTGCCGCCTTGGAAATTCCAACACGCAGAACTGATGATATTGCGCGTTCTCTTCGGTGGCGAATAGATCTAACGAAGGCTCTCCCCACTGTTGAAAGTGACCTTGCCCCACCTCCGAGTGAAGACGCCATTCGTGATCCATCATGCACCTGCAGCTGAGTTCGTCCACTCTGGCGTTCAAAGAACCTGCCAAGTGTTGAACCACCAAGGAAATGCCTTGATGTTCCAGCCATGTCCAGAGACGCAGAGCCTCCTGACATAGGGTCCATGACCCCACCCCGCCTTGCTTGTTGCAGTACCACATGGCGGTGGTGGTGTCTGTGAACACCTGCACTACTCTCCCCTTGACAGAGGAAAGGAATGCCTTCAGTGCGCAGAGCTCCAGAAGGTTAATAGGGAGCCTGGACTCCGCCAGAGACCAGAAGCCTCTGATCTCCGCCTCTCCCATGTGGCCGCCCCATCCCAGGAGGGACGCATCCGTCACCACTGTGCGCTTCGGTTGGGGAAGGGAGAGTGATCTGCCGCTGACCCAATGCTGGTTTGTGAGCCACCACTGCAATTGTTGTGCAGTGGCCTCCGAGATCTGGACGTACTCGGACAGGTTCCCCTGATGCTGCGCCCACTGGAACTTCAGGTCCCACTGCAGAGCCCGCATATGCCATCTGGCATGATTGGTCAGCAGGATGCAGGAGGCCATGAGGCCCAGCAGCCTCAAAGTCATCCTGACCGAAACCCAGGACAAGCCTGAAAGATCGGGATCATAGACCGAATGTGTGAGCATCTTAAACTTCTGCTTCCGGAGGAAGCAATTGACGTTCCGAAGGTCTAGGATAGGACGCAGGCCCTTGTCCTTCTTTGGAACCAGGAAGTAGTGGGAATAGCAACCCCGACCAACTTCTGGCGTCGGAACAAGAGGGCCGCAACTTCCTGCTGGAGAAGTGCCAAGTGATCCCCCGGCATGCGGTGGTACGGAGGTGGCTTGGCTGGAGGGATAGTCTCAAAGGGGAGGGAGTAGCCCCTTCGGACTTTACCTCTAAAATCCACCCGTCAGAAGTGATGGTGTGCCAGTGGCGGAGGTGATGGCGAATCCTGCCGCCCACTGACGTGTGATGGGCCTGAAACACCGGACTAGGAAGGTTTGGAGGCAGTGGTGGCAGTGGAGGTGGTGGACTGGCCTGCCCGCTGGCCCCGTGACCCACTTCGGCGGGTCCCGCGTCCGCGGCTGCGCCGAGACTGTTGCTGCACAGGCCTGTGGCTCTGAAACGAATGTGTTTGGGCGCCCCTTCCTTGGCCACGAAAGGAGCAAAAAGCGGAAGCCGAAGGAGTGCGCGTGGCCGAAAGGCCAAAGGACTTGGCCGTAGCCCGTGAGTCCTTAAAGTGCTCTAACGTACTATCCGCCTTGTCGCCAAAAAGGTGAGTGCCATCAAAAGGCATGTCCCTCAGAGTGTTCTGGACATCCTCCGACAAGCCAGTCATCCTCAGCCAGGCGTGACGGCGCAGCGCCACGGTCTTGGAAATCGCTCTGCTTGGCGAGTCGGCGGTGTCAAGGCCACAACGAATCGTGAACTTGGCTGCATCTCTCCCCTCAGCAATAGCTTGGGAGAGCACCGTCCGACCCTCCTTCGGACAATAAGGCAGCACCTGTGCTACCGTATCCCACACAGAGTGAGAGTAACAGCCCAAGAGGCATGCGGTGTTCACAGACCGCAAGCCTGAACTGGCAGAAGAGAAAATCTTCTTCACAAACTGCTCCAGTGTCTTGGATTCCCTGTCAGGAGGTGCGGAAGGGAATGCGCTCGGGGACACAGAGGCTTGGACAACCAAGCTCTCAGGGGTAGGGTGTTGGGAGAGGAAAATGGGGTCACCGGGCGATGGCGTCGGGCCACGTTCCTATCCACAGGGCTGTGCCTGAACCAGGTGCCCAAAAGAACGTCTGAAAGCGCATCATTAAAGGGCAGCAGCGGCTCCGCTGCAGAAGCCGCCGGCCAAAGCACTTCTGTCAGGAGGTTAGTCCCGACAGCCACTGTAGGGAGCTCGAGGTGGAGAGCTTCTGCCGCCCTATGCAACACCACTGAAAAAGTACCACCCTCCTCCGTAGCCACGGTAGAAGGAGACAGTGCGCCAGGTTCTGGAGAGAATTCCAGATCACCTGCGTCCTCCAATTCCTCTGCCCAGTCCGGGCATTGCGCTGTGAGAGAGTCCTCCGACCCCTCCCAGTCCTCCATAACCTGCTGGGCAGGTGGAAAAGAAGGAGGTTGGAGAAAGGGATAGAAATTCCCCATCAGTGTCGGAATCTGCGTCGATTGACACCGGTCCGGCACAGTCTCCATGTCGGGGTAGAAAACGGGGACGTGCCGTAGACGTCAATGTTGGTGGAGGTCGAACAATGCCAACCGACATCTGCGGGGATCCATGCATGGATCCATGGGGGGTCTCACAACGCCGAGGCGAGAGCCGTCGATGACGTCAGGGCCGGAGCTGCCGACGAAGAAGGGCGAGGACCCCCAGTCAGGCCCGAAGGCGCGCCGGCTGGGCCAGACGGGCCAAAGAGGCTGGCCATGGCTGACAAATTCCTGCATCTGGGCCGGAGTCGCCGAAGGACCCGGGAAGGGTGGGTAGGCCGTCGGCAACTGCGTAGTCTCCGCCGGAGCCGCAGGGGCGGCACCACCCGGACCCTCAGCCGTGTCGGGTGACAGGCTAGGCGAAGAGCGACGCTGCTTCTTTGACTTCTTGTGCTTCGTCTTACCTGACCCCGAGTGCGAAGACTTCGTCAAACGATGGGGACGGCTCCGCGACCAGTCCCTCGACCTCCCACGGGACCAGGACCTTGAACGGGGCGGAACCGACTCCCGGGCCTCAAGCAACTTTCGGGACAGCTCCCGTAATGTCTTCGGAACCATGGCCCGGCAGTCGGGGCACGACATTGGGTCGTGGTCGCGCCCCAGGCAGTAGAGACACTCGAGGTGCGAATCCGTCACCGACATCATGCGGGGACTCGCAAGACTTGAAACCAGGCATCCCTATACACCAGGAGTCAAAGACTCAAAAGAACAGAGACAAAAAGTCCCAAAAAACTCAGTCAAAAATTTACTGGGGGTACCGCTCTCTCAGGTCATCCCTTTCAGGGCCCTAGTTTTAATGCACCAGTGGTCAGTATCTTGCATGCCTCTGCGTTCCTGACACAAAGTCGTGTACAGAACTGACGTAAGCGCACGAGGGCGTTGTCTAAGTAGGTGCCACGACGTCATAACGGTGATCGTGACGCCTACGACGGACGCGGAGCCGCACAACGCCACCTTCTGACCCGCAGGTGTACTGCGGACGAAAACTTTCCGGATCCAGTCTGACGCCTGGGGGTAATTCTAAGGTAAGGAATCCATCACTAACGTGTTTCTTTCAGATAGAATGTTAACTTATATTTGTGAGTAATCTACACATAAAATTTGACTCTTTCACTTTTGAGTAATTTTACTACTTTAGCTTTATTCACCATTACGAATGTGTAAAGTTACTCAAAAGTGTAGGCTTAAATGTGTGAGTCAAATATACAAATATAAGTTACTGCAGCCAAAAAAGGAGCAAACCACAGATACTACAGAAAATAATGAAGGCAGGGGCTTACTGTAGACTCCTTTAAAATATTTAATGGTAAATAATATGAATAACTTTTTTTAATTTAAAAATAAATGTAACTATTTTCAAATGTAAATTAATTTCAATTGTATATGTAATTTTTAATAGATAATTAAATACAAATTTTCTTTAGTTGTGATTTTTGTCAAAAAATATTTACAACTTATTCTGTAATTATATATTTAAATTAATATTTATTTGAAATTATGTTAATAGTGCTGTAGCTTTTTATTTTGTCTTACACTTAAATACAGTAAATTAATTTACATTATTATTAAACTTTAATAATATTTGTACAATTTTTTTTTCCAAGTTCAAGAAACTTTTTACATTTTACTACAGGAAGATCTCCGCCCGCTGGGTGGGTGCGCATCGCTCCCAAAGCCCCTTCTTAACCCTCTAGTAACCTCTCCTTGCTCCTCCTTAAGCCCCACCTAATTTGTAATAAGTACGCCCCATTTTTCAACCACTCCCCTGTACCCTCCCACATGTACTACTAAGAAGTAAAGTAACATGTGTGAGGACCTCCCCATAGTAACGTTTGGAGAGGTGGATGTGATTTACACTCAAGGGTTTGTAAATAGCATGTTGTTGCCCTATAATAGTACTTTTGTAGAACTAGTAAATATACTTAAAAGTGTAGTTTGTGAACAGGCCTCCAGTGTTGCAAATAATCCGTACTCTGGCCTTGCCCAGGTCCTTCACCTCCCCACGCTGGCATCTTAATGCATAGTATATCAGTCAAAAGAAAAACAGCTGTCCTTCACACTCACCCTCTCAACAGCTTGAAAAGCATGCACCCCAGTGAGAACCAGTCGGCACTGCTGTCGTACGCCACTCCCTTCTGCAGGACCTCCGGAGCCATATAGCCGTGCGTGCCACTGCAAAGAGAGAAGAAAGACTTCAAGCTGTAGAAGGACTGTGAAGGTTGGAGCAGTGAATGGTGCAAGGCTGATGGCCGCAGAGGAACACTATGGAATGGTGCATAACTGATGGCTGTGGGGAAATGTAAAGAATGCTGCAAGAGCAATAGCTTCTGGGGGCTGTCGGAAATGGCCCTGGAGGCCTAGCAAGGAGGAGCTGTACCGAATAGTGGAAGCAGGCTGGTCGTTGGGAGCAGTGGGGAATGGTGCAGGACTGCTGGCTATGGCAAGCTGTAAGAGGGTGGAGGTGCCATGGATGTGGGGGCGCTCCACGCTGTGATCCAGGGCAGTTGACCGCAGAGCTGTATGAGAGGGTGGAATGGACGTGGGGCGCTCCACATTATGGTCCAGGACAGGTGACGGCAGAGCTGTATGAGAGGGTGGAATGGACGTGGGGCGCTCCACATTATGGTCCAGGACAGGTGACGGCAGAGCTGTATGAGAGGGTGGAATGGACGTGGGGCGCTCCACATTATGGTCCAGGACAGGTGACCGCAGAGCTGTATGAGAGGGTGGAATGGACGTGGGGCGCTCCACATTATGGTCCAGGACAGGTGACCGCAGAGCTGTATGAGAGGGTGGAATGGACGTGGGGCGCTCCACATTATGGTCCAGGACAGGTGACCGCAGAGCTGTATGAGAGGATGGAATGGACGTGGGGCGCTCCACATTATGGTCCAGGGCAGTTGACGGCAGAGCTGTATGAGAGGGTGCGGAAGGCTTGCCGTGGGAGCGTGTTCCAGTACAGCCCAGGATTTTACTTTAAAATGTTAGCGTGACTGGTACAGAAGGGAAATACTCATGGTTTGGTAAATGATGACGCAGTGAAATACTCACACACTGGCATGTGGCTTCTTCTTGGAGAAGTCACAGGCCAAGCCCAGGTCCGATATCCTCACATGTCCATGCTCGTCCAAGAGAATATTCGCGGGCTACACAAAAGCGAAATAAACAGAAGAATCCACAGTTAATTAAGTGAAAGAAAGTAACCAAAGAACATTGACTTGCCTCTGCTATCTCCAGAATAAAGATGATAAAACCCACTCAGAAGCTAGGGACAGGTTTTCACTCCATCAACAAGACAAATCAGACAAACGAAAGGCTGCATTAACTGGCTCAGCTAAGCCAGGACACCCACAGCAATGCTCGTTAGGAACCTCCCGCACAATTAGCCCTCTCCAAGGCTGGTCGAGTGATAAGTCCCCACTCAAGCCAGACACACCGTGTGTGTAAATGTAGAAGTTGTGATCCTAGGAAGAGAGCATTTCAGCCCTTAACCTAGAAGTCATCAAAGGTCCGATTCAGGATCATTTATAAGGGCGAGAACAATCCTGGGTGAGCATTCCATGTGTTTAGAGACGCAATGTTCCCAGAAGAGGGGAGCCTTCAGATCCTTTCTGAATTTTTGGGGGGCAGGAGCAGGGGCAGGTCAAGGAACTCTGCACCTCTTTTGATCACTACACCAAAAGCACGCTGAAGCCAACTCACCTTCCCTGGAGGTCAGGAATGGCAGGAACGGGCAGTTTCACGCTTGGACTTCTTGTGCTTCTATGCTTTAGCCGAAGGCATCGACTGTGATGAAGATCTGCCACGGGAACAACTTTGGGAGCAAGAAATAGACCTTCCTCTCGTCTTTGACTGTCAGGGTGCAGAGTTTTGTGGCCGAGGGCTTTGCTTCCCATATAGCCATAGGGTTTATCTGGCTGCAGTCACCGCAGGTTCTTGAGTCGTGTGCTGACCCCAAGCACCGGAGGCATGACTTTTGCGGATCTGTCCAAGACATTTGTTTGCGACAGTCCCTACAAGGTTTAAACCATGTTGTTTTACGAGGGGATATTTCCCTTGCACAGTGTTAAATGTTGAGGGGAAAAAATGTCAAAGAGGAAAGGAGTTGAGCTCCGGATCTACATCTGAAGGCACAGAAAGAAAGGAAATGAGGTAAGTGCGCATGGGTGGCATTTATATGCCGCTCCAGCCATCCTTAGCCCTCATCCACTACTTACACAATGAGTAAGGCTTGCCCAACACAGCGCTTCTTCCCCTCGAGCTATGGCTATGCAGAGATGGGGATCTGAGGCCTAGTTTGATCCATCCGGAGGATTATTCAGTGACACCACAATCTACACCAGCCATGAGGCATCTTCCATTAATTCAAGCGCCTCACCTCACCCCACCTCGCCTCCAGGCACTAAGTAGCCTAAAAAAACCAGTGCTCAACTGTGCATGTGATCACAAGTACAACAATGCATTCACCTTCAGGTCCCGGTACACCACGAAGCGGTTGTGCATGTGCTCCAGACCCAGAATGATTTCAGCAGCATAAAATCGCATTTCAACGTCAGAGAAGACGCCGTGCTGGGACAGGTGGTAATGCAGGTCGCCCCCTGCGGAAGAGAGAAAAGCATACAGTGGTTATTAGAGACAGGACGCTTGACCCAACCCCAACTTACTTGAGCATGGAATGTAAACCTAGAAACCTAGCGGCAGGAGTACCTGCCAAGCTGCCTAAGGCGAGGTCTTTAGAGAAAGACTGCAGTTGTGCCTTGGTAGTGACCCTTATGGATGAGGGAGGGATCAGGACAATCAGAGGAACATTAAACCTGGGTATTGATGATGACCCTGAGCACCTTTCATTGCCCCACTATTACCGGCCGCACCGCACACCATGCGCCCCCTTCCTCAGTACCAGACATCGGTTTACATTTCCTTCTGCATCCCAATCCCCAATAACTTTTACTGTTTACCATTCATCAGATCCAAGATAAACGACAACTTGTCCGGCGTATGGAAGGCGTAGGTCATGCACACGATGAACGGGCAGTCCTGCAAAGAGGAGATCGGCAGCATGAGTGCACAGAAAAGGCAAGGTCTCTCCCCTGCACGGGGCAAAGTATACAGCAAAAGGCCCATGAAGCAGCATTAGCCTACATGCAGATGGAACAAGCATTTGGGGCCAAACATCTTCACTTATATCACAGTTTGGGCTTCACATAATGTCCAGCAAACAAACATGGGTAACATAAGAGACAACGCAAGAATCAAGACCTCTGGCACACTTTAATGACCAGTCAGAGGATCCATGGTTTCATGGAAGAGGGTTTAACTTCTTCCACAAGTGAGAACAGCGGTCACTCAAGCCGCTTGTGCAAAGCGCGACAGTGTAGATGAGAAGAGACCGCAAGGCCTTCATGTTCCACGCGCAGGGCAGGGCGAAGTGCTGTACACCATCATCTCAACACTGGGACACTCTTGGGCAGAGGTCTCCAGAATCAGCAGTAAGACACAGGTACAACCACTTGCAGGAACTCCACTGCTTTGGTGCAGGTAAAAAAAATCAAAGGATTGTGAGGACTCTCTGCTGAGGGCACCAGATGTTCTTACCTGCAGATTCAGAGTATGGTCGGATGATGGGCAGTCCGAGCACATTTAAAACTCTTAGCTTTCCTCAGTCGATAGAACAATGTAACCCTCTTACTAACTCTATTTCATGTAAAATCAGAAACCATCTAATTAAGCGATAAATCGCTCTTAGCTCCTACGGATTGTAGGCTGCATGCCGATTATAGCTCCTGGGTTCCCCTGGTCACCAGCGTAAAGGATCAACCAGAGTAACTATTTCATCTGCACTCTCCTGGGTGCGAGGCTGAGGGCCAAACTTTAACAAGTTGTCCTCAGTTTGCCAAGTATTGACAGTCAATGCTGATGCGAACTACCCTCTGTTCTATTCCGTCGTGAGGTGATGAGGCTGGTACCATAAAAGGGATTTGGTTTCTCCACCTACACAAAACTGCATGATTAGCCATCCCCAAAATGTAAGCAACTGTAACGCTAGAGAGCAGAACGTCTTATATGGAAAACTAGTCAAAAAACCTGGCAAGAAAGAAGCGTTTGTGGTCCCATCTGTTGGGACATACGTTTGCAAATAAGAAAGCGGTCTCTATGTCTGCTGTGGTGGCTTCGGCAGACACGCACAGCTGCATCTTCCGCCTTGTGGCTTCGGCAGACACGCACAGGCAGCTTCGGCAGACACGCACAGCTGCACCTTCCGCCTTGTGGCTTCGGCAGACACGCACAGCTGCATCTTCCACCTTGTGGCTTCGGCAGACTCGCACAGCTGCATCTTCCGCCTTGTGGCTTCGGCAGACACGCACAGCTGCATCTTCCGCCTTGTGGCTTCGGCAGACACGCACAGCTGCATCTTCCGCCTTGTGGCTTCGGCAGACACGCACAGCTGCATCTTACTTTGTGGCTTTGGCAAACACGCACAGCTGCATCTTCCGCCTTGTGGCTTCAGCAGACACGCACAGATGCTTCTTCCGCCTTGTGGCTTCGGCAGACACGCACAGCTGCATCTTCCACCTTGTGGCTTCGGCAGACACGCACAGCTGCATCTTCCGCCTTGTGGCTTCGGCAGACACGCACAGCTGCATCTTCCGCCTTGTGGCTTCGGCAGACACGCACAGCTGCATCTTCCGCCTTGTGGCTTCGGCAGACACGCACAGCTGCATCTTACTTTGTGGCTTTGGAAAACACGCACAGCTGCATCTTCCGCCTTGTGGCTTCAGCAGACACGCACAGATGCTTCTTCCGCCTTGTGGCTTCGGCAGACACGCACAGCTGCATCTTCCACCTTGTGGCTTCGGCAGACACGCACAGCTGCATCTTCCGCCTTGTGGCTTTGGCAGACACGCACAGCTGCATCTTCCACCTTGTGGCTTCGGCAGACACGCACAGCTGCATCTTCCGCCTTGTGGCTTCGGCAGACACGCACAGCTGCCTCTTCCACCTTGTGGCTTCGGCAGACACGCACAGCTGCATCTTCCGCCTTGTGGCTTCGGCAGACACGCACAGCTGCATCTTCCGCCTTGTGGCTTCGGCAGACTCGCACAGCTGCATCTTCCGCCTTGTGGCTTCGGCAGACACGCACAGGCGGCTTCGGCAGACACGCACAGCTGCATCTTCCGCCTTGTGGCTTCGGCAGACACGCACAGCTGCATCTTCCGCCTTTACTCCCAGGCACAGCTCTCCCTGTGCTACTGCGTCGCTCTTGCTCCCGTCTTCACCTTGCTTTTTCTCACTTTCACTGCTTTCTCCCTGCCTTCTCAGTTTTGTTGTGTGCCTTCTCTCTGGTTTTCCCCGTTTTTGGTGCAGCCTGATCACGCAACTCCAGACCACCAGCTCACTTCCGGATTTCCGAAGGGCCCTCCATAACTGGCTGCTCAAATGAGCCTTCGGGACATGCGCGCTGTCGGGTGATTATCCGTGCTATACAAACCCTGAATGATTGATTCCTTTACTAGACTGCTTACTCTCATCCCTACAGAATCCTGCTAGTTAATTGGGATTGCAGTGGGGCAGGTGTTGCGGCAGTCAGAAGCAGTTTAATAATACATTTTTTAAATATATATATGTATGTATATATATCCAACTAAAAAGAGAAGCCCTCTGTCTTTATTGGTGGCGCCCAGCCTTCTGAACGCCGAAAGATCCGCTTTCCCAGCGGAGGTTCGTCCCTGCGGCCGGGCAATGACTGCCAACATCCAACCAAAAAGAGAAGCCTCTTGCCGATGACTGCCAGTACACGCCCATCGGGGAGGACTTATTAAAGCTGTTAAAAGGTGTTTTGAGCATTTCTGTGATGTTCCTTTGGTTTTGCTCGTGATCAAGGATTAGCCGTCTGAAACACGTTGAGCTGCTTACGATACGGAGAAAGCACGTAAGCTGGTTTTGCTGCACACACTTACCTGCAGAGGTTCACCCTCCGTGTGGGTGGGCAGCCCCACAAGAGGCTTCTCTTTTTGGTTGGTTGGATAGATATATTATCTACTGGCGGTCGCCAGTAGATAGTTATAGTTACAACCTAGTTTCCATAGGAAATCTCAAAATTCTATTTTGAATAACTTTGGCGCCGGTTGACGAATCCTCGCGAAATTTTCAAAACTAATGGGGCGCTCCGCTCAGCTCCTACCCTGAAAGTGTCGGGGTGATTCGTCAAGCGGGGGCTGAGAAAAAGGGGGTGTCCCAAAAGGCGTTTTCCCCATGCATTTTTCCATAGGACCTTTAGACACAGCTACAGCCCGAACGGCTTAACAGAATTACGTGAAATTTGGCAGAGAGGTAGCCATAAGGTCAAGGAAGTGCCTTTTGCAGGTCTGGTGTAAATCTGTTCAGTATTTCCTGAGAAAATAGCATTTAAAAGCATATCAATATCTATACGCGCGCACAGTGCGCGCACTGTGCGCGCACCCTGCCGTGCGCGAGCGCAATTCTGATTGGTTGTTAGATGTCGGTAAACATTCGAATCGGTCGAAACCAGGAAGTGTTGGCCGCCATTTTGTCTCTCGCAGTCTGAGGGGGTGAAAAAAAAAGGAGGAGAACGTGAAAAGGGGGCAGAGTGGACAGTTCCTGACCCCCTAGCCTTGGTCAGGGGGTCACAGAAGGACCCCCAAGGGAGAAACAAATTTTTTTTTTTTTTTTAAATCGCGAGGTGTGCGCAGCGTACGCGCACGGCACGCACTGCGAACCGTGGGTGCTCGATGCGCGAAGCGCACCGAGCGCTCACAGCGCGCGCAGGGTGCGCGCACCTTGCGATTTTAAAAAACAACTCACGGCATGCACTGCAGGATGCGCGTACCTCGCGATTTAAAATAAAAATCACGGCACGCACTGCAAACCTTGGGTGCACACGCAGGGTGCGCGCACCTCGCGATTTAAAAAAAAATAATAATAATTTCACGGTGCGCGCACGGTGAAAAACCTGAAACAAAAAACCATAGGTTTCACACACGTTATAGTTACGAATTAGCATTTAAAAAACCTTGCAAATTCACTTAAAAAACCATAGGTTTCACACATGTTATAGTTAGCTGGACATTTCACTCGTAAAAAAACCTATGAAATTCCCCCGTTATAGTTACTGTAGGCAACTATAACTCACGCGACCGCAATCCTCTGCTGATGACGTCAGATATTACATCACTGATGACATATGTGTCTTTATGAAAAATAAATATTTGTAATATATGTATAGCTAAAGATTAATGGAAGAAGACATGGGTAGATAAGTGTCTAAATACAGTGATGTAATATCTGACGTCATCAGCAGAGGATTGCGGTCACGTGAGTTATAGTTGCCTACAGTAAATATAACGGGGGAATTTCATAGGTTTTTTACGAGTGAAATGTCCAGCTAACTATAACATGTGTGAAACCTATGGTTTTTTAAGTGAATATATATATATATATATATATATATATATATATATATATATATATATATATATATATATAAAATTCTCCTTACTTCGTCAAAGCTCAGGATACTGGGAAAAGACGAATGCAGACCCGGAATTAGGAGCAATTATTTTATTTGAATACACCCTGCACCACCGCCATTACGCACATCTATCTATATGCACATATACATATACATATATATAATTTTTTGTATTTTTAAAAGGACAATACCATAATGTACTCTTGACTCACCCCTGTGCTGACGAGAGACAGCATGATCCTCTCGTTCAAGGCAAGCGTCTCACCCTGTTTCATCTTAATCCGCTTTTTATCCAGACACTTCATCGCATACCTGAAACAAACACAAAGTGGGAGCCACATCATAGGCAAGCCGTGATTCAGGAGAGGAACAACTAGATATCTTACAGTGACACCTGCTGACCAAGTCTGGGACTGCACCTGAAGAAATGGCTCCTCGGAAGGAGAGCACAGTGCTTCTGTTACAGTGACCCCTGCAGGAGTGAGCTGGCAGTACAGCTGGAGTGACAGCCCCTGTAGAGACAAGAGTTGCAGACAGTCTGTCCATCTCAAGTGAAAGGTTCAAGAGGGAGAATCAAATACTGCTCTAAAGAGGATCCCTGCTTTCCATGGCTGGGAGTGGGTGAAACTCATCTTTCCTCTAGGGCTGCAACTGGTCAGAGTTTTTCACATTTTTTACTGGGAAGGTCAAAGCTCAAAACATCTGCAAATTGCCACAAGGCTCACAGGTCAACTGAGTTTGTGAAGTTAGTAAACTGAATTCAACCAGTGCCCAGTTTACAATGCCAAAGGCAGGCAAACCAATATTCTGCACCACCCCGCAGCAAGCTAGCAGATCAGAAATGGTTACTTCCCTGGGTTTAGGCTGATACGATCAAACACTGAGGAAGGAAATATACCTCATCCAAAGAGTGTAATGTGTGCAAAGACTCGACAGAAAGGGCTCTTTATTATTTCCTATTTTCACTGCTTATTCAGCCTTTTAAATGTTGGTCAGTATCGGAGGGACCATTGACTACAGAAATGCCCTGTTATTTTGTAAATCTGCTGCTCTGTCATCAGTCGGTTCTGCAAATCGTTAAAACAGTCTTGGAGGATATGAAACAAATTCATCGTTTTTCCAAAGGAGATACTGTGCAAAACACAATAGTCCGATCAGTCATGTTAATTGGGCGTTAATGAACTCCGATAGATCATTCAATGATCGACTATCAACATGCAATGTTTACAAATGATAGCGATTTCGATGATAGCTTGCAAGTTTTTCTTGGTTGCACGTGAATATGAAATGAAGCAGATTGAAAATAACGTGACGTATGTTTTTAGCTTATTGTCTAGGTTTCATTTAGTGATTTAGTTGCATGGGAACGTCCCCTTAATAAATGTATATATTATTCATTAAAAAGAAATGTAGCCAGATGTCCTACTTGGCACAAACAAAATATGAAATGAAGGCACAAGGTGACGAAGGAGCTACTTGTGAAGAAGAGACTCAGAGGCCAGATGAAGGCCACGTCCAGCTCTGCGAAAAGGGAAGAAAAACAGCTCTGCCGCTCACTTCAGATGCAACTTTACTCCACTCTCCAAAGAGGCAAGAGAGGAAGATGAAGCAAAAGGAAAACACTGGCCCCAATGTATTCCCCATATTCCAAAGATAAGATGGATGATCAGTTTGTAGAAAGACAGAAGAAGTGTCAGTGAAGATCAGTAAGTCATTTGCTGATGGAAACCTCTTCAACCATGAGTCACATCTACAGAAAGACTCCATAGAAGAAAGCCAGAAAAAAACCCAGAGGCGAGTCACACCAGACCAGGACATCACAGGAGAAACTGCTCAACATCAACAGTGCCTTTCCGTGTGCTTTAGAAACTGACATACGACTAACCCTCTGCACACAGTTCTAACATTCGTAAACCAAAAGCAGAGAGCTCACTTTGGATCCAGGCGGTGTCGTTGCATTGAACAATCTGCCATAGGTTAAACTCTAAAAACACTTACAACAGGGTAGAGTTCTACAGCAAGTCCTTCCTTGTCTGGAAAAGTTAAGGAAAGGCAGATCTACACAAAGAGTACAATTCGCTCATCTTCCTGGCTGAAGTAAACACTACCAGTAACGCAGTTGTAAGCATCGGAAGATTGAGGTAATAGGGATAAAGTGAAGTTTGAGGTAACAGGGATAAAGAGAGGTTTGAGGTAATAGGGATAAAGTGAAGTTTGAGGTAACAGGGATAAAGTGAAGTTTGAGGTAACAGGGATAAAGAGAGGTTTGAGGTAACAGGGATAAAGAGAGGTTTGAGGTAACAGGGATAAAGAGAGGTTTGAGGTAACAGGGATATAGAGAGGTTTAGGATAACAAGGATATAGAGAGGTTTGGGATAACAGGGATGAAGAAAGGTTTGAGTTAACAGGGATAAAGAGAGGCTTGAGGTTACAGGGATAAAGAGGTTTGGGGTAACAGGAATAAAGAGAAGTTTGGGGTAACAGGAATAAAGAGAAGTTTGGGGTAACAGAGAAAGTGAGGTTTGAGGTAATGGGGATAAAGTGAGGTTTAAGTTTACAGGGATAAAGTGAGGTTTGATAAACAGGGATAAAGAGAGGTTTGAGGTAACGGGGGTAAAGAGAGGTTTGGGGTTACAGGGATAAAGAGAGGTTTGGGGTAACCGGGTTAAAGAGAGGTTTGGGGTAACCGGGTTAAAGAGAGGTTTGGGGTAACCGGGATAAAGAGAGGTTTGGGGTAACAGGGATAAAGAGAGGTTTGGGGTAACAGGGATAAAGAGAGGTTTGGAATAAAGAAAGATTTGAGGTAACAGATAAAGTGAGGATTGAGGTAACGGGGATAAAGTGAGATTTGAGGTAACGGGGATAAAGAGAGGTTTGAGGTAACGGGGATAAAGTGAGGTTTGAGGTACCGGGGATAAAGTGAGGTTTGAGGTACCGGGGATAAAGTGAGGTTTGAGGTACCGGGGATAAAGTGAGGTTTGAGGTACCAGGGATAAAGTGAGGTTTGAGGTAACAGGGATAAAGTGAGGGTTAAGTTTACAGGGATAAAGATAGGTTTGCGGTAAAAGGGACAGTGAGGTTTGAGGTAAAGGGGATAAAGTGAGGTTTGAGGTAAAGGGGATAAAGTGAGGTTTGAGGTAAAGGGGATAAAGTGAGGTTTGAGGTAACAGGGATAAAGAGGTTTGAGGTAACAGGGATTAAGTGAGGTTTAAGGTTACAAAGATAAAGGGAAGATTGCGGTAACAGGAATATAGTGAGGTTTGAGGTAACAAAGATAAAGAGACGTTTGAGGTAAATGGGATAACCCTTCCCAGCGCATTGGCTCTGTCAGTTCCATGACGCGCTGTAGCATGTCTGTGTTTCTTCTCTCTAAAATATAGTCTGTGTGCTCAAGAATATTAGTGAATATTACCGCTGGGCTTGGTGATGAATGTCACAGAACTGAACTCCTCCAATAAATGCTATGACGTCCCCCAAAACGAAACCAACCTTATCTATCAAACTCAGCCCCTCCTCACACATTGTAACTTGTCAGTACCCGAGCCACATTCAGGGAAAGGAATCCTTTACTTGAACTGATAAATGCTCATTTGTTTTGGACTATGGCGCGGATGGTGACAAATTACACTGGAGGACCAGGGGTTGATGCATGACGGGAGCACAAGTGACGCCTGGAACCAGGATTGTGAGGGAAGAGGGTCAATCATTACAGGGCATGGAAAGAAGATA
Organism: Triturus cristatus; assembly: GCF_964204655.1. Taxonomy (NCBI): domain Eukaryota; kingdom Metazoa; phylum Chordata; class Amphibia; order Caudata; family Salamandridae; genus Triturus; species Triturus cristatus. The sequence continues at coordinate 71,670,077 of NC_140585.1, read as the reverse complement.
GATAGATAGACAGACAGACAGACAGATTAATGCTTCACTGTGAGAAAGTGCCATCTTTCTTGCATGGTATGCCCCCACTTTTTTTCGGATTTGCTGAATGTACTTTGACTGAGTGTACCCTGGACTCCTGCCAATCAGGTGCCCAGGGCCTATGTTCCTTCCCTAAAAACACAAGACCCAAACTTGCAAACCCTGGCCACATGTCAGCCCCTGGTAAATGGCACCCTAGGTACCCAGGGCCTTGTGACCAGGGAAGGCCTCGAAGGGCTGCAGCACTCATTGTGCCACCCTTAGAGGCCCTGTACCCTTACACACACACTGCCCTTGCAGGCTGGGTGTCTGGGTACAAGACAAAGCAAAGAGTCGACATGGCACACATCCCTGAGTGCCATGACCATCACCTACACTGCCATGGCATACATCAGCCACCCCTCTAGCTGGGTGCCCTATGCCAATGGTGTGGGCGCAGGAGCCCTGTGCCCCTACAGTACCCAGGTCCATTCCTGGGCACTGTAAGTGCAGTGCTGCCTTTTAAGAGTACATGGTGCTGAGAGCTCGTCAAACACGAACTCCACCGCACCATAAAGGCAACACTGAAGACTGAGAAGTTTGGTATCAAACTTCGGCACATTAAACCCACCCTGATGCCAGTGTGGAATTTAATGTACCAAGCACCCCAGAGGGCATCTTAGAGATGCCCCCTAAAACCTAACCTACAATCCACGTCTGTTCTGAGGCTGCCTAGGCTGCCACACAGCAGACATGTTGCTGGACCCCTGGGTAGGAGAGCCCCTGCTCTCCTGGGCCTGCAACAATCCACATCCTGGGCGAGGTGCTAAATCTCCTCCCCCAGGATGGGCAGGGGGAAGCTTCAAAGGCATGCCGCCTCTGTGAGCTTCCCCAGGCCACTGCAACCCCCCACTCTGGCGGTAAGCTTGGCCGGAAACCCCAAATAAGGACAGGGGATGTGCCAGCCTGCCAACCCCACCCCTCAGGTGGGGGAGGCGAGGTGAAGCACATCCCCGGGCTCCCGCCATCTTGAAGATGGGAAGCCCTACCCAATTAGGACTAGGCTACTGCCCCTTTCCACAGGAGAGAGGCAGGATAGGGGGTGTACCCACCCCAGGACAGGGATCCATTGGTCCCTACCCTTCACCTACCTGTAACGCCCCTAAATCTAGTACTTAGGGGCACCCTGAACCTTCCTTCCCCAGATTCCAGATTCCGAAATCCGAAGAAGAGCTGGAAGAAAGAAGATCTGCCCTGCAGCTGCTAAGAAGAGGAAGACACAAACTGCTTTGGCCCCAGCCCTACCGGCCTGTCGACCCTCGAACCTGCTCCTGCTCCAAACCCAGCATCTCTTGTGGCCAGCAACCTCACAAACCCCGGAGGACCTGGCTACCTTTTGTCTCTAAACCCCTGGGTCTCCCATGAGTAGAGGCTCTACTCAAAAACCTACTTCTAATACCTGGCAGCAGCCCGGAACCGCAAACCCAGCATACTCTGCACCAGCCAAGCCTGGCCTGTGCCGGAGTGAACGAAGACCACGAGGACGACCCCACGGCGACTGTGACCCAGAGTCCGGGACCCAAGGACCTCCCTCGACACTCCTGAAGAAGCCTGCAGCCTCAGAACAAGGTGCCCCCCTACCGCGATCAACAGAGGGAAAGATTTCCCGACACCAAAAGGCACCCCTGCACGCGGCGCCCTGCGGCCCCCTGTGCCCAATCCCGGGGTACCTACCTATCCTCCAACTACCCAACTTACCTCTCGAAGTGGTAGTGGCACCTGAAGAATCCTTGTCCCCGAGCTTGCAGTCTTTTTCTAAACCGGAGATTTCCCACTGAAATCAATTGAGCGTCCGAAGGCTCAAAAACACCCTGCACCCAGCGCCCGAGTGGCCCTGGCAGTGCAACCTCTACACCTATCTACTTCCCCACTTGCCCTGAGTAAGTGACCAGGAGCCCAGCTCCCACAGCCGCTTGGCCTGCTAGTCAGCAGCCACCAACCAAGGCCCCCCTTTCCCTCATAGGATAACATTGGGCCTAACTCTCTCTGCACCCGTCCGCCCTAGTGCCGCTGAGGGTGAACCAACTGTACCTACCTGACCCTGGGGGACCCCTGAGTCTATGCCCAGAACCTCAACTCTACCAGTCGAGTACTTACCTTTAAACCGATAACTCTATTTTCTTCATAGGGTAACATTGACTGGCTTTTTCCTGAAATTTCTTTTAAGTGGGGACTTTTCAAATCTTAAAATATTCACCAAAAATCAGCCGAGTAACGAAAACGAAAATACTCACCTGCTCTTAGGTGAGCTCCCATCTTGGTGCCCAGCACTGACTTTGAAAAATACTTACAACTGTACTTACCAGTAACCCAATTTTCTCCCGTAGGAAATCATTGACTGTTTTTCTGTGAAATTTCTTTTAAGTGTCCATTTCTGCAATTTTTAAATATTCTTTAAAAATCGTATAATATCTGAAAACTTAATTACTTACCTGTTTTGGATAAAGGTCCCAGTACTGAGTCTAGGTACCCAGTACTGGATTACAAAAGTAAAGAGAACGTACTATACCTGCAACTTGAATTTTCTTCCATAGGGAATCATTGACTGTTTTCTATGAAATATTTTCTGCCAACTTTTAAAATAGCTAAATATTGTCTAAAAATCATCACAGTAATTAAGTCGACTTTCATCACTTGATTCTAAGTACTGACCCAGGACTGAATCTAGGATCCAGTCCTGGAATTCCAAAAGTAATCCTAAAAGTAATCTGTTGCAAATAACTTGAAACTTCCATTGAGCTCAATGCATTATTGTGTTTAAAATAGTGTTGCCTATTGCAACCACTTGTAACGGTTTACAAAAGTCAATTGCATATTGCAAAATTATTTATATAAAACATCTCATTCTGAGAAAGTATATTTTAATGCCAATTGTTGGTTCTAAAATAAAACAAGCATATATTTTTTATATATAAACCATTGGCCTAGAGTTCAGTTATTGAGTGTGTGAGACCATTTGCTGACTGAGTGTGTACAACAAATGCTTTACACTGTCCTCTGATACTGCCTTACTGCTCGACCAAGCTACCACTTTAGAGAGTAAGGTTATATCTAACTTTAACCTCTGCCAAACCCTGGGGGACTGTGGACTCTGTACACCCTGTACCCATTAAGGAACAGTATATACAGAGCCACTTTCTCACATTCACTGACATATGTGTCTGGATGTTGACCCACAGCAGATTCATAACACTGGAAATCTGACCTTACTTTGATTCATACTCAAAAGATTAACAAAATATACGTCAGATTAATTTCTACTGAATAACGAGTGAGGAATTCTGTCCTGGCGGTCGAGTGCAGCCGCTTTCAGTGATTACGGGTGCTTTAGCCGCGAAGGCTGGTGGACATGGCTGGATGTCATTACTTGCACCATCATTTCTCTGGGATACCATTATCTTCCTGCCATCCAACTGACAAACCATTACCTTGACCTTCTACCTCCAAAGCCATCACTTCATCCCATGATCCTTAAACCCTAAAATGTAAATATCCTTTTCTTCATCCACATCATGTTTACACTATCCTACATTTTGTTTTATTCAAATGAATACATTCAAAAGTGAATACTAAAATGTAATTATATTAACTTAAAAAGTAACCCTAACCCTAGGTCGGATATTAAATACTTGCATGTAATAGTAATAAGCATTGACAAAGCCAATAGGTCTGTGGTGGCCACAAGCCTTTTGGCTTTACGATCACTTATTCTGTTCTGCCATAGTTTTTGCAAACCTCTATTGTTGTGGAAGCTGCCAAGTCAATATTTCTTGGTTTCAAGAAGCACACATTGCCACAGACGTCCCAGGCCATTAAGGGAACTACTTTGCGGGTGGATGTGCTCCTTGTGAAGGGCAGAAATTCATCACCCAGAGTGAAGTTAGCAAACAGCTTAAGTGGGCTGGCCCATTATCAATGGAAGAAAGGGGCTTGTAGAAAGACCCTAGAAGTAAATATATTGTGCATATAATTTTGAAAACACAAATATTTTTAAAAATGCGTCAACTTAAATGAAACTAAAATGTTAAATATTTATCTACTTAATAATGTTATTTAAAGTAATCTTAACTACAGGAAAGGACGCAAACTCAAAACCTAAACTTTTGTGATTAATTACTAACTTCTAAACTAATCATGAACTACAAAGTGAAGTTAATGGCATGTCTCGCTAATGGCAGCTGAAGTAATGGTATAGGTCAGCATGTAATGGTAAATTGAAATAAAAGTGCTGAAGAGGTGGATGCCACGCTTTGCACTGCGAGTCAACAACTGGCTACCATAATACCATAAGGCTTAAAATAGGATGAAGAATACTCTACATTTTCCCAGTGTCCGCTTTGCGGCAGCCGTAGACCTCTCCAAATCCTCCTCTGCCAATGATCCGGTGCACGCTGAAGTCATTCATGGTCAGCTGATTCACAAGGAAATGGAGGGGGGAAAAAAGAAAGCCAAGTATGAAAATATATTTCTATGTATGTACACATACAAGTGTGTACGTATGGACACTTCTATAAAAAAATAAAAAGCACAGACCTAACAAAGGAACTGTGTGCATGCAGTACAAGGGTGAAGAAGGGGCTGGTGGGGTGGGAGAGTTGTACCGATACTAGAGAGAGTAGAAGAGGGTGGGGGTCACTGCACAGGGGCCAGGAGGAGGAGAGGGATGGACTAATAGTACAGCAAGTAGCGGTGGGGTCCACTGCACTTGGGTCGGTAGGGTGGGAGAGTAGAGAGAGAAGGGGGGTCCACTTAGAAATGTGCTTTCATCCAGAAATAGCTACACATGGATGAGGCGGTTCTTGCAAATACAGAACTTCAGATCCTTTTAAAGTGAAAGTTGTTTGGAGCTTGCACGATCCAGGTGGGGAGGAATGCAAGAGCACGGCTACCGTGCAGCAGGGTCAAAGTTACCTACCCTACGAGTTACAATAAGGATGTGAAAGGCCTACTCTGTTCTTAAGTATCCTGAGGGGACCCCCCCCCCCCTCCCTTAAAACCTGCCAGTGATGGTGCAGCAAGGAAAGGAACCTGTGAGAGCAGGTCCCAGATTAACAACCACACCATGCAAGTGCAAGCGCCTTTCACACATTGCATCAACACATACCAGCTGCAGAGGGAAACTGGTGAATTCTGCTTCTGTACAAAGGTTGGCTCACAAAGTTATCCGATTACATCTAGAACATCGACTAGAGGCTTGTGGAGGTGGAAGGTGCCGAGTGAGGCAATATCTAGTCAAATAAACCCAAGAAGGGCATCCCATGTCTGGGGAAAGGATGACGTGCCAGGGGAGCTGCATATACATGAGCCAGACAAGGACCACGAGAAAAGCCACTGCAGTATGTGATCACTCACATGAATGTTGAGCTCTGTGTTCTTCCACTGGCAAAACCGTGTGAACTTCTCACTGCAAAGAAAGTGAATAGATTAACTGAGCGGACAGGGAGACAGAGATGGGAAGCGAATGAGGGAAGAAGTAGGAGGCAAAGGGGAAATGGACAACAAGATGGAAAGATGGATAACTAAAGGAGAAAAGAGCTGCACTGAGTGGAAGAGAGAGAAACATAAAGAGATGGAGTGAGCAGAGATGGGATAATAAATGAGGGAGTTAAAAAAAAGGATATGGACAACAAAATCGGTTGTGAAAGAAGAGAGGGATGGGGATTGAGAGACTGGAGGAGCTGCAGCAAGAATTACTTTAAGGTGATATTGTTTCATCTCAATGAAGTACCACAAGGGTAGTTCGCGAGTGCACCTTGGGGTTCGGAGTATCTGCTCGTCTACCTGAGCAGTCTACGCTTTGGAATTCATAGCAGGTACACACTGAACCCAGTTGTATTCTAATAATTTCCCAGTCGACAAAACGAAGAAGTGATTAACCGTTTTAGTGCCCAGAGGCATAGAACACAGACCCCAGCCGTAAACTGTCCACACCATATTCCGCCCCAAAAGTGATTCTTCACTTAAATTCTCACCTTTCAATAAACTTCTGGAACACCTCTCCTTCCAGGCACTGGCAAATCTCCTCAGTGTAAGGCTGAAACAAGAAAGAGAGGGGTCGTGGTCAACCATCGGTAGTCGGTGTGAGGAGTCCAAACCTCAGTTTCAACTTCTAGAGGGTGAAAGCAAAAGCGGCGGTCTCTAAGACCCAGAAACCTCCTTCTTTAAGGCAGGGAGTCTGCCCCCTAGAGGCAGGGCAGAACACAGGCTCATACAGCGGTGGACAGCATATGCGTTGAAACTCTCAGTAATAGTCGACATTCTACTGTCCCAATCCTACCACTCAATAGTGCACCTGGCAATTTTTGGAAACAGACTCCCATCAAGAATTACCGACTATCCGTATATTGCCCATAACCAGAGTGTCATACTTGGGCATTTTGTTACTAGGACGGATAAAACCCAACCAAACTTCATACAAAAGAAGGGATTGAAACTCAGTTTTCACCTATGCGGTAAGTGGGAGAAGTTGGCCTGATGTATGATGTCACTAGTTCTAGTGTACACCTTATATCAGTCCAAATACCCTTATGGTGATTGGTTGTAAAGTCAACCTTATAGACCAGCTATCCTAGTGGTAGCATGGACAAGAGCAGTCTTAGGCTAAACTCTGAATGGCATGTGAAGCCAGCTGTGATACCATATATAATCCCTTGAATACCAAATGAAAGGACACCACAACAGATATATATATAAAATAAAGTGTATTTATTCTAGTCAAACCCTCAGCACTCTTTATGAGATTAGAGGTAAGTACAACACAGTCTTATTTAAGCATACATTAAGTCACACAGGTAAGTAATACAGTTAGGCCCTAGGGGCCACGCAAACCATATACTAAGTAAGTGGTATAAGGACCACTGTCACGGAAATAGAATAGGCCTAGGGAATCGCTGGGGCTACACTACACTAGCGTTAGTTAGGAAGTGGGAGGCCCACGGGATTCGTGTGCAGAGTGGAAACACTCACGCGTAATGCGTAAAAGTCACTAGCAATAGTACAGTTTAGAAAACGATAGATTTAGGACACTTCCGGAGTAGCTAGGAAGTCGAGACTGGAAAACTAGACATTAGGATAGTCACTATCCTGATGAGCACCGGAGTACCCAAGTTACCTAGCCCACAGGCTGCGGGTGCATAGGGGTGAAGTTGCGTCGGTTTTCGTCGTCGACTCCTATGGATGCCTGAAGAAAGATGCTGACAGGCAGTCAGTGAAGAGTGTCCGGTGGATCCCAAGGCTGGGATCAAGAAGAGAGGAGACCTGCAAGCAGAAGGGACAGAGTCAAGGTCACTAGCCAGTGACCACGTGGAACCAGGAAGGAACCAGGCGATGTCGTGAAGATTGCAGGTGAAGGTGAAGCTTGTCGCTGCAGCCAGGAGGACCAGGAAGCGTCGAGGACGACCAGGACCAGGAGGCGAGCTGTCCCACGAAGGCTCTTGCTGTCGGCGGCGTCGAAGTTGGACTAGGACTCACCAAGCCTTGGCTAGCGGAACCCACGAAGAACGGAGGACTTGCTTCTGGTGCAGACCAGGAAGGTCTGGGGTGCTTCTTCTTTGCAGAGAAGCGGGAGCCAGTCTGGAGGAGCCAAACCAGCGCAGAAGATTTCAGGGTGCGTCGTCACAAAGGCCATACCTCTGCCATGGGATGACTGTTCTGTTTGCCATCAATGTTAGTTACCTGGTATGAGAAACCAGGCAAAAGCTGCTCAGAGGGAACTAGCCTATGGGCCACCATAGTGATGCTAGCTCCAGTGTCTCTGTAGGCCTCAGCTTTTCTACCATTGATGTAGGGCTCCTGTCTGTACCTACCCAAAGTGTTGGGACAGGCAGTGAAATTGGCAAACCCCATGCCACCATCACAGACAAGAGTAGCTGCTGTAGGGGAATTGGCTAAGCCAGGATCCCCCTGTGTTCCCCAAGAAAACCCAACCAAATTTTGGGGGGCACTCCCACCACCTGGGGGATTACTGCTGACAGTAATAGGTGGTGTGACAGGAGTAGTTGGAGGAACAGTTTTGTTTTTAGCCCTTGGGCAACTGCTGTCAGTTTTCCAATGCCCAGGAGTTTTACACTCATGGCAGTAAGGCTTTTTAACTGTGGTAGAGGAGGGAGCTTGGGACCCACCACCCTGTGTGGAGTTTTGGGGCCCTGAGGAAGATTTCTCTTTTGCTTTATCCCCACCCTTCTCTTGAGGCTTGGTGGTATCTTTCTTTTGGTCACCACCCTGATTTTTAGGCCTAATCCTGGTCCTGACCCATTTATCTGCCCTCTTTCCCAATTCTTGGGGAGAGGTCAAATCTGAGTCTACCAGGTGTTGATGGAGAAGCTGGTTCTGACAATTACTAAGGATCTGCTCCCTCATAATCAAGTTGTACAATCCTGTATAGTCCTGCACCTTGCTGCCAGTTAACCAACCTTCCAAAGCCTGAGTGGCACAATCCACAAAATCAGACCAGTCCTGTGTCTGTGTCTTCTGGGTGTCTCTGAACAACAACCTATATTGCTCAGTGGTTAAGCCAAACCCATCTATCAGAGCACTCTTCAGGACTTTGTAATTGTTAGCATCCTCATCACTGACTGTGAGGAGCTGGTCTCTACCTTTGTCAGAAAAGGAGAGCCACAAGATAGCTGCCCACTGACTCTGGGGTACCTGCTGTACTTTGCAGGCCCTCTCCAAAGCAGTCATCCACTTGTGGATGTCATCCCCATTCTGATATGGGGGGACTATCTTGCTTAGGTTTCTATGGTCATAAGACCTATCCCTATCTCTAGGAATGTTGCTGCCACCAGTGGGTTCTGACCCACACAATTTTTGCTCTCTAGCCAGAGCAAGCTTCTCCTTGGCAAGGGCAAGTTCTTCCCTCTGAATCCTCAGATTAGCTTCCCTCATTCTGGCTTCATGTTCCTTTCTCTCAGGGGAAGTCATTCCCCTGTGAGAGGAAACACTAGAGATGCTAGAGACATGGGAGTGGATGGATTCCCTTGAAGGGAATCTGTCCCTCCTGTTTCTCTGGTTAAGCCCACTTGGGGGTCTGTATGGGGAGACCCCATGCAAACTCCCATGTAAACTTAGGTTAGCCTGGCTAAGTCTTCCTACTTGGCCCTGGCTGTCTACCTCTTCATCTGAAGTCCCATCTGACTCCTCTGTGGTGGGTAGACCCTTATCTACAGCTATGGCACCATACTTGGCAGCTCTTTCAGCATCATAGGCCTCCAGAAGCTCCACTAGCTGTCTAAGGGTAGGGTTGAAACCCTGTTTTAATCTCCTGGAGGTACACAGTTGTCTCATCTCCTTGAAAGTGAATGCATCATATCTAGGGGGAATCTGTCTAGGATTCTCCTCTCCTGAGGGAGCCTCAGTGTGATCTCCATTCAGGGACATGATTCTAGTGAGGGTGTGGTGTGTGCACCTACCTACACTAGTTGTATCTACTAAACCTCTCTGGTAGTTGTAGTCAGGGTGTGTTACTCCCTTCAACCTACAACTACTAAGTCCAGTAGGACTTAAGTATTATAATCTAGGTTATATGTACCTAGACAATATCTGTGTGATCTTTCAATTTAGTATCTCAAGATTACAATGGTATTACAACAGCAAGCTCAGATCCCAACCGCTGCTCACCAATGTGAGAAGTTGGCCTGATGTATGATGTCACTAGTTCTAGTGTACACCTTATATCAGTCCAAATACCCTTATGGTGATTGGTTGTAAAGTCAACCTTAGACCAGCTATCCTAGTGGTAGCATGGACAAGAGCAGTCTTAGGCTAAACTCTGAATGGCATGTGAAGCCAGCTGTGATACCATATATAATCCCTTGAATACCAAATGAAAGGACACCACAACAGATATATATATAAAATAAAGTGCATTTATTCTAGTCAAACCCTCAGCACTCTTTATGAGATTAGAGGTAAGTACAACACAGTCTTATTTAAGCATACATTAAGTCACACAGGTAAGTAATACAGTTAGGCCCTAGGGGCCACGCAAACCATATACTAAGTAAGTGGTATAAGGACCACTGTCACGGAAATAGAATAGGCCTAGGCCTAGGGAATCGCTGGGGCTACACTACACTAGCGTTAGTTAGGAAGTGGGAGGCCCACGGGATTCGTGTGCAGAGTGGAAACACTCACGCGTAATGCGTAAAAGTCACTAGCAATAGTACAGTTTAGAAAACGGTAGATTTAGGACACTTCCGGAGTAGCTAGGAAGTCGAGACTGGAAAACTAGACACTAGGATAGTCACTATCCTGATGAGCACCGGAGTACCCAAGTTACCTAGCCCACAGGCTGCGGGTGCATAGGGGTGAAGTTGCGTCGGTTTTCGTCGTCGACTCCTATGGATGCCTGAAGAAAGATGCTGACAGGCAGTCAGTGAAGAGTGTCCGGTGGATCCCAAGGCTGGGATCAAGAAGAGAGGAGACCTGCAAGCAGAAGGGACAGAGTCAAGGTCACTAGCCAGTGACCACGTGGAACCAGGAAGGAACCAGGCGATGTCGTGAAGATTGCAGGTGAAGGTGAAGCTTGTCGCTGCAGCCAGGAGGACCAGGAAGCGTCGAGGACGACCAGGACCAGGAGGCGAGCTGTCCCACGAAGGCTCTTGCTGTCGGCGGCGTCGAAGTTGGACTAGGACTCACCAAGCCTTGGCAAGCGGAACCCACGAAGAACGGAGGACTTGCTTCTGGTGCAGACCAGGAAGGTCTGGGGTGCTTCTTCTTTGCAGAGAAGCGGGAGCCAGTCTGGAGGAGCCAAACCAGCGCAGAAGATTTCAGGGTGCGTCGTCACAAAGGCCACTAGCCAGCGGGCAAGCAGGAAAATGCAGAAGGGCCCCACGCAGGACTCGTGGAGTGTGGGGGGCTGATCTTCGGTGCAGATGGTGCTTGGGGTTGGGGCTTCTCAATCCCCGGTGCAAAACTTCAAGGGTGCCTCAGAAGCTGCGCTTGAAGTTACTAGCCACTTTTCCCAGGTAGCCGGTCCCACGTCGCTCGTCGCCTCCACGGATCTCAGCTTTGCTGTGGATGTGGATCAGGGTCGGAGAAGTCTGGAAGTCAAGGCTCTGGTCGGGCTCTGCAGTCGGTTCCTCGTAGAACGTGGGCAAAGCAAAGGGTAGTCTCTTGATGGTGCCTGTTTGCACAGGGTAGCCACTCCTTGGCCACAAGGGAGATTCTTCAGTCTTCTTCTTTCGTCGAATGTCGAAGGTCCAGAGTTTCTGTTCAAGTTTGCAGGTTCAGGATAATCTAAAGTCTTGAGGCCCAACTCCCACTCTTATACTAATCTGGGGGGCTGGGATACCTGCTAGGTCACGCCTTATGGGTGGGACCTGGGAGGGGGTGGTTACACCCACTTCCCTTTGTCCAGTTTCGCGCCAGAGCTGGGGCTGGAGTGCCCCAGCGCCGGTTTGAACTGGACTATGCAAGGAACACCTTGTGTGCCCCAGGCATGTCTCATTCCTTTCAGCCCACCCTGCCCCAATACACTAAAGGCTGTCTGGGGAGGTGCTAGCACCTCCCCAAGCAGGAAACCTATTGTCCAGGCCTCCCTGGCTGGGATCACTCCCAGCTGCAGGAGGTCAGACTTGTGTCGTGGCAGCAGCATCCATTTTGTGATGCTGAGGCTTTGGTTAGAGTTAAACAGCAAAGTAGGATTTTAACATGTCTCTCCCTCTAGAAGGGGGGAATAATATCCTCATCACCAGAAATGGTATGGGGGTATTATTCCAAAGTGTTAGACACCTTACACGACATGTTTTGATAAAGCCAAACCATAGTTACCATAACCGTTTAAGATTATAAGGCACTTTAAGAGTATATGGTAGGCTATATCATAGAACAGCTATAAGGACATGGTTCCGAAAGCTGCAGACAGGCTCAGCTCATGCTAGAGCACCATCTCACATGTTCCCAAGCACTCTGCCTCCAGGATTGTTAAGGCCTGCCATAGGAGTGACTGATAGGTACACATGTGTCTATATATAAGGGTAGATATAGGCATGCTATATCTAAGCAAGGGGTGATTACACGACCTTGCCCCAGCTGAGTGATCAGCCAGTTGTGTCTGATTGGAAGGCCAGACCAGGGGTGGCATAATACATGCTGCAGCCCCTGGGAGGCCTAGGGTACACCTATGCCCTGGGTACCTAGGGTACACTGTACAGGGTCCAATAAGGTGATCCTTACCAATTGGTTATGTACCTAGGGTACATGGAGTCCATTTTAAAGAGAGAGCAGACAGCCTGAGACCCTGAATGGCAGGATCTCAGGCCAACTAAGTCGAAAAACCAGCTAGACACTAGGCAAAAAGTTGGGGGTAACCATAGTCAGATATCCACCTTCCTACAGTAAGGGTCACTGTGTCAACCTAATATCCTAAAATGCTAGGTTATAGCGGATTAGCATCGACCCTATGGCGTGGTCAGACCCCACTATCTGGCCACCTTCTCACCTCCTGGGAAGAGTGACTGTCTCCATCTAAGTAGTTGTAGAGTCAAACACCTTTAAAGGAAACACTTGCGACGGGCGCCCTTCTTAAACTTGTTTAACAATATAGCATCAGGAAGGATGGCCCGAATAAGGGAACCCTATATAACGATTACCTTAAGTGAGTGATCAGGGTCTGCAACTCATTGGCCCCCATCCCCCGCCCCTTTTCCAAAGGAAGGCACTCTTCACCATCTTGGTTTACCCCAGCTCTGGGGGAGGGCGATCAACCACCGATGTGGGAAACTGAAAACAAAGCAGCGGAACACTAGGGTAATGGAGGATGACGACCACTTAAAGGGATACTCAAAATATACAAAAAAGAAGCCATTTCCTAGGTCAAAAACCGGTTCTTTAATAGAGTGCTAGCAATAAACCTGAAGAGCGTCCGGAGACACTAAAGCCCACATGCTACAACCACGGACAGGGACCAGGCCTGGGGACCGATACATGGGAAAAGTCACGGCCCCTTTTGTTACCAAATACGAATAGTTCATTATCATCAGGCGTTGGTTCATCTGATTTCTTTTGATGCCACTCATCAAAAAGATGATCCAAGATCAAGACACTTTCCAGATCTTCTGCTCGCAGCCGACCTACCCGGTCTAATAAATGTGTTACTTTGCAGCTTCATAGCTTTCTGGAATGAAAACAAAGCGTCGCCATGGGACTGAAACAGCACTGGTGGCAGGACTTGTAATTTAATTTAAAGGGCATTTGTATAGCACACTGTTACTCCAGGGAGTGTCCTGGCACACTGTTACCCCAGGGAGTGTCCTGGCACACTGTTACTCCAGGGAGTGTCCTGGCACACTGTTACTCCAGGGAGTGTCCTGGCACACTGTTACTCCAGGGAGTGTCCTGGCACACTGTTACTCCAGGGAATGTCCTGGCACTCTGTTACCCCAGGGAGTGTCCTGGCACACTGTTACCCCAGGGAGTGTCCTGGCACACTGTTACTCCAGGGAGTGTCCTGGCACACTGTTACTCCAGGGAGTGTCCTGGCACACTGTTACTCCAGGGAGTGTCCTGGCACACTGTTACTCCAGGGAGTGTCCTGGCACACTGTTACTCCAGGGAGTGTCCTGGCACACTGTTACTCCAGGGAGTGTCCTGGCACACTGTTACTCCAGGGAGTGTCCTGGCACACTGTTACCCCAGGGAGTGTCCTGGCACACTGTTACTCCAGGGAGTGTCCTGGCACACTGTTACTCCAGGGAGTGTCCTGGCACTCTGCACCGCAAATGTTGACTGGCCCCGAGACCTCACCATTAAACAGATTTAAAAAAAAAAAAAAAAAAAGGTTTACATTTTCTTGCGGAACTGGGAGGTGGCTGAGATGACCAGAGTCTCCAGGGGGAGTTTGTTCCATACTGATGGCCCAAGAATGAGAAGGACCGATCACCAGTTCTGGACCACCAGAGCCTTGGGATTTTGGCCAGAAAAAGGTTTGCTCAACAAAGGAGCCTATGGAGCATAGAAGCAGATCCTTGCTCCGAGGCATCCACACCGGCATGATGGAGGGTCCTATGTACCAGTCATAGGGTCATAAAAAGGATCCTCTTCCTAAGAGGGAGCCAGTGCAACGCCCTTAGATGTGGGGACGCGTGTTCTCAGTGGCAGGCCCAGAAGAATAAAGGCTGCTGCGTTTTGGACCAGCTGCAATGTATTGGTCAGATAGTCCTGAAGGCCCAAGTACAGTGCATGACCGTAGTCAAGCCAAGACATTATTAAGGCCTGTAATACCCGTTTCAGAGCTGAGAAAGTCAAAACTTTGTTGGCACATGGAACAGACCAGAGGGATTCCCCACCACTGCATTAACTGGAGGTGGAAAAGAGCAGGGCATGGGTTGGGGGTACACGTGGGTGGACAGCGTCCACCCACTTTCACAGGGTGCACGACGTCCCCCCGCCAAGAAGTTGGGCCCCACTGAAAAAGACGCCGAATTCGTCCCGGTGTAATTTCCAAACACCGCGACACTTTCAGCAGTACCTAAACGTTGTTATCTGCTTTTGATCAGCAACAACGTGCAGGCGGGGAGGGGACGGGGCTCTCTTATTCTAGACTCCTGCTGGGCCCATGATAAAGGACGAAGCTGAGGGGTCATCAGGCCTCCTTTTGTTCTAGTCTCCTGTCTGGCAGCAGTCATGAGCCTCACACCTAGAACCAAATGCAGCGGAGGGGAACAAAGGCTCACACCTTGTTAGCACTTCACACATACTTGAGAGGCAGCTTTGCACTTTGTTCAGGCTCTGTTTAGGAGATATGCATGCACTGTAAGAAGTCAAATGTGTTCTTCTTTCCCAGTATTTGCACAAAGTAAATAGCATTTATATAGCGCTTACTACCCCTGAGGAGGCGCTATAATAATTTAAATATCACTTTTTTTCTTTTTATGCACTACGGGTAGAGGAAGCTTTACGCTGACAAAAGGCAACATTGGTTCATGTGAAGCTTACAAAAGTGTGAATCTTCTGCCTAAATCAAGAGGGTTTGCAAGTATACTCAAAATGTGCTCAAATGTGCTCATGATAGACATGTTAAACATATGTGAGGGCTTAAGATTTGATGTCACTCCTTGTGATGCATTTCCTGGGATGTCATGTGCTGTGATGTCATGCACCTCACGTGCCTAAATGTCACGCGCCGTGATGCCACATGCATACTGATTAATTAGGTTAGTCCCCCCCACTTTTTTTTTTTTTTTTAGGACTTGTGCCCTGGAAAAGTGAGACCGTCAAACGTAATGATTCGATTCTTAACAGAGCAGAACAAATTACTAAAAATCAAACAACGGGGACTGGAAAGTGCACCAGAAAGTTACACCGCAGAGCAAAAAGGGGAAACAGCACACGTAAAACCGTACAAGTCCTTCATGACTAACATTGGTGATGTGACCTCTCTAGCTAGAGGGGGTCTTTATATGATCACTTTGTGCAGAGAGTTCATGCACCAGTTTACCCCAATGTGTGCACACCTTGTCAGAGGCGCAACTAGAGCCAAATTTCAAGGGGTGGGGGGGGGGGGGGCAAGAAAACATTTGGGGGGGGGGGGCTAATTCTTCCAGCAATAGGCAGAAGTGAGATGCAGGTGCTCTAAGAAGGGGTGAAAAAACAACAAAGTCTCATTAACAAGCAAATGGTCTTTAAAAGACCTGTGAAGTACTCAAGTGTGTGTGCCCGGGAAGCTGTCTCAGCCCGGGCTGCCACACAACGGGAGGGGCAGAAGCCCGTTGAGCCCAATGGGCGTTGCGCGCCTGCTCCTTGTATACGTGCAGTGATGCAGGAGCTCTGCAGTTGATGACTTGTAGAGTTTGATAGTTTGGCATGGATGTCTCTAATGCACTTTATGGGATGGAACCCCGAGAGACATTTTTTCAAAAGCAGTTCCTCTGTCCGGCCAGCGGGTGGCAGCAGACACAAGCATGTGCGTGACTGGCAGCAGTAACACGTGGGCTGCAGCACTGCTTGTGAGATGCTGCGATCACACCTCGGCACAGCTGTGGTGCTTTCAAACCTCTGCACAGCTGTGGTGTGTGCTTCCTTTCACCCCACTGCACAGCTGTGGTGGGTGCCTTCTTTCACCCCACTGCTCAGTGCACATCTGTGGTGCGCGCTTCCTTTCACCGCACTGCACAATGCACGGCTGTGAACGTGCATCCTTTCACCCCACTGCACAGCTGTGGTGCGTTCTTTCTTTCGCCCCAATGCACAGTGCACAGCTGTGTGTGCCTCTTTGCACCCCACTGCATAGTGCACAGCTGTGGTGAGTGCTTCCTTCACCGCACTGCACGTGCCCAGCTCCGAGCCGCCCCGTCCATCACGCCTACGTGTTCTCTCTCGCATTCTGTTTAATAAACAGAATTCACACACAGATGCCGGGCTCCGATGTTAGCATTTGTGAACTCACTGGACCTCGCAGCCTTCCTTACAAGGCGCGGTCCCTCTCCGCGGGGCGAGGGACAGACTCACAGCCACAAGCTGTGTTATTCATCATTAATTAAGCGCCCTGACGGAAGCACCAAGGCGCTGGGCGACTGACATACAACTCACACCACCAGCAGACCCTGACACTTACTCCTTGGCTGGAAGCCAAGTTTCCAGGGACTCTGGGAAGCGGCAGGATGACGAGTCCTAGAGCCGGGGGAGGAAGGGAACCCCGGAGCCTGGCAGGCCGTAGTAAGGGCCCGAGGCCTGTTCTGAGGGCCACAGAGAAGGACTTGACCTCGGATAATCCAGGGCTTCGGGGCCTGGGACCCACACTCTGGAGTCCAGGAAGCACAGGAAGCGATCTCAGAAGCCTGGAGGTGGGGGGGCTCTCCTTCCAGACACCCCCTCAGAGAGGCCGCTGCCTCTTGGCCCCCTGCGCGCGGTGTGAAGAGGCCTCCTGGAAGCAGAGATGCCGCTTCCATTGCAAGCGGAGGTTGAAGGATGCCAGTGACGTCCCATGAACCAGGATCTGATCAATGGGGGATTCTGCAGCCACCAGCGCAATAACAACAAGCACTGTCACCGCCAAGACCTGGGCTCCAGGGTCCGCTCACAACCAAAGGCCAAGTCCAGGCTGTGCCCGCTGCCAGGAATGGACTCAGTAGCCATGGTCCTGGCCAGGCTAGTGCAGCCTGCGTGGAGGTCGCGGGGTGTGTGTGCGGGGGGGGGGGGGGGGAGGTGTGGTCATGCATGCATCTATGTGTATGTACGTGTCTGTGTGTATATGTGAGTGTGTGTATGTATGTGTATGCATGCATATGTATGTATGTATGTGTGCGTGTGTATGTATGCGCGTATGTATGCATGTGGTATTTATATCCCGAACCATGACTGACGTCAGCAGAGCACTGACGTCAGTGAGCCTCTGTTGTAGGAGGGTCTCTCTTAAGGAAGGGCGCAGACAAGCACCAGGCACTGGAGCTAGAGAGGCGGACAGGAGGCCGATGGACCCGCCTGCTGCCGTCCTTTGTGTTCCAGGCAGACCCATCGGTTGGGTGTCGCTCGCGCACGTCTGGGCTCCACGTCTGAACGTGCGCATTAGAGCCGCAAGGAGCTACACATACATGTTAAAAAGCGGAGCCCCCCTCACCTGAGCAGACGCGCAGAAGGCCCTGCCCCAGAGAGACGATGAGGAGCGCTCTCAGGAGCAGGGGGTCTCCCAAGGAGGAGCAGGGGTCTCCCAAGGAGGAGCAGGGGTCTCCCAAGGAGGAGGCGGTGCCCCAGAGTGTGGACGCAGCCCTCAGGAGCAGGGGTCTCCCAAGGAGGAGCAGAGGTCTCCCAAGGAGGAGACGGTGCTCCATAGTGTAGAGCACTCTCAGGAGCAGGGGTCCCCCAAGGAGGAGACGGTGCCCCATAGTGTCGAAGCGGCTCTCAGGAGCAGGGGTCTCCCAAGGAGGAGGCGGTGCCCCATAGTGTCGAAGCGGCTCTCAGGAGCAGGGGTCTCCCAAGGAGGAGGCGGTGCCCCATAGAGTTGAAGTGGCTCTCAGGAACAGGGGTCTCCCAAGGAGGAGGCGGTGCTCCATAGTGTGGAAGCGGCTCTCAGGAGCAGGGGCTCCCAAGGAGGAGGCGGTGCTCCCTAGTGTGGACGGGGCTCTCAGGAACAGGGTCTACCAAGGAGGAGACGGTACTCCATAGTGTGGAGCACTGTCAGGAGCAGGGGTCTCCCAAGGAGGAGCAGGGGTCCCCCAAGGAGGAGCCGGTGCCCCATAGTGTGGACGCGGCTCTCAGGAGCAGGGGTCTCCCAAGGAGGAGACGGTGCTCCATAGTGTAGAGCACTCTCAGGAGCAGGGGTCTCCCAAGGAGGAGACGGTGATCCATAGTGTAGAGCACTCTCAGGAGCAGGGGTCTCCCAAGGAGGAGACGGTGCCCCATAGTGTCGAAGCGGCTCTCAGGAGCAGGGGTCTCCCAAGGAGGAGCAGGGGTCCCCCAAGGAGGAGCCGGTGCCCCATAGTGTGGACGCGGCTCTCAGGAGCAGGGGTCCCCCAAGGAGGAGCCGGTGCCCCATAGTGTGGACGCGGCTCTCAGGAGCAGGGGTCTCCCAAGGAGGAGGCGGTGCTCCATAGTGTCGAATCGGCTCTCAGGACCAGGGGTCTCCCAAGGAGGAGACGGTGCTCCATAGTGTAGAGCACTCTCAGGAGCAGAGGTCTCCCAAGGAGGAGACGGTGCCCCATAGTGTGGAGCGCTTTCAGGAGCAGGGGTCTCCCAAGGAGGAGGCGGTGCTCCATAGTGTGGATGCGGCTCTCAGGAGCAAGGGTCTCCCAAGGAGGAAGCGGTGGTCCATAGTGTGGACGCGGCTCTCAGGAGCAGGGGTCTCCCAAGGAGGAGCCGGTGCTCCATAGTGTGGATGCGGCTCTCAGGAGCAGGGGTCCCCCAAGGAGGAGCCGGTGCCCCATAGTGTGGAGCGCTCTCAGGAGCAGGGGTCCCGCAAGGAGGAGCCGGTGCTCCATAGTGTGGAGACGGCTCTCAGAAACAGGGGTCTCCCAAGGAGGAGGCGATGCTCCATAGTGTGAACGCGGCTCTCAGGTCCATCAGATGGCGAAGGGCATCCACGGCTGAAGCATCTTCAGATCCACGCTACAGCCTCCTCTGAAGTCTGCTTGGGCCGCCTCTAACCACCACGTAGCTCTGCAGGTCCCTGTACTCTGTCTCTCTTCACCAGATGCAAGGTGTGCCTGCTGCAAAGACAGGCTTTATAACTCCGAATCACTTAGGGCTGTCACAGCGTGCCTAGGGCAGACTCCATGGCCTTGAAGTTCTTTCTTCTCTGACACGGTCAGCCTGGTGCACTCTCCTACCTGCCGCATGAGGGACATACTCCATGTCACACACGGCGCTTCTCCATGGAGCACACGACCCTTCTCGCTGCAGCGCTCTTCTCCATGCACCACTCGGGTCAGACGCCATGCCACACACGTCCCTTCTCCTGGAGCTCTCTACTCCATGCAAGTCGAGGAACCGACTCCATGTCACACACGTCCCTTCTACCTGGAGCACACGTGCCTTCTCCTGGAGCCCTTTACTCCCTGCACCACGAGGGACAGACTCCATGCCACACACGTCCCTTCTCCCTGGAGCACACGTGCCTTCTCCTGGAGTGCTCTACTCCGTGCACCACGAGGGACAGATTCCATGCCACACACGTCCCTTCTCCCTGGAGGACACGTGCCTTCTCCTGGAGCCCTCTACTCCGTGCACCATGAGGGACAGACTCCATGCCACACACGTCGCTTCCCTCTGCAGTTCTCTACTCCATGCATCACGAGGGACAGATTCCAACTTAAGGAGTTCTTATGGTAATGTCCTTCTGGAGCTCAGGTAGTAACGCATGCACATGATTCAACAATACAGGAATGGTTGTGGGTTAATGGTGGTGCAGAGTTAAAAGATGGAGGGCCTTATGTAGGTGGCCTGGCATTTACCACTTCATAAATACCGAATCATACCGATTCGGTATTTATGAAGTGGTAAATGCTATGTAGGTATTCATTCGGTAAAAATTACCGAATCGTAGAAATTCGGTAATTACCGAATCGGTATTTACCGATTCGGTAATGAGGCATACCTTCCCATTGATTGAATCAATGGGAAGGTATGCCTCATTACCGAATCGTTAATACCGATTCGGTAATGGGGGGAGCACAATCAAGGGTGGCACGGTGTCACATTGACACCCTGTTGCGCCCCTGATTCCTGCATGTGTGCACATGTGGCACACATACATGCCCTAAGGGCATGTATGTCTGCCACATTGCACACTTCTAAGCGCTTGAAAATGCATTTACAGAGCCATTCTTCATTTACCACCAAATATTAGTTGGTAGTAAATACTGACTCCACACGACACCCACACACTCCCCCTACATATCATTACAGGATTCGGTATTTACCGAATCGGTAAAATTACCGATTCGGTAATTTTACCGATTCTGTAAATTACCGAATCCTGTAATGTGCCCCCTACATTGCAAAAGCCTAAATACCGGTCGGTAACGGTATAATTACCGAAAATCGGCCGTTACCGAGCGGTATTGGGCTACCTACATGAGGCCCGAATTGTCTAAAATACGCAAAACAAAAATGTCAGGAAGGTGTAATAAAACGATAAAACGATGTGATAAAGAAAACTACTGAACCAGAGTCTGAGGTAGTAGCAAACGTTACCATTGACAAAACTGACAAGTCATATATATAAAAAAACAAGCATTTGCAATGCTATCGGTCTCGCCTTTGGGACCTTATAAATATTTAGCTATGCAGCACATTATTGTGGGTACAGCAACATTTACTGTTCTACTGTGCACGAAGCACTGAAAGAGTGCAGTACTACAGGCCGTCACTTGGTGCCCCTAGAGACCTAATTTGGCCACATAAGGTACTGCATCCTGCAACATGGTTAGAGAAATCATATGGTGCAGCGACCAGAGCTGCCGGCTGTGGAGCTGGGATCTGTGTTCGAGTCTTGTGTCGGCTCAACATCCTGTGATTGTGGGCTGATCCCTTAATTTCCCCAGAGCGCCTGGATACCTACGCTTCATAAATGAAAGCTACTCATTTAAAATAACTCTAAGAAATTAATTCAGCAAGCTCGGAGGTGGGACGGGCAAGCAGTGCTGTGAGGGTGCGGTACAACAGCCTGTCACTAGGTGTCCCTTGGGACCTCTTTTGGCCAAATAAGGTACTGCACCCTGCAACATGGATAGGGAAAGGATATGGCACAGAGGTGAGAGCTGCCAACTGGGGAGCCGGGGATCCGTGTTCGAGTCTGGTGTCAGCTCAACATCTTGTGATTATGGTCTGATCCCTTAATTCCCCCACCCCCACCAATCACCTGGATAACTGTGAAAGCTACCGATTTAAAATAACGATAAAATCAATGCAGAGATGTCTGGGGTGGGGGGCAAGCAGTGCTGTGTGAGGGGGTGTGGGAAGACTGCAATGCGAAATTAAATGAGAGCACTGCACCGCAATTCATGCGTAAACTAAGCAAATGAAAAAATGAGCAGTGGTCTTGCAGGAGTGGTGAGGGCCTGCGAGCAGTATTGTGCGAGGGGTGAGGAGGAGGTACGGGGAGATTAAGGGACGGCAATCAAATGAAGCCAACCGAAGATTCATTGCACAAGTAAAAAGAACACTTAACAAGCAAAGAGGCAGGCCAGCCAAAAAAGGTGTTCTCATAGCATAAAAACCTGATGAGTAAGAACACATGTAACAGGGGAAGTCCTCGTGGGAGGATACACAATTCCAAAAGGAGGAACTACTAAGTGTAGTCACCAATGAAAAGCCAGCATTTCTAAAGGAACCAATGAAACAGATGGGCGCTTCTGAAGCCCATATCTTGGATACTGCATGTCTCGAAGAGAAGCACATGCGCTGCCTAGGCGAGACCTAACAATGGGATAGATCTCAGGTAGTAAATGAAAAAACTAAAAATGCTACAGATGGGACAGTACGTTCCACTTAGCAAATAGTAAAAACTGTTCTGCACTACAACAAAAATGTTGATGTGGGAAAACTGGCCATTATGTGCGTCTTTGCAGGAGGAAAATAGAGAAATGTGATTAAGTAAAATGTGTTGAGGTGGAAGGTACTTGTATCGAGGGTATGTCTAGCGAAGAGGAAAGCAAGAGCATATTGAATGCTAGAGAAAAAGTCTCAGATGAAAACAGTAGAAAAAAACCTATGTTTCATGAAGTTGGGATGCGTAGGTATGCATAGAGCAGCAGATTCGGGTTCATCCTAAACTATTGTGAGCGAAAAAGTATGGAAGAATAACTTTGAAAATAAATTAGGATCTTTTCTGGAGAATTCTGTTATTGCACCAGAAAGTTACACAGGCGAGACTATTCGCCTCTTGTCAATAATGTCCTTCTGGAGAAGTCACCTCTATGTAGCATGAGGGACAGAATCCATATCGAAAACGGCCATCGGTCCATCATGCGGTCTCGCTGCAGCAATCTCTTCCAAGCAGAGGGAGGGCAGACTATGTCCTATAATTCATTTTTTACCTCGTTGGAGCAGACCCGGACGTACTGTAAGGGAGTGACTCAATGTCCTAACTGAACACAGACTCTCCCTAGAGGACACTTCCATGCAGCGGAAGAGACAGACTTCTGGTCCACAGCTTCCTCTGCAGTTTGATGTTTGACAAGTGTTAAAAATCTTAAGGAGCCGGGTGGAGGCTGAAATAGCGGAGCTGGAGGGTAATCTAGAAGATGGGGTGACGGACGCTGCGCTACATGTCCTCCAGCTCAAGCAGGCGGCTTATAGGGCCCTCGTTACGGAGGCGGCCAGGGGCCTTAGTAGAGAGCAACAGGGGCGGCTGTATGATGTGGGTGATAAGGCTGGTAAACTGATAGCGTGGTTGGATAAAAAGGAAAGAGCGAATCGTGTGGTCCCGCTGATTGAGAAAACGAATGGTGTGTGTGTAACTGAGCCAGAAGAAATTGTCTCCTGTTTCGCGGAGTATTTCCGCGAGGTGTATTCCCCGGTCTCTTCTTGCTCGGAAGAGGATTCCCGTGCCCTGCTCAGAGATATCGCGCTGCCTTCCCTGTCCGGGGAGGACAGGGTGTCGCTGGACGCCGCTCCCACCTCCGACGAAATCGCCCTCGCCATACGCTCGGTCGCTTCTGGCAAGGCCATGGGCCCGAATGGTATCCCTATCGAGCTGTATAAGCTGCGACCGGATACATTGGCGCCTCACCTCCGCGCAATGTTCCTCGCGGCCCACTCGTTGGGCTCCCTCCCGCTTGACCAGCGTCTGGCTACAATCGTGGTGATCCACAAGGAAGGGAGACCTCGGGACCGGGTTACTTCTTATCGGCCTATCTCACTACTGAATGCGGAGCCCAAAATTCTCGCTAAGGTACTCGCCAATCGACTGGTCGGTGTGGTGGGAGATCTGGTTCATCAGGACCAGTCTGGCTTCATTCCCCATCGCAATACAGCCCTTAATCTGCGGCGTTTGCATGGGGTGCTTGCGCGCGTCCAATTCATACGGGAACCGGCCATTTTGGCGTCCTTAGACGCCACCATGGCGTTTGATACGCTTGAGTGGCCATACATCTGGGCGATGCTTGCTAAGTTCGGGTTTGGCCCAGGATTCATCAGTTGGGTCAAATTGTTGTATGCGGGCCCATTGGCACAGGTGGTCGTGAACGGAAGAGTATCGGCCCCGTTTGAGCTGGGCCGGGGCACGCGGCAGGGCTGTCCCCTGTCGCCGCTTCTTTTTGCGCTTGCCTTGGAGCCCCTGGCGGAGTGGCTGCGGTGGGAGCCTTCCATACGTGGTCTCCGTTGGACCCCCGAGTATGAGGATCGCGTATCCCTATACGCTGATGACATCCTTCTGTACCTAGCCTCCCCACGCAAATCACTTATAGTCCTAGTTGATGTTTTGCACTCGTTCGGTCGTAACTCCGGTCTAGTCATCAATTGGGCTAAATCGTGTGTGTATGTTCTCTCTGGGGAGGCTCCTATTCTCCCGCGGGGCTGTCCGATCCAGATCGCCCCGCTGGGATTTCGGTACCTGGGTGTCTTCATTACTCTGGACCCGGAGGCCCGGTATGAACGTAATCTGCTTCCCCCCCTCCAGCGTTTGCGGGTAGATGTCGCACGCTGGCGGCGCCTGCCGCTTTCGCCGCTCGGCCGGGCGGCACTGTTCAAAATGATGTCTCTGCCGCGTTTTCTGTACGCTCTGCAGAACACTATGGACTTGGTCCCGGCGCGCTACTTCCGTGAGGTGGAGAGTCTGCAGCGCCGCCTGTTCTGGGACGGGAGGCCGCGTATTGCTCTGGCTAAGCTGACGCTCCCATGGTTTGATGGGGGGATTGCCCTCCCGGATATTAAACGGTACTATTGGGCCTCCCAGCTCGCTGCCATTAACCATGGCCTCTACGGGCCCGCCTTAAACCCGGCATTCGAAATGGACAAGATGCTCCTGCCAGGTGGCGATTACAATCGAGCGCTCTACTCTAGCGCGCCCGACGCTCGTCTGACGGGCCCCACGCGTGTCATGGTGCAAGTCTGGCACGCGGCCAATGCAGCTATGGGGTGGAAGGACCGTTTGACCCGGGCGTCACCGCTATACGCGTCTGAGCGGTTGGGTTCCCGGTGGACCTCTAAGGGCTTCGAGAAGTGGGACATAATAGGTATCAGTAAAGTGGGGGATCTTTGGACGAGGGAAGGATTTAAAACGTTCGATATGCTGCAGACGGAATTCCAGTTGCAGGGCAGTGAATACTTCCGGTATTTGCAGGTCCGTCATGCGCTGGGCTCCGTCTTCACGGACGTTGCCTCCATCCCGGAATATTCCCCCCTGGAAGATAGAGTGCTGGATGGGCACGTCCCGGACAGCACGATCTCACTTATATACAAAAAGCTGATAAACGACCGCTCGGACCCGTTGACTGCCCTTCGTGCGGCTTGGGTTGCCGACGGGCTGGAGTTGGACGACGAGGACTGGACCTCCGCGGTGGCCTCCCCGAAGGAGGTGGCCATACCGGCTCGCCTTCGCTTCGTCCAGCTCAAGATACTCCACCGGGTCTACATGACGGGGCCAAAGCTTCTGCGTATGGGCTATGCCGGAGATGGGTTATGTAAGCGTGGGTGTGGTGCTTTGGGGACCTTTATGCATATTTTGTGGGAGTGCCCGGAGGTAGAGGGGTTCTGGCGTGGTGTACATGAGGTGCTGCGTCTGGTTACGCACGTGGCGCTGTTGCCTGAAGCGAGGAGATGCCCGTTGAATGTGTGGGAACCGACTGATTACTCAGCGCCGCAGACGTGGTGGGTGACTCTGGGATATATGGTAGCCAAGCGTGATATTGCTCAACTGTGGGGATCCCAGAGGCCCCCCGACGGTCTCGGCCTGGAAAGAACACATGGACTGGTGCATGTTTCGCGAAAAAGTGGTGTATGTGGCGAGGGGTAAGCCTGGGACATGGGTGAAAGTATGGGGCCCCTGGAACGACTACCGAGGGGGTATCTGCGCGCCGCCGCTGCTGCCTGATCCCTCGCCAGCCCCATCCCCTTAGCCGACTCATTCCCCCGCTGCCGGGCATTGGGTTCCCCCCAGTCCTCGCTTTGCTCTCTTCCCCCTCTTCACACTTCTGTGTATAGTTGGGATCCCCCCTCTTGGGGAGCACGTGCTGCTATTTTTGATTGTGGGTTGCCTTGTGGGTGTGGTTTTAATTTTTGTTGTTCTTAATTTAAAACGAAACCGCATAATGGGGCCTGGATGATGTGGTTTTTGACATTGTTATCTACTGAGAATTGCTCCTCCTGTAATACCACGTGTTCCATGAATGTATGTCGTATGTTCCTACCATTGCTAGCGGCCGGCCGGAAGGTTGTGGGCCCATACTTGTATACTTTTAAGACCTGTAATAAACGGTTTCAAAAAAAAAAATCTTAAGGAGAACGAATAATAGCCGACTAAGACCACTTTAAAGGATCTGATACCTAGTAACCGCTCACTTATGTTACACTGCTGGATTTCAACCCCAGACTGCACTTGCCACCAAGAAAATAGACTAAAATATCAATCCTGGACACTGAAATATTCATTTGAATTGCCCCTTAACCAGGATTCTTATCCAGGAAAACTGTAAAGCATTTTGAACATAAGCAGGTACTGGAGCCAACATCTAGAACAGTGATAACTGAACTGAGAAAGGAAAATAATTTGCCTCAATTTATATAAAAAGAAAAAAAGCATGTTAATAGCTCTTTGACACCAACTGGCTGGTGTACGACCTAATGTGATACAAAGTGACGCAATAACACATTCCATCCTGTACAGAGGGCTCCAGCCCCGGAAGGGGAGGGGTCAAGTGGGTTGACGTTCTAGACTGGACGATGGGTAAAGACCCTATGTTTGTCCGACCCGCTATCAACGACTGACATAGCCAATCAGAAGAGGCTTCTCTCCACACATCTGGTGGCGAGTCAGGAAAACACCTAAGATGGCTTCTGTGGGAGGAGGCGGAGCTTGCTGACTGCCCCGCCCACTCCATCAATTCCTTTGTTCTTTTCCCTTCTTTGTCCCCCCCCATGATTTCGCCACGTGCTCAGACAGTGGACAGTTTCACCTCCTCCGTCTATGTTTATAAACGAAGGCGCCTGGGCCCTGCTAAAATCTGGTGCTTGGATAGGACGCAAGACCTTCGCTTAGTGATGTTTGACAGGGATAGACGCGTAGACAAGTCACAATTAACTCTACTTAAAAATCATGAAAACTAAAACCAGTCTGCCGCTCCATGAGACCCCAGTCTGGGCAAACAACTTATGTCCCCAAATCTATGCAATCCCTTCAACAGGACGGATCCCACCTTGCGGTTACTGGAACCAGGGCTAGATGGGGCAGCGCACTGCCTTCATGACCAGCTACATTCAAACCGTTAGGGCCGGTCCTCTGTTGGTCGAGGGCCGCTACATTACAGGTGATTCCATTCACCTTATTTTTATCACTAAAGGTAAATGTTTCTAAAGCCGAGTGGTGCATCACACCTTCGGTGCTGAACTCCCACCCCAGCCCCCAAGAAACCCTTCAATCAAAAAGCAGCTCATCCGGTATCATCGCTGCACCTCCTGTGTTCAGACTGTTAAAAGGAAGAAGATGGCTCATGGCTCAAGGAACCCCGCACGAGCCGTTGGGGGGGGGGGTTGAGGGTGGGGGGGGGGGGGGGAGGCATCGAGCCCAGGCTGCCTGAGGCATCCCAGAATGCTCCTTACCTGGACAGAGGGCACTGACGGGAGGACTTCACTCAAGCACCATCCCTCTGGAACTACTATTAGGACAACCAGAGGCTACTTTACAAGACCAGTATGGGCAGGGTGAGAGCAAAAGGGAGGCAGTCTCAGTCACCAAAATCTGAGTCTTTGGTTATTTCTAGAATCTTATCCCGCTGCCCAACTCCACAAAAGAGAAAAGGTCCTGTTTATGCACACTAACATTCTACATTCACAACTTCAGTCTACTGTAAGGCACAGCGCCAAGAAGCGCTGGGGTGCCAGATGCGCCTTCATGGGCCCACCACAGAGCATCATTCTCTCGGCTGCGGTCATACACACCTGGAAGAGGTTTGGGGGGGCCAGCTTCTTGCTCAGGTGCGTCTTCACGTGCTCACTGGCGTTCTTGGAGAAGGGCTGAGGAGAGAAGAGCGGAATCAATGACATCATCGGATGACGCAGACTCACGTCCCTAAGGGTGGTAGCCAGACCTTGCTCTGCGTCATTCTCCCTTGAACTAGCTGCATCATTCATTCCCCTCACGGCGGCACCTCTACAAGGGATGACACGTTTCGGTCTTGAAGGCCATTCAAAAACTAGGGATACAATGTCCTTTACCTTTCTCTTGGGCGCAGTTACCCTACTGCAGTAGGCATGCGTCCGGCTGTGGTAGGGGCACCTTTTGCTTAAGGATGAAATGCCCACTACCAGGAGCGGAAAAACTTGCTCGGTGACCAATAGGTTCTCACGACAGTGTGACACACACATGCTCATGGCTCAGGGAGAGGACTCCCACCCCTGTACCTTGAGAACACACCAGCCTCAGCTGCGGGAGGGACCCCACCGCACCTTGCACTCTCCATGTGAAATGAATAGCTCCATGTCTAGAGAGGATCAGTCAATCACATGTACCACATGGAAGGGGTACCCCAGCTCACGACATGGCAGGGGCCTTCACGCCCCACCCACAGCAGCGCCATGAGGCGCCTATGCAGTGCGCGCTGTATCACTGCAGTCATTCAATCAGCAGAGAAGCGCCAGGAACCCGCAGAACAGGGTACGGAGGAGCGCTGCCTCCATGCACCCCCGGCCCTGCCCTCCCTCAGCCCCCCTCATAGCCCAGGCCCAGACTCACATGGGAGAACAGCAGCTCCGGTCAGTGTGCCCCCACGCGGCACCAGCCGTGCACCCCCCCCCCCCCCCAGCTGCTCCTCAGGCCCCCTCATCCCTGCCCCCCCCAGCACCCCCTCATAGCCCAGGCCCAGACGCACATGGGACACGCAGCACCAGCCCTGCCCCCCACCTCAAACACCCCCCCCCCCCCCTCATGGCCCAACTCTCATGGGAGGACAGCAGCTCCGGTCAGTGTCTGCCTCCATGCACCCCTAGTCCCCCCTCAGCCCCCCCCCTCGTAGCCCCCACCCCCAGCCCCCCCATCATAGCCCAGGTCCAGACTCACATGGGAGAACAGCAGCTCCGGTCAGTGTCTGCCTTGCCTCCACGCAGCATCAGCCCTGCCCCCCCCCCCCCCCCAGCCCTGCCCCCACTTAGCCCCCCCCCCCATCATAACTCAGGCCCAGACTCACATGGGAGAAGGACAGCAGCTCCTTCATGATGTAGTTGTCGAAGATCTCCCGACTCTTGGCGAAGCGCTCCTCCTGCGAGTCCAGCTTCTCAAACTTCCGGATCTGGGGAAAGAAAGGGGCTGTGAGAACTGAGACCCATGGGG
This sequence comes from Triturus cristatus, assembly GCF_964204655.1. NCBI lineage: Eukaryota > Metazoa > Chordata > Amphibia > Caudata > Salamandridae > Triturus > Triturus cristatus. The sequence continues at coordinate 71,641,090 of NC_140585.1, read as the reverse complement.
AGGGGGGAAGACAGTGGCACCAACACCCCATCCTCCTAAGACCCCCAGTCCCAACACACAGCGGGGCAATCCTCTTCGACATCTCATGAGCAGGAGATGACAAGCTTCTGGCCAGAGGTGTGACAAGCAGCAGGTGGGGCTTCCTCCATGCAAGGAAGTGTGACCAGAGGAAGTGTGACCAGCAGCAGGAAAGGCATCATCCATGTAAGGAAGTGTGACCAGCAGCAGGTGAGGCTTCCTCCATGCAAGGAAGTGTGACCAGCAGCAAGAGACCAGCAGCAGGTGAGGCTTCCTCCATGCAAGGAAGTGAGACCAGCAGTAGGTGAGGCTTCCTCCATGCAAGAATGCGTGACAAGCAGCAGGTACGGCTTCCTCCATGCAAGGATGTGTGACCAGCAGCAGGTGAGGCTTCCTCCATGCAAGGATGCGTGACCAGAAGCAGGTGAGGCTACCTCCATGCAAGGATGCGTGACCAGCAGCAGGTGAGGCTTCCTCCATGCAAGGATGTGTGACCAGCAGCAGGAGAGGCTTCCTCCATGCAAGGAAGTGAGACCAGCAGTAGGTGAGGCTTCCTCCATGCAAGAATGCGTGACAAGCAGCAGGTACGGCTTCCTCCATGCAAGGATGTGTGACCAGCAGCAGGTGGGGCTTCCTCCATGCAAGGAAGTGTGACCAGAGGAAGTGTGACCAGCAGCAGGAAAGGCATCATCCATGTAAGGAAGTGTGACCAGCAGCAGGAAAGGCATCATCCATGTAAGGAAGTGTGACCAGCAGCAGGTGAGGCTTCCTCCATGCAAGGAAGTGTGACCAGAGGAAGTGTGACCAGCAGCAGGAAAGGCATCATCCATGTAAGGAAGTGTGACCAGCAGCAGGAAAGGCATCATCCATGCAAGGAAGTGTGACCAGCAGCAGGTGAGGCTTCCTCCATGCAAAGAAGTGTGACCAGCAGCAGGTGAGGCTTCCTCCATGCAAAGAAGTGTGACCAGCAGCAGGTGAGGCTTCCTCCATGCAAGGAAGTGTGACCAGCAGCAGGTGAGGCTTCCTCCATGCAAGGAAGTGTGACCAGTAGCAGGTGAGGCTTCCTCCATGCAAGGAAGTGTGACCAGAGGACGTGTGACCAGCAGCAGGAAAGGCATCATCCATGTAAGGAAGTGTGACCAGAGGACGTGTGACCAGCAGCAGGAAAGGCATCATCCATGTAAGGAAGTGTGACCAGCAGCAGGAAAGGCATCATCCATGCAAGGAAGTGTGACCAGCAGCAGGTGAGGCTTCCTCCATGCAAAGAAGTGTGACCAGCAGCAGGTGAGGCTTCCTCCATGCAAAGAAGTGTGACCAGCAGCAAGAGACCAGCAGCAGGTGAGGCTTCCTCCATGCAAGGAAGTGTGACCAGCAGCAGGTGAGGCTTCCTCCATGCAAAGAAGTGTGACCAGCAGCAAGAGACCAGCAGCAGGTGAGGCTTCCTCCATGCAAGGAAGTGTGACCAGCAGCAGGTGAGGCTTCCTCCATGCAAGGAAGTGTGACCAGCAGCAAGAGACCAGCAGCAGGTGAGGCTTCCTCCATGCAAGGAAGTGTGACCAGCAGCAGGTGAGGCTTCCTCCATGCAAGGAAGTGTGACCAGCAGCAAGAGACCAGCAGCACGTGAGGCTTCCTCCATGCAAGGAAGTGTGACCAGTAGCAGGTGAGGTTTCCTCCATGCAAGGAAGTGAGACCAGCAGTAGGTGAGGCTTCCTCCATGCAAGAATGCGTGACAAGCAGCAGGTACGGCTTCCTCCATGCAAGGATGTGTGACCAGCAGCAGGTGAGGCTTCCTCCATGCAAGGATGTGTGACCAGCAGCAGGTGAGGCTACCTCCATGCAAGGATGTGTGACCAGCAGCAGGAGAGGCTTCCTCCATGCAAGGAAGTGTGACCAGCAGCAGGTGAGGCTTCCTCCATGCAAAGAAGTGTGACCAGCAGCAGGTGAGGCTTCCTCCATGCAAGGAAGTGTGACCAGCAGCAGGCGAGGCATCATCCATGCAAGAAAGTGTGACCAGCAGCAGGCGAGGCATCATCTATGCAAGGATGTGTGACCAGCAGCAGGTAAGGCTTCCTCCATGCAAGAATGCGTGACCAGCAGCAGGCGAGGCATCCTCCATGCAAGGAAGTGTGACCAGCAGCAGGTGAGGCTTCCTCCATGCAAGGATGTGTGACCAGCAGCAGGTAAGGTGTACTCTAAATAAAGAAAGTGAGAGCAGTAGGCAAGCTTCCTCTGCACACCTCATGAACAGCAGTGGACAAGCTTCCAACCAGAAGCGTGGCTAGCAGTGTGTAAGGCTTCCTCCATGCAAAGGACGTGAGCTTAAGCTGTAGGTGCAGCAGCAGGGTCCTTGCCCTCATACAGACAGACAGATGCATCATGGGTGCCACCAAAGAAACAATCTGGCCAAACAGTAGGCCGCTGGGAGAGTTTGGATATACACTGATAAAGGGTCCACACTCGCCTGGCCGCCAGCCGTGGAAAGGGACTGCTTTAAAGTGCTGGCAGATGAAGAGTGTTGCACAGACACTGGCCTGGTACCAGCTCTGAAGCCCCCTTGCACACACGGTGCTAGGCTGGACAGGTCAGCTTTACCAGGAGAGCAGTGGGCACTCCACAGAGGGCGAGTGCCCTCACTGGCACTCACGGCTCATGGGACACGCTTACCTCTTCATAGAACTCCACTTGCGGCTTGGCCTCCTCCATGTCATTCAAGCAGAACTCCTTAAATAACAAATAACCTGAGAGGAAGAAAAACAACAGGTGAGGTAAGAACTATGGCAACTCCGCCAACATTTCAGTCTTTCTGCCTACGAATGACCTCAAAACGGGGACGCAATCACTCATACCTTCCTGCACTGATTATGGGGAGGCTTTACTTGGCACCGTTAACACCAGTCTGCCATAGAACTCCTCTGTAAATAGGACCACATCACACCTATCGTGGCCGCCCTTAAAAGATCAAAAAGGAATGTTCCCACAACATAGGATGTTATCTCATGAATTTCCCATACACCCATTGGATCAAAAGAATTAAAGCCATCGATGGGAAACTCCTGGTTTCATCCTCACAAGCGTTCTCAGGTAAAGCAGCAACAATCTGAAACAGTATACCCCAAGATCAGGGAATACCCAGCGTCGGGCATTTTCAGCTCGCCCTGACTTACCATCTATCGTTTAAAGTTCTAGGACGCCCTGCCCAAGTACCTCATTCATCAACAAACCCTGCCTGCATTTAAATGATGTGTGTATATATATTTATATAAATGTTGTATGAAGTGCCTGTGTCACTTCACTGGGGAGTCCTGGCGCTAAAAACAAGTCAGAAACCAGTTCATTTCCGAGGAGGTGCGTCATTCCTCCAGCCTAGGCCCGGGGAAAGAGCCGGGTCTTCAAATTCTTCCTGAATCTCAAATACTTTGATTCTCTTTTAGGTATGCCAGGGAGCATGTTCCAATTCTGAGCGGCAATTAGGGAAAAGGCTCTACCGCCAGTACTCTCGAAACTGTAAGATTCCCTTCGAAGGCAGATCTCCGAGCGCGCGAAGGAGAGCACAACTAAAACCAGGATCCAACTGGTGGAAGATTTGGTTTATACACCACCTTACGCCCAGGCAAAGGGATTTAAAAGAGATCCTCTCCAATGAGGTCAACCAATGTCATTTTGCCTGCGCTGATGAGATATCAAAACCCGCAGCCAATCTTGCTGCAAATTTCTGAATAAGCTGTAAATAGAGAGAATATATATATATCAATGTATATGGTTGAAGTGACGTCATAGGTGAAAATTTCAGTGAACGTGTTATGTTGTAAACAAAAATAAATAATGAGGAGACCTTCGGCCTGGTGGATAGTTGGAGATTAATGCATCCGACCCAATGCCAATTCACCTTTCACTCGGGGGCGCATGGGAGTCTCTCTAGGTTAGACTACTTCCTTATGCCCGCGGCGCAGACTGGTCGGATTCGAGAGGTCAGGCACCTGGCGCGGGGTATCTCCGACCATTCTCCGCTGTGGCTTGTTTTTGACACCGGGCCGCGGTCTGCAGGGCGGATCGCTCCCATTAACCCATGGTACCTGCGAGACCCTACGACTCGTGACAGCCTGGTTAAGGCTATGGACCAATACTTCCTGGATAACGAGGGGTCGGTGTCTTCTGCAATGTCCCTGTGGGAAGCCTTTAAAACCGTGATCCGCGGACACGCCCTTTCCCAGATAGTGGTGGCTAAGAGGGTCAAGAGTGAGGCAGTGGTGAGGCTGGAGACTGACATCTTGGGGCTGGAGTCGGCCTTGGAGGCGAATGTTACTCCGGACGGGCTCCATGCCCTCAGCCTGAAACAGTTTGAATATAGGTCCCTGGTCACTGACGCGGCCAAAACTATGTATAGGGAGCAGCAGGGTCGACTGTACGATGCCGGGGACAAGGCGGGAAAGTTGATCGCGTGGCTGGACAGGAAGGAGAGAGTGAATCGTGTGGTCCCGGAGTTGCGTGCTGCGGATGGTGTGTGTGTGACGGAGCCTGACGAGATTGTGGAATGTTTTGCCGACCACCTCCGGGCTGTGTACTCCCCAGTGACTGACAGGGATGAGGACGACTCTCGCCTTCTACTGAGGGATATCGCCTTGCCCTGCCTGTCCGTTGAGGACCGTGAGCGGCTGGACGCCCCCTTGTCGGTGGATGAAATAGCGACCGCGATCCGCTCCCTTCGCTCGGGCAAGGCTATGGGTCCCAACGGTCTGCCCATTGAGCTATATAAATTGCGCCCTGACAAGCTTGCGCCTTTCCTCAGTCGCATGTTCCGTGAGTCTCTGGCGGCGGGTTCCCTCCCGGCCGATCAGCGTTTGGCCACGATAGTCGTTATCCCCAAGGAGGACAAGCCGCGAGATCGCTGTACTTCTTACCGGCCTATTTCACTGCTAAATGCGGAGCCTAAGATCCTGGCGAAAGTCCTTGCCAATCGTCTGTTGAGCGTCGTGTGCGATCTGATTCATCCGGACCAATGCGGATTCATCCCGCATCGTAACACCGCTCTTAACTTGCGGCGTCTTCATGGCGCCCTTGCCAGGGCGGAGCTCCTCTCCGAACCGGCCGTGCTGGTTTCTTTGGATGCCACGATGGCTTTTGACACCATCGAGTGGCCATTCCTCTGGGCTGTCTTGGCTAAATTTGGCTTTGGGGAAGGATTTATTGGCTGGGTGAAGCTTCTGTACACGGGACCCATGGCTCAGGTGGTGGTGAACGGGCGGGTCTCTCGGCCCTTTGCCCTCGGCAGGGGCACGAGGCAGGGATGCCCGTTGTCCCCTTTGCTCTTCGCTCTCGCCCTGGAGCCACTCGCGGCTTGGCTCCGCTGGGAGCCCTCGCTTCGAGGGATCCGGTGGGCCCCGGGCTTTGAAGACCGGGTTTCGCTGTATGCGGACGATATTCTCCTATATCTCACCTCACCGCGGCAGTCGCTCAACGTCCTCTTTGACGTTCTGACTTCCTTTGGGAATAATTCCGGTCTCACGATCAATTGGTCTAAATTCTGCGTCTATCCGATCTCCGGTGGTCCTCCACTCCTACCGCCTCGGCTTCCGATCCAGGTATCACTGAGCGGCTTTAAGTATCTGGGGATACACGTTTCGCTGGACCCGTCGGCTCGCTATGAGCTGAATCTCCTGCGTCCGCTTCGGCGATTGCGAGAGGATACGGCCCGGTGGTGCAGGCTGCCCCTGTCCCCGCTGGGTCGGGCCGCGCTGTTCAAAATGATGTCCCTTCCCAGGTTCCTCTATGCACTCCAGAATTCCTTCGACGTCATCCCAGTGGCCTACTTTCGGGAGGTAGAGAGCCTGCAGAGGAGACTGGTGTGGGACGGGCGGGCGCGTATTGCTCTTGCTAAGCTTACTCTCCCCTGGTATGACGGGGGCATCGCGCTTCCCGACATTCGCAGGTATTATTGGGCCGCGCAGCTTTCGGCCATCAACCATGCCACGTATGCGCCTGGCCTGAACCCGGCGTATGAGATGGACAAGTTCCTGCTTCCCGGCGGGGACTATAACAGGGCGCTGTACTCTCGCTCGGCTGGCCGGACCCTTACGGGTCCTACTAAGATTGCTGTGCGGACCTGGAGGGCCGCCACTGCGGCCACGGGCTGGGGTGAGCGACTGACATGTGCTACTCCTTTGTTTGCCTCCGATCGCCTGGGGAGCCTCTGGACTACGAAGGGGTTTGACCAGTGGGACACGATTGGTATCAGCAAAGTGGGAGACCTGTGGCATAAGGGCGCGGTTAAGACTTTCGCGGCTCTTCAGGCCGAATATGAGCTTACGGACAGGGAGTTCTTCCGCTATGCCCAGGTTCGACACGCCCTGCTCTCGGTCTTTGGAGAGGGGACCACGATCCCGGTTTCCTCGCCCCTCGAGGACCGCATACTTGACGGACATGTCCCGGACAGCACTATTTCTTTAATTTATAAGAAACCGATTAATCATCGGGCTGACCTCTTGGTGCGCCTTCGGGAGGCTTGGACGGGGGATGGGGTGGAATTGGACGACGAGGACTGGCAGTCTGCACTGTCGTCCCCCAAAGAGGTCGCCATTCCAGCCCGTCTCCGGTTGGTACAGCTTAAGATTCTTCACCGGGTGTATGTGACAGGTCCTCGCTTAGTCTCGATGGGATATTCCGACGATGGGCTCTGTAGGCGGGGTTGTGGGCTCAGTGCCACCTTTCTCCATATCCTGTGGGAGTGCCGCGAGGTGGCGGACTACTGGCGCCGGGTACATACGGTTATGGGACAGGTCACTGGGGTTGTGCTGCTGCCGGAGGTGCGTCGCTGTGTCCTGAATGTGTGGGAGCCCAATGATTATAGCGCGGCTCAGACCCGGTGGGCGGCCCTGGGGAACATGATTGCCAAGAGAGATATAGCGCAGCTTTGGGGTGCCCAGCGGCCGCCCACCGTGTCAGTATGGAAGGAGAATATGGACTGGTGTATGTTCAGGGAGAAGACTGTGTATGTTGCCCGTGGTAAGCCAGGGACATGGGGCAGAATCTGGGGGCAATGGAATGTATATCGCGGGGGTATCTGTACGCCCCCCCTGGTGGACACCGATATCGCCATGTCCCCCTGACCCTTGACGGTTCCTGGCACCTTTTGGAATGACTACATATGGACGTTCAGTTCCCTTGGCCCCCCCCCCGTCCCCAGCCTCCCGGTACTCCTTCCTTTCGTGTGCTGCTTAATGGTCTGACCTGGAGTTCCCCGGAGGAAGCCTGACCTGCGCCGTTTGTCTTTATGCCTCGCCTTTTGTTTTTCTTTTAGTTTTCTGTGTTTTTTGGATCTAAGTCTCCTGTGCCTCTAGAACTATCCGGACTCACTACGGGGCCGACCCCCGGGAACCGACTGCAGCTTTGATAAATGTATATTTCATTCTGTACTTAGCGGCCGGCCCTGGTGGTTGTAGGCCCGTGCTTGTAATCGAATTATTGTTCAATAAAAACTTAAAAAAAAATAAATAAATAAATAAATAAATAAATAAATAAATAATGAAATGTAGCAGTTATAATTATCTCTAGCTATAACACGTGCTCCAAGGTAACTATAACCTGCGCCCCCGCCATGATGTGCAGTCTTGTCATCAATAATGTAATTTCAAATGTTGCAGGGATGTTATCAATGGTGTTATAGAACATATCATGAGTGATGTAATATGTGTGGTAATCAGCTGTGCATGGTGAGTGCGCAACTAGAGAGAACTATAACTGATGAATTTGTTTTTTTTTTTTAGTTTAAAACGTAACTTTGTAACGGAGTACCTTCAAAAGCATTTATTTGAGAATTTTATATAGCGCTAGCTAGAGCCGAAAATATCGGAGCGCTTTACAACAGTAAATGTTCACAACATAGGTAACAAGTACAGAGTCCATCATAGAGCCAGCCCGGCCCGAAGGCACCAGAGTGCTCCACATGTTAAGCAATATTTAGTAAACTCTGCAAGGACCACATGGAGAAATCAGTGGAACTAGATTAAGTGAGCAGACTAAGGAGGGTCAAATAAGGGGGCTTAGTGACATTTATAAAATTAGAAAAAAAGGGCCCGATTTATAAGTTGGTAGTATGCATAGTGTGTGGCGACGGTGTATACATACCGCCAACATAATGGTCCGCCCGCCAAATGGATATGCGGGTGGAGCTCAGGTCTGGCTATGGCGGAACCTACTACTTCACAGCCATAGCCAAACCTCTCCAGCACCCCGACTTAGTAAGGGCCATTGGAGAAATGAAATGGATGGATGTGTGCACAACTAACCAGGATGGGTGGATGTATAGCCGCTTTTTCTTTACTGTCCGCCACTGACAGGCAAACCCTGGTGAGGAGGGACAATAAATGCAAATAATGGTCCCCCCACCATGTGAGAGGACTCCCGTGGGGAGGAGCATTACTTTATTTTCAAAATGATAATCTAGTTTCAGGATTTTCTTTTGAAGAAAAAAAACTGGGTGAGACCACAGAAACTGTCCAGCTCACGCAGCCTTGTCCCAGATATAGAGAATGCCAGGAACCACGGTGAGCAATTTTTGCTGTTTAATACTACAGTTTAAAGGTATGCAAGAAGGACCCCACATTATGGTATATACAGTTACCATCCTCAGGAGGGCGATATGATAGATTAGCCCTGCTGGATTCTAGCTCAAGACCCCTAGATATCGTCTGTGAGCATATAAATGACAGATGACTAACCGTCCAATATGGACTTTTCTTCCACAGGAGGCCGTTCTTAGGAGCTCCACTCTCCATGCTCGTAGTCATTGGGATGCTGAACTGGGATAGGGTACCTGACCACAGAAAGGGCCAAGCCCGAGCCAGGATGTGACCGAAAGGACCAAGCCCGCGCCAAGGCGTGGCTGAAAGGACCAAGCCTGCACCAAGGCATGACCGAAAGGACCAAGGCGTGGCCAAAAGAACCTAGCCCTGGCCAAGGCATGCCCGAAAGACCTAGCCCATGCCAAGGCGTGGCCGAAAGGACCAAGGCGTGGCCGAAAGGACCAAGCCGTGGCCGAAAGGACCAAGCCGTGGCCGAAAGGACCAAGCCGTGGCCGAAAGGACCTAGCCCGCGCCAAGGCGTGGCCAAAAGGACCTAGCCCGCGCCAAGGCGTGGCCAAAAGGACCTAGCCCGCGCCAAGGCGTGGCCAAAAGGACCTAGCCCGCGCCAAGGCGTGGCCAAAAGGACCTAGCCCGCGCCAAGGCGTGGCCAAAAGGACCTAGCCCGCGCCAAGGCGTGGCCAAAAGGACCTAGCCCGCGCCAAGGCGTGGCCAAAAGGACCTAGCCCGCGCCAAGGCGTGGCCAAAAGGACCAAGCCCGCGCCAAGGCGTGGCCAAAAGGACCAAGCCCGCGCCAAGGCGTGGCCAAAAGGACCAAGCCCCCACCAAGGTGTGGCCGAAAAGACCAAGGCGTGGCTGAAAGGACCAAGCCCGCGCCAAGGCGTGACAGAAAGGACCAAGGCGTGGCTGAAAGGACCAAGCCCGCGCCAAGGCGTGACCAAAAGGACCAAGGAGTAGCTGAAAGGACCAAGCCCGGACCAAGGCGTGGCTGAAAGGACCAAACGCGTGGCCGAAAAGAGCAAGCCCGTGCCACGTCGTGGCCGAAAGGACCAAGCCCGTGCCAAGGCGTGGTCGAAAGGACCAAGCCCACGCCAAGGCGTGGTCGAAAGGACCAAGCCCACGCCAAGGCTTGGTCGAAAGGACCAAGCCCACGCCAAGGCGTGGCCGAAAGGATCAAGCCTGCGCCAAGGTGTGGCCGAAAGGACCAAGGCGTGGCTGAAAGGACCAAGCCCATGCCAAGGCTTGGTCGAAAGGACCAAGCCCACGCCAAGGCGTGGCCGAAAGGACCAAGCCCAAGCCAAGGCGTGGCCGAAAGGACCAAGCCCACGCCAAGGTGTGGCCGAAAGGACCAAGGCGTGGCTGAAAGGACCAGGCCTGTGTCAAGGCGTGACCGAAAGGACCAAGCCCGCGCCAAGGTATGGCCAAAAGGACCTAGCCCGCGCCAAGGTGTGGCCGAAAAGGACCAAGGCGTGGCTGAAAGGATGAAGCCCGCGCCAAGGCGTGACAGAAAGGACCAAGCCTGCGCCAAGGCGTGACCGAAAGGACCAAGCCCACGCCAAGGCGTGACCAAAAGGATCAAGCCCACGCCAAGGCGTGACCAAAAGGATCAAGCCCGCGCCAAGGTGTGGCCGAAAGGGCCAAGCCCGCGCCAAGGTGTGGCCGAAAGGGCCAAGCCCGCGCCAAGGTGTGGCCGAAAGGGCCAAGCCCGCGCCAAGGTGTGGCCGAAAGGGCCAAGCCCGCGCCAAGGTGTGGCCGAAAGGGCCAAGCCCGCGCCAAGGTGTGGCCGAAAGGGCCAAGCCCGCGCCAAGGTGTGGCCGAAAGGGCCAAGCCCGCGCCAAGGCGTGGCCGAAAGGATCAAGGTGTGGCATAAAGGACCAAGCCCGCACCAAGGTGTGGCCGAAAAGACCAAGCCCGCGACAGGTAAAGGAAGGCCTCAAGGTGGCTACATTCCCTTCCGTGGGTGGCTTGGCCCTGGCACACACTTTTTAGGTGTACAGAGTGTCTTACAATGATGATCTTTTTAGACCCATCCAATGTCACCATGAGGGCATAAACAAAATTTTCTATGCGACATGTTAGGTACTGGGGTCAGTGCTGCACAGCTTGGCCCGGGGGGGGCGGGGGGGGCACAGTTCTCAGAAATCTGTGTCAGTGCTTGGCTCTTTGGACCACAGGCACTTGCAGAAGCAGCTGATCTTCTGCTCCAAGAGTTTTTGTTGGCTACTCGGCGCGCCACTCAAATTATATAAAGCAATTCAGGATCAAATCAAGCAGCATGGTGGACTAAATTGTGAGGCAAGAAAAGGCAAACTATGAGGCAGAACGTGCCACATTAAGTCGCAGTATTATTTCGCTCTTTTGTCACTTGAACACATGTTAATACTGTGTAGGCAAAAGAGCCACCTAGGTGGTGTGAGTGAAGCATCTAAATCCAGTCTCCAGCAACTGAAAGGCACCCAGTTAACTGGAAGTATCCAGCACAGCAGGACACCACATCTGGATGTTGGTAACCAGTGGCCATTAGAATTAAAACACGTTTTTGCTGAACTCTGCAAAGTGAGCCGCACATGGTGGAATAAGTGGCAAGTGCTGTAAATCCATAATTATGTGGAGAACACCGCATCTCTTCCAGAGTTCCGAAAGTCCCTTAAAACTTGGCTATTCGGCTAATCAACTGGACCATACCAGTGCCTGGATACCCTCATGGGTGACCAGAAGAGCTCTATTAATCTACTGATTGATTGACAGCTGAAGAATCACATAATACCAGTGACTGGTACTCCGCTTCCTAGTGCAAGCTTGGGAAGCCCTAACCCGTAACTACAGGACGGATTATACACAAAGTTGAGGCTGAGCAAAGCTGGCAGAATTTGGCCCCGTCTTCGCTGTCCAGAACCTAAAAGAGTCCATGTTGGTGAGGCCTAAGGCCGCAGACACATTGCGGATATGATCGGGGTAGACCGCGTTCAAAGCTGTGGAGATGAAGACACAAGCCCAAATTGTCACTGCAGCACACCGTAAATTGGGGGTAGAAGGCATAGATGGGGACGGGACTGGTCAAGGGGGTTGGTCGTGGACAGTGGCCAAGGGCATCCGGCCAGATGGCTGGCATCGACGAGGCTGGATGTGTCCTCTTTGAATTACCAACATAACGTGTGTTTGTAAAGAGCATGTTCACCCAGTGGGATCTTGGCAATGAATAATAGATGTGTTTGTTACCCCACTCAATGGTACTCATTTTATTGACCTCAGAAGGATGGAAGGCTGAGTGGACCCGCCAGGATTTGAACCGGTGACCATGAGATCGAACAAGGTTCCCTACAGTGGACGCATTCGTTCGCCAAGCCACCAGACCCAGCCTCTTCGCTGCACCGAAGACATCCACTGACTTGAGTTCTGAATGGGTCACCCTGGGGTGGGGCTTGGGATCAGTTGCCCATCATCTGCATAGGCGTCAAATGTGACATCAAGAGGCTTTATAGCAAGTCGGTGGGAGGAAGGAAGCAGGAGTTCAGAGCCTGGGATGAAGGACGAGTGATGGAGCCTAGACGGGGTCGCGTGACCCCCTGGAGCGTTCAATTCAAGGTCTTCGGGCGAGAACTCATTGCAGGAGTGAGGGCACTGCAGATTTCTTCCGCAAACGTATACACTCAAGCAAATCAGATACGGTGCGGGAGCGTCCCACTCCCATAGGTACTCAAAGAAGGGTGACGCCAACCCCCCCTAGAAATAAACCCTAACACAACAGGTGTGGGGAGAGAACGGTCTGCTCACTGCCACAGACTGAGGAGTAACGTGTTAGAAAGGAGAAAGTGTTGAGAAAAGCCAAGGTTTGAAGAGGGGGGGGGGGGAATAAAAAGTGGTGATGGGGAGAGAGGAAGAGGATCATGGGAAGAGGGGCATGGGAGAGAGAGGAAGAGACATGTGGAAGAGAGAAAGAGGCATGAGAGGCATGGGAGAGAGAGAGGAAGAGAGGCATGGGAGAGAGAGAGGAAGAGCGGCATGGGAGAGAGAGAGAGGAAGAGAGGTATGGGAGAGACATGCAGAATAGAGGCATGGGGAGAGAGGAAGAGAGGCATGGGGGAGAGAGGTAGAGAGGCATGGGGGAGAGAGGTAGAGAGGCATGAGGAGAGAGGTAGAGAGGCATGGGGAGAGAGGTAGAGAGGCATGGGGAGAGAGGTAGAGAGGCATGGGGAGAGAGGTAGAGAGGCATGGGGAGAGAGGTAGAGAGGCATGGGGAGAGAGGTAGAGAGGCATGGGGAGAGAGGTAGAGAGGCATGGGGAGAGAGGAAGAGGCATGGGGAGAGAGGAAGAGGCATGGGGAGAGAGGAAGAGGCATGGGGAGAGAGGAAGAGAGGCATAGGGAGAGGACAGATGCATGGGGAGAGAGAGGAAGAGAGGCATGGAGAGAGAGGTAGAGAGGCATGGGGAGAGAGGTAGAGAGGCATGGGGAGAGAGGTAGAGAGGCATGGGGAGAGGTAGAGAGGCATGGGGAGAGAGGTAGAGAGGCATGGGGAGAGAGGTAGAGAGGCATGGGGAGAGAGGAAGAGGCATGGGGAGAGAGGAAGAGGCATGGGGAGAGAGGAAGAGGCATGGGGAGAGAGGAAGAGGCATGGGGAGAGAGGAAGAGGCATGGGGAGAGAGGAAGAGAGGCATAGGGAGAGGACAGATGCATGGGGAGAGAGAGGAAGAGAGGCATGGAGAGAGAGGAGGAGAGGCATGGGGAGAGAGGTAGAGAGGCATGGGGAGAGGTAGAGAGGCATGGGGAGAGAGGTAGAGAGGCATGGGAGAGAGGTAGAGAGGCATGGGAGAGAGGTAGAGAGGCATGGGGAGAGAGGTAGAGAGGCATGGGGAGAGAGGTAGAGAGGCATGGGGAGAGAGGTAGAGAGGCATGGGGGAGAGAGGAAGAGAGGCATGGGGTAGAGAGGAATAGGGAGAGAGGCTAGGGAGAGAGGAAGAGAGGCATGGGAGAGAGAGGAAGAGAAGCATGGGGGAGAGAGAAAGAGAAGCATGGGGGAGAGAGGAAGAGAGACATGGAGAAGAGAGAAAGAGGCATGAGAGGCATAGGGAGAGGAGAGTCATGGGGAGCGAGGAAGAGAGGCATGGGGAAGAGGGAAAGACATGGGGAAGAGAGAAAGAGGCATGAGAGGCATAGGGAGAGGAGAGTCATGGGGAGAGAGGAAGAGAGGCATGGGGAGAGAGGAAGAGAGACATGGGGAAGAGGGAAAGACATGGGGAAGAGAGAAAGAGGCACGAGAGGTTTAGGGAGATGAGAGAGGCAAGGGGGAGAGAGGAAGAGAGGCATGGGTGGACGACAACCATGGAGAGAAAAGAAGAGGAGCATGGGGGAGAGGAAAATAAGCATAACATCTTCTCACTTTTGGGTCACATTTCACTCTTTCAGCACCCTGTCTGCCATTCTATTAAGACCTTGCCACCAAAAATGTGTGTGAATCAGTCTCTTCATCGAAGAATTAGTGGGGATGTCCCTCATGTGCCAACAACAGAATTTTGTCTTGCTACCTTTGGGCGGAACTCACTTCCCACCCTTAAAGAGCAAATTACCTTCTACCTCCAAATCCTCAGCCACTTTCCAAAAGGTGATATTTTCTGCTGGCACACCCTCTGTCCAGGTCATTCTTCTGCTACACATTTGCTCACGGATTGCAATAGCTCATCAGCTTCCTCACACATCCTCCATTTCTCTTCCTCAAGGCCTTTGAACGCATCCAAAACAAACTCCGGTACACTGGCCACTGCATCAGTGTCAACAACACTCTTGCATTCCTCCTGAGGTAGCCTAGACAAGCAATCAGCCACAATATTGCTTTTACCAGGCACATACTCCAACTTGCAACAGTACTCCGGAAACCTCAACATAAACCTCCCAAAATGTGTAGTAGAAGTCTAATCTAATATCCTCCCGGGGCAAAATCCCAACAAACAGTTTATGATCAGTTCAAATCGAGAGTCGCAAATGTACTTTTGGAAATGTTCCATTCCCTAGACATACGCTAAGAGCTCTGTTTCTATTACTACTAATCTCCTCTCAGTATCATTGAGCGTGCAGGAGGCAAAAGCCATGTTCCATACATCTTTACCACATCTTTGAGATTATACTACCCCAGTTTTATACATACTGGCATCCTCTGTGATGACACATTCCTTGTTCAAACAAAAAGATTTTAAAGTGGGTGCATCAGCAATTTCAGTTTTGATTAACTCAAAAGCAGTTTGTTGAGCTTCAGTCCAAACCAATTCAAAAATGTTGTGTGCAAGTGCTCGGAGAGGTTCCATCTTCGTAGCAAAATTCTTTATGAACATACTATATTATCCGCGCAGTCCTGCAAACAGACGTTTCTCTGTGTCGTCAGGAGCAGGAGCTTTAACAACGGCATCTACCAATGATCTCTTGGGTATCACACTGTGGCCAGACATAGTATGTCCTAAATACTCCACCGATTCACAAAAAAACTTGAACTTGTTTTCTTTCAATGTTAATCAATTTTCTTTTAGAACCCCGCACACTTTGTGCTCTATCTGCTCCTTTCGATTCTTGAATAAATATAATCATCATTTTGGAAGCACTTCACAAAGCCTTCCATATCTTTAAATAAATGAAAAATGTCTCTCTGGAACACAGACACTGCAGAGGCTAACCCAAAAGGTATTCTCTCGAATTGAAATAAAGCCTGTGGCATGAGGAATGCAGTGGGATGATGGGAATCCTCCATTAACTCAATCTGGTGGTATGCAGACCTCAGTTCTAAGGTAGATAAAATGTTTGCTCCTTCTATCAAACACACTACTTCATTGCTATTAGATAGGGGGTGACAATCCACCACAATATTGGCAATTAGCGCTCTAAGGTCTACACATTACCTCAGAGTTGCCAGCCTTGCGTACCAAAACTATAGGTGATACCCATTCAGAATATTCCACCTCTTCATGGACGCCCTTATTCATTTGCTTTACCTCTTTGACATTGATGAGAACATTTCTAAGTTTGTGTGTGACAGGCTTGGCATTCTTTTTAACCTTGCTTCTGTGTAAATAGCTTTCCAATTTTCCCAGTTTCTCAGTGAAAACTTCTTGAAATTGTGAAAGCACACAACTCTTTTCACAACTATTTTCTGAAAGCATAACAATAAAGGAATATCTACACACAACACGTATACCCACAATATTACGAAGGGCATGGGGAGAGGAAGTGAGGCATGGGAAAGGAAGAGTGGCATGGAGGAGGAAGAGGGGCATGAAGAGGGGCATGGGGGCGTAAGAGGGGCATGGGGGCGTAAGAGGGGCATGGGGGCGTAAGAGGGGCATGGGGGCGCAAGAGGGGCATGGGGGCGCAAGAGGGGCATGGGGGCGCAAGAGGGGCATGGGGGCGTAAGAGGGGCATGGGGGCGTAAGAGGGGCATGGGGGCGTAAGAGGGGCATGGGGGCGTAAGAGGGGCATGGGGGCGTAAGAGGGGCATGGGGGCGTAATCAATCAATCATTTGTAAAGCGCACTACATACACGCGAGGGTCTCAAGGTGCTGAGGGGGGGGGGGCGCTACTGATCGAACAGCCAGGTCTTGAGCATCCTCCTGAAGGTCAGCAGGTCTTGGGTCTGTCGTAGGCTCAGTGGGAGGATGTTCCATGTCTTGGCAGCGAGGTGGGAGAAAGATCTCCCACCGGTGGTTGTTCTTCGGATGCGCGGGACTGTGGCGAGTGGGAGGTCGGCGGAGCGTAGCTGGCAGTTGGGGATATAGAAGGAGAGCCGTCTGTTGAGGTAGGCTGGGCCGGTCTTGTGGAGTGCCTTGTGTGCGTGGATGAGGAGCTTGAAGGAAATCCTCTTGCTGACGGGGAGCCAGTGCAGGTCCTTCAGGTGGGGGGTGATGTGGCCGTGGCAAGGTATGCCGAGGATCAGTCGTGCCGAGGCGTTTTGGATGCATTTTAGTCGCTTGATGAGCTTGGTCGGGGCTCCCGCGTAGAGGGCATTTCCGTAGTCAAGTCTGCTGCTGACGAGGGCCTGGGTGACTGTCTTTCTTGTATTTGTCGGGATCAATCTGTAGATCTTGCGGAGGGTGTTGAAGCAGGAGGAAGAGACGGCGTTGACCTGCTTGGTCATTGAGAGCGTTGAGTCGAGGATGATTCCCAGGTTGTGTGCATGGTCGGTGGGTGTCGGGCTGCTCCCAGTGCCGTCGGCCACCAGGAGTCGTCCCACGCTGAGGGGTTGGAGCCGAGGATGAGGACCTCCGTCTTGTCAGAGTTCAGCTTCAGACGGCTGGTCTTCATCCAGTCGGCGACGGCCTTCATTCCTTCGTGGAGGTTGGCTTTGGTGGTGATGGGGTCCTTGGTGAGGGAGAGGATCAGTTGAGTATCGTCGGCGTAGGAGATTATGTTGAGGTCATGCTGTCGTCGGGCGACGTGTGCGAGCGGGGCCATGTAAATGTTAAACAGTGTCGGGCTGAGGGAGGATCCCTGGGGTACGCCGCAGATTATCTCGGAGGCTTTGGACCGGAATGGGGGGACGCGGACGCTCTGGGTTCTGCTGGAGAGGAAGGAGGTGGTCCATTCCAGCGACTTGTCTCGGATCCCCGTGGCGTGGAGGTGTACGCGTAGTGTGTGGTGGCAGACGGTGTCAAAGGCGGCGGAGAGGTCTAGGAGGAGTAGTGCTGTGGTCTCGCCGTTGTCCAGCATGGTCCGGATGTCATCGGTGGTGGCGATGAGGGCGCAAGAGGGGCATGGGGACGCATGGGGAGAGAGAAAGCGGGGCATGATAAGAGGTAGAGAGGCATGGGGGAGAGGAAGATAAGCATGAGAACAGGAAGAAAGACATGGGGAGAGGAAGAGAAGCATGCAGAGATAGAGGGGCACGGGGAAAGGAAGAGAGGCATGGTGAAAGGGAGAAGGGTATGGGGAGAAAGCGGGACATGATGAAAGAGGTAGAAAGGATTGGGATGGAGGAAGAGAAGCATGAGGAGAGTGGAAGAGGGGCATGGGGAAAGGAAGAGGGGCATGGGGAAAAGGGAGAGGGGCATGGGGAACAGGAAGAGGGGCATGGGGAAAAGGAAGAGGGGCATTGGGGAGAGGAAGAGGGGCATTGGGGAGAGGAAGAGGGGCATTGGGGAGAGGAAGGAAGAGGGGCACGGGGAAGGAAGAGGGGCATGGGGGAGGAAGAGGGGCATGAGGACAGCGGAAGAGGGGTATGGGGACATGATCAAAGCGGTAGAGAGGATTGGCAGAGAGGAAGAGAAGCATGAGGAGAGCAGAAGAGGGGCACGGGGAAAGGAAGAGGGGCACGGGGGAAAGGAAGAGGGGCACGGGGAAAGGAAGAGGGGCACGGGGAAAGGAAGAGGGGCACGGGGAAAGGAAGAGGGGCACGGGGAAAGGAAGAGGGGCACGGGGAAAGGAAGAGGGGAATGGGGGAAGGGAAGAGGGGGCATCAGAAAGGGAAGAGGGGCATGGGCAAAGGAAGAGGGGTATCGGGAAAGGAAGAGGGGCATGGAGAGAGGAAGAGGGGCATGGAGAGAGGAAAAGAGGCATGGGGAGAGGAAAAGAGGCATGGGGAGAGGAAAAGAGGCATGGGGAGAGGCATGGAGGAGAAAGGTGGAGAGGCATGGGGAGAGAGGAATAGGGTTATGGGGAGAGGAAGAGAGTGATCAGATAAGCCCTGCTTAGCCCTTCTCTCCTGGCCCCCCGCCCCACTACTCCCCAGCATCAGCAGTCCCCCCTGAAAGGCACTGTACATACTGCAGCATGTTTCATGAAAGGCTTGCAGAAGCTCAACTGCACCACCCCAAAACTGAAAGGATTACTTCAGCTCCCCAAGCATTCAGAACAACCTCATACACTGCCTTCAAGAAGGTGTTAGAGCTCCTAGTAAGAGTCCGCTCGATGCTGCAAGGAAGAACTTCTGCAAAGTAGCTCACACAAGATTCAAGCACAAGAGCAGCAGACAATGAGGTGGGAAAACACTGCACAACACAGATATTCAGGATTGTAGGAAACACCTAGATCAGACACGAGTTCATGTTACTGGGAATTCTATGTACAGCAGCCATCTATAGTGTTCGACAAATATGATGAATCTGTGTGGAGTGCTTAGAGGTTGATAATGACGTGGACTGTGCTACATACAAAGCCAAATAAATAAACCTTTTAGACTGTCTATGTCACATACAAGGACATACCATGTCTGAAAAACAAACAACTTCAGATGACACCGTCTGACTGCAGATGAAGGACTAGAAGATGGAAAACAGCAGAAGGCCGTCCCTCTTCAGCTACGAACCCAAGATCTGGACACCACTGTGGTGGGGATGCCAAGATCTGGGCACCACTGTGGTGGGGATGCCAAGATCTGGGCACCACTGTGGTGGTAAGTCCAAGATCTGTGCACCACTGTGGTGGGAAGTCCAAGATCTGGACAGTACTGTGGTGAGAAGTCCAAGATCTGGACACCACTGTGGTGGGAATTCCAAGATCTGTGCACCACTGTGGTGGGGATGCCAAGATCTGGGCACCACTGTGGTGGTAAGTTCAAGATCTGTGCACCACTGTGGTGGGAAGTCCAAGATCTGGACAGTACTGTGGTGAGAAGTCCAAGATCTGGACACCACTGTGGTGGGAATTCCAAGATCTGTGCACCACTGTGGTGGGAAGTCCAAGATCTGGACAGTACTGTGGTGAGAGGTCCAAGATCTGGGCACCACTGTGGTGGGAATTCCAAGATCTGTGCACCACTGTGGTGGGAAGTCCAAGATCTGGACTGTACTGTGGTGAGAGGTCCAAGATCTGGGCACCACTGTGGTGGGAAATCCAAGATCTGGACACTACTGTGGTGAGAAGTCCAAGATCTGGGCACCACTGTGGTGGGAATGCCAAGATCTGGGCACCACTGTGGTGGGGATGCCAAGATCTGGGCACCACTGTGGTGGTAAGTTCAAGATCTGTGCACCACTGTGGTGGGAAGTCCAAGATCTGGACAGTACTGTGGTGAGAAGTCCAAGATCTGGACACCACTGTGGTGGGAATTCCAAGATCTGTGCACCACTGTGGTGGGAAGTCCAAGATCTGGACAGTACTGTGGTGAGAGGTCCAAGATCTGGGCACCACTGTGGTGGGAATTCCAAGATCTGTGCACCACTGTGGTGGGAAGTCCAAGATCTGGACTGTACTGTGGTGAGAGATCCAAGATCTGGGCACCACTGTGGTGGGAAATCCAAGATCTGGACACTACTGTGGTGAGAAGTCCAAGATCTGGGCACCACTGTGGTGGGAATGCCAAGATCTGGGCACCACTGTGGTGGGGAAGTCCAAGATCTGGGCACCACTGTGGTGGGAAGTCCAAGGTCTGGACACTACTGTGGTGAGAAGTCCAAGATCTGGGCACCACTGTGGTGGGAATGCCAAGATCTGTGCACCACTGTGGTGGGGGAAAGTCCAAGATCTGGACACCACTGTGTGGGGAAGTCCAAGATCTGGACACCCCTGTGAAGGGAAGTCCAAGATCTGGACACCACTGCGATGGGAATGCCAAGATCTGTGCACCACTGTGTGGGGAAGTCCAAGATCTGGACACCACTGTGGTGAAAAGTCCAATATCCTGTGGTCACACCAGGGTAGACTTCCCCTAGTACCGAAGACAACTGTTGAAAAGGACAACTGACCGGCATTTCCCACGCTTGCGTCCGAGCTGTAGTAATATGAGTGCTTAGAACCCAAGACACGTCTTACAGAATCTCTTGCTCTTCCAAGTGAGACAAGGGGGCCCCGCCCGGGCCCCAGGATCAGTGCACACGCAAACTTTGGCATTTTGCAATAACCTGCATCTCTCTTGTTAGTTGTTCCATAAATCATGCACGTATAGACCTTATTATTAATATTTCAGCACTCACAGACATTATTGGAGGTGAACAAAAGAAGAGCCACGCATCTCTCATTCCAGGGCCGTGTAACACCTGCGGCACACCTGTGGATGAGGGGCCTTCAGGGAGGGGTGCCAACTAACTCTGATCCTAACAAGGGACTCCTGTCTTAATCCTGCCCAGATTCTATGGAGGGGGGGGGGGGGGGGGGGGGAGGGGCAAGGGTTATGCCTTTGCAGACATGTCAACCCTCCCGATTCAGGCGGGAGACTACCGATTTCAAGGCTAGTCTCGCAGGGGCTCTAGAAGGGGTGAAAAACGAACAAAGCCTCATTAACAAGCGAGTGGTCTTTTAAAGACCTGTGAAGTACTCGGGGGCGGCTGTGTGGGTGCCAGGAAGTTGTGTCAGCCCGGGCTGCCACACACGAGGGGGGGGGGGGGGGGGGGGGGGTTGGTGTATGCACTGCCAGCAACCTGCCAGGCCAGTGTACAACACTTGCATCGCCCTCTCTCAGCCTGCCATTGCGCTCCATGCTTCTGAAAGGTAAGACAAACACGTGCATTCGCGTTTCAAATGTCCGACCCTGCAGCAGCACACTTCCAAGGCCCATACATGACAGTAACCGATTCAAGGCCCCATTCTCCCGATGTTTTCTAAAATATCTCCCACTTTGCTCTTCTGAAATGTTGGCATGCATGCCTTTGTTCCGTTTCAAAGTCTAGGGAGCAGGAGGGGTGCACTCGCTCATAACCGCTCTATGCAGCAGCGCACTAAAAACAAAGCTCGTGTAAGCAAAGAGAAGCGCTGCATTGGCCCCTTGCTACTTCGAGGCACGTTTGCAGGGAGGTGAACAAGGTCGGGTACAGGCGCGTCGCATCGCGGACACCTCTAGAGGATAGAGGGCGGAAGCGAAGAATGGGGAGCCCGAGATGAGAGAGACTGCCGAGGAGTGAGATCATGGAGAGCAGGGGGAGGGGGCGGAGATAAATGGGAGGGAGATGATCAGTAAGGAAGGAGTGACAGGAGGGAAGGCGCAGGATAAGGAGTGAGTGATGGAGGGAATGGACGAAGAGTGAAAGGGCAGAGATGGTGGAGGGCAAGAGCGGGAAAGAGAAGCAAAAGGAGGATGGTGTGAAGCGAGGAAGGCACTGTGAAGAGAGGGCGATGGCGCAGCAGAAAGGAGCGAGCGATAATAAGGGAGGATAGACCAGTGGAGGGAAGGGAAAGGCAAGGTGGGAGAGAGGGACTAAAAGAAAGAGGAGGGGAGAGGTAGCAAGGGTGATAGTGAGGGGGGCCGTGGCCACGCAGTGTTTGGGAGGGCGGGCGGCGAGGGGCGGAGACGAGAGCTCGTGAGGGGCCAGGGAGTTAGAGGTGTCTGCCGGGGTAGGAGGATGAATGCATGAGTGGTGGGAAGGGGATAAATACGTACTTGGTGGGGGAGGAGGATGAATGTGTGAGTGGTGGGAAGAGGATAAATGCGTGAGTGGTGGTGGGGGGATGAATGCGTGAGTGGTGGTGGGGGGATGAATGTGTGAGTGGCGGGGGGGATGAATGCGTGAGTGGCGGGGGGGATGAATGCGTGAGTGGCGGGGGGGATGAATGCGTGAGTGGCGGGGGGGATGAATGCGTGAGTGGCGGGGGATGAATGCGCAAGTGGCGCGGGGGATGAATGCGCAAGTGGCGCGGGGCATGAATGCGCAAGTGGCGCGGGGCATGAATGCGCAAGTGGCACGGGGCATGAATGCGCAAGTGGCACAGGGCATGAATGCGCAAGTGGCACAGGGCATGAATGCGCAAGTGGCGCGGGGGATGAATGCGCAAGTGGCGCGGGGGTTGAATGCGCAAGTGGCGCGGGGGATGAATGCGCAAGTGGCGCGGGGGTTGAATGAGCAAGTGGCGGGGGGATGAATGCGCGAGTGGCGCGGGGGATGAATGCGCGAGTGGCGGGGGGATGAATGCGCGAGTGGCGGGGGGATGAATGCGCGAGTGGCGGGGGGATGAATGCGCGAGTGGCGGGGGATGAATGCGCGAGTGGCGGGGGATGAATGCGCGAGTGGCGGGGGATGAATGCGCGAGTGGCGGGGGAGGGGGATGAATGCGCGAGTGGCGGGGGATGAATGCGCGAGTGGCGGGGGATGAATGCGCGAGTGGCGGGGGATGAATGCGCGAGTGGCAGGGGATGAATGCGCGAGTGGCGGGGGATGAATGCGCGAGTGGCGGGGGATGAATGCGCAAGTGGCACGGGGCATGAATGCGCAAGTGGCACGGGGCATGAATGCGCCAGTGGCGCGGGGGATGAATGCGCAAGTGGCGCGGGGGATGAATGCGCAAGTGGCGTGGGGGTTGAATGAGCAAGTGGCGGGGGGATGAATGAGCAAGTGGCGGGGGGATGAATGAGCAAGTGGCGGGGGGATGAATGCGCGAGTGGCGCGGGGGATGAATGCGCGAGTGGCGGGGGGATGAATGCGCGAGTGGCGGGGGATGAATGCGCGAGTGGCGGGGGATGAATGCGCGAGTGGCGGGGAATGAATGCGCGAGTGGCGGGGAATGAATGCGCGAGTGGCGGGGGAGGGGGATGAATGCGCGAGTGGCGGGGGATGAATGCGCGAGTGGCGGGGGATGAATGCGCGAGTGGCGGGGGATGAATGCGCGAGTGGCGGGGGAT
Organism: Triturus cristatus; assembly: GCF_964204655.1. Classification (NCBI taxonomy): domain Eukaryota; kingdom Metazoa; phylum Chordata; class Amphibia; order Caudata; family Salamandridae; genus Triturus; species Triturus cristatus. Next base: position 71,617,974 of record NC_140585.1, on the reverse strand, counting down.
GAATGCGCGAGTGGCGGGGGATGAATGCGCGAGTGGCGGGGGATGAATGCGCGAGTGGCGGGGGATGAATGCGCGAGTGGCGGGGGATGAATGCGCGAGTGGCGGGGGATGAATGCGCGAGTGGCGGGGGATGAATGCGCGAGTGGCGGGGGATGAATGCGCGAGTGGCGGGGGATGAACGCGCGAGTGGCGGGGGATGAACGCGCGAGTGGCGGGGGATGAATGCGCGAGTGGCGGGGGATGAATGCGCGAGTGGCGGGGGATGAATGCGCAAGTGGCACGGGGCATGAATGCGCAAGTGGCACGGGGCATGAATGCGCCAGTGGCGCGGGGGATGAATGCGCAAGTGGCGCGGGGGATGAATGCGCAAGTGGCGTGGGGGTTGAATGTGCAAGTGGCGGGGGGATGAATGAGCAAGTGGCGGGGGGATGAATGAGCAAGTGGCGGGGGGATGAATGCGCGAGTGGCGCGGGGGATGAATGCGCGAGTGGCGGGGGGATGAATGCGCGAGTGGCGGGGGATGAATGCGCGAGTGGCGGGGGATGAATGCGCGAGTGGCGGGGGATAAATGCGCGAGTGGCGGGGGATAAATGCGCGAGTGGCGGGGGATAAATGCGCGAGTGGCGGGGGGTTGAATGCGCGAGTGGCAGGGGGTTGAATGCGCGAGAGGAGGGGGGATGAATGCGCGAGTGGAGGGGGGATGAATGCGCGAGTGGAGGGGGATGAATGCACGAGTGGATGGGGGATGAATGCGCGAGTGGAGGGGGGATGAATGCGCGAGTGGAGGGGGATGAATGCGCGAGTGGAGGGGGGATGAGGGGGGATGAATGCGCAAGTGGAGGGGGGGATGAATGCACGAGTGGAGGGGGATGAATGCACGAGTGGAGGGGGATGAATGCATGAGTGGTGAGGGTGATGAATGCGCAAGTGGAGGGGGGGATGAATGCGCAAGTGGAGGGGGGGATGAATGCGCAAGTGGAGGGGGGAATGAATGCGCAAGTGGAGGGAGGATGAATGCGCAAGTGGACGGGGATGAATGCGCAAGTGGAGGGGGGATGAATGCGCAAGTGGAGGGGGGATGAATGCGCAAGTGGCGGGGGGATGAGGGGGGATGAATGCGCAAGTGGAGGGGGGATGAATGCACGAGTGGAGGGGGATGAATGCACGAGTGGAGGGGGATGAATGCACGAGTGGTGGGGGGGATGAATGCGCAAGTGGAGGGGGGATGAATGCGCAAGTGGAGGGTGGGATGAATGCGCAAGTGGAGGGGGGAATGAATGCGCAAGTGGACGGGGATGAATGCGCAAGTGGACGGGGATGAATGCGCAAGTGGAGGGGGGATGAATGCGCAAGTGGAGGGGGGATGAATGCGCAAGTGGAGGGGGGATGAATGCGCAAGTGGACGGGGGATGAATGCGCAAGTGGAGGGGGGAATGAATGCGCAAGTGGAGGGGGGAATGAATGCGCAAGTGGAGGGGGGATGAATGCGCGAGTGGAGGGGGGATGAATGCGCGAGTGGCGGGGGGATGAATGCGCGAGTGGCGGGGGGATGAATGCGCGAGTGGCGGGGGGATGAATGCGCGAGTGGCGGGGGGATGAATGCGCGAGTGGCGGGGGATGAATGCGCGAGTGGCGGGGGATGAATGCGCGAGTGGCGGGGGATGAATGCGCAAGTGGCACGGGGCATGAATGCGCAAGTGGCGCGGGGCATGAATGCGCCAGTGGCGCGGGGGATGAATGCGCAAGTGGCGCGGGGGATGAATGCGCAAGTGGCGTGGGGGTTGAATGTGCAAGTGGCGGGGGGATGAATGAGCAAGTGGCGGGGGGATGAATGAGCAAGTGGCGGGGGGATGAATGAGCAAGTGGCGGGGGGATGAATGAGCAAGTGGCGGGGGGATGAATGCGCGAGTGGCGGGGGGATGAATGCGCGAGTGGCGGGGGATGAATGCGCGAGTGGCGGGGGATGAATGCGCGAGTGGCGGGGAATGAATGCGCGAGTGGCGGGGGAGGGGGATGAATGCGCGAGTGGCGGGGGATGAATGCGCGAGTGGCGGGGGATGAATGCGCGAGTGGCGGGGGATGAATGCGCGAGTGGCGGGGGATGAATGCGCGAGTGGCGGGGGATGAATGCGCGAGTGGCGGGGGATGAATGCGCGAGTGGCGGGGGATGAATGCACGAGTGGCGGGGGATGAACGCGCGAGTGGCGGGGGATGAACGCGCGAGTGGCGGGGGATGAACGCGCGAGTGGCGGGGGATGAATGCGCGAGTGGCGGGGGATGAATGCGCGAGTGGCAGGGGATGAATGCGCGAGTGGCGGGGGATGAATGCGCAAGTGGCACGGGGCATGAATGCGCAAGTGGCACGGGGCATGAATGCGCAAGTGGCACGGGGCATGAATGCGCCAGTGGCGCGGGGGATGAATGCGCAAGTGGCGCGGGGGATGAATGCGCAAGTGGCGTGGGGGTTGAATGTGCAAGTGGCGGGGGGATGAATGAGCAAGTGGCGGGGGGATGAATGCGCGAGTGGCGCGGGGGATGAATGCGCGAGTGGCGGGGGGATGAATGCGCGAGTGGCGGGGGGATGAATGCGCGAGTGGCGGGGGATGAATGCGCGAGTGGCGGGGGATGAATGCGCGAGTGGCGGGGGATAAATGCGCGAGTGGCGGGGGATAAATGCGCGAGTGGCGGGGGATAAATGCGCGAGTGGCGGGGGATAAATGCGCGAGTGGCGGGGGGTTGAATGCGCGAGTGGCAGGGGGTTGAATGCGCGAGAGGAGGGGGGATGAATGCGCGAGTGGAGGGGGATGAATGCACGAGTGGATGGGGGATGAATGCGCGAGTGGAGGGGGGATGAATGCGCGAGTGGAGGGGGATGAATGCGCGAGTGGAGGGGGGATGAGGGGGGATGAATGCGCAAGTGGAGGGGGGGATGAATGCACGAGTGGAGGGGGATGAATGCACGAGTGGAGGGGGATGAATGCATGAGTGGTGAGGGTGATGAATGCGCAAGTGGAGGGGGGGATGAATGCGCAAGTGGAGGGGGGGATGAATGCGCAAGTGGAGGGGGGAATGAATGCGCAAGTGGAGGGAGGATGAATGCGCAAGTGGACGGGGATGAATGCGCAAGTGGAGGGGGGATGAATGCGCAAGTGGAGGGGGGATGAATGCGCAAGTGGCGGGGGGATGAGGGGGGATGAATGCGCAAGTGGAGGGGGGATGAATGCACGAGTGGAGGGGGATGAATGCACGAGTGGAGGGGGATGAATGCACGAGTGGTGGGGGGGATGAATGCGCAAGTGGAGGGGGGATGAATGCGCAAGTGGAGGGTGGGATGAATGCGCAAGTGGAGGGGGGAATGAATGCGCAAGTGGACGGGGATGAATGCGCAAGTGGACGGGGATGAATGCGCAAGTGGAGGGGGGATGAATGCGCAAGTGGAGGGGGGATGAATGCGCAAGTGGAGGGGGGATGAATGCGCAAGTGGAGGGGGGATGAATGCGCAAGTGGACGGGGGATGAATGCGCAAGTGGAGGGGGGAATGAATGCGCAAGTGGAGGGGGGAATGAATGCGCAAGTGGAGGGGGGATGAATGCGCGAGTGGAGGGGGGATGAATGCGCGAGTGGAGGGGGGATGAATGCGCGAGTGGCGGGGGGATGAATGCGCGAGTGGCGGGGGGATGAATGCGCGAGTGGCGGGGGGATGAATGCGCGAGTGGCGGGGGGATGAATGCGCGAGTGGCGGGGGGATGAATGCGCGAGTGGCGGGGGGATGAATGCGCGAGTGGCGGGGGGATGAATGCGCGAGTGGCGGGGGGATGAATGCGCGAGTGGCGGGGGGATGAATGCGCGAGTGGTGGGGGGAATGAATGCGCAAGTGGAGGGAGGATGAATGCGCAAGTGGACGGGGATGAATGCGCAAGTGGAGGGGGGATGAATGCGCAAGTGGAGGGGGGATGAATGCGCAAGTGGCGGGGGGATGAGGGGGGATGAATGCGCAAGTGGAGGGGGGATGAATGCACGAGTGGAGGGGGATGAATGCACGAGTGGAGGGGGATGAATGCACGAGTGGTGGGGGGGATGAATGCGCAAGTGGAGGGGGGATGAATGCGCAAGTGGAGGGTGGGATGAATGCGCAAGTGGAGGGGGGAATGAATGCGCAAGTGGACGGGGATGAATGCGCAAGTGGACGGGGATGAATGCGCAAGTGGAGGGGGGATGAATGCGCAAGTGGAGGGGGGATGAATGCGCAAGTGGAGGGGGGATGAATGCGCAAGTGGAGGGGGGATGAATGCGCAAGTGGACGGGGGATGAATGCGCAAGTGGAGGGGGGAATGAATGCGCAAGTGGAGGGGGGAATGAATGCGCGAGTGGAGGGGGGATGAATGCGCGAGTGGAGGGGGGATGAATGCGCGAGTGGAGGGGGGATGAATGCGCGAGTGGCGGGGGGATGAATGCGCGAGTGGCGGGGGGATGAATGCGCGAGTGGCGGGGGGATGAATGCGCGAGTGGCGGGGGGATGAATGCGCGAGTGGCGGGGGGATGAATGCGCGAGTGGCGGGGGGATGAATGCGCGAGTGGCGGGGGGATGAATGCGCGAGTGGCGGGGGGATGAATGCGCGAGTGGCGGGGGGATGAATGCGCGAGTGGCGGGGGGATGAATGCGCGAGTGGCGGGGGGATGAATGCGCGAGTGGCGGGGGGATGAATGCGCGAGTGGTGGGGGGAATGAATGCGCAAGTGGAGGGAGGATGAATGCGCAAGTGGACGGGGATGAATGCGCAAGTGGAGGGGGGATGAATGCGCAAGTGGAGGGGGGATGAATGCGCAAGTGGCGGGGGGATGAGGGGGGATGAATGCGCAAGTGGAGGGGGGATGAATGCACGAGTGGAGGGGGATGAATGCACGAGTGGAGGGGGATGAATGCACGAGTGGTGGGGGGGATGAATGCGCAAGTGGAGGGGGGGATGAATGCGCAAGTGGAGGGGGGGATGAATGCGCAAGTGGAGGGGGGGATGAATGCGCAAGTGGAGGGGGGAATGAATGCGCAAGTGGACGGGGATGAATGCGCAAGTGGACGGGGATGAATGCGCAAGTGGAGGGGGGATGAATGCGCAAGTGGAGGGGGGATGAATGCGCAAGTGGAGGGGGGATGAATGCGCAAGTGGACGGGGGATGAATGCGCAAGTGGAGGGGGGAATGAATGCGCAAGTGGAGGGGGGAATGAATGCGCAAGTGGAGGGGGGAATGAATGCGCAAGTGGTGGGGGGGATGAATGCGCAAGTGGAGGGGGGGATGAATGCGCAAGTGGAGGGGGGGATGAATGCGCAAGTGGAGGGGGGGATGAATGCGCAAGTGGAGGGGGGAATGAATGCGCAAGTGGACGGGGATGAATGCGCAAGTGGACGGGGATGAATGCGCAAGTGGAGGGGGGATGAATGCGCAAGTGGAGGGGGGATGAATGCGCAAGTGGAGGGGGGATGAATGCGCAAGTGGACGGGGGATGAATGCGCAAGTGGAGGGGGGAATGAATGCGCAAGTGGAGGGGGGAATGAATGCGCAAGTGGAGGGGGGAATGAATGCGCAAGTGGGGCGGGGGGATGAATGCGCGAGTGGCGGGGGGATGAATGCGCGAGTGGCGGGGGGATGAATGCGCGAGTGGCGGGGGGATGAATGCGCGAGTGGCGGGGGGATGAATGCGCGAGTGGCGGGGGGATGAATGCGCGAGTGGCGGGGGGATGAATGCGCGAGTGGTGGGGGGATGAATGCGCGAGTGGTGGGGGGGATGAATGCGCGAGTGGTGGGGGGGATGAATGCGCGAGTGGTGGGGGGGATGAATGCGCGAGTGGTGGGGGGGATGAATGCGCGAGTGGTGGGGGGGATGAATGCGCGAGTGGTGGGGGGATGAATGCGCGAGTGGTGGGGGGATGAATGCGCGAGTGGTGGGGGGATGAATGCGCGAGTGGTGGGGGGATGAATGCGCGAGTGGTGGGGGGATGAATGCGCGAGTGGTGGGGGGATGAATGCGCGAGTGGTGGGGGGGATGAATGCGCGAGTGGTGGGGGGGATGAATGCGCGAGTGGTGGGGGATGAATGCATAAGTGGTGGGTCAATGAATGTGTGAGGCCTTTCAGAACGATACTAGGGTGAGGTGGGCTCCCGATAAAGCACAGCATGCGGATAAGCTAGAAACAGGAAGTAGCGCCTCACTTCCTGCCTGAACCCACAGGCCTTCACATAAAAGAGATAGTAAACACGCCGCCCCCTACACACATCCTGTGATCCTCGCCACACATGGCCGGCCTCCAGGTCTAAATAAAAACTCACCAGGGCTGCAGTGGCGTACACTGAGGAGCACTGACCGGGCCCGGAGGTTCTAGCCCTGGCACAAGAGCTAACCAGGGCGGAGGCTGCCATGCACTGAGGTGCAATGACAGGGCCCTATGGCTCCGGCCCTGGAACAAGCACTCACCAGGGCTGCTGCTGGCAAGCACTGAGGTGCACTGAGGTGCACTGAGAGCCCTGCGGCTCCGTCCCTGGAACAAGCACTCACCAGGGCTGCTGCTGGCATGCACTGAGGTGCACTGCAAGGGACCTGCGACTCTGGCCCTGGAACAAGAACTCACCAGGGCTGCTGCTGGCGTGCACTGAGGTGCACTGACCAGGCCCGGAGGTTCTAGCCCTGGCACAAGAGCTAACCAGGGCTGAGGCTTTCATGCACTGAGGTGCACTGGCAGAGCCCTGAGGTTCTAGCCCTGGAGCAGGAGCTCACCAGGGCTGCTGTTGGCATGCACTGAGGTGCACTGACAGGGCGCTGCAGTTCTAGGTCTGGAACAACAAGAACTCACCAGGGCTACTGTTGGTATGCACCGAGGTGCACTTCAAGGGGCCTGCGGCTCCGGCCCTGGAACAAGCGCTCACCAGGGCTGCAGATGGCATGCACCCAGGTGCACTGGCAGAGCCCTGCGGGTCTAGTACTGGAACAACACAAACTCACCGGGCTGCTGCTGGCATGCACCGAGGCGCACTGGCAGAGCCCTGCGGTTCGAGCCCTGGAAGAACAAGAACCTACTGCAGTTGCTGCCAGCTTGCACCGAGGCACACAGACAGAGCCCGGTGGTTCTAGCCTCAGCCACCGAGGTGCACTAACAGAGCAACGAAGTTCTAGCTCTGGAACAGCAAGAACTTACCAGTGCTGCGGCCGGCATGCAGAGAGGTGCAATTGCAGAGCCACGCAGCTAACGCCGCTGGACAAAAACTCACCACACTGCGTCTGGCATGCACGGAGGTGCACTGACAGAGCCCCCTGGCTCTAGCCCCAAAACAACAAGAACTCACAAGGGCTGCGACCGGTATGCACTGATGTGCACCGACAGAGCCCGCTGTTCTAGTCCCAGAAAAAAACTCACCAGGGCTGCGCCCAATGTGCACCGAGGTGCACTGACAAGAGCCAGCGGTTCTAGCCCCGGAACAAGAACTCACCAGGGCTGCTCCTGGCATGCACGGAGGTGCACTGCAAGAGACCTACGACTCCGGCCCTGGAACAAGAACTCACCAGGGCTGCTGCTGGCATGCACTGACCGGGCCCGGAGGTTCTAGCCCTGGCACAAGAGCTAACCAGGGCTGAGGCTGGCATGCATTGAGGTGCACTGGCAGAGCCCCGAGGTTCTAGCCCCGGAAAAAGAACTCACCAGGGCTGCGGCTGGCATGCACCGAAGCAACCTGACGGTTCTAGCCACGGAACAAGAACTCACAGGGCTGCAGCCAGCATGCACCGAGGCGCACTGACAGAGCCCTGTGGCTCTAGCCCTGGAAGAACAGTGAATACTACAGGTCAGCTGGAGAGCCACAGGTCGTGTATGGGCCCCAGAACATGAACATGAAACGCTGCTGCAGAGCAGGCATGCGATGCACTGGCATTGCCCTCTTGCCACATGACTGGTACAACGGCCCATGTGGAGGTCAGGATTGGGGTGCACTGACCGAGCTCTATCGTTCTATTAAAGGAATAGAGCAGACCTTGCGGGTCATTCTGAGCTGCGTGGCACTGCTCTGTGGCCCCCGACAGGGAACAGAAAAGTAACATGCAGGTCAGGACGGAGGTGCACTTGTGGAGCTGTGCATGGGTGCAACTAGGGCAATCTTATTGGGTATTATAATCAGTGGTGAAGTGCATTGACAGCTGTGCACGGGTCCAGTATTAGACCAGTAAGGTGTGCTGTGGTGCAGTATTAAGGTGCATTGGCAGAGCTGTGGGCAGGTCCAGTATTAGACCAGTAAGGTATGCTGTGGTGCAGGATTAAGGTGCATTGGCAGAGCTGGGGCGGGTCCAGTATTAGACCACCAAGGTGTGCTGTGGTGCAGGATTGAGGTGCATTGGCAGAGCTGTGGGCGGGTCCAGTATTAGACCAGTTAGGTGTTCTGTAGTGCACGATTGAGGGGCATTGGCAAAGTTGTGCATGGGTCCAGTATTAGACCAGTAAGGTGTGCTGTGGTACAGGACTGAGATGCATTGGCAGAGCTGTGGGCGGGTCCAGTATTAGACCAGTTAGGTGTTCTGTAGTGCACGATTGAGGTGCATTGGCAAAGTTGTGCATGGGTCCAGTATTAGACCAGTAAGGTGTGCTGTTGTGCAGGACTGAGGTGTATTGGCAGAGCTGTGGGCGGGTCGTGTATTAGACCAGTAAGGTGTGCTGTGGTGCAGGATTGAGGTGCATTGGCAGAGTTGTGCATGGGTCCAGTATTAGACCACTAAGGTGTGCTGTGGTGCAGGATTGAGGTGCATTGGCAGAGCTGTGGGCGGGTCCAATATTGGACTAGTAAGGTGTGCTGTGGTGCAGGATTGAGGTGCACTGGCAGAGCTGTAGGCCGGTCCAGTATTAGACTAGTAAGGTATGCTGTGGTGCAGGATTGAGGTGTATTGGCACAGCTATGCGTGGGTCCAGCATTAGGCCAGTAAGGTGTGTTGTAGTGCAGGATGGAGGTGCATTGGCAGAGCGGTGCGAAGGTCCAGTATTAGACTAGTAAGGTATGCTGTGGTACAGGATTGAGGTGTATTGGCAGAGATATGCGTGGGCCCAGTATTAGACTAGGAAGGTGTGCTGCAGTACAGGATTGAGGTGCATTGGTAGAGCTGTGGGCAGGTCCAGAATTAGACCAGTAAGGTGGGCTGTGGTGCAAGATTCAGGTGCATTGGCAGCGCTGTGGGCGGGTCCAGTATTAGACCAGTAAAGTGTGCTGTGGTGCAGGACTGAGGTGCATTGGCAGAGCTGTGCATGGGTCCAGTATTAGACCAGTAAGGTGTGCTGTGGTGCAGGATTGAGGTGCATTTGGCAGAGCTGTCGGCGGGTTCAGTATTAGACCAGTAAGGCGTGCTGTAGAGGAGGACTAAGGTGCATTGGCAGAGCTTTGGGCGGTTTCAGTATTAGACCAGTAAGGTGTGCTGTGGTTCAGGATTGAGGTGCATTGGAGGAGCTGTGCGTGGGTCCAGTATCAGACCAGTAAGGCGTGCTGTAGAGGAGGACTAAGGTGCATTGGCAGAGCTGTGGGGGGTCCAGTATTAGACCAGTAAGGTGTGCTGTAGTGCGGGACTGAGGTGCATTGGCAGAGCTGTGCGTGGGTCCAGCATTAGACCAGTAAGGTGTGCTGTGGTGCAGGATTGAGGTGCATTGGCAGAGCTGTGGGCGAGTCCAGTATTAGACCAGTAAGGTGTGCTCTAGAGGAGGACTAAGGTGCATTGGCAGAGCTGTGGGCGGGTTCAGTATTAAGACCAGTAAGGCGTGCTGTAGAGGAGGACTAAGGTGCATTGGCAGAGCTGTGCGTGGGTCCAGTATTAGACCAGTAAGGTGTGCTGTAGTGTGGGACTGAGGTGCATTGGCAGAGCTGGGAGGGTCCAGTGTTAGACCAGTAAGGTGTGGTGTGGGATTGAGGTGCATTGGCAGAGCTGTGGGCAGGTCCAGTATTAAACCAGTAAGGTGTGCTGTGGTACGAGATTGAGGTGCATTGGCAGAGCTGTGGGTGGGTCCAGTATTAGACCAGTAAGGTGTGCTGTGGTGCGGGACTGAGGTGCATTGGCAGAGCTGTGGGTGGGTCCAGTATTAGACCAGTAAGGTGTGCTGTGGTGCAGGATTGAGGTGCATTGGCAGAGCTGTGGGCGAGTCCAGTATTAGACCAGTAAAGTGTGCTGTAGAGGTGGACTAAGGTGCATTGACAGAGCTGTGGGCGGGTTCAGTATTAAGACCAGTAAGGCGTGCTGTAGAGGAGGACTAAGGTGCATTGGCAGAGCTGTGCGTGGGTCCAGTATTAGACCAGTAAGGTGTGCTGTAGGGCGGGACTGAGGTGCATTGGCAGAGCTGGGAGGGTCCAGTGTTAGACCAGTAAGGTGTGCTGTAGGGCGGGACTGAGGTGCATTGGCAGAGCTGGGAGGGTCCAGTGTTAGACCAGTAAGGTGTGCTGTGGTGCAGGATTGAGGTGCATTGGCAGAGCTGTGCGTGAGTAGTGTTAGACCAGTAAGGTGTGCTGTAGTGCGGGAATGAGGTGCATTGGCAGAGCTGTGCGTGAGTAGTGTTACACCAGTAAGGTGTGCTGTAGTGCGGGAATGAGGTGCATTGGCAGAGCTGTGCGTGAGTAGTGTTAGACCAGTAAGGTGTGCTGTGGTGCAGGATTGAGGTGCATTGGCAGAGCTGGGGGGGTCCAGTGTTAGACCAGTAAGGTGTGCTGTAGTGCGGGAATGAGGTGCATTGGCAGAGCTGTGCGTGAGTAGTGTTAGACCAGTAAGGTGTGCTGTGGTGCAGGATTGAGGTGCATTGGCAGAGCTGGGGGGGTCCAGTATCAGACCAGTAAGGCGTGCTGTAGAGGAGGACTAAGGTGCATTGGCAGAGCTGTGCGTGGGTCCAGTATTAGACCAGTAAGGTGTGCTGTAGTGCGGGACTGAGGTGCATTGGCAGAGCTGGGAGGGTCCAGTGTTAGACCAGTAAGGTGTGCTGTGGTGCAGGATTGAGGTGCATTGGCAGAGCTGGGGGGGTCCAGTGTTAGACCAGTAAGGTGTGCTGTAGTGCGGGAATGAGGTGCATTGGCAGAGCTGTGCGTGAGTAGTGTTACACCAGTAAGGTGTGCTGTAGTGTGGGAATGAGGTGCATTGGCAGAGCTGTGCGTGAGTAGTGTTAGACCAGTAAGGTGTGCTGTGGTGCAGGATTGAGGTGCATTTGGCAGAGCTGGGGGGGGTCCAGTGTTAGACCAGTAAGGTGTGCTGTGGTGCAGGATTGAGGTGCATTGGCAGAGCTGGGGGGGTCCAGTGTTAGACCAGTAAGGTGTGCTGTAGTGCGGGAATGAGGTGCATTGGCAGAGCTGTGCGTGAGTACTGTGTTAGACCAGTAAGGTGTGCTGTGGTGCAGGATTGAGGTGCATTGGCAGAGCTGGGGGGGTCCAGTGTTAGACCAGTAAGGTGTGCTGTGGTGCAGGATTGAGGTGCATTGGCAGAGCTGGGGGGGTCCAGTGTTAGACCAGTAAGGTGTGCTGTAGTGCGGGAATGAGGTGCATTCGCAGAGCTGTGCGTGAGTAGTGTTAGACCAGTACGGTGTGCTGTGGTGCAGGATTGAGGTGCATTGGCAGAGCTGGGGGGGTCCAGTGTTAGACCAGTAAGGTGTGCTGTAGTGCGGGAATGAGGTGCATTGGCAGAGCTGTGCGTGAGTAGTGTTAGACCAGTAAGGTGTGCTGTGGTGCAGGATTGAGGTGCATTGGCAGAGCTGTGGGGGTCCAGTGTTAGACCAGTAAGGTGTGCTGTAGTGCGGGAATGAGGTGCATTGGCAGAGCTGTGCGTGAGTAGTGTTAGACCAGTAAGGTGTGCTGTGGCGCAGGATTGAGGTGCATTGGCAGAGCAGTAGTTGAACCCTAATAGGGGCTACAGAGCGGTAATGCGGTGACCTGGGAGGGGCGTCTTTGGCATTTTAAGGCTGCACCGGAAGTGAAAAGAATGAACAGTAACAGTTTAAGAGGAAATCGCATTTCCTCTTTGCCGCCTTTTCCTCTGTGCTGCGTTTGTTCTGGCGCTGACCTTTGAAGGCAGGTTTCACTAGATACAGACTTCAAACGTTGGGGTGTGGAGTGCAGCCTTTCACCCCCCGCCTCCCCCGGACCAGGACTGGGGCAGCTCTGCCGAAGCTCTTCATTCCTGTCCAGCCTGGTCCCACCTTCCTTGTATTGGGGCGCCACCGGGGCAGGACCCCGCCCCCAGGCCAGGCTAGTACCGGAGTTACACACAACGGGCCCCAAATATCTGTGCCGCCCATCAGTGCCCCCTGCTGGACCAGGACAGCAGGCAGCCCCATCAAAGCTCCTCCATCGAGGCCATTAGGGCCATATTCTACATATGGTGCTTTTTCCTTGATTAACCCCAGGGCAGCCGTGAACTCTTTGAAGCCGCTTGGTGTTTTCACAGTGCAGGCGGGAACCCCCCTACACTTTCACAGGGGATTAGAGGTCACAGGCGGGTGCAGTGAGGGACTGCACCCGCCTGCAAGGAAATGTCTATGGGGTCCAGGGGAACCCCTTTTCCCCCTCCAGTGGGCTGCAATCAGTGGGCGCACTGACAGTGCGCCAACCTTTTAGAGGGTACACTTTCGCCGCGCCTCCTGAGAGCTTCTTTGCCTCTGCGCCTCGTCTAATACTGCGCGGGAAAGGGATCCCCTCATTGGTATGAGGGCACAACCCCATGCAAATGAGGGAACGCCCTTTTGAGGAAGCGATGGAGCTGCATGTGCGCCAGGGCTTTCGGTATCACAGAAGGGGCCGTACAAGCCTCTGCAGCCCCTTCTGTAATACCAAAGTGCCACGGCGGGGGGCTTGCAAAGTGGGAGCAAACGCCCGTGGCACCCCTGGAGCACTTGTGTAATACGGCCCCTGCTCTCCTAGTACTGGGCTTAGCTAGGTCAGTGAACCTGGTTGCGTCGCCAGCCCTTCTAGTACTGCCACTGAGCTGCATCGTCTACTGTTCCAGCACCGGGCCAGAGGGCTCGGCACTTCATGTCTGCACCTCGGCCTGGCCTTAATCCAGAATTTTTGGGCTCGATTTCAAGATTTCAGACAAACGTCCTGCAAGTACGGGAGACTGGCATGGTGAAAAAAACCATCACTAGCAAAGGCCATAGGCTTAACATCTTTCATAGTGCCTGCACAGAAGGCACAGGTGCTAAGACACTATACACAAGGATGTGCACTTATCTGCTCCAAAAAACAAGCATTGGCATACCCACTAGGTCTCGCTATTGTGACCGTGTAAGTGTTTAGCCAGAGCTATTGGCTTTGCCCATGTGTTGGGCGCCAGAGGGTAGTTTTGCACCGTATGGGGAGAGAGGGAGCATCTGGCAGGCGATCGAGAAATTGTGCTTGACAGCTTTTTAACCTTGTAGTGGTGAGGATGTTCGGGCGCTACATGAATTGTCTATGGACAAAGTTTGAGTGGGCACCCTTCAGGGTCCAGGTGCTGCCTGTTTGGTCAGCAAAATACAGACAACTTTAATTGGGGGAATGGGTCATTTATTTATACAGTTTGGTATGGCGCAAACTCGACTCAAAGGTATCGGAGCGCTAAACTTAGTTGGCATAGAAATAGTTACCAGAGTTACATATGGGGTAAGTACAGTACATGGGGTAGGCACAAAGATATAGCAAGAGTATACATAAAAGTATACTATAAAAAGAGTGATCGTAGTGCTAGTTACATATGGAATAAAAGCAGGTACATGGAGTAGTCGCAGATACATGGTAACGGATGGTGGGATCTATGTGCGATATAGTTCTGAGGTAGTTAACGCAGGGTGTGCATAGGCTAAGAGGTGGATGTGAGAAAAGCTGAGTGGGCAAGTATATCCAAATACATGCATTATCAAAAAGAGTATATAAAGCAATCATAAAAATAACTGTGTAGCATATGACAAATGTCTTGCCCTTTTCAATTTTGAGGAAGATTAACTTATTCACCCAATTTTGGCACGTTTGAGCAGGAGCCAAGGCGGGAAGACCAAGGACAGCAACTTGGCTATTATTCATTCCCGAGAGCAGAAGAGGATAGCAGCTGTTCAGGGAGGGGTTGCTTGGTTTTGGAGGAGAACACGTTTTGGCAGCTTTAGCCAAGGAAATGCTAGGAGTCGAATTGGAGATTAAATGGGGATAGGGGTGTCAAAGAAAAAAATTAAGCGCGGCGTGCCGCGCTGATCCCTATGCAATGGCAGTGAAGACGGAGCCACCTGAGAGCATCAATGCTCCTGCACGCAAGGCTCGCAAAAACACGAGCGCATGTGTGAAGCGCACAGTGACTTAAAACACAAGCGCTAGTGTTACAGCTAAAAACAATATGTTAAAAAAGTGAACGCCGCACATAAGTGAAATCGCCAGAAACAAAATGACCCATGTAACAGGGCCAGTCACCATGTGTGTGACAAACACACCAAGAAGAGGGACAAATGGCACCAATTCAACATACAGAAAAGGGATTTTGAAAGGCACCAAGTAGGATCCAATGAAAGTCGGTGGGCATAGCCAAAGCGCACAGAGGGAATACAGCATGCCTCGCAGAGCAGCACATGCGAGCGGACTCTAGGCTCGACCTAAATAAAAAAAATAACTAAATCAAATATAATCATGTACGCACACCAAACAAACACAGCTCCTAGTGCGCACAGACCACCTAAGCGAGGATTTGATTATCGCTTGTGCGACTTCTGTCATAGGATTGCTGATGGGGGCACGAGTTGGCTGGTGATCGAGATGTATTGATCTGTGATGAAAGTTACTTAAGGGACTGACCGGACAGAGGGGAGAAATTGGATTTTTGACTGAGGGGTATGAAGACCCTTCACAAGCAACAGCCACAATCCCTGTCGGGGTGAACCACAAAAAGTCACTGAACTTATCTTACTTGGTCCTAGCAGTCAGGCTTATCTTAGAGGCAATGTGTTAAGTATTTAAGCAGCTTTATTCAGCACTCAACAGTAATAAAGTGAAAATGCAACACAAGAAAAATCCCACACTAATTTATAAAAATAGAGAAAAATTTGACACAAGAATTGCAAAATTCCAATTGGTAGAACTGGGGTTAAGAATCTAGTCCAGCGAGATCGATATAAAGTCAAAAGCTGCTGCGATACAGCACAGTTAAGATGCATGCAGTGGATTTGTCCCGCTCTCAGCTTATCTTCAGACTTAGATTCAATTATTTAAAAGAAATGTCTGAGAAGGTAAAAGTTAGGCAGCAAGGCACCCGGCAGTGTCCGAGGACGACTCGTCATAGTCGGGGAGCCGCAGGACGAGGTCCCAGTGAAGATTTCACTCCAGTGGAACGAAGCTGCAGGCTGTAGCAGACGAGGGCTCTAGGAGGCTGGATAGCCTTTCCTAGAGGAGCCGCTGAACAGGATTTGCAGCTGCGGGGAAGAAAGTAGCAGGAGCTACCGCAGAGTTAAGCGGACTGGCAATGCACCTTGGGCCGATCAGTGAGCAGGTAGGTCCTGGTCTCCTGTTGGTTCTCCAGACACTTTTTAGTGGAACATTTTCTAATTCCCAAGTTTCTATTTTTGGTTGTTGGGGCTCCTTTAGCACCACTTGGTGGGCAGTACTCACTTCAGGCAGGGTCCAGGAGCAGGTTCAAGGATGTTCGAGCTTTTGCATCCCTGCAGCTCTGAACAGTAGGCCAACCAACTAACTCTTGGAGTTACTGAGGTAGTCCTAGGATCAAGCTGCAAGGGAGGCCTCACAGAGCACGGCAGGCCTCATGCACAAGAGCAGCCCTCAGGCAGCAAGGCAGTCCTCACACAGCATCGCAGGCAACATGCCGCAACGCAGGCCTCACGCACCAAAGGCAGACCTCATGTACCAAATGCAGGCCTTACGCAGCAACGCAGGCCTCTGAGGGTGAAAGACAGGCTTTAGGCAGCAGAGCAGTCCTCTGGTAACAGCAGGGCAGTCCTTCTGAGGGTCCTCAGGAGGTGTAACAGTGAACTGAAGAGTTGGTCTGAGGGTCTAGTCTTTATACCTGGTGTCAGCCTTTCAAGTGGGAAAAACCTCTAGACTACTCCCCCCCACATCTAGTTCTGGAAATTATCTTCCTCCCCTATCCAGTTTCCAAAAGGTGTAGGGTGACAACAAGCTGGTGTCAAGTTCTTTGTGAGTGTGCTGGAGGCAGCCCCTTTGAAATGTAAGTGGGGCAGGGAACAGCTCTGCCCCCTCTCACCCCAATATCATGGTAGGATGGCCCATCCTGCCAACACCTAGTCCTCCTTTGTCTCACTGTCTGGGAGGGGCAAAGGGCAACTGACACTCTATTTATGGTCATGTGACATAGGACACAGGCTGCATGCACCAAATGATTAGAAAATGCGAACTTAAAAGCTGCTTTTTCAGAACTGTAACTTAAAATGCGACTTTACCATTAAAGAGGATTTTAAATTACAATTGTTTTGAGATCAAACGTGACATTCCTACCTGTTCCCAATCAAAAGTTGGCACTAATTAAATGTAATAGGTTAACCCAATGTTATTCCATAGGAGAGGTAGGCCTCACAGTAGTGAAAAACAAAATGTAGTGGTTTTTCATTACCAGTATATGTAAAACTTAAAAGTGCATGTCCAACTTTTTAAATACATTTCATCCTGCCCTATTTTATGTTTAGGGCCTACCATCTGGGTGACTTATGTGTATTAAAAAGGAAAGTTTAGGCATGCAAAAGGTTGTTTTTTCTGCCAGGGCGAATTGGCAGTTTAAAACTGCCCACAGGCTGCAACGGGCTACTGAAGTTGTTGGCACAATAATTGCTGCAGGCCTGTTAGTAGCATTTAGTTTATAGGCTCTGGGTACATTTAGTACCTCTTTACTTCGGACTTATAAGTAAATTAAAAGTGGCAATCAGGTGTAGGACAATTGTACCATGTTGTAAGGAGTGAGCAAAAGCACTTTAGCAGTGGTTAGCTGTGCTAAAGCGCATAGAGTCCTAAAAGCAACAAATACGAATTTCAGCAAAAGAGGAGGTGAAAAAGCAAAATGTTTGGGGGAAAACCACACCTACGGCTGTCAGGTCTAACAGCCGTTTGTTCCATTATGGAATCGGAGAAGCCCAGCAGCACACGTTTCAGGAGCAAGTCTTAAGGGTGTCACTGTAGTTTCTACACTGTCTAGTTTCAACTTCAAGGCGCACACTAGCATTCTAGAAGGTTATTGTTTTAAAGTTGTATTTTTGTACAGCGATGGTGACAGAAATTGCAAGATTGTTGCTCTGTGTTGGAGTAGAGGTTTGAACGAGATGTTAAAAAAACTCCCTTAACAGTGTAGTAATGGATGTACTGGGATAGATGTGGAAGCTGATTTACAAGCTCCATTAACGATATTACTAAACATCTTGGATTGTATCTGGAAGGCTCTTTACAAACAGTCTGTCCTACAGAGCGTGTGGGGCCAGCAACGAGCAGTGCAAGGTGAAGAGTCCTAACTTCCAATAGTGGTCCTTTGGTGGCAGGTCAACCATGTGTTGAAGTCCTGAAGAACAATGTGAGATGGTTGTCTCAGACAGAGGGCAGCAACAGCCACAGACATTTGTTGCAAAAGTGGTGCCATAGAGCGCATATGGCAGGAGTCTTCAAACTGGGGGCAGTCCCCCTAGGGGGGCATCAAATGATAGGAGGGGGGGCAGGCTCTAGCTAAAAGAAGCACTGTACTGATAACAGTGCTTTGTTTTTGCGGAAATAAATAAGCGGCAGTAAGCTGCTCTGTAACGGGCCATCACCATCATCTCTTGTCATTTATATCCTGGCTGGGAGAAGGTGTCAAAAGAGAAGGAGCTCCAAATATTCCTCAAACCCGCCTCCCCCTTTTCTAATATCACACTGTGGATACTTTTACACGTTAGTGAGGCCTGCCTGACCAGAATAGTATGTTTGGCAATCATGTATTTGATTGCATTTTTTAAACAGTAGCAGAACATACCTGCAATGTTTAACTAAGGTTAGACAAATGTAAACATTGCCAGTTTCATAGAATTGTGAGAATGTTTGAGGGGGGGGGGGGGGGGCTGGATGCTTTTTTTTTTTTGCACTGGGGGTCGCGGAATTAAAAAGTTTGAAGAGCACTGGCATATAGGGTCACAGTCTGACATACAACAGGTGGGGGGGATACACTCAAGTGCCCCAGCTCGTTTGTGATGCTTTAAGCCTGTCCGCCTTCATCGACAGCACCACTGTACACGCTTGGGGTGTAAAACATTCATAGATTGGTAAAAGCAAGACCACAGGTCCCCGAAAGGTCTGCATGCTAAAGAGTGAAACTGCAGGAGACAACGCACCTGATGTGGGCCACGTGGCAGCTGTGCAAGATAATGAATGAAAATGAAAGCGAAACCCACATCGCCCGTTCACGAGCATCTCAATGTGACACGCCATGTTTCGTTGCTTCAGGTGCTTTCTGCCTCTGCGGTCTATCCCATTCTACGCACAAAAGGTGCTGCTTCCATGATTCCAGCTCTTTTTAATAACTGCTCACTCTCAACCTTTCCACAGCCAGTGTTTACACTGCACGCCAGCGCAAAGGGGACCAGCAATCCATATTTGCCATGGGATGAGTGTGATAAGAGGCTCCTGACCTTTGTTACCATCAGTCAATACACTGCGTGTCTTGAATTATTGGGCGAGTGTGGTTCAGCCTCCGGCACACCCCCAGCGATGGCTTCAGATGCAACGCTAGCGAGGAGAAACGAACAGCCTCACTCCAGGATATAATCTGCTATGCTTGTGATGCATTCTGTGCACACCTCCATTGATCCCTGCTCTGCTCAGCCAGAGAGTGATGTCATGGAATGCTGGTTTGTGATTGGCTGTCAGTTAGAGAGAATGGGCTGACCATAGGGGATGCTGCTCCTGGTGGGGTACTTTACTATGTAACCTTTCCAATAAACCTAAAACCGGTTATTCTACATGAACTGGATTCCTGACTCCTACTTACGAAGAAGGAATGTTTTACTACAACACTTCACTGCTGGAGCACAACCATAGCATGCTTCTTAGCAACCATCGCAAAGCAAAACAGGACACATCGTTCACCTGGGTCTCATCTCTCTAAAATAATCTGACCTATGCATGTCAAAGCTGCTTTCATAAAGCGAAGCTAAAACAAAAATAGTATGTTGGAAGGGATATGGTGGCAAATGTAAAAACTGTTCACTATTTAGAAAAGGGCAGCGGATGTTTGCGGCAGATTCTGGGCATGTGATATGGACAGAAAGAACTGAAGAAGATTCAGACCAAGTTTAAGTACCTTGTGGATGGGGAAGTTTGAGCAACTGTGGGCACTTACCACAACTACTGTAAAAGCCAATTTGTCAGGGCACCTAAAGGGGTTACAAGACCTACCATCAAAAACACAAGAACCTTGCTACCAGAGCGTGAGACGATATGGCTCAGGAGGAACAAATATGACTTACTTTAAAACAAAGGGGAAAACCTATAAACCTGTTCTTATTAAAGTCAGAATGGAATTTGGAGCCTTCGTGAAGCTGGTTTTTAGAAGAATGGCGAAACGCGTTGAACAAGGTGTTCCACCATTCACCAAGATATGGATCTTGAAATCTGGCACCATAGGAACCAGCAAAGGCTCCTCAGTATTCACGCCACACACAATGGTCAATCCCTCCAAGTAGTGGAGGTCGAGCTGCGAATCACCCGTTTTCTTTTTCTTTTTTTTTTTCTAGAGTTTTATATAGTGCGAACTAGACACGAGACATCGGGTATTGGAGCGCTTTTCATGAGCACCAGTTTCGTTACCCAAGGACATTCATTTTTGTTAGGCACGGGGAGATATTGATTGATTTGCCCAGAATTACAGGCTGTTGTGAGTCGTTGCCGAGACTCGAACCCGGATCCCCAGCTTTGAGGTCGACTGCTGTAGCCGTAAGGCTACATCCTCTCCCCAAGATCAGGAAAGCTAAAGCTCTGGTGGCTTCAAGAAGACGCTGAAGGTTTATAGCTACTTTTTGATTCAGAGATTGACCATGCGCCACGTACGCCTAACGCCAAATAAATGCTCTTTGATTCTGGGATTCATCGTGCGCCGCGTGCACCTAAT
The DNA here is from genome assembly GCF_964204655.1 of Triturus cristatus. NCBI lineage: Eukaryota > Metazoa > Chordata > Amphibia > Caudata > Salamandridae > Triturus > Triturus cristatus. The sequence continues at coordinate 71,597,880 of NC_140585.1, read as the reverse complement.
CCCAAATATCTACTCTTTGATTCTAGGATTCACCATGCGCCGCATGCCCCTAATGCTTAATAGATACTCTTTGATTGAGGGATTCACCATGCACTTAGTGCACCCAACGCTAAATAGATACTCTTTGACTCTGGGAGTCACCATGCGCCGCGGACACCTAACATCAAATAGATTGGGATTCACCATGCGCCGCGTGCACCTAACGTCAAATAGACTGGGATTCACCATGCGCCGAGTGCACCTAACGTCAAATAGACTGGGATTCACCATGCGCCGCGTGCACCTAACGTCAAATAGACTGGGATTCACTATGCGGCGCGTGCACCTAACACCAAATAGATTGGGATTCACCAAGCGCCGCATGACCCTAGTGCCTGATACTCTTTGATTGAGGGATTCACCATGCACCTAATGCCTAAAACTCTGATTCTGGGATTCACCATGCGCCGCGTGCCCCTAATGCTTAATAGATACTTTTTGATTGAGGGATTCAACATGCACCTAGTGCACCTAACGCTAAATAGATACTCTTTGACTCTGGGATTCACCATGCGCCGCGGGTACCTAACGTCAAATAGATTGGGATTCACCAAGCGCCGCGTGCACCTAACGTCAAATAGACAGGGATTCACCATGCGCCGCGTGCACCTAACGTCAAATAGACTGGGATTCACCATGCGCCGCGTGCACCTAACACCAAATAGATTGGGATTCACCAAGCGCCGCGTGCACCTAACACCAAATAGATTGGGATTCACCAAGCGCCGCGTGCACCTAACACCAAATAGATTGGGATTCACCAAGCGCCGCATGACCCTAGTGCCTGATACTCTTTGATTGAGGGATTCACCATGCACCTATTGCACCTAATGACCAAAACTCTGATTCTGGGATTCACCATGCGCCGCGTGCACCCAACGCCAAATAGATGCTCTTTGATTCTGGGATTTACCAAGGGCCGCATGCACCTAATCCCAAATATCTACCCTTTGATACTGGGATTTACGGCACACCGCGTGCGCCCAACGCCCACTAGTTGCTCTTTGCTTCTGAGATTCAACACGCGCTGCGTGCACCTAACACCAAATAGATGCTCTGATTCTGGGATTCACCACGCCCGCGTGCATGAAACATGTTGGATGTGCGCCATCTTGAATGTCCTGGGGTGCAGGCGGTGATGCTTCCAGCGAAGGATTGCAAGAGGTAGAAAGACAATGGAGTTGAAGTGCACAGGGGACCTTCCAGGTGGGGAGCTACTGTTCAGCTGAATGAGAAAGAATATGGAGCGCCCTTGGTGCGGGGCAGGGAAGGCCTCAAACATCAGAACAAGGCGATTGAAGCAGGACGTGTGTCTGGAATCCACAGGGGGAGGTGTAAGTGGACCTGGGAACTCACTCCTCCAAAAGAAGTGCAGGTGGCAAGACAGGACTTTTGTGAATGGGAATAAGAAACAGTGGTACACCTCAGAAGCAGGCTCCGGCAGTAACCCTGCTCAACAAGGGCCAGCATGTTAGTTGGGGTGAGGGAAGAGTGGAGGGTGAGGAGAGATGCCAAGCAGGTGGTGGTGGGCAGTGGTGGCTGTGTCGGCGATGAAGGAGAGTTGTACTTGGCAACGGGCCTTTACACAAGTAAACATTGCATTTTTCTAACAAGTAATCACATATTTGCTTCAGATAACAAGGCATGATGAAGAGCTCTAGAATATTAGGCCCAGGAGCCTCCATACCTATTTTCTGGTAGAAGATCTTCTCGAAGGTGAGCTCGCCTCGGTCTTCCAAGTACTTCTGCATCACACTGCGAATGCTGCAAAGACAGAGCAACAAATCAGACACATGTTCATGTACGCGGCATCCAGACCGAGGCTGCGTATATTCAGGTCACGTAGACCGTGTGCACCAGTACTGCAGAGCCTGCGCACCCAGGGAGTGCACGCCTGGTGGCCACACAGACCGCACGCCTGGTGGCCACACAGACCGCACGCCTGGTGGCCACACAGACCGCACGCCTGGTGGACACACAGACCGCACGCCTGGTGGACACACAGACCGCACGCCTGGTGGACACACAGACCGCACGCCTGGTGGCCACACAGACCGCACGCCTGGTGGCCACACAGACCGCACGCCTGGTGGCCAGACAGCACACCTTACAACAGCTATTCACTGCACACACAGTTTCACCGATCCAACTCCTTGGAGTGAACACCAAACCCCAGAGCTACCACGCCGAATGCAAATGATGCGCCCACCAGAGAAGGAAGATCACCAAGAAAAGGAGCCCAGGAACCAAAAGAGAAGAAATACTACAATTTCTGACCCAACCACTAGATGGCGGAATAATGCACAGCATAGTGAATCCCGATTCACGCTGCAAAACCAGGGGTACACAAATGTTTCTGCCATTTAAATGTATATAAGCTACCGACACCCAACCAGCCAAAACACCTCTTGGCTTCCTAGAAGGGGGCTCCTATAATCTTGAGTCACTTCTATATTTCCTTATCCTATCTCCAGAAGCCCTAGATGGCATGAGCCGACAAGTCTCCCGTCACTGGCCATATGAATAGCGTCAACACCCACAACACACTATGCGACAGCTGGACCACCCATGACAATGCCATGGAAGAAATTAGGGCAGGTTGGCCGGAAGTTATGCAACTACAGTAGGACAACAGAAGCTGTGCATCTCTTAAGACTCGATCTGTAGCTTTGCCTGCTCTAAACTCAAGATCCCATGACACTCTTGCTGTGCACCCGCCTGCCATCGTAACAGAGAGCAACAATGCATGTGCAAACTGCAGGGCAGATGGCAATAGGACAGGCTACCTGCTTCTTGCCCTGTAGCCAGGGAAATGCTTCTCAGGGGGTCTCTCGGGACTTGCTTCATACAAGATCATCGGCCTGGGGTCCCCTGTCATGGAATTCCAAGTGGACTCACTTATTAATGCAGGCAATGAAGGACTCTTCTTGGATGGGTGAAGGGGCAGTTTCACGAACCTGCTCTGGTTACTTGCAATCAGACACCCAGACTTGTCTGCGCACTTCCCTTGTGGACCTATCCTCATACTTCTGCATTTTCCAAGAACAAGCTCACACGACACCAATGCTCAACACTACTAGGTTACACTACTACAATGTGCATCTCGGAATCTGAGTCGGTGAGCCCTGGTCTGCTGAGTACTTTGGAATCTTGACAAGAGGTGGGAAAGCGCCACATAATGAAATGCTGCAACAAAATTCAATATGACACCATCTTACACATGGAGTTGGATGTCCAAAGGTGCAAACGGAATGTTCAAAAACAGCAAATTCGAAATACAAATTATAGCGTGATGGCAGTTGAAGCAGTGTTACCAGCACCTGGATACCCTCAGGGGTGATTAGCCGCACTAAACACATCATGAAAATAATATGCCAACTCAACACTCCTCCAACAAGTCATGGACTTGGATCTATGGAGCTGCATTGCGATCAAGAAAAACACAGATTTTTTGGTGAGCCCACCCACAAAATGCAACCTTGCACATACGAAATACAAATATTAGTTGGAATCATTCTTTCTGAAAACTCAATTGAGGCCATGGAAAACTTTTCATCTGAATTACATGCCCATCACACCCTCCAGGTCTTCTATCCATTGCGCTCAACTTACATCTCTCAGCAAAGTTCTGTTTATACTCATCCTCCAAGATGATGGTCAGCGGGGAGCAAGGGTCAAACACATCTATCACCACACTCTCCAAGACAACACTAACCACGGGGTTTCCACGCACACAGTCACCACCGCAATAAGGCAAACACAAAGCAAACCGACCCACGCTACCCTCCGGCACAACTCCCAGGAAGTGCCTGGTAACCAAAGCATGGCACTCCAGTAAAGGATGCAAGGAGAAAGGGCCATCATGTAGGGGAGACCACAGGGTGGAAGACAACACAACCTCACTTCTAGCCACACATTGATAGCCCTCCCCTCCTGCAGATCTGCATGCTTTACTCAAGTCTCTGCCTCAAGGCCCTATTTAGGCACCCGATAGGAGGGTGAGGTTGACAAACAGAAGCTTGTACGATGTGAAACAATACTCCAGGAGCAGATGTGCCAAGGGTGTATGTAATTTCTACAGTTCGGGATGGAGTTGTGCTGGAATGACCACTTTAGCAGTGTGGTAGACCTCTAGTAAACAATAAACCCACAATGAGCTTTGAAAGGTCTCTCCTTCAACTACAGGCTTTTGAGCTTTGAGCGCATTTTTAGGTCGAGCCTAGTGCAGCATGCATGCGCTGCATTATGGGGAGGCTTCTTGTAAGCACTCCAAACTTTCCCTAGACTTCTCCGTGTGGGTCTCCCACACATTGCATTGGCCTTTGCATGTGGCTTTTAATAATGAAAGCACGCAAATGGCCAAAGATGGGTGCATGTCCCCCCTTTTCTCTAAACGTTCACTCCCATAGTGTTTGGGTCTTGGGAGCGAGCAGCAGCGCGCAGGGTGGAAGCTGCATTCCTCCTGGGTCACGTGCTTTCGCTTTTGCTTGTTTTATGTATCGGGATATACGCAGGCTTTTCCTGTGAGAGTCACATTTTTTTATTCCCTCAAAGGATTTTCTGGTTAGGGTTCAGCGCCTCTCGCTGTCAGGGTTCAAAGCAGTTTCCTGCCAGGTTCGCACAAACACAAAGAGCTCTGATCAGCTCCATTATCCATGCACTCCGCCCACTTTGTTTTTTCTTTTTATATAATAAAAGTGTTTTAGTTGATCCACGAAGGGAGGTTTATTTGAGATGCCCTCATTGGAGTCATGTACATACATATTTTTAGTCAGCATCGGCGTACGCTGAGAGAAAACGAGCCCCCGTAAAACTGAAGGGGTGGGCATCCGAGCTTCGGACGAGAAAGGGCGCACCTGAGCCTGTGGGCACAGCCACGTTTGGTGCTCCCAGTTGGCGCCAGGCATCACTTATGTCCCCTTATGTGCCCTCCACTATGCTTTTGAGAGGACAGTTTAGCTTCTCCCCTGAGGGGCTTAGCCGTTTAATTATTTCAACAATGCCAAATGTTAAAACACGCATTCACAGATAAATTAAAGCTATTGCTTGCTAAACTGTGTCTAAAAAAATGACTTAAACCATGCATGCATCGCTTTTCGGCAACCTTATCGAGAGTAGGTTTGCTACCTCTAACTTTTGAGACGGGAGTCTCAGAGCAGTTTTAATTGTTATTTGGGTCCAGACTATAGAAACCGAGGAGCAGGTATGTGCTATGTTCAATGTAATGATTTCTCCAACTGCATCTTTACAGCAATTCATTAATCGTGCATATACGATACAGGGAATAAAGTAGCAGGGTGGGTTTACAAACATTGATTTTCTCAGCTTTCTGTCTAACATGTAAGCGAGCACAGTGAAGAGGAAATATTTCGATAATCATTATAAAACACTCATAAGGTCCCAATGGCTATGCCAATGCTTGTTCTATCTCCAAGGAAGCGCTTCCTTTGCAATGCATGCGGTGCAATGTTTTCACTAACTAAAGGAAGATGGCACAGCCTATTGGCTGAACAGATATACCATCTTGGAAAGAAGCACCTCCCACTGAAAGCAAAACATTCTGAATGATAACTCCATCACACTAAATGTAGTGTATTCAAATGTAGCCCAAAGAATTGCAATAAATGTCACTCAATGTTCAATGTGTAATATATTAAAGTGAAACACAAAGGTTGTGTGATTTACATGTTTGTGGGAGTGATCGACCGACAGCGGGCTCACTCACTTAGAGTATGCCTCAATCGGTTACTCTGATCACTCAAACTCTTCGCCCTGCGGCTCCCTCTGTGCTTCTATAGTCTACACAGCGATACTCGAAGTATGGCCCGGGGGCCGCATGCGGCCCTCCTGACCTGCTTCAACGAAGCACTTGGATGCTGTTTGACTCCACTAAACTTAAAAAAGATGTTAAATAAACGGGCAAGCATTTCTTTAAATGTTAATTACATTTTGCAGTAAAATGTGATAAAGTACACTCAAAAGGTGTATTTCATTAACCTTCAGAGACGTTTCACCTTAGTACATCAGTTTATATCAGTGCATTGATAAGAATTTTCGAATAGTGATAGTTTTCAAACATGAATTTAGAAACATTTAGGCTTTCACCTATCCACCTACCTTGACAACAATGCCAGTAGTGAACTAAGAGGGAAGTCAGTTATGTGCACCCTGGTTTGTGATTAAACAGAAACAACTTCATAGTTTATTAAATCAAACACAGAAGGTTTTGTACAGCGCAAATCCTGGAGTCTTGTATTTGAAGGTCATCTTATATATATGTGATAATGAAGTAAACGGAGAGAAAATGAAATATCAATTGCCTAGCATCACAGTGTTATCAGGTGGGGAAGCCAGGATTGATCCAGATATTCTGGTTTCACATTGTGCAATTCAGCCACTAGAAATACATGCTTCGCGTTCCCAACACCCACCTTATCTCCCCTGCCCCCTCAACAGCCACCCTGCTGGCTTCAATGCAGCCCTCGGTCACATCACTGACCACATTTTTTGACCCCTGGGAAAATGTTTGCAAGTACCCATGATTTATCGAGATCTGGGCATGCGCAGTCCAACCAGCTCAATCAAAACACAGGTTACCCCCACATCCGGGTGTCAAAGACTCTACCCCCATGTGCAATCATCTCAAAGGAGCATACGGGTCTATATCACTGTTATATAACACATCAAGTCTCATAACGGGACAGACACTAGAAGGGACGTCACTCATCCTGATCAAATGGCCATTTACTCTCGGTTGTCATTTCTGAGAATTTTCTAAGTGCTCAATGCCTGTTTTTTTTCTTCTTTGTAAAGACTGGGGATTATTCGCCGCGCCATACAAATGAGTTAAATAAATAAATGAGTTAAATAAACATAGGTCCGACTTTACTGTGCTCAAACTTGTAAACAAAGTCATGACCAAGGGCTGCTTGCGTGAGCTCATGTAAGACAAACCTATGGGTTTGAGTAATGCGTGTTCCTTTTTCCTGCTGAACTTTAAAAAAATGAAAACTCTTATAATGCACAGTCAGCTCATATGTCGGTGCTATGCAGCACAAGTACTGCAATAAACCGCTTTGTAACTGAAATAGGTAGATATGGTGAAGATTTCTCCCAAAGCGGATTGTGAGTTTGCTCCGATGGACGAGTGAACGGATAATGCCACCCGAGGGTTTTCTCCGACTGCCACTCATGACTGGAGGTGAGCTTCAGGTCCCTTGCCCTCTCACTTCCGCACGGTGAAGAATCCGGATGTCTTGTTGGATAAAGATTCTTCTAGGGGTGCTCCAATTCAAAAGGAGTGCCCACTTGCTTTTTACTGGTCAGTCTTCAGAAGAAATGTTCCAAATTATTCTACAGGAATGCATTCCATGGTTTTAGAAGCTTGTTGTCTATCACACGAGTTATAGGAATCAATCAGGATTCATAAAGCGCAGCAAATCACCGTGAGGGTCTCAAGGCGCTGGCTTTGCTAGTGGATGTAAGCCGGTCCTTCGTCGTGCGGGGCTTTGTATGCGTGGGTCAGCATCTTGAACTGGCATCTCTTCTGGATCGGGAGCCAGTGTGGCTTGTGGCTTACAAAGGTCTCGCCAAGTATGAGATTACTGGACAAGATTCCGATCTCGATTGCTACCTTGGCTTGTGGTCTGTGCACCTGTAGGTGTTCTGAAGGTACTGAAAAGGTATCGCACTTTACTGAGGTGCTTATTCACCGTGCATAGCCCTGCAAGGTGTTGGAGCCAACTTAGATCCTCCATATATTCCGGCAGGACGCTGTAAGAGGCAGAAAGTTTCCCAAGTGAAGATGCCCACCATATGACCCCTGGTCTAGGACAATTCTGTGGTGTTATATACAAACCAAAAGGCATCCTAATAGATCTATCATTTACCTTAAGTGATACAGACTTTAGCCCTCCCCCTCCACCCCACAAATAAACAACAGGTTAAACTGGAGAAAAAGAAGCCCTTGTACCTTACACTGCACGCCAACCCTGGTCAGCAGCAAAGGAAGTGGCATTGCCGGCGAGTGCCCTACAACTCTCTGAAGCTTAAACTCAGCGCCCTGGGAGCCTGGGGATGAAGGAGTTCCACCACTGAAGGCAGCACCCTACATCTGGGAGCCCGGCACTAGGGGCCCATGTCGAATCAAGTGAAGTATACATATCTGTGTCTGGTCCACTAACACTCAAAGCACTGTAGTTTACCTTCTCTAATCCATGCAGTTCAGTATTATGCTGGGAGGAGCATGCTGCTCATCCGCACGCCACCTCTTAAAGTTCTGCAGCGTAACGCAGCGTGGAGACGCGTCATCTCTGTCGCCGCTTCCCAACTAAGGAACACATTAGCAGCAAAAATAAATCCATACAGGGGACGTATGGGTTCAGAAACTCCATCAAGACATGGCACTCTGTGTAAGGTAGTTGCATTATAAGTCTATGGCGAGGATAAGGCCTACGGGGTATCGGAGACCCTTTCAGAGTAACCGTTGGATCCGCAGGATTCTGAGCAGATCATAAGCGTCTCCTGTGCAGATTCAACAACAATCCTAACAAAGACCAGGTGGAGAGCTTGGAGTTGAAGGGAGGATGGGAGGATGGGGGCGGAACGAGACAAGAGAAAAGATACAAAATGTCTTCTTGATTAAAAATGAATTCTCGAGTCGCTGAGTATATATTCAGCTAGTCCAGAACTTGCTGGAAGATTAGTCCTGGGCTATGCCCAGTGAACCAGAGCGCTCCGGCATTCACAAATCTACACTGGCCGCTGATTTAAAAAACTTGATTGTTTCAAAGTCTGTGTCCAATACAAAAAGCCATGTTCAACTCAAAAATTCATCCTTCGGCCAGTGTTTCTCCTGTACCATCCGCGTTGCGACTGAAGAATCAAGGGTAGCGTTTTCTTTGGAGATGCCAAAGGTGCTCCTGGAACCGTAGGAGGCCAAGCCTTCGGGGTGGCTGCAGCGACGAGATGGAATGCATGTCTCTGGCAAAAATCCAATCTGCTCAAATGTTCACAAATCTTTAAAGTGATGGCTCTTTCCAGCTCTCTAATTCTAGTTCGATTCTTTTTTCAACCATAAGCAGGGTTATAGGGGGAACAGCCATTACAACGCGGTTATTACCACGCTGTGCAGTTACATCGCATGCGTTACAACGCATGCGATGTTACAACGCTATGCCATTACAACGCCAAGTCTGTACATCGACTTGCGCTAGATGGCGTGCTAACATTACAAATAGTGTAGTTTACTATCCCATGAGGCACAGGGTCAAGACTGATTTGCATATGGCTGGGTTCAAACTGGAATGGCATGGTGAGCAAAAAAACGATGGATTTAGGCCCAGATCTCTGTACTGGGGTGAATGTATGACATTGTTCTGCATTCTGTCCATCAATTGTTATTTTTGCATTTGTCACCCCGAGTGGGAAGGGTATGCTCAGACGTGAGTCCCTTGCTCTCCATGCCACTGGAATCAAGCTATCCTGGCTGACGAGGGCTGAAAGCCCGAAACCGGTCCTAGGATGCTTGTTTCCAGTCCAGGGAGAACCTGGCTTGGCAGTTCGGGCTGGACTGTTCCCATGGGGCACAGGGTCAAGACTGATTTGCATATGGCTGGGTTCAAACTGGAATGGCATGGTGAGCAAAAAAAACGATGGATTTAGGCCCAGATCTCTGTACTGGGGTGAATGTATGACATTGTTCTGCATTCTGTCCATCAATTGTTATTTTTGCATTTGTCACCCCGAGTGGGAAGGGTATGCTCAGACGTGAGTCCCTTGCTCTCCGTGCCACTGGAATCAAGCTATCCTGGCTGACGAGGGCTGAAAGCCCGAAACCGGTCCTAGGATGCTTGTTTCCAGTCCAGGGAGAACCTGGCTTGGCAGTTCGGGCTGGACTGTTCCCATGGGGCACAGGGTCAAGACTGATTTGCATATGGCTGGGTTCAAACTGGAATGGCATGGTGAGTAAAAAAACGATGGATTTAGGCCCAGATCTCTGTACTGGGGTGAATGTATGACATTGTTCTGCATTCTGTCCATCAATTGTAATTTTTGCGTTTACTATCCCAACACCTTCCCTACTGTTAAGTGGACTGGAGGTGGATTAGTAAATTACACTTTTTTAATGTCAGCACGCCATCTAGCGCAAGTCGATGTAAAGACTTGCGTTCTAATGGCATAGCGTTGTAACATCGCATGCGTTGTAACGCATGCGATGTAACTGCACGCGTGGTAAAAACCCACGTTGTAATGTCATACATCCGGTTATAGTCGCCAATGTTTGTGTTCTCTTCTTAGATACCGCAGGAGGGTGAATGGCAGAGATGTATTTATTTATTTTAAAAACACAAAGGTTGTCACCAGTAGGTGATCATTGAAGTAACTGGTGGGTGAAATGCCATATTCGGACTGCTTGCTACTCACACACCGGCACAGCAACAAGCTGCTGTCCACTGGACTGCACATCTACTAATGCACTACAGGCCCGCTTCTACCCTATGGCCACTGCCTTCAAAGGACAGTGTCAATCAACGTCACAAGATTGGGAAGACGCCACATCATGCAGAGGACAGTGGACTACACAAAACCCAAATAGAATGGCACATAAGCTTAGGCACATCCATCGAGAGGGCAGAGGTGGCTCTCTCCGAGGATGGATGATGAGGGTCTGCTCCTATCAACGGGCGATGCTGTGGTGAGGACCACAGCAAGGCAGATCTTGCACTCACTGCCTGAGCACCTTATGCAAAACATGTTCCTGGCAATAAATAAACCCACATCCAAGATATGGTCATGGATAAAGAGTCTGCTCAAGCTAGAAAAGTCCATTATGACAACTGCCTGAAACCAGCAGATGGAAGGGAGAGGTTAGCAGAAGCCGGTCTGCCCTGGACCAAGATGTCTATGGGGTATTGGATTCAACCGGCAGCACCAAGGGTCTGCAGAAGGAGAGCGCCTCCCCATTTACCAGTCACAGCAGTGGCAGCGGCACTGTGGGGGGCTACGTTCTGTGGTTTAAAGTGGGACCACGGAGAATCTAGAACAACATGCAGCAGGATGGGCTGTGTGGGCGGATCACAAGGAAACAAAAAGGGGATTAGATCGCTGTTCCTCTCGGTGGAATTTGTCAGCTTCTTTTTCTCTTCCTGTGGTATTTTTAGGTGGTGGCGCTCGTGTGCTAATGTTTTATGCCTGTAATTTCTATTTTTTAAGGTATTGCTTTTAATACAGAGATATCTTCCTCATCCATCCAGCATCCCTAAAAAGTCTCTTTAAGAAGCTCCTTCAATGGACCATCCACAAACCAGTCGTGGGATCAGACGTGGGAACGGCTGTAATGAACGACCAGACCCACCTATGGCCTCACACTTTTTGGGGTGTAGTTAAGATTCAATCCCATGGGTTTCCTTTGGTAGGGTGCCAATCCTTGACTTGAGAAAGGGGGCAGGCTGCACATCCAAATTACAGCAAGTCTTCTTGAGCTGTAGTTTGTGACCTTGGGATGCATCAGAAGATGTAATCAGAGGGGACATCCCAATGGGATGACAGCACCTCACTAGAACAGCATCATGTAGCCTGGCCATAAGCTGCTTCAAACCAGATGCATTCATGTGCTTCAAATGGCCTCTGGAAAGATTTCTGTGACCACCCCCGTACAATCAGATTGTAACTTCCTCCGGTAGTCGTGCGTGGCGTAAAAGCCACAGAAGCATGTGTCTGCCAAGGCTTCCTCAAAAGTCAGTTGCACACTTCCTGCTCTTTACTCCTCCTGGAGGTGGGCGAGTGGGCGGGTAAATCTAGTTAAGGCCCTCCCCAACTCGGAGGGGAGTTAGGCGGCAGTAAGCGAGGCTACAGAGCTTTATATTGACACCACGATTTGGGAGTCGTTCACCCCGCGGCACAGTTTAAAAAAAGGACTTGGCAACGAAGAGCTTGTACAACCAGGAAGATCGAATAATTGAGACACAAAGTGAGAAAGGAGCCTAAAACGGCAAAGGCAGGAGCGAATCGGAGAAGAAGCTGTTCCGAAATGGTCAAGTGAGGATGTTTTAGTACATTATCGACTGACTCTCTTAATATTTTATGAGATTCTCTTTTTAGAGGTGTATGTAATGCATTTTTAAATGCTGCAACGTTGTTGAGCATCTTGGGAATTGTTGCTTTTCGTCCAGAGTAGAGACGAGCAGGCCAAATGAAGCTAAAAATTAGCAGGAAGGCGGTTGGATATCTATTGTGCATCAAGAGCAGCAGCAGAAACAAGAGGATATCTGATGCAGGATCAAAACCCACGAACACAAGGTCTCTTGGAGAACAGTCTCTTTGCAAAATTAATGTCAATTTTAAAGATGGGAGACATCTCAAAAGACAAGCATTGGACGTCTAAGCCCCTAGAAAACCTCATCGGCCTGAAGCACCTCCAGAGAGCTGCGACGTTGGCTCCTTGGTCACAGACTGATCGATTACAGTTGCAATCGCAACTCTGAGTTCACCTATAGGATTTCCGAAGGCACCAGTCGATGTACTGAGACTGAGGGAGGTTGAAACTCACTTCAGTTTCAAGCCACCGAGAAAGCTAGAGTAGCGGGCACAAGGAATACCCAACAAGGACGTAGAGCTTGGCAGAAGACCGTCATAGGGACAAGACGTAAAGAAGATGACTCTAATCCAACAAGGTGTGGTGGACGTCAGAGGAAGGCCAAACCGAGGCATAAGATGCGATGCAACGGGCCAAGGATTCGACGAGACAAACAGTTCTCCCATGGCCGACAGTATGCACCCAGCACTGTAGTGGAGCATATCTACAACTGATGTGACCCACTCAGGTCACTCATCTCTGAACAACATTTAAGAAACATTCAATAAAACAATTTTAAAGGAAAGACAATTAAATCAAAAATAACATTAAAACTGAAAAAGAAAAAACTTACCAAAATTATTTTACTGTACTTAAAAATTAGAAGGTACAGTATATCTACAACCGAGTATACGGGGAAAAAGTAGCATACTCCATATCAAATCCCAGTGAAGGAAGAAAGAGAAATACAGAATTTTACGACATTAACTCAAATGCATGGTTTCTCACTAGCAGTTTTTTTCTTATTAAATGTCTTATTGAAAATTTTTCAATGTTATCCCTCTGCCCTCGCCCCACCCAGTAGTTTTCCAAGAAAAAAAAAAGATCAAGCATAATCCCCCCAAAAAACAAGATTTTCTGTGAATTAAGCTCTTAACAACAACATCTCAGTACAATTCATCATTTAACAACCAATTTTAGGTGCAGAGGGTAAACTAATTGGGTATAAAATCAACACACTCACACCCACCAGGTTTAGATCCGAGTAATCCCTAAAGTGCACGTGCAGTTTATACATTCGGTTGTTCAGCTCAGAGAAGTGGTTCCAAATTCTTAGTCCTTTTTTTCCCCTGACTCGATAGCCCTTTCAAGCCTATATAGCTTTTCCCAGATTATGTACCGACCCAGGCATTGCTGAAAAGGAGGATTTGAGTCCAACCAGGCTGAGGCAATACATAACATGAATACGGACATAGCAGTACTTAACAGAGCCCCTCCCTCCATACGGACGCTATTTTGTATTCCCAACAAAATTAGCGGGTTTCATAACTATGTTCAGAAACAATTTATTTCTTAAAAAGCCATTAAATTTCATTTATTAACGAGGAGAGAGAATTACAAGTTGCAAACATATGTACAACATCTACCATATAAAGGGCACAGCGTGGACAGTGCGTTTGTTTCCCTTCGCCCCATTTAGCATCTCGATGTGGGGTGTAGTATAGTAAAAAGGAGGTCTTATAAAATGGAACCTGAAGATTAAAAACATTTGTGCTACTGAAGATGCCGGCTGAAGCTCAGAGTCCGTAGCATCTAATCTTGTTGCCACTTTGCAGAGCACTTTTCCAGATCCTCTTCCATGAGAGTGTTCTGAAAGTTATATATGCTTCCTACACAGGGGCGGGTTGAGTGAATAATTCAATTTCTCTACAGCTCATTTTTACCAAACCCCCTGCCCTCCCCCTTCTTCTGCAAACATCTTCTAATTTGAAGGAATTTAAAAAGTTCTCTATGGCTGAGATTAAAATCTGATCCGAGCTCACCAGAAGAAATAATACCGGATGATAAATAAAAAACACCCTATTTTATTAATCCCAACCTTAAACCAATTAATCCTATATAGATCATCGAAACTCTTGGGCAGAATCTTATTACTCTGGAGGGGAGTGTAAAAGTTCAATCTGCCTAAACCCAACAGTTGGCGCACGGGAGTCCAAACTTTAAACGCGGCCAAGAGAGTCTAGAAGCGTACCCTTTGAGAAGATCTAAAATCTTGCTGTCACCCACCATAAGCATCCACAGGCTTCGGGACCAGTTAGGAACTCATGTGGAGAGGGATACCTCTGCACCTCGCGGATGGGGCATTCCCGTAGAAGCGCCGTACAGTGTAGCCCTGTAATATAGTCTGAGCTTAGGAAGGGCACTCTCCCCCCCACGCTCTTTAGGCAGCTACAGGAATATGACCGAATTTCTTGGTCTCAAATAAACCCAGATAAATTGTGAGAACATACTTTCAAATTTCTTCAGCCATTAGTTAGAGAAGACAAGAGGGTCAGCTCTCATAAGATACAAAAGCTTGGGGGGAAAAAAAAATATCTTAATTAAATTGCATCTGCCCACCCGTGTCAGGTGCATGTTATCCAGCCTACCCAGCGAGTTCTTTATTTTCCTGAGCTAACGGCGACAAGTTTACGTTAAGAAGCTCATCCAACTCAGCCCTTAAGATAACTCTCAAGTAGATTACTCTCTCGACCACTCTACTGCCAACTAAGGATGCGTACTCATTAATAATCGGTGCCTTTTCCTTATTCAAAGAACACCCGGATAGCGACCCAGCGGTCAAAGCTGCTTCTTGTACTGCCATTACAGGCCGCTCAGGGTTGGGAGTGACCAAGGCTATTTCGTCAACATAAGCGAATACCTTTGTGCCAGGCCCTTGCAGTATCACAGGGAGGATATTCAAGTTTAAATCCAACCTTTTTAGAAATGGGGTGATATATATTGCCAATACCAACCACTAACAGATTTTTTTTTTATGAAATCATCTTTCTATGAAAAGATGCGCAATCCTCACTCGTTTTGGGGGGGGAAATCACCCAAACCCCCCCCCCCCTTTATTATGATATCTAAATGTATATATGTTTGCATAAACAGATATATAGGAAGTAAAGCAATAAATGATCAGTTTAAGAGAGACAACTCGTCTTCAAGATTGAACAGCATTTCATAGCATTTGTAATATTACATTTTACAAGTTGGTTTATTTGACATGGTACGATGCCATTCACCTTGAATATTTCCCTTAAACAATTCAGTTGAAATGGTTTCTCCGTAATGGGATTTCATAAAATCACTACAAACAGTTGGAACAGCTCTGGGTATAAAGAGGGGACGTTTAAAAGCTACCTCCACCATGTCTATCTTAAACCCCAGTCTGTTGTGGTGTATCCATCGGCGACCACGTCAAGCTTAAACCCCAGTCTATTGTGGTGCATGCAGAGGTTGACCATGTCTAGCTTAAACCCAAGTCTATTGTGGTGTATGCATGGGGTCACCAGGTCTAGCTAAAATCCCACTTCTTTGTGGTGTATGCATAGAGTGTCCTTGTACAGCTTAAACCCCAGTCTGTTGTGGTGTATGCATAGGTTGACCATGTCTAGCTTAAACCCCAGTCTATTGTGGTGTATGCATGGGGTCACCAGGTCTAGCTAAAATCCCACTTCTTTGTGGTGTATGCATAGGGTGGCATTGTACAGCTTAAACCCCAGTCTGTTGTGGTGTATGCATAGGGTGACCACAACCGACAAGTCTAGAGGTCTTGTTACCAATGCCCCTATTATACATTAATTTGTTATGTATCCTTGGACATGGATACATCTCAGGCAATTCCTCAGGTGACTTCTGCCACAGGTCTTACATATGCACTGAGCTACAGGAACTAATCGCCGGGACCCCACAGCACCTCTTCAGATGGCACTCGAGAAGCCGATGACTCGCAGCCAGTTCTCCCCAGCTTACCAATGATGAGCAGACCTGCCCCCCGCTTCAGAATCACTGCTACGCAAACCCCAAGGAAACAAACCCCGTGAGTCCATTTCTCTGAGTTACTTGTGAATAGTGTCAGCCCTAAGAAGAGTCCAGCAGCCCGGTGTGAACTCACACTCCAGTACCATGGGACTACAAGACGAAAGGGAATACTAGGTTCACTTTGCCCTGAACTCTGTTTTATTCTCAAAGTGCAAATAACAACTCTTCCTAAAAGTACATGAATCCCTTTAGAAGTCAAAATGCCTCAATATTTGAGAGATGCTCACCAGAGCCTCACACCTCTGAGGTAGAGGGTGGAGCGGGTTGGGTTCCCAGTGGCATTGGGCAGAACAGTACTTTAACCAGAAGTCTGGGCTTGCATGCCATTGTCAATTAGCCACATTTTATAATGTGCTTAAAGAGCACATTATAAAAGCTGTAAGATACAATTACATTCATTCCACACTCTAGAATTCAAGCATTTCAAACACATTTGAGGGGAAAAAATATCTATTCACTATTAACCTCTTTCCACAAAATCTGTATTATTCAAGGGTGGGGACAAAGAGGGTCCCTGGGAACTAACGTTTAATAGCTCTAATGGACAATGACGCCAAATATTTCGCAGGGGTGTTACAAGAAGAGCTTAAGCATTGTGCCGCGGCCAATACCATCCTTCCACCAACTCAAAGCAAACCAACATTATGGCACTCTCCCTATCATCTGACCAGGCAGAGTCCAACAGCCAACCAGTCTACCTGGGCTTTATGGACTACTGGTCTGCATTGGACAGGGTCGACCGGGGAAGGGTCTGGCGGAAAGTGGCCCTGCTTAATATCCAGGGTGCCCTACTAAAGCTCTGGAATTACAGCACAATGACACATGTCAGAATAAGAATCGAAGACGGCTCTCGCTTGTCCAGGCCAATCAAAACCACGCAAGGTCTCAAGCGGTGCTGCGTCCTCGCACCAAAATTATTTAACCTGTTCTTATCTGACCGGACTTCCATATTAAACGCAGTTAATTCCCACCCACCCAAACTGGGGGGCTTTCAGCTCTCGAATCTGCTGTATGCGGATGACCCAGTGCTGATCAGTAGAACCAAGGGCGGCCTGCAGCGTCTTCTTGACGCAACCTCAGCCCACTCAACTACGAACGGCCTGACAAATACCAAAAAGAAAACTAAAATCCTGATAATTCAAGGGACTATACCACAAAAACCCACGTGGTTTCTAGACCAAGAAAAGTTAGAGTCAACTAAAAGTTTTAAGTACCTAGGAGTCTACTTCAACCAGAACGGGAGATACACAGATCAATTTAAGAAATCAGAAAGTAGCGCAACGTATTGACCTTCGACCTTCAGGCCCTCTACACAAAACTGCGGGTCCCACACTCACACCGATCCTCCAGCTGGCCCAAGCAAAGGGTCTTCCAACCTTAACTTACGGAAGCGAGGCTCTCACGGGGCGGGATAGCGTAATATTGGACACAATGCTACTCTAGGCCCACAGATCAATGCTGAAGCTACCCGCCCACTCACCTCCAGCCCAGAGAAGGCCGAGTTTGGCACAGCTGAGCAGTTACTGGCCCGGACGGCAGCCTTCACGGTGTGATGTCAAACTCAGGTCAGCAAACGAAGATTCATTGGGCCATTACCTTTGGTCTGAGCTGGAACCAAAAACCCAGCTCCCTGGCAAGGTGCGACCTGTCTCGAGCCTTGAATACCCTTGGGTCTAACGAGCACCTGGAACCTACCCACTAGCCATCGGGAGTCCAAAAGGCTGCCAAAAGCGAGTATACAAGGGCTCTCCCTGCTGGAGGACAAGGCCTGCCTCGACGCACACACAGCTGATGACGCTTCATCCTCGCAGGCCGTTGAAACCACAGAGGCACTTAAGCGAACTCTGTAATGATTGGACCAATGAATGACATACAAGATGGGGTACCACCGACCTCGATGGACTCTCCTGCGTGGAGAAGACGAGGCGCAGGGGATTGTGGCTATGAGACCAGGGTCTGGAAGACGTATCCACACTTATGGGGGAGCGGTGGGAACTCCCTCGAAGCATGTGGAAGGACCGAGGCCCAGAGGCAGCGCTGGCCTCCTTCGAACCAGCGGACATCGGTCAAACTCTGCACTGGTGACAGCCCTCCAGCGATGTACTAAGCAGGTTGAGGCCAGGGCTGCAGCGGACGAGGGGAAGGGGCGAGAGTAGATAGCTCTGCTTTGAGCCTAAAGCCCCGCTGGGACAGTGTATGTGGGCTTTACAAGCCGGGTAAAATATTTCAATGCAAAGCCCGTTGCACCCGCAGCTCTCGCGATAACGACCCTAGAGCCCTGCTGCCCTTGCTCCGGGGTCACGGTCTACCCTTGTCTGCCTCCATCATTCATCAACAGCACCTCCGCAGTGCACGGCTCACCCTGTGCACGAGGGTTCACATTGAGATACCTAGACCCGTGCACACGCACTTCCTAACGAGACCAGCCAAGGCACCGGACTCACCCTGAGCTCGGACGCCGTTTACATTTCATCCTAGGGCCCAGGCATCCTGCACTTTAAGCGCCGCACTCGCACTTTCACGGTTGTATTCATGGGCGTAGGAAGTGTGGGGGACGCGGGGGATATATCCCCCCCAGATTTTGGAGTGGGGGGACACGGGGGACAAGGGTGGGGGGGACGAGGGGACAAAGGAATTTCCCCTCTCCCTTCTGTTATCGCAGGGCCATTAGCACGCGAAAGCGCTACCTAATGGCCCTGCACTTGACCTGCCTGGAGTCAGAGGCCACCCGCCCTCGGCCTTTTGTTCTGCTGCAGGAAGGCTCAGCCGTTCTGGGAAGGGCAGAGAACGGAGAAAAAATAAACGCTGTCTCTTTTCCTTCATGGCAAGGACCGTGTCCACTACCCCTGACCTGCCTCTGGCGGCTGCCCTCCTCTCTTTATTCCTCCATCTCTTTCTGTCTCTGTCTCGCTCCTGCTTTCAAGAGGCAGCTCTTAAGGTACTCTCTCTTACCTCTCCTTTTCTTTATTTGTTCCCCTGTGAAATTGATCCAAAAAAGGCTGAGCACTTTGGCTGTAAATGTCCTTTTTTTCTGACCGTTTTCACCTGAAAAGAAAAACCTCGGAATGGAGAGAAAAAATTGTTAAATACCTAAATAAAGCAATACAGAGTGGACAGCAGACAGGCCAGACTGTTATTTACACCCACACACATTAGCGCCACTTTACAGAGTTTGCCAGTGAAAGCGCTACTTTCTTTTTATCTTCTTTCTTTGAACAACATTGTTTTCCCAGGGTGGGTAAGTGCGCCATTCCTAAAGGGACTGAAATACCTGGTTGATGGGTAGAGTGGAAACATTTAATATCATCGTTTTCAAATTTTTAATTATTTTAGCTTATAAAATGCGGCTCTGTGTTTGGGGATGTGGTCTTTTTTAAACCAAACTGCATACATTTTGAAAGGATATAAGCAATGGACATTGAAAGGGGTCCCTTCCTGGTCCTGTAGCCATGTCTTGAACTTTTCAGGCAAAATCACTTACTGATTTCTGAATAATGAGTTTAAAACCGTTAAGGTAACCATGTTTTTTTCTGATTACAGTTCACATGCTTTGCTTATTCTTGCATTCCCTATGAGTGTTTGCTTTTTCCAGGGTGTTATTGATTTTTTTTCAGGCAGCATTTTACTGTTGTCTAGTGCATAATTTGAATTTAGTCGCAGCACAATTGAGTTGTGCTGAAGGCAGTGCGAGTTTCTCTCAGTGGGGCAGTATGGTGTTCAGTGTGGGAGAGAATGTGGCACTCTGGCCAGAGCTGCTGAATTTGGAACTGGAGAACCATGTTCAGACCTTCATGACCAGTTCACCATACCACACTCCTCCTGACAGAACTTATGCCGATGCTACACCTTAGAAGGCCCGATAGACCTTAGAAGCCCAGGTGTCTTAGCACCCGCAGGTGGACCTGTCCACCACAATCCATACTGCAGTTCACTTCCAGTCTTACGGGCAGGCATATGAAGAAGCACATCCTAGATCGACAGTGAATCTGTCACTGAGGTCACAAGACCCTTGAGGCCAGTCCACCTCACCCATTGGTACCTCCATTGGCCTTTTTCCAGCACTAGCAGTGCAACTTGCCAGGGGTTGGCAATGTAGGATTTGCATGCACACCAAACTTAGGGGGTGATTATAATGGCAGTGGGACCGCCACGTCACCCCGTCGGTGGCGGTCCCACCGCCATTGGTGACTGCATCACAGCCCGCCATATTACAATGGCGGGTGGTTACCTGGCAGTCGGAAAGACCAACCACCACGCACCCGACGGGCTTCTTGAGCCCGCCGGTGTGGTGGAGGGGCTCGTGGTTCCTACAATGCTGGTGGTGCCTACCATGCACCGCAGCAGGGATTACGATGTCCCTTACCCGCCAGCTTATCGATGGCGGTTCACCTGCCATGGAAATGCTGGCGAAAGGGACATTGGGGGTCCGTAGCAGGCCCCTTTACCCCTGGCCCCCAGACATGGGTCCTGGGGGGCATCTATGATGCCCCACAACATATCACTGCACCATGTGGCAGGCACCGATATATTTAACATGTTCCTTTTTTTTTACTTTGCGGCGGATGATGCAGCCAGCAGCACCTGCTGCAATGTAAAAGATAGGCACTGCGAACACCGTAGTGGCAGTCGCATTGTGATGCTTATCGTGGGGCCTCCACCTTGAAGGCCAGCGGTCCCATTCCCCGATTCGATGGCGGTGGTACTGAAGTCCGCCTGCCATCGTAGTCAGCCCCTAAGTTTGCATTTTATGAATATGATTCAGCGGGAAATAAATTGATGTTTGCAATTTAATTGACTTTGGTTGGCCTCTTATCTATGAGATTTCCCTGTTGAATGTGCCTTTACATTATACATTTTCGGTTGTATGAATTGATTGCATACTACACTCTCCTACAGGTATTAATTTGAGTGTCATTAGGAGTGTCTGGGACCAATTGTTTTCTTAGGAATTGTTTTCTTTACTAACCTTTGCAAAGGGCCCTAAATTCACAGCAACACAAGTCACATTTCTTTTAGTAATTTGGGATCCGTTTGAGCTACAAAATTGTTTTGGAGGAAATCGTTAGATTATGCAGCAGATGATGTATTATGTGGCAAAAATGATACAGCCATAGTTAAGTGGAAAACATTTTTCCACTTAATTTTGCCCCAACATTGTAGTTGATCGATTTTTAAGTTCCCCAAACCCAAAAGTCGAGTTTGGGCACAATTTGCATTTTAAAAGTAGCCCTATAACACAGGGCTACTTTTAAACTGACCTCAGGCTTCAGCAGTGCACACATGCAAGCGCAGAAAGGGCTGCTGGCCTCTAAACTGCCATGCCTTATTATATTCTAGGGACTTAAAAGTAGTTCTAATCCCCCTGCCCTATTATGTACTAGGGCCTTATAGGAGAGGTCATGCCAATCATAGGGGTACCCTAACCCATAGTGCACCCTAGTGTATGTAGGTGTTTTCACTGTATTTTTAAGTGCCTCTTTCAGAATAGCACTGGCTGTTTAGGCAGAGGCCAGGGTCAGTCAGTTAGGTACCACCAGTACCAGTCAGCAAAAAGTTGGGGAGTGCCCAGGGCGGCTTTGCAACACTAGAGAAACACAAACTCAGAATGTAAAACATAACACCATGGTTGGGGGGGTTCTCTTCAATAATCAGAATTGATTTCTATCCTAATGAACCCATTTTCCAACATTAGGATAGGGAAAGACTGGGGAAAAATCATAATGTTCTAATCTATACATTGAAGTTTTTATGCAGCTCTTTGATGACGGTTAATAGCTCACTGTTCAATGATAGGATTTTAACTTATAAACTTCAAAACCAAAAGAATATCTCAGACAAAAGCAGTAACTCACTGACCTTTTGAATTAAAACTTTCACTAGACAAGCCTTTGATCCCTCTCAAAAAAAGAACATTAATCACCAAAGTTATCTTCACATTTTTATTGTTGCCTGAAAATTGCTGGAGACCAGGAATGCAGCAGCAGGTACTTTTCAAACCATAATTCACTTGCAAACACGACGCCCCCACCCTAAGTCAGCGGCCTTTGTTTGCTTTGTGCATTAAGATGCAAGATTCATATATATGTTTTTTTTAAACATTTGGTCTCATTACTATATGAATGTAAATAACAATAAAGCATACATGCAAACTGTGACTACATGCCTGCTTTTCTCAATATTTCACTCCGAAAGTATGCAATTGTATTTGTTTAACGGGCGGTGATTTGCATAGGGTCACTGGAAAGTGCACAAGGTTGTCCCTGTCCCCCCCAGAATTTTAGTGTCTCCTACGCCCCTGGTTGTATTCGTTATAAAAATAGCTTTTTACGCCAATCCCTATTGCAGCGGGAGAGGGGAAGAACGCATAGAAACAGCGGCCACATTCTACTGGGGCGCTTTAATTACATAGATTCCCGCCAGTCGAGGCAACCAGCATCAGCAGTCTTGGGGCGACTCACCTCGATCTACAGGGCAGGAGGGGAGTCCCTTTTAAATCTTCCCACCCAACACTCCTCCACATCTTCCCGCCCAACACTCCTCCACATCTTCCCGCCCAACACTCCTCCACATCTTCCCGCCCAACACTCCTCCACATCTTCCCGCCCAACACTCCTCCACATCTTCCCGCCCAACACTCCTCCACATCTTCCCGCCCAACACTCCTCACCCAACACTCCTCCACATCTTCCCGCCCAACACTCCTCCACATCTTCCCGCCCAACACTCCTCCACATCTTCCCGCCCAACACTCCTCCACATCTTCCCGCCCAACACTCCTCCACATCTTCCCGCCCAACACTCCTCCACATCTTCCCGCCCAACACTCCTCCACATCTTCCCGCCCAACACCCCTCCACATCTTCCCGCCCAACACCCCTCCACATCTTCCCGCCCAACACTCCTCCACATCTTCCCGCCCAACACTCCTCCACATCTTCCCGCCCAACACTCCTCCACATCTTCCCGCCCAACACTCCTCCACATCTTCCCGCCCAACACTCCTCCACATCTTCCCGCCCAACACTCCTCCACATCTTCCCGCCCAACACTCCTCCACATCTTCCCGCCCAACACTCCTCCACATATTCCCGCCCAACACTCCTCCACATCTTCCCGCCCAACACTCCTCCACATCTTCCCGCCCAACACTCCTCCACATCTTCCCGCCCAACACCCCTCCACATCTTCCCACCCAACACCCCTCCACATCTTCCCACCCAACACTCCTCCACATCTTCCCGCCCAACACTCCTCCACATCTTCCCGCCCAACACTCCTCCACATCTTCCCGCCCAACACTCCTCCACATCTTCCCGCCCAACACTCCTCCACATCTTCCCGCCCAACACTCCTCCACATCTTCCCGCCCAACACTCCTCCACATCTTCCCGCCCAACACTCCTCCACATCTTCCCGCCCAACACTCCTCCACATCTTCCCGCCCAACACTCCTCCACATCTTCCCGCCCAACACTCCTCCACATCTTGCCGCCCAACCCTCCTCCACATCTTCCCACCCAACACTCCACCACATCTTCCCACCCAACACTCCTCACCCAACACTCCTCCACATCTTCCCGCCCAACCCTCCTCCACATCTTCCCACCCAACACTCCTCCACATCTTCCCACCCAACACTCCTCACCCAACACTCCACCACATCTTCCCACCCAACACTCCACCACATCTTCCCGCCCAACACTCCACCACATCTTCCCGCCCAACACTCCACCACATCTTCCCGCCCAACACTCCACCCAACACTCCTCCACATCTTCCCACCCAACACTCCTCCACATCTTCCCACCCAACACCCCTCCACATCTTCCCGCCCAACACCCCTCCACATCTTCCCGCCCAACACCCCTCCACATCTTCCCGCCCAACACTCCTCCACATCTTCCCGCCCAACACTCCTCCACATCTTCCCGCCCAACACCCCTCCACATCTTCCCGCCCAACACCCCTCCACATCTTCCCACCCAACACTCCTCCACATCTTCCCACCCAACACTCCTCCACATCTTCCCACCCAACACTCCTCCACATCTTCCCACCCAACACTCCTCCACATCTTCCCACCCAACACTCCTCCACATCTTCCCACCCAACACTCCTCCACATCTTCCCACCCAACACATCTTCCCACCCAACACTCCTCCACATCTTCCCGCCCAACACCCCTCCACATCTTCCCGCCCAACACCCCTCCACATCTTTTCGCCCAACACTCCTCCACATCTTCCCGCCCAACACTCCTCCACATCTTCCCGCCAAACACTCCTCCACATCTTCCCGCCAAACACTCCTCCACATCTTCCCACCCAACACTCCTCCAGAATCTATCTGTTCCTTCAATGTCCCAAAACATAACAGAACAATCATGCTCGCTCCGAGCATGCAGACAGGGTGAGCCACTAAACTGTATTCTAATTTCTGAGGACGGGACCGGTGTCTTAGATCACATAAAGGAGTTTATCAACTAAATGGAATACTAAATTATTATATATATATATTCACTGAAAAAACCATAGGTTTCACACGTGTTATAGTTAGCGGAAATTTTACTGATAAAAAACCAATGAAATTCCCCCGTTATAGTTAGTGCAGGCAACTATAACTCACGCGACCGCAATCCTCTGCTGATGCTAATACTGTATTTAGACACTTATTTGCCTATGTCTTCTTCCATAAATTTTTAGCTTTACATATATTACAAATATTTTTTTTTCATAAAGACACATATGTCATCAGCAGAAGATTGCGGTCGCGTGAGTTATAGTTGCCTGCACTAACTATAACGGGGGAATTTCATTGGTTTATCATCAGTAAAATTTCCGCTAACTATAACACGTGTGAAACCTATGGTTTTTTCAGTGAATTTGCAAGGTTTTTTAAATGCTAATTCCTAACTATAACGTGTGTGAAACCTATGGTTTTTTCAGTGAATTTGTACGGTTTTTTAAATGCTAAGTTACTTTACGCCATTCGTGGCGTGCGCGCCCACTTAACGCAGTTCGTTCCGTACGCGCACGGTGCGCTTCGCGCACCGTGCGCGCACTTTACGCAGTTAGTGAGAACAGTGAGAAGTGAGAAGTGAGAAGGCGGTGCGCTTCGCGCACCGCGCGCCCACTTTACGCAGTTAGTGCCGTGCACGCACGGTGGGCACCCTGTGCGCGTAGCCCACGTTACGCTAGATGGGCCATGTACGCACGATGCGCTTCGCGCACCGTGCGCACATGGAGGACATATGATGCGCTTCGTTGTGAAAGGTAATATTTTAATTTTTCACATCTGTAATATGCCATGCACAAATGGTGCCCTTCGGGCACCATTTGCACATGGGGTGGGGAGAGTATGGATAATTTTGTTTTTACAAAAAATTTTACCGTACGCGTACGGTAAGCGTAATCGGCGAAATTATCGAAAAAATTAAAATTCCGTTTTTGGCCTTGGGGGATCTTTGGGGACTCCCCCAACATGGCTAGGTGCTTAGGAGCTGTCTAAACAGCCCCTTTACATGTTTTTGTCCTTTGTTTTTTAATCCCCACTCAGAGTGCAAGAGAGAAAATGGCGGCCGCCGCTTCCTGGTTTCGACCGATTCGAATGTTTACTAAGATCTATCAGCCAATCAGAATCGCGCTCGCGCACGTCACCGTACGCGTACGGTAAGCGCACCGTAAGCGCACCGTAAGCTGGCTCAGATATATATATTGATTTAAAGGCTATGTTCTCAGAATCTACTGAACAGATTTACACCAAACCTACAAAAGGCACTTCCTTGACCTGAGGACTACCTCTCTGCCAAATTTCAAGGAACTCTGTTCAGCCGTTCGGGCTGTAGCTGTGTCTAAAGGTCCTATGGAAAAATGCATGGGAAAAACGCGTTTTGGGACCCCCCTTTTATCTCAGCCCCCGCTTGACGAATCCCCCCGAGACTTTCAGGGTAGGAGCGGAGCGCAGCGCCCCACCTATTTTGAAAATTTGGCGAGGATTCGTCGACCGGCGCCAAAGTTATTCAAAATAGAATGTTGCGGATTTCCTATGGTAAGAGGGTCCTAACTATAACTACCTACTGGCTACCGCCAGTAGGTAATACACACACACACACACACACACATATACATACATATATATATTGAGGTATATGAAGTTCACAATACAGCTGTTTGAACTTAAAGAATTGCTTTTTGAGCCAAGAGCTTCATGTTTACCATCACCCCCCCCCCCCCCCCCCCCAACCACCACAAAATTACAAAGCACAAAAGAAGAAATCTATCTCCCCGGCCATTAGAGTTACCTCAGCCTAGGTTTCCAATTCCCAGTGGAATATATTTGTCAACAAAGTGTATAATTGTTTGAGGGTCAAAGGTCAGCATTAAAAGGCCATTTAAAGTTGGGAGGGTGAGCATAAAGTTCCTCAGCCTCTAAAGGTGGCAATTACCCTAGATTGGAAGAGCTGACCTCCTGCTGCTGCTAGGCTGGAGGCCATGGATAGCCAGATATGCCCAAAGAAGGTCTCTTGGAAAGAACCACGGTGTACCCTTCTCACTTTGCCATCATCATTACCATGAACAGCCATTGGCACAACGAGCCCCGAAGGCTGCGTACCCCATTTCAGAGGCCAGCATTAGAACCCAGAAGAGATCAGAGCACGCCACCGAGTTGTGTGAAGGAAAACGGAGGGCTCGTTTGAAATCAACCTCCGGTTTCAGAGCCTTCAGAAGGTTTTCAGCATACAAATTGCTTACTGGGCCTAATTCTGATTTAAGCATAATAAATAAATGAAATTTAAAAATAAAAACACAAACACACACCACAGACACAAACACGATAAGGAAACTGTGAAGTTTCTTGTACTGGGATCCAGAGTGCAGAATGATCCAGATACTGGATGAAAAGAAGGGCCCTCTCTGTGCAGGTATGGCTAGATGGTCTCAGTTGAAGGCAGCAAGGCTGCAGGGCTGGCACACAGAGTTGCCATGGGCGGGGAAGACCCCATTTAGAGGTACAGGTTCTCGATTCAGGATTCTACGCAGTATGCGGATGAAGTCCACAAAGTACAATCATCAGAGGACATCACTGGCCACGGCTAGGACCCCACAGGAAACGCACAAGCGGCTCGTGAGGATCAGCCACCTACCTGGACCTTGCACCACATTTGGAGGCAGGACTCCCAGACAGCAACCCCAGGAGAGCACCGACTGCTGATCTTCAACAAT
The DNA here is from genome assembly GCF_964204655.1 of Triturus cristatus. NCBI lineage: Eukaryota > Metazoa > Chordata > Amphibia > Caudata > Salamandridae > Triturus > Triturus cristatus. The sequence continues at coordinate 71,570,457 of NC_140585.1, read as the reverse complement.
GTACTAGAGCGCAACTTTGATGCCGCGGCGGTCTCAAGGTGCCTGGACCTCAACCGTACGGGAGCCGTTCATTCAGAATGGTTCGTGAACTCAGCAGTTTCTGTTCCAATGTTTGAACCGAATTCCACAAGTTTTTAGATTTCTTTGAACGCTGTAGGCGGTGGATTCCACAGAGCGGCTGCACAGACTGAAAAGGTCTCGCCAGCCGCACATCTAAACTTTGGAATGATTCTAAGACTTTATTTGTCAATCCTGGCTGATTTATGTTTTTTTTTTTTTTTTTTAGCGTTGGCGGAAGAAGTTGGAAAGTCTATGGCAAAGAACATGGTGGATCATGCACAGACTGGCGTTGAACGCCATCTTCCTGCGGGAGAAGACACAAGGTTTGGTGCGCCGAGAGGCGTCCTCCCCAGTAGAGGTGAGCAGGACCCATGCAGCGACAGCTCAGAGTGTTTGCAATCCAGCAGGAATCTCCCCACTCCAAAGATGGACGAGCGCAGTACTGACACGTGCTGGAGAACAGACAAGGGCTAGGCTTTGATGGAAACCTTCGCTAACCAGGGGTCTTCTTTAGAAGCCGCAGGTTATGTTTCCATCACACGCTCCTGGTCCATCGGATCTCAAGGTATCTCCGCCTCTAGGACAGATCCTGCACGGGGGACTTACTCAGCCGAGTTCGCACTAGGTCTTTGGGAGTGGTTTCACCACCAGGATCTCAGTCATACTGCTTCACTGTTAGATAATTTAGACACCGTCGTCAATCAGTTTCTAATAACTGGGCTCCAAACCAGAGCCTTTTTTCCGAGTGAAAAAAGTCATTGGGTGATAGCTGCGAGCCATGACTGCTCACCATTCACATGTGCTCTCCTCAGGCAGGCGGCAGGCAATACCGCCACAGTCTCTTGGGCACAACCATAGGCCATGCAGAGCGACAACCTGGCCCGTCCTTGGTGCTGGGCAGGGAACAGTCACTCGACTCCCTGCGCCCCTGCAGTGTCACAGCATCACCACGCTCTGGGGCTACCAGGAGTAGAGCCTCGCCTAGCGCCTGCCACAGCAGCATTCCCTCACTCGTCAGCTAAGGGAGGGATCCTTCCATGCACACTGACAGCCTGGTCTGGCCTGATGCACTCACTCAGCTCCCCCCCGCCTCAGCTGTGTCACAGCAACACCACCTCTGGGGCCATCAGGAGGAGTAGGGCACACAAGGCAGGTCTAAGCCTTCCAATCTCGACTCTAGCCTTCCACCTGCCACAGCAACATTCCCTCACTCATCAGCTAAGGGAGGGATCCTTACATGCACACTGACAGCCTGGCTGAGGATAGGGTCACTCGGCTTCCTGCGCCCCAGTGGTCACAATGTCTCCATCTCTGGGGCCACCAGGAGTAGGGCCTCACCTTCCACCTGCCACAGCAGCATCCCCTCACTCATCCGGTAAGGGATGGAGGGATCCCTACATGCACACGAAGCCAGGCCCGTCCTTGGTGCAGGGAGAATAGTCACTCTGCTCCCTCCTCCCCAGCTGTGTTTCAGCATCTCCACCTGTGGGGCCACAAGGAGTAGGGCACACAGAGCAGGTCTCAGCCTTCCACAACATCATCCCCTCACTCATCCGGTAAGGAGGGCTCCTTACATTCACACAAACCGTCACAAATGAGGATATGTACGTCTCGTGAATTTCAGCATTAACCCTGGAATAAATAACCGAATAACTGTTAATCCAATCAACGTTCATTAACCACTTTCTGTTCGAGTGTAATTCGTGTCGTCTGCTGCAGAGACTCGAGATTCGGATTTCCCCTCTCGCCCACCCCCCCCGGGCGGGGTTAAAGGGTGCAAGAACCAGTGGGCGGCCTGTGGCCTAGCAACGGCCCCATCGATTTCACTTCCTGGTTCCCTGCAGCGCACGAGGAACCAGGAAACGAGTGCGCGGTCAGCGGCACGCGCAGCAAGGCCTGTGATGGAGAACTCTGCAAACAAAGGGACCTGAAAACACACAACATGCCCCCCCCCCGTCCTCGGTCTGCTGTAAGGGGCCGCTCTGGGCCCCACTGCAGGTGCACACAGCGCAGGCCCCGCGATGGAGAACTCTGCAAACAAGGGGACCTGGAAACACACAACATGCCCCCCGTCCTCGGTCTGCTGAGTGGGGCCGCTCTGGGCCCCACTGCAGGTGCACACACAGCGCAGGGCCTGCGATGGAGAACTCTGCAAACAAGGAGACCTGGAAACACACAACATGCCCCCCGTCCTCGGTCTGCTGTGTGGGGCTGCTCTGGGCCCCACTGCAGGTGCATAAACAGCGCAGGGCCCGCGATGGAGAACTCTGCAAACAAAGGGACCTGGAAACACACAACATGCCCCTCGTCCTCGGTCTGCTGAGTGGGGCCGCTCTGGGCCCCACTACAGGTGCACACACAGCGCAGGGCCTGCGATGGAGAACTCTGCAAACAAAGGGACCTGAAAACACACAACATGCCCCTGTCCTCGGTCTGCTGAGTGGGGCCGCTCTGGGCCTCACTACAGGTGCACACACAGCGCAGGGCCTGCGATGGAGAACTCTGCAAACAAAGGGACCTGAAAACACACAACATGCCCCTGTCCTCGGTCTGCTGAGTGGGGCCGCTCTGGGCCTCACTACAGGTGCACACACAGCGCATGGCCTGCGATGGAGAACTCTGCAAACAAAGGGACCTGAAAACACACAACATGCCCCTGTCCTCGGTCTGCTGAGTGGGGCCGCTCTGGGCCTCACTACAGGTGCACACACAGCGCAGGGCCTGCGATGGAGAACTCTGCAAACAAAGGGACCTGAAAACACACAACATGCCCCCCGTCCTCGGTCTGCTGTGAGGGGCCGCTCTGGGCCTCACTACAGGTGCACACACAGCGCAGGGCCCACGATGGCGAACTCTGCAAACAAGGGGACCTGGAAACACACAACATGCCCCCCCGTCCTCGGTCTGCTGTAAGGGGCCGCTCTGGGCCCCACTGCAGGTGCACACACAGCGCAGGGCCTGCGATGGAGAACTCTACAAACAAGGAGACCTGGAAACACACAACATATCCCCCGTCCTCGGTCTGCTGAGTGGGGCCGCTCTGGGCCCCACTACAGGTGCACACACAGCGCAGGGCCTGCGATGGAGAACTCTGCAAACAAAGGGACCTGAAAACACACAACATGCCCCTCGTCCTCGGTCTGCTGAGTGGGGCCGCTCTGGGCCTCACTACAGGTGCACACACAGCGCAGGGCCCGCGATGGCGAACTCTGCAAACAAGGGGACCTGGAAACACACAACATGCCCCCCGTCCTCGGTCTGCTGTGAGGGGCCGCTCTGGGCCCCACTACAGGTGCACACACAGCGCAGGGCCCGCGATGGCGAACTCTGCAAACAAGGGGACCTGGAAACACACAACATGCCCCCCGTCCTCGGTCTGCTGTGTGGGGCCGCTCTGGGCCCCACTGCAGGTGCACACACAGCGCAGGGCCCGCGATGGAGAACTCTGCAAACAAAGGGACCCGGAAACACACAACATTGCCCCCTCGGCCTCGGTGTGCTGATGCCCCACTGCAGGTGCACACACAGCGCAGGGCGTGCGATGGAGAACTCTGCAAACAAAGGGACCTGGAAACACACAACATGCTCCCCGTTCTCGGTCTGCTGTGTGGGACCGCTCTGGGCCCCACTGCAGGTGCACACACAGCGCAGAGCCCGCGATGGAGAACTCTGCAAACAAAGGGACCTGGAAACACACAACATGCTCCCCGTCCTTGGTCTGCTGTGAGGGGCCGCTCTGGGCCCCACTGCAGGTGCACACACAGCGCAGGGCCCACGATGGAGAACTCTGCAAACAAAGGGACCTGGAAACACACAACATGCCCCCCGTCCTTGGTCTGCTGAGTGGGGCCGCTCTGGGCCCCACTGCAGGTGCACACACAGCGCAGGGCCCGCGATGGAGAACTCTGCCAACAAAGGGACCTGGAAACACACAACATGCCCCCCGTCCTCGGTCTGCTGAGTGGGGCCGCTCTGGGCCCCACTGCAGGTGCACACACAGCGCAGGGCCTGCGATGGAGAACTCTGCAAACAAAGGGACCTGGAAACACACAACATGCCCCCTGTCCTCTGTCTGCTGAGTGGGGCCGCTCTGGGCCCCACTGCAGGTGCACACACAGCGCAGGGCCCGCGATGGAGAACTCTACAAACAAAGAGACCTGGAAACACACAACATGCTCCGCCATCCTCTGTCTGCTGTGATGGGCCGCTCTGGGCCCCACTGCAGGTGCACACACAGCGCAGGGCCTGCGATGGAGAACTCTGCAAACAAAGGGACCTGGAAACACACAACATGCCCCCCTTGCCCCCGGCCTCGGTCTGCTGAGTGGGGGCTCTAGGCCCCACTGCAGGTGCACACACTGCGCAGGGCCCGCGATGGAGAACTCTGCAAACAAAGGGACCCGGAAACACACAACATTGCTGCCCCCCCCCCCCCACCCCTGCCGGCCTGCTGAGTGGGGCCGCTGCAGGTGCACACACAGCGCAGGGCCTGCGATGGAGAACTCTGCAAACAAAGGGGCCCGGAAACACACAACATTGCCCCCTCGGCCTCGGTGTGCGGATGCCCCACTGCAGGTGCACACACAGCGCAGGGCCCGCGATGGAGAACTCTGCAAACAATGGGACCTGGAAACACACAACATGCCCCCCTGCTCTCGGTCTGCTGTGTGGGGCCGCTGGGCCCCACTGCAGGTGCACACACAGCGCAGGGCCTGCGATGGAGAACTCTGCAAACAAAGGGACCCGGAAACACACAACATTGTGCCCCCCCCCCGCCTGCTGAGTGGGGCCGCCCTGGGCCCCACTGCAGGTGCACACACAGCGCAGGGCCTGCGATGGAGAACTCTGCAAACAAAGGGACCTGGAAACACACAACATGCCTCCCCCTGTGCTCTGTCTGCTGTGTGGGGCCGTTCTGGGCCCCACTGCAGGTGCACACACAGCGCAGGGCCTGCGATGGAGAACTCTGCAAACAAAGGGACCTGGAAACACACAACATGCCCCCCTCGCCCCCGGCCTCGGTCTGCTGAGTGGGGGCTCTAGGCCCCACTGCAGGTGCACACACTGCGCAGGGCCCTCGATGGAGAACTCTGCAAACAAAGGGACCCGGAAACACACAACATTGCTGCCCCCCCCCACCGGCCTGCTGAGTGGGGCCGCTGCAGGTGCACACACAGCGCAGGGCCTGCGATGGAGAACTCTGCAAACAAAGGGGCCCGGAAACACACAACATTGCCCCCTCGGCCTCGGTGTGCGGATGCCCCACTGCAGGTGCACACACAGCGCAGGGCCCGCGATGGAGAACTCTGCAAACAATGGGACCTGGAAACACACAACATGCCCCCCTGCTCTCGGTCTGCTGTGTGGGGCCGCTGGGCCCCACTGCAGGTGCACACACAGCGCAGGGCCTGCGATGGAGAACTCTGCAAACAAAGGGACCCGGAAACACACAACATTGTGCCCCCCCCCCCGCCTGTGAGTGGGGCCGCCCTGGGCCCCACTGCAGGTGCACACACAGCGCAGGGCTTGCGATGGAGAACTCTGCAATCAAAGGGACCTGGAAACACACAACATGCCCCCCCCCCCTGTGCTCTGTCTGCTGTGTGGGGCCGTTCTGGGCCCCACTGCAGGTGCACACACAGCGCAGGGCCTGCGATGGAGAACTCTGCAAACAAAGGGACCTGGAAACACACAACATGCCCCCCCCCTGTGCTCTGTCTGCTGGGTGGGGGCGTTATGGGCCCCACTGCAGGTGCACACACAGCGCAGGGCCTGCGATGGAGAACTCTGCAAACAAAGGGACCTGGAAACACACAACATGGCCCCCTCGCCCCCGGCCTCGGTCTGCTGAGTGGGGGCTCTAGGCCCCACTGCAGGTGCACACACTGCTCAGGGCCCGTGATAGAGAACTCTGCAAACAAAGGGACCCGGAAACACACAACATTGCTGCCCCCCCCCACCCCCGCCGGCCTGCTGAGTGGGGCCGCTGCAGGTGCACACACAGCGCAGGGCCTGCGATGGAGAACTCTGCAAACAAAGGGGCCCGGAAACACACAACATTGCCCCCTCGGCCTCGGTGTGTGGATGCCCCACTGCAGGTGCACACACAGCGCAGGGCCCGCGATGGAGAACTCTGCAAACAATGGGACCTGGAAACACACAACATGCCCCCCCCCCTTTGCTCTGTCTGCTGTGTGGGGCCGTTCTGGGCCCCACTGCAGGTGCACACACTGCGCAGGGCCCGCGATGGAGAACTCTGCAAACAAAGGGACCCGGAAACACACAACATGCTCCCCGTCCTCGGTCTGCTGTGAGGGGCCACTCTGGGCCCCACTGCAGGTGCACACACAGCGCAGGGCCCGCGATGGAGAACTCTGCAAACAAAGGGACCTGGAAACACACAACATGCCCCCCCCCCCTCCTCTGTCTGCTGTGAGGGGCCACTCTGGGCCCCACTGCAGGTGCACACACTGCGCAGGGCCCGCGATGGAGAACTCTGCAAACAAAGGGACCTGGAAACACACAACATGCCTGCCCCCCCCCCCCCCCCGTCTTTGGTCTGCTGAGTGGGGCCGCTCTGCAGGTGCACACACAACACTCACATGCATGTGCTAATGCTGTGTATGCATGTATGCGGATGAGGTGTGTGTTGAGCATACCTTTGTCCCCAGATGGTGAGACTAGGGGCAGGACTCGAGGAGTGGGTGCAAACACGCGTGCAATGCTCAATGTAAAGCATGTCAAAGGTGATGCCCTCTTTCAATGTCGAAAAGGGAATTTACAAAAAAGGATACCTTTTGGGGTCCAGGAGGAGAGATTTGGCTATCTGACTGCTCTGTCCTCCACCTCCCTGCCAAGGGACTGCCGGAAGCATGGCACTGCCCCCCATCTGTCCAGTATGCCCAGCCCCGCGTGCCGCCGCGGGCAGCTTGAACAGTTCATGTGGGACCGAACCGAGCACTGGCACTGGCAGGGAGAAAGCTACATTAACGAGGTGCCAAAGGGAACTCGAATTGTGGGTCGGGGTTGAGCTGTTGGCAAGTACATATAATAATGGACTCAGTGTGTTCTATTTTTTAGACACTATTTAATAAAACCTGTTTTGTAATAAGTGTGCAATCGAGACAGTGACGGAAGCGATGCAGCTGGTTTACAGATGCAATTCTGTGATGCAACCTGTGCTGTTGCAAGACTTTTATTGGCTTTACACAGGGTAGAGGGGCTTGAAATGAACGTATAGGATTATTTATAATAAATATATGTATACAGCTAGACAAACCTTGTGGTTTAAATACACTTATTTACCTTTGCCACCAAACAAAACTGAACATCTAATAAATGTAAATATAAAAACACATGCAGGCACTGCGCCAACTGGCCATCCCTCTGCCCATCACAAACTCTCCTTCGTTTAACCCTTCCTTGCAATCAACCAGGGTTTTTTTTTTTTGCAGAGTTTTATATGGCGCGAACTTGACCCGAATCCTATCAGGTATCAGAGCGCTTTACATAGCACCGGTTATGTTACATGAGGACACACATTCATTTCACCGCCCACGCCGTCCATTTACACCACTTCCCATTGGCTCACACCGATAATCCCAACTAACGCCATTTACTTGATAGACCACAAAGGAACTGTAAACAAGGCATGGAACAGTTTCCAGAGAGCGGATCCCAAAAACCAACAATAGCGAATAACCAGTGGATTAACAGCTAACCGTGGGTACAAGATCAGAGCGCTACTCACCGTCGGGCACTTTAAGGGCTCCTCAGAGTGAATGAGCGATCTATGAATGCGATTACAATACAATATCTGGGGGGATACCCGGAAGATGTTCTGCCTTTGCACCATACTCCATACTTGTGCAAACTCTAGACCTAGGGGATGTCCTGAAGGAGGTCCAGACAGGAGGACTCTTGGGGACTGACCTCATTCTCACAGCGGGTCCCTACATCTCCCCCATGGTTGTCTAGGCCAGACCGGATGGGCCAAAGCCTGGTAGACATGTGCTCCAACAAGGCCTCAAAGTCCTAGTTCTAACTACAGCCGGGGCCCAGGACATGGATGTAGGACCGGTTCAGAAGTCATCCATTTCTACTTTTATTGACTTGTTTTCGCCGCGGCGTGGCGGACACGCAGAAGACTCAGAATACATGATGAACCCGAAACAACGGACAAAACGGGTCAATTATTCGCTAAAAACTGCTCTTATCGACCCAAGCGGCTATTTTAAGCTCACACAGCGAGCAACGGAGTCAATCTCAGCTTCAGGCTGGAATATATCTGAAATGGAAAATATTTTAAAATACCGGCTAAAAGGGCCGTTAGGTTCAGTACAAGTGTCTACTTCCTTCACAATGGCAATAAGGAGATAAAAAGAGGGCCGTGGCAGGTTCTAATGAAATCATTACTTGGAGGGCGAAGGAAAGAACACGAACAGGGCATTGGAAGCACTTTTTGCCCTTTTTTGAGAAAATCAATAACTGTGGTGATAATGGAGTGATTGAGCGCGGGGCGAAGGTGCAGGAGGAGAAGAGGCCGCGGCAAACACATTCCAAATGCAAGCTTTGAAAATGGCTTAAAGCAGACATGAAAATATATTGAATTTACGAAAATATATTGAATTTACAAATAGTGGTTTAATTAACATTTTAAAATGTCTATTTTTTTATTTAACACCAGCAATTTAGATAGATTGCCCTAACGTTAGCCCACAATCATTATTTTAAGCAGAATCCAGATTTCTAAAATTGCTGGAACATGAAGTCCCCCTTTCACTCCCTGGGACTGGCCATCTCAGGAGGCTTCAATCGCAGTTCTCTATAAACCCCAATTACTTTTTCACACCTCGGTGTACTTAACTCACGGTGCAGATCGGTGGAGGGCTGCGAAGAAGGCCTTGGACAGCAGGTAAAAGAGCCTTAAGTATTAAAGGTGCACAGCTGGTGCATTAATACCAGAAAGGCCGAATAAAGACATGTCTTCCCTGGCCGACCATCACTCCTTCCACTGAATTCAGAAACGTTTGTGGTCACAACACACCAGCCATCAAACCATTCTTACATTTTTGTTTTAATAAGAACAGTGACTGGGTGCGTTTTCAGTTCTTTGCGGGCAGCAATGGTTGGCCCACCTCCGTAGCCCAAAGTCCTTCTTCGCAATAACCACAGAGGAAAAAAGCCACCAGTGTTAGTTTCCTGAGACCTAGAGCTCTTCTGATGCTCTGGGGAGAAGCAACCAACAAAAAAAAGCCATCGTAGATAGTGCCTGAAGAAAGCATGCCAAGATCCGGACTTCCAACCTCAGAATGCACCCCCCAAAAAGTGCAGACCTACGACAGATGTAAAATGAAGGTAGAGATAGGAGGCAGCGACATATGGCTACATATCGAAGCCACAGATCCATGTTTGTTTATTGGCATTACCTTTGGCGTCGAGTCCTATTCACTAGCAGCTGCAAAGCCCTGATCAACCAACAATATGCAAACACAGAGACCACTTCGACCACAGAGGAAACTCCGCTTCAAATGAGTCGGTGCTTGTAGGAAGATACATTTAACATATAAGGACTATCATTTGGGGGGGGGGGGTATAGGATGAAACACTCCAGGGTTATCCCTTGAAACCCCACCTGTCTTTGCGGGAAATGTCAGGATGTAGACAAAATCCTCAGAGAATCGATGCAATCAAAAATAGAACATTGGTTACAGATCAATGCAGAGCAGAAGAGCTTTTTGTCAATCGCAGAGCAGGTAAACGAGGTCTTCCGCTACAACAACTATCGCAGGGTCAGTAGTAAAAGGATTTAGGTTTAGTTTTGGTGGCTGCCGGCGGGTCCAAACACGAGAACTCAGCGTCTTACAGGGGCAGTCACGGAGCAATGTTTATATAAATTGCTTGGGATATTCACCTATCGTAGTGAATTTGTGTGTGCGTTTTAATACGCTTGAATGATATTTCCGTGAACTGTGGACATAATTGCTGTTCATCCATCTAACAGATTGAGAGGATTGGAAGAATTAATTTTTTGTATATACTGGAACTTTAAGAGGATTTTTCGTATGATTGTCAAAGCTAATCAAGCTGGGAACATTTGTCTCCAATGACTGACCTAAGAGTGGACTAGTTACGAATTGTGCCCTGAGGAAGCCCGTTGTCGGGCGAAACGCGTTGGCTGTTTTGCGGCTGCTATATATGATCGTCGTGCAACATTAAAGAAAATATTTTTGTACTAATGAAGAATTTGGACTCGAGTGCCTATTGTATAGTTTCTACACATTTGTGAGTGTTTGCCTCTCTTTGTGCTATTGATATGTCAGTAGTAAAAGGCCAAGAACCAACTGATTAGACCTCACCAGATCTGACTGTACGACGGACCTGCAGATCGATGGCCAACAGGTCACTTCCAATCCTTTCTAACAAAAAGAGAATTAGCAGTAGGATTCCAAGTCAGAAGACCTGTGTTCTGTAACACTTCAGAGAGCGAGGCGCGCCTTCCCGCTGGACTGCAGCACCGCACTGGGTAAGAGGAAGTTCCACCCAGCGAATGGCCACCATGCAAAATCCAAGAGGCACGCGTGAGGCTGTGTGGAGGGCTCCACGTAAAGCAACAAAGTATCAGGTGCACCCCAGCTACTTGAAGCGGGTTAGAGAGAAGCAAGGGGAGGAAGATGGCGGATTGTAAAGTGTCACTTCCAACTGTTAAAATTGTGAATAAGTGTTAAAAAGGTAAATAGGAAAAAATAAAAAGGATTTTTTTTAGCTTTAATGTAAGAAAAAAGTTAGGTGATCAGTGAAACTTCTTCATAAAAACATTTTTAATAAAGGGAAGCAACTGGTCAAAGTATCATGGCGGCCTTTTACCGTGGCCAACCAGCTCCCTCACCACCCACCAGAGGACAAGCACAGCATCTGTGGCAACTGTTGGAAGACACTCCAGGTTTAGAAGATCAAAGTCCAAGAACAAGAGGTCGTTTTAAACAAATGAAGAGTTGACGGAGAAACGAACGGAAACCTTAAGGATGGCCCAGCTTGTTCATGAAGGCGAAGTGTGTAAACTGTGTTCAACAGATGTATCTATAACAAACTTGTCCCGACAGCCTTCAACGGCTCGAGGCACGGAAGCCTGAGGGTAAACGGAGTGTTGCGCCCGCTTTGAGGGATGCGCCACCGGAGGAAGGTAGAGTTTATCTTTGGGAGCCTTCGAGGCGGACCACAACCTTTGCGACTTACGCAATAACCGCTTGTCTGAATTTAGTTCCCCGCTGCACTGTGAACAGGAAGGGCTGGTACAAACACATCCCGCGCGCAAAGGTGCCACAGCATCAACAGGCACTGAAACCTCTTCATACGATGCCACCAAGGAGCCAACAGGAAGCGCCCGAGCCAGCCCAACCACGAGGCTTGCCAACTCTTACAAAGAGCAGAGGAAGGGCCTGGAAGGCGGCCTTCACGAACACACGCGCATGGGTTTCAACAACAACACAATGGCTGCAGACCAAAACAAGGTCTTAAAGGCGGAGAGAGGCACGTCGCTTAGGGGGCTCTTTACAGAAAGGCCCGCATTGTCTGTCAAGTTGGACATTGAGCCAGGGTATATCAGAGATTATTCGGGCCGATTTGGGGTTTTCTGTAGTATGTGATGCGATCTTAGTTAAAAAATGACATTTCTGTATCTTAAGTGCAGTACTCTGCACCTGTTTCAATCTCAACTCTTAGCAAAAACTAATTTTCTTTTTGCAACTGCATGACGGAGAGAGCGGATTTGTGTAACATTCAGTAAAGAGTTCGCCAGCCGCAATATATGTTTTCTACATCTGTTTAGTGGCACGCATATGCAAAGCTGGTATCTGTTGGGCACATTTATTTATTTGAATGTACATTCCCAGCCAGCCTACATTTCCTTGGACTCGGTTTCCAATGTTGGATCGTTAATTAAATCCACTCGGTACCGGCCTCGGACCCGTGACCCAACCACCCCTTGATGCAAAGCCTTTCACAACGAAAATAAATGAATAGACGCCATTTTGTTGCGATGCTATTAACAAATCAGCAATTTATATTTCCCTATACTAATCCTAGCGTAGGTTACTATTCCACAAACTAAAACTGTGCCTAGATTGGTAAATGTTGTTGTTTTATGTAGCGCCTGGACACAGCCCATCTGGGGTAGCTGCGCGCTACAAATGCCTTTTATTATTATTATTATCAATCCTCCCCTAATCCTAAATGTGCTAGTAGCCGAAAAGCGCTTCAACACCTCATCAGGTGACGTGAGCGCTATATAAATACAATTACAATAGAGTTGTGTTGTTCTTGCCAGTTCTTTGCAGCTCACGTTGCCCAGACACGCGCCAAACGCCACTGTGCTTGTTCTGCACAAACATGAACCAAGGATGAAATCACATCTCATTAACCCTTTCGTGCTGATAAAAGGCTGAGTAACTCCACATCATTGGATCGCCACCACCACCTCGAAAAACGTGTTGTACACCAAAAAGCCCTAACACTAGTTTCACACACAGTTCAAATGTCGTGCAATTTGGTTAAAAAAATTGCCAAAGAGGGTTGAAAAACGTTGCATTTTCAATTCTGTACAATGCAACACGACCATAGTCCTATCGGAGGGGTCATCCCCGATCTATCAATGAAATGAGTTGTTTTGTATGTTACATGACCGAATACCACACGCGTGTCACGGACTGGGGCCAACTCAGACAGCGCCGCGGGGCCGGCCCAGACAGCGCCACGAGGGAAGCACAGACAGCGCCGCGAGGCCAGCACAAACAGCGCCGCGAGGCCAGCACAAACAGCGCGAGGCGCACTGGTTTACTCACCTGCACCGAGAGCATTCTAAAGCCATCATTCAACTCTGGGGGTGGCCTGGCCACTGTCGATTTCTACAGCAAGAGGTTGGCAAAGCGTTATGCATTTCTCTCTCCCCCCCCCCCAGTACGATGCTACCAGGTAATTATGTTTTTTTAGTGTGTGCATGACCAATTAATAATATACGATTTTAAGTTTGTGTCTTCTCAAATTAATTCTTTCTCACGTATTCACTTTCCAGTACAGAACCCTTTCAAATGTCTCATTCAGATTTATGGTTTTTCTCAGTTTTACTTGTAACTTTTTTCCTTTGCCCTTTCAAGAAATGCCCAGGTTGAAAAGTGTATGGGAATGTTGAGGCGGGCTTGAGTTTTGAGTTTTTGAGACGCCTGCAGTAACGCTTATTAAAGAGTGTTAAACAGCTGACATATGGGTATTTTTAGACGTTTTGGTGAATACAAGCAGGTCATGAATGACGAATGGGTCCCACCAATGAAAGATCGCCGTGGAGTAACGAGAGGGTAGGACTAAATATAGCGCCTGTCCGCCTCACTGGGGTGCAGGGCGCCTACTCTACGGATGTCGTGTTCCACGTGCTTCTCATTCTAGCCCACAAGAGGCCTTTCCATCGCCTCCCAGCACCAGCAGCTCCCGCGCACAGCGGAGGTGGCATTGGTTATGCCAACAGGTTGTACTGGGGCAGGCCAGGCTCTCGTGGTAATGGTCGGTTGTGTGCATTGAAACGTCAGTGGTTGAGATGGGGGCGGCTTCTGCCCACACTTGCATGCCACCATGGCCGGCTCTTTTTCAATGCTCTGTCCATCACTGACCAAACCTTCTTTGGTCAACGCGTAGCTCCTCGTTGAGCAGATAGATCGCTGGGACCATCAGCGACACACTCCTATCTCCAGCTCCCAGGTTTTGTAGGACACCGAGAGACCCATTACCTGTGGACAAGCACATCCCAGGTTGAGTACCACACCCTGCGGCATGACGCCCACTGAAGACCCTCCCCTTTCCGAAACACCAGAAGACCACAGCTCTTCCGGTCAGTCGTCTCCACGCTGTTTGCCACCATGCACATCCTTCCTTGCGCCTGTGGATCCTGCCGTACGTCTGCGCCTACACACACACACACACACACACACACACACACACACACTACAACAGAACATCATTCCAGACTCAGGAGTGAGGCCTAACCTTGCTCGTCTTCAGCATTGTGTCCACCAGGATGTCCCTCACTGGTCCCAGCAACAGGATCCATGCGTCTGTGTCCCCAGAGCTTCCATACTCAGTCGCGGTGAGGGTCTAATCGCGGAGTCGCCATTCTTCTATTCCAAACTCCGCTCACCTCGGATTCTTTCCTCTAATATTTCTACTAAGGTAGGGCTGAACAGACCCTGGGGGTAGATCGGTTTAGGATTCGACGCCCATGTTTTACTTCCTCGTTTTAGTGCGAAGTATCTCGTCGTCTCATCGGCACTCTGAGGCAGGAGTGTAAATCTACGACCTCCAGGGCCTGCGGCCCGTTTCTGGACTCTGTTGGAAATGCTTTAGCACACCTGGTACGGAGCTATGCACAATTTAGATTTATGGGGACTTTAATCTCCATACGGATTAGGAGGACAATGATGGGGTATTAGAACTCAAAGAATCGATGAGGTCTTTAGATCTTACTCAACATATATTTAATCCCACTCATCAAGCGGGAGACAAGATTGATCAGTTACCTTCTAGTACGCCTTTGCAGGTAGACGATCCTTTACTCCAAGTCTGGTCAGATCCTTTTTGATGCATTTCTCCTGGTCGGCCCCCATTAAATCAATTCTGGGTTTATCCGACACTCGGCCTATGAGGAGAGCTTTGCATGCAAATCCAGCCGGTAGAATTTGTCCACACCTTGTAGGACAGTTCCCCCTTCTCTGGCTGGTCGGGGGGAGGCGGATGTCCTACTGTTAGATAACTGGGTTGGGGACTCAGAGAGATTAGTTCCGCGTCTTACTTGTAGATCGAAGAGAACCAGCTCATCTAGTCCCTGATTCTCTAGCAGTCTTTTGGATGAGAAGAAAAAATGCAAAGGTTTAGAGAGTCAACGGAGGAAAGGTTATAATCTGAAAACTAAAGAAAGCTATAAACCGGCACTTAAGAAATATCATGCCGAAATCAGTACACAAAAACGTGAGCTTTTTTAGGCCAAAATTGCTAGGGCAGGTAACACGACCAGAGCAATCTTATCCATAGTGAACCAGTTTCTAACCCCAGCAGCTGCCATCAGCTCCCACCAACCCTCAACTGCTTGGTGTGAACAGTTAACATCCTATTTTCAGTCCAAGACTCCGATAATTCAGGCCAGCTTGTCCTCCAGCTTTCAAGCACACGTTGAGATACTGTACACAATATACAGAAGCAGACGCCTGTAATCAATGTGCCTTTATTTAATTTTGTTCCTATTTTCCTGGAAGGTTCATTGACCGCTCTAATGAGTTTAAAATCTGGTTCTCCATCCGACCCTTGCCCGGCTAGCCTGTATGCATTAGGGGCGCATGTAATTAACCCTCATGTAAATAGGGTGCTTAACTCTTCTCAAGAATTAGCTAGGGTGCCTAGCTCCTGGAAGGAGGCCACAATTCTGCCCTTGTTGAATAAACCATTAGAATCAATGGGGTAACCCAGTATCTCTCGGAACCCGGGTATCAACAAGAAACAACTATAAATGGTTTGGTCGGGAAGAAACCAATTGCTTAGCACATGTAAGGAATACATCTGCAAAGCCAAAGTCGAATACATTCTTTTATAAAACTTCGAACGGGGATGCTTCATGCGCCCGCTGTGGGGTAGACCCGGTGGATTTCTTCCATATGGTCTGGAATTGCCCGCGCTTGGAGAGCTACTGGGGTGAGATTGAACTTGAATTAACAGAGGTCCTGGGGTGGGAGGTCCCCCATGACCCCCAAATGGCTTTGCTGGGGATAACAGATGGTTTGGATGGCTCCCGCAATGAAAAATATTTCCTAACTACTGCTCTGGTAGTGGCTAAAAGGGACATCGCAGCTTCCTGGAAGCAGATCGATCCACCCAAATGTGCTAAATGGAGAGGGGGCGTGGACTGGTGTGCCGCACAAGAACAGACGTTGTATGCTGCACGGGGATGCCCCAAAAAGTTTTGCAGGGTGTGGGGGAAATGGTTAGGGGGCTTATTCTAGGGGGGGGAAGAGTACGGGTAGGGGGAATGGGAGGCCAAGAGGGGGATAGGGGGGTTTTTGCTATTGATGGTCATTGATCCCATAATATGTCATTTTGATGCCAGTTCAATCGGACTGTTGTATGTGATATTTGAGTTTTTTGTCCTTTCACAAGAAAATAAAAATTTGATTATTAAAAAAAAAAAAACTTCAAACGGAACACATGAAAACAGAACTAATCATGGTTTCAAACCATAGTATTTACTAGTTCACTTCATGGCTGACACTTCTTCTAAATATCAACACATAAGTGACACGTAGATAAGGTTAATAAGGTGAACAGGGTGATATGTGTGACAATGTGACATAATATATGAAGTGTATAAGACATACATATGTATCGACAAGAATGGAAATAAGCATCTCCCCTTTCAAGTTTTTTTACATGTTTCCAACACTTTTACAGTCCATGTTTTTCTTGGGGCTGAGAAAATTGCAGGACATGGGTGGGAATGATGGCCATTGAACTAGTGAATGCTATGCTTTGAAACAATGATATGTGCTGTTTTCGTGTGTTCCATTTGAAGTCTAGAAAAGAATGTATTAGACTTTGAAGATTAGTTCCTTACATGCGAGACCAATATCCCTGCTCCCATCATCCCCGAAGGTATTCGAGAAGCGCGTGAATCACCAGTTCTCAAGATATCTGGGATCCAGTGACCTGCTCCACTCTAGCCAGTCAGGGTTTAGACCCCACTTTAGCACCGAGACAACACTCTCAGAGGTCTGTGAATACTCCAAAGGCATCCTAGATGTAGAGGGAAAGGCGGTGCGGATTATGGTAGATCCATCAGCAGCCTTTGATATGCTTGTATACGGTTGATGTTAGTGGGTCAGGCTCTGGCTCTCCTCCTTTCTGGAAGGAAGAAGTCAACAGGTATGGATCCCTCCTTTCTCCTCGGAGCCCGTTGAGTTGACCGTGGGAGTACCTCAGGGCTCTGCTTTGAGCCCTACATTATTTAATGTGCACCCCACTCCTCTTGCTCAGTTAGAGTCCCTGGGCGCCAAAGTTATATCTTACGCTGATGATACGCAGTTACTGTTTTCATGTGGCAAGGGAGAAGAGCTTCCAGGGCGTTCGATTAAAGCCGGTCTGATCGCTGTTCTTTATGGTATGGCTATACACCAGCTTAAATGTAATGCGGAAAAGATAGATCTGATTTTTGGCAACAGCTTTTCAGGCCCGATAATGCCCCACCTTCAGGTCTTCAGGAAGGCATTGCTAAGAATTTAGGAGTTAAATTCGATGATTGCCTGTCATTTAAGCCACAAATTAAATCGGTGTATTGCGCTAGCTGAATAAGTTTCTACATTTTCTGTCTTTTTCTGCTTTAAAAAAAACAGTCATCCAGGCCCTGGTTACATCAAGGCTGGATTATGCAACGCGCTCCATCTGGACTTGCCTGGGCACCTGCTGGAGAAACTGCAGGTGATCCCCACCGCTGCAGCCCGTCTCCTCCTGAAGTTGCCTGTAAGAGCACGCATATCACCTCATCGGCACGCTCTACGCTGGCTTCCAATTAGGAAGAGTATTTGGTTCAAGGCTCTAGTGTTGGTGCATGGAGCACTGTACTGATCAGGTGCAGAATATCTTCGAGCAAGGTTTCGTTTAATGTTTCAGCCAGGAATCGGAGGTCTGCCAATGAACTACTGGCAGTGACACCCAGAATCAATCCGGAGGCAGATCTTTGGCTCATCTGGGTGCCACTGGAACAAGCTCCCTCTGGAACGCCCCACCATTAGTCGCCCGCAGCCCTTAAAAAAAAAAAAGCAGAATACCCAGCTTTTTAATCCGGATTAAATGGTGGAACTGACCTTTCCTTTTTGTGACCTGTGGCAATCCGCCGGGACACTCTGCGGAGCATCCGTGTGCAATTTAAGTCCCATTCATCATCATCATGGTGCCTGTGGACCAATCAAGAGCCTTTGACACAGTCGCCCAGGGGCCACTCATCCTCTGCGGTACATCGGCACGGCACATCCCAAGCAGGTCTCTGCTGTTCGGCATAAATGCCGCTGAACCTATTGAGATCAAACCTCCCAGCGTACGCTCCGCGTGCTCTCTGGATACAAAGGGTCAATGCTCCAGTTTCAACCTTTGTGGGGCCACCCAAAGGTACCCATGGTTAACAACATGTTCGTTTACTGGTAACATGCAGCCGGTTCCCCACAACGTCAAAGATCGAGAAGTACTTTAGCACTTGTCGTAAAAAGGGGGACTCGAGGCCTTACAATCCACTGCGCCTGTGAGGCACCCAGCGGCCATGTTGATGGGGCGGAGGAGCCAGACCTCAAAGCACTATTTAGCACCACAACATTCCCTGCTGTGTGGGACCCACCCAGGCAAAGGCGGGCCAGTCTTTGGCCATCATCACCCGCATGAGGCAGGACTGTGCCACCCCTTTTGTTTTCCAGTTTTGAGGCTACATTTCGTTTTACAATTTGGGTGCAACTCTTTTTCCTACATTTGTATTTTTAACATTAGTGATTGGAGTTGAATTTTAGTCGTCCTTTGTACTTATCTGACACCTATTAAAAAATTCTTGCACAAGTTCCAATGCGGAAGAGAAAGACAGAGGAGGGCCCTCACTTTTGTTTTTAAAACTTATTCTATTGAAGTGTACTACATCAACAAATTAAAGACTCCAGCCTTATCCGCATCATTAATACCTTGCAATACATTCATCAACATTTGTCCTCAGTACTTCAGTCTTCAAACGTCTTAAACTCCCGACCCTCTTCGAGCTGCGCCCCATCGTGATACAAACAGCCGATGAAAAAGTAGAAGTAATACCGTCCCATTTTTCCGGCTTTCGTGCCATGGATGCGGTCAGTAAAATGCATAACATCCTCAATGCAGCTAGTACACAGCAACCATGTTCAATGTGGAGCCGCAGTAGGGGCGCCTCCTGGTGTCATCAATGGGGACTGATGTTCGGGGTCCCTCAGACAATCTACCAGAGCTTCCCATGCCCTCGCCGTATCCACTGAGCCTACTCCCAGTCTAGCCCCTCACAGCGGTACCGCCACCTCATAAGCAGCCCATCTTACAAGCTCCCTGCGTCAGGTTATACTTCGGGACCCCCACAAATCTTCCAGTGTCTAGTGATTTACCTCTTCGCCAATATGTAAGCCAAGTCTTGGAACCTACTTGTGACCTTAGTCTTAGAAGTGTGCGGAAACCAGTGCAGGGGACAGTGGGCAGGTGAGCACTGAACCTTCCTCGATAGCACATCCGCAGCCACTTGTTACCTCCTCCAGTAAGGAGTCAGAAAGGGACAGATCCACATGTGCAGGAGGTCCATTCCCACCTCCCCACATCTTGGACAGGACGCCACGGTCAGATTAAAATATTTATTAATGCACCCTGGAGTCACATATGCCCTATGTTGGACCAAAAAAAATGATTAGGTTAAATCGGGCATTTCTAGATACCACTGGTAATCTCTGTACAGTGGTCGCCCAGTCTCAGTCTGGTATGGGAATCCCCAAGTCCAAAGGAGGGCCCTCACGGTTCCCTCAAGCTTAAAAAGTCATTGAGACAGTCACACGCCCCCGAACATTGTACCATCAAAGAAATTGATACCCTCATTGAAGAGGGTGAATCACGTATTAACTATGGCAAGATTAGGAAGGTATGGCTACATCGTAGATAACTCATTTTTTTACCCTAACATGAAAAAGTGTGTCATCCACTACGACAACACCACCTACCCAGACCCCTCACCCTACTCCTACAGCTGAATCCCAGGCGATTACTCTTATCAAAGACCTCAATACCCACGTAAAGAAAAGAAAAAAAAAAGAAGAACCAAGCGAACATCTTTTCCCTCGTAGTAATAGATTCTCAGTGCTCAAAAATCACGTGAAGCCACAGATAGTCAACTCGTCAACATCCACGGACTCTAGTTCTACTTAACAATTCAATCATAAAGACACGACCTTTATAAAAATCACTTTTCAAGTTACGAGCAAACACAGACGAGATTGAGCAGTTAAATCTAACACAACCTAACCAGAAACTCCACAACCTTCTAACATGGGGTCCCCTGCACGGAAGGTGCCATAGCGCCCGAGATCACTGTTGAACATTCTAATATGACTGATGTCCCCCGAGATCACTGTTAAACATTCTATTATGACTGATGTCCCCCGAGATCACTGTTGAACATTCTATCATGACTGATGTCCCCCGAGATCACTGTTGAACATTCTATTATTTCACTGTTGAACATTCTATTATGACTGATGTCCCCCGAGATCACTGGTGAACATTCTATTATGACTGATGTCCCCCGAGATCACTGTTGACCTTTCTATTATGATTGATGTCCCCCGAGATCACTGTTGAACATTCTATTATTTCACCGTTGAACATTCTATTATGACTGATGTCCCCCCGAGATCACTGTTGCACATTCTATTATGACTGATGTCCCACCAGCGCCTGCAACCAGCAGCCATAGACACTTAGCAGTGCCACCCAGTGAACCCCTGCTTCGTACTAACCAGCCCCTCTGCAGGACGACGAGGACTGAAGCAATTAACACGTTTTAAAGCGCCTACTAGTAATGCTCTTAGACCTGGGAAATGTCCAATTAATAGGCTCTCTTTAACTTATTTATTTTATTTCCCAGACTTTCTCTCACAAAGCTAACCTGGGGGACTGGGCTGTAATCAGAGATTCCCCCAGGACCGATAATATACACAGTCTTGGAAATCCTAGTCATTTCTGCTCTCCCTTGCGGTGCCATCTTGACTAGAAGGGAGGGCCCCACTGGATGCATTGGAATTGTGCCCAAAAGGAGGGAAAAAGGTTCAAGAAAATACAGATTCCCAGATTAACAAGGTCATCTACTGGATTAGTAGCCAGAGGGGAAGCCTATCTCTTATCCCTTCTGATATTCTCTCTGCTCAACCTAGAACGACAAGTTCCAACTCCTCCGATTACATCAGATTAGAATGGATTAATTATAAACTAGCCTGGATGCTAGATCTATTCCCCCCTGAGGTTCAACTATTCAGTTCAAGTACAACATTCCTCAACACACTTCATCTGTTTCTCTTCAGTCATCTAGTTTGTCTCCTGTGTTGGGTCATTTAGATGCACACCAAAGATCTCCCGTTTCCCATCCACAATCTATCGTTTTCCTGATTGTCAACAATCGCATACTATTCGTCCTGTAGAGTCCTGCAGGTGCAACAAATATTCCTCCAGGCTTCCGCAGCCTTACCCTACCAGTCCATCAAAATATATTTATTGACTGCAACCCCATGGAACTCCCGACATTACAAAAGCGTTCTTTTCTACCAGCTAACAATTACACTATCGCCTTTCCCGAAACAGTTGATACATTTAAACTCGGATTCCAATGTTGGGTCTTCCTGTGGTGGTAATATCCACATTCTTTGTGGAACACTTCCAGTGTACGCGTTCAGGTTGTTGATCACCACTAGAACAACTTTATGGACACTTTCCAGATTGTTCGAATCCAGGAGTCCTGGGCTACGTCTCCAGTTTATAGAGTGGGAAATGCTTCTTATTGCAACAACGCCACACCCTCTACTTATAGTAGGCCTTCTTGTGGCTGATCATTTGGGATAAGAGCTCTTTGCACTGCATTGTAGAAAAACGAGACATTCCATTCTTAGACATTTCGGGGATAAATAATAGGTCTCCAAAGGGCGTGTGGTTAATAACTAACATTTATAATCACTCAGTGGCCAAAAACAAAGAGTCTCCAGCTTTATCCATTTTTGAAAAACATCTTTCCACTTGTAAGAATTCTTTCCCATGACCCTAGCTGGTGATTTGAACACTACCTATGAACCACTTGCCTGCATGACCAGTGTAACTCAGTGGGAAGACCAGACCTGAAACCAACTCTGCGGTTCTACAACTTGCATCATTAACTTGGACATATGGTCTTAGAGCCTGTAATGTGAGGTCTAAATCCAATATGGGTAGGGCCTTCAAATTTAAAGGGGGTCATCAGAAAAGTAGTATTGATTTTTGTATCTTGGATATTAAGCATTGGGGGCCGGACTCAGATTTTAAGGTGATCTCTAGACGGTATAGTGACCACAATGCCTTGGAAGTCTCTCTTTGGGCAAACATGTTTGAAGATCATTCTGCCAAGGGAAGGGATATTCGAACTCTACCCACTCTAACTAATAATAGAAGAGCCATGATATATGAATGGTGTTTTAGGAAAACAATGGTTCTGGTGGGGCCTAAAGGTCCATTCAAAAGTGATCCTGTGGGTGGCACAAAGTTTTTAGGGTAGAAGGTGTAGGTTAGTTCTTGAGGGGAGCGGTAAGTAATATACAGAGGGACATGTAGGTCAGTTTATGACTTATTTATTTACAAAACAATAGTATTCAGGTGCTCACACAAGTAAGTGACAATAAGCGTGACGTGAAAAGTGAGGCTGAGATTAAAATAAAGACATGAGTCTCGAGTGTAAAGGCAGTTTAAGCAGCAGTTATTTGAAGAAAGGTCTGCGACCCTCTGCGGTGGTTTCCACGTTTTGCGCGTAAGGACCGGGCGAGATGGTAATGGAATATCAGGAATGAATCGCCCGATGCTTGCAGACCAGCTAGTTAGTTTTTGGGCGTTGCTCGGAGATGATTATTAATTTGAACAATCAGAGAGCAGTGAATGAAGCCTGAGAACGAAGAGCGGAGCGAGTCCTGCTGCATTGGGTGCCGCTCTGAGTGTGAGACTCTCTCGCAAAACGTAGAAAGCACCGCAGCGGGTCGCAGACCCTTCTTCAAATAACTGCTGCTTAAACCGCCATTACACGCATAACTTTGGACGCACTTGAGAAGATCCCTTCTCAACACCGCCGCTCTGCGAGTTGTATCCCTTTCATTCCCCTGACCAGACCCAATTCAGCTTGCTCACCTACTATAGATCCTGAAGATGATCGAGTACTTGAGATCGAAACGCCGTCGACCCCCTACAACAGGAACTCCTTTCACTCTGTAAAATCTTTTTAAGCAGTTCCTACTATTGTTGTCAATGCGATGTCTTTATTTTAATCTCAGCCTCATTTTTCACGTCCCGCTTATTGTCACTTACTTGTGTGAACACCTGAATACTATTGTTTTGTAAATAAATAACAGTCATAAACTGACCTACATGTCCCTCTGTATATTGCTCACCGCTCCCCTCAAGAATTAACCTACACCTTCTACCCTAAAAACGTTGTGCCCCCCACGGGGTCACTTTTGAATGGACCTTTAGGCCACACCAGAACCATTGTTATCCTAAAACACTTTACCACCCCAGGTTCACATATTGGGGTCCCCTTGTTTTCTTTTACTACATGATATATGAATGGAGCTGAACTACCTGCTACCTGGGCTAGAGCTTACATCATCACAATTTATAAGAAAGGCGACAGGAACGACTCCAGGAACTATAGACGCTTTAGTCTTCTTGACAACCTTCAATAAAATGTTTTGCTCTCAGCTTCTTGACAAATTGCAGGATTGGATGGAGGATTTTAATATTGTTTATCCATTCCTAGCTGGCTTTTGACGGAAGATCAGTATCAAATTCTTAGATTCTCCTAGATCACTTGGAAATGCATCACTCAACAAGATGGTCATTGGTATGTGGCTTTTGTCGACCTGAGAGCAGCTTTGGACCAGATTCCCAGAAACATCTTATTGGAGTTCGTAGCTCAACAGGAGTCCTTTCTCACATCTAAAATATTATTGTTGGGCTTCGTTGATCCACCTACGCCAGAGTTAGATGGGGCAGATCAGGAGAAATGGCCGATCCAATATCGATCCGCAGGGGAGTTCGACAAGGATGCGTTTTGGCCCCTAGTTTATTTTCATTTTACATCAACAGGGTTATAGAACATTTTAACAGCGGTAATATCGATGCCCCTAAATTAAAAGACCCCAGCACTTCTCTTTGCAGATGATACGCTGCTTTCGTCAAGAAACCCATTTGGCCTTCAATGCCTTATTGAATAAGTTAGAACAATGTTGTATTGATAGAGGGCTGGAAATCAACATACAAAAGGCTAACTACATGGCTTTCAGACCGTACACTAACAGATCAAGCAAACCCTGCGTGGGAGCGGACCACCTCGGAGCAGTCCAAACCATTGATTATCTAGGTTTAAGGATTACTAACTCTCTTACATGGTCCCAGCAGATATTAAAGAGCTCCCTTATAATCCAACATAGAGCCGCTGCTATCTGAAAAATGCATAGTTCCTCACAGTCTTAAGCGGTTTCCATGGCTTTACAGCTGTACGGGGCTACAGCACAATCAGCCGCGTTGTACGGGGCTGAACTATGGGGATTTGCTAATCTAAGCACTTTGGTGGTAAAAGAATATTAGCGTTCTCAAATCACCACAATCTCCCTTCTATTTCGACTAATCTTTCCATAACTCTGGGTACCCATCTCAAAGGCAAACTATCTAGCCGCTCTTAAGCCTCTTATGCACTGGGTGAGACTTTGATCCCACCACAAATTAGCCTCTTCGAGGTCTGGATTACTCGAAGTTAGAAGCTTGGACATTAACACTAAACTCAAGTGGTTCTCCTATGTAAAGATGTGGTTCACTGAACTTGGATTATAGACTCTTTATACTAACCTGTCTTCTATCACACAACACACTTGGGGAGTTTTAATCAATACATAATGCGACTTCTTAGTGACCCAAAGGCATCGTTCTACTAGCGCCGGGTCACTATCTGATCTATTTTTACGCCAGAAGCCATTCCCAAAATTCGAAGTGTTATTAGATGATATTTTTCCACCTTTGGCTAAATAACTTTTTATTAGATTTAGACTAGGTATATTACCGTCAAATGCTTTGACTGTTAATGGATGTACTACAACTCAAGGTTCTCCACTCTGTAAATATTGTTTGGACAAGATTGAGAACATCGAACACTTTCTATTTCGTGCTCCGAGCTAGATTAAGCCTTGACGCAAAAGGATGAGTCTTTTAGGTCTTAATCGTGGCTTAATAAACTATCCAACAGCTCTTAGGGTCTTTAAATCTGATACCACTAGGAGATGTGTCTTTGCCCGTTGCAAACATTTGCTCTCGGCCTGGATTATTAGAAATAGATCCTCCTGATTTCTGATTTGCACAGGGCTGTTCTCAAGCACTTTAACTTTTAGTATTTTAATTTTCCTACATGGACCTTGTTTTTAGTATTTATGGATGTTTTTGTTGCAACTATGTTGTAATATTATACTGGCATTGCAGTTTTATCTTGGCAAGTATGATGTTATTCTTTCAAATCTACATGCATTGCTCCCGTTTATGTACACAACTTAATTTGAAGATACCTTCGTGCAATTTGTGGTTCACATTTTATTGCCAATTCATACCCTAAACCTGCATTCCAATTTTGTTCGTATTATAGTTACCTTTGTACAGCATTTTATATTTCACTATAACTTTTTTGTACGATTGCGAAGTGTTGCTATGTACTTTTTTGGTCCATAGACTGAAATAAGAGTAAGAATAATAATACTCTAGTGTTCTCGGCAAGAGCTAAATAGATAGCTGCTCGATAATTTAAGTCCAATTCAGAACAAGGTGCAGAGAACGAAGGGTATGGTATGGGTTGCACCTAGGAAAGCTGAGGAGACATATTACAAGATGGAGCACGTGGACTGCCCTCGACTTCACTAGGCGGACCATGGGCCATCAAACAAACATATTTACTTAGCATCTGGCCTTTGACCTCAGAATCCACCCAGTGGGGCAAAAACCTTTTCCCATGGATTCCGGTAAATGCCATGTCCACATGTTTGCTCCATTCAAACACTCATAGGAGAAGCCAGCAGAGTTCTGCTTGCAACAATACCCTTTGTTAGGACTTTCCAGTCATTTGCAACCTAAAAGCCCATTCTTAGGCCTTCTTAGTTGAGGTTCATCCAGTGAATGATGCCCCAATAATTCTTAAAACCCACGCAGACGTCAAACAAGGCAGCATTTTAGAATGCCTGCCTGTGGTGATTGTTAGTTTTGCAGGACTGGGGACCTTCCTCCTCATCTTCTGAGGTGAGGCATCACAGTACCCAGCTCTAGCTGCTGGGACACCAAGTCAACATAACCATCCACTGCTTACTAGCCCAGACCAGACCTCAAGGCCCAGAACACAGGACCGGTACCCCCCTCCCCCCCCAGACCAAATCACAACCAATACCATCAGTGGGGCAGTCAACCTCCAGAACCAAGGTGCCCATCAAGGAGCCGCAACGCTCCGGGCAACAGCAGGGCCCACATGCTCCAGCTATTGTCTCCGCGAGAACTGCCGACACAAACACTGTCAGCACCGAGCACCCCTCCCCCAGGAGAAAAACAGAAAACCCCAAAACCACAGTCCTCAGTGTCACGAGGAGCTCACACTTGCACAAGGGAAGCCAGCACGTCGAGTCACATCCGGCATCTGAAGAGGAAGTGAAGTGTGTGTGGGCGGGGAGGAACTGCCAACGCTGAGGTGTCCTCACACAAATCTTTTGGTGCCTTCTCAGTCAACACATATTCAATTTTTTTAGATTATAAAGTGCTGGCTAAGAAATGCTAGTGGAGAATTGGAGTAAAAACAGTGAAGCTATATCATAACAAGAAAATCTAAGCTGGCCCTCCGAGAGGCACGGAAGGAGTGTGAGGCAGCAGCGAATGGGAAGTCAAGAGAGAAACTGAACAGAACGAGGTGGGCGAGTAAACATAGGCAATAGCCTGAGGGTAAAGAGGAGCAAAACCAATAAATACATGTGAAAATAATGAAGATAAACTGAAAAGGAAGATGTGAGTTAAACCGGATTCAGCGGAACAAGGCAGCAGAAGGGAATGGCCAAAGAGGCAGAGAGAAGCCTTGATGCTAGATGGATGCTCAACAAGCGATAGACATGGAGTTGACAACGAGTAAGGCAGAAATCAAGCCGCTAAAGGTGGTGTTGCCTCATCAGAGCCGAGAGTCCTATTTCCGGTACATACATATCTTAAGGGTTACACTACCAGTGTAGAAGATGTAATAAACCACCATCTGTCAAAAGACAAACACAACCTACGCAAACAGCGCACACGCCAACCCAAGACCTCATAAGTTCATAAACCAGCCAAAGCATACACATCATGAGGTGATTACAGGGAGAGCCCGGATATCTTGGAAGATAAAAATCCCACCTCACAAGATGTGCCACTACCTTGCTACAAACTCTTTAGGGCACAATCGTTTAACTGCGCCCCAACGTCTGATAAAGAGTGATGGAACATGAACCATTCTCGGGTCTCAATATACAACGCACCCACTGACCGCCAGAAAAACAAATCAAACCCTGGTCTAAGTTAGAAACCTCAAAACCAATCACAAAAGTAATTGCCCAGCGTTCCAAAACGCATTTTGATGTCCAATTGTCTGCAACTCAAATAACAATGCAACATAACCACAAAGTAACGGTACAAGGCCAGACCCTTCTTCAAGGCCTCTCCAGTAGAGAACCCCACAACCGGCCGACTACTTACCAAAGTAGCCCCAGACATCCAGAAAAACAAAGGTCACGTCCCACCGACAGGCCTCCATCACTAATCTGCAACACTCAAAACAGTGTAAACCACAAACACTGTGCCACACCACTGCCTAGCATGGTCTAACCTGGAGGAACATAGTTTCCGTTTAAGCGCTGTCCATTTCATAGTTCAAATCAAAATTAATTGGTCCGTCTTCCCTAATAAGGCTGTAAATACGTAAAGTCATTTTCATAGTTTCAGTGGATACTAACACACTACTCCCCTTCCTATTTTAACAGTTTCCACAACTCACACCAATCAACTTGTGTGTCCCGTCCAATATTTATCAATGACCCATCACACAGGCTCTTGTTGGCATCAATTGAAATATGTACAAAGAGAACCACAAACATGGTGAAAAATGTAAGGTTGAGATTTTCACTTGAAGAAAAAAAAAAGTAACCAGGAAGTCTATATAGATCTGCACACGTTCTATGATGTAGGACATCCCTGCAAGGCCACGACTGAAGCAAATGTATGCATGAAAAAAAGAAACAAGCATTTACAATGCAATGGTCTCGGCATTGGTAAAGTTAGAGCTATTGGCATTGCTCATGACATTATTTTTGTTTATGTTTTTGTTTTTAAAACATTTAAAGAAACGGCATTGTTATTTACAATGTCAATAGCTTAATCACTCTCCAATGCGAGACCTATTGCATTTGCACCCACACACAGATTAAGCTATTGACATTGTAAATAACAATGCCGTTTCTATACATGTTTTAAAAACATAATCAAAAATAATGTCATGAGCAATTCCAATAGCTCTAACTTTAACAATGCCGAGACCGTTGCATTGTAAATGCTTGTTATAATGATCCCCACAATGCAGAGAAAAAAACTTGGGTTGGAACAGTTCATCATGCATGCATGGGAAGCTTGGCAGGGCAGAGGGAATTGACCCTGTTCTGTACCATTGATTTGGGCAGTTTCTGTGTACACAATCCCTGTATTTACAAAACTGTAACAGTTTTTATGCGTGTCATGTCCTCTGCTATGAACTGTCATTAAGGGTGCAAGGCTGTTGTCCTGGGTTTGCATTTAAAATCTTTTGAATTGCATTCTGGGAGTTGTAGTCCTAGATCAGTTCACTGGATACAAGTGACTGCACAAACTTTGAAACTGTGATTTGTAAAAGAAAAGCCCTGGACTGCAGCAGCACGCCCTTGAATATACCCAGTCGCTCGGTATCCTTAATTTCCACATCTTTCCCGCTGGCCCCATGTCCGGTGTGTGACTTTCAGCCATCCCGCGCTTTTCACTTCAGGCATTACAAAGAAGCATGCGTTGGTGCAGTTGTGTACCAGAACGGAAGTGGCTGATGGACGCCATGTGAAGGGGGTGGCGGGGTTGGGGTGGGGACAGTGGTGCTGGAATATTCTTCAGAGTGCCTGTGCTGTCATCAATGTTATGTCAATCTGGGTAAATCATTTAATCTCCCCAAGCCCATTGACGGTGCATGGATACCCTCACGGGTGACAAGCCGCACTATATAAATCCACAAATGAATTATTTATTGAAATTACGAGAAGGGGGAGGTGGGGAGAAGTGAAGGCGTAGCAGAGAGATGGGAGGGTAATTGGGTTAATAAGGAGGAAGCAAGAGGATGCGTAGTGAGAACAAAAGGATAACTGTGATAGGGAGAGAGGAGGGCAAATTGGAAAGACAGAAAAGAGTAAGCAAGAGTGAGAGGAGGGCGAGGAACAGAGAAAAGGGTGAGGAAGAGAGAGATGGGTTAAGTGGAGAGAGAAGAGTGAGGTGGAGAGAGAAGGGTGAAGTCTAGTCAGAGTAAATTGAGGCACAGTGAGAGGTTTGCGAGTTCAGGAAAGCAAGAAAGTAGGACAAGGTGGAAAGAGAGGAGGATGAGGTGAGAGGTAGATTAAAGGGAAGTGTAGAAAGTGAAGAGACGTACGGAAACAGGTGGCTAAGATGGAGAGTGAGTTGGATGATGTAAGGAGAGAAGATAGTAGGGTGAGAGGAAGAGCGTGCAGTGAGCAGGAGAGCAAAGTGAAATGAAGAGAAAGAAGGGTGAAGTCGGAAGAGAGGGAGTGACACGGAGAGAAAATAATGTGATCTGGAAACAGCATTAGGGATGAAACCAGTAGGTGTAAACTTCTAGCAATGCTCAATGAAAACTAGTAGTCAGAACCCGGTAATAGGTATGGTATGCAGTTCAAAACCGTACAAGACCACCCAACATGCACACACCAAGCTCAAAGACACCTGGGGGTCTCTGGACAACCCCGCTTATCTTTATGGCCTATCCATTCTTCTTCTTGGCCCACCCAGATCCCAAATCCTGGAGCCAGGCCTGATTTGCAGTTGATAGTGACATGCGGATGGCCCGACTTATCTAAATAGAGGACAAACATCTGCAGTCGGGGCAGTCAATTCTAACAGCAACTTATTTGGACAAGCTATGGGAACACCAAGTTATTTGCATCGACGCAAATAACATCACGAGCCAGTGTAGGAGTCAAAGTGCAAGTGCCGGGAGCGTGGGAACAAGTGCCAAAATTAGATTTCAGAACAGATATCTTTCAGGTAAACCGTAGGGAGCATGAAGGCAAGTGGGGGTACTACTATTACCCAATATCTCAGGATGCTTGTCTTGTGCAGTCAGCACACACACCAGTCTCAATGGAGGCTAATATTTGATGTGGTTTAAACTGTCAACGCCCTTGGGTTGGAGATTCTCACTTGTTACTGAGGAAATGTGGCCTCGAACACACAGGAACACAAATAACTGGGATAAGAGCTCCACGATGTGCCAGCCCTGGGCTGACACCCATCAACTGGGCGCTACTGGCATCCTTTGCAGAGGAGACACACATGCCCAGCATCCCCAGGGCCGCTTCCTTCAAGTAAAAATAAATAGGTCACCTACCAGACAGCAGCAAAGTAAGGAGACACGAGGAGCGGCAGGAGGTAAAGAAAAAAGAAGAAATAAAAGCACGACCCAGGGACGGAGAGGAGGGAGCGGTCCCGTTAGAGCAGCGTACAGATGACCGCCCTTCTGAATGCAGTTCTTCCTCCTCTCAAGCAGTTGCCGGCCGCTGCTAGGAAAAGCTGCCGGCGCGCCTGTCAATCGTCTCGCAGGACCCCTCCCACCATCTTTACCTTTTGTCCAATAGGAGGCGCAGTAGCGTCGCCGCGTGACTCGCGGGGTGAGTTCTGGCCCTCGAGTTGATTGGCTGAGGTCAGGTGGGATGTTCAGTGTGGAGGCGGTGGGGGTCGAAACTCGGGAAGGAAACGAAGGGAGGCTGAAAGCTTAACGAGGCGAGTTAGATTTCGAGGTGTAGGCTGCTCTTGTTACCTCGGTGGCCGTGACGTTCCTTAGGAGCTGTAGTACATGATGGAGCACTAAGATTGTTTAAGGGGAAACACTGGAAGAAACACTGAGCACAAGTGCGACGTAGCCAAGACCAGTGCGAGTCCTAATAAGGGGAAACACTGGAAGAAACACTGAGCACAAGTGCGACGTAGCCAAGACCAGTGCGAGTCCTAAAAAAACACGAGGGCACCGAAAGACACCACCGCCTTTCTCCGAGGCACAGCAGAAATGCCTCGGAGAAAGGGAGCGTCCTTTTCGGATTCGGGGGCGTGTTTTGCTGTGGTCTCCTCCCTGAGACTTTTCGCAAAAAACACGCCCCCCGATCCGAAAAGGACGGGGCATGATTGGAGTGACGGGACCTCTTCTCCAATGGCTGGCCAGCATTTACTAGGCCAGCCAATGGAGAACAGGGTAGAAGAGGGGCGGGTTCAAGCCCCTCTTCTCCCAAGTCATTATCTCTCGCGAGCGAGACTGCGCAAGCGCAGCCATCGCTAGCCGAGACCTAAAAAAGGAAACACGCATGGAAGGAAGGGCCTGGAGGGGGAGGGCGGGAAAGGACATTCCCCAAACCTAATGCTTACCCAGAGGTAGACATTGACCGAAGCCCAAAGCTTATCAAGAGGGAGACCTGTTCATGACACAAATGCACAAAAGATGAAAACATGTCAGAAGACCTACAATTCACCAATACAGTGATAAGCCCAAGACCCAATGATCACCAAGAAGGAGACATTCAAGACCCAATGATCACCAAGAAGGAGACATTCGAGACCCAATGATCACCAAGAAGGAGACATTCAAGACCCATCGCTCACCAAGGAGCAGACATTCAAGACCCAATGCTCCCTAAGGAGGCATTCAAAAGCCAATGCTCGCCGAGATGGAGACATTAAATTCCTAGCTGGAGACATTCAAGGCCCAATGATTACCAAAATGGAGACAGTCAATACCTAGAGAGAGATACTCAAGACCCAATGATCACCAAGATAGACACCCGAGACCCAATGCCTACCAAGAAGGAGGCATTCATTACCTAGATAGAGACATTCAAGACCCAATTAAGACCCAATGCTCACCAAGATTGAGACATTCAAGACCCAATGCTCACCAAGATGGAGACATTCAAGACCCAATGCGCTCACCAAGATGGAGACATTCAAGACCCAATGCGCTCACCAAGATGGAGACATTCAAGACCCAATGCTCACCAAGATGGAGATATTCAAGACCCAATGCTCACCAAGATGGAGACATTCAAGACCCAATGCTCACGGCTGCTTGTCGCAGGGGAAGGTTGACTTTTTACAGTGCTGTGTTATTAGCACTGTTTGTTGGACTGGCGAGCTGCATCGTCACACTGCATTTGTCAACTTCTCTAAAGGCTTAAAAAACAAACAAACAAACAAAAAAAAAAAAATCACACGGAGCCATTATGGACTAAATTTAAAACCAACTCATTTCCTCAACCTCTCGTCCAGGCTTCATCTTAATACATGGATCAAGAGATTACCTGCAGCCCTGCTGTGGTCTCCTCCAGAATATCTTTAACCGGTGCTTGTCAAAAATCTCGAATCAACATGTAGATATGAAGTTTCCTAGATGCCCAGCAGAGTGCGGTTAAACCTGCCCCCCACAACCCCCAATCCAGCTAGGCCAGAAGGGCATGTGCGCATGAGGCATGTGATGATTTACTAGATCATCTCGCGAGGGAATGGAGAAAAAGTTGGAAGCTTCGTGGGCTGCGCTAAAACCAATTTAGAAGAAATCCTGGTCAGCGCAGAACCACGATTTATATGCACATGATCACAGGTTTAATGACCATTTAATGCTGGAACAAGTAGGAAACTGCAGATATTTAGGAATTATTTTTGCCGATTAGCGATCCTAAAAGCTCTTGTTGGAGGTAAACAGTTATATTGCATCTACCAGCAATGCTGGAGGATGTTATTTACAGCGGTCAGAGGATAGCCTCGGTGGCCTGATACAGCACAGGTTGTCAGACCCACAGGCAGGTCACCTATGGAATTTGCAGGATTCAAGATCGAACTCTTCCACTGGTACCAGCAACACAGTAAGGGTGCCATGGTCCCCAATGCCACAAAATGCCGTCCTCTAACCCCACTCGCCTGGTGCAGCTATAATTGGGGTGAAACAGGCCCTCTTCCTACTGGTCCCCAGGACCACTGCACTTCTGACTCCTCTACCCATGCTGGGCACTATTGGCGGCCTTCACAGGTTAGCCGAACTTACTTGTTTGTATTATGGAGGAGCGGTTGGGCACAGGGCTGGGAGATATGGGCAGTATATCGATGATGGTGAGCACTGGTATTACCAGGGAGTTAATTGTGGCCAAACACAAGCAACTCTTTGATCAGATGCTTAACAACGCGATCGAAAAAAGACGATCCGTGGGACTTGGCCAGTTGTGCCTCACTGAAGTCTAAGAGGACCGCCCACAGATACCGTTCTTTTTATCTGTGCGTCTCTCAATTACGAGCCAACACCAGATCCAATTAGATGGAAAACGGAGGACTCGCTGCACGCGATAGGGCATCTAACCTGTGTAAACAGACACTGGCAATGCCAATAGGTTGGGCTTACAACTGAAAGTGCCTCCTCAATCAGCGATGGGTTTAGGCACTCGATAAGTCAAACATGCACTGTCACTCATACAGCCATTCACCCACAAACCCATCTGCAATAAAGCATACAAACTCAAGAGGCATGCGGAAGATAAATTTGAATAATAAGAGTAGGAAAAAGAAGCATGGCACCACAAACTCTGCAAGCATGTACTTGCAATACAAAAGTAAAATGCAATATAGCAGCTTGTTTTAGTCTTGTAGTGGTACTGTGCGTAGTATATCATGGTTTTAAAGTTCCAGAACATTTGCCATGCTTGGAATCAACGTGCGGACTATCTGGAAGCGAAAAATAGCAAAGCTAAGAAATACCATTCCAGGATACCCGCACAGTAAACATTGCACTGAGCGACCCTCTTCGAATGCTAAAGGGTACAGTGGACCATTGATAATCTGATCCCGGTGGCCAACATAAGGTTTCAAACATTGTAGCTATTTTAAAATGTAAAATAATTAAACACCATGGACAATACCATTCAATTCAATTCAATAAAAGCTTTATTCGGAAGCAAGGCACATCCATAAAAGCAAGGTACAGATACAACAAATACAGCAAGTTAATAAAGTACATGTAATGACATTGCGTACAAAAATCTAACGAGCCAGTCCCTTTCGGAATAAAAATAATTGATCACAGAGAAAGCTGAGCAGGTCAGAAGTCAGTGGGAACTTGATTGTCAGCAAAATGTGTAGGTAAAATATGAAAGGTAGTTATGAAACGTTGATTTTTGTATTTTATAGTATTTGTTGACATATAACTAGCAGTCAGAACGACTGGATGTTTAGTGCTTAAAGATTTGATCTGTGGCTTATACAAAGTTTTCAGAACATAGCAATATTAAAACAAGTTGCAGGAGACTCCAGCATTTGAAGAGCCAATAGTGCTGGACGGCATTCACGTATTGACAATTGATTCAAAACAGGTTTCAGCCACCGTTTTCTAGGTTCAGTAAAATATTTACAAAAAAAAGTAACATGCAAAAGGGACTGTAGAGAAAGATCATCACAGGGACATGTGGGAAGAACCCTTGACCAGTCATTTGTGTTGGGAAAGGTAATTAGTCGGTGGAAATTGTTAAATCTGAATCTGGTGAGTAAGAAAAAACATCGTAAATTGGAAAACAAGAGGACAAATAAGGCTCAATTTTAAAAGAAGTTTGGATTAATATGGAATGCTGGACAGAAGGTTTATTTGCTTCTGTAGTTAACCGGAGATTATCAAGATGTTTTAGACATTCCGCCTTGAGTGATTTGCGGGAAAGTCTTAGCATGTCATGTGGTGCTGAATAGAAATTAGGGTAACCCAAGTCATTGAGGAAGTTGCGGACGTAATTTAGCCAGGGAATTTTTTCAGAATGGTCTAACTTTTGACAATCAGTAATGATTTCTTTGGTTAAAGACGTCTTGTCTGAGGTCCAGATGCGGTGCCACAGGAGAATCGGTTGTAGTCGGATGAGGTCGGTGATGAATGGCATTCCAAGTTCTTGGTGGAGGCGTAGGTAGGTGAGGAATGGGGGAGTGATAGTAAATATCTTATGAAGGAGTTTTCTGTTTTTTGGATAGAATCTACTCGAGCATGACCCCAGATACCCGCACCATAAATAGCAGTTGTAATACATTTTGGGCGGTAAATTTCCAGGATTTCTTTCGGGGATCTCTTTCCGAGTCTCTGGGTAAAGGACACTAGAGCCATTGTGGCCTTTAAAAACTGATGGTTTCTCGACTCAATTGCCCTTTTCCAGGTCTCCCTGTTGTCTATTACCACTCCTAAATAGGGATAGGTTGTTGTGTTTTCTATCTTGGTGGTGGTGATAAAGATGCCTGGGCCCTTTAGTGATGTTTTGCCAGAGGACATGATGAAAGTTGTGTGGATTGATTTTTAGGTCAAGAGTGGACATGAAGTTGTAATAACGGGTCAGGGAGCGTTGGAGTTCTAGTGGGGTGCAGGCGAGAATTACCGCGTCATCTGTATATAATAATGCGGGGATTGAGCGGTTTGTGATCAGGGGTAGGTCCTGGCTCCCTTCCAGCATGGCTGCCTCCAAGCCGTTTGTATAGATGGTGAAAAGGAAGGGGGCCAGGACGCAGCCCTGTCTTACTCCCCGTTCTACCTTGAAAGATGAAGAGAGTTGGCCTCCTGTACCGAACCTCACTCTGGCGGTGGCGCCAGAGTAAAGTTCACGGATGTAATTGACTATGGTCTTATCCACTCCTATGTCCAACATAATTGACCATAGCTTTGCGTGTGAAACGCAGTCGAACGCTGCGGAAAGGTCGACATAGGCCATATGGAAATTGCCTCCCTTTGCGTTCACATACTTTCCTCTTAGCAATACTAAGTTCAGGACCTGGTCGATTGTTCCCAAACCCTCTCTGAAGCCGTATTGTAGATCGGAGAGGATACTATTGTGGTCTGTCCAGCATTGTAGCCGGTCAAGTAGAACACGACCCACCACTTTACCGAGGGAATCAAGCAACGAGATGGGACGGTAGCAAGTCGGGCTGTTGCGGTCCCCCTTTTTAAATATTGGAACCAGTATGGACTCAGACCATGAGTCCATTGGTCCTGTCTCGCTGGATGCATTCAGTACTCTAGATAAGAGGGGAACCCACAGATCAGTGTTGGACTTATACAAGTCTACAGGAACCCCATCCGGCCCTGGTGCCTTTCCCCCCTTGCTGGCTTTCAGGGCTAAAGTGATGTCATCCAGGGTGAATTCAAGGGGGGTGGGGTGCGGCTCATAAGTAGAGGCTGGGATATCCTGCGCGGAAAAATTTGAAGATGATGGAGAGGGGCGAGTTAAGCTGAATATATGGGAAAAGTGATTGATCCATTCTTGCTCCGGTATGGCCAGCTCTAGGGAGTTGGGGTTTTTTGGGCCTGAAAGGAAGGATGAGTTAATTACCTCCCAAAAAGCTGAGGAATCCTTCACTTTAGAGCTTTTGTGAAGGGCAGACCAAAGTTCTTCTTTCAATTCTGTTTTACGTTTCTTTAAGGACTCGCGGTAGAATTTTCTGGTTTGGGCGACCTCGGATTTGATTCTCGGGACTTTCTTTAACGCCAGTTTGAGCGCTTTGTGAGCCTTAGAACAGGTGGAATTGAACCAGCTAAATGTGGAGTTCTTTTTAGGTTTGGGGGAAATGGTTAGGGCCTTATTAATCTGTATTACAATGATCTGGAAATTTGTTAATACCTCAAGGGGAGAGGAGGAGTCCGCCAGGCAAGATGTAAAGGCAGCTCTGTTCCCTGTGATGAGCTCTTTCAGAATTGTTTCAGGGTTGATACGGGACCATTTTAGGGCATAGCCATTTGGTCGGTTCATTGTGAGGTTATTCTGGTGTAGTGGGTTTATTGCATGAGTGGAAGAACCAGGTAGGTCCAGAGTGATGGAGATGGGGAAGTGATCGCTGTAAATGCAATCATGAGTGGTAAAATTTGTAATCAAGTTGACTGCACTAAAAGACAGAAGTATAAAATCTATGCAGGTCATAGCGCCTCTACCGTGATATGTTGGGGTCAGCTTAATGGGTGGAGTTAACAGTTCATTGGAGAAAGTGATTTGCAAAAAGGACATAATTTGATTCATCAATGAGCCTTTGGTGGAATGGGAAAAATGAGTAGCGGGGGATTCGTTGGAATCCATAAAACAACAGGTGATCTTGATTTTGTCGCATAGTGGTAAATTGAAATCTCCCCCCCAGATCAAAAAGGGATTGTTAACTTTGGGCTGTTGAAGGTATTCCATGAGAAAAGATCGAATTTCTTGCAGCAAACCTGTCAATTTTGGGTCTTGCAGGTTATTATAAAAGTTAACAATCAGAACGTGGGTGTGTTTATTTATTATAATGGATATAATCTGATAGTTGGATTCAGATTTCAGTACGTTAGTGAATTGACCTGGAATGAGATTAGAGATATAGATCACTAAGCCTCCCTTAGCCCGCCCTGAGGGTGAGGGAAGCGCAGGGGAAAATAAGGTTTTATGACCATTTAAGTGAGTAGAAAAAAGAGCCCAGGTTTCCTGCATGCAGATAATGTCGTGGCGCCTAACGAAATCTAGACAGCCCTCGTTGTGAATTTTAGAGAGAAGGCCTGCAATGTTCCAAAAGATGAGGCTAAGTGGATGACGAGAAAAACGTTTGTCAGGAATATTTAATGAGGTGGGTTGTGGAGTTATTTGAGTAGCAAGAGGGACCTCGAGGGTTGGGATTAGATTGGGGTCTATGTAAGAAGTACTTTGTGGGTTAACTTGAGTGTCTGTAGAAATTAAGAGAGCGGGTGGGAGTGAATGGGGGACGGTGGGAAGTATTAGAGCGTGAGAAGGAAATAGAGATAATGAGTTACTCGTTGGGGGGGGGGGGAAGTACTGCATCTGAATAAGAGTTTGGTTGAGGGGGTTTTTTTGCTGGGGGGTTGGTCAGATTTAAGAGTGTGAGGGGACTTTGTAGCCAGGAGTAGTCAATCAACTTCCTCTATTTGCGATAGAGAATTAAATCTATTTTCCGTTAATATTGAGCCATTCGGGGGATTAGATGGATAAATGGATGGGCGGTAGAAAAAACCAAGAGGAAGGGAAGAGATTGCGGTTAAATTGAGCAAGGGATCCTCTTTTTGCACTAAAATGGAACGGGCGAGTCTGGGAGATCTAAAATTCACGATGATGCAGTCACCCTGAATCGTTTTTTCTGAGGGGCCAATCCAATCTGTTCTTCGTGCCATGATTATTTGATTTGTGTTATGGACATTGTAATGTCTATGTTTGACAAACCAATCCACCCCTTTATTTCTCAGGGAAGGCCAGGATTCTGTCGCTCCTGGGTCTAGCGGAGGGACTCCAGTTAAAACCCCTATGTAGGGACAGGTGGCGGGCGGCAAGTTTGGATGAGCTAGATTTGAATAAGACCTGTTGATGGGGTTATTGGGGTAAGTAGGTGTGCAAGGATTTTTTTGTGGAAGGCGTGTTGTGGGTGGGTTATTATCTGCCAGACTCCTGCTAGTTGCTAAACTAAGAGGTGGTTGCGGGATGCCATTAAGCGGGTTGTTTTTTTCGGGTTGGCAAGATGAATCTTTTTGATGAGTGGCCTTAGTTGAAGCATCAGTGGGGGAAATAGAAGGAGGGTGAGAAGGTGAGGGTTGTGGACTGTGTGGTTCTTTAGAGACTAGGAATTGAGTCAGTTTGATCACAAAGGATCTGAGTGATTCCTTCAGTTTAGCAAAGAGACTAGAGGCCATATCGTCCAATTTTTGAGCGAGGACGTTTCCCAAGTCTTCAAGTTGAATATGGACGGTTGGTAATGGGTTTGGGCCAGGTAGAGTATCTTTGCAGTGGGACTGAACAATATTGGAGGATTCCCCTGGATCAGTTTGAGTACACTGAGTTAGCATTTTTGGTTTAATGGAGTTGATACGTTGTTTAATTGCCCTAGGCTTTTTCTGGGTTTTCCCTGTTAACGCAACTTGGAGATGTTTCGATTTTCCTCGCGTTTGAGGGCCCTTAGAGGAGGGAATACTGGGATGAGAGTTGGTATCGTTATTGGCTGATGGGATTTGGGAGGTTGGGGGAAAAGGTATGGATGGGGTACTAGAGTGAGGTATTTTAGGAGGGGAAGGAACTGTGCTGTGGGAGGAGTGGCTGGGCGGGAGTGGGTGTGACGGGTCGATGGACAGTCTACGTTCTATGAGGTCGATTTCGTTACTTATAATTGAGTCAGCCCACAGAAGGTATGCATCCAACGTCCCCGCGGAGCAGATACGCTTCTCCATAGTTTTTGCGCGAGTGTGAATCAATGTCAAGGTTTTACTGATGAAATGTAGTAACCAGACCTATTAATACAAGCAGGACAAAAGGCCAAAGAGTACTCACGGAGGTGCTGCCTGTGTGGTCTGAGTGAGCAGTGCGTGAGGTGGCTTTGATCGTGGCTCCACACAAGAACGGAGTGGCGAGAGTCAGGGACGTGGCCCAGCCCAGCCTACGCCAGCCCACGACGGCCTCAGACGGTCCCGCCCTTGTCCCGGGCTTCTCCCGGCGCGACCGGCACGCGACCTCACGGGAGGAGGGACCAGTCGTTGTTTTATAGCGCCTCCTGGCACGCTGTGAAGTCGCTGGCGGGGGCGTTGCTGCGGGGCTGCTGGTCCTTGTGGTCCCGGACCCGGTCAGGGGGAGGAGCCGCCAAGCCCGGCCGGCACTGGAGCGGCACTGGAGCGTGTGGTGGAGAGTCTCCTGTGCCTCAGCGGGGCTCTTGCAGGGTCAGGGATTCTGTGGCCAGAGATGCGATCACCCCATTCCAAAATGGCCATCCACTTTAGAAATAGTGGTGTGTGGGGTGCAGCCCCCGGCAGATTAAATGAGTATCAGGCAGGTGTCCTGGTAGGACTATCTGGTGCGCTGCAGGGTGCAAAAGGAAGGAAATGCACATGGACTGCTGAAAGAAAAAAAAACTATAAGGACTATAACCTAGACACTGAAGTGCATTCATTTTAAGGCTGAAGTGCCTGTGAACAGGCAAAATGCAGACCAACTGAGCTACTGACAGAAATGAGCCAACAGATTGGCCTATATAGTTTATTATTATGAAGAAAAGCAAAAAGGGAATAAGCCTTGAACAGACAAAAGAGGACGGACCTAAAACTCTGTATAAATATGAAGAGAATTTGTTTAATGTCTTTCATTACACAGACCTAGACGACAACTACACCTGCCAGACCCTCCCAGGTTAATCTAGTAAGGATCCTCACTGTGCAAAACGTGTACATCCAGGGTTTGTGAAAGGGCATGATCAACACCAAATCCAAATTACTACTCTCATTAGGTCTCGCCCAGCGCAGCGCGCATGCGTTGCTATAGGAGAGGGCCTCTTGCAATCACTCCAGACCTTCACTCGTGCTTGTGGCGGCCTGCAGCTTGCGGGAGCGAGCAGGGGCGCGCAGGGTGCCAGCTGTTCTGTATGGTCGCTTTCACTTTTGCAGCTTCGCTTGTTTGGATTAGACCCCATGTTAGCTACCAGGCCTTTGGCCCTACCCACAATCCGGTATTTGTATGACAGCCCCCGCCCAGGGCGTAAACCTTTAGAGTGGCGGAGGAGCTATGTGCAGTAGTCTTCCAAGTGGCTTCAAGGAGACGTGCATTTAAACACTTTCTTGCGGCTGCTGGTGCTGTTTCTGCGTATTGGCTGCTGCTTTTCTTCTCATTACTTCTTTTCTTGCACCGCACACCTTCCCCCCTACCATGTTCTCAACACACAGAAAGGTAAAGAGGACGAATGGGAGGGGAGCCAAATATGATTTTGCTGAGCATGCTTTCGGAGCGAAGGCCAGCTCTGAATGAACACCCCCACAAAAGATAGTCAGGACCGATGACCTTGATTGGCTGGCAACTTGGCGTGTTTCCTATTGCTTTGGCTTCTTCTGAAGCATGTAAGAGTAGCGCGCTTGATTGCTAACATATATTAGCGCACACACAATGAAGGGACCGCACTTTATTTTCTGCCTCTATTTGAGTTAGCAGTTGTAGTGTTTTGGGGGCATCGCTGGGGTTTTACGAACTCTTGTATAACAAGCCTCAGCTGCCTCCTATTGAAGCACCCAACAGCAGGTGGCATGTTGAACCATTGAGCAGCGAAGCAGTTGCAGCAAAAAATCCTGCATGATGTACTCACTGCAAAAAAAGCCAGGTGCATTATTTTGGATAAGAGTAGAATGTCGAATGTTCTGCAGACCACGTACGAGTCTTACATTAGAATCCTGCATAGGGCTGGTATTATAGGGTATGTTGTCTTAGATGGTATAAGGTCAGTGTCGACCCGTAGCATTTAGAACATGTTCTGGGCATTTATCCCTCTTTCCGCGGTGCAAGACGCACAGAAGGAGTACTACAAGGTCTGCCCATTTTGAGAAGAGAGAACATTCATGAAATGAAACGGTTTATTGAGGAAGTCCTTAAATAGGACGAAACGCGTTGGCTACCTGTGAAGTAAAGCCTTCAATAACCTAGCTCCCCACTACTGGAATCAACTTCCTCCCCACATTTGGAAATGCTCGGATTATCTTTTTTTTTTAAGAAGCTACTTAAACCTGAACTCTTCTGTAACTAATTCCCTCTGGTCTGTGTACTTTTCCACATCAGCGCAGAGATTAAGGCGCTTTATAAATTATTAAAACAAATAAATAAGAAATCAGCTCTAAGATATGATTCACAGTAAAGGCGTCAGCCCTACTGCCTTGGTCATACCTTTTCATAAAACAGATCGGAGCATGGGCCTCCACGGTAACTTTTCCGAATAAACCAATCCGGCCTCTGGCCTTCATCACTAGCTTGTCACCTTCACTGACTCAAGCCAACTGGGTGCCTCTTAAGCAGTCCCACAAAGCAGCTACTAGAGTACAGTCAAAATTACAAATATGCACTAAATTACCGTTTACAAAACTTTAAGGTGAGCTGGTTTTAACAAACGCTTTTCACAATAAACGCCAGGTCTCTTGCCTTTGTTGTAACAATACACAGCCCAGGCCTACGGACTTTATTGTTGGGTTTTCACCATGACCAGCTTGTCCATCCGGCTTGTTACGGTGCAACGCAAGAACTCCCTTTGCTGTTGATCACATAAAGTTCAGCACCAGCTGCACTGTCCAGCCAGACCTAAAAAGCACCAGGGACAAGTCCAAATTGGAAACATCCGTGTGACGTCATCAATAGCATTTGTGATACTGATTTGGTCTTAAACCGCGGATTTCATATTTTGATACTTTTAAAACCAAAAATCTATATTATTCAATACGTGCAGAACGTCCAGGGAAGGCGCAAGAATAAGGGGGGCTTGGGGGGGGTAGGCGACCGTAGGGAGTCCCCACCCCCGGGCAGTTTGGGAGGGGGCGTGTGGGGGGGGGGGGGGGGGGGGGGGGGGGGGCGTGGCTGGCCTCGCGCGGCCTTTTTTCAAACTTGGGCTCCTTGATAGCCCAAATGTAGCCGGAATGTAGCCCAAACATAGCCCAGGTATAAATGCCTTGGGCGCCTGCTCCCGGCCACCATTTTAGGTTTGGTGACCTGGTGGCCGGGAGCTTGGCTAGTGGAGTGTTTTTTGTCAGGGTTTTCTAGTGAAGAAATTGTCTTGTCTCAGCGTTGGCAGCCCACGATGCCGCGTGCACTTCACCGAAGCGCTCAAAGATGTCGGTGAGTGAGCGGGGCCGCTCGCGTTTGCGAAAGCCGGCCCCCGCTCGTTATGGCAAAATGCGTCAATCGGAGGTGTCAGAGGAGGCGGAGGGGGGGGGGGTTATTAGCGGAGAACGCGGCTGGGCCTGGGGCGGGTTTCCCGTTATCTGCGGCGCGTTCCTTGTCATCGTCCGCGGTGGGGGGTAAGCGCGGGGGCGGGCGCGGCTCGAAGAGGCGCTCTTCGTCAATGCCGGAGGTTTCTTTATTGAGCGCGAGGGAGGGGGGACGCGCAGTGTGTGAAGCTCGGTCTGCCGGCTTAGGAATGGCATTGTTTTCAGAGCGCGGGGAAGTTTTGCATGTACGGCCAGCGGGGAGTGGAGCTGTGGATGGTCGTTTTCTCGAGAGGAGTTTAAGTAGGCGGGAGACAGGAGGAGAGTATGCAGGGGAACAGGTGGCAGGTGGTTTGGGTTTTGAAGGGACTCAGGAGGCGCACATGGTAGACGAGAGGCACCGGGTTCCAAGGGAGGCAGAGCCCAGTAGTTGTTGTTTTCTCCGGGTTCCTCTGTGGGGGCGCGTCTTTTTCTGTGGGGGCGAGCTCTTTAGGGGAAGGGGAATGGGCGCAAGTTTAGGGGTGGGGTTCGCAGCAGGGTTGGAGGTCTCATGGAGCACAGCGGGTTTTCGGAACGCCGCTATCTTCAGATGAGGGGGCTGGCGTTCATTGAGTAAGGAGGCTCCGGGGAGGGCTGGCGATAGGGGTGGCAGGGGCGAGGGTTGGTTTTTAGAGGGAGGGGATTCGGCTGGGGGGGGCCTGGAGGGAGAGGGCCTGGACATATTTCCTTCCTGGGCAGAAGGCGTTCGGGGCATTGATGGGGGGGGGATGCATCGGTTTTGTCAGGCTTTCGGAGGCAGGATGAGGTGGGGGCAGGTTCAGCGAGGGAGGTCTATGGGGCGAGTGGTCGCGAGCGGTTTAGGTCGGGAGTTTCGCGGGTTCATGAGGAATTTGGCGAGGGTCCTGCGTCTACTTTGGGGACATGCTATGTTGGAGTGGAGTGGGGATGAGGAAGAGATGATTTTGCCATCTCATGTGGGGACGGGTTCAGTGGGTTTTTCTAAAGGTAATGTGTCAGGCGGGGGTTTGTTGAGTGGTCTCGGGCCACAGGTGTCGGGTAGTTTACAAGTTCCCGGCACACCAGTCCAAAATTTTCTCTTCACAGGTTAGGAAGGGTAGCAGAGCAGCGGACTCGGTAGGGCGAGGTGCGGCCCATTATCGCCGAGGAGAAGGGAGGATGAGGCCTTGCGCGGCACATTCCGTACCGGCGGGGGATCCCGTCGCGGCCAGCTCACGAAGGTCCGGCGCGACCTCGCTGGCCCCAACGTCACGACGCTCTTCGCAGGGTAGGACGTGTAGCAGAGCAGCAGACTCGGTAGGGCGAGGTGCGGCCCATCATCGCCGAGGAGAAGGGAGGATGAGGCCTTGCGCGGCACATTCCGTACCGGCGGGGGATCCCGTCGCGGCTTGCTGGCCCCAACGTCACGACGCTCCAGGTGGACGGAGTTTTCTAATAAGGTGGAATTTTATGTAAATCAGCGAAAGGGGGAGGACCGGCGTGTACAGTCGGCTCCCCCGCAAGGTTTTCTAAGGCCGTGGAGGCCGGTGGTATTAATGCAGGGTCTAGTAAGGCCCGTGTGGTGGATTTTGCTGAGGAGATTTTGCAAGTGGAAGAGCCACTCTTGCTTGATTATGAGGAGGACAGCCCCGAGGAAGGGGAAATACGGGGTTATGAAGGGGGGGGTCACTCTCATGTCTCTCGTAGTTTTTTACAGGTCTCAGGTGAGGCACCCATTCAACAGGCTGTAGTGGCGAAATCTGAGGGAGAACACGGCCAGTCGGTGAGGGCTCATCCTCCAAGGGATTCTTCTGAGAGGTCGGCGAGGCGGCCGGAGTCGGTCCGCACACCCTCTTTAGAGCCAGGTGAGAGCGCTAAAACACAGGCCAGACCTATTATGGTGTCTGTGGGGTCTGGAGTGGATGGGGGTGGGGGGGTGTCGGAGGGGAGGTTGTATAAAGGAAAGTATGTTAAAGATACAGGGGTTGGCACGAGTACAGAGCAGAGGCGGGGGATTTTA
Organism: Triturus cristatus; assembly: GCF_964204655.1. Taxonomy (NCBI): domain Eukaryota; kingdom Metazoa; phylum Chordata; class Amphibia; order Caudata; family Salamandridae; genus Triturus; species Triturus cristatus. The sequence continues at coordinate 71,525,509 of NC_140585.1, read as the reverse complement.
AAGACAAACCACAGAGTAAAGAGTTAAAGATTAAAAAGCTTCCTTATATGGGGGTGACTAAGCCTCTGGGGGCCCACTTAATGTTAGCAACAAAGGAGCGTATATGGAAGGGCGATTATGTGGAGATCTTGAAGCTATTACACAGGGAGGTGAGGTCTAAGGAGGGTTCTCGGGAGGAGGAGTTCGAACTTGCTAAGTGCCCTAAGGTGCCGCTGACAATTGAGAATTGGACGGCGGCATTTCTAATATACGCCAGTGTGTCATTTGAGAAGTTTCCCGAGTGCTGCGTGGCCATATTCAAATATATGGATATAATTCGGAAGGCCCAGATTACAGGTAGCGGGTACGCTTGGGCACAGTATAACGAGGAATTTAGGGCACGCATGGCTGGGGACTGAGAGGCGAAATGGGGTGAGTTAGATAATTATTTGTGGCAACATACCATGGGGGCCGCGCCAAGGGGGTAAGACTAATTTTACGGCTAGTGGTCTGCCTCTAGTTTACCGGCCCTTTCAGGGAAAGCCCACCCGGGGTGGGGTGGGAGGCTCAGCCGCATCGCAGTCTGGAGTTGGGGTGTGTTGGGATTTTAACAAAGGCTTATGCACACGGGAATCTTGCAAATACCGACACGAGTGTTCCAAGTGCGGTAAGCGGCACCCTCTCGTCAACTGCTGGGGTGTTGGACCATCAGGCGGGCAGCAGGGGCACCAGGTGGGTGCAGGGATGTCTGGCAATGCGCAGCAGTCGCGGGGTGGACGGGGGGGCAGGGGCGCACAATGTTCTGGGCCAAAGGGCTCCTACGCCAATTAAATTGGCTCAGCGGGAGAAGGCATTGGAGGGCTACGGGGATCTGGTGGCAAAAAGAGACACTTCTGGATGGTTTTCAGTGGGGTTTTCATTTGGGGTACCACGGGCCCCGACTGAGGAGGTGGGCAGATAATTTGAAATCAGCTTCGGAGCACAAACTGGTGGTGCATGAGAAATTGAGTAAAGAAGTGCAGGAGGGGAGGATGGCAGGCCCCTTTTGGAGAGTGGCCAGTTCAAAACTTGATCATTTCCCCCATTGGTGTGGTGCCCAAAAAAGAGGTTGGGCAGTTTCGGCTGATTCAACATTTGTCATGGCCTTAAGGGTCGTCAGTCAATGATTTTATCGACGAGGACGCTGCTTCGGTGTCATACTCCTCAGTTGACGTCGCCATGTCACTTGTAGTGACCACGGGCGCAGCTGCAGGCAGGGCACAGTGTGACATCAAATCGGCTTTTAGGTGCTCCCGGTTCAGCCGGACGATTGGCCTTTGCTGGGGATTCAATTTGAAGGTAATGGTATGTAGACAAGGCCTTACCAATGGGTTGTTCGGTGTCATGTGCTCTGTTTGAACTTTTCAGCACTTTTTTGCAGTGGGTTTTCTCGATTCACACTGGCCACACCTTGGTTACACATTAGCTGGATGACTTCTTTTCTGTGGGTTCCCCGGGTTCTTCGGAGTGCCAGCACGCTCTGGACTCTTTTCATGAGCTTATGGAAGAGCTGGGGGTGCCGTTAGCTCCGGAAAAGACAATGGGGCCTGATACGGTCATCTCCTTTCTGGGTATTGAGCTTGACTCAGTTGCAATGCAAGCTCGTTTGCCGGGAGATAAGAAATTCAAAATGTTGGAGTTGCTGGACTCGATGTGGGGTAGGTGGTAAGTGACAGTGAAGGACATCCAGGTTTTGTTAGGCCATTTGAATTTCGCTTGCAGAGTTGTAAGGGCGGGTCGGACTTTTGGCAGGCGCTTGGGCCGGGCTTTGACAGGTCAGCATTTACCGCACCATCATGTGCGCTTGTCGGCTGGTGTGAAGGAGGACCTGCGGATGTGGTCCTTTTTCTTGCGCTCCTTTAACTGAGTACCACTGGTCAGGGACGAGGATGTGCAGTGGGATGTGCAAATGTTTTCGGATGCAGCAGGCAGTGATGGGTTTGGTATTTACTGGCAAGGACGATGGTGTGCAGAGAAATGGCCGCTGGGTTGGAGGAATGGAGGGCGGAGCATTACCTTTTTGGGAATTTTTTCCACTACTTGTCGCTTTGACTATTTGGGGCAAGGAACTAGGACATAAGTCTCGTTCGCAGTGGAGGAGATTCCGTGGACTGGCCAAGGAGGCGGACGGGACACCGACCCCGATGCCGGAACACCTCTGGTCTGTCAGAAACGTAGGGTATTTCAACTGGCGGTAGGTTCTTTGTCTGCTTCCACGCGTGCTGCGTATGCTTTGGCGTGGAAGGAATTTTTGTCCTCAGGAGCTTGTAGGCGGGAGGAGTCGCGGCACAGTGCAGATGATGTAATTCAATTTATCCTGGACCTCATTGAGAGAGGTGTGTCTAGAGTCACCATTGCTGGGAAGCTGGCTGGGATTTCCTTTATGGGTAAGCTTGTTTGGGGTTATTCCCCTTCTGCTGGGGAAACCGGACGCGAGATGCTTGAGGGCTGGGCTGGGGAGCGGGGTGGAACCGTTATGTCCAGTTTACCTATTTCCTGGCAGACGTTAGCTCGTTTGTTGGCGGTTTTGCCTGCTGTTTGCAGGGAAGATTTTGAGGCTTCATTCTTTGCTAACCTTATGGTGTTTATGTTGTTTGGGGCTTGTCGGGTTTCTGAGCTCCTCGGGCCTAAGGTAAAGCAGGGCATTTGTTGGCAGGACGTTTTCTTTTTGGACACAGGTGTGCACATTTGGCTGGCCAAGTCAAAAAACGGATCAGAGGGGTGTCGGGAAGGGGGTATGGTTGGAAGCAGCAACCCCCAGTGGTACTTGCCCGCTGCGTTTGGCGAAGCAATGGAAGACACTATCAGGGGGAGATGGGGGCGGCTTGGATTTTACACATATGAATGGGTCACGCGCCACTGACTATCAGCTACGTATGGTTTTACGTAAGGGGTTACAGCACATGGGTTTGGACGGGGCCCAGTTTGGGACTCACTCTTTTAGGATTGGGGCAGCGACTGAAGCGCATAACCGTGGTTGGTCTCAGGGTGATATCATGCGCTTAGGGTGTTGGTCATCAGACTGTTTTCGCAAATATGTGAGAGCAAAGGCAACAGTGGCGCATGCGTCCACCTCTTTGGTATGAGTCTCATTCTTTTTTCTTTTCAGGTTCGGTGGCTGGACCCCACTCTACGGAATTGACGGTGTGGATTGTGGGGCATTCCTTCGTCAAGTGGGCACTTTTACAAGCGTGCAAAGTTATTTTGGGGGAAGTTTGGGGTTCAATGACAGCCTGTTTCGGTTGATCTGGAGAGGGAAAGGGGGTATGCTTTGGAAGGAGCTTATTCCAAGTTTAAATAAGGCCTTGGTGCGGGGACAATGCCCGGATATCCTTTTGATACATTTGGGGGAGACCGAGCTTTGTAGTGTGAAAGGGGTGGTCTTATTGCGCGCCAAGAAAAGGGATTTGGCTTTGTTGAGGGAGCGCTGGTCGGGTTGCCATGTGCTGTGGTCGGAATTGGTCCCGCGGAGGGTGTGGAGAGGGGCTTTGAATCCCAGAGCTATTCACAGGGCTCGGAGGAAGGTGAATGCGGAGATTTCCCGGTTTTGCCGTGGTTTGGGTTTCGGGAGAGTGACACACAAGGATGTTCGTTTTGAGACGGTAGAGTTTTTTCGGGGTGACGGGGTGCATTTGTCTAGGTTGGGCATGGACCTTTATTTGTTGGAAATTAGGGAGGTTTTGTCTCGGTGTCTGAACGTGCAGAGTCATGCTCGAGGGGTTTAAAGCTCTCTGTTGAGGGGGCGGCAGAAAGAGGGGTAGGTGGTGGTTGCCCCCCCCCCCCCCCTCTTTCTGGGTGGCGGGGGTTATGGTGAATTTTGGACAGTTTTACCGGAGGTTGGTGGAGTTATGTTGTTGAGTTGGGTTATCGACAGGGAAAGGATAGGTTGGTAAGTTTAGTTCGTTTCCACAGTTTGGGGGCCGATAGCTGTAAAGGGGCAGGCAGGGGAGTTTGGTTAACGGAAGGTTTGTATTTAGAGATTGTTGGGGGGGTTTATACAGGAATGTAATGTTTGATATTGTTGTAATGTTGTAATGTGCGGGCTCGAGGGAATTTAGGGGAGGGGGCGGGGATAGGTATGTTATATTTAGTGAGGTCTAGTTTTGGAAGGCGTTCGGCCAAGGTTTTTAATTGTAATGTGCACCTGTTTCCAATAAAGCGGCCTTTTACACACAATACTTGGTCAGTGGCCTGCTTCCCCCCCCTCACCCCTCCCTCCCAAGGGGGGTTTGGGGGGGGTAGGCGACCGTAGGGAGTCCCCACCCCCGGGCAGTTTGGGAGGGGGCGTGGCTGGCCTCGCGCGGCCTTTTTTCAAACTTGGGCTCCTTGATAGCCCAAATGTAGCCCAAACATAGCCCAGGTATAAATGCCTTGGGCGCCTGCTCCCGGCCACCATTTTAGGTTTGGTGACCTGGTGGCCGGGAGCTTGGCTAGTGGAGTGTTTTTTGTCCCCACCCTTCCCCCCCCACAAAAAACACTTTTTCTTATTTTGGCACTCTTTTCCTTGGTTTAAAATTTTTAGTTTAATTTTTTCCTCCTTTTTTCCTTTTTGTATTTTTCGGGCGGTTTTTCTTGGGACAGGTGTGCAGGGGGTTTTCAATGCTTGTATTTTTGTCGCTTGGAACAGGTGCTGTGCGGGGGTTATGGTGAATTTTGGACAGTTTTACCGGAGGTTGGTGGAGTTATGTTGTTGAGTTGGGTTATCGACAGGGAAAGGATAGGTTGGTAAGTTTAGTTCGTTTCCACAGTTTGGGGGCCGATAGCTGTAAAGGGGCAGGCAGGGAAGTTTGGTTAACGGAAGGTTTGTATTTAGAGATTGTTGGGGGGGTTTATACAGGAATGTAATGTTTGATATTGTTGTAATGTTGTAATATGCGGGCTCGAGGGAATTTAGGGGAGGGGGCGGGGGGCGGGGGGCGGGGATAGGTATGTTATATTTAGTGAGGTCTAGTTTTGGAAGGCGTTCGGCCAAGGTTTTTAATTGTAATGTGCACCTGTTTCCAATAAAGCGGCCTTTTACACACAATACTTGGTCAGTGGCCTGCTTCCCCCCCTCACCCCTCCCTCCCAAACTGTATGACGTTTTAACCAGCATGTTTGGGATTATTGCTAGACACCAACAAACGTCACAACCTCGAGTACGCGGGTGACCACACCGACCAGCTCCGAATGCAGCTCTTGAGCAAGAACACAAATACAAAGAGGGACAGCTAGAGGATTTCTTTCTCTTTTTAATAGTTTGCCAGAATGTTTGCGGCTCGTGGAAGCCACCTTGTAAGCAGGGCACAAGTCCTAAAAAAGAAGTGAGGGGACTAACCTAGTTAGGCAGTATGCAAGTGACGCCACGGCGTGCGACATCACGGCGCATGACATCCCACATGGCATCACAGGAATTGACATCATAGAAAGTTTCATTTCAAGCCACGACTTTACAGGAAGTGGCATCACAAGAAGTGACATCAGATTTAAAGCCTTCACATATATGTTTAGCAGGTCTAGCATGTGTACGCTTGAGCGCATTGCAAGGATAATAACAGTGAGCTATGGAACATGATATGTGACTTCTGCACCTGGCAATCCCACAGTTTTATGCGACACATCCTGTACATTCATTTACAAACTTCTAATGTATTCTACATGTAATATGCACTGTAAAGCGCTCCGACACACTGCATTGGGACGAGTAGGGCTATACAAGAAAAAATAGTGGAACTTTTAATTATTTCAAGGCCTCCTCAGGGGAAGTGAGCTCTCTAGATAAATGCAATGTGCTTTGTGCAAAGACCGACATCTGATATTCTTACAGTGAATGCATATCTCTTAAAGAGGGACTGAGGGAAGTGAAAAGCTGCCTCTCTTCAGTATGTGTGAAGTGCTAACAAGGTGTGAGCCTTGGTTTCCCTCCACTTCATTTGCATCAGGTGTGAGACTCCTGACCGCTCCCAGCCAGGAGACTCGAACAAAAGGGGGCCCGATGACCCCTCAGCTTCGGCCTTTGTCATGGGCCCAGCAGGAGTCTTACATAAGAAAGCCCCGTCCAGCCTGCAGGTTGCTGCTTGGAAATTACACCGGGCCGAGTTCGGCACATTATTCAGTGGGGCCCACATTCTTGGCAGGGCGGACGGCGTTCACCCTGTGAAAAGAAATGGGAGGACATCGTCCACCCGCGTGGCCCCCCGACTCGTGCCCTGATCGTAAGGATAAAACGAGGAGTGGTTTCTTCTGGCATTGGAAACGGTGACGTACATTTTACGAGGCAGCTGCAGCAGGTGACAAACCTATTGAGCTATAGCAATAGTTCTAACGAAACCAGTTCCCCCGGCACATTATGTGACACAAGCGAAGGTATGCGCACCTCTCTGAACTTGAATAGAATTAGCAGCCCCGAGGGGAGTCGCTAGCCAAGCATTGTGCGGAACAGCTTGCTTTTGTTTTTGAATTGCTGCATCAGTGGTTGCCAGGCTGCAGCCAACGCCTCGCCCTGGTGTTGGGGCACAGACACCTGTGGCGCTTCAACAAGAAGCTGGGGACACCAGGAGCTACAGTCCAACTGTGGGTAGCTCCCGAGAGCGCAGAGACCTCCCATCCCTTGTAGAAAGCAGGCACCGGACTCGTCCAAGATCACACAATGAGCCCGTGGCTAAAGCGGCTGTGCAGTCAACAGACCTCACCCGGTGGGCTGCCAAGTACAGACTGTTTATCGGGTTTCCTTTGGGGCTGAGAACAGCCCTAAAGTCATAACGCAAGACTCTAACGGGGAACACAAAACTGAAATAGAAAACAGGTTTTAAAGCAGGTTCCCAAATATGTCACTCGATGAAACAATGGACATGAAGCAAGTCCACGCCATCAGACGGATTTAAAGGGACACCGTGGAACCGAACGAGACACCATAGGGAGGGAGGGACAGACACACCCCCTTCTGAGCCTCAGTCACACCACCACTCACACGCCTCCCCCACACCCCGGACAGAGAGGGCTGACCCGAAGCGTCTCGCATGAGAACGGATCGTGATGACAGGCAGTTTAAACCGACACAAGATGAGGGACGGAGTGGTGAAACTTTTCAACCACTCACCCCAATCAAGAGATCTGGGTTTAATCCATTGTTATTTTGGACCCAGCCATATGCAAATCAATCTTGACCCTGCTGAATGTGCCCCTGGATTCAAGCTAGCCTGGCTGTTGACGGGTCACATACCCCAAACCGGTCCCAGGATGCTTGTTTCCTCCAGGGAGGACCTGACCTGGCAGTTGGGGCTGGACTGTTCCGATTGGGCACCGGGTCAAGACTGATTTGGATATGGCTGGGTCCAAACTGAGGTGGCGAAGTGAGCTCAAGAACTAGGATTGATTCAACCCAGATCTCTTGAGGGGGGGGCGGGGGGAGGGGGGGGGGAATGTATGATTTATTCAGCATTCCGTCCATCAATTTTGCATCAAACAGCAGCGAGGCTGTTCTGTAGCGTTATAATTACTAGGCTTCGGTCACATTAAAAGGACCATCTCTAAGTTTAGGGCTGAGCGGAATATATACATTCATAAACGTATGTCCCCTAACCAACCACAGGGCACTATTAATAAATAATGCGTCAACACGATTCTGTTCTCCACAATTCATAGATTTCAAATATTAGAGTAGAAAATACAAGGCTGGAAGCGTTCAGAAGGCGGGTCTTTGTGGGCTGTGGTTAAACAGAGTGCAAGCCGCGCGCCCATCCAGTGCTGAACACATCTTTAGATCCGGCCCCATGGGCAGCGTGACCTCCTGGCACATGTTCAAGGTGGAGGCTTCTGTGCCTGGGCACCAGGCGAGCGTGCCAAGGCAGCCCGGGTGCTGGGAGCGGTCTGTTCTGGAAGAGCAGTAAGTGTGGTATACGAGCCTCACACGCACTGCCCCTTGCACGGTGTCCAGATGCCACCATAGACGACAGCAAGAGGTGGTGGCCACCCACCCACCATAACATCAGATGTCAGGAGTGGGGAGGGCATGGATCGGAAGCCAGCACCTCCACAGTCCACCTACGACATGGCATGGTCAATGGACGGCTTCACCATCCGGTGAGCGGGTCCTGAAGTCACCAGGGCAGTGAAGAGGTGTTAGCCAGCAGAGACTGAACACAAGGTGCCAGCGCAGGAAGTGGAATGGGGACCCACAGGAAGTGGAATGGGGTCCGCGCAGGAAGTGGAATGGGGTCCGCGCAGGAAGTGGAATGGGGTCCGCGCAGGAAGACATGGCGGTGAAGAAGCAGGAGATGGAGGAGTGGCCATCAGTGGGTTCAAGCTACCCCAGAGCCTTCATTAAGCACGTGCAGGCCTTCCAGCCTTGATGCAGGACGGGGGCCCAGGGCACATGCATAGTGCAAAGTACACAGCGCAAAGCCACAGGTCTAAGGATTGGAATGTACGACAGGCTACTTAATATAAAGAGAAGCCATCGACTGCCCTGTGTGAAGGCTGGGGGCTTAAAAGCTACCTGTAACCTTTAAAAAGACCAGGTCCAAATTATGACCCTGCATCCTATGAGAAGATGAGGCAGGGCACAAACCCCTGGGTGGTATGCCCCCCTCTCCCCCAGACCAGGTCATCAGGCCGCCATCTTGTTTCCAGTCTTGGCTTCTGCTCGACTTCCTGCTGCGCTCTGGTAGCTTAAGACAAGTGCACCGGATAGCAAGGACCAGTGACAGAAAAGTTCGTGGAAGGTGGGGTCCTAACAGCTTGAATCTAGGTGGAAACCAGTCCCCACAGAGCCAGGTCTTGAAAACCAGGCCTCTGACGTAAAGAGTGACGGGGGGCCTGAAACCCAAGAATGGACACCCAGCGCCGACTAAGGATGGCGCGACCGGTCATATTAGGTGATAGCAGGGTCCGCAGATGGACTATTGGTCCAAAGAGGTGATGGTGGAGATGACACCGAATGGGCCTCGCTGGTAAAGGGGGCTCTCACCCCGAAGAGTAAGGCAGACATGGAACAGTCCGGTGCCTTGTGAAGGGCCTCTCTATGAGGGGCTTGGGTGGGGCCTAATCCCACTTTACACTTCCTCCCCCCTCCCCCCTCCCCCCTCCCCCCCTCGAGTGGTCATAAATACCAACCAATGGCATTGGGGAGGGTGGAGGTCTGCCAAACTCCAAGACATGCACGTGTGGGGGATGGGCAGGGCGTAAGTTTAGGTGCCCTGAGGAGTAGGTGGGAGGCATGGAGGCTGCAGAAGAGCGTCGCTTCACAAAATCACTTACAGAAATAAAAAAAACAGACCAGTTGCCCAAGAGGGCGGAGCCAAAAAAGTCAGCAGTGATTCATAAACCGTCAGGGTGAGGCCTACATCTCCCAAGTAACCTGCTACAGGATAAAAAGCGAGGCTGGCGCCCTAACCACCTGCGCCCCAGGAGAGGAGTCAGAGCAGGGCCACCTGGGGGTGGTGAAGGGAGTAAATCAAGGGCCCATTAACTGTGTCAGGATCCTTGGAGGGGATGGCGGCAGGTACGGTCCTATGGGAAGTCTGGGCAGGGCCCATATGGCAGGAATAAAGTTTCCTCTGCCCATTCCGGGTGCCAGGCAGACGCACCCTCTCCACGGTGGCACCCGCTGCCAAGCCTTGAATACGCCTATAATTCCTGCACCTCCCGCCCTGCACCAAAAGTTTCACCTTTAGTTACAATTCCTGGAAAGCCACAGCACAGCTGACACGCCGCCTGCCAACCTACCCAGGGCAAGCGCGCCCCGGAGGGAGGGCTGGTACGGAGTCCTGGCACCGGCTCCCTGGCAGCCAGAGCCTGGTGCCACCGTGCCAGGCTCTGCTGCTGGACCCCCTCATCAGGGTGGGTGCTTTACCGCACTCTGGCAGCCAGCCCAATCCACCGACTTCAGCTCTGGCACAGCACTGCTGCAGAGAAACGGGAGCAAAGTGCAGCAGACAAGAGGTCTGCAGTGCAGGGCGCCGGGACCCAAACTGACTCAGAACAGAGGCAGGAGTTCACTCTTATGAGGGTTAGAAGACCGACTTGCTTCAGAGGCAGGACTTCAGTCAGAGACGGGTTAGAACAAGACGGACTCCCTTCAGGGGCAGGACTTCACCCTGTGAGGGTAAAAACGAGACGGACTCCCTTCAGGGGCAGGACTTCAGTCAGAGGATTAGATCAAGACTGACTCCCTTCAGGGCCAGGACACCAGTCTGAGAGGGTTAGAAGAAGGTCAGAGACAGGACTTCACTCTGTGATGGTAAGAACAAGACTGACACCCTTCAGAAACAGGAACTCACTCTATGAGGGTAAGAACAGGATTGACTTCCTTCAGAGACAGGATGTCACGGTTATGAGGGTTAGACCAAGAGTAACTCCCATCAGAGACAGGACTTCACACTTATGAGGATTAGAACAAGACGGACTCCCTTCAGACGCAGGACTTCACTCTGTGAGTAGCGTAAATACAAGACGGACTCCCTTCAGAGGCAGGACTTCACTCTGTGAGGAGGATAAATACAAGACGGACTCCCTTCAGACGCAGGACTTCACTCTGTGAGTAGCGTAAATACAAGACGGACTCCCTTCAGACGCAGGACTTCACTCTGTGAGTAGCGTAAATACAAGACGGACTCCCTTCAGACGCAGGACTTCACTCTGTGAGTAGCGTAAATACAAGACTGACTCCCTTCAGACGCAGGACTTCACTCTGTGAGTAGCGTAAATATAAGACGGACTCCCTTCAGACGCAGGACTTCACTCTGTGAGGAGGATAAATACAAGACGGACTCCCTTCAGACGCAGGACTTCACTCTGTGAGGAGGATAAATACAAGACGGACTCCCTTCAGACGCAGGACTTCACTCTGTGAGTAGCGTAAATACAAGACGGACTCCCTTCAGACGCAGGACTTCACTCTGTGAGTAGCGTAAATACAAGACGGACTCCCTTCAGACGCAGGACTTCACTCTGTGAGTAGCGTAAATACAAGACGGACTCCCTTCAGACGCAGGACTTCACTCTGTGAGTAGCGTAAATACAAGACTTACTCCCTTCAGACGCAGGACTTCACTCTGTGAGTAGCGTAAATACAAGACGGACTCCCTTCAGACGCAGGACTTCACTCTGTGAGTAGCGTAAATACAAGACGGACTCCCTTCAGACGCAGGACTTCACTCTGTGAGTAGCGTAAATACAAGACGGACTCCCTTCAGACGCAGGACTTCACTCTGAGAGTTAGAACAAAACTGACTCCCACCAGAGACAAGTCTTCGCTTTTATGAGGGTTAGAACAAGAATGAACCCTTCAGAAAAAGGAACTCACTCTGACGAGTTTTAGAAGACTATCTTCAAAAGCAGGACTTAAGTCAGAGAGTGTTAGAACAAGACTGTCTCCCTTCAGAGACAGGACTGCAGTCAGAGAGTGTTAGAACAAGACTGACTGCAGCCTGTCTCTGAAGGGAGTCGATCTACTTCTAACCCTCTTTGACTGTAGTCCGGTCTCTCAAGGAAGTCAGTCTTGTTCTAACCCTCTCTGACTGCAGCCTGTCTCTGAAGGGAGACAGAGAGGGTTAGAACAAGACTGACTTCCTTGAGAGACCGGACTACAGTCAAAGAGGGTTAGAAGTAGATCGACTCCCTTCAGGGGCAGGACTTTACTGTATGTGAGGGTAAGAACAAGACTGACTCTCCTCAGAGTCAAAATTTCATTTTGTTAGGGTAAGAAAACGACCTGCTCCTGTGAGAGACTGGACTTAACTCTTCAAGGGCCAGAGCAAGGCCGACTCCAGTCCAAGACTGGACTTCAGTCTCGGAGGGTTAGACCAAGTCAAACTGCCTTCAGACACAAGACTTCAGTCAGAGAGGGTTAGAAAAATACCAGCTCCAGTCAGAGCTAGGGTTTCAGTCTGTGAGGGTCAGAACGAGATGAGGATCAGAACACAGTCTGAGAGGGTGAGACCGTGACAGGACTTCAGTCTGTGAGAGTGTAAACAAGGCCAGCTCCAGCCAGAGCCTGCTATTCTAGTCAGAGATTGGACTTTAGTTTGAGGATGAGAACAAGAAGGACTCTTTTCACAGACATGATTGAACTCTGTGAGTCAGACGCTGGACTTCATTCACTCTGTAAGAGTGAAAACAAGACGACCATCCTACAAAGACAGGATTTCAGTCTATGAGGGTCAAAACAAGGCTGACTTCGTTCACAGATTGGCTTTTGGTCTATGAGAACAAGACCGGCACCCACCACACATAGGACTTCAGTCTGTGAGGGATTGAACACAACTGGACTCGTTAGGCACAGCCAACCAGCTGAAGCAGCATGGCTTAACGGCAACAGCCAAGCTTGCTCAACTGATTTTTTGCCAAAACTGTGACGGCAGAGTTTGCACAACAGATTGGCCCTCAACTGGAAAGGCAAAGGCAAACTTTCATTTTGATTAACTGCAGTCTACAAATATGTCTTCTGAAATTAAGTAATAAAAAGGAGAACATAAAAAGGAGAAGGTAGAAATGCTGGCACACCAGTTCTGCAGGATTAGACTTCCAATGCATTCCAGCCATAGTCGCTTGCCAGAGCCCTGAAGAAGGGCGGCGGCGAAACGTCATGCGAAGCCCAGGTGTGTGTGCCCCTTCCGGAGTCAACTGAAACCAAGATGCCAGTTAGGTGCAGCGTGAAGACTGCCTGCAAGAATGTTCTATACAACTGTTCCATGTTTTCATTTCCCCCATGAAGCCATTTATGTTTCCTCACTGTGCCTACAAACACCATCCGTTATGTAAATTTACAGGGAAAGGATATACCAAGCTCTGAAACAGAAGTGCACGTGAAAGCTAGCAGACCTTCACCAGGAGTTACGTCTTTCTATCCAAGAACTCTTAAATCTGAATTTTTTTTATTTTGTTTTCTACAGCAGGGACTCCACCCAAACAGGTTTAGAAGCAGCATGAAAATCTTGCTTTCATCTCTGGTCACACAAAAACCCAAGTTGTTAAAAACTGTTCTTCTGCAATGAAAACATTCATTAAGTCTACAATAAACACCAGCTGTAAAAGCATCTAATTCACCACCAGCCTGCGACAGCCGAGTTTGCACAGGGGCAGTAGAGCAATAACTCCAGGGGCATGAAAATATAGGTTTTTAAACAATTTACACTGGAGATAATGACCCCCAAAGTTATACACACACACACACACACACACACACACAAGATAGCGTCTCTCACAGGCCGTGTATTTCCATAACTTCTGCAACCCTCAATCGTGATACAATTTACAACTTCTGTTGCTTGCACATCCTCATGGCCAACGTTTTTAGCTCATTATTTTGACCAGATGATATTTGCACAACTGGATAAAAGGGAAGAAATAAAAATCACCTCCTTTTTCTCTAGAACTTTTTTTCTCCACTAGTTGTGCAGTTTTGCCATCTCAAATAAGCACAGATATCAAGGACTCAACCGAATGCATGAAAGATTCAGCCAGCCCTGGGTGTTGCATTCTGGGATTTGTAGATTAATTTTTCATACGCTAAAAATCTGCGCATGCGAGCAGTATTACTGGAGAGCTACAACCGGCTTCAATGGACAGGCGGAGCCCTTTGGCGGAAAGTTCGCAAGAGTCAATATTCAATGCTCCTCTGTGAACATGCCATACCATGCCTGGTCTTAAGCGATCCATTGTGTGGTTCAGCAAACTCACATGACAATCATAATAATGAATTATTTTTAATGACAATGCTTGCTATTAAAAACTTGGGCCCGGCCGTAACACTACCCTGGAGAAGTCGGATGCAGGCTCTCACATCTTGCCATCGTTGGACAACTCGTCATAAATTGGATTTTTGCCCAGCTTTTTTTCCTGAAATGAAGGAAGTTCAAACAATAAAGTGTGAAGACGCATTTTCCAGCTGAATAAGTTTTTTGCAAGCGATTTCTCCGGACTAGATTGTTTTTTTTGTTTTGTCTTTTAAAAATAAGGTATGGAGGAGTCATTAAAAAGGGACAAAAACGCTTGTAGAATGCTGGAACGCAAGCGGAGAGCCTCAAAATCTCCTGAGGTCAGGATCAGTTACAAAACTGCACTTGGGAAGTACCTTAAAAACATTAAAGCAGCCAGCAAGTCCTTTATAGTGGACAGGATTAACAAAGCCGGCAATTTCTCAAAAGAACTCTAGAAGATCCTGAAGGAATTTCCAAATCTTGCAACCTGCACTCAGCCTATCCAGCCTCTCGGACACTCCGCGACGATCTCACAGATCACATCGAACAAAAAATATTTAAAATCTATGAATCTTTCACCAACAACTCAGAACCAGAAGGGTCAATTCCATCAATTCCTTGGACACCTGCAACCCCACGATTTTAGAAACCGTTTAATCTCGTCACTCCGGAACAAATACTGGCCTTGATTAGCAGAAATAAGTTCGGATCACCTGAGGACCCTGCACCCCCTTTCTGTGTAATCTCTCCCTGAACTGGGAATTGCTACCAGTAAAATGGAAAGCAGCGCGTGTTAGGCCAATTCTAATAAAAAACGACGGCTAATCCCCGAGAGTTGGTCAATTACAGGCCGACTTCCTTGCTCCCGTTTCTTGGAACGGTGATGGAGACATTAGTCAATCAACAACTCCTCCCTATCCTTGAAACCGATTCCTTGCTAGATCCCTTGCAGTCTGGTCTCTGTGCATCTCACAGCACTAAAACGGCGCATACAGATGTCCTCGACTTGATCAGACGTGCCCTGGAAGGGGGAACTCCGCTATCCTGGTCCTGCTTGATCTGTTCTCAGCATTCAACACCATCTCTCATGCAGTCCTGATCAAGAGGCTGCAAGAGATTGGTGTTGGGGCAGAGCACTAGGATGTTTTAAAGAGGTTTTGACTGAGTGACAGCACTCAGTACAGCTGGACACTTTTGATTCAAGAACTATGACCTCGGATAAGGGGGTGCCGCAAGGATCATCTTTGAGTCCTACCCTTTTTAGGTCTCGCACCTAGCGTTGCAGTGCATAGCACTGCTCGCGCAGCGAGAGACCTCATGTAGGGGGTTTAAAAACGGACCTAGGAATCGCACAAGCTTGTGCTTTTCCTTTTGCCCCACGCTATTGGCCTTTGTGTGCGTCTTTTTAACAACGACAGCACGCAATTGGCCAGAGGCGGGTGCATTGCTCCGCCCATGGCCTATTGGTGTCGGTTACCCGGACACGGGCGCAATAATTGAAATTAGATGTCTCGGTGTGGCGCGCGCTCGCACCACTCGTCTTGCCAGTTCTTTTGAGGAGATATGGAAAGTGGTAAACTGGTCGGTCCAACTGTGGAAATATTTTTATTCTTCTTAATAGAATAACCGTGCACGTTTCATTAATAGTTTGTGATGCAAATGTGGTAATATTGATTATTCACATTTTAATGTTTTCTATTGTTTCTGTTTCACTCGGACATATCTCATCATTGTACAAACTGCGGCCATGACGAAAAAAGGACGTGTATTAAAAAACTCGGTCTGAAAACAAAAATTTAATTTTTTGAGTGGTGCTATTCTATGTGCTTTTAACAGTAGGACATAAAATCGATAATCTTCTAATGTGATTCAAGACTTGGTGAGTGCTAATATCGCTCAACTGTGCAAAATATTTATATTATAGTTAATAATCGTCTCTACATTGCATACAGACTACGAAAATCGTAGTGCTAAACTTTTGCTGCATCTACCCAGCTTTGATGTATTTATAAGTATTGCATACATCTGACATGTACTGTGCTTACTGCCTGCCATACTTCTCTCGTGGGACGGCGCTACATTGTACAGGTCGCCTTAGCCCTGCGAGAATGCATGTTTTCTTTACTCCGGCACCGCACTCCCAGCGCCAGTACAAGCTGTCTGTTCTGCTGCACTGAGGATTGGGGGACCTGTCCCAGAAGGTCACCCTTCTCAGTTTATTTGGTTTCTCGGATACGTACTCTTCCCGACATGTCCCTCAAGTTACATAGACTTACATCTTGCGCGGAGTACCCTGGAGATGAAAGCATGGGTGCCGGTAACAAGGGAGCCCCTTGCCAACAAAACAAGCACGTTTGCTTATGTTAAATGGCGCCACCAGTTTACTGCTAGGCGTGCCCGCCACGTGGGTGCTTTTATCTTCAGTTTTCAGTGGAGAAAATTGCACAATGAAGCCCTCCATAGGAGTGGGTGAGAGGTGCACAGTTGAGACCGCTCTCTTCGGGTGCAAGACCCTTGAATTGAACTTCTTTTTCTGCACTCCAGCCCCTCTGGCCTACATTCCCCGACAGTAAGCCCCCTCTGCCACTGCCGGCAGCACCTCTCGGGGCTGGGCCAGCCTGGTAGAGGAGCACAAATGGGCTTTACCCGTGCTGTCGAAGATCACTCGTGGGGTGGCATCGGCCACTGCTCGGGTGCGCCTCGATAGGCACTGTGCCCCTTCCCTCCACAACCGCCTTCGTACTGTGGTCCTAAACTCACCTTCAAATGAAGGGTGGAATTTCGGTGGATTCGACAAATATTCGGATTTGACATTGTCTCATACACACGCCTGACTCTTCACAGTTGAAGGGAGATCATGCTATATTTTCCTAAATATATATGTCTGCTATTTTTAATCTACCGCGGCAGCTATTCATTTTTAGGCCTATTACGATAGAGCAACACTTAGAGTGGCAGGGCTCCGATACAAACGCACCACTGTACCTAGAATTGAGCACAGCAGGTGATGTAACACGGCGGCTGCCTTAGGTCCCCACAAAAGCTGCATTGTTTGCGGGGCAGAGGCGGCCGTGCACGTCTTCCCACCGCGGCACCCGACGGCCTGTTCTGCGAGCACACGCAGTCGGAATCCTCGGATCACAGTCCCCGTCGCAAGGTATTGCACTACATCTGTACGCGGCTGCGTTTTACCTCTGTCAGTGCCGCACGGAACGCAAGTACCAGTATGCAGAGTAGAAAGAATCACTTCTAATTTACTCTCACTCTCTCTCCCACCCATATTTTCCCTTTGCCCCCACAACCATTTCTCACGACTGTCCGTTCTGCCGCCCCGGCCGCCTTTGTTTTTTCTTTCCTGTCTGTTCTCTCATCATTCCACCTTAATGTTAGCTTACGGTCTATTCACCCTTTACCCCTCATCTCTCTCTTCTGTCCCTTCCCCTTCACTCTGTCTTACTATTCATTTTCTTTCTTCCATCACACTCTTTATCTCAGCTCATTTCTGTCTCCATGTTACTATCACTCTCCTTTCCACACTCTACAAACTCCCTTTGTAATTGTTTTCTACCAATTCATACAAACCAGCGAAACATTTGCAACACAGGTACAACATTCCTGGATATGAAAGGTAACAAAATATGGCCAGAGAATCGCAATAACATCATGAAATTAGCATACTGAAATCAAGGACTGCAACACTACGAGTAAGACAGTTATCTTTTGCACAGTCTTATTCTAGTGACCTTCTGCCGACTTCTACTTACTAGCATCACTCGCAACAGTGCAGGCGCGTGCATCGTTTAGTTTCATTAGCACCGTTGTTTTGACCTAAACTAAATATTGCATTTCCCGCCCATTGTCGATAGTTGAGGGGAACACATCACCCTTGAAGCTCCTCCGAACGGCCCAGTTCATGAACGCATGCGTACCTGAAGGGAAGCAGATTGTTAGGCTGTGGGAAGAGCGGCCCAGCCCTGGTGTGAGCCGTGGCCGAGCTCCTGTACAAACAAAGCTCTCTAGCCGAAAAGAGTCAAAACCGGTTGTTTCGAGGAATTCCAAACGTATCCTTGAAAGTGTGGCAGGAGCAACAAGACCTAACTCGGAAAGAAAGTGCACGTGAAACAAGAAGAGGAACACCAAAACGACACATTTAAGAAGTAACAGTATAGTGTGAGGTAATAAAAAAAAAATAACATAAGCATTTACAATGCAATAGGTCTCGCATTTGCGAGAGTTTGAGCTAAGTTTTGAAAACGTGCAAGAGGTGCGCAAACACACACTTTGTGCTTATAGTCATTGCTTACGAGAAACAAGATTAGCAGTAACTGCGCCTCTTTTACTGCCAGTCTTGCTTCTCATAAGCAAGGAGTATAAGTACAAAGTGCGTGTTTACACACCACTTGCGGGTTTTCAAAACACATAAATAAAAGGTATTGTCATTTACAATGCCAATAGCTCAAACTCTTGCAAATGCGAGACCTATTGCATTGCAAATGCTTGCTAATATATGGGTGTCCCCCCACTGGCCAAAATAATACGATCTTGTGGCTTTGAGGGCATCTGTATGCAGATGAGACCCAATTAGTCATAACTATGGGATCCAACCTGGAATCTACGAAATACAGGTTCAAGGATTGAAACCAAGATGGCCTCCGGGATGTCTGCCTATCTCCTTCAGCTAAACTCCAGTAAAACGGAGATTCTGCTCTTTGGAAAAGCTCCTGCCATCCGGGCCAGCGACTGGTGGCCTCTGGAACAGACTCCCACTCCAAAAAGAGTAGTTAAACATCTTGGTGTCCTAACTGATGAAAACCTCCTCCTGAAAGAACATGTGACCTCTATCTCCGGCACATGCTGTGGTCTGATGCGCTTGCTTGGGAAAGCTTTCCAATGGCTACCTCTGCAGACTGGAAAGTCACTCACCCGGGCACTTCTTGTTAGTCGCCTGGACTACGGAAACGCTCGGATGGCTGCAATGAATGAAGGACTTTATGCCAAGCTCCAAGTTGTACAAAATATGGCAGCCTGTTTGGTGTGAAACCTTTCACCCCGTGCTCCTTCTGAATCCTCACTCAGAGCCCTACACTAGCTTCCTATGAGGAAGCGAGCGCTCTGTAAGCTCCGATGCTTGGTCTTTAAATCCTTATCCGGCAGGGACCCCGGATACTTGCGGGCGGAGTACAGGGGGATACAGCTAGAGTCCTGCATGGACAGGCCAAAGTCTAATGGTGGGGGCACAGG
The DNA here is from genome assembly GCF_964204655.1 of Triturus cristatus. NCBI lineage: Eukaryota > Metazoa > Chordata > Amphibia > Caudata > Salamandridae > Triturus > Triturus cristatus. Next base: position 71,506,571 of record NC_140585.1, on the reverse strand, counting down.
AAACCGCGGTGTGGACCCTCTCAATGTACAAACAAGAGGATCAGGCCACGCCCTGTTTTAATATTGTTGCTCTGTTGACTTGTTTGAATTGGTATTTCTGCTTTTGTTTGATAGTGTACAACTAGAATGTAAAAAATAAATAAAATAAATATAGATGGGTCTTCAGCTCATTCCTAAACTGGAGCCGCGATGGGGTGGCCCTGCTGGATATGGGGATGTCATGCATGTACGGAGAAGGCATGCTGCCTTGTGTGTTTTTTTACTGCACTTTTTCATCTTTTGTCTACGGTGTGCCGAGAGCCAATGGAAATGATGAGCTTGTTAGCCGGACAGGTGGGGGTGTGCTGAGATGGGGGCAGAAGTCGTCCAGGGCTGAACGTAGGGGGGTTGGTCCTTACCGTTCCCAACATAAATAGGACCATTTCTGGAAACCTCACTGTCTGCCCAGGCAGCAACACGGAGTGCAAGGAATGAGCCCAGAAGGTATTGGCAAAAATGGCCAAAATGAAAAGCCACAGTGGCATCAAAGAGCTCTTGGGATCCAGTGGCAGGACCGGTGCGTACAGTGGAGAACAGAAGCCTGGTAGCACCAGGACGAAAGGAGAACGGTCAAAGTGGAGCAGCAAGCGGTGAAACAGATGGTGACCCTAGTGCAAAGAAACCAGGGCTCCAAGGAGCTGGACCCAAGAGTCCCAACTTGCTGAGCAACAACTCAGCGACGTGTTCGATGCTCTGATCACAAAACCTCCTGCTCCCTGTACAAGTACAGCTGCATCATCAGGTCATATCGCGAAGAGCTCAAGGTTGAAAACATCAGACAGTCTTTGTACAGGAGAAATATTGATTTCCCTTCCACGAGCAGACATGCAGAATATCCATCTATGAGTTCATACGCGGCATTAGACATCCAAAACCAAGACGCCTATGCAGACATTATCAATGCTTGCACCCACCTCCTCTGGCCTGGCAGGTCTAGTAATGGGAAGGGAGGACCCAGACCCTGTCACTGCGATGACATGATCCCAAAACTCACCAACTCTGTAAGATCAGCACACTCCTACAGCATGGGCAAAAGGGACAGGCGAGGGCGCTGAGGTATGTGCCTCATAACAGCAAACAAGGTAAGCGCAGACTGCATGGTAGATACCAAAAAAGATTTGAATGTCACAGCAAAGAGGCAGAAGAAAATAACAGGGTGCCTTGCGGCTGCTGCACAAGGGCGTACCGCTGCCATCTCCCGAGTGCACAAGGGCGTACCGCTGCCATCTCCAGGGCGCACAAGGGCGTGCCGCTGCCATCTCCAGGGCGCACAAGGGCGTGCCGCTGCCATCTCCAGGGCGCATCACTGCCAACTCTGGAGTGCCACAGTAGATGGGCCTGAATGCATAAGTTATCGTAAAGAAAGGGAACCAGGGACACTTGTAGGTCCAGCATACCCCTCTCAAAAATATCAATTATCTCAAAAACAGTATGCAGTTTCTTTTAAAAGATTTATTTATTTATATAGCGCACTACTACCTGAGGGCGTCTAGGCACTTGCAGAAAGGGCACACAGAACACACTAAGATGTTAGATTACCAGTCCTTGGGCGGATTTACAGAGTAAAGTGCAAAATAAGGAGGAAATCACATTAAGCGTTCTACAAAGAGTGCGGACTTCCCAAAGATGAGAAGGGAGGAAAAGATTAGCAGGTGAGTCAATGTCCAAGCAAACGGACACGGGGGTCCGTTCCTTCTTTCAAATCAAGCCCACACACACCCAAGTGAGTGTCAGGCTTCATCATAGGTCAATGTTCCTCGCCGGGCCGGCGCTGCAATGCTCACTTGGCACCCACGAAGGGGCTGTTTATCAGAGATATTTTAGCCCCAAATGCAGTTTATGAAGTGGGGTGTAGCACCAGTAGGTGTATATTGGCGATGTGATTGAGTATATAGAAGCGTGGCAATAGACTAGGTCGGTCCTTTTGCATAGCATTGCATCAAGGTACACCACAATTAGATTTATTGTAGTTGGAATGTCCTGGACAAGAATTGGATTCCATCCGTTGGGAGAGATAAAAAAGCAAACCAGATCTGAATGAACAGGGCCATGCTTCTTACTATTCGGAGTACTCCGACAACAAGCTGGGTCTGAGTGCACAAATTCATGCTACGTCTACAGTTTAGGAGGTCTTCGACGTCACGCCAAGATTATGCTCTTAATAGTGCCGGATAAGCAGTGGCGGCTCCTCTTCTAAGGCAGAGGAGCGTCACCCCACAGATCAAAAGGAAATATTTAATGAAAATGCAACATTATTTTATTTTTCCTATTTCAGTCAGCACAGAGGGAGGTGTCGTTTGCACTCCCTAAGTACTCAATCGTTTGGCCGGCCCAAGAGGGCCAAAACAGTCATGCACACTTTGCATGTTCCCTACCAGGCTGCATTACACAGCCTGCTGAGGAACATGCACAGTCTCCCTGTCCCCATCTGAGCGCCGAACCACGGCACTCAGACCAATCACAATGCTACATTTCAGCATTGTGATTGGCTCCGGGGAGCCAGGGCTCGAAAAATCATAAAAATGTTACTAGACCTGCAGGTCTAGTAACTTGAAAAATCTACTCGCCCTAACTGTAATGTACTCAACGGCTGTCTCTGAAAGCCGAGCAAATGTGACAAGATAACAAAATGTAGAGGTATCTTTATTGCTCATTCACTTTGTGAGCAATAAAGATGCCTTTAAATCTTGTGATCTTGTCACATTTGCTCCAAAAGTCAGTTTGTCTTCCTACTTGCCAGAAAAAGCGAGTCGGCCCTAAAAATAACTTGTCTAGATTAAATCTGTCTCGCCATAGAGAGCGAGTTTTTCAAGCCCCAGAAGCCTTTGTGCCTGGGTGCCTCCTGCTGCCGGCTGGGACAGGAAGATGAAGAGGTGGCGGCCGGCCGTTCCAGGCAAGTCCTTTATTTATTTTTTCCATTCACTCCCCTCCTCCGCCGCCCCACTACCTCCTTCCGGTAAAAGCCGCTACTGATAAGAATCATCACAGTGAAAATCTAATACTCCTAGGGTTTGTCAGAGTGGATAATCAACTAAAACAATTGCCTACTATGGTAAACTGTGAGATTACATGTAACTAAAATATCAGATCACAGCCCGTAACATAGTAGAATGCTAATCCGCTATTAGAGGCCTACTTGCTCAAACAAATGATTCGACAATAAATAAGCCAGACCTATGGCATCTGGCGTAACTTCTCCAGGCACACCAATTAGACCTACAGGAGTTATCATTGGCTCGTCACATAACCAGCTCAGGCTAATCGTACAGAGCACAAGTTTGCCTACAAGACAGCGACCAGGCATATAGTTATAAACGTATATAGGTATACAAAATACTCAAGGATTTTTACAGTGCAAATCACCAACACCATCTGTTTGCCAGAGGCTGTAGCCAATTCCAAAACCCTTGCCTACTACTGTAATCTGAGATTCCATGTAACATAAGAATTAACCGTAGTTACAAAGTGCAGCACAAACACTTTTTTTGAGGAAGCACACACCATTGGTCCAATCAAATGCTCTCTTCAGATAAACCAGTGTGTGGGTGTAGGATAATCCCCTCTCTCAGTAGTGCTCTGAAAGCTCTCTTTGGTCCATCACATAAGTTCCCGCTGACAGCTGTACTGCCGAGGCAGACCTAAAACATTTATGGGGATTAGTCCAGCCCTGTGCACCGCTTATGGCTCTCAAACACACAACTGCACTCTGAAGTCTAAAGCTAATGATGGGAAGGGAAGGGGGTCTGTGCTAATGTAAGAGTAAAATAAACACTGTAAATTAGCTACTTATCCAAGACACTTCGATAGTACCCTGTGCTTGCCACTGAAACTTTAGGCTCCATCTTATCGTAAGGTTGATACTCTGTGTTTATTGAGCCTTCTCTAGGCAGCCATGCTGCTGCTGGTTCAGGCACCTGGATAAACACGATAATCATGGCTGCGTGGAGCGGAGAGCCTTCTGCAGAAGCACACAACCTCTAATCAATCAGAACATGTACTACTGCCCAACCAAATGTGGGCAGAGCGAACCCTCTCTAGGATACTCCTGAAAGCTCTTTTTTAGGTTGATTACATAAGGTCTGGGACATGTCGGCTCTCAAGCTAGACCTAAAACTGTGGTGCAATTCGATCTCTCCAACAGGCGCGAGCTCACGGCCACTGTAGGCCAGGACAAAGTTGACTCCTTAGGGCTTGAAATTTCTTTTGGGCTGAAAAAGAGTGGGTTTAAAAAGTGACCGACGAGGAGTGGAGTATTGCAGTTACACTTAAAGACCTCAATGTGGGGGAGAAATGTGACAACAATGTGGAAAGGGTATAAAACAGCATGGTCAGAGCCCAGAGCATCCCTGACGAGGAGCGGTCTGCATCCAGCAGCAGTCAGAGCCCAGAGGCATCCTGCTGAGGATCAGTGTCTCGAGCATCAGCGAGAGCCCAGGAAGAGACGCTCTGGAGAAGAGCAGTCTATCCGTAGCAGTCTCAGACGCCAGACTAGGCCTGGAGACGAGCAGTCTGCATCCAGCAGCAGTCAGAGCCCAGAGGCATCCTGCTGAGGACCAGTGTCTCGAGCATCAGCGAGAGCCCAGGAAGAGACGCTCTGGAGAAGAGCAGTCTATCTGCAGCAGTATCAGACGCCAGACTAGGCCTGGAGAGGAGCGGTCAAAGCCCAGAGGCATCCTGCTGAGGATCTGCGTCTCGAGCATCAGCGAGAGCCCAGGAAGAGACGCTCTGGAGAAGAGCAGTCTATCCGCAGCAGTCTCAGACGCCAGACTAGGTCAGCAGCGGATCGGTCAGAGCCCAGAGGCATCCTGCTGAGGATGTGTGTCTCGAGCATGAGCGAGAGCCCAGGAAGAGACGCTCTGGAGAAGAGCAGTCTATCCGCAGCAGTCTCAGACGCCAGACTAGGTCAGGAGAGGATCGGTCAGAGCCCAGAGGCATCCTGCTGAGGATGTGTGTCTCGAGCATGAGCGAGAGCCCAGGAAGAGACGCTCTGGAGAAGAGCAGTCTATCCGCAGCAGTCTCAGACGCCAGACTAGGCCTGGAGACGAGCAGTCTGCATCCAGCAGCGGTCAGAGCCCAGAGGCATCCTGCTGAGGATCAGTGTCTCGAGCATCAGCGAGAGCCCAGGAAGAGACGCTCTGGAGAAGAGCAGTCTATCCGCAGCAGTATCAGACGCCAGACTAGGCCTGGAGAGGAGCGGTCAGAGCCCAGAGGCATCCTGCTGAGGATCAGTGTCTCGAGCATCAGCGAGAGCCCAGGAAGAGACGCTCTGGAGAAGAGCAGTCTATCCGCAGCAGTCTCAGACGCCGGACTAGGCCTGGAGAGAAGTGGTCAGAGCCCAGAGGCATCCTGCTGAGGATCAGTGTCTCGAGCATCAGCGAGAGCCCAGGAAGAGACGCTCTGGAGAAGAGCAGTCTATCCGCAGCAGTCTCAGACGCCAGACTAGGCCTGGAGACGAGCAGTCTGCATCCAGCAGCAGTCAGAGCCCAGAGGCATCCTGCTGAGGATCAGTGTCTCGAGCATCAGCGAGAGCCCAGGAAGAGACGCTCTGGAGAAGAGCAGTCTATCCGCAGCAGTATCAGACGCCAGACTAGGCCTGGAGAGGAGCGGTCAGAGCCCAGAGGCATCCTGCTGAGGATCAGTGTCTCGAGCATCAGCGAGAGCCCAGGAAGAGACGCTCTGGAGAAGAGCAGTCTATCCGCAGCAGTCTCAGACGCCAGACTAGGCCTGGAGACGAGCAGTCTGCATCCAGCAGCAGTCAGAGCCCAGAGGCATCCTGCTGAGGATCAGTGTCTCGAGCATCAGCGAGAGCCCAGGAAGAGACGCTCTGGAGAAGAGCAGTCTATCCGCAGCAGTCTCAGACGCCGGACTAGGCCTGGAGAGGAGCGGTCAGAGCCCAGAGGCATCCTGCTGAGGATCAGTGTTTCAAGCATCAGCGAAAGCCCAGGAAGAGACGCTCTGGAGAAGAGCAGTCTATCCGCAGCAGTCTCAGACACCAGACTAGGCCTGGAGAGGAGCGGTCGTTCCCTGTACCAGCCACTGTCCAGAATATGCCAACAGAGAGCAATCTGTGTGCTACAGGAACAAGAGGCCAGGAGTCTGCCACCAGCAGGACTCCAGAGCTGAACAGTCTGTCTCCAGCACCAGAGTCCAAAGCAGCCTAGGAGAAGAGCAGTCTGCTCTACTGCTGGACAGCTCTGACAGACACGCTGGAGACAGTCTGTCTGCATCACCAATCAGAGACAGGCCAGTCCTGGAGAAGCACCAGTTAGAGCTCAGAGCTGTCCAGCAGTAGAGCAGTGTCTCCAGCACCAGTCAGAGCTCAGAGCTGCCCAGTCTGTATGCAGCACAAATCAGAGACCAGCCAGTCCTGGAGAAGCACCAGTCAGAGCTGTCCAGCAGTAGAGCAGTCTGTCTGCAGCACCAATCAGAGACAGGCCAGTCCTGGAGAAGCACTAGTCAGAGCCCAGAGCAGGCCATCTACATACCCAGTCAGAGCCCAGAGTTGCTGCAAAGATCCAGCCACCACCAGTAGCAAACAGACCAGGCCTCTTGGGGTAGTGTCACCCTACAGTTCTAAGCCGCCGGAGGAGCCTTGAAGAAGAGCCGGGTGTCTCCTGCACCAGAGTAGCAACCCCTCTTCTCCAGTAAGAGATAAAGATTATATTTAAGGCTATTGAAGTGTTTGTTTGGTTTCCTAACATTTAAGCTTCTGAAGACAGCGTTTAATTTATTAACAAAAACAATTCTTAATCTCTAGCCGAATAATATATTTAATCCAAATTTAACATGTCAAATGTGTTAACAGACAACTACAGTCTGTTTATATCTAAAAAAAACACACAAATAGGATTGAATTTCTTATGAAGGCAAGAGCCTTCTCAGTAGTGACAGAGTAATTTTTGGAATAAAGGTTACATCCAATTTTTCGAAAGCATTAACAATTTTATCTATTTTAGACCGTAGAGTTCCTGTTCTTTACCGGCTGTAATAACTGAACTATTATTTAATTTTAATTAGGAGGCCATGTAGTACCTGCTCCATTGAGGAAGCATATATTTTTCCACTGCATGTTCATGAACCCACAAGTTTGCTCTCTTGTTTAATATTTTATTATACTCTTTCTTTGGACACATCAACGTTTCGAGCTGCATCAGTTGCTGGAATCCAAATCCTTAGATAAAATCAAAGGCCTTTAGGATACAAATAGACCCTCCAGGGTCAACTAGGAACCCTGAAGATGATGTTCACACCAACCGGCAACTTTTTATCAAGGATGATTTTCCGCAGACTTTCTCACAACAACTTCTCCTCGTTGGATAAAAAAGTGTTCCGCCCTTGTGCGGAAAACTAAGGGAGCGAGGGCATCAGAAAACTTAGTACCTTCGGGCGCACAATCCGGCTAACTGCTAACTTCCTGCATAATGGTTATTAGATCTGCCTTGTAACCAACCAGCATGGTTAGCTATAGAAAAGGTACTAACACATCCATTGCATAGCGTGACAACACGCACACCGCCACACTCTAAAAACACATCCTCCCTCCTTCTTTGGATAGAAGCATGCTTTGGATCGGTGCTTATCCAAACTGGCTAGCACCATGGCACAATAAGCTAACTGAGATCAATGAACCCATCTCCTGGCAATCTTGGACACAGAAAGGAGTCTGGCTAAGGGCCTAGAAACCCTGAGCGGGCCATGGTTTTCGCAGAACACCACCACACATATGATCACCCAAACTTTGAGTTTTACAACTTCTTGCATTTAAAAGCTTGCCCAAGCTGAGCAAATTAAAACGTCCAGATCTTCCCAACCTTCTAAGCAAACTAAACAACTCTGGATACCTTGCCTCAAGAATATATAAAATCACAACCATCACAAAAAAAAAAAACACAAAAAACACGCACACACACACACACACACACACACACACACACACACACACACACCTTCTACCTGATTAACTGGAGTGACATAATACTGGAGGTAAACCGAATGCCTTTTTCCACAAAGACTTGGCAGTGATCTGAGCCAACATCTGCCAAAATAAAATATCTCCTTCACTCGCTCAATGCAAAGTCTTCTCTCTTGACCACGCGAATGGGACACCACCCAATATGGCCACACTGGGCCTGATCCAATCAGACATATGCTGGCCCGCCAAAGAAACGAAGGGCCGCCTAGAACACATGAGCTTTAAATGCAAGTTGGACTTGGTCACTGCATCCTTGGGGTGTACACCTGCCCCCTCCCTCCAGATTCCCAGACTACCAACATCTTTGCCAGCAAACTTCTACATCCTCGGAACAACTATCTATTCACACCTGGCGGGTGTCGGTTACATATCGAAGAAAAGCTCAAACTCCAACGACTATGCTGAAGCGCGCTCTCTATTGCGCTTTACGTCTACGAAACATACTGGGCAATAAACCTCATGGCTGGTGGCCCTACTTCAACCCAGATCAAACGCACCATTTCCTCCTCAGAGCCCTTAACACTCAATGCTAGAGCCACGTGGCAGGAAGTGTTCAATACTTCGCTCACTGAAACAAGCTCGCTGTTCTGCCCAGCGTGGTTTCCCTTTTGTGCTGATCTTCTCGTTGCAACCTCGACCTCAGTGGTCAGCCATACTCAGGGCTGAGGTCTCTTTTCAACCATCTTCCTTCACTGTACAGTGTTGTAAAGGTTCGCATTACAAGTACCCATACAGGTGTCGGTGTTAACTTGTAACCCATCCAACTAAAGACAAGACACAATGCCCACCATAGTTGATGGGTTACACATCTGTTCATAAGGTTATTACGCCATTGTTTCAACAAATGTATGTATGTTGCCGCCTTACTAAGCCCCACAACAGCCGCTCGACTAATACTGGTTAATGCATCCTCCTGCTTACGAAGCTCAATATTAGTCTGCAAGATTACAGTATAGCTTTCGCTCCTGGATTTGCTCTGGAAAAAACAGGAAGTAAAATGAAAACAGCATCTGGAGACAGAAGCGGTTATCAGTAGACACCACCAAGCATGAACGGTTGCCCAACTAAGTCAGCCAACGGGTTTCGGTTACTTCCCCTACAAGCTACACAACTTCCTCAACTCAAGCAATCAAGACATTTCAGGTACCCACCTCCCTGTCTCACTGCCACCAACTTTACACAACCCACAGTTCACTGTGGCCTCATTACACATACTGCTAACTTTGCTGAAGGCCTGCAAGTGTTTAATAACCTGAAGCAGACTTTGCTGCACCGGAATCATGCAATAAGAGTAACAGAGAGTGGGTCGACAAACAAACCAAATAATTCAAGCAGATGGAAAAAACAAGCATATGCCCTTCCAAATGCATCAACTGTAAGAGGGGAATTTGGGCACAAATGTAGGTATGTGCTCACAAACTGGGGAAATGTAACCTTGCTCCAAGCTTGTTCACTACACATCTCAGCAACAGGTTCTAAGAGACGCAAGAATTTCAACCACGTGAGGGATTTACTCTGCATTAGTGTACTGATCCAGTAATTTCAAGGAGGGTACTTTGGTGGCCTCACTGAAGTTCCTCTGCCCGAGGACCCCTGGCTGAAGTTTCTAGGAGCCCTGGCCCCACAGTGGCCAAAGCCCCTGCTCCCAATAAGAAGTATACAAAACACAGACTGGTCGCCGCAAAGGGTGTGGAACAAAAAGAAATCTGCAGAACTTTAAACCTGTGAAAAGGTTTCGAAGGTTCCCGGTTCACCTTTGACTGAGCAAAGATTTGCTCAGCATTGCCATGTAATTTTCATTGCACATCGAGAATATTTTGACTCCCCAAATTCAGCCAGCTAGAAAACGCTCACAGTATTTTTCCCTGCAACTTTGTCATAGAAATGCTCAACCAAAGGCAATGTAGTGTACGGTAATGGGATTTTATAGAGCGCGACAAATAACCCTAAACAAAGAGCGCCCTGGAGCTAAAAAGACTCCAAAAAGATCAGAGCACGAGCCATCCCTCAGAAAACAGGATATTATTCTAAAAGTCAGCTCATCCCAAAGCTTGGCCATGTTGGATCTCATTGACCGCCAATCGGGTTTTTCCTTAATCCGGGTAGTCTCAAGTAGCCTAATCGGCGAGGAGCACCAAGGGCGACTCCGAACACAAGGTTTGAATTGGGATCGCAATTAAATTGGACCCCAGTTATTCACTGCTCTGTAGAGGATACATGGAAAGAAAAGGAAAAAATAATGGCGACCAGTTAAGGGTCCCGAGTGAGGTTGGCCAGGATGATCTGGCAGGGAGACACATCATTAATTTAGAAGCCATTGAAACAGGTACTCCAGGAGGCAACCAAGAGAGCTTCCAAAGTCCAGACACGAGGTCATAAAGGAAGACGCAATGGTTTTGAGTGAGCTACACAGGAGAAGGCGCCAGCCACCTGCCAAGACCAGTTAAAATTTAAAAAATGCAGAGAAGAGTGTATTTTTTAAACCTTTATACTAAAGAAATAGCAAGCTCAGTGCAACACATCTGCTTAACATCAGCAAATGCTCAAGAAAACGGCAATTAATGCAAAAGTAAACAGAAGGCAGGAAAAACAAACTGTAGTGAGGAGGTCCACGCAGGAAGGTAGTAAGTAAAGATGCTTTATTCAAGTAGATAAGCTGAATGGTTCAGAACAACAAGAAGTTGCGTTGTGAAGGCGAGCCCTACCAGGAGCAGCCTGCCCGCCGCTCTGCCCCTGCCCCACGGTCCCTTCACCCCCCTGTGTCCCAACATTCCAAGGCACATCAAGACTCCAACAATCTATTGGGCACAGAGCACAGGCACTGGCTGAGCAGGAGGTGTAAAATACATTTCATTACAAATGCAGGATACTACACAAACCTATTAGGATACAACACTTTAAGGAAGCAATAATTCACTGCTCGCTGGTGAAAAAAAAGAAGGCATATGGAGCTGTCAGCAGGGAGACCATGTGACCTGTTACGCAATATGTACAAGGGAGGAGGGTCCTGGCGGGAAATTTTGATTTAAATAATCAGGCGGTTTTCACCTGGGGGTAACGTTTATATGAAAAAAGCAGTTGAGATGGAGGTTTTAAAAAAAACTTCTGGCAGGTATGTAAAGGGTCCGTGCAATAGGGGCCGTGTACGTTTGAGGGAGATCGTGAGTGTGTGAAGGTTAAGAGGGTGGTAGTCCATATGTACGTGTGATAGGAACGGCCAAGACAGAGCAAAGAATAGGCGATAATTTAGAGGGAGGAAAGGTAAAGGGAACCCGTGTGAAATAACGGGAGTTAGTGAGAGAAGTGGGAAATGGATACAGGGAAGACCGTCAATAAAGTGGCATGGTTAGGAAATGAAATGGGGGACGTCAAGGGCCAACCTATTTGGCAACGAGTCATTATAAGTGCAGGGACAGATGGGTTACAAATCAGGTTTAAGTTTGGAAGGACGCCACTGGAGAACATAGAAATGGTTGGTTTTTCGCTGGTTAATTGCAGCATTGATATGCATTTGTATTTGACATAACGGTTTGATAAATATTGTGATAGTATAAACTTTCACTTCAACAATAATGCATAATAATATAATGGTATACGTTTGTGTTATTTGTAGTGACCCCTGAAGAAGGGCTTGTTATAGCCCGCAATGCATTGGGTTTTTAATAAGCGCTGCTTGAAGACGAATTACGCGTTGACCGTGTTCTTGGATAGAGGTCCGGCTGGCCACACCTCGGGCACAAGAAACTTTGAAAATTAGCAGGATATCCCCACGTGTGGAGCCAATGGGATTACATTCAGAAGTTGAACATTGTTTTGAGCACACGGATTAATATGGATGAAAAGTGGATTACAAATATGGAACAATGGGAAATTCTCCCCAAACATGCTGTGCGACTGGAAATGGAGCAGCAATGTTGCTCCCCACAGTATCATCGAAAAAAAAAAAGAAGGGACACATTCAAAGGAGTACGAAGAAATACTGGGCAATATGAAAGTAAAGCAGAGGAGACCGCAGGTGGATAAATTCATTACCTCAACAAAAAGTCTGCGATAAGAAAAAGACCAACACCCTTTCTCCGATGCTTGAATTGTAAAAAAAAGAAGCGCAGAGCCCAGCCCCGCCACGCCTCTTTCTTTACCTCCCTACACTTCTGGTCTCTTTATCTCATAAATACCAAGGCCACCCGGTCTCAATTCCACCTCGTCTCTTTTTTCACCACCATAAATACTGAGGCCGCCCGGTCTGGATTCCACCTCATGCCTCTTTCTTCATCACCCTACACTTCTTGTGTATTTATCTCATAAAAAACCAAGCCACCCAGTCTCGATTCCACCTCATGCCTCATTCTTCATCACCCTACACTTCTTGTGTCTTTATCTCATGAATACCGAGGCTTCCCTGTCTCAATTCCACCTCATGCCTCATTTTGAAACTACTTTACATTTACAGCCTCTTTATCCCCTTCTTACAGGTTCTTTTTCACACCCACTTTCTCGCTATATTGCTGTTTTCCGCTCTTTCTTTTCCTCCTTCCGTCTTTCTGATCTACCTTTCTCCCTTCCTTTGGGTCAAACTGTGATGATGAAAAGTGAGTCCACCTGCGACCACCAGAACAAATTGAGCACTGCCTTTCCAGCACCCACACTTAAGGGTGATTACACCAGGCTGCGCCTACTCCATGCGGTCCAACAAGGTTCGCGTCACGTCAACACCAAAAAGAACACAAGCTTTGCCTGCTTGTCTCTATATTGGCAGGATAAGGAATACTTACAGAAAGCCCAGTTATATTTCATATGGTATGAAATGGTGATGTCACCCCCCCCCAGCAATATTTATACAGGACTTGGGACTGTCTTCTCTTGTACTGTATCGCGGAATTCAAATCTGTCAACAACAAAATGCGACAATCACACGGTTTGGGTCCTTGCTGCCGCCATTATCAATATGTGATCGCGGAGATCAGAGTCACTTGGCATCGCCTCAATGGTACCGCCTTCACCTCCAGGACCGGTATTGGACACTTCGGAGAGGCCCGTAAGCCTTCTAGGAAAAGGAGTCACGATCACCACTAAGAAGGTGCAAGATCTACCACTGAGGCACAAGGCTGGTAAGACCGCCTAGTGTATTACTGTCATCTGACCCTAGGTCACATGGGTGATTTCTAAGCAGTCCAAAGTTTTCAGCCAACACTAAACACGATGGCTTGGTAGAGCAAAACTTACAAAGCATATGATGAAAGAGGAAACCCCAACATGCCTAGTGCTGCCAGCTGCAAGGCCAGGACTGGGAGTCGCCATCACGACATGGAGTCAGCTGACCGGTGTGTTGGCGGCTTATAAACAGGTTAAAGCAACAGAACCGGTGGGTAGAGTGTATTGAATAGATCCTTCTATCCTAGAAGGTTGGTAAAACCAGTACTATTTAACTGTGTGGTAATGTTCTTAATACCATCAGCAAAAAAATACATCCAGAGTCATTATGAAACCAACATGGAAAGTGACCAATGTTTGTTTAGCACCAAGGACAAAAACACGTCTCTCCTCACTGACAGGCGCCCGAAAGACCAGTGCTGGTCTCTCCGATGGTTGGATGCACTCGTAAATTTATACCCTCAAGTAATGTCACACTCTTACTCAGCAAATAAGACTTCTGAATTTAAAAAGTAAGGCGCCTACAAGAAAAAGTTCATCCACCAATAGCACTAAATCACCCCGTCACACTCCCCAGCGCTCCCAGAGGCGATTTGGAACACAGAGTGTGCTATACAACCGCCTCAAATTTTAACACTGGAAAAAAAAATCTCATCATTGCATGTATAAAATCCACAATGATAAGTAAACAATTCATTAACAACTAATACTGACACAGATCTCAGTTACCAATCTCATATTTATACATCTTATAGTATGAAATGTGGAGCATAGCTTCTTAATTTTTTCCAGGTTACAATCCTTATTGCAACTTATTGCATATAAAAATGTATATTTGCCAACTCGTCATTTTATTCCACCATTCTAAAAATTCAGGACGATCAGCCAGTTCCCAGCGGCGAGTCATATTTTATAGAGTCATAAGAACAGCTATAAACATAAATGTATGTAGATGGAATCCAGTCCTGGCTTTTGTCCAGAGTAACCCAGAAGCATAATCGTTTTGCGATGGCCCCATATCTTCTCCATCATACGTACTAATGCTAGTAAATATGCCTCGTTTCCCTATGGTGTCATTGTGGCATCTTTCCTGTTTGAAATATGAGGATTGAATTGAGGCAATAAAGCCGGCTATGATAGCGCCTTTATGTCGCATCGAATTGCATCTTCTGCAGCTTCGATCTCCTGATTCTAGAAACATTCAAAGTGCATTTTTCAGGGCAAATTTTCAGCAAAATGGCAATTCTGTATATTTTGGCATTTTTGGAAAAGGCGTCTAACGGCAATATGGCCATGCAGCATGGGCAACTAGCTTTTCTGTTATTTCTGCTACTGCAGAAATTTCTTTCAGTGGGAAGGTTTCAACGCACTTATTAAATGCGAATCGAGAAATCCACACCAGCTACCTCGCTCTTCCACCAGATACCTCGCTCTTCCACCAGATACCTCGCTCTTCCACCAGGTTCAGAAACATTTGTCCATAAAACATTATAAAAGATAAAAAACACACTAGACGATTCTACCAGATACCCCGCTCTTCTACCAGATACCTCGCTCTTCAAGCGACCAATTTGTAGTATTCCAGTGATCAACCGGCCTTCTGTGACAACTTTTTCTTTTTTTTGCTTTTTAACATCAACCAGAGTGGGTGGGTTCCCAAGGGGATGTCTTCCCTTCTGTCCACAGCTTATTACCTCACGTTGGAAGCCGGTGAAATGTCAGAGTTTTGTAACGGTATTTCAGTTCTTAGAAGGGACGATTTAAACATGCCCCGGTCTAAACAGCAATTCAATATGCCTTTTAACTTTTTTTGCGATTCGGTAACCGGTTAATCAATCGCAAAATGTGTTTAGTATATTCCAACTAAACATGACTTTGTGCATTGACTTGGCTACCATTATTTTCAAAATGATTTCAAAATAACAATTAGAGGGAGGTAGAGTGTATGAAGCCAGGTAGAGGGCTGGCGCCATGTGATATCCGGCTTGTCTGGTTACCCAATGATGTCATGGGGTGTCAGTCTTATGAGGGCGGTCGAGGCAGAATCCAACGACTGCTCCTGGTGGGGTCATTTAAATATCCATTCAACTTACAATAAACCCTCTTAACCTACTGGTGTGGTCTGCGTATTTCAACTAGCATCACAACAAGTCATTAAAGAACGCATCCTTAAATTAGGAAGGGAAGGCGCCCCTAATCTGTTGATAAGTAGTGCCACTCAAAGCAGAGTTGTGGGACTAGACAAAGCTTTTATTTACATTATCTACTTTTGATTGTAAATGCCAAGAAAGTGATTTGATCACAAAATATAAACAAAGGAGAGAATTGACATTTCGATGGCTGCTACGCGCCAAAGATCTGTGATTGGAGGGTGCAGACCAGTAATACGTGTGGTATACGACTGATGGCGCGAGGGATACAATCCTACTCAAGAGTTCAGATCGCAGTTTGCAACTCCAAAAGTTAATACACAATTCTCTAGATTTCCAAAATGCTTTAAAAACTTCAGGACTAATGTACAACGAAATTACAGGTAGCGCACAGAAAGGAGTTGCCACCGTTAGGATGCCAGGTTTTTATTTAATTTTTGATACATTAGCCAAGCGATAACGAGGTGAATATTTAGGGAAAGTATTTATAGGAACTTTTAAAAATTAACAAGTTTTTGGGTGAGCACTTACATTTTTCCCCTCCATTGCCCGATACGAAAAAAACTTTTGTTTATCAAACTTACATGCATGTACTCTTTAAATGAAAAGGGCCATTACAATATGTCGAATGGGAGCCGAGCTATTGCATATCCAAAAGTACATTAAAAATGATTTTCTGTGGACTTGCGGCCTCAATCAGAAGCAAAGGTTCTACTGATGACTTATAGAACCACAAAAACACGCATGTATATTCCTCCTCCCCTCCTCCCCCTTTGTTGCCCTCTCCCCGCCCTCTTTGGTGTTTGAGCCAATGAAGGCTGTAGGAAAGTTGATTTGCGATGGACAAGAGCTCACCTCAAAGAAAAAGGCAACCGCCTGCTACATGCCACAAATTGAATAAAACTGTGCTCAGTTCCTAGCAATGAGACACGTAGTCAGGTTTAAATCAAAGGCAATGTGTCAGTTATTTAAGTAGTGTGTACACATAAGAAAAGGTAACACAAAAACACAACACATTTTACAACCAATTTTAAAATAAAGAGAAAATACATTATGAGTAAAATAAGACTAAACTGGCAAAAGGCCTATAAGGGGAACCAGAGATATGAAATTTTACAGATTGAAGTGAAAATAGCACCAGAAAGAACAAGGCACAGTAGACTGGGCCCGAGGCACGATTTGAGCCCGACCGCGCTGGAGCCCTAGTCGGAGACACCCAGCGGGTTGGTCAAGTGAAAGTGAAAAGGATCTAAATCCTAATCCTAAAAAGTCACTTTGGCAATTTTTTTAAAGAAATAGTTGTTTCCCCCGTGGAACAAATTAGGTATTGTACAATCTCACCCCCTCTCCCAAAAACAAAACGTAAGCGAACACCCAAAAAGGGGTCACTTTGAAACACAAATGTCTCATCCCAAGGAGACGGGTCATCTAAAAGATTCCCAAATTCGTTCTACAGTCCAAGAACCTAGGAGCCAAACAGAGGCCGCAAGAAGGCACTTTGACATAAACTGTATTTCTCACAGCCTGGCACACACCTTGCAGAAAAGACCTGGTCACAAACGCCATGGTTTTTTTTAGGCTAATTAAAAGTGCAGTTGTGTTATTTTCTATAAATACTATACATTACTTATGCCATGCCAGCGACAATAAATGCGGCTCGTTAAAACGTGCTATTTACAAGTATGGTAACATTACAAATATCAAACACCCTCTCCTCAGGAGGTAAAGGTGCAGTGACTGGGTACACAAGTCCCACAAGCGGTGCCAGGCCCCAAGGCTCCTGGGAGAGAGTGTATTCCAAAGCAGCATTTAACACCTTGTGGGCTGATTAACTCACTTTATACCGACTGGATAGCGCACGGGTGCAGCCCTGCTCAATGACGTAAACTGTTGAAGGAGTGGAGCGGCACCATGGACCCCCCAGACCCCCACCGCCCCCCTAGGCTTCACCGCTTGTCAATCACGACCCTCCCACCATCAGTGCAAGCTACCCTCTAGCCTTCGTTTTCACTTCACCCTCCAGCATGGGCAGGGAGAAAAACACAAGATAAGTGCACAACTCGGGCCCTCGCACCGCATCTCGACATGCCAGCGTCTATCCCAGGCACTACCACAAATACAGCCTCACACACCCACAAAGTGATTGAGCACCACGTCAGGGGTAAGAAAAGCTCTATAAAAGGCAAATACAATAACTCGTTCTGGCATCTGCGAACCATACATTGCAAGGTCGTTTTGCTTTAATTCCACAAAATGAAGTGGTACATTTTTTATTTTTTTTAAACCACACATTTCAAAAGGAACCGTGAAACATGAAAATATTTCATGGTGCCATATGAAATATGGATTTAATCGCCATGGCAGACCCCAAATTACTCTGCAGAGCTTTACAAGCGTCAGGGCTACAAGGATTTTGCAGCGTGGAGTACCCAATTATGTGGCAAGGTTGTATAAATCATGCAGCAAAAATGAGCCACATTCTCTGCCAGTGTTGCCGTCGTGCATCTGAGCGAGAAACAACATTTTTTGTGGAATCTGCAAATTATAGGACAAATCCATAGTTATGCGGTAAACACCGCAGCTACAGAATTGCACAAATCCACTGGGCCTCACCACTGTGTCAACAATAATTTATTAATGAAAGGTAAAAAACACCTAGACAATTTAATTCCAATCAGTGGCCATTTTGAAGAAAATTGCTTCTTCAGGCTTACAAACCCTAAAAAGAAACATGGAACATAAAAAAAACATTAGGGGTAACAGGTAATATGGTCATATATTGCCATCTTGACTTCTGGTGACATTTAGAAACCACTTTGTCTTCAGCCTCCTGGTTTAGGAGGATACCAGAACCACTCAGCGACAACATTGGCCACAGTACATGGTTACTTGTTTTGTATCATATCGATCAGGCACGCCAAACAAAAAGAAAAAAAAAACATGCAAAAGCGAGTACCTAGAGAAATCCTAAGAAAGATTCAACTTTAATCTTTGGTGGAAACTGTATATGGGCCATATATATTATATATTTACTGTTACTATCACTAGTTATGGGTCTGTCATCCTTATGGCTCAACTTGTCACTAGTCTCCATCAAAGCTATTCAGGAAAGTGAAACTGTTAATACTACAAACAAAAACTGCAGCGGTGGCCCTACAGGTTACACCAGGGGTCTTCAATCTGTGGGGCGCGACCCCCAGAGGGGCCCTGGAGGCATGGGAAAGGGGTCGTGCTCTTCATTTGCTAAAGAAAAGGTCCACGGTGGTTAATTCCGGTAGTTAAAATGCTTTGCCAGGAGTGTTGTTTTTCAGGGGCTGGGAAATGGAGGCCAGGCAGACAGCTCCACACGCCTTTCAACCAGTGCGTTGCTGGCCTGAAAGCAATGCAATGTGCACAAGGAGTTCACCTGCAAATGTAAAGCGTTTGCAGATTAACTGGTTGTGCACATCTGCATTTCTTTCAGGTCAGCCGCACCCTGGCAGAAAGGTGCGTTTAGCGGTCTGCCTGGCTTGATTTCTCAGGACAGGAGAGCGCTGTTGCAGTTAATTGATCAAATCACGTGAAGCTTTTTGAGTGGTAGAGCTGCGAAGTGCTTGCATTTAATTGTCTTTGTATTTACATAGTGCTTTCTATCCCTGAGAATGTGTTGAAGGGACAGTTATGCAAAAGAAATTGCATTACATAGGGTCTGGATATTACTAAAATCCATGGGCCTCATTTACAATGAAATGGTGTAGGGCACCTCCGCAAGTATTTTTGCTGCACTGCCCTATGCCAATTCAAAAGAGTAGGAATGGACTTTATTTATAAGATATGGTGCACTCCTGTCGGCACACAATGTGGTGCCTAGCACCAGCGCAGGTGCCCATGCTCCATGGTGCAAGGGTGTCTGCATAGGATTCTTTTTGTGCAAGAACGCACGCCTTCCTGTGCAAAAACAACCCATGGAGGCTTTCTTCTTTCGATGTGTGCTACACATAGAAAGAGGAAACAAGTGAGGAGAACTAAAGATATTTCTCCTCGTTAAGCATCCCCTGGGGCAGCGTACAGTTTTGACGCTTCCTCAGGTTTACAGATCCTTGTAAATCTGGGAATGTGTCAAAACCCATAGGAAAACCCGCCGCAGCGCCCATGGAACGCGCCCCTGACGCAGACCCTCAAGGGCTTCAATTAGACACCAATGGAAATTTGTTGGAAGTGCAGTCATCGGATTAACATACATCAAATTCTCCCTACCGAGAGTAACGTGCATACCCTCATCGCCACTTCACAAGCAGAACGGGACGACGTTTTGCTATGTGCAAAAAGTTTGCCCAATGTGCACAAGTGCTAACCAGCCACCGCTGGATGGTGTTGGGCAGTGTTTGGTGTACACGAGTGGTACTCACAAGATAGGCCGTGTGTGCACTAATCAAGCTGTACAGCAAAGGCGGCAGTCTCTATATGGAGGCTGTGCACGGTCCATATGTATTCAAACCCCTTCCCCTCTCCCCGGGTTGCAACACTTGGCTTTGCCTGACTGGCCTTCTCGTCCAGGCTTTGCAGTTTTGTCCTCCCTCTCTTCTTTTACTCATTTTCCTCTTTCTCTAGCTTATTTTCTTACTCCTCTTTCTTCTCTCCCTTTCTTATATATTAGGATTATTAGTTTCCTGGGCTCATACTTACTGCATTTCCAGATGTGAAAATGTATGCAATGCAATGTTTTTATTACAAATGCCAATAAAAAGAGTTTTCAAAAAAAAAAATTAGGATTGTTATTGGTGCATGTATCGCAAGCAACATATATATCTGTCAATATGGGTCCATGCCTGACTTGCATCTCACTGTACTAGTGGTCATTTTTCAGTACTTGATTCATACCAACAAAAGTAATTTCTACAAAAAACAAAAATCAACACACTTCAGCAAAGCCTGCTGGCCTTCAGCTTGTTCGAGTGCACACACTACCAGAAGCTATGAAGGGTGTCACCAGTGAACATGTGGTGCATGCAGCCTGGCTTTTTAACAGAGGCACACGCACCATACCGTGACTCACCATGTGTACTAAACATGCACTATTGTCAGATGCTTCGGGATTAGCACAGTAGTGCAGAGCAGCACCGTCTACCATACAAATGTACATGCAGCCAACAAAAGTGTGTGTTACTTAATTTATTAAGACATAGCAAAGATCAACAAAGTCGGAAAGTCTGGGTTTAATGTGCTGTTGCTTGCAGTATGGGCACACTAGAGTGAGCCTGCAGGAGAGAACAGAGAAGGCTACAATTGCAAAGTAGTCCTTCATACAGTTCAATTCATACAGGCGGTGGAAGGATACACCCATACAGCCAACAGCACTAGGTAACAGACGAGCATTTCACTGGGCTGAGCCCAGACATGACAGACAGTCTCCAGTCAACAGCTGTAAGTAGCTAGTCGAAGTGAGCCAAGGTCTGAAAGGGGCAGACCCAAACCAAACTCTAAGTAGATTGCTAGTGAGAGCTCTGTTTGACAGTTGTGCTGCTAACCCCCAGCACAGTTCTAAACAAGTTCTGAACAAGCTAAGAAGTCTGGTGCTGTGTACCAGCCTCTTTGCTTTACCAACGCTAGTTTGCATTGTTTTTGCAAAACTTTATAGTTGAAAAATGTGCCTGGCCACTCGTCAATATGTAAAAATAAAATTAACCTTAATGCGAAAATATTGGTCTAAAAAAAACACTCTGCCATTGAAGCCTCAAGCCTAAAACGAAACTACTTTGTGTGCGCATGCGCACCTTGAGACAGGGCAGCCTGCTGACACTCCGAGAACAGCCAGTGGCTTCACTGAGCTGATCCACTGCCCCCTGCTGCGGTGAGCGGAGGATCAATGTGAAGGGCAGCAACAGACCAATGGAAGGGAGAACTGATGGAAAGTAAGTAGGTTATATATCATTTTAGTAAAAATCAAATAATTCTTGGCTAAAGCCAAACATAAAATCCCCCATCCACTGTGGAAAAGTCTCAGATCATGTATGGACGCTCGTCAGGCAGAAGGTTTAAATAACTGCATGTTATTGGTACACCTTTAAAACAGCATTAGAATAATTCAGCTAAATAGACTAAGGTTACAACAAAAAACAAAATGTGTGCATCCGAGACATGGGCGCAAAAGAGAGGAAGAAAAGACAATCCGTGCAGAGGCAAAAGGGAAACATACTGGGTGGGTGTCCGCTTCAGAGACAGAAAGGGGAAGACACAAGGGCTGGTGAAAGGCACAGGGGCATCATCACAAAGAGGAAGAAAACAAAAAGCATTGGACGTTCACACAGGAGGAGAAAGGAGACACAGGGCTTGTTCATCACAGACAAGAGGAGAAAAAGAGCTGCGCGTCAGAAAGGCGAAGAGAGACGCATTTGCCAGCAAAAAAAAATATTATAATAAATAGGAGAATAAAAAAAAAACGCACACGACAGGTAAACGAGGCAGCGAGAAGAAAAAAAGTACAGGATGGGGAAAAATTCCCTCCACCCGCATAACATACGTCATTGTTGAAAGATTTAGCAGATTACGCTAAATCACCCGAGTAAAACCGCGCACGAGGGCGCACCTCGTGTCAAAGATTCACTGGAGATATTGGCTCAAGAAGAAAACAGATTCCTTCCGCGGCACACCTGCTTCACAGCCCCCACAGGAGGGGCTGCGCTCAAACCAGTGTCCTGCAGGCATAAATGCATAACTGGGACGAGGGGAGAAATTATGCATCATGCAGAAATTACACCGTTCCTGTCACCTTCTTAACAAAAGCTAGGCAACACACATTAGTAGGCATGACAGAGTTTTTGAGGGGCTCAGGCCATGCATTTCATGCTGGGCCCCACATTGCACAAGCACCTTTGCAAGATAAAGATAGATAGATAGATAGATAGATAGATAGATAGATAGATAGATAGATAGATAGATAGATAAGATAGATCACTCCTGTAGGGAACACCAGAGGACACAGCGGGGAGTATCAAGGCGATCTTTATTCACCATTCTGCAGGGCATAATGCATTTCGGCACGTATGCCTTCCTCAGATGCCTGTTGCAGTAGGTTGCACTCAGTCCCTCCTTTAAATATTATAGGGCCCTCCCATTGGCGGGAGTCTAGCTGGCTCAGTTCGTTATTATTCACAGCTGTAGTCTTCACGTAAAAGACTCCAATTCCCAGCCTGCATCACTCCGGTAGATATCGGCAGCGGAGCCATCCCATGCTGAAATAAGCGCTGTTGTGCCTTTTTAATATGGGGAGGAAAGGGCTTGCTGTCAGCCAAGTGAGGCCCAAAATAAAAGTGTTATTTGCCGCTTAGAGTCCCCAACGCCTCAGTCACACACATCCAGAAACGAAGTAGGGCCGTGACGCGAAGATGCAGTCATCAGGCGTCCCCGTGCAGTCACGGACTGCTAATAGCAGCGGCCTCTTTCCGGGCTCCCTTCATGAGGCGGGCCTGTGATTCCCAATACTTTGGATGATTTCGCCACACTGCCAGTTTTATCACAGGCCACTTACGAGACGGGTCCTCTTGCACGCGCTTCTGGCCTGCGCGTGAAAATATGAAGAAAAGATCACTCCTGTGGGGAAGACCAGAGGACACAGCGGGGAGTATCAAGGCGATCTTTATTCACCATTCTGCAGGGCATAATGCATTTCGGCACGTATGCCTTCCTCAGCTGCCTGTTGCAGTAGGTTTCACTCAGTCCCTCCTTTAAATATTATACGGCCCTCCCCAATATATATATTTTACCTACTGGCAGTCGCCAGTAGGTAGTTATAGTTAGGACCTAGTTACTATAGGAAAATGGCAACATCCTATTCGCAATAACTTTGGCGCTGATTGATGAATCTTCGTGAAATTATCAAAACAAATTCTTTGTTGAGATCAGCTCCTATGTTGAAAGTTTGTGGGTGATTCGTAAAGGGGGGGCCGAGGAAAAAGGGGGGTCCCAAAACATGTTTTTCCAATGTTAATTTCCATAGGAAACTTTAGACAAGGCTACAGGTCGAACGGGTGAACGGAATTACCCCAAATTTGGCAGGGAGAAGGGTCTTGGTCTTGAAAGCACGCTTTTATTTGGTGTAAATCCGTTCAGTAGTTTTAGAGTAATATCTAAATTTACAGGTATCGATATTTGGGAATTCTGCCATCTGATTGGCTGTGGCATTACGAGCACGAGATTGCTGCTGATTGGCTGCGAGCGTTTGCAACTAGGAAGTGTTGGCCACTTGTAATTCTGTTGAAGCGAGTAAGGGGGAAAAAGGGGGAAAAATGTGGGAAAGAGGAGTGTAGGAGCACTGCAACCTTTGTGGGGTGTTTAGGGTGTGCTATAGAGGGGGTGCGAAGTGAACTAATCATACCTACCAGTGTGAAAGTTCTAGGCTATGAAAGTTAAGTGAGGTATTGGCTAGTGTGTGATGTTTCTAAGGTGAGCTTGTGCGCGACTCGAGGATTAAAGCGTGAGCCCACACTGTGTGTCTTATGCGGTGAAGTCATGTGCCCTGGCCGCTGCAGTATATATGTGGAAGTAGTGTCAGCATGTGTTTATACCTACTAGGATGAACTACTGACCCGTAGTGGTGCGAAAGTCCTGGGTACGGAAAATATGTGCGGTATTGTCTAGAGTCTCAAGGAAGGAGGAAGTGTTGGCCGCCATTTTGTTATTCCGTTGAAGCGAGTAAGGGGAAAAAGGGTGAAAAAAGTGGAAAATAGGAGGGTAGGAGCACTGTAACCTCTGTGGGGTGTTTAGGGTGTGTATAGAGGGGTTGCGAAGTGAACTAATACCTACCGGTGCCAAAGTGCTGGGTATGGAAATTAAGTGAGGTATTGCCTAGAGTGTGATGCTGCTAAGGTAAGGTGGTGCGGGACTCGGGGATTAGAGCGCGAGTCTAAATTGTGTGTCTTATGCTGTGAAGTCATGTGCCATAGCCGCTGAAGTACAGTTGTGGAAGTAGTGTCAGCATGTGTTTATAACTACTAGGACGAACTACTGACCCGTACTGGTCTGAAAGTTCTGGGGTACAGAAAATATGTGAGGTAGTGTGTAGAGTCTCATGCTGCTAAGCTGAGCTGCAGCCGGACTCGGGGATGAAAGCGTGAGCCCAAACTATGCATCATATGCTGTGAAGTCATGTGCTCTGGCCATTGTGCCACATCTGTGCAAGTAGTGTCAGCATGTAGTTATAGCTACTTGGAGGAACTTTTGTTTCGAACATTGTAACTTGTGTATGGTGCTTAGGGGGTGTTTGTTATAGAGGGAGTGCGAAGGTAAATTTGTGTGTATGAACTGAATTTGGTATTTGGAAAGTGGAAAGCACTGACTCTGATGGCGCAAGGTGAGGTGCTGCTGGAGTTGGGAATAAAGCTGATGAACTACTGACCCCTATTGTGAACTTTTAACATGCACGTGCCGTTGAATGTTCGATAAAATGTTGCAAAAGTATATCGTTAGGTTAAAAAAAAGAAATGATGAACTTTTAACCTAGATGTGTCCTAGAAGGTTCCAGCAAGTGTGGTGATATAATAGGTTCAACTTGTGACCTGTATGTGGCGCGGAATAATAAGTAGCTTTTCGGAAGGAAAATTCAAAATTAACCAATGGAGGTAAGTTTTGGAATGTCGTTGAAGGAATGAAGTATTCTGATTTGTTCTTTACATGTATTTATGTGTGGAGCGACAGAGAAATTGTGCCATTCCTGGTTTCATTCTTGATGAAATCGAAGCTTTATATGTACTATGTGAGAAAGAGAGAATCGTATGCGTGTCATTTGAAATCTGGATAACAACTACAACGGTGAGTTAGAAATGAACAAGGTGTGTTATGTGTTTTATAGTATTGATTAAGTATTTGAGGTGATGTTTCTAATTTTGAAAGTATTTTTTATTTCAAAGTAATATAGTGTTAGTAAAGTGTGGTGTTTGATATTGGTTATGAAATATGCATAAAATTTGAGCAGTTATATAAGTATTTTATATATGTTTAGGAATTTTTCCACAGAGAAGAAGTGTAGTTTGTCATCTTTATATGACTGTATGGTTTTGAAAATGAGGTTCAGCGTCAATTTGAGTTTGTAATGTATTTGGGGCGATAAAGAAAATGTCGGACGTTTGCAACTGATTCTTTTTGTGGAAATAGTGGGGTGGGGGTGGTGGTAGGAGACGTATGTGTTATTAAGTTAAAAGCGATAAAACGAAATGCAGAAATGTTATGTGGGCTGGTTGTGGTCTTATTTTTGACACTGAGAGGTAGGTTTGAATGTAAGTCAGGGTAGGTTGTTGTACAGTGGGGCCGTGTACAGTGTTTGGAGATTACATGGAGAGGAGATGGAGATAGGAAAAGTGATACGTTCCTTTTATATGTACGCATAGTTTGAATCATGTGATCCTAAGTTGAGATAAATATGAATATGGTTTCTGGTTTGCATTTGGGTATAGTGAATAGTTTTTGTAGGTTCTGACTGGTGAATAATAAAAAGGTAGATATACTAAAATATATGGTAGTAAACGTATTGATTATTGTCTGTTCTTATGGAATAGAAGTAGTTGGGGAGTGCTTCTTTAGAAGAGATGTTTTATAAATGTGTGAGAAAAAAAATGTAAATGTGCGGTATATTTTCTGTATGAGTTTGTTGACATTAGAGAACTACATGTGATTATAAGTGATACTATTTGTCAGGCTGCGTCGCTGTGGCGGATATATGTAGGTGTTGAAGTGGTTCGTGTTTTACTGATGGTGAGCTTCACTATCTATTTTGAGACACTCGTCAATTTATTCATTCCATTTAATATAGATACAGTAAAGGGACTGTATATCAAAAGTTTGGGAATTAGAACTTTGTTTACTCTCCCCATGCCCTGCTATACACACTACACAGTGTTTAAACTACTTTTGTTACATATAGATGTCTAGCTAGTAAAGGTGGTGTAGTTCGACTGGGCCCCATTTATAAACCGTGCTATGGGATGGTTTATGTTTTACCCGCCAATTTGCATGTTTGAATACTTTTTGCTGCTAAGTGTTCCGGCAGACACCTGTGAATATTAACGTCGTATATGGGTATAGTGGCGCTACTGGGAATGGTGGGGGTTTCTGTTTGATTTCGTATGGTTAAGCAAGTGCGGGGGTGGGTGTGGGGGAGGTGGTTATGTTGCTGATTGAAACACAGAATATAGTAACGTGCAGATGTCGAGCTACTAAAGGTGATCTAGTACCACTGGGAGCACTTATAAAGCGCCCTATGGCATGAGATATGTTTTAGTGGCAAATTTGCATGTTTTAATACGTTTTGCTGATGAGCGTTTCGGGAGACATCTGTTGAAATTAAGCCTCTGTTTGGCTATAGTGGCGCTTCTACGTTTGCTAGGGCTCTTTCTTTTTATTGCGTAAAGTTAAGCAAGGGCGGGTGTTGAGGTGGTGTAGTGGTACTGTGACTATTTATAAACCATCTTATGGTATGGTGTATGTTTGAGTTGCAAAATTGCAGGTTTTAATAGGTTTTGCTGATCAGCGTTCCGGCAGACACTTGTTGACAGTAAGTCTATGTATGGCTAAAGAGGCGGTAACGGGAGTGCTGGGGCTCGTTGTTTGATTTCGTAAGGTTAAGCAAGGGATGGGTGGGGGAGGTACCTATGTTGCTGATTATAAGACGGATATTTGTAATGTGGGCATGTGTAGTTACTAAAGGTAATGTAGTTTGAGTGTGCTTATTTATTAACCGTGCTATGGTATTGTTTGTTTTTCCCGCAAATTTGCATGTTTGAATACTTTTTGTTGATAAGTGTTCTGGCACACACCTGTTAAAATTAAGCCTGTGTATGGGTATAGTGGCGCTACTAGGAATGGTGGGGGTTTCTGTTTGATTTCTTATGGTTAAGGAAGGGCGGGGGGGTATGTTTCTGATTAAAACACGGAATTTAGTAACGTGCAGATGTCGAGCTACTGAAGGTGATGTAATACCACTGGGAGCACTTATAAAGTGCCCTATGGCACGGTATATGTTTTCCCGCAAATTTGTATGTTTTAATACGCTTTGCTCGTGAGCGTTCCGGTAGACGGTTGTTGAAATAAAGTTCTTGTATTGGTATAGTGGGTTTACTAGGTTTGGTGTGGCTCTTTCTTTAATTTTGTAAAGTTAAGGAAGGATGGGGAAGAGGGTGGTGTAGTGGCAGTGTGCCCATTTATGAATCGCTTTATGGTATGGTATACCTGTACTCCTTATATTTGAGAAAGTATACCAGAGAGCTAATTTGGGGTGGTGAGAACCTCGAGTTCTATATTTCCATGTGAAGTACAGTATAGGAATATAAAAGTAATTGAAAAGCTTTTATGTTAATATTAAAGAGGGGGTGTGAGAACTTAGTGAGGCAGGCATACTGTGTGTTTTCGTAGCACTAAAACAAGACCGTGTGTAAGGTGCGAGCAGGTTCGTGCTAGAGATGCCTTGTGGTCGTTGGCAGAGGCGCAACCAGAGGGAAATTTCGGGGGAGCCTAATTCTTTCAGCAATAGGCAGAGTGGGCATGTAGGGGGGAAAAAGAACAGAGTCTCCTTAACAAAAAAATTATGTTTTGAAGACCGGTGAAGTACTCGGGTGCGGCTGTGTGTGTGCACCCGGGAAGCTGTGTCAGAGAGTCTGGGGCAATGGGCATTGCGCGCATGGTGGTCTGTCTGCTAATCACCCCGCGATGATGTTGCTGGTGCGTTGCAAAAAGAGAAGGGAAATACTGAGAGAAAATGTCTCTCTTTAAAGGATTTCCGTTCTCCTACAATGCGAGTCACTTGGCATGATGTCTGCACTTCTAAGTAGTGAGCAAAGTGCATGCTCTAACAGTGTCACTGCAGTGCAATAAAGAAAAAAAACGGATTACGTTTGTGAGGTCGGAAAATAGAGCCCTATAAAGACCCGTTTCGAGGCTCCAGTTAAAGCCTTGGGTGCAGTGTTATGTTTGCGAAGTTGTTGATAAAATGGTTAGGTAATAATGGAAATTTTTATGTGTGCTGTTTGGTTGATAATATCATTCTAAGTACATAGATTAAAAAAAATTAAAATACTATTTATAAAGTTGTGTGCAGTGGGTTGCAGAGAAAGTGGTGTGGGGTGGTGGGGTGTGGCGGAGAGGTGAAAAGTATGAGGTAGTGCAGTTATATATAAATTGTAAAGGAGTATGTAAATAATTAAATAAATACTTGTTGTATGTTCTATGGCACTACTTGTCGTCCTAGTGCTCATCTGTCGTGCTCCATCACGTTGCAGCACTGGGTCTGGAAGTTGTTAGTGGAAGTTTTGCAATTGTATGGTATTATTTTAATATAGTGAAGAAATGTGAAAAATAATTGAATCTATTTTTTTGTTTTTCAGAAAATTATTTCGTTTGGATTGAAATTTGGAAATGCCTAGAAGAAGTGAAAAAAAAAAAAAAAAAAGAGAAGAAAATATATATATTTGATGAAAAGGAAAGATCTTGAAGAAGAAAAAAATGCGAGTAGTAGAGAAACTGTTTGTTCGAGTAAAAGCAAAAGACAATTTTTGAAAAAAAATATTACGAACATTTAATGAGAAAAACATCACACAAAGCAAAAAGAAATATTTTTCAAGTAAGGTGAAGCAGAGTTCAATTTCAAATACGAGCAAAAGGAAAGATGATAAAGAAATAGTATCTGGTACTCGGAGACAAAAACAGTTTCAAGAAATTCGTCAGACTTTTTGGATCTAGAGTGATTCCGAATTTATTGAAAACATGCTGCAAATATAAAAGAAGAATGTTCCAATTCAAAGAGAAGCAGCGTATTGAAAGTATAGTGGATACTGCTTTCAATTTGAAACATAAGTTGATTTTGATTTTAAAGAGATTGAAAGTATTGGATAAAATAGTCAAAGTATTAAAAGACAAAAGTAGAAAAAAAAGACTTGTGAACAGAACCAACTTTTGTAAAATCTTTAGAGGACATTGGAGACCTACTTCTAGTATGGAGCATTTTTTAATGAGGAAAGTTACTTCCAGGAAAATAGTTTATCATTTGTAGTTGATACTGGAGGTCGTTGCTACGAAGTTCAGGATGGTGTTTCTCTTCCA
The DNA here is from genome assembly GCF_964204655.1 of Triturus cristatus. Classification (NCBI taxonomy): domain Eukaryota; kingdom Metazoa; phylum Chordata; class Amphibia; order Caudata; family Salamandridae; genus Triturus; species Triturus cristatus. The sequence continues at coordinate 71,477,195 of NC_140585.1, read as the reverse complement.
AAGGAGGAAATGGTTGGTAAAAGTGCAGAAAAGTTAATAGCTGAAGAAGTGCAAGGGAAACGTCCACGAGCTCCTGTGTATAAGTGGAGTTGTAGTAGCATTTGTAGTATTAGTCAGGAATCCATTGATAAAATTTGCTACGAGAATATACTCAGAAAAGTATAAAACAGAAGATTAAGTTGTTACAAGGACTAGATCCATGTAAAGTAAGAAAATATACTGAGAAGTATGGGCATTCTCTGGCTGGTCTTTCAAGAAAAGTTTGTAAAAGTGTTTTTCATCATTTGAGGATGTTAGCAGTACACCATTCAGAAATGCGGAACTTTGTAAAGAAACTGTACTATGTAAAAAGTCCTGCATTAAGTTTAAGTGAACTGAACGGAAGTCTTTTATATGGTTCCTTATCAGATGTTCAAAACAGTGTGATATTGAAATGCGATATTTTGGTTCAGAAGAGCAGTTCATAGAAAGTGAAAGTTAGACAATTACAGATGTTGGAGGAGATGAGAAAGTGATTAGCACTGATCAAGAAATTGGAAAGTTTAATGTAGTGTGCTCTGAAATACCAAACTATGTTTGTGTTTGTTGTCGACGTACTCATTATAAAAGTCAAAGTAGGAATGTTGATTTGTATTTGAAAAGTGAAAAGGAGAACAATGGTAAGTGGGAAGAATTTGCAACGTACTTGTTTGTTGAAGGTCGATTTGAGTTAGGTAGTGATCAACGTATATGTAAATATTGTTACAACAAATTAGAAGAGAACAAAATGCCTACTAGAGCAGTGCATAATAAGTTGGAGTTAGTAGCTATTCCGCAGGAGCTGGCCAAATTGAATACATACGAGTCGGTTCTACTTCAATCTGTTCATCCTTTTGAAACTATAATTCGGATGGAGTCTAAAACAGGTAAACTGCCACCAACAGACTTGCAAAGAGGGCTGAAAGGAAGAGTGGTGTACGCACCTTTGGATTTTAAGAAAAACATTAAAACTATTGCTGGAGAGAAAGAGGAAGATGAGGCAGTAGTTATTTTAGAAAATGGTGTACCCACAAGGAGTCGGAAAATATGGCAAGTATTTGTGGATGTTAATAAAGTTGAAAAGGCTACCTTATATCTTATAGAGAACAATATTTATTACAAAAATGTAAATGTGGATGAATAGGTAATACGTTTAGAAGATGATTTTGAAATTTCAAGTGGTCAAATAGAGAAAGTGGACAAGTAAAGGACTGAAGAGATTTATGAACATTATACAATATGTCCTTTGCATTCAAAAGAAGTGATAGGAAGTAGCATGGAGTTATTTCAAATGAAAAAAGCACTGGGAACTCCAATGAGTGTATGGGAGAAAGGCTTGGAAGCTCGTTTTCCACAGTTATTTCCTACTGGAGAAGGTGGACGAAATGATGACCGACCTGTACGGATTCCAGCTTCAGAATATCGGTCAACAAGATTATATTCTGAAGATCCTAGTTTTCGACAAAGCATTCCGTACATATTTCACCTTTTGTTTGAAAGTGATCTGTCTTCTCTCTTGTATGCAGTGAATCATATACTTAAAACTGGAGTTCTTGAATCACTTCTTTCTGCGAAAGAATTTGTGGAGAAAGTTCAAGAAACAGATGAAAATTTAGAAGGACAGTTCATCAATTTGATGGCATGTCAACGTGGAACAAATGAGTATTGGTATCGTTGTCATGGAGAACTCAAGTGTACGTTACGGAACTGAGGTACACCAACATGGTTTGTCACACTTAGCTGTGCAGAGTATGCATGGGAAGATTTGCTTGAGTTTTTAAGAGAAGCAAATTCTAATATAAAAAAATGTGAAATAAAGACTCCTGGTGAACTGTGTTCATTGGATCCTGTAAATGTGTGCAGATATTTTAATCATAAATTTCAAGGTATGATATCTTATCTGTAATAAAAATAATCCACCTATTGGAGAAGTTACCGATTTCTTTTGGAGAAAGGAGTACCAAGCAAGAGGTGCACCTCATATACATATGCTACTATGGGTCAAGGATGCACCTAAATTTGGAACTGATTCTGATGAAACAGTATTGTCTTTCATCAAACAGTATGTGATGTGAGATTCCAAGAGAAGGAGGAGATAGAAGCTTGAGACAGCAAGTTTTACGTTTCCAAAGTCACCGTTGTGGAAAGTACTGCAGAAGAAAATACAAGTCTAAAGGAAATTAACACACCAAATTTCGGTTTGGTTTTCCCCGTCCAGTCATTTGTAAAGGAAGAGTAAAAAAATGTTTTCCCCTTCTGTGAGGCACACAATAACTCCAAAGAATACCTACAACTTAAAAAGAACAGAAGTGTCAAAGTATATCAATGACTACAATCCAGTCATTTTAAAAATGCGGAATGCGAACATGGACATCCAGTATGTTGCAGATAACTCAATTGCTGTTCCACGTTATGTTACATCGTACATAAAAAAATCTGAAAAAACAGATGAAACAAATGTGGGAAGAAACTGCACAAGAGAATAGTCTTAGCAAAAGAATTGTACAGCTTTAGTTTGAAAATGCTTTCCCACTGAGAAATTGGATCGTATGAATGTTCAGACCACTTTTGTTCTTCAAGTTTATATTCAAAGTCACGAGGAATCATTCGGGTAAGTTTAGGTCTTGCCTGCAAACGAAATAGAGTGTTGAAATCATTGGAAGAAATTGAACAATTAGCAGCAAATGAGCCAGATAGTATAGACATTCTTAAAACTAATATGTTGGACACATTCTATCCGAAAAGGAGTCAACATCTGGAACAGCTGTCTGTATGAAGTACTTCAACATTACAGCTTCAAAAGAAATGTTAAAGAGAATTTAAAAGAAGGAAAGTTTGCAGTAGTTGGATGTCAAGGTTGTTTAGTAAAATGGGTAATCTTATAAACCACAAGAAACTTAGTTGTGAAACTCCAGATAAGTGAGAATTTTACTATTTAGCACTTCTGCAGCCGTTTAAACCATGACGTAGCGAAATTGAATTACTTGGAGAGTTTGACTGCTACGAAGATTCTTTTAATGCTTGTAAAGATAGCATTCGATGTCCAATTTTCCCTACATATTTAAAAATTATGAAGTTAAACACGAAAAGACTATTATAGCTGAAGTAGCTCATGAAAGTTCTCAAGCTTGTCAAAGTAGTGGTCCATGTAGTCAAGATCCTCTTGGACAACCAATGCTGGAAAATGAAGCAGCGATTGCTATGCATGAAGTCGAAATTGCAATGCAACAAGCACACGAGGAGAATATAACATTGGAAAAGTTAAAAGAACAAGTAAATGTTGAACAGAAAGAAATATATGTGCAAGAGAGAGAACGGATAGAACATAGTTTGTTGCATGAAAAAAAAAAAAAAAAAAAAAAGGTCTGTGTTCATCTTTTAAACCTCTTCTGATGTACATCAGTGGTCAAGCTGGGATAGGTAAATGTTTTTTAATTAAAGTTTTGATCAGTTATCTTCAAAAAGCTACTGGTTCACATTTATGATGTGTGGTAACAGCTCCAACTGGATTAGCTGCACACAATGTTAAAGGAGTTACTATGCATAGATTATTGATGTTACCAGTGGAGCATGATAATAAATTAGAATATCAGAAGTTGTCTGGAGAAGCTTCTTATGAAGTGTCAAGAGTGCTGAAGAAAATGAAACTTTTAATTATTGATGAGGTGAGCATGGTCTCAAACTTAATGCTTGCTTTGGTACACTTAAGAATGCAACAGGTTATTAAAAACAGATTACGACGTTCTCTTTGGAGGAAAACATTTAATTGTATTTGAGATCTGCTACAACTAACCCCTGTAAAAGGAGAACCAGTGTTTAAACCCTTTCTACATTAAGACGCAAAGAAATCTCTGGGAAGTATTGGAAATGTGAATCTGTGGTTAAATTTTGAATATAAAGAACTCACTCAGAATATGCGACAAGCAAGAGATGAAAGATTATGCAAATATTCTAAAAGATGTAAGAATTGGTGTTCTAAGCAAACATGGTAAAGAAGCTTTTCAAAGTTGTCTACTAAAGAACTTGTTTACAAATGAAAACACACCAGAAGAAATAATGTACAAGAAAATGAAAGAAAAAAAAAGTCTATAGTTTGCGTAATGCCTGCAGTGGAAGAGTGTTATACATTTAATAGAGAGCTTATGAAATTGGAAAAATCAAGAAATAGTTCACATTGAAGCTATTGGTAAAATAGAGCATCAAGGAATAACAATTGTTCTTTCAGAAAAACTACAGACTAAATTGGATTCTTTGGAAAAGTCTGCATCAAAAACTTCTGGCTTAGAAAAAAATTTAGATGTAGGTTTAAACTGTCGGGTAATTTTGAAGCGTATTTTGAAGCGTAATCTGAATGTAGAAGAAGGTTTAGTGAATGGAGCAATGGGGAAAGTTGTTGATTTTGTGAAATATCAAAATCGAAATGGAATTGAATTTTTGAAAGTTGAATTTGATCAGATTGCAGAGGTAAGTTCTGAGGCACGTTTTTTGCTTGTAAAAGACTTGTATGTTCGTAGAAACAGTTTCCCTTCTGTTTAGCATATGCAATAACTATTCACAAATCACAAGGTTTAAGTGTAGATAATGGTTTGGTAAATGTTGGAAAAACTGTGTTTAAAGAGGGAATGGTATATGTTGCATTATCGCGAGTTAGAACGTTGTCTGGTTTGTATTTAATTGATTTTGATGAGAACAAGGTTAGTGCTGATGTTAATTGTGTAAGAGAATATAATCATTTGAGAAGGCTTTATGCTCCCCATATAGGTGAATATCCTATTTATGAGAAACGTGTTGTGTGTTCAAAACACAAATATGTTGAAGAGTTAACTATGGTTGAAAAGCAGAAAGAAAATCAACAGAAAAGAAAAGATATAAAGAAGCAGAAAATACAAACAAGTGATGATGTTGTTGGATAGCAATTAGAAAATGCTTCTGGTGTCGACTGCTATGGTAACGTCATTCTAAATGTTTTATTTTATCTTGAAGATGTTTGTGGTGAAATTATGGAAAATCAGGAAAAAAACTATGTTCTGCACTCTACACTTTATTTCAAGAATTGAGAACTGATAGAAGTAAGATTCATTCTGCTTTTGGTATTCGCCAACTGTTGGATACATGTACTGGATCTTTAACGTTCAGTGCTAATATACAGCAAGATGCACAAGAATTTCTGATGGTTATGCTTGGAGTACTAGAAGATGAAGTAATTCAGATTGAGAGTTTATTTGGACTCGGTTACAAATGGGAACATAAATGTGAAGAGTGCTCGTTAACTTCAAGCACTATAGTTGACAGAGAACGATTTTTATATTTAACAATACCTGACTGCAAATCTGTACCATTTTCCAAATTAGTAAAAGAAGCTGATCATGAGATGATGTGTTCTCGTTGTAAATCAAGAATGCTATCTGCATTATGCCTACAAAGATATGGAAAATATTTGATTAAATGCTGCAACGCTGTTGACCAAATGGAAGAAAAGTAGAAACCAAAATTAAAAATGTTGTTGCTAATCAAGTATCTATTTCTGGAAGAACTTTTGCAACAGTTGCTATTGTTTTCCATGCTGGAAGTACTACTACAAGTGGACATTATACAGTTTATTTAAAGTGTAATAATGGTTGGAGTCACTGCAATGATACACTCTTGGAAATGAAACAGAGATTGCCTTATGAATTACCCAACTCATACTTAATTTTTCTGAAACAAAGATTTTAGATTCACTATTCGGCTTTAATGGGAAGGTGTATAGATCTTTTATTTATTTTTGATAAATTATCTGGCGTATTGGGAAAATGTGCAGAGAAACTACGCAAGATCTTTATGGAATTCATACTGGATGCTTTCAAAGCGAAATTTGATACATTACCTGGTGTATTGGGAAAATTGTGCAGAGAAACTACGCAAGATCTTTATGGAATTCATACTGGATGCTTTCAAAGCAAAATTTTTGAAACATTATCTGGCGTATTGGGAAAATGTGCAGAGAAACTACGAAGTAAAGGTAAACTTTGAACATTCGAAGTACTATTGGATGGGTTATTTGTGTTGATTTTGTATAATATTTGAGAGAATTAGGTTTTTTTTTAGCAATCTTTTTTCCCCCTGCTGTTTATGATGAAACTACACTGGCATCACTGTGAATAGTGAAGTTAAGTAGTAGCAGATGACCGCAAAAAAAAAAAAAAAAAAAAAAAAAGGGAGAAAAATTGTTCTGAATGTTAGTTTTGTATTATTTAAAAACTCATTGTAATTTGTGAAATGTATTACGTTACATAGTACTTTTCCAGTTTATTTTATGTAGTTGAAAAGTTAGAAAAAATAGTATTAATGACAAATACACAATAGTAGTTCGATATTTAAAAAAAAACCTTTGAAATTAATTGAAAAACCGTAGGTTTCAGAGACGGTATACTTAGAAATTAGCATTTAAAAAAACCTTCGAAATTCACAGAAAAAACCATAGGTTTCAGGGACGTTATAGTTAGTTGGACATTTGACTCATAAAACCAGTGAAATTCGCCTGTTATAGTTAGTTGAGCTAACTATAACTCGTGCGCACGCAATGCACTGCTGCTGATGTCACATATTACATCACTCATGACATGGTCGGTGACATCACTCATGACATCATCCACGTGACAATCTGATGCACATACTGATGCTCTAATATAAACTTTGATACACCCATTGTAAAATGCAGACTACTATTTTTGAAACCATACACAGAAGAATGCCATATACTACATAGCACTCACTATTTCCTAGGTCTACACACACACACACACACACACACACACATCTAGTCACTTATACATGTAGTTACTCATCAATAGAGGACTATAATATGCACTCATACATCTATACATACAGTCACATGCTGCCACTCATCCAGAGTTACTCACACGCCTAGTCAGTAATGCAAAGAATGAATCACATACCCATTTAATCATGTATACAGTTAAACACACCAATTTCGTTATTTTTAGACATACCACATCACTTATTTATACAGATACTAACACATATTTACTATCTTATAAAATCACTGATAGAAGCAGACACTTATTTATACACCCACTCTAGAAATAACTTAGTCTCACGTATACTCATTTATATACTCCAACACTTACATATAGTGGCTTAAAACATATGTAGTCGCAGATATACCACTGAGACATTTATTCACTATCCAATACACCCAAAGATACACTAACTCACCCATACAGCCCTTTCCAGATGCACTTTTTAATCCATACAACCACTGAATCACCCCCTCAGACATCTATGCACAGACTCATACACCCATCCACCCTTGCTATCTGTGCTTTTAAACTTGTGCTTTTCAATTTATTTCTGTTCGATATGTCCCATCGTGCCTCATTCCATAATGTGAAAAACCCGAACTGGACGAAAGTTCATTTATGGGCGGTCCATGGATGCATCATAATTTTTGATTTAAAATCCCAAATGACACATCTCTGCCAGTTTGTGTACAGTTATTATTATACACACTATTGCTCACCACATTTTTTGTAAACCATCCTTATGACACGTTGAGCAGCAAGCTTCCAGCTCGAGAACAGTTCAATTTAAGGACAAGAGTATCCAATTTCAAAGGTAGTATTTTTCTCACGGTGGCAATTCTGTAATGCTTCTAATTCCACTCGCAGTAACCATTGCAAATCAATTCCGATAAACAGTAGCTGGGTACCACAGCACCACCGCTGCCAAGGTCGGTACCTAATGCGGTGCCCGGCTCCATTATATATATCTATCCTGAACATCGGTGCTTGCCGCAACCGAAAATCGCCTTTTCCCTGCCTCTCGCAATGTATATATATAATGAAAAAAGAGGAGTAAGCAGACACAGGGCCAGAGCAAGCGAAAGATCCTTCTCCCACATTGCGGCCAAGACCTGGAACGATCTCCCGGCAGACATCTGACACGCCCCCTCCCTGAACACCTTCAGGAAGACCCTCAAGACCTGGCTCTTCGGCTAAACAGATCTGCTGATCTCTCTCCCCCCGCCCTCCCCCCTCAGCACCTTGAGACCCCCACAGGTGAGTAGCGCGCTTATAATACCTTGATGGATTGATTGAGCATCAAAGACAGGAGGAGTAAGAAGACACAGGACCTGAACATCAGAGACAAGAGGGGTAAGCAGACACGGGTCCAAAGATACAGGACCCGAGCAACAGGAGGAGTAAGACGACACAGGACCCGAGCAGAGACAGGAGGAGTAAGACAACACGGGACCGGAGCATCAGAGTCAAGAGGAGTAAGACAACACGGGACCTGAGCATCAGAGTCAAGAGCAGTAAGAGGACGCGGGACCTGAGCATCAGAGACAGGAGGAGTAAGAGAACGCGGGACCTGAGCATCAGAGACAGGAGGAGTAAGAGAACGCGGGACCTGAGCATCAGAGACAGGAGGAGTAAGAGAACGCGGGACCTGAGCATCAGAGACAGGAGGAGTAAGAGAACGCGGGACCTGAGCATCAGAGACAGGAGGAGTAAGAGAACGCGGGACCTGAGCATCAGAGACAGGAGGAGTAAGAACGCGGGACCTGAGCATCAGAGACAGGAGGAGTAAGAGAACGCGGGACCTGAGCATCAGAGACAGGAGGAGTAAGAGGACGCGGGACCTGAGCATCAGAGACAAGAGGGGTAAGCAGACACGGGTCCAAAGATACAGGACCCGAGCAACAGGAGGAGTAAGACGACACAGGACCCGAGCAGAGACAGGAGGAGTAAGACAACACGGGACTGGAGCATCAGAGTCAAGAGGAGTAAGACAACACGGGACCTGAGCATCAGAGTCAAGAGGAGTAAGAGGACGCGGCACCTGAGCATCAGAGACAGGAGGAGTAAGAGAACGCGGGACCTGAGCATCAGAGACAGGAGGAGTAAGAGGACGCGGGACCCGAGCATCAGAGACAGGAGGAGTAAGAGGACGCGGGACCCGAGCATCAGAGACTGGAGGAGTAAGAGGACACGGGACCTGAGCATCAGAGACAGGAGGAGTAAGAGGACGCGGGACCTGAGCATCAGAGACAGGAGGAGTAAGAGGACGCGGGACCTGAGCATCAGAGACACTGGGAGAAAAATGACAAGACCTGAGCATCAAGAGGAGTAAGAAGACACAGGACTTGATCATCAGAAATAATGGGAGAAAAACAACACCAGACCCCAGCATCATAGAAAGGAGGATGAAGGCGGCACAGGACCTGGGCATCAGAGTCAGGAGGAGATAGAAGACACAGAACCTAAGCATCATAGCCAGGAGTGAGAAGACACAGGGCCCAAGACACAGGACCTGAGCATCAGAGATACTGGGAGAAAAACAACCTCGGTCCGTACACCCAAGACAAGAGAGAAAAAAAAAGACACAGGACCTGAGCATCAGAGACAAGACAAGTAAGGAGACACGGCCCCATGCATTAGAGACACTGGCAGAAAGACGACACTGGGCTGTGCACCAAAGACAATACGGGGAAGAAGACACAGAACCTGAACAACAGAGACAGAAGGGGGAAGAAGACAGTACCTGAGCATCAGAGACAGAAGAAGTAAGTTGAGAGGTGACCTGAGCATCAGAGGCAGGAGGCGGCCAGAGCATCAGAGACAAGAGGAGTAAGAAGAGAGGGGGCCAGAGCATCAGAGACAAGAGGAGTAAGAAGAGAGGAGGCCAGAGCATCAGAGACAAGAGGAGTAAGAAGAGAGGGGGCCCAGAGCATCAGAGACAAGAGGAGTAAGAAGAGAGGGGGCCAGAGCATCAGAGACAAGAGAAGTAAAACGAAACAGGACCTGAGCATCAGAGACAGAAGGAGTAAGAAGACACAGGTCCCAAGACACTGGACCTGAGCATAAGAGACTAGAGGGGTAAGAAGAGAGGGGACCTGAGCATCAGAGACAAGAAAAGTAAGACGACACGGGACCTGCGCATCAGAGACAAGAAAAGTAAGACGACACGGGACCTGCGCATCAGAGACAAGAAAAGTAAGACGACACGGGACCTGCGCATCAGAGACAAGAAAAGTAAGACGACACGGGACCTGCGCATCAGAGACAAGAAAAGTAAGACGACACGGGACCTGCGCATCAGAGACAAGAAAAGTAAGACGACACGGGACCTGCGCATCAGAGACAAGAAAAGTAAGACGACACGGGACCTGAGCATCAGAGACAAGAAAAGTAAGACGACACGGGACCTGCGCATCAGAGACAAGAAAAGTAAGACGACACGGGACCTGAGCATCAGAGACATGAAAAGTAAGACGACACGGGACCTGAGCATCAGAGACATGAAAAGTAAGACGACACGGGACCTGCGCATCAGAGACAAGAAAAGTAAGACGACACGGGACCTGAGCATCAGAGACATGAAAAGTAAGACGACACGGGACCTGCGCATCAGAGACAAGAAAAGTAAGACGACACGGGACCTACGCATCAGAGACAGAGGGAGCAAGAAGACACAGGACCGGAGCATCAGAGACACTGGGGAAAAAACGACACAAGACCTGAGCATCAGAGACAGGAGGCGGAAGAAGACACAGGACTTGATCATCTGAGATACTAGGAGAAAAACAACAAGACCCGAGCATCAGAAACAGGAGGAGGTAGAAGGCACAGGACCTGAGCATCAGAGACATGAGGAGTTAGAAGAGAGGGGACCTGGGCATCAGAGACAAGAGGGAGTAAGAAGACACAGGACCCAAGACACTGTACCTGAGCATCAGAGACACTGGGGAAAAAACGACAAGACCTGAGCATCAGAGACAGGAGACGGAAGAAGACACAGGACTTGATCATCAGAGATACTGGGAGAAAAACAACAAGACCCGAGCATCAGAGACAGTAGGAGGAAGAAGACCCAGGACCAGAGCATCAGAGAAAGGAGGAGGAAGCAGACACAGGACCTGAGCATCACAGACAGGAAGAGGTAGAAGGCACAGGACCAGAGCATCAGAGAAAGGAGGAGGAAGCAGACACGGGACCTGAGCATCACAGACAGGAAGAGGTAGAAGGCACAGGACCAGAGCATCAGAGAAAGGAGGAGGAAGCAGACACAGGGAGCATCAGAGACAGGAGGAGTAAGAAGAGGGGGGACATGAGCATCAGAGACAAGAGGAGTACGAAGACACTGGACCTGAGCATTAGAGACCCTGGGAGAAAAAAAGAGGGGGGACCTGCGCATCAGAGACAGGAGGAGGAAGAAGAGAGGGGACCCGAGGGGACCCAAGCATCAAGAACAAGAGTAAGAAGAGAGGGGACCCGAGCATCAGAGACGGGAGGAGTAAGAAGAGCGGGGACCCGAGCATCAGTGACGGGAGGAGTAAGAGGACGCGGGACTTGAGCCTCAGGAACAAGAGGAGTAAGAAGACCCAGGACCTGAGCATCAGAGACGGGATCTGTGCCTCAGTGACAGGGAACAGAGACTTTTAAGCATCAGAGACAGGACATGCGCATCAGACACGGGAGACAGAGCTTTAAACATCAGAGACAGGGTTGTGCACTAGAACGAGGACACAGACCCTTTAAGCATCAGAGACACGGCCTGAGCATCAGAGGCAGGAGACAGACACAGACCTTTAAGCATCAGAGACCGCGTTGAGTATCAGAGGCAGGAGACAGACACAGACCTTTAAGCATCAGAGACAGGGCCTGAGCATCAGAGGCAGGAGACAGACACAGACCTTTAAGCATCAGAGACAGGGCCTGAGCATCAGAGGCAGGAGACAGACACAGACCTTTAAGCATCAGAGACAGGGACTGAGCATTAGTGACAGGAGACAGACACAGTCCTTTAAGCATCAGAGACACGGCCTGAGCATTAGTGACAGGAGACAGACACAGACCTTTAAGCATCAGACACACGGCCTGAGCATCAGAGGCAGGAGACAGACACAGACCTTTAAGCATCAGAGACAGGGACTGAGCATCAGCGACAGGAGATAGACACAAGCCTTTAAGCATCAGAGAGGGGGGGGACAGGCATGTGTCTAAGCATCAGAGGCAGGAGACAGACACAGGCCTTTAAGTATCAGAGGGGGGGGCAGACACAGGCCTTTAAGCATCAGAGGCAGGAGACAGACACAGGCCTTTAAGCATCAGAGGGGGGCAGACACAGGCCTTTAAGCATCAGAGAAGGGGGGACAGACTGTAAAGATGATCTCCAGAATAAGGAAGTCCAAGAAGCAATCCAAATGTATAGAAGGTTTATTCTCAGGTACAAAGTAAAAGACCACCAGTCCAGACAGCAGTTAACTTACAACTGCCTGGTATCAACCTCCAACCTCCCCACAGGCCTTTAAGCATCAGAGGCGACAGAATCTGCATGACAGGTGCTTTACAGGTGGTAAAAGCCACACAGCCACAGAATCCTGATCCCGGCGTTGTTGATGTTTGGGGGTATTGTCTGGTACACTACCCCCTTGTTTTATTTGCAATCACAACAGTAAAGACTTCAAGAGTTTTGAATGGGGAAAGTATGGGCTGTGAGGGCATGTAAAGGACGATGGGAGAGAAAGGAAAAGGAATGTAGAAGCAGGCAGGTGATGGGAGGAGGCAAAGGGAAGAAGTCAGCTGATGGGCGAGAGAAGCAGGCAGGTGATTGAGCAAGAACAGAGAAATGGGGAGGTGATGGGAGGAGGCATGGAGAAGCAGGCAGGTAATGGTGGGAGGAGGCAAAAGGTGATGGGAAAGAGGCAGGTGATGGGAGGGTCGAGCCGATATACACAGGTGATGAGGGGGCAAGATGCAGCAGACAGGAGACACACGGGAGGGGTGACAAATAACAGGCGGGGGAGGTGTGGAAGGAATAAGGCAGGTCCAGTTAGTAGAAGCCGATCTACGGCTAGGAGTGAGGAGGGGTCAGGCCCTGTGAGTAGCAGCACAGAGGGAAAAGCAATGAATGGAGAATACAATACATGGTGGGGGAGGGGCCATGCCCTGTGAGTAGCAGCACAGAGGGTTAGCAATGGATGGAGAGTACAATGCATGGGATGGGGTCAGGGCTGTGAGTAGCAGCACAGAGGGTGGTCAGTAGATAGAGAGTACAATACTTGGAGGGGCAGGCCCTGTGAGTAGCAGAGAGAGGGGGTAGGCAGTGGATAGAGAGTACAATACATGGAGGGGCAGGCCCTGTGAGTAGCAGAGAGAGGGGGGTAGTCAGTGGATAGAGAGTACAATACATGGAGGGGCAGGCCCTGTGAGTAGCAGAGAGAGGGTAGGCAATGGATAGAGGGGACAGGCCCTGTGGGCGGCAGAGAGAGGGTAGGCAATGGATAGAGAGTACAATACATGGAGGGGCAGGCCATGTGAGTAGAAGAGAGAGGGGTAGGCAGTGGATAGAGAGTACAATACATGGAGGGGCAGGCCCTGTGAGTAGCAGAGAGAGGGTAGGCAATGGATAGAGGGGACAGGCCCTATGGGCGGCAGAGAGAGGGTAGGCAATGGATAGAGAGTACAATACATGGAGGGGCAGGCCCTGTGAGTAGCAGAGAGAGGGTAGGCAGTGGATAGAGGGTACAATACATGGAGGGGCAGGCCCTGTGAGTAGCAGAGAGAGGGTAGGCAGTGGATAGAGGGTACAATACATGGAGGGTCAGGCCCTGTGAGTAGCAGAGAGAGGGGGTAGGCAGAGGATAGAGAGTACAATACATGGAGGGGCAGGCCCTGTGAGTAGCAGAGAGAGGGGGTAGGCAGTGGATAGAGAGTACTATACATGGAGGGGCCGGCCCTGTGAGTAGCAGAGAGAGGGGGTAGTCAGTGGATAGAGAGTACAATACATGGAGGGGCAGGCCCTGTGAGTAGCAGAGAGAGGGTAGGCAATGGATAGAGGGGACAGGCCCTATGGGCGGCAGAGAGAGGGTAGGCAATGGATAGAGAGTACAATACATGGAGGGGCAGGCCCTGTGAGTAGCAGAGAGAGGGTAGGCAGAGGATAGAGAGTACAATACATGGAGGGGCAGGCCCTGTGAGTAGCAGAGAGAGGGGGTAGGCAGTGGATAGAGAGTACTATACATGGAGGGGCAGGCCCTGTGAGTAGCAGAGAGAGGGTAGGCAATGGATAGAGGGGACAGGCCCTGTGGGCGGCAGAGAGAGGGTAGGCAATGGATAGAGAGTACAATACATGGAGGGGCAGGCCCTGTGAGTAGCAGAGAGAGGGGGTAGGCAATGGATAGAGAGTACAATACATGGAGGGGCAGGCCCTGTGAGTAGCAGAGAGAGGGTAGGCAATGGATAGAGAGTACAATACTTGGAGGGTCAGGCCCTGTGAGTAGCAGAGAGAGGGGTAGGCAGTGGATAGAGAGTACAATACATGAAGGGGCAGGCCCTGTGAGTAGCAGAGAGAGGGTAGGCAGTGGATAGAGAGTACAATACATGGAGGGGCAGGCCCTGTGAGTAGCAGAGAGAGGGGTAGGCAGTGGATAGAGAGTGCAATACATGGAGGGGCAGGTCCTGTGAGTAGCAGAGAGAGGGGGGTAGGCAGTGGATAGAGAGCACAATACATGGAGGGGCAGGCCCTGTGAGTAGCAGAGAGAGGGGGGTAGGCAGTGGATAGAGAGTACAATACATGAAGGGGCAGGTCCTGTGAGTAGCAGAGAGAGGGGGGTAGGCAGTGGATAGAGAGTACAATACATGGAGGGGCAGGCCATGTGAGTAGCAGAGAGAGGGGTAGGCAGTGGATAGAGTGTCAATACATGGAGGGGCAGGCCCTGTGAGTAGCAGAGAGAGGGGTAGGCAGTGGATAGAGAGTACAATACATGGAGGGACAGGCCCTGTGAGTAGCAGAGAGAGGGGGTAGTCAGTGGATAGAGAGTACAATACATGGAGGGGCAGGCCCTGTGAGTAGCAGAGAGAGGGTAGGCAATGGATAGAGGGGGCAGGCCCTGTGGGCGGCAGAGAGAGGGTAGGCAATGGATAGAGAGTACAATACATGGAGGGGCAGGCCCTGTGAGTAGCAGAGAGAGGGGGGTAGTCAGTGGATAGAGAGTACAATACATGGAGGGGCAGGCCCTGTGAGTAGCAGAGAGAGGGTAGGCAATGGATAGAGGGGACAGGCCCTGTGGGCGGCAGAGAGAGGGTAGGCAATGGATAGAGAGTACAATACATGGAGGGGCAGGCCATGTGAGTAGCAGAGAGAGGGGGTAGGCAGTGGATAGAGGGTACAATACATTGAGGGGCAGGCCCTGTGAGTAGCAGAGAGAGGGGTAGGCAGTGGATAGAGAGTACAATACATGGAGGGGCAGGCCCTGTGAGTAGCAGAGAGAGGGGTAGGCAGTGGATAGAGAGTACAATACATGGAGGGGCAGGCCCTGTGAGTAGCAGAGAGAGGGGTAGGCAGTGGATAGAGTGTACAATACATGGAGGGGCAGGCCCTGTGAGTAGCAGAGAGAGGGGGTAGGCAATGGATAGAGAGTACAATACATGAAGGGGCAGGCCCTGTGAGTAGCAGAGAGAGGGGTAGGCAGTGGATAGAGTGTCAATACATGGAGGGTCAGGCCCTGTGAGTAGCAGAGAGAGGGTAGGCAATGGATAGAGGGGGCAGGCCCTGTGGGAGGCAGAGAGAGGGGTGGTCCATGCACACGCACAGGGTCCCCTCGGCCGGGCGGCGGGCCTTACCTGGGCTCCGGCAGCACGATCTTCTTGCTGGCTCGGGCCGCCGGGGTGCTCTTGCTCTTCTCCATGGCCATCAGGTAGCTGACATCTGCTAGCACTGCCTCCAGGTCGGCCATCTTGGCTGTTTGCTCTCCTCTCCTCCTCGCTCACAGCCGTAACCCCCCTGGGTCTCCCCAGAGCCCCCTCCTGGGTGCTGCTGCTCAGGGCCCGAGGCTCATCCGGGGCTCGGCTCCCCCGCAGGGGTGGATGGGGGTCCTGCTCAGCCCAGGCAGCCCCCTGGGGCTGCTGCAGCACAGGTGTTCACTCCCTCCAGGGGTGGGGGTCTCTGCACAGTCCTGGGGACCCCGCTCGGATCTCCCCCTGGGTGCTGCTGGTAGAGGCCAGAAGGTCACCAAAGGGTCTCTGCAGAGTGCTAAGGGCCCCCTCTGTCCCCTTGTGTGCTGGTGTTCAAGTGCACACTTGGGGCAGCTCCCGCCGAGGGTGGGGGTCCTGCTCACCCTGAGTGCCCGCTCAGGCCCCTTGGCTGCTGCTCAGAGCCAGGGGCACCCTGGAGGCCAGCTTCTTCCCAGGGTGGGGGGGGGTGCTGCTCAGCCTGAACAATCTCTCAGGCCCCTCGTCTGCTGGTGGTGCTGCTCAGAGCCAGGTGCACACTATGTAAAGCGCTCTGATACCCGATTGGATTCGGGTCAAGTTCGCGCTATACAAAACTCTGCAAAAAAAATAAAAAAAAAATTGGCCCTTCAGCTTCCTTGTGCACTCTGGGGTCAATTCCACACTGGGGTCAAATCCCTCCAGGGTGGAAGGTCCTGCTGAGTCCTAGGTGTTCCTCAGACCCCCGGTGTGCTGGTGCACACTGGGGGGTCAGCTCCCGCCGAGGGAGATGGGGTCCGGATCAGCCTGGGCGCCCCCTCGGGCCACTTGTCTGCTAGTGGTGCTGCTCAGAGCCAGGTGCACAATGATGGGGTCCCCCTCAGGCCCCTACTCAGCTGGTGGTGATGCTCAGGTGCACACTGGAGTTCAGTCCCGAGAGCCTCTCAGGCCCCGTGTCTGCTAGTGCTGCTCAGAGCCAGGTGCACACTGGGGAGTTAGTCCCCTGCAGGGTGGGGGGTCCTGCTCAGTCCTGGCGTCGCAGGGGCCGAAGCTGCATCCCGGGGCCCCCAGGGCAGGACGCAGAGGGTGCAGCCAGGGCGAGGGCTCCCTGGGGGTGAAGATGGCTCCAGCCTGCAGGAAGCCAGCCTCCCTCTCTCTTCCTCTTTGCAGCTCGCTCTGTGTCAGCCCGAGGAGAGGAAGAGGAGGGTGGGGAGGGAAGGAGGGCTCTCACTCAGCAGGGACAGGCGGAGGCTCCCTCTTAAAGGGGCCGCGTAGCGCTCCCGGCTGGGCCAGGGCCCCCTCTGCTGGCCAGTGGGCAGAGGAGGTGGGCGGGCCTGTGGGGCTTAGACTACTGGGGGGGGGCATGGACTGGAGGGGGGCAAAGATAGAGGCGAAAGGCGCAACAACGACACCCGGGACTTAATGGGAGGAAAAGTGGGGAGGGGCATGATCTGCAGGGGGCGCAAACAGAGGAAGACGAGGTAGCAGCAACAACAGAGGAGAGAAAGGGACACAAAGATACTGAGCACAGAAACTGGGGAGAAAAAGATGGTGGGGCGCAGACTGCAAGGGGGGAGGGGCGAAAGCAGAGGGGGAGACCAGGGTATCCGGCGGGGGGAGGAAACATAGAGGTGAATGTGGGACACAATGACAAGGGGGCGCACTCACAAACTGTGTATCAAGAGGGTAGGGGCGCCTACTGAAAAATGGTGGGGTGCAAAAGGAAGAGATGGGGCAAATTAGAGGGGAATCACAAATACAGTGGGGGAGCAGCTGGGGAACAAAAGAGGAAGGGGAGATAACACAAGGAGGCAGAGAGGAGGCAGCAAGGGGGCGGCGAGGCAGAGTCACAAAAGATGGGTACGTCAACATACGGGGTGAGGTGGGGTGGGGAGGGCACGGGGAGGTCAGAATACGAAACAATACAGTACTGTAATTATTGTTATCGTTGCGTAGCACTCTTGTAGCGCTCAGTGTGCAATTATTCTGGCATCAGGGCGCCTTTCGTGGTAGGAGGTCCGTCTTGCGATATATTGCTGTAAGGTGGTGTCACGTATGATCAAGCATGTGCTTCTCATGTAGAAATATCACATTCCCAAGGGGTTCTTTCAAACAGTGCATTCTAGACGAAATGGGCCAGTCATAGCGCTTACAATTTGACAGATTTTAAAGAGCACTTAAGGGGGTTTAGGACTAAACAAACAGGCAGTACTGCGATGTGTTGCATTCTAAATGGTTTCGGGTCCTTTGATTTGCGTACAGTCGTGACCCCCTGCCCTGAGTGCCCGGATGCGTGGACTTGACATCCGGCTTTTGATGTTGCCCCAGCCTTGCTGTAATCTGCTGTGTGCCTAGAAGCCTGGGCCTGTCACCTCACACACGTGACGGAGGGGTGCATCGACCAGACCCTCTTTTCTCTGTCACTGTTGTGGAGGCAGTGTTTAATTTATAAAAAAACACAAGTACCAGGGCTCTCGTCAGGAGGCCATTGCAGCTTGCACCACACCCTGCCATGCTGCCAATGACAGAACCAACACAACTACTGCAAGTTTTACAATTCGGACTATTCCAGGCCCCAAAGCTTTAAGAATGGCTTGAGTGACAGGTAATAGTCATTTTTAATATATATTGAATTTATAATTAAACTGTTGTTGTGGTCATCTCAGACAGCGCCACCTTGTGGCAAACTGACAAAAGCGCTGGTGTTGACAAGTGCCAAGCACTGGAAACCACCGGCTCAAATGAAGCACTAAGCGGAGGCATACTGGCTCCCCCATTCCACCTCTCCTGACTCCAAAATGGATCCCACCGGCCTCCATTCCTCTGGCTCACTCACAAACACCATACATGTACCACGCAGACCACAAGGGCAAACATGCATAGCACACGCTTGGGGCTTTCGTGCTAGGATCTGATTAGTGCATAGAAGCACAACTTTACACCAGTGAGCGAGAGCTGTGGTGACAGTCTCTCTTAGTCACTTAGCACAGTTTCCCCCCAAATACATCCGATGCGTCTCAGTCAAGGTGAGACTCCAAACTTGCTGTTGGCTGTCCTGAAAGCTAAGACCCATGAAGAGGAGAAGGCCAGGGAGTTTGAGGGAAAGAAGCAGATGTCAGCTCGCCAGGAACAAGAGTAAATGAAGAGGGAGAGACAATAAGAACGCGCCCACGAGGAGAGAACAAGGGAGCATGAGGAGGGAGGGTATAGGAAAGGAGAAGGCAGCAAAAGGAGAGAGAATTGAAGGGAGAGAGGATAGATTTAGAAAACCAGACACTCAGGGTGACAACATCTGGGACGAGCGAGTCCACTTCCAGCTGTGCCGGGGTACCTGCCAAGGCCCTACAGAGCTTGTCCCTGTGCATGTGGAGGAATAAGACACTTTGGAATGGTTTGTGAGCTTTGAGGTTGCTTGTAGAGTGCAGGCTTTGAATAACGTGCCTGCGACAGCCACTTAATGAGTTGCTAGTCCATGGAAGGTGCGGCAGTCATCGGAAGGACGCCTGTGACTGAACTAATGAATTGGGAGCGAGTGAAGGAATCTCTGGTCAAATAGTTTGGGGTTGAGCAGCCCGGTACCTCTAGAGGTTTAAAGAAAGAAAGATATTTGGTAGTGTTCCATTTGAAACACGGATTCACGGTAGGTTGTATGAGTGCAATGAGCGGATGAGAAGGATGGAGGCCCAGGATTTTCATGCCCATAACCAGTTGACAGTCCCAGAGAGACTAAAGAAGGAGTCCTCTACCGCTCTTAGACAATGTCGGTCAGTTCTGACACAAAACACATTTTGAGAAACATGCAGTGTTGACTGGCAAGTGGTTAGCTAACTGGGTTAGCAAAGAGCTGTCGCAGGATTTCTCTAAGCCAAAGGGAGAGAGGAACTCCCTACCAACTAGTTCAAAACCGGAGGTTAAAGACCAGGGTCATTCCTAAGGTTCCACGGGAGGGCACACGCAGAAACAGAATCGGGTTCCAAATCAGGAACAACACAATAAAATGGGAGTATGGGAAGGTTCCTCCAAGCCCTTAGTTAGACTGACTGCGATCGGAGGCGGACCACCTGTGTGAGTCTCCTGGTCCTTTGCAAACGTCTTATTATTTTTAACCAAGCCCTTTTAAAACTGTGATTTTTAAACATATTGTTGTATATACCTCTGTGTATTGGGGGGGGGGGGGCAGATCTGTGTTCAATGCTCTGAAGCGCGCTGGGGATTATTCTCTCTTCCGCTTATGGTGAGCGCCAGGTCAGCATTCTAGTTGCTGGACCGAGGCGTCTCCCTCCTCCGCTTCAAAGGCTCGTGATGACTCAACCGCGCAGCGGGCGCGCCTAAGGCAAGCCCGTCTGCACCCATCCGCGCCCGACAGGGGCCAGAATCCCTGCATCTCCCTCTCCCCATCATTACCACTACTCTCTCTCCCAGCTCAGACAGCTCAACAGAACCCTTGACACCTCCTGTGCCCATTCCATCGCACCAGAAACGTTCCAGGGACACTGCCCCCACTGCCAGTTCAAATTCACCACCGCTTGTGCGAAACCCTCAACACACTCTGACCATTTCAGAATGCTCTTATTAAACTGCAGATCCCTCCCTAAACACACTATGGAGATTTGGATGCGCCTCCAAGGGTTACATCCAGATGTACTATTCCTGAATGAAACCTGGCTGAACACCAGCTCAGAACCAGGCATCATTCAAACCCTCCCCCAAGGCTTCGCAATCCAAAGAGTAGACCGCTTCATAGGCAGAGGTGGCGGGATAGCAGTAATTTATAAAGACAATTACACCTGCCGCCGGCTTGGTAACCCAGTCTCTGACTGCGAAAATGCCCACTTTAACATAGAATTCTCTCCCCTCATATCATTTACTGGCATCCTCATCTATCGCCCCGGGCTCACTGGGCTCCTTTCACCAATCTATTCTGGAGGCTGCATCTAATCTCGCAAGCTCTGCACCCAATCTCACCCTACTCGGAGACTTTAATCTCCACTTTGATGTGAAATCAGCAGCAAATGCAACTGAGCTTACTAAGGATCTCGCAATGCTTCAACTAACTCCAAGAATCACACAAGCTACCCATGCAAAAGGCCACCTCCTAGACCAAGTGTTCTCTAGTTTAGAAGATCTTCAAGGGTCTGATCCCTCCCCCCTTCCTTGGACAGACCATTCGCTGATCAACCTCTCCTGGTCCCCGCAACATACCATACCCCCCCTCAACCCTCCTGGACGCTCGGCCGCCGCTGGTCTAAGCTTCCCTTAGAGGAATGGATCCACGTTCTAGAACAGACTAAACCTAGACTCAATCCCTGCCCTATTACAGCAAATGAAGATTTCCTTAACTGGATGGACCAATCACTCGATTCAGTCCTCCCTAAAACTAAAATAAAAAAGTCAGAAGGGTCCCACAATGCCCCCTGGTTCACCCCCAATCTCCGTGTCCTTAAACAACAATGTAAAATCAAGGAAAGACAATGGAGGAAAGACTTCCTCCCTTCAAAAAAACTTGAATACAGATCTGCTATTCGCAAGTACAAAGCTGAGACAAAAATAGCCCAGGCATCCTACTACGAAGACAGGATCTTAGATGCTCAGAACTCCCCCAGGGTGACCTATGCGGACGACACACAACTAGTGGTCGCACTCAACCACTCGGACCCCAACTCTAACAGGCTCCTCTCCTGCTTAGAAGAAATCTCTAAATGGATGGACATATCCCAGCTCAAACTAAATGGTGGAAAAACTGAGATTATGGTACTAGGTAACCCCGTTGCTTCCAGCCCCACCTTATGTGGCCACCCAGCATGGGCCCTCCTCCCTCCCCCAAAACCGAGATCAAGAGTCTGGGTATCTGGCTGGACCAGGACCTGAACTTTAAGACTCAGGCCAGGAAGACAGCAGCCACTTGTTTTGGCCTGCTTAGAATGGCTCGAAAAATCCTCCCCCTTATCGCCCCCCCAGCAAAAAAGGTTATGATACAATCCCTCATACTTTCAAGGCTGGACTACGGGAACGCACCTTACCTAGGCTCCCCCTCTTCTGTGAGCTCCAAACTTCAGCTAGTCCAGAACAGCGCAGCCAGATTATTAACAGGGACCTCTAACAGACAATCGGCTAAACCTTCAATTCGCTCCCTCCACTGGCTCCCCGTGCTGGAACGCATCAAGTTCAAGACTCTTTGTATTGCGCATAAAACTCTGCTGGGGACAGTCCCTCCCATTAACCCATCCCTGATCTGCCCCTACAAAGCCAACAGGGAACTTAGATCTGACGAATTGCATTTCACCAAGGTACCCAGAATAAAAAGGTCCAGAAGCGGCGGTCGGCTCTTTTCCTACAATTGCCCCAAGCTCTGGAACTCCCTCCCACTTCAACTACGCACAAATTCCAATCACCTAACTTTTCGCAAACAACTAAAGACTCTGCTATTCCCTTAGTCCGTTTTCCTTTTCTTTTTTTTTTTTTTTTTTTAAACCGTTTATTACAGGACTCAAAAAAATTGTACAAGTATGGGCCTACAACCTTCCGACCGGCCGCTAGCAATATAAGGAGCATACGGTATACATTTGTAAAACACATGGTGCCGCTGCCGAGCATTTACAGGAGATAACATCGTTGCGTGTCACATTATGCAGACCCCATCATACGGTTCCATTTTAAATTTAAAGCACAGCAAACACAAACAAACCCACAAGGCAATCCTCAATCGAAATAGCAACACGTGCTCCCCTAAAGGGGAATCTAGTCATCTATAGGAGTCTCAAGAGGGGGGGGAGAGATCAGAACTAGGATTGGGGACACCTGATGCCCAGGTACCGGGGGGATGAGTTGGCTAAGGGGACGGGGCCGGCGATGGATCAGGCAGTAGGGGTGGAGCACAGATTCCCCCGCGGTAGGCGTTCCAGGGGCCCCACACTTTCACCCATGTCACAGGCTTACCTCTCGCCACATACACCACCTTTTCCCGAAACATGCACCAGTCCATATGCTCCTTCCAGGCCGAGACTGTCGGGGTGCTCTGGGATCCCCACAGCTGGGCAATATCACGCTTGGCAACCATATATCCCAGAGTCACCCACCACGTCTGCGGCACCGAGTAGTCGGTAGGCTCCCACACATTCAACAGGCATCTCCTCGCTTCGGGCAACAGCGCCACATGCGTGACCACTCGCAGCACCTCATGCACACCTCGCCAGAATCCCTCCACCTGCGGGCACTCCCAAAGGATATGCAAAAAGGTCCCCAGCGCACCACACCCACGCCTACACAAACCGTCCTCAGCATAGCCCATACGCAGGAGCTTTGGCCCCGTCATATAGACCCTGTGGAGTATCTTGAGCTGGACGAAACGAAGGCGAGCCGGTATGGCCACCTCTTTCGGGGAGGCCACCGCGGAGGTCCAGTCCTCGTCGTCCAGCTCCAGCCCATCGGCTACCCAAGCCTCACGAAGGGCAGTCAGCAAGTCTGAGCGAACGTTGATTAGTTTTTTATAGATCAGTGAGATCGTGCTGTCAGGGACGTGTCCGTCCAGCACTCTATCCTCCAGGGGGGAGCACTCCGGGATGGAGGCGACATCCGGAAAGACGGAGCCCAGCGCATGCCGGACCTGCAAGTACCGAAAGTACTCGCTGCCCTGCAACTGAAATTCCGTCTGCAGCATCTCGAACGTTTTAAATCCTCCCCTCGTCCAGAGATCCCCCACTCTGCTGATGCCTATTAAATCCCATTTATCAAAGCCCTTCGAGGTCCACAAGGAGCCCAACCGCTCAGATGCGTATAGTGGTGATGCCCGGGTCAAACGGTCCTTCCACCCCATTGCAGCATTAGCCGTGTGCCACACTTGCACCATGACACGCGTGGGGCCCGTCAGGCGAGCGTCGGGCGCGCTAGAGTAGAGCGCTCGATTATAGTCACCACCTGGAAGTAGCGTCCTATCCATTTCAAACGCAGGGTTTAAGGCTGGCCCATATAGGCCCTGATTAATTGCGGCTAGCTGGGAGGCCCAATAATACCGTTTAATATCCGGGAGGGCAATCCCCCCATCATACCAGGGGAGCGTCAGCTTAGCCAGGGCAATACGTGGCCTCCCGTCCCAGAACAGGCGGCGCTGCAAACTCTCCACTTCTCGGAAGTAGCGCGCTGGGACAAGGTCCATCGTGTTCTGTAACGCGTATAGGAAACGCGGCAACGACATCATTTTAAACAATGCCGCCCGGCCGAGCGGCGAAAGCGGCAAACGCCGCCAGCGCGCGACATCCTCTTTCAGACGCTGGAGGGGGGGAAGCAAGTTCCGATCATACCGAGCCTCCGGGTCCAGAGTAATGAAGACACCCAGGTACCTAAATCCCTGCGGGGCGACCTGGATCGGACAGCCCCGCGGTAGGATAGGAGCCTCCCCAGAGAGAACGTACACACACGATTTGGCCCAGTTGATGACCAGACCGGAGTTACGACCGAATGAATGCAGAACATCAACTAGTACTATGAGTGATTTACGTGGGGAAGCTAGGTACAAGAGGATGTCATCAGCGTATAAGGATACACGGTCCTCATACTCGGGGGTCCAGCGGAGACCACGGATGGAAGGCTCCCACCGCAGCCACTCCGCCAGGGGCTCCAAGGCAAGTGCAAAAAGGAGCGGCGATAAGGGGCAGCCCTGTCGAGTGCCTCGGCCCAGCTCAAACGGAGCCGATACTCTTCCGTTCACCACCACCTGCGCCAATGGGCCCAAATACAGCAATTTGACCCAACTGATGAACCCTGGGCCAAATCCAAACTTCGCAAGCATCGCCCAGATATATGGCCATTCAAGCGTGTCAAACGCCATGGTGGCGTCTAAGGACGCCAAAATGTCCGGCTCCCGTATAAACGGGGCACGTGCGAGCACCCCGTGCAAACGCCGCAGATTAAGGGCCGTGTTGCGATGAGGAATAAAGCCAGACTGGTCCTGATGAACCACATCGCCCACCACGCCGACCAGCCGATTGGCCAGTACCTTAGCGAGAATCTTGGGCTCCGCATTCAACAGCGAGATGGGCCGATAGGATGTAACCCGGTTCCGAGGTCTCCCCTCCTTGTGGATGACCACGATTGTAGCCAGACGCTGGTCCGGCGGGAGGGAGCCCACCGAGTGTGCCGCCAGGAACATAGCCCGGAGGTGGGGTGCCAGCGTATCCGGTCGTAACTTGTACAACTCGATAGGGAGACCATTCAGACCCATGGCCTTGCCGGAAGCGACCGAGCGTATGGCGAGGGCGATCTCGTCGGAGGTGGGAGCGGCGTCCAACGACACCCTGTCCTCCCCAGAAAGGGAGGGCAGCGCGATATCACTGAGCAGGGCGAGGGAATCCTCTTCCGAGCAGGAAGACACCGGGGAATACACCCCATGGAAATAATCCGCAAAGCAGGAGACAATTTCTTCTGGCTCGGTCACACACACACCATCCGTTTTCTCAATCTGCGGGACCACACGATTCGCTCTCTCTTTTTTGTCCAACCACGCTATAAGCTTACCAGCCTTATCAACCACATCATACAAACGCCCCTGTTGCTCTCTACTGAGGCCCCTGGCCGCCTCCGTGACGAGGGCCCTGTAGGCCGCCTGCTTGAGTTGGAGGACATGTAATGCAGCATCCGTCACCCCACCTTCTAGATTCCCCTCCAACTCGGCTATTTCAGCCTCCATCCGGGTCACCTCCTCCCGCTCGCGCCTCCGGGCATGGGAAATGAGGGATAGGGCCTCTCCTCGGAGTACTGTCTTGAAGGCCTCCCATAGCGGTATGGCCGAAGGCACAGACCCCACATTCTCATCAAAATATCGCTGAAGGGATTTAATCAATGCAGCGCGAATGGAGGGGTCGCGCAGGTACCAAGGATTTATTGGGACCACCCTACCCTCACCCCTCGGAAAGACATCAAAGTGCAGTAGGAGCGGGGAGTGGTCCGAAATACCCCGTGGCAAATGGCGTACCTCTCCCACCCTCCCAACATAGGCCGCCGGGACAAGGACATAGTCTAGTCGTGAGAGACTACCATGGGCTCCCGAGTGGAAAGTATACTGTAACTGCGCGGGGTGTTTTAAACGCCAGCAGTCCACTAATCCAAATGTATCTAAGAGGCCGGGGAGCCACGCCTGTGCCCGGGGGAGGTCCCTAGGGGGGTGACGATCCAAAGATCCAGATACCACCGCATTGAAATCCCCCCCCCACAACCAAAAGCCCCCCCGGAAGGCCAAGGAGAAGGCGCCCAAGGTCCGCAAAGGTGGTCGACTGCAGCCCCGGTGGGATGTATATTGACACAAAGACAACCACTTTGCCCTCCAGTCTTCCCACCAAGACCGTATAGCGTCCCCTATCATCGTGGAGCACCTCATCAATCTCCAACGGGAGCGAGTTCTTCACCATGATGCCCACACCCCGTGAGCCGGACGTAAAGCCCGTGTGAGCCACTAGGCGATATCCACGCCGATTCATGGCGCAGAAGGAGTTACCAATGAGGTGTGTCTCCTGCAGAAAGACTACATCAGGCGAGATTCGCTTCAAAAATTGCAGGACCACACCCCGTTTGATCCTGTCCCCCAGTCCATTCACATTCCAGGATAACAAAGTTAGTTCCCTACCCCCCATCATATACAAGAGCCATCATTCGTACCCCGGAGAGCACTTTAAAACCAACACAATAATACGTTTGCCTTGTGGTAAGAACGAACAACACCCCATCCCAACCCACCCACCCCAACAGAACTCCCCCCTCCCTGCACCCCTGCATGAGCCCAAACAGCCCCCCCAACGTGCAGTGTGCCTGTCGCCCCATATATAGTTAGACTAACTAAGCCCCCTAGAGGAGGAGGGAGAACCCCCAAGAGACCCAACACAACCTCCATAGGAGGGGAACTTACAAAAAACCGACGCAGAATTAAAAGTGGCATCATTTTCGTCCAGAGTGAGGCCCATTATGAGACCCTCAGTCCTGATCCAGCGTGCCGTCACCCCCCGCCGCCCCCCCCTGCCCCCCCGATCACGATCCCCGGGCAGAGTATCCAGCCAGTCCCCGGTTGCCTCGGGACGATCAAAGAAATGCGTGCGACCATCCACCTCCACACGCAACTTGGCCGGGAAAAGCATGGCATACTTGAGGTTTAGGTCCCGAAGACGGCGTTTGACACCTAGGAAGCTCAGTCTCTGCTTCTGGACCGCTGGAGTGAAATCAGGATAGAAATTAACCTCCATATTGTCTAGCTTGACCGGTCCATGCAGTCTGGAGGTTTGCAGGATAGCGTCTCTATCCCGAAAATTGAAAATCCGGGCGATGAGAGGTCTCGGAGGGGCTCCGACATTAGGCCGACCCCCGGGAACCCTGTGAGCCCTCTCCACAGCGAAGAACTTGCTCAGCCCCCGTGGCTGGAGATGGGTAGCAATCAGGTCCTCCACAAAAAGATCCGCCGCCGCCTCCTCGCGTCCCTCGGGCACCCCGATAATGCGGATGTTGTTCCTCCGTGCCCGACTCTCGGAGTCCTCCAGGCGCCGATCCATTAGCGCCGTCGCTCGACTAAGCCGGCGCACCTCCGTTTGCAAGGCCGCCACATCTGTCGTTAGGCCCGATGCGGTGTGGGCCAAAGAATCTACTCGGTCATTGGTTTTGGAAAGATCGGCCCTCACCAGGCCAACATCCACAAGGACCGAGTCAATCTTCTGCGCCAGTGTATCAAACCGCTGGCCCACCGAGGCCTTCATCTCGGCAATGGCGCCCATAACATCTCGCAGAGTCAAATCTGCGGGCAGGTCTGGGGCATCAGGAGGACTCTCAGGGGGCTTGCGCGGTCCATCGGGCGATCCCTTCTGGAGGGTATAGCGGTCCATACTGTTGGCCTGATGGACGGCACCGCGCCGGGTCGAATTGGTCTTCACCCGGTCTCCATCTTGTTTCGTGGCCATGGCCGCCAGTCTCCCAGTCGCACCAGCCACGCCGTGTAGGGCAGGAAAGCAGACACAGGCTCCGGGGGGGGCCCCTCGGGGCAGCGGGGTGGATCACAGCCGGTAGGCAGGCAGGGTCTCCCAGCAAGGCCACACCACACCAACACCAAGGGCTCCGCGACCCAACCTTGCAAAGACAACAAGGTGGTGCGAAAGCGAAAGTGAAAGTGCGGGGCACGCGAGTCGCCAGGCCCTGCCTGCCGCTGTTGTTCACTTTGTCCCTGGATCACCCCACTGCGCAAATCCGGGGTCCGGCGAGGGGAAGGCCGCACACTTCAATCGGTGCTCACTCCGGTGTCCGAGGTCCGATTCGGAAGCGGGAAACGGGTGCCACCTCAGCTCAGGTTCACCAACCTAGTCCCCTCATCCAGGGCAGGATAATGTCAGGATATTCGTAGGAGGTCGCGGAGGTCCTCGGGAGCCTCGCACCTACGCGGCCATCTTGGTTGCGCGCTAGGCTCCTCCCCGTTTTCCTTTTCTGATCAGTCTATAACGCTGGGACACTCCCGGGTAGTCATGCGCTCTACAAATGCCTTTTCATTCATTCATTCATTTGTTATAGGGGTCAGAAGGAGTGCCATTACAAGTGAGGTTGTCAGATGAAAGACCCTGTACCAGCTGAATCCATGGTAGTGTGTTGACTGTAGGTGACGGATCTGAGAGACCCCTGCTGCCCTCAGTCTAGTGACTGTGGACGTTTGAAAAAGTTACCCAGATGTCTTGAGGCACATTCACCCAAACACAATGGGGTTTCTGTTTGAAGGTAGTATCGACAGCAGGAATGTTACTGCCGTGAGAGACATAGGAGGTCACAGGACTGAGGTTGAGAGCATGTATCTCAAACCTGGGAAGATTTTCCTGGTGGCAGTGGTGCAGGGTTGGTAGCCAATGGATAGGACATAGGATACCTGTTTGCCCAAGCTGAGGTAGTCAATGGCAACTTGGCTATGGTGGATGTAGGAGCGGGAGAGAAGCTAGCTTCTGGATGTCTCCTGGTAAAGGTTTGATTGCCCTGTACCAGGATCTGAAGCCTACATGTCTTGGACCACATTAGCGATGTTAACCAGAGCAGAAGCTGCACATCAGCCTCAGAAGCTGGGAGCATTCCAGATCTGCTTTGACCAGAACAAGGCAGTACGTTGATTGGGTCAGACTCTGAAAAAGCACTGGTTGCGATGTCCATTGCCCTTGCTCCAGTCAGAGAGGAAGATGAGACTCCTGAAGTGGACCAGGTGATGGAGTCTGGACCACTGCCAGAACTAACAGGATTGTTAGCTGCTGGAGGACCTAGCCAAGAGCACAAGTTGAGTGCCCAATGCCCGTGGGACTGCGGAAGGAAGCCCAAGAACAGGTCAGCAAGAGAGTGGCTGGAAGGCATTCTGTTTTACAATGAGCCCATGAATCCTGAGCCAAGTGCCAGCAGGAGGCTAATGGTGCCACTAGGAACATCTTGTTGCCATTGGCCCACAAGGTGTCCATAGCAGGATACCTAGGCATGAGAAAGACCCAGGATAGTTTGGACCCTCTGTCCTACTAGCCAGAGATGTGCAGGGTCACAGAGAGGTTCTATAGAACCTGTCTCACTTGCCAATCTGGTGGTAAGTCAGGAGGTAAGCTTGGATATCCAAAGACTGTGATTTCTGCCCGGGTAGCCAATTTTATCTCTTCATGTATGAGATGAGGGAGCAAGCTGGTGTGACATACCACTTCTTTGAACCACACAAACCACTGGGTTAGAGCACAGTTTTAGCAAGACTCTTAAGAGCATGATGGGACTCTACCAGAGAACCTCAGGATAACATGAGATATTCTTCCATGTCTCTTGTTTGCATTCAGGGAGATTCCACAGAAGTGAGTGGATTTCAATCCCTTTAACATCTGTTGGGGCACCCAGTGCATGGCCATACTCACTGTTATCAGAGAAGGCTGGGAAGGAACTTCTAAGTCACCTCAGAAGAATGTGTGGGACTACATGATTGCCCTGAGTAAGTTGATGGTACAATACATGGGCAAGCAAAGAAAACCCTTGAGGATGGTCAGGAGCTGATTCCTGTTATGACCAGAAAGTAACAGGGACTTGCTACCAGGAGGGTCAGAATGTGTTGGTGATGAAACGCTAGAGGATAAGTGGTGCGGGCCATAGAAGGTAGTGCTAAGGATTTCTGAAGTACTTGGTGGCCCAATGGGCCTCATGGGCACCCTGGATGGTGTTCCATGTGGACTGGCTTAAGACTTAAATCTGGAGAGATTACATAGGGCTTATCATGGCTATGGTAGAGGAAGTTGAGGAAGACATCAAGCATCTTCCCGACTTACAGTAGGGTGACTTGAAGAATGGATCTGCGGAAGCTTGCTTCCTAGCTTGCTTCCTAGTTAATGCTAGAGTATGAGCCACATAAGGTGCAGGAATGTTCTGGGGCGATTTTCCCATAATCTGACTGCCCTAAGCAGAACTTATTGCATGTCTGACTGAGTTTAGGAGCGCATCAAGAGAGAAGTGATCAAGATGTAGGACTTGGGAATGATTGAATGATCTCGTAGTCCTTGGGCCAGCCCAGTGGTTTTGGTACCCAAGCAAGGTTCTACAGATTTGTGTTTTTTTGTGGATTACTTGGCCCTGAACCCAGTCACCAAGACAGATGCATATCTGAGCCCCAGAACAGGTGAACGTGTGGACGTGTCCGGGTACTGCAAAGGATTTGAGCACCTTTGATCTAACCACTGGTTACTGGCAGATTGTATAGCACCTAGTGCCACAGAGAATACTGCATTTTCTACACTGGAGCGGTTATTCCAGTTTAACTTAATGCCCTTTGGATTGAATAATACTTCTGCCATTTCCTATCACCTCGTGAACTCGGTTCTATCAGGGCTAGAAGAGTTGCTGTGTTCAACAGTTCATGGCATGATCACACGAAGAACCTAGAAGGTGTAGGACAGGCTAAAGGGGCAAAACTGACCATTAGGGCAACCAAGTGCCAGGTGAACCAGTCCACTGTAATCTAACTTGGGCATCAACTGGATAATGGGTAGATGCACCGGTTGGATGTCAAGATTCAGTCTGTGTTGAAGTTGGAGGGGCCCATGACCCAACCACTAGTGAAAGCCTATAAAGTGCTCATTGGTTACCACAGAAACTTTGCAGCTAATAATGAGACTAGTGGCCCATTGACAGCTTTGATATCCAAGAAGCAGCCATAGGTGGTCTTTTGGATTGAGGTGGGCCAAAACCCTCTTGGGGACCTAAAGAGAGTGCTGCGCACTGTACCCGTATTGAAGGCCCGGACGGCAGTCGACCCTTCATATTACAGATGTGTTCCCCAGACAAGGAAGTTGGAGCAGTACTGGCTCATATCGATGACCAGGGGAGAGGGCATCCGGTGGCCTTGATATGAAACCTGGAGGTCCCCAGAGCTGCAGGGCTCGGATTTGTAACCCTCTGAATCAAAGACTCAGTTCACCTTGAATGAGAAAGCTGGTTGGACCAAAGCTTAACACAAGCCCACTGTGTATTCTTGCACATGCCATGTTTTCAGGTTACTATCAGCCCCTTTAGATGAGTTCATGGACACACTTGCAATCCGAACAACCTTTTGTTTATGAATAACACACTCAAAGATAATACTGAGAAAGGGGGACCTGTACTTTCAAATTTTTATTTTCAAAATCCTCAGTCTAGTGCATACAATATGTACAGTAACCACACGTAATGCAAAATAAAAGCAGTTACGCATATAAGAGTCAACGAGAACAAGATAAAACGTTTCTAACATGGGTAGTGAGTTTCTAGCAACTTAACATCCTAAGGTTATTTCTGAGCGCTATGCTACAATGAAATCGCAAAACCTGCCTTTTGAATTTTAGAGTTTCGTAGGATGGATCACACAGCATCCTTTTAAATAGCTTACTACAGCTATTCTTTATCAGAGCTCGGATGAGGAGGCAAGATATATACTCTCAGAGAAGTACTTCTGTACGGCTTCTGCAGTCAACTCTCTGATTGAGAGTGGATGTCTCAGCAAACTGGTGACAAACCGGTGATCATTCTGGCAAGAAAACGTTTCCTAATCAATTGTCAAATCCAGGGTTCATATACCGCTTGACCACCGACTCAATCTTATATCTACAAAATAAAACATGATTCAGACACAGTAAAGCTTTTCTAGGGCTAAACTATCATGGCCCAAAAATGCATCAGCTCCATCTACGTGTTGACATTAAGCATCCATCTTTATAAACAACAAGCTTACACTGTAGGGGGCCATATTGTAAAGGCTACCAACATTAACATAAACAAAAAACATGTCCACCTCCACGGTGTCAGCCATGATGATATCAGCATTTTTGCATGTGCTTGAAGAACTTCCGACTTGCTATTAAAGATAAAGACAAGGCTAACCGTAGTCAGGAAATGAAAACAGATTGCCTAAATTAGAACTCTTATGGAGTTCTGTAGGAAGCTGGCTCTGTATATACTATACCAAAGTGAGGTATAGTGTGCACAGAGTCTAGTCGAACCCCAAAGGCAGACAGAAGTAAAGTTAGATAGCACCTCACTCTCTATTTGTGGTAATGTGGTCGAGCAGTAAGGCTTTATCAGAGGACAGTGTTAAGCATTTGTTGTACACACTCAGTCAGCAAATGAATCCACACACTCAACGACTGAACGTCATAACAATTGTTTTTGTATAAAAATATTCTTTTAGTTATTTTATTTCCTAGAACCAAGCAAGCCTGGCACAGGTAAGTGATAAGTACTTTGCAGTAAATATACAGTTGTAATACAGTTTGGATTGTAATTGTAAATTCACTTTGTTTTGACTTACAGTATTGTTTCTGAGAAATACAATGCTTTGTAAATACAGTACATGTACTGTGTATAGGATTTTCAGTAAAATTAAAGGTAAGTTACTTTTGAGATTGCTTTTCGTACACAGTGTAGTATACCTGGATACTACACTAGGACATATTCTGTAAACAGGTAAGTAAAATCGTTTTTGTACGTTAGTGCAATTTTAGGTTTTCAATCTCCACACTTAGGAAGTTTTCCAAGAAAAACAGTCAATGTTATCCTATGGAGGAAAATAGTGTTATCGGTTTTAGGGTAGGTATTCGTTAGTGGGAGTTGAGGTTCTAGGGGTAGACTCAGGGGTCCACCAGGGTCAGGGATGTACTCTCGTTACACCCTCAGCTGCATTAGGGTGGCCGGATGCAGAGTGCTGAGGCCCAATGTTATCCAATGGGGGATAGGGAGCCTCCGGTTGGTGGCTGCTGACGAGCAGGCCACTTGGTTGTGAGAGCAAAGCTCCTAGACTTTAGCTCAGGGCAAATGGGGAACCAAAGTAGCACCAAAGGTGCACCCTCTGCGGCAATAGGGCCGCCGGATGCAGGGTGCTGTTTTGACGTCGGATGCCCTGTTTGCAACGGGGAACCTCCGTTTGCAAAGGCACAGCAGGCTTGGGGACGAAGGTTTTCTGGGTGCGACCACCAATTTGAGAGATAAGTTGGGATCTTGGGGGTTGGTTAGGGACCATCGGTTGTACCACCCAAGGCCGTGGGGCGTCAGGTGCAGGGGTGCCTTTTAGGGTTGGATCTTCTTACTAGCTCCTGGTTGCGGTTGGGGGGACCTTCCGGATTTCGGCTGCAGGTGTTGGCTGGAGGTTTGAGGCAGGTCAGGGGTCGCCGGATCTCGGGTCAGGATTGCCTGGGGGACCTCCTTGTGGTGTTTGCCTGCTAGGGCTGGGGACGGTGGGCGCAGAGTGGTGCGGATTTGCAGTGTCCAGCCAGAGGCAGAGGTTGGAGATGAACAAATCTGGTGTTCACGGGAGACACCGTTTTTGTGGTTGAAGGCAGGCAGGTCCTCCGGGGTTTTCGAGGTTGCTAGCTGCAGGACACACCGGGATTTCGCAGGAGCAGGTTTGAGGTGGAGACAGGCCGGTAGGGCTGGGGCCAAGTCAGTGGGCGTCTTCCTCTTGTTAGCTTTGGCACGGCTGTTCGGTCCTTCTTCTTTTCTTGTAGTTTCTTCGGATCTGGGGAAGCAAGGCTCAGGGGTGCCCCTAAATACTAGATTTAGGGGTGTTACAGGTAGGTAAAAAGGTTGGGACCAATGGGTCCCTTTCCTGGGGTGGGTACACCCCCTATTATGCCATTCTCCAGTGGAAGGGGTGTATAAGCCTTTCCCTGGTTGGCTGAGTCCCCCCATCTGCATGGCGAGGACTGAGAGTTGTGCTTCACCTTACCTCCCCCACTTGAGGGGTGGAGTTGGC
This sequence comes from Triturus cristatus, assembly GCF_964204655.1. Taxonomy (NCBI): domain Eukaryota; kingdom Metazoa; phylum Chordata; class Amphibia; order Caudata; family Salamandridae; genus Triturus; species Triturus cristatus. The sequence goes on along the minus strand of NC_140585.1, from coordinate 71,443,226 downwards.
AGAGGTGGGCACACCTCTCTTCTTCTCTTGTTTTTCCCGCCGGTTCTCCTGCCCAAAGAGGGGATCAGAACCACTGGGGACCAGTTGCTGAAAAGCAAGTGGCCTGGGGAAATTCACAAAGGCCGCAAGCCTTTGAAGCTTCCCCTTCGTGGACCCTGCCCATCCTGGGGGAGGAGGCTGTGTCCCTCGTCCCAAGATGTGCATTGTTTCAGGCCCCCGAGAGCAGCAGGCTCTCGACCTAGGGGTCCAGAAACATGTCTGGTGGTGGCAGCTGAAAGCAGCCACTCAGCCTGGACACTAGCAGCTGAAAGCAGCCACTCAGCCTGGACACTAGTGGTAGGTTAGTTTTCAGGGGGCATCTCTAAGATGCCCACTGTGTGCATTTTTCATTCAACCGAGTCCAGCTCCACCGGAATCATCTACAAGGAATCCATCAAATGCACAACATCCACAGAGAACGCCACCCCATTCATGGAACAGCTGTACTTCAAGCTGCAAATCTCCACAAAATTCACCCTGAACGGAACCCTAGCCTACCAACCACCCGGACCACGAACCACCTTTACCAACCTCATCACGGACTTTGTCGCTCCGCTTACCATCGACTCCAGAGCCTACATTCTCCTTGGTGACCTCAACTTTCACCTGGAAGACCGAAACGACCCCTGCTCGAAAACACTCTTCTAAAACCTTGATCAACATCGGACTCACCCAGCTCTTCTCAGAATCAACACACACTGCAGGACACGCACAGGACCCCATCTACACCACAAGTGACTACATCAAATACAACTCCAACACACTTCAAGTCAATACGCCTACCAGGTTCAGCACTCCAGGCCATAGCTGGGGCAAATCACAGAGGCAGACTGACTCAGCTCCCTCAGCACTGATTACGTAATATCTGTGGCTCCACAGATAACGTCGTCAAGGATATCAACAACTTCAACAACTGGATCATGAACTGCCCTGACTCTCTTGCACCCATCAAACCCAACAAGCATAGTAGAGCAAACAAGCATGCCAGCTGCTACACAGAAGACCTCAGAGACATCAATCAACACTGTAAACAGCTAGAAAGGAAATGGAGAGCCAGCCACAACACCACCGACAGAGCTACCTACAAGGCTACACTCAGACACTATCACCAGCAAATTAAGGACAACAAGCAAAAAGCACTAGTGGGCCGCATCAAAGGAAGCTCTAACAGCTGCAAGGAGAACTTCTCGATCATCAAGGATGTAACCTCGCCCTCATCCATTGTCAACAACATCATTACCTCCCAACAACTCTGTGACAACTAATCCAACTCCTTTCATAGCAAAATTGCAAACATCTACAGCAACTTTGCAAACCAACCCAACCCTAGAGAACTCATCGCTAACCTACCCACTACCAACCAAGATGGTGATGGAGCAGGTAAAACAAAATTTGTATACCTCCTCTAAATTGCATGAAATTAATTACGTAATCATTCTAAAACTAATTTGCACTAATTGGTTCGCAGTGAAATTTACTAATCAACTTTTACACCTTGGTACATACCAGATACACGGGGACTAAAATGCTAATTGCATGGCAGAATAATTAATTAATTAACTATGGTACGCAAACTAACCTTAGATTGTGGTGAAATAGAAAATTGCATGATTTATATTGCTTTGTGATTGTTTGTGCTTCCAAGAATACAAAATGGTGAGTATTATTGCTTTAAATGTTGCTACAAGCTAGGTAAATACTAATATATATTGGGATTAGTGTGGGTTTAAACATTAGTATATCCATTTCTATATTTTAATTATTGTTATGTCTGTTTTTGCTTAAGTTGGCATTCGGGCCTACTAGGATATGTGTGCGAAAGGTTTCCCCTAAGTACTTTTAGGTCCAAGAGGAGGGGAGAGAGACAAATGAAAAAAGAGAACCTCTTATCTGACCTATCTTATTTGTACAGTATTAATCACTTATGTGTAACAAAAACCACAGAATACAAGATTACTTCAAAAACATTTTCATTTTTTTATTGTTTTCTTTCTTTAAAGATATAAATAGCAAAACATTCATACATGTTCTATTAGCATATAATTTGTATATAGATCATACATTTCTACACACAATGTTTCCACATTAGTTGAATTTCATAAATACTTGTGGATTTAGAAGGCAAAACGGTTTAAAAAGACCTGTGGAAAAGAGACCCCGAAGGAAAATAAGAAAAAACCGTCACATCAACATTCTCACCTATCAATCACTCTTACATACCATCAGACATTCTACATGGAGTAAAGAAAAAATTGATTTCTTGTTAAAACCACAAACCAACTCTGGCATGAGATCCTACTTAAGTTCTGATTCAAAGAAAATATATATACAGATTTTGAATAGTTCTTGCTAAGTCCTAAGATACTAGGATCAGGACGTTGAGATTGAATTCTTCTATGGATCTCCCAGATGTATGGTTGGTACTCCCAGTCTTTTTCCTTTAAAAAAAGAAAACAATAAAAAAATGAAAATGTTTTTGAAGTAATCTTGTATTCTGGGGTTTTTGTTACACATAAGTGATTAATACTGTACAAATAAGATAGGTCAGATAAGAGGTTCTCTTTTTTCATTCGGGCCTACTAGGCCACAGTACCCAAAATGGAGTCTACACTACACACGCCACCATGTGAGCACGATGGTTTCTGCGCAGAGTCGGATGGCTATGGAGATCTCCAAATGACCCCAGAGCTGTGACACCGTGTTCCTTGTCAAGGATTTGGATGTGGTTGCCTGCCAACTGACAGACAGTGTGAAAGCAGCTGAAGGGACAATGCAGAACCTGTAGAGGAATGACTTCTCTTCATCTGAATGTTACATTCGCAACTTTCACCTGGGAGCCGAATGAAATAAATAAAATTTACGCTTTCTGATGCCAAGTCCCATGAAGAACCAGTTTACCCTGGGAAACTTTAGAAAAACTCTCAGATAACCCCGAACGGTCCAATCAGAACATTTCTTTACCCCAAAAATTGTTGCATGTTAGCATGAAGTAAGAGGAAAAAAGGTGTATAAGCCCTCATCCGCCAAAGGTGGTTGGCCATCGGGCTGATCTTTCATGGCGTTGGGTCTGCTTTGAGCTGGTGAAGATTTCAATGGTTTACCTTGGGCTTCTTTGGTTTCCGGGAAGTTATTTCATCTGACGGTTTGATCTTTGCTGTGGGTCGGACAGATTATCCTGGATATTGTCCCAGAGAATGCGTATAGCTCCCTATTTTACTCAGAAAGTTGCCGACGCTCGCTAATTGGTAATTATTAAATGCGCTTTCAAAATCTATGCTATTTACCAAATGTCCGATTTCTCTTAAAAAATAAACTGAATTTATATTATGACATGTAGTGCATAAATGCTAATGCAGAGAAAATTATGATTAGATAAACAAAATTGAATTAATAAGAAATTAGTTTGTGGTTCTTTAATTGATTACCATCAACCAGTCCAACTAATTTGTCCATCGACCAAGTGGTAGAGTAACTTGATGTTAAGGTCAGGATTCGGTAGGTACATATGTATGAAATGTATATAATGTAAAGAAAATTAATCCTGCTAGGTAATAAGGTACCCACATGTCCAGCGCTTTTTCTCCTATGTACGGATTCAAATGAGATGAGTGTGTGTTGATGTTATGGGCCCCATCAATTAATGAATGTATGGATGAGTTGTTGTGATTACGAATCTGTGACATAGGGAGAATATGTAAATTTTGCCCCTTGCGCTGCATCAGATTTCTTGGTAGCAGATTGATGGTTTTATTGTATTGGTTTGGTGATTATTGATTCATGTTTAACACTTTATGTTGAGTATTGTCTATGTTATGTGTAGTTGGAAATTTGAAGCTTTCGGGAAGTAGGGAGTGGATTTATGTGGCGAGAGAAGTCACATTGAACATTGTCTGGTTTCAAGATTTGTGATAACACAGAATTGTGTTATGTTAGGGAAATCTCTGTGTGAATGCGTGTGAGTGGCATGGTAATAGGTTCTCTTGTGAAACTCTGGCTTTAATTCTCAGGAGCATTGTAGTCTCCACATGTGTTTTATCCCCAGAGAAACAGTTTGCCTTTTGCTTGTTAGAAGGGTAAGGTAGAGGGAAGTGCTACTTTATCGGTGTAACGGAAAATTCTGTGGTAAGGTAGAGGTAAGTGCTGCCTACTGGAAATACAGAATTCTTGTGTAAATGGACAAAACTATCTCTTTGGTTTAGCGAAACAGGCAATGTAGATGTTTTATGTTGTTACTAACAGATTTGAGTAAAGAAGACATAAAGAAAAATTTGCCGATAAAAAGTTTGTAAAGGAGGGGTCAGCAAGAGCAGGAGTAGTGAGAAAGGCTGACGTCAGAAAGACCGCGCTGGGATTGGTTAGCTGTAGAAAGACGAAGCTCTCACTGATTGGTGCGTTAGTGTGAAACGTGCTGGGAGTGGAGAATTATCAGAGTGACGTAGACGCCCAGGATTGGTGCGTTAGTGTGAGTCACGCTGAGATTGGAGATTTCCAGGAGTGACGTAGATGCCCAGGATTGGTGCGTTAGTGTGAGTCGCGCTGGGATTGGACGGAATATGGAGAAGCCGTGAAGGAAGTGATTTGCAAAGCTTAGTTGATTAAGAGCTTTTGAAAACTAAAAATTATGTATTACGATCCACCTGAGAAAGAGAAAAAATCATGGTTTTGTAAAATCAAAGGCTTATTTAAAAAGGATAAGCGGATTGTGGCTAGGGAAGGACAGATACTTCCTCCACCGAAATCGCCTGCATCTTTTATGGTAGCAAAGTATGGTTATCATACATGCGTTTGGTTAGAGAATTGGGCAAAGTATACCAAAGATGATGGAGTATTAGCATTTCTGGAAAATGGTTCATTTAGTTTGGCAGTATTAAGAAATCTAAGAGACAGGATGATGAGATTAGAACCGAAACCCAGACCTACCCAATTCGAGGCTTTGACTGAATGGGAAGAAGAGATGTTCGAAAGAGAAAGGCATCGGAGTGGGAGAAGGTATAATTATATGTTTGGTAGACATTGTGGTCAAGAGAGTCATGATGATAGGATGAGAAGATGGTGAAATGTGAATATGACTGATGGTATGTTTCCTCTGAGAAATGCTGGAGAGATGAGTGGCAGAAAATGCACAGAAAAGAGAAATAATACAGGGCCAGAAGGTTACCGATATGGAGTGAGTGAAACTGAAGATGAGGTGCTGGAAGACATGTTTTTATAAAAACCCACCTCCATATCAACAGAATTCTACGTTGGTTACAGCCGAGTGGACCGGCAGTGGAAACTGTAATGAGTAAAAATTTTGAGCAAAGGCCACCTAATTTGGGAAAAAATAATCCATTTAAAGATTCTGAAATGTCACAAACCGTAAGAACTGAAAATGAAAATTCAGCAGAGTTATCTAGAACTACACTGGAATTAACTGAGAAAATTAGAGAGTTAACTAAGAACATGGAAGCAGTGACTGTACCTGTAACTATAGGACCGGTCATACCTGTTTTTGATAAACAAAAAGATAGTGAGCCTTGTTTAACAGTCCCATATAATTGCGGTATGCAAAAGGAAAAAAGGAAGGAGTGGTTCCGGAGAAAATGAATGGAAGAGTATGGCAGAAACATCAGGATTAAGTACCCCTAAAATTTTAACTGTAAATCAAAGTCCAGCGAGTAAGACAGCTATGACAACAGAGTCAGCAACCGAAACCTCAGAAAGAATGATAGATACAATGAGAATAGAGACAACCCCTGTAGGACCAACATCAGAAGAATTAAGTGATTGGTTAAGAAGTTTACAGAAAAAAGATACAGAACCACAACCCTTAGATGTAGCAAAATTAAAAGTAACATTGGAAGTGTTAACCGTAAGAACAATTTCGACTGAAAAATTAAAAGCATATCAAGATGAGGAGTTGATGTTTCTTTGCAAAAGTATAACTTGGAGAGCAAGGAATTTACATGAAAAGTTAGAAAAGACAGCGAGTGAAATGGGAATCGATTTTGAGAAAATAAGGTCATTACAAAAGCCATATAGGGTAGACTTTTCTGAAAAGGATATTGAAAACTTGAATACTGCAGGGAGACTGACCCAAATTAAAGAACTGATTGCATTATTAAGGAAATGGGGTGATGTGGATCGATGGGAGAGTAGATGGTTTAGAAAAAGAGAGGGAACTACAGATAAGGCCTCTCTAGCTTACCAAGTGAGAGAAAAAGAGCCAGTGATAACAGAATGTCCCATGAGAGAAATTCCTGGAGGAGGATATGTGCATGTTCCATGGACTAGGCAGGATATCTTGTCATTTACCAATGATTTTCCAAGGTTGAGAGAAAAACCAGTTGAATGGTACCGACAGGTAGAAAGGTTTGTCAAACTTTCAAAGGTGTGGTGGATAGATCTGAATGGTCTTTTTGATATAATTGTACCCGCAGATTTATGGGCAGAATGTACAATTACAATAGATTGGCCAACACAAGAATATCCTAGGGATCCTAAGACGGGAGTCCCCGATCCAGTAGTAATGAAAAAATATGGTCAGGTAATTACTTTTTTGAAAAATAAAGTGCCTCCAAAAGAAACTGACTGGGTAAAAATTGACAGAACTCACCGAGAGACTAAAAAATCAGTGCATGCGTTTTACGAAAGGTTATTGTTGGCTTTTAAACAATACAGTGGAGATGAGAAATTAAGTGAAAAGGATTTGAGTCATTTTGTGTACAGATTTGTTTATGGCTTAAGGCCTGAAGTTAGTGAAATGATTAAACAGCATGCGGTAGATTGGCAGAACAAAAAGATAGACGAAGTGTTACGGCATGTAAAATATTTTAGTGATGAGATTGAAGCCAAACAGCGTAAACTGAAAGAATAGGCAATGTGGGCACAGGTTAAGGTAGCTGAGCGACAAGAAGCCCAGTTAATTGAGTAAGCTAGTGGAATGGGGCCAGCGAAACAAAAACCTAATATCGAAAAAGGAAAAGGACAGATCAGCATAGAAGAAGCTAAAAAGAAATGGCCTTGTCATAATTGTGGAAAATTAGGACATTGGAAATTCGGGTGTAAATTGCCACCGAGAGCTAATGGTGATAATTCATCATTGAACCCACAGGTGCAGAATGAGGTGAATTGCCAATGACCGCAACAGCAGCAGGTTGTTACACAACAGTGTCAGGTGCCAAAGCCACCTTTTCCACAGAACGTAAATCCTCAAAGATACAGTAATGAGACAGGATTCTACAACGAAGAACAGGTAACAAAGCTACCTCGCACTAGTGCTGTTTTGCAGTATTGGCTGCAACGCGATGAGAGTGAGTCAGAAGAGAATTATTGACGGTGTCTAGGAGAGGAAGAGGAGTGCGTACTTGGCGCACCTCTAGAGGTAGACCAGACAGGACCCTTTGTGGATGGAAAGGTGAATGAAGTAAACATTAGTTTCCTAGTGGATACTGGTGCTACTCGTTCAACTGTTAGATCAGCTGAAGTGAAAAATCTTCCTCTCTCGGGTGAAACAATCCAAGTAGTTGGGGTCTCAAACAGACAAATAAAAGCTTATCTTACTGATCCTGTAAAAGTTAAAATAGGGAAGTTTACGGATATGCTTCGATTTGTTATATGCGACACTAGTCCTGTAAATCTGTTGGGGAGAGATTTGTTGTGCAAGATGAATTGTACCATCTTTTGTACCCCGATGGTATAGCTTCCGAAACTCCCGATGAAGACGTACTGTATAGAATGACAATGGCAAACTTAGAACCTGAAATTACCGAGGCATTTGTTGTATTTGATCCGGAAGGGTTGCCTCAAGAGTTGAAAGAAACGGTAAAAACGGAAGTGTGAGATTTCACAGGAGAGGATGTTGGATTAATGAAAAGGGTAGATCCTGTAAAAATATCTGTAAAAGAAGGAGTAAATTACCCGAATAGTCCTCAATATAAATTAACACCAGAGATAATTGTAGGAGTAACGCATATAATAGACAGAATGAGTGAACAAGGAATTCTGAGAGAGATAATGAGCAGTCCATGTAATTCTCTGATCATGGGTTTGAAAAAGCCAAATGGGACCTTTAGGATAGTACAGGACTTGAGAAAAGTGAATAAAATTACTTTTCCTTGCTGTCCCATTGTGCCAAACCCTTCGGTAATTCTATATCAGATTCCCCATGATGCAGAATGGTACACAGTCATTTACTTGTGTCATGCTTTCTTTTCTATTCCATTGCACCCTGATAGCCAACAAATGTTTGCGTTCCGGTTCGGTGAGTGAATTTTGGCATGGTGCCGTATCCCTCAAGGGAATACAGAGAGTCCATCAATATTTAATCAGATTCTAAAGAAGTCACTGGAAGATGTAAAAATGCCCGAAAGTTCAGTGCTTGTGCAATATATCGATGACCAATTGGTGGCATCGAAGACGCGAGAAGCATACGTGGTTGACACAGTTGCACTGTTGAATCATTTGGCCGAGGGAGTACTCAAAGTATCCCCATCAAAATTACAGTATTGTCATGAAGAAGTACATAAGATTGAAAAGGGCCTGAGAAAGTTAATTCTGGAATTGTTTTGGTTTAATGTGATGTCATTCTTTAAAGTGGTGCAAGGAGCTGGCAATAAAAGTTAATGCATAATGCTAGCCTCCGGTCCTGTCATGAAATTTGCGAGTCACTGTGATTACTGACAGTCAATATGGGTTTGGAGTGGTGCATGACTTTGGGCAGATTTGGTCCCAAAGAGGTTTCTTGATGTCGAGAGGAACTCCAATCAGAAATGCAGAAATAGTTGGAAAATTACTTAAGGCGATACAGCTGCCTAAACAGATCACTGTTATAAAATGTAGTGCGCACAGAAAGGGACCTGACTATGTGTCAGCAGGCAATGAGTTTGCCAATGACCTAGCACAATATTGCGCACAAAACTAAACTTCATTAAATCGTAACAGGGAGAAGGAAATGGATTTATGTCCCTTTCTTTTTACTAACACCGTAAGTACATGGGATGAAGTGAGGCAATTACAGGAAGAGGCGGGGCAAGAGGAAAAGAAACAGTGGATAAAATCAGGATGTGCACCAAGAGAGGCAGATAGAGTTTGGGTTTACCGTGATGGAAGTCCAGTAATGCCTAATAGCATGATCTCTACCATGGCACGGATGTACCATGGGCAGGCTCAAATAGGTAGGGATGCCATGATTAGACTTTTTAAACAGACCTGGTATAATGCAAAATTTCGGCTTATAGCTGAGAGCCTTTGTCAGAGATGTCTCATATGCCAGCAATTTAATCCAGGAAGGAAAACTGTGGTAAGCTTGGGAACCATAGGACGGGAGGGACGTCCTTTCACTCGAATGCAGCTTGATTTAATTGAAATGCCCTCATGTAACAGGCTAAGATATGTACTGGTGATTGCTGTCTGTTTTCACGTTGGGTGGAGGCTTACCTGACCCGAAGGAATGATGCAGTTACTGTAGCAAAACTCCTATTGAGAGAGTTCATTCCTAGGTTTGGTTCCCAGTAACGATTGAAGCAGATAGAGGAACACATTTCCAGAATGAGATTATAAAATTGAAACAGAAACTGAATTGTGCCTACCGACCAGAGGCTTCTGGAGTGGTGGAGCAAATAAATGGCACCATAAAGAACAGGTTGGGAAAAATGTGTTTGGCCACAGGTCTAAAATGGCCAGATGTCTTGCCTCTTGTTCTCATGACAATAAGGTCAATTCCTGATAGGAAGACTGGTCTGAGCCCCCATGAAATTATCATGGGTAGAGCGATGAGACATGTTTTTATTCCCGTCAACAAACTGCTGCCTATATCTGATGACTTCGTCTTGGATTATTGCAAAGGATTGGCTGATATGTTACATTCTGTTTTTCATCAGGTTGGACCAGATGCGACCACTCTTGAAAAGAAGCCACCTCATGACTTGAGTCCTGGAGATTGGGTACGCACAAAAGTACACAGAAGAAGAAATTGTCTGGCTCCACGCTGGGGAAGGCCACAACAAGTGATCCTGACAACAACGACTGCTGTGAAGTGTGCAGGAGTGAAGAACTGGATTAATGCCAGTCACACTCTTTGAGTCCCAAATCCGGAAGATCAATCTGAAGAGGAACAAAGAGAACTATCAGATACCAGTTCCAAATCAGAATCAGAAGAAACGAGAACCAGACAAAACTCAGAAGCAGGAGAACCGGGTTTGAGTCAAACTGTTGGGCAAGAAAATATACCACTGAAAAGACGCCTTGAAATTTCTGATTCCAGCTCTGAATCTGAGACAGAACCAGTGGGAATACAAGAAAGAATAAACGAGGACACGGGAAAAACTGAACAAGTAATCTTTGGAAAGGAAATCCCGAGCACCAGCACAAGAGAAATTCTGCCCGAAATCACAGAGATAGAAGGTGAGGAACTAGATACAAAGAGTAAGGGTGAAGTAATTGCGGAAGAACCCCGAGGAGGTGTAGGGACGCAACACACACAGGTAGAGAAAGGGACAGATAGTCAGCAGGAAGATTGCGTGGAAGAAACACGAGGAGGGATAGATACAGACAGTGAACCTGAAGTCTTCAGGATAAAATCCAAAGAAAGTAAAATTCAAACAGATACAGAATCTGAAGAAAGTGAAGAAAAAAGCAGAGGTGGAAGAACTTTGAGGAAAAGAGCTTGGAAAACCGAGCGAGAAGGGAAAGGATTGAAATTAAAAAGGCCTTTGAAAGAACGTATTTGGCCTAACAAAATCAAAAGATTGAGATACCGACTCACCAGAATAAAAGCTGCGAATGCTGAACAAGTGAATGAAGTGTCTAGTCAAGAGAAACAAGAGGACACTGATCAGAAACACTTGCAAAGAGCAAAGAGGATAAAGAAACCAAACCAGAAGTACAAGTCACCGGAATGGACATATGTGGCACTTCCTGATATACAAGAGGAAGCTGATAGCCAAGAAAGTCTAAGAGTGACTGTGCAGGAAGTGGACGAAGGAGAAGAAAAATCGGAAATCCTGAGAGTTATCTTGTCTGACACCAGAGAAGAAATGGATGATCAGGAAATTCTGAAAAAAGACTGTGAACCTAAAGACAAAGACGATTCATACATGGATTGAATGACAAAGGAAATCACAAGGAATGAAAAACCCGGACAAGACTCGTGACCAGAAAAGAACCAAGTAGGCAATCAGAGCCTTAGGTTTAGACAAAGGTAAATTGTTAAAGAAAAGAGGCTAAATCAAAAGACACTGATCATTACCGAAATGGCAAACAGTGAAAATAGAAATCCAACATGTGGGTTTCTCCCAAGATGGTGTAAAATGTGTTTTTGTTGTACAGGATTACTAATGCTTGTCTGGATCTTATTAGCAATAACAATTTAATTTAGAGCAACATTTGAAAATATAGATGAACATACAGTAAATCGAACTAATGATGCAAGGACAGATGAAAATCATGTCACAAAACTGGTGGATAGAACAGAGCTTCACAAAGATAAGTCCATAAACGATTTTTCTAATAATGTTTTTTCAAAATTGTTGTATGAATATGTGAAAACAATGGAGGTTAGAGACTGTTATGTTTGCATGCAGCTACCTGCATCTGTATCAGAAGGTGTTACTTATCATCACCTTCCTTTGACATATGGGATAACTTGTAGTGTTTTAGCTAGTCTGTTTTATAAGACAGGGAAATTAGAATACTATTACACTGATATAGATAATATTTTCTCCCAAATTCCTGTAGTTCCTGAATTAAATAGGGTAAAGCCTTGTAAAACTCTTGGCGAATTCTTCCTAGAAAAAAGAGAATTAACTCTAGAACAGAGGTCTTCAAACTTTTTTACTCTGAGCCCCCCCCCTAAGCAAAATGTTTTGAGGTCGGGCCCCCCTCCAAAACTTTATGGCAAGGATTGGGGGAGCGGAAGGGACATGGCTGCGTGCAGGGAGTGGGGCTTATGAGATAATTTCAGGAATACTTTTTCTATAGCTTATGAACCGCACCAAATATGAGATTTATAAAACAGCAAATGAATCAAACAAAAACAGATATCCCAGACAAACTGCTCCCCATAATTGGGGTGTTGTGAGCCCCTCACCCTCTTTGACCCCAATGCAACTATACCTGCTGCGCTAATAATAACTGCAGTCCTGAGTAGCAGGCTATCTCCTCTGCATCTTTTATCTCTTCCCCACCAAGACGGATCATCACCTCTGTCCTAATGCTTGAAAGGACAATAAGCTCTGATGCCCCTTTTTTTAAAGGTAGAAAGTCATAATTGTGATGCAGTGGGCCCCCCAAATCCCTGGGCCCCAGTCCTGCTGTATCTGCTCCTTTATGATAACCAGCAGTGCCCACTTACACACTTGGCAGCAGTACCAGCTTCACTAATGAATCTCCCTTTAAAAAACACTAAAACACTTATATTGTCCCCTTCTTTGGGGTATCTCTCTGAAGAAGTGGTCTCTGGCCATTTGTAAACATAAAAATGAGTCCGCATACAGTGCTCCTTATTCTGGGCCTTCTCTTTGACAATATCTATGAATCTCACTCCTTTCCTCTGTCTCCTAGACCATTACTGTGAGGCCCCAGGGATCGAGAGGAATAGGGCTCTGGATCTGAATGCAACCCTGCTGGCCTTCTACCTGCCACCCCATGGACACAGCTTACACAATAAAACTGCCCCTGAATGGTTAATACTGACTTTGAGATGCCTGTGCCTGAAATCGAAGTGTGTGGTGGTAGTGCAGAAAGTTAAAAAAAAAACAGCCTTATTACCAGCCATTAATTGATTGAGTCACTTAAAGCCAGGGCCACTGGAATTATGAGTTTCTGCAGCAGCAGCCTTTTCCACATAATTATCAGTTTACTGCATTGCTACATAATCTGCAGATTTCAACAAAAAATACTTGATTCTAGCTTAAACGGAACAAAAGTTACTTAAAGCGTGACAGAGTTCCGGAGCAGTGGAAGACCCTTTGCAAAGATTGACTGGTAATCTTGTAGTTGCTTACTGCTGTATTTGGGTGTTAAACTGGTACTAATGAGGTGAAATATTTCCCCTGACAGCGTTACCGTGAGTTAAAATGACAAAAAATGAAGTAATGCTAACCACAAAATGTGGCCCATTGTGCCGCATAATTTACCTTTTCTTCCTGCATAATTTAGTCAAACGTGCCGCATTACGTTGTCCTCTTCTGCTGAATAATTCCAGTGGATCTGCTTAAAGCTTTATGGTGGCAAAGATCTATTCTTTTTAAGATGTAATGTAAAGGAGTTATCAGCTGGAATATGGAATAGTGGAGACTTACAAAAATGTCTGCATTAGATACAGTTTGATTACTTATTACTAAAATGTATATTTTGTAAGAACTTGTTTTATCTCAATCACTGCATCATTTTGCTGCAGACTAGCTTAAAGTATGTGAATACTGATTTAAAATAATGACTTACATATTCACAGTGCTTTCTGCCACAGGCTGGGACCTCACAGCACTATAAACAGGGCCACTGGAATTATGCGGCAGGAGAAGGCCAAATCATGCAGCAAGCAAAGGCAAATTATGCTGCATTTTTTGTGATAACATTACTGTGATATTTTGCTATTTTTACACTTGTTCACATTGTCCTGGCCTTTATTGCCCCTCATAAGTACCACATTAACACCCACATATAGCAACAACCAACAGAAAGGTGAGCAGTCAACCTTTAGAAAGGGCCTTCCACTGTGAGGTAATGTGTTGCTGCATTTTATAATCTGCAAATTATGCAGCAGACGATGGATTATGTGGCAAATGCGGAAAAACCATAACTATGCGCTGTGAGTGCAGGGTGAGCTTGAAAGTGAAGGGTGAGAATGAGGAGTGAGTTGTCTGAATGCAGGGTGAATTCCCAGACACTTGAAGTTAATTAGCATGTTATTGACGGGGCGTAGGGTTTCAGATATAAATTAAACTATTGCTATTACGGAATTAATCAGGGAATCGAGGGTGAAGGAAATAAATAATGTGCTGATCCTGCAACAAACTTCCAGTCTTATGATTAAGGTTGCCAGCTCATTATTTTGATGTCCCAGACGGTACAAAAATAAACAGTACCTAAAGCCCTATTTTCAGCACTTATCTGTGCGCACTTCGAAAAGCAAATATAAAGCACTTTTAAATGTGTTCTAGGGCTGCCTGAAAGATTCATGACTGAAAATAAAAGGAACAGACATAGTCGCATTACAAATGAATACATACGTTTTTATTTAAGACCCTATTTAGTGTCAAAGGAAGGTCTTTGCAGGCTCTTTAAACATACATGGCTGGCATTTTTTCTATTGGCAACCTTTTTTTATATTCCTTTTCATGAAAAGCATTCTCACACTACATCAGTAAATGTAAAATACAATGAAAAAATAGGCAGAGTGGGGGCCCAGGGGGTACTGGAAACGAAACCTCGGTAGCCAGTTTCCAAAGGTATGTAAATGTGCCATTGGTCTTTGAAGACCTGTGAAAACTCAGGCGTGCTGGAGCCTTAAGACTCCAGACACTGCCCAGCGAGCCCCCAGCAGCACACCCACTGACCTCTGGCCCCAGGGCACTCTGAGGGCTTCAGAGTAAATGAAGACAGCCTGGAAATGCAGCAAATAAACATCACTGCACTTCCAGGCCTCTTCATTTACATGTGCTTGCAGAGGCCTTTGCGCCCCCCTGGGAACCCATCCAAGCCCCCCCAGGGGGGCACGCCCCACAGTTTGAAGACCTGTGCTCTAGAAGAAGTGTTTAAGAATAACCTTACTTGTAGTTTGGGAAAAGAAGAGAAAACTTTCCTGAACATGGTAGAGGAGAGGAGAGTTAAAATGCAAAAGAAAGTGTCTGGAGAGAAGATGGAAACAACATTTTGGGATGTTGGGAAGGAAAATCATTTAAAGGGAGACACAAATCGAGCAATGGCTTTAGATTGGCCTCAGAAAGGGAAGTTATGCATAAGTAGAGATAATACTGTATATGATAATTATTTTGTAGGTGCAAGTGAATGCCATGACTTATAAAGAATAATAGGAGGATGGGGATTTAAAGGAGAAAAAGATCCAGTATTCCCTGGAATAAATTTCATTTGTGGGAATAGAGCTTATTATAGGTTGCCGGACCACTGGTACGGGACATGTTACCTAGGCCTGGTCTTTCCAAAAATATTTCATGTGGAAAGGGGAGATGACGGTTTGCACGAAATAGGAAGACAGCTAACACGTAGAAGGATGGAAAATTGGTCAGAAATTATAGGTGATATCTTTGGAGCACTGATACCAGCAGTTGGAATATCTCTGAATGCACATAAAATCAGAAAATTGTCTACAGTTGTGGATCGTTTATCGACAAGCACAGCTGGAGGGTTCTTAATGGTTAGTACCGAAATGGTTGCGATGAGAGCGATGATTATGCAAAATCGACTTGCCCTTGATATTATATTGGCCAAAGAGGGAGGAGTCTGTGGAATGCTGAAAGTACAACATTGTTGCACTTATATTCCTGACGAAAGTCAGAATTTAAAGAAATATATTAAGAATATAACTGATTTGCATGAAGAAATTGTTCCACTGGAGGTTGAAAGTGTATGGGAGAAACTTGGTAAGGGTTTTTCCACTATTAAGAATGTATTAACAAAACTAGGTAGCTCCTTTGTAGGGAAAATACTGATAGCTGTGACTTTCGTGATTGTTTTAGTGTTAATATTAAGATTAGGATGTGTGTGTGCATAAAAAGAAGAAAATTACAAAATAAGAGAAAAAGAGAAAACAAGAAAAGGAAAGAGAAAGAAATAAGAGAAAGAGAGATAGAAGGCATAGAACTAGAAGAGTTACAAGATAATGGGCCTCATGTAGGTAGCATACCAGTTACCACTTCTTAAATACCGAACGTTACCGAATCGGTATTTAAGAAGTGGTAACTCGTATGTAGGTAAAGTGTCGGTAATTTTTACCGATTCGTTAAAATTCGGTAATTACCGAATCGGTATTTACCGATTCGGTAATGAGGCATACCTTCCCATTGATGGGAAGGTATGCCTCATTACCGAATCGGTAAATACCGATTCGGTAATGGGGGGAACACATGCAAGGGTGGCAGGGTGTCACATTGACACACTGTTGCACCCCTGATTCGGCCATGTGTGCACATGTGGCACACATACATGCCCTAAGGCCATGTATGTCTGCCACATTGCACACTGCTAAGCGCTTAAAAATGCTTACACACATCCATTAATTATTTACCACCAACTATTAGTTGGTGGTAAATACCGACTCCTAAAAACACCCACACACTCCCCCTACATCTCATTTCTGTATTCGGAATTTACCGAATCGGTAAAATTACCGATTCGGTAATTTTCCCGATTCGGTAAATTACCGAATACAGAAATGAGCCCCCTACATACCAAAAGCCAAAATACCGGTCGGTAACGGTATAATTACCGAAAATCGGCCGTTACCGACCGGTATTTGGCGACCTACATGAGGCCCAATATGTACAAGAAAACAAAAGATATGGGAAACACTATGATGTAACCTAACAAATGCAACTGGGACTGAATAAAACCATTTCCGTGGAGAAATTTAGAAAATTTAGTGATTAGTGGTGATGTTAAAAATCACCAAAGGGGGCATTGATGGAGCAAGTAAAACAAAATTTGTATACCTCCTCTAAATTGCATGAAATTAATT
This sequence comes from Triturus cristatus, assembly GCF_964204655.1. Classification (NCBI taxonomy): domain Eukaryota; kingdom Metazoa; phylum Chordata; class Amphibia; order Caudata; family Salamandridae; genus Triturus; species Triturus cristatus. The sequence continues at coordinate 71,426,512 of NC_140585.1, read as the reverse complement.
ACATAATCATTCTAAAACTAATTTGCACTAATTGGTTTGCAGTGAAATTTACTAATTAACTTTTACACCTTGATAAACACCAGATACACGGGGACTAAAATGCTAATTGCATGGCAGAATAATTAATTAATTAACTATGGTACGCAAACTAACCTTAGATTGTGGTGAAATAGAAAATTGCATGATTTATATTGCTTTGTGATTGTTTGTGCTTCCAAGAATACAAAATGATGAGTATTATCGCTTTAAATGTTGCTACAAGCCAGGTAAATACTAATATATATTGGGATTAGTGTGGGTTTAAACATTAGTATATCCATTTCTATACTTTAATTATTGTTATGTCTGTTTTTGCTCAAGTTGGCATTCGGGCCTACTAGGCCACAGTACCCAACATGGAGTCTACACTACACACGCCACCATGTGAGTGCGATGGTTTCTGCGCAGAATTGGATGGCTATGGAGATCTCCAAATGACCCCAGAGCCGTGTTCCTTGTCAAGGATATGGATGTGGTTGCCTGCCAACTGACGGACAGTGTGAAAGCAGCTGAAGGAATAATGCAGAACCTGTAGAGGAATGACTTCTCTTCCTCTGAATGTTACATTCGCAACTTTCACCTGGGAGCCGAATGAACAGTATAAAATTTACGCTTTCTGATGCCTAGTCCCATGAAGAACCAGTTTACCCTGAGAAACTTTAGAAAAACTCTCAGATAACCCCGAACGGTCCAATCAGAACATTTCTTTCCCCAAAAAATTGTTGCATGTTAGCATGAAATAAGAGGGAAAAAGGTGTATAAGCCCTCATCTGCCAAAGGTGGTTGGTCATCGGGCTGATCTTTCATGGCGTTGGATTTGCTTTGAGCTGGTGAAGATTTCCATGGTTTACCTTGGGTTTCCTTGGTTTCCGGGAAGTTATTTCATCTGACGGTTTGATCGTTGCTGTGGTTCGGACAGATTATCCTGGATAATGTACCAGAGAATGCGGATAGCTCCCTATTTTACTTAGAAAGTTGCCGACGTTCGCTAACTGGTAATTATTAAATGCGCTTTCAAAATCTATGCTATTTACTAAATGTCCGATTTCTCTTAAAAATAAACTGAATTTATATTATGACCTGTAGTGCATAATTGCTAATGCAGAGAAAATTAAGATTAGATAAACAAAATTGCATTAATAAGAAATGAGTTTGTGGTACTTTAATTGATTACCGAAAATAATCAAATGTTTCCTAGGCTTTAATTGTGTTTTAGCTGGTTCTAATTCACTATCAACCAGTCCAACTAATTGGTCCATCGACCAAGTGGTGGAGTACCTTGATGTTCAGGTCAGGATTCGGTATGTACATATGTATGAAATGTATATAATGTAAAGAAAATTAATCCTGCTAGGTAATAAGGTACCCACATGTCGAGCGCTTTTTCTCATATGTACGGATTCAAATGAGACGAGTGTGTGTTGGTGTTATGGGCCCCACCAATTAATGAATGTATGGATACGTTGTTGTGATTACGAATCTGTGACATAGGGAGAATATGTAAATTTTGTCCCTTGCGCTGCATCAATGGCAATCTGACCCAATAGACATCCCTCACCAGAAATGACACAGTAGCATTCACGCGGACCATACACTCAAGGGCCCCAACGGACCTAAGCCCCCATTACATCTATAACTTGGGAACATCACCACCACTCTTACGGACATCATCAACACCACCATCACATCCACCACTTTCCTGGATGAAAGGAAACTTGCAGAAATCAATGCCCTCCTCAAGAAGCCCATAGTCGACCCGAATCAACTGAGCAACGTCTGACCCATCTCCCTGCTCCCTTATCCAGCCAAAGTGATTGAGAAGGCCGTTAACAAGCAACTCATAACCCACTGCGAACTTCACCATCTTCTAGACAACACACAATCAGGATTCAGAAAGAACCACAACACCAAAACAGCACTCATCGTGGCCAGTGACAACATTCAAAACATTATGGACTGAGAAGAAACAGCAGCCCTCATCCTGCTTGACCATCCGCAGACTTTGACACTGTCTCCCACTACACCCTCATCTGAAGACTCCACAAGATTGGTGTAGAAGGGTCTACTCTCAAATGGATCTGTTCCTTCCCCATAGGAAGAGCCCACAGGGTCAGGCTGCCACCCTTCACATCAGAGACAAAGAAACTGATATGCGGAGTCTCACAGGAATCGTCATTCAGCCCCACCCTTTTCACATATACATGACACCACTCGCCAACATCATCCAATCACAAGACATCACCATCATCTTGTACGGCGATAGTACCAAACTCATTCTCTGCCTGACGGACAAGACAACCACCACCAGAACCAACTCACCAACTGCATGACTATGGTAACAGACTGGATGCGAACCAGCTGCCTGAAGCTCATCTCAGACAAGACAGAAGTACTGGTCTTCGGTGGCCATCGGAGCTAGGACCAACACCCACAACCACAGACCACGCAAGGAATCTAGGGATCTTCCTAGATGACAAGCTCAACGTGACGGCTCAAGTCAACTCAGTGTGCACCTCCTGCTTTCACATCCTATGCATGCTGCAAAATATCTTCAAATGGTTGCCTCAGAACACCAGCTGGGCCGTCACACAAGCACTCATCACCAGCTGGCTGGACTACTGCAACACTTTCTACACCAAAATCTCCAAACAACTCCTACACAGACTCCAGATCATCCAGAACACAGACCTTCAATGCCACACACACATCACACCACACCTCAGGAAACTTCACTGGCTCCCTATTGACAAGTGCAGCCAATTCAAGATTCTCACACACACATACAAAGCCCTACACGACACAGGACCAGAATACCTGAACAGCCGTATACTCTTTCACCAACCCCCCACTCCTCACTCTCACTTGCAAACACTCCCAGCATTCTCCTAAATCACACCCAAGACATGGAACAACCTCCCTCAACACATCAGAGCCTCCTCCTCACTTCTTGAGTTCCACAAAGACACCTGCCCAAGCACCTGGATACCCTTTTGGGGGATTAGTGTGTTATACAAATCAACATAACATAACACCCCTTGCTAAGAGTTGATTATCTGTTCTAAAGTGCCTAGAACCCAGCATGCCCGCTGAAAGAGAGAAAATTAGCATTCCAGCCCTATAGGAGGAGTGACTGTCCAGGAGGAGCAGAGTGCAGCGTTACCTCGGTGCAGTGGATGACCTTGGAGGGCGAACATTATGCCCTTTTGCCAGCTGACCTCAGATTCTCCAGTGCAATTCCTCACGGGAATCGTGAAGTTGCTGCATCACCTGAGCCGGTGTGCCTGATCAGTGAATTTTCAGCATGACCTCAGCCTCTAAGCCTCATCTGTGAAGTTGTAGCTTGACCTGAGCTGCTGAACCAGTTTGTAAAGTTGTGGCATGACCTGAGCTGCTGCGCTACAGTTTGGACTGAAGCCACTGCACCGAGAGGCAGTGTGACCAGGAGCAGCTCAGTGGCTGGAGACCTCAGCATGGTCCACCATCCAACTAGGGGCCAAAGATCTAAACATCTAGTATAGCCCGCCCATGCGTGGCTGTACCAATTTGGCCAAACAGCCCCAGTGCAGCTGCACTGAACAATCACCAGACAAGCCAGGAGAAGATCTAGCACTCTCCGGAGCAGCACCCGGACACAACCACTGAGGAGGCCAAAAGGAACTGCAGGCTTGCGCTGAGCCAGAAGAAGGTGAGCGAGCAAGCATCAGAGGAGCCAGACAGCCGCCCGAGAAGAGCTCTACAAGAGCCTCGGGTGAGAACCAGGGAGCTGTGTTAGAAAGGATGTGCACTAACAAAAGGGTACTGGGGTAATCTACACCTGAGTCTAACCAGACCCAGGTAGGGACTTGTCTGGAAGACCAGGGTAAATAGTGGGAAGTGGCCTTGACCTCTAGCACCAAGACACTAAACTGCATTGTATGCATTCTCCTATGTGTAGCATTTAGTTCTAGCACGCATTAAAGTCCAAGCACTCTTTGGACATTCATTTATTATAGTAATGCGTGTTTATTGAGTGCTCAGTCCAAATCCCTCCTCGCTACCCCACTGAGAAGCCTGTGACTTCTCACCAGCACTACCACTTGTATTCGGCCCAGTCTACAGAGTCTCAGCAGGAGGACCCTGAGACATCAGAGACAAATGACTTCAGCCCTCATACCTTAGGGGAGAGGACGTGGCCTCACAGCTAGAGCTGCCGACTTTGGAGCTGGGGAATGAGGTTCAAGCCTTGGTGTCGGCTTGGCATCCTTTGATTCTGGGTTAACCACTCAATCTGTACGTACCTACCAAAAATGAATGTGTCCTTATCTAACGTAACTGGTGCTCATATAAAGCCTCCCATAACTTTGGGTCAGGTTTGCATTATATAAATCTGCAAAAGAAAAAAAAAATCAGTGGTGGAGGGCAAGTTGCCCTGTGCATGCCCCTCCCCCTCCAAAGTAGGTCTCATAGCTCTATTTTTAGGTCAAGCCTGGGCAGCACATGCGCTGCTCTGCGAGGCATGCTGTATTCAGGTAGGTTCTTGAAGTTCCACCCACTTTCCGCCCATATTTTTCATTGGCTTTTGTCATTGTCCACTGGCATTGTAAATGAAAATTCCTTTTATTTCTCTGTTTTAAAAACAACACATAAATAAAAGGCATTGTCATTTACAATGCCAACAGCTCAAACTCCCGTAAATGCGAGACCTATTGCATTGCAAATGCTTGTTATTCATATACATGCGCGCATACAAGCATACACACACACAGATGCACGCACACACACAGGCACGCATGCACGCACACACAGATGCATTCACACACAAACACACGTACCCACATGCATACACGCATGAAGGCATGCACGCACGCACTCACACACACACACACACACACTCTCTGTCTTCACGATTGCGTGTCGCAGTTGTCTCCATCTATTTCTACTGATTGAAAATAGAATACAGTAGATTTTAGCGGCAATTTCAACAGGGACTTGACGATTACGTTTATGAAATATTTGTAACTCATACACATTTGGGCCGTATAATGGGTGCTAGTTATTGCCAGATGGTTGCCAAGGCCCATCATTGGCCAGTCTGTGCCAGAACTCCAATGACCCTCCCAAATCAGCACCAGTGCCCACGTGTGACCCGTGTGATCTCCCTAAACCATATAAAGGGTAAGGCGGCCGGTTGTTCCCAAGCACTTAATATGGCTGTCGTTGGTTCAAACTCAATAGTAGGCCCTAAGTTAGTACATTAGTGGCCCATAGTACCAGCACAGTATACTGCATTCACAGAGCATAATTCCCCCATTCTATATGGTCTCCAGTGTCCAAACAAAATATCTACACGTCGTGAACATTCCACCAGTCCAGCCACCTTTTACTCCAGTAATGCACGTATCTGCCACGTTTCCCACAGCGCAGCCGCAACGCTCGAGTTGTAATCCATTGTGGCAATCAGCCAGGTGCTACAAGCTGCATGCACGCGGGGGTGACAAGAACTGCACGCCTATGGTGACCTGCAGACACGTTCAGCAAGGTCTGTGTGTCTACAGTGACCTGCACAAGGCCTGTGTGTCTACAGTGACATGCACAAGGTCTGTGTGTCTACAGTGACCTACACAAGGTCTGTGCACTTCAGGTATGGCAGACCTGCAGCTCTGTAGTGATATGCACAGTTTGACCAGACCAGCACACCTACAGACGCAACCTGCCCATCCTACTACGAAAGGAATGTGTCAATAGAATTATCAGGGGTCCTGAACACAATAACACAGGTAGCATCACTCCAGTACTTACTGATTTAGCGCATTGTGATAGAGACTGGATCACTACGGTATCACTATTATCTCACTATTGTAGTCAAGCACCTGCGATGTGTAACAGGGACTGCGGTGCTATTTCAGGCAGCTGTCCTGCATGCAGCAGTGGGGACTCGAGCACTACAGTAGTCAGCCACCTGCAAGCTGTGACAGGGACTCTGTTGCTACAGAAGTCAGCCACCTGCAAGCTGTGACACGGACTCTGTCACTACAGAAGTCAGCCACCTGTAAGCTGTGACAGGGACTCTGTCACTGCAGAAGTCAGCCACCTGCAAGCTGTGACACGGACTCTGTCACTACAGAAGTCAGCCACCTGCAAGCTGTGACAGGGACTCTGTCACTACAGAAGTCAGCCACCTGTAAGCTGTGACAGGGACTCTGTTGCTACAGAAGTCAGCCACCTGCAAGCTGTGACAGGGACTCTGTCACTACAGAAGTCAGCCACCTGCAAGCTGTGACAGGGACTCTGTCACTGCAGAAGTCAGCCACCTGCAAGCTGTGACACGGACTCTGTCACTACAGAAGTCAGCCACCTGCAAGCTGTGACAGGGACTCTGTCACTGCAAAAGTCAGCCACCTGCAAGCTGTGACAGGGACTCTGTTGCTACAGATGTCAGCCACCTGCAAGCTGTGACACGGACTCTGTCACTGCAGAAGTCAGCCACCTGTAAGCTGTGACAGGGACTCTGTTGCTACAGAAGTCAGCCACCTGCAAGCTGTGACACGGACTCTGTCACTGCAGAAGTCAGCCACCTGCAAGCTGTGATAGAAACTCTGTTGCTACAGAAGTCAGCCACTTGCAAGCTGTGACAGGGACTCTGTCACTACAGAAGTCAGCCACCTGCAAGCTGTGACACGGACTCTGTTGCTACAGAAGTCAGCCACCTGCAAGCTGTGACAGGGACTGTCACTGCAGAAGTCAGCCACCTGCAAGCTGTGACACGGACTCTGTTGCTACAGAAGTCAGCCACCTGCAAGCTGTGACAGGGACTCTGTTCTCCAGAAGTCAGCCACCTGCAAGCTGTGATAGGGACTCTGTTGCTACAGAAGTCAGCCACCTGCAAGCTGTGACAGGGACTGTCACTACAGAAGTCAGCCACCTGCAAGCTGTGACACGGACTCTGTTGCTACAGAAGTCAGCCACCTGCAAGCTGTGACAGGGACTCTGTCACTACAGAAGTCAGCCACCTGCAAGCTGTGACAGCGACTCTGTCACTACAGAAGTCAGCCACCTGCAAGCTGTGACACGGACTCTGTCACTACAGAAGTCAGCCACCTGTAAGCTGTGACAGGGACTCTGTCACTACAGAAGTCAGCCACCTGCAAGCTGTGACAGGGACTCTGTCACTACAGAAGTCAGCCACCTGCAAGCTGTGACAGCGACTCTGTCACTACAGAAGTCAGCCACCTGCAAGCTGTGACAGGGACTCTGTCACTGCAGAAGTCAGCCACCTGCAAGCTGTGACAGGGACTCTGTCACTGCAGAAGTCAGCCACCTGCAAGCTGTGACAGGGACTCTGTCACTGCAGAAGTCAGCCACCTGCAAGCTGTGACAGCGACTCTGTCACTACAGAAGTCAGCCACCTGCAAGCTGTGACAGGGACTCTGTCACTGCAGAAGTCAGCCACCTGCAAGCTGTGACAGGGACTCTGTCACTACAGAAGTCAGCCACCTGCAAGCTGTGACAGGGACTCTGTCACTGCAGAAGTCAGCCACCTGCAAGCTGTGACACGGACTCTGTCACTACAGAAGTCAGCCACCTGCAAGCTGTGACAGGGACTCTGTCACTGCAGAAGTCAGCCACCTGCAAGCTGTGACAGGGACTCTGTTGCTACAGAAGTCAGCCACCTGCAAGCTGTGACACGGACTCTGTCACTGCAGAAGTCAGCCACCTGTAAGCTGTGACAGGGACTCTGTTGCTACAGAAGTCAGCCACCTACAAGCTGTGACACGGACTCTGTCACTGCAGAAGTCAGCCACCTGCAAGCTGTGATAGGGACTCTGTTGCTACAGAAGTCAGCCACCTGCAAGCTGTGACAGGGACTCTGTCACTACAGAAGTCAGCCACCTGCAAGCTGTGACAGGGACTCTGTCACTACAGAAGTCAGCCACCTGCAAGCTGTGACAGGGACTCTGTCACTGCAGAAGTCAGCCACCTGCAAGCTGTGACACGGACTCTGTTGCTACAGAAGTCAGCCACCTGCAAGCTGTGACAGGGACTGTCACTGCAGAAGTCAGCCACCTGCAAGCTGTGACACGGACTCTGTTGCTACAGAAGTCAGCCACCTGCAAGCTGTGACAGGGACTCTGTTACTGCAGAAGTCAGCCACCTGCAAGCTGTGATAGGGACTCTGTTGCTACAGAAGTCAGCCACCTGCAAGCTGTGACAGGGACTGTCACTACAGAAGTCAGCCACCTGCAAGCTGTGACACGGACTCTGTTGCTACAGAAGTCAGCCACCTGCAAGCTGTGACAGGGACTCTGTCACTACAGAAGTCAGCCACCTGCAAGCTGTGACAGCGACTCTGTCACTACAGAAGTCAGCCACCTGCAAGCTGTGACACGGACTCTGTCACTACAGAAGTCAGCCACCTGTAAGCTGTGACAGGGACTCTGTCACTACAGAAGTCAGCCACCTGCAAGCTGTGACAGGGACTCTGTCACTGCAGAAGTCAGCCACCTGCAAGCTGTGACAGGGACTCTGTCACTGCAGAAGTCAGCCACCTGCAAGCTGTGACAGGGACTCTGTCACTGCAGAAGTCAGCCACCTGCAAGCTGTGACAGGGACTCTGTCACTGCAGAAGTCAGCCACCTGCAAGCTGTGACAGCGACTCTGTCACTACAGAAGTCAGCCACCTGCAAGCTGTGACAGGGACTCTGTCACTGCAGAAGTCAGCCACCTGCAAGCTGTGACAGGGACTCTGTCACTACAGAAGTCAGCCACCTGCAAGCTGTGACAGGGACTCTGTCACTGCAGAAGTCAGCCACCTGCAAGCTGTGACACGGACTCTGTCACTACAGAAGTCAGCCACCTGCAAGCTGTGACAGGGACTCTGTCACTGCAGAAGTCAGCCACCTGCAAGCTGTGACAGGGACTCTGTTGCTACAGAAGTCAGCCACCTGCAAGCTGTGACACGGACTCTGTCACTGCAGAAGTCAGCCACCTGTAAGCTGTGACAGGGACTCTGTTGCTACAGAAGTCAGCCACCTGCAAACTGTGACACGGACTCTGTCACTGCAGAAGTCAGCCACCTGCAAGCTGTGATAGGGACTCTGTTGCTACAGAAGTCAGCCACCTGCAAGCTGTGACAGGGACTCTGTCACTACAGAAGTCAGCCACCTGCAAGCTGTGACACGGACTCTGTTGCTACAGAAGTCAGCCACCTGCAAGCTGTGACAGGGACTGTCACTGCAGAAGTCAGCCACCTGCAAGCTGTGACACGGACTCTGTTGCTACAGAAGTCAGCCACCTGCAAGCTGTGACAGGGACTCTGTCACTGCAGAAGTCAGCCACCTGCAAGCTGTGATAGGGACTCTGTTGCTACAGAAGTCAGCCACCTGCAAGCTGTGACAGGGACTGTCACTACAGAAGTCAGCCACCTGCAAGCTGTGACACGGACTCTGTTGCTACAGAAATCAGCCACCTGCAAGCTGTGACAGGGACTCTGTCACTACAGAAGTCAGCCACCTGCAAGCTGTGACAGCGACTCTGTCACTACAGAAGTCAGCCACCTGCAAGCTGTGACACGGACTCTGTCACTACAGAAGTCAGCCACCTGTAAGCTGTGACAGGGACTCTGTCACTACAGAAGTCAGCCACCTGCAAGCTGTGACAGGGACTCTGTCACTACAGAAGTCAGCCACCTGCAAGCTGTGACAGCGACTCTGTCACTACAGAAGTCAGCCACCTGCAAGCTGTGACAGGGACTCTGTCACTGCAGAAGTCAGCCACCTGCAAGCTGTGACAGGGACTCTGTCACTGCAGAAGTCAGCCACCTGCAAGCTGTGACAGGGACTCTGTCACTGCAGAAGTCAGCCACCTGCAAGCTGTGACAGCGACTCTGTCTCTACAGAAGTCAGCCACCTGCAAGCTGTGACAGGGACTCTGTCACTGCAGAAGTCAGCCACCTGCAAGCTGTGACAGGGACTCTGTCACTACAGAAGTCAGCCACCTGCAAGCTGTGACACGGACTCTGTCACTACAGAAGTCAGCCACCTGCAAGCTGTGACACGGACTCTGTCACTACAGAAGTCAGCCACCTGCAAGCTGTGACAGGGACTCTGTCACTACAGAAGTCAGCCACCTGCAAGCTGTGACAGGGACTCTGTCACTGCAGAAGTCAGCCACCTGCAAGCTGTGACAGGGACTCTGTCACTACAGAAGTCAGTCACCTGCAAGCTGTGACACGGACTCTGTCACTACAGAAGTCAGCCACCTGCAAGCTGTGACAGGGACTCTGTCACTGCAGAAGTCAGCCACCTGCAAGCTGTGACAGGGACTCTGTCACTGCAGAAGTCAGCCACCTGTAAGCTGTGACACGGACTCTGTCACTACAGAAGTCAGCCACCTGCAAGCTGTGACAGCGACTCTGTCACTACAGAAGTCAGCCACCTGCAAGCTGTGACAGGGACTCTGTCACTGCAGAAGTCAGCCACCTGCAAGCTGTGACAGGGACTCTGTCACTGCAGAAGTCAGCCACCTGCAAGCTGTGACAGGGACTCTGTCACTGCAGAAGTCAGCCACCTGCAAGCTGTGACAGGGACTCTGTCACTGCAGAAGTCAGCCACATGCAAGCTGTGACAGGGACTCTGTCACTACAGCAGTCAGCCACCTGCAAGCTGTGACAGAGACTCTGTCACTACAGCAGCCAGCCACCTGCAAGCTGTGACACGGACTCTGTCACTGCAGAAGTCAGCCACCTGCAAGCTGTGACACGGACTCTGTCACTACAGAAGTCAGCCACCTGCAAGCTGTGACAGGGACTCTGTCACTGCAAAAGTCAGCCACCTGCAAGCTGTGACAGGGACTCTGTTGCTACAGATGTCAGCCACCTGCAAGCTGTGACACGGACTCTGTCACTGCAGAAGTCAGCCACCTGTAAGCTGTGACAGGGACTCTGTTGCTACAGAAGTCAGCCACCTGCAAGCTGTGACACGGACTCTGTCACTGCAGAAGTCAGCCACCTGCAAGCTGTGATAGAAACTCTGTTGCTACAGAAGTCAGCCACTTGCAAGCTGTGACAGGGACTCTGTCACTACAGAAGTCAGCCACCTGCAAGCTGTGACACGGACTCTGTTGCTACAGAAGTCAGCCACCTGCAAGCTGTGACAGGGACTGTCACTGCAGAAGTCAGCCACCTGCAAGCTGTGACACGGACTCTGTTGCTACAGAAGTCAGCCACCTGCAAGCTGTGACAGGGACTCTGTTCTCCAGAAGTCAGCCACCTGCAAGCTGTGATAGGGACTCTGTTGCTACAGAAGTAAGCCACCTGCAAGCTGTGACAGGGACTGTCACTACAGAAGTCAGCCACCTGCAAGCTGTGACACGGACTCTGTTGCTACAGAAGTCAGCCACCTGCAAGCTGTGACAGGGACTCTGTCACTACAGAAGTCAGCCACCTGCAAGCTGTGACAGCGACTCTGTCACTACAGAAGTCAGCCACCTGCAAGCTGTGACACGGACTCTGTCACTACAGAAGTCAGCCACCTGTAAGCTGTGACAGGGACTCTGTCACTACAGAAGTCAGCCACCTGCAAGCTGTGACAGGGACTCTGTCACTACAGAAGTCAGCCACCTGCAAGCTGTGACAGCGACTCTGTCACTACAGAAGTCAGCCACCTGCAAGCTGTGACAGGGACTCTGTCACTGCAGAAGTCAGCCACCTGCAAGCTGTGACAGGGACTCTGTCACTGCAGAAGTCAGCCACCTGCAAGCTGTGACAGGGACTCTGTCACTGCAGAAGTCAGCCACCTGCAAGCTGTGACAGCGACTCTGTCACTACAGAAGTCAGCCACCTGCAAGCTGTGACAGGGACTCTGTCACTGCAGAAGTCAGCCACCTGCAAGCTGTGACAGGGACTCTGTCACTACAGAAGTCAGCCACCTGCAAGCTGTGACAGGGACTCTGTCACTGCAGAAGTCAGCCACCTGCAAGCTGTGACACGGACTCTGTCACTACAGAAGTCAGCCACCTGCAAGCTGTGACAGGGACTCTGTCACTGCAGAAGTCAGCCACCTGCAAGCTGTGACAGGGACTCTGTTGCTACAGAAGTCAGCCACCTGCAAGCTGTGACACGGACTCTGTCACTGCAGAAGTCAGCCACCTGTAAGCTGTGACAGGGACTCTGTTGCTACAGAAGTCAGCCACCTGCAAGCTGTGACACGGACTCTGTCACTGCAGAAGTCAGCCACCTGCAAGCTGTGATAGGGACTCTCTTGCTACAGAAGTCAGCCACCTGCAAGCTGTGACAGGGACTCTGTCACTACAGAAGTCAGCCACCTGCAAGCTGTGACAGGGACTCTGTCACTACAGAAGTCAGCCACCTGCAAGCTGTGACAGGGACTCTGTCACTGCAGAAGTCAGCCATCTGCAAGCTGTGACAGAGACTCTGTCACTGCAGAAGTCAGCCACCTGCAAGCTGTGACACGGACTCTGTTGCTACAGAAGTCAGCCACCTGCAAGCTGTGACAGGGACTGTCACTGCAGAAGTCAGCCACCTGCAAGCTGTGACACGGACTCTGTTGCTACAGAAGTCAGCCACCTGCAAGCTGTGACAGGGACTCTGTTACTGCAGAAGTCAGCCACCTGCAAGCTGTGATAGGGACTCTGTTGCTACAGAAGTCAGCCACCTGCAAGCTGTGACAGGGACTGTCACTACAGAAGTCAGCCACCTGCAAGCTGTGACACGGACTCTGTTGCTACAGAAGTCAGCCACCTGCAAGCTGTGACAGGGACTCTGTCACTACAGAAGTCAGCCACCTGCAAGCTGTGACAGCGACTCTGTCACTACAGAAGTCAGCCACCTGCAAGCTGTGACACGGACTCTGTCACTACAGAAGTCAGCCACCTGTAAGCTGTGACAGGGACTCTGTCACTACAGAAGTCAGCCACCTGCAAGCTGTGACAGGGACTCTGTCACTACAGAAGTCAGCCACCTGCAAGCTGTGACAGGGACTCTGTCACTGCAGAAGTCAGCCACCTGCAAGCTGTGACAGGGACTCTGTCACTGCAGAAGTCAGCCACCTGCAAGCTGTGACAGGGACTCTGTCACTGCAGAAGTCAGCCACCTGCAAGCTGTGACAGCGACTCTGTCACTACAGAAGTCAGCCACCTGCAAGCTGTGACAGGGACTCTGTCACTGCAGAAGTCAGCCACCTGCAAGCTGTGACAGGGACTCTGTCACTACAGAAGTCAGCCACCTGCAAGCTGTGACAGGGACTCTGTCTCTGCAGAAGTCAGCCACCTGCAAGCTGTGACACGGACTCTGTCACTACAGAAGTCAGCCACCTGCAAGCTGTGACAGGGACTCTGTCACTGCAGAAGTCAGCCACCTGCAAGCTGTGACAGGGACTCTGTTGCTACAGAAGTCAGCCACCTGCAAGCTGTGACACGGACTCTGTCACTGCAGAAGTCAGCCACCTGCAAGCTGTGATAGGGACTCTGTTGCTACAGAAGTCAGCCACCTGCAAGCTGTGACACGGACTCTGTCACTGCAGAAGTCAGCCACCTGTAAGCTGTGACAGGGACTCTGTTGCTACAGAAGTCAGCCACCTGCAAACTGTGACACGGACTCTGTCACTGCAGAAGTCAGCCACCTGCAAGCTGTGATAGGGACTCTGTTGCTACAGAAGTCAGCCACCTGCAAGCTGTGACAGGGACTCTGTCACTACAGAAGTCAGCCACCTGCAAGCTGTGACACGGACTCTGTTGCTACAGAAGTCAGCCACCTGCAAGCTGTGACAGGGACTGTCACTGCAGAAGTCAGCCACCTGCAAGCTGTGACACGGACTCTGTTGCTACAGAAGTCAGCCACCTGCAAGCTGTGACAGGGACTCTGTCACTGCAGAAGTCAGCCACCTGCAAGCTGTGATAGGGACTCTGTTGCTACAGAAGTCAGCCACCTGCAAGCTGTGACAGGGACTGTCACTACAGAAGTCAGCCACCTGCAAGCTGTGACACGGACTCTGTTGCTACAGAAATCAGCCACCTGCAAGCTGTGACAGGGACTCTGTCACTACAGAAGTCAGCCACCTGCAAGCTGTGACAGCGACTCTGTCACTACAGAAGTCAGCCACCTGCAAGCTGTGACACGGACTCTGTCACTACAGAAGTCAGCCACCTGTAAGCTGTGACAGGGACTCTGTCACTACAGAAGTCAGCCACCTGCAAGCTGTGACAGGCACTCTGTCACTACAGAAGTCAGCCACCTGCAAGCTGTGACAGCGACTCTGTCACTACAGAAGTCAGCCACCTGCAAGCTGTGACAGGGACTCTGTCACTGCAGAAGTCAGCCACCTGCAAGCTGTGACAGGGACTCTGTCACTGCAGAAGTCAGCCACCTGCAAGCTGTGACAGGGACTCTGTCACTGCAGAAGTCAGCCACCTGCAAGCTGTGACAGCGACTCTGTCTCTACAGAAGTCAGCCACCTGCAAGCTGTGACAGGGACTCTGTCACTGCAGAAGTCAGCCACCTGCAAGCTGTGACAGGGACTCTGTCACTACAGAAGTCAGCCACCTGCAAGCTGTGACACGGACTCTGTCACTACAGAAGTCAGCCACCTGCAAGCTGTGACACGGACTCTGTCACTACAGAAGTCAGCCACCTGCAAGCTGTGACAGGGACTCTGTCACTACAGAAGTCAGCCACCTGCAAGCTGTGACAGGGACTCTGTCACTGCAGAAGTCAGCCACCTGCAAGCTGTGACAGGGACTCTGTCACTACAGAAGTCAGTCACCTGCAAGCTGTGACACGGACTCTGTCACTACAGAAGTCAGCCACCTGCAAGCTGTGACAGGGACTCTGTCACTGCAGAAGTCAGCCACCTGCAAGCTGTGACAGGGACTCTGTCACTGCAGAAGTCAGCCACCTGTAAGCTGTGACACGGACTCTGTCACTACAGAAGTCAGCCACCTGCAAGCTGTGACAGCGACTCTGTCACTACAGAAGTCAGCCACCTGCAAGCTGTGACAGGGACTCTGTCACTGCAGAAGTCAGCCACCTGCAAGCTGTGACAGGGACTCTGTCACTGCAGAAGTCAGCCACCTGCAAGCTGTGACAGGGACTCTGTCACTGCAGAAGTCAGCCACCTGCAAGCTCTGACAGGGACTCTGTCACTGCAGAAGTCAGCCACATGCAAGCTGTGACAGGGACTCTGTCACTACAGCAGTCAGCCACCTGCAAGCTGTGACAGAGACTCTGTCACTACAGCAGCCAGCCACCTGCAAGCTGTGACACGGACTCTGTCACTGCAGAAGTCAGCCACCTGCAAGCTGTGACACGGACTCTGTCACTGCAGAAGTCAGCCACCTGCAAGCTGTGATAGGGACTCTGTTGCTACAGAAGTCAGCCACCTGCAAGCTGTGACAGGGACTGTCACTACAGAAGTCAGCCACCTGCAAGCTGTGACACGGACTCTGTCGCTACAGAAGTCAGCCACCTGCAAGCTGTGACAGGGACTCTGTCACTACAGAAGTCAGCCACCTGCAAGCTGTGACAGGGACTCTGTCACTGCAGAAGTCAGCCACCTGCAAGCTGTGACAGGGACTCTGTCACTACAGAAGTCAGCCACATGCAAGCTGTGACAGGGACACTGTCACTGCAGAAGTCAGCCACCTGCAAGCTGTGACAGGGACTCTGTCACTGCAGAAGTCAGCCATCTGCAAGCTGTGACAGGGACGCTGTCACTACAGAAGTCAGCCACCTGCAAGCTGTGACAGGGACTCTGACACTACAGAGGTCAGCCACCTGCAAGCTGTGACAGGGACTCTGTCACTACAGAAGTCAGCCACCTGCAAGCTGTGACAGGGACTCTGTCACTACAGAGGTCAGCCACCTGTAAGCTGTGACAGGGACTCTGTCACTACAGAAGTCAGCCACCTGCAACCTGTGACACGGACTCTGACACTACAGAGGTCAGCCACCTGCAAGCTGTGACAGGGACTCTGTCACTACAGAAGTCAGCCACCTGCAAGCTGTGACAGGGACTCTGTCACTACAGAGGTCAGCCACCTGTACTGTAAGCTGTGACAGGGACTCTGTCACTACAGTAGTCAGCCACCTGCAAGCTGTGACAGGGACTCTGTCACTACAGAGGTCAGCCACCTGTAAGCTGTGACAGGGACTCTGTCACTACAGAGGTCAGCCACCTGTAAGCTGTGACAGGGACTCTGTCACTACAGTAGTCAGCCACCTGCAAGCTGTGACAGGGACTCTGTCACTACAGTAGTCAGCCACCTGCAAGCTGTGACAGGGACTCTGTTGCTACAGAAGTCAGCCACCTGCAAGCTGTGACAGGGACTCTGTCACTACAGTAGTCATTCATCTGCACACTGTGATAGGGGTGAAGTCACTACTATAGTCAGCTCTCCTGCTGTTGCATAAGTTACGACTGCAGCGTAACGTTACAAGGGGTGCTTTGCCACCCACGGGTGACGCAGGTGAACTTAGTTCAATGCTCCAGTGATGAATGTGAAAGATAGGTTATTGTAGCCCCGCAAGACACTATTCAATGGGTAATTGACATAGAAGTATTGGTTTTGGGTTGCTAACAATCCATTGAAGGGATCAGGGGTACCATGGTAACAGTAACAAACCTTATTTCGTTATTCACCGTATCACACGCTGTACTAAGAAGAATGAACACATTTAGGTTAAAGTATTTATTACTACAGGACCAACCAGTAACAAACAATATGTTTTTCAGTACATCTAAAACAACGACACAGAATATTATAAAAACAGCAAGAAGGCACGTTATAAATGACCAGAATAAAATTAACATTACTAGCATTGTTAAAATGTCATAAAAAATGTCATTTTGAACCTAACACCCTAACGTCTAGGTCTATGCGCTATACTAAGAGAGCATGGAAGACAGCACAATTTGCAGTCTAGAGTTTCATAGGGTGACAAGAAGTACTGAATACCTTGTTTACAGCAAAGGCTGTCTTCACCAGCGGAGGTGCAAAGATAGTGTTCTCCGCAAATGTCAAACACACGCTGCAGTAGCAGTCAGTAGATCTTTCTCTGGGACTCGGCATTATCAGCTTCAGACTTCAGGCAAGAAGTAGCACCTGCGAAGCGCAAAGTGTGCGCAGAAGGTGAGGCTGTCTCTGGCAGAATCTCTGGCAATAATCTGGGTGAAGGACCTTTCCTGACAAATGGTCGTCCTTATATACTAAATCTTATCAGAAATGGGAATTTCTGACATAAGTTTAAGAATGTCTTGCGGCTGGGAGGGTAGGGAGGAGGAGTTAAGCGGTAAATAGGGGGCACTACTAAAATAATAAATTAGGGTTTGACAACTGAGCACAGTTCGGCCATGGTGAAATGTATAGTAGTAAGAAGAATAACAAGCTCGAAAGGTTGCTGTGGTTCGAAATTTATGTACAGACTGGATAATGTCTTTTATGTTTGTATAAAATGTCAATAAAGATATTTTTTTTAAACAATACGTTTAAGAATGTCTGGCATAGAATATGTGCATCAAAATACGCATCCCAGACGTTTCCTTCAGGGTATGTTAGGTAAAAAGACATCAATTCAGACCACTATTTTGGTTATATGTCTGTATGTGTTTTTTATTAACCTTGACATGATGAAAAGTAGATGTTTAACCCAGATAAATGTCACATTGATGGTTTTATCCGTGTCATCAATCAAATGGCTTGATGCTTTCACAGTTCTTAGAAAGATAATGTCAGGCGACATCCGTGTCTAATAGTAGACATGACAATGTTTCTGCATAAATCCGGAAAGATGGTGGCTTCCATTGTTTGAGATTGGGAAGATGGAACATCCATTAACCAAGATGGATTCGGGGCCCACATGAATTGGAGTTGTACATTAGGGGCCATACATCATCCCCAGCTTGTACATCTGAATGTGATGTCATAGGGGCATATGTAACTTGTAGGGATTCACCTAATGTATAGAAATCCATGCTCTCAAATTACTGAGGTCTAAAATACCTATAACAAAATATACAGTTAATATGTGTCTAAAATAGAAAACATTCAATATCAAACATATAAATAAAGAATAAAACAAAGGCACTTAATACATCATACATGTAACATGGCAGAAGTGATACATATAATAAACATAGCAGTAAAGCATGAATACATTGTAAGCCTTGCGTTGTTTCAAATGATTTAGGGGCATATGTATCAAACGATTTTGTATTCGCAAATGCTGCAAATCGCAAATAAACAGCGTTTGCGAATACAAAATCGCAAAACGCGATGTATGTGACATTTTCGCATCGCATTAAGGAATCTCTAATTTTGCGATTCCTTAATTTTGCGTCAGCATTTAAGGAATCGCAAATTGCGATTCCTTAAATGCTATGTAACATGCACCCAAGTTGTGCGAATTCTCCTTAAGAAATCGCAAATTACCACCAACTTCAAGTTGGAGGTAATTTGCGATTTCTTTGAAAAATGCAATTTTTGGCATTTTTCAAAGTGCCATGTGGCGTACATACATGCCCTTAGGGCATGTATGTGCGCCATATGCGCACACATGTTCATTTCAGGGGTGCATCAGGGTGTCATCATGACACCCTTGCACCTTTGAAATTATTCTCAATTTGCGATTAGCAAATTACAATTCGCAATTTGAGAATTACTTCCCATTCATTCCTATGGGCCTTCTGGCCCATAGGAATGAATGGGAAGGTATTCCTTAATTGCGATTTTGCAATTTGCTAATCTCAATTAAGGAATATTAAGAATTCACAAAATATGTGCGAATTTTTAAATACATCCTGTTTTGCAATTCTCAAATAGCGATTCTCAAAAAATCGCTATTTGAGAATCGCAAATACGGTTTTTGATACATATGCCCCCTAATATATTTATTATAGTCTATCTAAAGGGTTTTATGAATGTTGGCGATTAAACATACCAGTGATGATATGAAATGGGTCATGTGGGACCCGGCCTCGTGGCGTGGGCGATGAGACTTCCCCGCAACCACCACCGACCCTCCCGGTGCCGGATGCCTCCCCACCCCGTAGCACCCGAAGACCTCCGGCCACCATGTCCCGATGCCCCCGATGGCCGGCCCGGGCCCCCAGCGAAACTTATACCCTAGATGCGCCATGCCCGGCCGAGGGAGAGAGAGCCCCCCCCCAAGCAAGATAGGGAGGAGTAGTCTCTGTCACACCTCTGACCTCCTCTCAGAAGAGGGTTTCGATCGCCCTCCGGGCCCCCGGGGAGATGGCTCCCCGCATGCTGGGTGTCTGAAATCCCTCCAGATCCAACTTGAAAGGATCAAAGAGCCGAGCGGCAGGAAATCCCAACACGCCGCCCCCAGGAGCCAAGACCCCTCTCTGCGAGGACTCCGTATTTCAAAGAGAAGAGGGCGTATAACAAGGGGTGCTCGGGCACTGACGAGCAGAGAAGATCCTGGACTAAGGGAGCCCTGCTGACCTGGTCGCGGCTCGACGAATCTAAAAGGAAGAACGCTACCCGAACCTTGGAAACCTGACGAGCCCTGCTGACTTCGTCGCGGCTCCCGCTTGGCAGAGACCAACTTCTGCCGGAACCATCTGAGCCCCGCTGACGTCGTTGCGGCTCCCGGGAACACTGAGAACACCTGAGCCCTGCTGAGAGACTCGCGGCTCCCCTAACCCTAAGAACGGCTGAGCCCTGCCGAGTAAATCGCGGCTCCCCGAAGATCATTAGACCTACGGTTCCTTCCTGCCTGAGCCCTGCTGACGTGGTCGCGGCTCAAGAGTACACTGGTCTGGCTGGACCCAAGACCGGAACGTATCCCCCGGCTCGAGGATTGAGATCTGTGCGAAGGATACTCGGCATTGACCCTGAACCTAGAGACTGTACCGCTACCCCAAACCCCTACCAAGACATTACGAACGCTTGTTTTGTTGACTAAAGGCTAAATCACGGATCATAAGGATCCAGAGAACCTATAGATAAAGAGATCCGTTCTACTGAAACCTACTGTGTGGTGTCCCTTTGTCAAGTGGTGCAAGCTCAGCGCGTGCGATCCTAGGTACGAGACCCTTCCCTGAAAGGGCCTCCCCGCCAGCGCTCGGCCTTGTTCTGGGAGAGGTGGGTCACGGGGTGGTCAGGAACGTGTTCTGCACCCCCCTGAGATCGCTCCTTCTAACATTTGGTGGCAGGCGACGGGATCCGAGCCGACACCTAGAGATCGTACAGTAAACGGCTGACACACTACCGAACAAAGACGGAAGAAAGAACCGCCATGAGTACCACGGGAACCAACGTGAGTTCTACGTTCCAAGAGGACCGGTTGAAAGAATATATGCACCAAGAATTAAAACAGTTTTGCAAAGACCTTGAAATCGCTACCACCGGATTAAGCACAAAAGAAGATTTCCAGAAAGCGTTGAAGGCCTGGGTAGAGTCCGGAGCTTCCCTTCCCCAAACCGAAGGAGACGGTCGAGAGGTGGAGCCGGTTCCTGAGCGAGGGGAGAGACACCCTGCTAGACCTGCCCTCCACCGTGCTGAATTCCTACAGCCACATGAAAGAGGCCCTATTAGCGAGATATGGACTCACCCCCGAGATGTATCGGCAACGGTTCAGAGACTGCAAAAAGATACCCGGTACTACGTGGGTGGAGTACGTGAAGTTTTACAGCAGGGCCTTGGACGGGTGGATCAAGGGCAGCAAGGTCTCCACCTTTGAGGAGCTGTTCGACCTAATCGCTTGGGAACACTTGTCCGCAAATTGCTTTGTAGAGTTACGCCAGCATCTCCTCGACAGCAAGCTTACAGATCCTCGGAAACTGGCTGTTGAAGCTGACCGCTGGGTGAACACCCGGGCCCCCCGGGGCCCCGTGGGAGACTACGGCCGCCACAGTCAGGGACCTCCCCGCCAGAGGGGTGGGGGGAACCAGGGAAGACAGAGGGAATCCCAGTCAGGCCCCCAGCATAGTCCCCCCACAAACCAACCCCCGCACTTTCCAACCCCTCCTCCAGCCAGCACGGGGCCCCCGGGGAGGCAGGGACCCCGAGTCAAGATCACCTGTTACCGATGCCAACAGACCGGTCACTACGCCAGTGACCCCCAGTGTCCCATGTACCAACGGCCCGCAGCGACAGCTCCCCCAGCCCGACAGATGGCCACAGTGGCCCTAGGGGAGGAGATGGAGGACACCGAAGAGTGGGAGCCTGCAGCCATGGCCCTGGTCTACCTAGGAGACCGAGAAATGGTTCCCGGAGCCTCCCTACCAGACAACACCAAGGAATACCGACAGCAGGTAACGGTCAACGGTCAACGGTCACCGAGTCGAGGCCCTCCGCGACACCGGGGCGAGTGTCACAGCGGTCCACTGTCACCTGGTCACAGAAGACCAGATACTACCAGACGTCTTCTGTCCAGTTATATCCTCGGACAATTCCGAGAGACTCTGCAGGATGTCCCTGGTACCCTTCGAATGGGGGGGAGTAACCGGCAAATTGAGAGTGGCCGTCCGAACCTCCCAACCAGTGGACTGCCTCCTGGGCAATGATCTCGAAAGCTCCCTGTGGGGGCAGGTAGAACGAAGGGCCCACCTAGGAATGATGGGCCTACCCGAATGGGTGTGCGCCACCACGCGCTCCATGTCTGCCCGACTGCCCCCCCTCGAGGGAGTTGAGGCCCCAGCCCTGAGCCAAGTCACCGTCCCGGAGGACCGGGGCAGGCTACCCGAGCCCAACGACCTCCTCCCGGAAAGAGAACCCGTCCCCGACGGCGGGCCATTGTACCCGGACCCCGAGCAAATGAGCGAGCTAGGTGACCTGCCCGAGTTGGCACAATGGCGCTCTGAGGGGGGCCCCTCCCGGGAGGAGTTCTGCAGAGAACAAGCCGCCTGCCCGTCCCTCATCGGACCCCGGCAGCAGGCCGAAGCGGGCGACCAATCCGGAACCCATTGGATTTATTGGGAGAACGGCCTCCTGTACAGTGAGCAGAAGTCTGCCGAACTAGGGTCAGCCCGGGTACTGGTAGTACCCCTGCGCTTCCGAGACTTCCTCCTGGGCCTAGCCCATGATGTGCCCCTGGCGGGACACTTGGGCCAAGACAAAACCTATCATCGCTTAGTCACCCACTTCTATTGGCCCAAGATGCGAGCTAATGTAGAGGCCCACTGTAAGTCCTGCCCCACGTGCCAGGCTAGCGGAAAAAGTGGAGGGAAGCGCAAGGCTCCACTACAACCCTTCCCCGTCGTCAGTACCCCCTTTGAGCGGGTGGGGATAGACATTGTGGGACCTCTGGATCCCCGGACCGCCCAGGGTCACCGGTTCATCCTCGTACTGGTGGACCATGCCACCCGATACCCCGAGGCCATTCCCCTCCGAACCGTGACGGCCCCCGTGGTGGGCCGGGCCTTGATGGGGATATTCTCCCGCATGGGGTTCCTTCGAGAGGTCGTGAGTGATCGCGGCACTAACTTTATCTCGAAGTACATGATGTCCTTATGGCAACAATACGGGGGATCGTACAAATTCACCACCCCGTACCACCCCCAAGGCAATGGTCTAGTGGAACGGTTTAACCGGACCCTGAAGGGGATGATCATGGGCCTCGAAGAGCCCCTCCGTCGCAGATGGGACGTCCTCCTCCCCTGCCTCCTGTTCCCCTACCGGGAAGTCCCCCAAAAATCCCTGGGGTTCAGCCCATTCGAATTGCTCTACGGGCACCCCCATCCGGGGACCCCTGAGCCTGGTCAAGGAGGGCTGGGAGACCGCCCCCCGAGACCCACCCCAAGATGTATTCCGCTACATCCTGGCGCTCCGCAACCAGACTCGAAAGTTCCGGGAGCTCGCCGAGGCACATCTCGAGGCGAACCAGGAGGAAATTAATGACCTGGTATGACCAGAATGCCCCTCTGGTCGAGTTCCAGCCGGGCCAACAGGTCTGGGTGATGGCCCCGGTGAAACCCTGCGCCCTCCAAGACAAATGGACTGGACCCTTCAAGGTCATAGAGCGGAGGAGTCAAGTCACTTATTTAGTTGACGTCCAGTCCCCTCGGAACCCCCTCCGGGTCCTCCACGTGAACCGCCTCAAACCTCACTTCGTGAGGACGGAGTTGAATTTGCTCCTAGCCACCGACGATGGGGCAGAAGAGGACACGGAGCCCCTCCCGGACCTCCTGTGTGCGAAAGAAAAAGATGGCTCCATAGAGGGAGTGAGACTTTCCTCCTCCCTCACCCCCCAACAATACGACGACTGCCACCAGCTATTGGGGCAATTTGCAGACCTCTTCTCCCTCACCCCCAGGGTCACCGACTGGTGTGTCCACGATGTGGACACCGGAGACAGCCCGCCAGTACGGCATAGAGCCTACCGCATCCCTGACAGGGTCCGGACCTGCATCCAGGCCGAAGTAGCTAAGATGCTAGCCCTAGGGGTGGTCGAACACTCCGACAGTCCATGGGCCAGCCCCGTGGTACTGGTTCCGAAAGCAGCGGCCCCTGGTGTTGCCCCCGAACGGAGGTTCTGTGTGGACTACCGGGGGCTCAATGCGGTCACCCGAGCCGACGCTCACCCTATTCCCCGCGCAGATGAGCTCATTGACTGCCTCGGGGCTGCTCACTACCTCAGCACCTTCGACTTGGCCTGCGGTTACTGGCAAATTGCGCTCACCGAGGGAGCCAAGGAGCGGTCTGCCTTCTCCACCCCAGATGGGCACTATCGCTTCCGAGTCATGCCCTTTGGAATGAAAAATGCCCTGGCCACCTTCCAGCGGCTGGTCAACAGGGTCCTGGCCTGGCTGGAAGAATTCAGCGCCGCGTACCTAGACGACATTGCGGTGGTCAGCTCCCAATGGACCGAACACCTCCAGCACCTCCGACAGGTACTGATGGCCCTGCGCCAAGCAGGCCTAACAGTCAAAGCCAGGAAATGCCAAATTTGACAAGGCTTGGTGGTTTACCTGGGACACCAGGTCGGGAGCGGGCAGGTCGCCCCCCTCCAGCCCAAGATCGAAGCCATCTTGGCCTGGGATCCCCCTACGACCCAGACAGAAGTCCGGGCCTTCTTGGGCCTCACCGGCTACTACCGGAGGTTCATTCAAAGCTATGGCAGCATAGTGGGCCCCCTCACAGAGCTAACCTCCAAGAAACAGCCGAAGAGAGTACAGTGGACCCCCCCCTGCCAAGAGGCGTTCGACGCCCTAAAGACCGCTATATGCACTGCCCCCGTGCTCCAAGGAATTTGTGGTCCAGACGGACGCTTCTGAGCACGGCATTGGGGCAGTCCTCTCACAATTCAACGAGAAGGGCCTAGACCAGCCCGTAGCCTTCATCAGCCGGAGGTTACTACCCCGGGAACGACGGTGGAGCACCATTGAAAGAGAGGCCTTCGCAGTAGTCTGGGCACTAAAGAAGCAACGGCCTTACTTGTTCGGAACCCACTTCCGCGTCGAAACAGATCATCGACCCTTACGGTGGGTGATGCAAATGAGAGGAGAGAACCCCAAACTGCTGCGATGGTCAATCTCCCTCCAGGGGATGGACTTCACCGTAGAGCATCGCCCGGGTACTGACCACGCCAACGCTGACGTCCTGTCCCGATTCTTCCGCCTCAGCGAGGAGAACCCCCAAGAGGATGGGTAGTTCTCCCCGACTTTCAGCTGGGGGGGACGCGTGTGGGACCCGGCCTCGTGGCGTGGGCCTCCCTGACCGTTAGCATCCCAGCCCAACCCATGCACCACCCTTGATCCCTGGTTGTCACCGCCCTGTCCGACCCACCCCATCCATGAACCCACAGGGAGATGAGACTTCCCCGCAACCACCACCGACCCTCCCGGTGCCGGATGCCTCCCCACCCCGTAGCACCCGAAGACCTCCGGACACCATGTCCAGATACCCCCGATGGCCGGCCCGGGCCCCCAGCGAAACCTAGAGCCTAGACGCGCCATGCCCGGCTGAGGGAGAGAGAGCCTCCCCCAAGCAAGATAGGGAGGAGTAATCTCTGTCACACCTCTGACCTCCTCTCAGAAGAGGGTTTCGATCGCCCTCCGGGCCCCTGGGGAGCTGGCTCCTCGCATGCTGGGTGTTTGAAATTCCTCCATATCCAACTTGAAAGGATCAAAGAGCCGAGCGGCAGGAAATCCCAACACGCCGCCCCCAGGCGCCAAGACCCCTCTCTGCGAGGACTCCGGATTTCAAAGAGAATAGGGCGTATAACAAGGGGTGCGCGGGCACTGACGAGCAGAGAAGATCCTGGACTAAGGGAGCCCTGCTGACCTGGTCGCGGCTCGACGAATCTAAAAGGAAGAACGCTACCCGAACCTTGGAAACCTGACGAGCCCTGCTGACTTCGTCGCGGCTCCCGCTTGGCAGAGACCAACTTCTGCCGGAACCATCTGAGCCCCGCTGAGAGACTCGCGGCTCCCCTAACCCTAAGAACGGCTGAGCCCTGCCGAGTACATCGCGGCTCCCCGAAGATCATTAGACCTACGGTTCCTTCCTGCCTGAGCCCTGCTGACGTGGTCGCGGCTCGAGAGTACACTGGTCTGGCTGGACCCAAGACCGGACCGTATCCCCCGGCTCGAGGATTGAGATCTGTGCGAAGGATACTCGGCATTGACCCTGAACCTAGAGACTGTCCCGCTACCCCAAACCCCTACCAAGACATTACGAACGCTTGTTTTGTTGACTAAAGGCTAAATCGCGGATCATAAGGATCCAGAGAACCTATAGATAAAGAGATCCGTTTTACTGAAACCTGCTGTGTGGTGTCCCTTTGTCAAGTGGTGCAAGGTCAGCACGTGCGATCCTAGGTACGAGACCCTTCCCTGAAAGGGCCTCCCCGCCAGCGCTCGGCCTTGTTCTGGGAGAGGTGGGTCACGGGGTGGTCAGGAACGTGTTCTGCACCCCCTTGAGATCGCTCCTTCTAACAGGTCAGATTAAAAAAAATATGGTATCAGGCGTGGCCTGATGGGACATGGAATAGGAAGCGCCTGTCGGAGCTCCTAGGGCCAGCGGAAGCCCTGGAGACAATTATCCTGTATATTGTCAGGTTCTGCACCGCCACAAAAATGGGGCCAACTCCTGAGATATCCGGGAACAGTTTGCGCTGTTAGTTTGTGCTTGTCAACTGGAGTCAAAAGTCAAGTGAGCACACACCCTCCAAGAAACTGGGCTGCCAAGATGGCGACCACCCTGACACAGCCCGTGAAAGGCAGCAGCTAAAGATGGCGGAGTACGGGCTCCGGGCACCAGCGGGTCCCAGAACATCAAAGCAGACAAAGCGTGGCGCCCAGAGAAAACAGCTTGCAGCCCCCCCAGGGACGAGGACACCTGCACCGGCCAGCAACACCGAGTGGCCAAGATAGCAGCCGCTGGGCAGTAGTGAGGCAGTGAAGCAGAGCGAGAGCCTGAAGTGGGGCGCGAACGCTCTGATGTGCCTGACCATCGCTGAGTACCGCCATATCAAACCCCATTGGGTCTTGTGCACACCATTTGGGAGATCAAGGTAAAGCCGGGGGAGCAGGGCACACGTGTGCAGCCTGATTCGTGCAGGAGTGGGGCCGGGTGACTGCTTTTGGCAGTGGGGGAGGAACTCTGTCGCGGTGGATGGAGCTTGGCCACGCTCCGCTTCTCTCCCCCTACATCCTTACTACTTGTGACATTGGACTGGCAGTCCTCCCCACCCCCTCTCGGCCTGGGTGTCGGCTGAGGAATTTCCATGGGTGAATCCGGATATTGGCGCACAGGGAGGATCATACAGGCAGGACTTGACTGTGGGGACAGACCTGACTGCACCATGTATCATGCTAGTTTAAATGAGCTGTGGAACGCTGGCAAGGGGCAGGTGCGACAGAAGAGTAACTGACTTTGAGACCTGCTGGGCAACTGAAGGCAGACAGGCGCTGGGAGCTTGATGGACACTGTCACCTGGACGCCACCAGTTTGGCTGAGCTGTGGTTTGGGGACGGGTTTGGTGAGTGCTGTTGGCACTGGGGTCCTTTGCTATAGCTGTAGGGGAAGTGTCTGTTCCCTGAGAATAAACACTGACACACCAGTAGTGGAGCCTGCGATGGTGCTGCCTCCATGGGACCACAGAAGGCGGCTAGCCCTCTTCCTATATCCCCCCTCCCCCCTCAGTGTGGAGACATCGTCTGAAGCTGGCATCTCCCCTCCCCACGGAGAACACTGACAGTCACGCTGAGGGAGCAAAATGAAAGCCACATGTGGCCAGGGGGAGTGTGCAGCTGAAACACAGACGGTCACAATGGGGACTGAACATACGGCAACGGAGGGGGAGGTAGGCTCTTTGCTGCGCACATGGCGACCATCCTGGAGGCCATAAGGGACACAGAGGTCTTGTTAGAAACACAGATTGTTGCGATGGTGAATGAGGGGGGCCTGCTTCATGAGGATCATAAAAAGCTGGTAGAACACATCAAGGAAATGGAGGGCCAGCTCCAAGGTCAAACACCTTGCCGAATGACAAAGAACTCACACTGAAATATTCTGCCATGGAGTAGGAGATGAAGGCATTGGCCAACAGAGAAGAAGATGCGGAGGGTAGAACCCGTCAACACAATATCTGACTGGTTGGACTTCTAGAGTAGGCAGAAGGGTCTAATGTGGAGCTCTTTGTGGAGGAGTTGCTGGAAAAGACTATTTTGCAGGGTTATCCTTCATCCCTCATGGTTATACTCAGTAGAACGAGCTCACAGAATACCAGTGCACCCTCCACAGCCTAGGGCGGCCCCGCGCCTAATCATAGCCCACCTGATGAACTTCAGAGACAGGGATGTTATTCTACAAGCGGCGAGGAAACACGGACCTTGGTTAATTGAAGGACAGGAGGTAAATCTGTACCTGGACTATACGAATCTGGTCCAGAGGCAGAGGGGTGCCTTTGTGCTGGTCAAAAGGGTGCTGCGCCAGCTGTACCTCAAATATATGCTCCTCTTCCCAGCAGAGCTGAAGATTGTACATGGCAATAAGGCCCATTTCATGTCATTGGTACAGGAGGCCTGGTCCTGGCAGGAGCACCAGGGTCTGTGGTCAGGTCCTCTAACACAAGCACGGAAGGACACTGAATGGCGGAGGGCGCTCCTGCACGACGCAATACCAAACACACCACACCCTCCCCAACGAAGGAACAAATGAAGACCTCCCAAGATAAAACAATGCTGAAAGATAAGAACTGTAGTGATGTTCTCAGTTATAACAAGTGGAGGGTGCTTGCCCCAGAGGAGGAGGGTAGTGCCTTGGACTGGACGGGCACGGAACTGGAAACAGAAGACGAGCAGCAGCTGGCGGTGACTCCCATGACTGCTGATCATTTGGGATAGGGGGTGTGATCGGCCCCCCGCTGGCTGGACAGACAGCCATCAGAATGTGGTAGGAGAGTGCCATGCTCTGGGATTCCACCAAGTCGCAGGGGGTGATGGAGTTCATTCTGGCTGCAGAGCATGAGAGGCAGGAGGCAGATGCTTATGGACTGCCGTGCAAGTGAGGCCTCAGGTTACGTCCCAGCGACAGACGCAAGGAACAATGTTCTAATGTTATTGTTTGGGGATCATACGTACTGTGAATTGAGGGGCTGGTTAGTTACAGGACCACAGCAGGGTAAGGTAGGATGAGGGGTAGTTTCAGGGGTAGCCTTTAGCACACTGGGGCATTAAGGTACACAAGGAACCACAGGCTATGCACATTTAGAGACGAGATATACTGGAAGGGAGGAAGACACACAACCACCATGATACAAGCACTGACTTGAAGTTGTTTACCTGGTAACCAAGGTATAGAGGTGTTTGGTTGCTAAGGCCCTAAACAGGCACAAAACAGACATGGTGTTCCTGCAGTAAATACATCTCATTAGGGGCAGCATTGTTATATGGGGGGGCTATGCGCAGTGCACTTTGGGATCAAGGAGTGCAATGATCCTTCTTAAGAGGACCTTGCCGTACCATGCATCCCTCACCTGGACGGATGCTAATGGGTGCTACGTGGCATTATTGGAGGAATGTGGAGGCAAGAAAGTACTGCTGATCAATATATATGCTCCACCGGGCCTTCAGTCTGAAACACTTCGTAGGGTGGGGAGCGTTTTAATGGAAGCCGCACCCCAGGCATTCACGGTTATAGGGGGGGATTTTAACCTCGCACTGGATCTACAGTTAGATAGGATGAGCAATAGTACAGATGGAAAGGTGACCTGGGGGAAATTGGAAGGATTCACACTGGCAAAGGGGGTAAGTGATTGCTGGAGAGCCCTTCACAGGTGCGAGAGGGGGTACTCCTATTATTCCTATGCACACAGCGTGCACTCTAGACTCAACTACTTTGTTAGTCCAGGTTGCTTCCTAAATCGGTTCACAGAGGCGGAGTATCTGGATTTGTGGTCACTCGCCTTTGCGTGTGACTGTGGGAACAGGTAAAGGCAGGTAAATGGGGGACCTGGAGGATGGAGACTTGGCGTCTTTGGACCAGGCAAAAGGTCAAGTGACTAGACAAGACCAGGGAGCTCTACTTCAAGGAGAACAAGGGCACAGCGCAGAGTTTGACCATGCTATGGAAAGCATACAAAGCCATGATCCGGGGAGTGATCGATACTGGAGAGACAGGTGACAGAAGGGAAAGACTCAGTGGGATGACCACTTTGGAAGGAGAACTGACACAGGTAGAGAGGAACTATGCAACCTCCCCCACACACCACGTGACAAATGTGATCCACCTGAAAAGGGTCGAGTACCTTACTGTTGCTAGACAGGAGGTTAACACCACATACTTGGCAAAGCAAAAACGTCTATAAAAGTATATAGCTGACGTTTTTGTGGACTATATGGAATCGTTCTGCAGCACAAAGCTGACGGCCACTGAGGAGGAGGTATTGGCCTTTGTCGAGGACGTTCTGGTGACGCGTCTTGCACCACAGCAGACAAGAGACCTGGAAGCGGATAGCTCAGTGGAGGAAGTGTCACTGGCTATGGGCCAGATGCAGATGGGAACAACTCTGGGCCACAATGGTTTACCGGCTGAGCCGTTCAAGAAGCTGGCTGAGAGAACGGTGGAGCCTCTTCATGGTGCCTATATGGTGGTATTTGAGGCGGGTATTCGAGGATAAGCAAACGGCGACAGTAGTTCTGATTCCGAGTCCTATCGGACAATTTCATGGCTCAATATCGATATTACAATCCTGGTAAGGGTCCTCGCAACTTCACTGCGGGCAATCAATCAATCAATCAATCAATCAAAGACATTTATAGAGCGCACTACCTACCCGTAGGGTCTCAAGGCGCTGGGGGGGGAGGGGGGGGGGGCGCTACTGCTCGAACAGCCAGGTCTTGAGCTTCTTCCTGAAGGAGAGGTGGTCTTGGGTCAGGTGCAGGTCGGCCGGGAGGGAGTTCCAGGTCTTGGCGGCCAGGTAGGAGAAGGACCTTCCTCCTGTAGTGGCTCTGCGGATGCGTGGGACGGCGGCGAGGGCGTGGCTGGCAGATCGGAGGTGGCGTTTGGGAGCGTAGAAGTTGATGCGGTTGTTGAGGTAGCTTGGGCCTTGATCGTGGAGAGCTTTGTGTGCGTGGGTAAGGAGGCGGAAGGTGATTCTCTTGTTGACCGGGAGCCAGTGCAGGTCTCTTAGGTGTCCGGAGATGTGGCTGTGTCGTGGGATGTCGAGGATGAGTCTGGCTGAGGCGTTCTGGATGCGCTGGAGTCTCTTCTGGATCTTGGCGGTGGTTCCGGCGTAGAGTGCGTTGCCGTAGTCCAGTCGGCTGGTGACGAGGGCCTGGGTGACGGTCTTCCTGGTCTCTGTGGGGATCCATCAGAAGATCTTCCGAAGCATGCGCAGGATGTTGAAGCACGACGAGGAGACGGCGTTGACTTGCCTGGTCATGGAGAGGGAGAAGTCCAGGATGAAACCCAGGTTGCGTGCGTGGCCCGTCGGTTTGGGTGCGGTGCCCAGGGCGGGGGGCCACCAGGAGTCGTCCCAGGCGGAGGGCGAGGAGCCCAGTATGAGGACCTCCGTCTTATCTGAGTTCAGTTTCAGGCAGCTCGTCGTCATCCACTCGGCTACCTCTCTCATCCCTTCGTGCAGGTTGGCTCTGGCGGCGGCGGGATCGTTGGTCAGGGAGAGGATCAGCTGGGTGTCGTCGGCGTAGGAGATTATGTTGAGGTTGTGTTGGCGTGCGATGGCCGCGAGGGGGCTCATGTAGACGTTGAAGAGAGTAGGGCTCAGCGAGGATCCTTGAGGGACGCCGCAGATGACTTCGGTGGCCTCTGACTTGTACGGTGGTAGGCGGACTCTTTGTGTTCTTCCGTCGAGGAAGGAGACGATCCATTCCAGTGCCTTCTCCTGGATTCCGACGTTGCTGAGGCGCTGCACTAGGGTGCGGTGGCAGACCGTGTCGAAAGCCGCGGAGAGGTCTAGGAGGATGAGGGCCGCTGTTTCTCCGTTGTCCATCAGGGCTCGGATGTCGTCAGTGGCGGCGATGAGGGCGGTCTCGGTGCTGTGGTTGGCACGGAATCCGGACTGCGATGGGTCGAGGGATCCGTTCGTCTCGAGGAAGGTGGCCAGCTGTTTGTTGACGGTCTTTTCGATGACTTTGGCTGGAAACGGGAGTAGAGAGATGGGGCGGTAATTCTTGAGTTCGGTGGGGTCTGCTGTAGGTTTCTTGAGTAGAGCGCTGAGTTCGGCGTGCTTCCAGCTCTCGGGGAAGGTGGCGGTGTCGAATGAGGTGTTGATGATGTCCCGCAGGTGGGGTGCGATGACAGCGTCGGCTTTGTTGAAGACGTGGTGAGGGCAGGGGTCGGTCAGAGATCCGGAGTGGACGGAGTTCATCATGTGGACGGTGTCTTCGGTGTTGACCGGGGTCCAGGCACGGAGGGTGGTGGTGGGTGGCGTTGCTGCGGTCGTGGCGTGCGTCGGTTGAGTGCTGAAGCTGTTGTGTATGTCCGCGATCTTGTTGTGGAAGTAGGAGGCGAGGGAGTTGCAGAGGTCTTGCGATGGGGTGATGTCGTTGTTTCCGGCGTTGGGGTTGGAGAGCTCTTTCACGATGTTGAAGAGTTCCTTGCAGTTGTGTGCGTTGTTGTCCAGTCGGTTCTTGAATGCAGTTTTCTTGGCGGTGCGGATCAATTGGTGGTGTTTCCGGGTGGCGAGCTTGAGGGTGGTCCTGTTGTCCGGCGTGGGTTCCTTTCTCCAGGCTTTCTCGAGTGCTCGGCAGTTCTTCTTGGAGCTCTTGAGTTCGTCTGTGAACCATGGGGCTCTCTTATTGCCGGGTCTGCTGGGCGGGGTCCTCAGAGGGGCGAGTTCGTCTGCGCATTTGCTGATCCACTTCGAGAGGTTGTCGGCGGCCTGGCTGGGGTTCGCTGAGCTGGCCGGAGGGTGCTGGCTCAGGGAAGCGGCGAGCTGGTCGGCTGTGATCTTGTTCCAGCTTCTTCGGGCAACCTGTTGCTGGTGGTGGTGGATCGTCGTTCTTCTGAAGGTGAAGTGGATGCATCTGTGGTCCGTCCAGTGGAGTTCTGTGGCGTGGCTGAAGGCGATGTCTTTGCTGGATGAGAAGATGGCGTCGAGTGTGTGTCCGGCGAGGTGGGTGGGGGTGGACACCAGCTGCTTGAGTCCAAGGTTGGCGAGGTTGTCGAGCAGGGTGCTGGTGTTGCAGTCGTTGTTGTTCTCCAGGTGGAAGTTGAAGTCCCCCAGGAGGATGTAGTCAGCGGAGGGGAGGGCGTGCGGGCTGACGAAGTCGGCGATGTCCTCGCTGAATTGAGTGCGTGGTCCCGGAGGTCGGTAGATCAGGGTGCCTCTGAGGGTGGTCTTCGGGTCGGTGTGAATCTGGAAATGCAGGTGTTCGGCGGAGGGTGGGGTGTTGTCGGTGCTGGTCGTGATGCGGATGGTGTTCTTGTGGATGCTGGCGATGCCTCCTCCCACCTGGTTGGCGTTGCGGTCCCTCCGGGTGATCTTGTAGCCTTCTGGGATGGCGATGGCGATGTCGGGCGCTGAGGAGGCGTTCATCCAGGTCTCCGTGATGAAGGCAACGTCAGGGGCTGTGGCGTCTAGGAGGTTCCAGAGTTCGATGGCGTGTCTGTGGACGGAGCGGGTGTTGAGCAGGATGCACTTGAGGTGGTTGCTGCTGGTGTTCGGCTTCGGCTTGGCGAGGCAGGTCTGGATGCAGGTGAACTTGCAGGCGTGGCAGCTGAAGGGTCCGTGGGTGCGTCGTGGGGTGGCTTGGTAGCATCCTGGGAGTCGACCGGTGTTGAGTGCGCTGAGGGTGGCGGCGGTGTACGTCAGGCGGGTTGGCCGGGGTCCTCGTGGGCCAGGGGTCCTGGCGCTGGGCGCGGTCCAGGCGCGGACGGGCGTAGACGGGCTTGCCTTTGGCGCGCCTTCGGCGCACAATCGGCGCGCCCGCTGCGCGTGACCGCTGCGCGTTCGCACGGTCGCCATATATGGCGAAGTGCGCGGGTGGGCGGAGCAGCTGGGAGGCGGGAGCGGGGAGGGAACAGAAGGAAAAAAGGGGCGGGGTCAGCGGTGGTGGCGGGAAGCGGGGAGCGGGGAGGGAAGACGGAGGGCGGCAACAGGCGGGAAAAAGACAGTCAATACGGCGGAAAAAACAACAATGAACACAAATACAATTCTACAGGCAATACGGCGGAAAAACAACAATAAGCACAGATAAGCACAAATACAAGTCTGCACAGAGAACCAGGGGCACAGGGAGAGGAGCGCTGATCACGGACCACGCCGCTCGAAGGAGGGGGCGTGGTCACGAGCCGGCAGTCGGGCAGCGAGGCACAAAGGAAGGGGGGGCACACGCAGCAGCTGGTGGCCGTGTGGCGTGGGGTGTCCTAAAACTAGGTCACACTCACCTGCGTCGCACGGTCGCCATATATGGCCAAGTGCGCGGGTGGGCGGAGCAGCTGGGAGGCGGGAGCGGGGAGGGAACAGAAGGAAAAAAGGGGCGGGGTCAGCGGTGGTGGCGGGAAGCGGGGAGCGCGGAGGGAAGACGGAGGGCGGCAACAGGCGGGAAAAAGACAGTCAATACGGCGGAAAAAACAACAATGAACACAAATATAATTCTACAGGCAATACGGCGGAAAAACAACAATAAGCACAGATAAGCACAAATACAAGTCTGCACAGAGAACCAGGGGCACAGGGAGAGGAGCGCTGATCACGGACCACGCCGCTCGAAGGAGGGGGCGTGGTCACGAGCCGGCAGTCGGGCAGCGAGGCACAAAGGAAGGGGGGGCACACGCAGCAGCTGGTGGCCGTGCGGCGCGGGGGTGTCCTAAAACTAGGTCACACTCACCTGCGTCGCACGGTCGCCATATATGGCCAAGTGCGCGGGTGGGCGGAGCAGCTGGTAGGCGGGAGCGGGGAGGGAACAGAAGGAAAAAAGGGGCGGGGTCAGCGGCGGTGGCGGGAAGCGGGGAGCGGGGAGGGAAGACGGAGGGCGGCAACAGGCGGGAAAAAGACAGTCAATACGGCGGAAAAAACAACAATGAACACAAATACAATTCTACAGGCAATACGGCGGAAAAACAACAATAAGCACAGATAAGCACAAATACAAGTCTGCACAGAGAACCAGGGGCACAGGGAGAGGAGCGCTGATCACGGACCACGCCGCTCGAAGGAGGGGGCGTGGTCACGAGCCGGCAGTCGGGCAGCGAGGCACAAAGGAAGGGGGGGCACACGCAGCAGCTGGTGGCCGTGCGGCGCGGGGGTGTCCTAAAACTAGGTCACACTCACCTGCGTCGCACGGTCGCCATATATGGCCAAGTGCGCGGGTGGGCGGAGCAGCTGGGAGGCGGGAGCGGGGAGGGAACAGAAGGAAAAAAGGGGCGGGGTCAGCGGTGGTGGCGGGAAGCGGGGAGCGGGGAGGGAAGACGGAGGGCGGCAACAGGCGGGAAAAAGACAGTCAATACGGCGGAAAAAACAACAATGAACACAAATACAATTCTACAGGCAATACGGCAGAAAAACAACAATAAGCACAGATAAGCACAAATACAAGTCTGCACAGAGAACCAGGGGCACAGGGAGAGGAGCGCTGATCACGGACCACGCCGCTCGAAGGAGGGGGCGTGGTCACGAGCCGGCAGTCGGGCAGCGAGGCACAAAGGAAGGGGGGGGCACACGCAGCAGCTGGTGGCCGTGCAGTGGTAACTCATTTAGTGCATCCAGACCATGCTGGGTTCATGCCGGGTCATTCATCCATACTAAACCTGCAGAGACTGCATAACAACTTGGCTGAGGCAGAGGCTTCAAGGGGGGACTGAATTATTG
This sequence comes from Triturus cristatus, assembly GCF_964204655.1. Classification (NCBI taxonomy): domain Eukaryota; kingdom Metazoa; phylum Chordata; class Amphibia; order Caudata; family Salamandridae; genus Triturus; species Triturus cristatus. The sequence continues at coordinate 71,391,240 of NC_140585.1, read as the reverse complement.
CCTCGCTCGATGACTCTGACTCTGTAGAATGGCCTTATCTTTTTGGGGTCTTGGCCAAGATGGGCTTCGGCCCGAAATACATGAAGTAGGTCAAGTTGCTTTATGACAGGCCGAAGGCCAGAGTGAAGATGAACTGCCACACCTCTCTGGAGTTTCGGGTAGAGGGAGGCACGAGAGAGGGATGCCCACTTTTGCCGGTGCTGTTCGCACTGGCGATCGAAGTATTGGTGGCATGGGTGCGGATAGATGCACAGATATGGGGTTGGCAAGGTGCCATTGGCTGGGAAGACCGTATGTCGCTCTACCCGGATGATATTTTGCTGCACTTAATTAAACCGGACCAAATGTTGTCCCGACTGCACAATATCTTTCATATATTTGGTCAGCATGCTGGCTTTGCCATAAATTGAGAGAACTCTCTATTGTTCCATTTAGGCGACCGGGAACCTGTTGGTGTGTTGCCCATGCCACTCACAGTGGAAACAAAGTGCTTCAAATATCTTGGGATTTGGATAACCCGGGATTCTTATTCACACTACGAATTGAATTTGGGACCCATGCTGAAAGGGCTAAAACAGGACGTCAAACACTGGCAAACATTGCCCCTCTCACTACTGGGAAGGGCAGCAATTTTTAAGATGGTGGCCCTCCCTAGTCTGCTGTATGTCCTTCAGAACAGTCCGTATAAGATTCCGGACTCTCTGTTCACCAAAATGGACGAGCAGGCGAGAACGCTTCTCTGGGCAGGGGGACAACTATGCATTGCCTTGAAGGTCCTCCAAAGATCCAAATACGAGGGGGATATTGCCCTCTCATGCATCTGAAAATATTATGAGGAAGCACAGGTGGGCATTGTGAATGACTGGGCTTTTGTGGACTGGGAGGACCACGCTTTCTGTCAGGACAGGTTAGGGATGGGCGAGCGGAGCTACTTGCATGCGCTGAATGGGGTTAGGCTAGATCCAGGCGCGGTTCCGGCCACTAGGGCAGTAGTTGACGTCTGGAAGAGACTGATCAGGGAGATGAGATGGAGCACTAGATTGACCCCGAAAACTCAGTTGTGGGCAGGATCCAAATTGAGACCGGTGGCGGCATTGACGGGCTTCCGAGGCTGGGATTATATACGCATCTCCACATTGGTGGATGTGTGGGATGCTTATGGAGTAATGCCATTAAACTGTCTGAGAAAGGAATACGAGATGTCGGAGCTGCAATGGCTAAGATATGGTCAGTTAAAACCTGCGATTCATGTGTAAAAAACATAAGTGCCAGGGCTCTCATCAGGAGACCACCCCAGCATGTACCACCCATTGCCATTGCCAGCGCTGCCAATGACAGTACATACGCAACTACTGGCCATCACACTGCAACAAGGGTAACAATTTAGGGCCATATTCTCAAGGAGCTATCGCCGAGTTAATGGCACTTTAGCACAGCACGCAGGCCTCACTGCTCACCTTCCGCCACCGGCGTGTAGAAAAGAGGGCCCACCACATGCCGCTGCAAGCCACAAGCCCGGGGCCCGCAGGCATGGCACCCTCCACATCATGCAGCCCCGCTCCACAGGCCCACAGGCCACCAGGTCTCACATTTGGTGCTGGGTCTTGATTACTCCATGCCAGAGGGCATACCATTGCATCCGGCATCATCGCAGGCTGCACACCCGCTCAGCCTCATAGGTGCCACTAACTCTGTGATCCAGGAGGCGACGCCATGTGGCGGTAGGCCCGCACTGCCCACTGGCTCAGGCCTACTCTGCGGTCCAGCAGGGCACACAAAACCTGAGCCATCTGGACCGCCGGGACGGGGCATCATCGCAGGCTGCACACCCGCTCAGCACTTAAGGTGCCCCTACCTCAGTGCACCCAAAGTCACCGTCCCGTGGCAGTGTGCCTGTGCCGGCCGCATTGTATCCGGTGCAACCAAGTCTGTGCCCCTCTAGTCATGGACCTTCTATGATTGGGTATCATGGTGCGGAGGTCATCATGTCACCTCCGGGCCTGCGGGATGTGATGTCGCAGGCCCCTGGGCCCCCATGCTTACATGCACACCACATGGATACACCCCGAGAGAGGTTGGAAATGGTGTCGTGCACGTGCGCCCGGCCCTATTTATTGGCAGGGTCACATGTGCTGGGACGCGTGTGCTGGATGGGTGTGGTGTGTCGGTAAACCAGCCGTGAGGGAGTGGCCGTAGCATGCTGACAACTAGACCTGTGAGAAGCAGATCACTACAGGGGAGTCCTGGCACATGGGACGTTGTTGTCCCCCCCCTGGAGCGTAAGCATAGTGGGCTGGCCTGGCTAATGCCAGTGTAGCGTAAGGGTTTGAACAATGACCCCGGGGCACTGGGCGTGGTTCCGTACGGGGTTGGACAAGGAAGTAACAAATGTGTGTGTCGCTGTTGTTGTGTCGGCGCCACCCGGACGACAATAGGCAGTGTGTCACCCTGCGACCCAAGTCCAACAACATGAGCCACATGGACGTAAGTGGAAATCACTAACCCTACATTCATCCATACTACCACACTTGAAAGACCATAGAACCGACACATCTGTGTGATTCGGATTGTTTAATGCACATTCAGTGGAGTGTTGCATCTGGAGCAGTACAGGCCATGCAAACCCCACTTTCAAATGTTGGCCCGCGGAGGGCCAGCCAGAGTCATTCAGGGAATGACAAGTCTAAAGGAAGTGGAAGAGTTCAGTCCGCAGTCTGTTCACTGTGTCATTGGCGATCAAACAGAATACGGCAGTCCATTGTGAGGTCCAAGGTGAGTGTCGCAGAGTGTATCAGGGGACGATGGAAGGTGATGATGCAGAGGGCAGAACCAAGCTGAAACAGGACATATTGCAGAGATGAATGCTACAGTTTTCTCCGTACCAATAAGGCGGTTTCATCTGCATCTTCGTCCCCTGCTGTCTCATGTGCCTCACATGTGGGTGGTGCTAGCCTTTCTCCAGCACTGTGTGGCAGTGACACCTCAGGGGCCAGAGGTGGGATGTCTGCCGCACTGTGTGGCACTGACACTTCAGGGGGCGGAGATGTGGCTGTAGTGGTAGCAGCAGCATGCATCGGCACAAGGCCTTGTGGCAGCAATGCCATGAGGATGGTTTTGAGGTCATTGTGGAACCCAGCTACCTCTCGCTGGTGTGCAGCCGTGGCACCCGCTCTTTCTGCATTGGCCCGCTCCATGGACTCCATGAGCCTCCGCATGAGTCCCAACTCCCGGGTGAGCTCGCTGTAGCCACCCTGACTAGACAGTCGTTCTTGTCGCACAGTCAGGACTCTGGCGATGTCAGCCAGGGTTTGTTGGAGGGCATGGAGCGGACTGTCGGTGTCTGTTAGGGACTGTGAGTGGTCCCTGATGGGACTTAGACATCCACGTATTGCATCTAGTTTGTCTGCCATGCGGTCGAAGCCCTCCCGCACCTGTTCAGCCAGCTGCTCCTGGCATCCCAATACACGGCATTGGAAGGCCATGTGTTCTTCGTGGGGGTCCTGGGAGGCAGCCGTGGTGGTGGGTGCTGCATGCTGTGTGGTCTGTGCAGGGGGTGGGGTGTCCCCGTTGCAGCTCGGTTGCCCTGCGCCTGGAGGTGGGCGGGGGAGACTGTTAATGAACTCCTGGAGGGCGTCGGAGTCAAAGCTGTGGTGGTCCTCTTCGTCATCAGAGAAAAGAGGTTCGGGCTGCTCTGCAGGAGGTGTTGATTGTCCCTCTGCAATGTGAAGGGGAGATGCAGTTTAACAATGTGTTCACATGTGTGTTGTCACATTGTAGAGGTTTACATACAGACTGCATGACTGTGTACATCGTGGCTGTTTCGGAGGAGCTCCCCATTTGCTGCGGGACAGTGGACATTTCGATAACATCACGGATGTGTGTTTGAACTTGTTCAATATCAACTCAGATTTCCCTCCAGTGCCACTTGTGATTGGTCAGTGTCTACACCCTGTAGGCACCAGTTGTGTCCTGTGTTCTGGTGTGGACGTGTTGGGGTTTGTGCCACTTTGTTGTCAGTGTTGATGTGCTCTGCATGTTATGTGTGTGTGCTGCATTGGGAGGGTGCTTGGCCCCTGCTGCTCTGTTTTGTTGCCCCTTATCCCTTTCATGCAGTGTGCCTTTGACTTCTGTGCTTGTAGTGTGCTGACATGTAGCCTACTTGGGTACATTGTTCTCTTGGTGGGAGTTGGGGTCTGGGGCATGGTTTGTCCGCAGATGTGCTATGCTTAGTTGTGCACATGTGTCATTGTCCCCATCTCCCCCTGTCCCCCCAGTCCCTGGTCGTCACTCACCCTGGTGCAGTTGTTTCCGGTCCTGTTGAGCAGTGTCAGGTCCCCCGACTCCAGCCACCGTCTCCCCACTGATGACTGTGGACACCATTTCCTCCATGTCGTCCAGCTCCTCCTGTAGCACAGGACTGCCACCTCCAGTCTGCATTGCTGCCTTACGGTTGTTGACGAGTTTCAGCTTGGTTTTACACTTGACGTAATTCCAGCGCCTCTTGAACTCCTCTATTGTCTTCTTCAGCACTCCAACTGCATTCACCTTGTCCACGATGGACTGCTAGAGTCCATTTTTTGTTGCCAATGACACAGTGGAGGTGACGAACAGTAGTTGATGGTGTTCGACCACCTCCATTATCAGGATCCTGTTTTCCTGTGGACTGAAGCACTTCTTCCTACTCTCCTTGTCCTTGCCCCCGAGGTCCCAGGCTGGTCCCCTGGGGGGGCTTGTGGGGTTCTGGTTCTCCTCTGTACTTGCTCTGGCAACATCCATTGTGCTTGGCTGTTGTTTGGCATTTGTTTGTCCATTTCTTTTCTACTTTTTGGTGATTGTTCCCACCTGACGCGTGTGAATTGCAGGCCTGTAGTGGGTTTTTGCTGATTTTTGCATAGCAATTGCCCTCATCGCAGCTTTTTTGGCATTCGCGTTTCGCATTTTTGCGGCGTGGAATTGATTTTATCGCGGTCAGTTGACGTGTTATCTGGTGACTATCGCATGGTACCGCCGCGTTGTGAATACCTGGTTAACATGGCGTAAAATACCCGCGATGGACTGCGATGTTGTAGGTTGCGTTAAGTAACTTTTGCGATGGTTATCACACGTTCTTGAGAATATGCCCCTTAGACTGTTTGCGGCCCTCCAAAGCTAAAAGAATGGCAGGCATTAGTAGTTTTAATGTCTATTTAATTAATTGATTTATCTATTTGATCAATAAAAAAAACTCTTGTTTTACTCATCTCTATATTACACAAACAGTGCCACCATGTTGACAATTAAGTGTCGGTGTCGAGTACTGGAAACCACCAGCTCAAATTAGGCACTGGTTAAGACATGTCCTCAGGGAATGTGTGTGGCGGGAGGAGGAGACCCTGGAAGACTCCCATTAGAAGGGAGACTGCTGGATGGCTGGGTGGAGAGTAAGCTGACCTCATTGACGTATGGTACTCTAATGAGGAATACACAAGCCCATCTTCTATGACTGCAGAATAGATGGGAGTAGGACTTGGGGGAGATTGATGAAGAAGACTGTCACCAGGCAGGTCTCTCCCCTCACCGCCGCACAGCCCCCCTGTGTGCCCTGAGCCCGCCGCTGCTGCCGCTCACATTTTGTTGTGTCCCACTTCCCGATCGCCTGCATTTCATTCTGATGTAACTATTACTGTGTTTTTCTGCTGTTTTCTTCTGTGCCTCTGATTGTCTCCAGCTCTGTTGCCCTTCCCCCTTGTGCCCCAATTTTGCCGAGTGTCCACTTTTTGCCTTCTGTGACCCCTGCCCGCTCCCCCCTCCGTATTTCCTGCCGCTGCGTCCCCTGTGTCCCCGCCCCCCACTCTTCCCATTCGCCACCCCGCTCCCACCTCCCAGCTGCTCCTCTCTCCCTCAGCCCCACATATGCAGGCCGTGCAGCGGACGCACGCAGCGGGTGTGCTGCTGGCGCGCCAAAGGCGCGCCTAAGGCAAGTCCGTCTGCGCCCGTCCACGCCTGGACCGTCCCCAGTGCCACGACCCCTGGCCCCCGCGAACACCACGACGCCCGCCTCCGCTACGACTCCAACACCCTCCACGCACTCAACGCCAGACAATCACGCACCTGCTGCCTGGCCGCCCTGAAGCGCACCCAAGGTCCCTTCTCCTGCCAGAACTGCAGCTTCACCAGCATCCGGCCCTCCAACCAACCCACCGAAGAACCCAAATTCCTCAGATGCATCCTGCTCAACACCCGCAAACACGCCGTCGAACTCTGGGACCTACTCGACACCAACGCCGCAGACATCGCCTTACTGACGGAGACCTGACTGAACCCCTCCTCGGCACCCGACATCGCCGTAGCCATCCCGGAAGGCTACAAGATCACCCGCAAGGACCGCACCAATGGAGTAGGAGGAGGAATCACCATCATCCACAGGAACACTCTCAAAGTCTCAACCAACACCGACGACACCCTCAGCATCGCCGAACACCTGCACTTCCAGATCCACACGACCCCAACACCACCCTCAGAGGCACCCTCATCTACAGAACCCCCGGACCCCAACCTCAGTTCAGCGACTCCATTGCCGACTTCATCAGCACACACGCCCTCGCCTCCACGGACTACATCCTCCTCGGGGACCTGAAATTCCACCTCGAGAACAACAACGACCCCAACTCTTCCACCCTGATCGACAACCTCGCCAACCTTGGACTCAGACAACTTGTCACAACACCCACCCACTCCGCCGGCCACACGCTCGACCCCATCTTCTCAGCAAGCACCCACGTCTCCTTCAACCGCACCACCGAACTCCACTGGACCGACCACCGCTGCATCCACTTCACCTTCCGGAAACCCACCACACACCACCACACCCAACAGATGCCTCGCCGCAACTGGAGCAAAGTCACCACTGGAATCAAGCTATTCTGGCTGAAGAGGGTTGAAACCCGAACACCGGTCCTAGGATGCTTGTTTCCGGTCCAGGGAGGACCAGGCTTGGCAGTTCGGGCTGGACTGTTCCCATGAGGCACAGGGTCAAGACTGATTTGCATATGGCCAGGTCTAAACTGGTGTGGCATGGTGAGCAAAAGAATGATGGATTTAACCCAGCTCTCTTGACTGGGGTGAATGTTTTGATTTGTTCTGCATTCCGTCCATCGATTGTGTGTCTTTTGCTTTCTCGCCCTAAGTGCACCAGGTATGCTCAGACGTGAGTCCTGGGCTCACTGTGCCACTGGAATCAAGCTATCCTGGCTGAAGAGGGGTGAAACCCCGAAACCAGACCTAGGATGCTTGTTTCTGGTCCAGGGAGGACCTGGCTTGGCAGTTCGGGCTGGAATGTTCCCATGAGGTACAGGGTCAAGACTGATTTGCATATGGCCAGGTCTAAACTGGTGTGGCATGGTGAGCAAAAGAATGATGGATTTAACCCAGCTCTCTTGACTGGGGTGAATGTTTTGATTTGTTCTGCATTCCGTCCATCGATTGTGTGTCTTTTGCTTTCTCGCCCTAAGTGCACCAGGTATGCTCAGACGTGAGTCCTGGGCTCACTGTGCCACTGGAATCAAGCTATCCTGGCTGAAGAGGGGTGAAACCCCGAAACCAGACCTAGGATGCTTGTTTCTGGTCCAGGGAGGACCTGGCTTGGCAGTTCGGGCTGGAATGTTCCCATGAGGCACAGGGTCAAGACTGATTTGCATATGGCCAGGTCTAAACTGGGGTGGCATGGTGAGCAAAAGAATGATGGATTTAACCCAGATCTCTTCACTGGGGGTGAATGTTTTGATTTGTTCTGCATTCCGTCCATCAATTGTGTGTCTTTTGCTTTCTCGCCCTTAGTGTGCCAGGTATGCTCAGACGTGAGTCCTGGGCTCACTGTGCCACTGGAATCAAGCTATCCTGGCTGAAGAGGGGTGAAACCCCGAAACCGGTCCTAGGATGCTTGTTTCCGGTCCAGGGAGGACCTGGTTTGGCAGTTCGGGGTGGACTGTGGTGGCATGGTGAGCAAAAGAATGATGGATTTAACCCAGATCTCTTGACAGGGGGTGAATGTTTTGATTTGTTCTGCATTCCGTCCATCAATTGTGTGTCGTTTGCTTTCTCGCCCGTAAGTGTGCCAGGTATGCTCAGACGTGAGTCCTGGGCTCACTGTGACACTGGAATCAAGCTATCCTGGCTGAAGAGGGGTGAAACCCCGAAACCGGTCCTAGGATGCTTGTTTCCGGTACAGGGAGGACCTGGCTTGGCAGTTCGGGCTGGACTGTTCCCATGAGGCACAGGGTCAAGATTGATTTGCATATGGCCAGGTCTAAACTGGTGTGGCATGGTGAGCAAAAGAATGATGGATTTAACCCAGATCTCTTGACTGGGGTGAATGTTTTGATTTGTTCTGCATTCCGTCCATCGATTGTGTGTCTTTTGCTTTCTCGCCCTAAGTGCACCAGGTATGCTCAGACGTGAGTCCTGGGCTCACTGTGCCACTGGAATCAAGCTATCCTGGCTGAAGAGGGGTGAAACTCCGAAACCAGACCTAGGATGCTTGTTTCTGGTCCAGGGAGGACCTGGCTTGGCAGTTCGGGCTGGAATGTTCCCATGAGGCACAGGGTCAAGACTGATTTGCATATGGCCAGGTCTAAACTGGGGTCGCATGGTGAGCAAAAGAATGATGGATTTAACCCAGATCTCTTCACTGGGGGTGAATGTTTTGATTTGTTCTGCATTCCGTCCATCAATTGTGTGTCTTTTGCTTTCTCGCCCTTAGTGTGCCAGGTATGCTCAGACGTGAGTCCTGGGCTCACTGTGCCACTGGAATCAAGCTATCCTGGCTGAAGAGGGGTGAAACCCCGAAACCGGTCCTAGGATGCTTGTTTCCGGTCCAGGGAGGACCTGGTTTGGCAGTTCGGGGTGGACTGTGGTGGCATGGTGAGCAAAAGAATGATGGATTTAACCCAGATCTCTTGACAGGGGGTGAATGTTTTGATTTGTTCTGCATTCCGTCCATCAATTGTGTGTCGTTTGCTTTCTCGCCCGTAAGTGTGCCAGGTATGCTCAGACGTGAGTCCTGGGCTCACTGTGACACTGGAATCAAGCTATCCTGGCTGAAGAGGGGTGAAACCCCGAAACCGGTCCTAGGATGCTTGTTTCCGGTACAGGGAGGACCTGGCTTGGCAGTTCGGGCTGGACTGTTCCCATGAGGCACAGGGTCAAGATTGATTTGCATATGGCCAGGTCTAAACTGGGGTGGCATTGTGAGCAAAAGAATGATGGATTTAACCCAGATCTCTTGACTGGGGGTGAATGTTTTGATTTGTTCTGCATTCTGTCCATCAATTGTGTGTCTTTTGCTTTCTCGCCCTAAGTGCGTCAGGTATGCTCAGACGTGAGTCCTGGGCTCACTGTGCCACTGGAATCAAGCTGTCCTGGCTGAAGAGGGGTGAAACCCCGAAACCGGTCCTAGGATGCTTGTTTCTGGTCCAGGGTGGACCTGGCTTGGCAGTTCGGGCTGGACTGTTCCCATGAGGCACAGGGTCAAGACTGATTTGCATATGGCCAGGTCTAAACTGGGGTGGCATGGTGAGCAAAAGAATGATGGATTTAACCCAGATCTCTTGACTGAGGTGAATGTTTTGATTTGTTCTGCATTCCATCCATCAATTGTGTGTCTTTTGCTTTCTCGCCCTAAGTGCGCCAGGTATGCTCAGACGTGAGTCCTGGGCTCACTGTGCCACTGGAATCAAGCTTTCCTGGCTGAAGAGGGGTGAAACCCCGAAACCGGTCCTAGGATGCTTATTTCCGGTCCAGGGAGGACCTGGCTTGGCAGTTCGGGCTGGACTGTTTCCATGAGGCACAGGGTCAAGACTGATTTGCATATGGCCAGGTCTAAACTGGGGTGGCATGGTGAACAAAAGAATGATGGATTTAACCCAGATCTCTTGACTGGGGGTGAATGTTTTGATTTGTTCTGCATTCCGTCCATCAATTGTGTGTCTTTTGCTTTCTCGCCCTAAGTGCTCCAGGTATGCTCAGACGTGAGTCCTGGGCTCACTGTGCCACTGGAATCAAGCTATCCTGGCTGAAGAGGGGTGAAACCCTGAAACCGGTTCTAGGATGCTTGTTTCTGGTCCAGGGAGGACCTGGCTTGGCAGTTCGGGCTGGACTGTTCCCATGAGGCACAGGGTCAAGACTGATTTGCATATGGCCAGGTCTAAACTGGGGTGGCATGGTGAGCAAAAGAATGATGGATTTAACCCAGATCTCTTGACTGGGGGTGAATGTTTTGATTTGTTCCGCATTCCGTCCATCAATTGTGTGTCTTTCGCGTTCTCACCCTAAGTGCGCCAGGTATGCTCAGACGTGAGTCCTGGGCTCACTGTGCCACTGGAATCAAGCTATCCTGGCTGAAGAGGGGTGAAACCCCAAAACCGGTCCTAGGATGCTTGTTTCCAGTCCAGGGAGGACCTGGCTTGGCAGTTCGGGCTGGACTGTTCCCATGAGGTACAGGGTCAAGACTGATTTGCATATGGCCAGGTCTAAACTGGGGTGGCATGGTGAGCAAAAGAATGATGGATTTAACCCAGATCTCTTGACTGAGGTGAATGTTTTGATTTGTTCTGCATTCCGTCCATCAATTGTGTGTCTTTTGCTTTCTCGCCCTAAGTGCGCCAGGTATGCTCAGACGTGAGTCCTGGGCTCACTGTGCCACTGGAATCAAGCTTTCCTGGCTGAAGAGGGGTGAAACCCCGAAACCGGTCCTAGGATGCTTATTTCCGGTCCAGGGAGGACCTGGCTTGGCAGTTCGGGCTGGACTGTTTCCATGAGGCACAGGGTCAAGACTGATTTGCATATGGCCAGGTCTAAACTGGGGTGGCATGGTGAACAAAAGAATGATGGATTTAACCCAGATCTCTTGACTGGGGGTGAATGTTTTGATTTGTTCTGCATTCCGTCCATCAATTGTGTGTCTTTTGCTTTCTCGCCCTAAGTGCTCCAGGTATGCTCAGACGTGAGTCCTGGGCTCACTGTGCCACTGGAATCAAGCTATCCTGGCTGAAGAGGGGTGAAACCCTGAAACCGGTTCTAGGATGCTTGTTTCTGGTCCAGGGAGGACCTGGCTTGGCAGTTCGGGCTGGACTGTTCCCATGAGGCACAGGGTCAAGACTGATTTGCATATGGCCAGGTCTAAACTGGGGTGGCATGGTGAGCAAAAGAATGATGGATTTAACCCAGATCTCTTGACTGGGGGTGAATGTTTTGATTTGTTCCGCATTCCGTCCATCAATTGTGTGTCTTTCGCGTTCTCACCCTAAGTGCGCCAGGTATGCTCAGACGTGAGTCCTGGGCTCACTGTGCCACTGGAATCAAGCTATCCTGGCTGAAGAGGGGTGAAACCCCAAAACCGGTCCTAGGATGCTTGTTTCCAGTCCAGGGAGGACCTGGCTTGGCAGTTCGGGCTGGACTGTTCCCATGAGGTACAGGGTCAAGACTGATTTGCATATGGCCAGGTCTAAACTGGGGTGGCATGGTGAGCAAAAGAATGATGGATTTAACCCAGATCTCTTGACTGGGGGTGAATGTTTTGATTTGTTCTGCATTCCGTCCATCAATTGTGTGTCTTTTGCGTTCTCACCCAAAGTGCGCCAGGTATGCTCAGACGTGAGTCCTGGGCTCACTGTGCCACTGGAATCACGCTATCCTGGCTGAAGAAAGAGGGGTGAAACCCCGAAACCGGTCCTAGGATGCTTATTTCCGGTCCAGGGAGGACCTGGCTTGGCAGTTCGGGGTGGACTGTGGTGGCATGGTGAGCAAAAGAATGATGGATTTAACCCAGATCTCTTGACTGGGGGTGAATGTTTGATTTGTTCTGCATTCCGTCCATCAATTGTGTGTCTTTTGCTTTCTCGCCCTAAATGCGCCAGGTATGCTCAGACGTGAGTCCTGGGCTCACTGTGCCACTGGAATCAAGCTATCCTGGCTGAAGAGGGGTGAAACCCTAAAACCGGTTCTAGGATGCTTGTTTCTGGTCCAGGGAGGACCTGGTTTGGCAGTTCGGGCTGGACTGTTCCCATGGGGCACAGGGTCAAGACTGATTTGCATATGTCCAGGTCTAAACTGGGGTGGCATGGTGAGCAAGAGAATTAACCCAGATCTCTTGACTGGGGGTGAATGTTTTGATTTGTTCTGCATTCCGTCCATCAATTGTGGGTCTTTTGCAAGGTCACCGAGGACCAGCTAACCACCGCCCTCGCCCTGAGCCCACCCGCAGCCTCAGACAGTGGATCGACGACTGCGCCAACACCCTTGCCCCGCTCAAGAAAGCCCCCCAACACCCACACCAGCAAGAGAGCCAGCTAGTTCACCGAAGACCTCCAGGCCTCCAAGCGAACCTGCCGAAAACTCAAAAAGAACTGGACATGTTGACATCATCGGGTGCACATGTAGCATACATGTGATCTTTACGAACAAGATACAGAGCATGTTCATAGTCAATGGTTGGTGTAGTTTAGGGACCAGCAATTGGTTGCTCTTCTTGGGCACTCAATGGAGGTTGTGGCTCCTCTCCTGGGGGCTCAAAGGATAAGGGTCGGTCGAGCCATTCATTAATAGCTGCGTCGAAAAAGTGCCACCGATGATATTGCTCTGTCATAGAAAGTATCCATGAAAAGGGACAGATGCATTGCTGTGTATTGTTTCAGGGTGCTCATGCAGAGGTTGAATAACTGCTTCCATATTGAGAGAAGCCACTTGGGGCTGCTCCAGATGTAAGTCCAGGATGATTTCAGTCAGACAGTTTATGCACCAAAATACAGGTTTTATTTGTGTAACATCCATTACGTGAAATGTGAGCATCCAGTGCTCGCTGAGTTAAGACAGCCACGCATGTCCCAAATAACGTGCTGGAGTATCTTTGCACCTTTGTTCAGCTGGATATGTGTACTCCATGTTGTTGATTTTCTTGTCATAACAGGAGAAAGATGATGATACCACATCCATTAGCAGTTGATGATTGACAATCCTCCATAAACGCTGGTAAACAGAGAATGAAAAAATGACAGAATATATCCAAATACTGCTTTAAATCCAGTCACCAGACCAGACCCAATGTTCTTAAAAAGATGCACAATACCAGTTGTGCAGACAAGTGAAGTATTTTTAACAATAGGAGGTGCATCGAACATAGTACAAATAGTCAGTTTATTGCTTTGTCAAATTCTTCTTTTATTCCAAAATGTGTTCATAAAAACAGCCAACGCGTTTCATTCCCTAAAGGTACAACCTTTTGGAACTTCATCAGGGCTGTAACAAAGAGTGACATAAAATATATATAATCGACATAAAAATAACAATAACTGCCAGACATAACTCAAATTTCAGACATTACATTGAGAACATATAGACAACACTAATTTTAACACTTATTCCATTATATGGTACAACGCTATGTTTTGTATACTTATTGATTGAAGATGAAACAAAGAGACAAAAAAGGAATAACACACTGTTAACTAAAACACATATACAAAAATCCTATGTCTATTTGATATTAATCATATTTACATACATTTACATAATTTCTTTTTTTAAACATTTTTGTTCTGAATTTTAAGATATCACATTTATGTGACATACCTCCATCGAGGCAAAGAATATATTATGTGTCATACAAGATGAGGAAGGGAGGAAGAGGTAAATAAGATAGAAGAAAGCTTATAACGCAAGTATCTAAAATATGAAATGGGTAGAATATGAGCATCAAATCATAAAGACGCATAAATGTAAATAAATTAATGTAATTAGGATTCCTCACCTTATACCTCTGTATGTGAATTTTGAGATATAATGGGATTCGCTGGATATAAAGATCATCCAGGAAAGTGATACTGCGTGGATCCTCACCTAGATGGCAATGTATAAAATACTGCTGTTTCTAAACAATAGTAAATGACATAGATGAATAGTACAATGCCATAATGTATGTTGTTGACCTCACCTAATAAAGTGGATTCATATTGAAAAGCTGAATTGTAGAACACAATAATCCTCAAAGCAGGCTGCGTTTCTTCAGATTTAATGTGTTAACTAAAACCACCTAAGCACATGAGGAAGGGGAATATAAAATCCATTGGTTTCACGACTCTATATCATCACTGTTAATGAAAGCATTCGTGACTGGCTTTATTATGCGATGAATGACATCCTGAAAGAGTTCTGCAGCTGATGACATTTTTCACAATTTAAAGGGGAACCAGACTCTCCCACTTTATTTAATACCATTCTCAAGATGACATTATCTTGCTCCATTGTTTCACCCATGACCAATATGGCATCTTGGAAACAGACACCATATTTCATCCCCTCAAACATTTGTGTCATCATTCTTTGGCACACACTCGCCGCCGACGTTAAGCTGAACGGCATGTGAGTGAATTGAATTGTGTCTTCTGTCGTTATGAATGCTGTTAAAGCTTTTGGATCTTCATGTAACCTGATTTGATGGTAAGCACTTCTCAAGTCTAGCTTTGAGAAATACTTCCCACCATCCACAGATGGGGAATGTATCAGCTACAATGTCCTGGTTCAAGGATCTCAGAGCCACACAGAACCTCAAACAGCCATCTGTTTTCTGGGAAACTACCCTGGAGAAACCTCCGGAGAAGCCTCTACAGGTTCTATAATACCCCCCGTTAACATGTCATGCAGCATTTCTCTAGCTTCATCTCTCACTGATAGTGACACCCTTCTAAGTTTATGCTGTATGGGCACAGCATCCTCCTTCAAAAAAATATTTATGCACATACCCTTTCAAACATCGAAGAGTTTTATCAAAAACCCTTTGAGCGCCATCAAGAACATCTCCCAGTTGAACTTCTTCCACAACCATTACCTGATTGGGTGCTATGGGATTAATTATTTTAGTGAAATCAAACTGGTGTATCCATCCTGGAATGGGAGGACCCTCTACTGAAACATACACTGTGCCTTGTGTGTGCAGTGTCACATAAAGTATGCAACCCTCCATACATCCTAAAATTTCTATGGCTTCACCCTGATATTCCCCTGTATTGATATCTTTGGGCATCAGTATAACATCTCTCTAATGCGCCCTGAACAATCTTTCTGGGATGATGCTATGCATTGATCCAGAATCAACCATGAGTTATACCTCACACCCACATAACGGTTGTAATGTGCTTAGGCACTTCCAGCTAGGCTGGAGCTGCAACCCTTTGTGATTTCTTTGTGTTCTGACATGAGGTTGTGGTGTTCTGGGGGGACCGTTGGTCAGTTGATGGACCAGCCGTGCCTGGTGAAGCTGTGGTGTGGGGTTTATCTCTGTTTCAATAAACTCACCTGGAAAGTAAAGCGAGTCCATGCGGGCCTTTGAGTCATAACAATAACCTAAACTTAGCGGTAGGTCTTGACATTCTTCTCTTGTCGCCTGACAATATACTTTTGTTGCCCTTGTCTTCCGTACTCTGTAGCATAAGTACCCTGTCACCATATTGAATATCTGCTGCTCCCTCCACTACACTCACTCTAGAATTACTATCTTTGCTTGATTCGTTGTTCTCCCTACACATGCGCGTATAATGACCCTTGCATCCGTATTTCCTGATATCTTTGTTGCTTGCAAATCACAGTTTGTCTGATGTATGATATGTACTCCCACAGCAGGTACATTCCTTCATCTTACCTTTAAACGTAGTCGCTGCACCCCTTTTCCTTCTTTTTTCGATACAATGCTGACATCCCCCTCTAAATTCTGAGTATAATTATTTACTATAGAAACGTCACTACCTTTCTCTCTTCTGCTTAACTCCTTCATGCATCGTTGAGACTCATCAAATACCTTTGCCATTTCTACAGCCTTCTTAAGAGAAGAATTCTTCACCACCCATAACTTCTCCTGAATCTTCTTCTCTCTACATTGAACAATAAATTGATCACGGATTAACTCTATTGTCATGTTGCAAAAACGACACTTGACAGAAAGTTCCCTAAGCCTCGCTACAAATTCATCAATTGAGTCATATTCAGCCTGAGGCTGTGAGTAATATTTGTACCTCGTAATAACTAAATTCACTTTTTTCGCAAATCTGGTCTCTAACCTTTTAAGCGCTTCTTTTTACACATAATCCATGGGCTAACTGTTTGGACCAATCACCACTGGAAAATACTTTAAAATGCGTTGACCCTCACTACCCAAAAAACTCAACAATAGTGCTTTTTTCCTCCCCAGTGAAAAGTTCTGTCCATCTAAAGCAGTGAAGCAATTCTCCAACATCTCTACCCAATCCTCCCAAATTATTACAGATGACCCGGTCTTCAATAAAAAAGAAAAGTGGAGTACTAAGATCACTCTGCGAAGCCGTAACCATCTTGAGAAGTTTCGTAAAATATATGTGAAATCTTTAGCCAGCCCACAAGGGTGAGTGTATAAAAATGCACAATGCCCAGTACTAAACAAAAAGGTAAATACACTGGTGAATCTCAAAAAAGTTGCTTTAAAGTAATGTACGACACTCCAACACCAGGTGTGCATATCACCTCTGACTTGAACCACACCCCCACACAGAGGCGCAACTAGAGCCAAATTTCGGGGGGGGAGGGCTAAGAAAATTTTTCGGGGGGGGGGGTGAATCTTTAAGCAATAGGCAGAGTGGAGCTGCAGGGGCTCTTAGAAGGGGTGAAACAACAGCAAGGCCTCATTAACATGCAAAAGGTCTTTTAAAGACCTGTGAAGTGCTCGGGTGGGGCTGTGTGTGTACCCGGGAAGCTGTCTCATCCCGGGCTGCAACACACGACGGGGGGGGGGGGGCTGAAGCCCTTTGAGTCCAATGGGTGTTGCGCGCCTGCCCCCACAGCTGCGTACCTCAAAATGCAGGTTTACTTGGCTGAGGGGTGTGCAAATCACCAGTAACAGTGCCTGCAAATTATGCAACTGCTCGACTAGTCGGTGTGCAAATCACCAATGAAAGTGCCTGCATGGAATCACCGTTTGTCCAGTGCCCCCTTCCAAAATAACACCACGAAGGGAGCGGTGCTCTTCAGATTTACATGAGCGATAGGTGTGCCAATCACTGAAGAGGTAACTAGTATCGGATTCCTGTGGCTGCAAAACTATTCCCCCAAGATGGTGTCACGCATACGTGGAGTGCGTTGCGTTCCACTGACGCTCCAAACCGCCGCATGGGGATATACATCATATGCTCAGCGTCACCAACAGCGACAACAATGCCTTTGCGTGCACAATATCGGGGTCTCTGGCTGCGTGCTCTTCTCGCGAACAATGTTCGAGATCCATGAAAGCACCCGAAGAAGGCCATCTGCACCCCTCCGGGAGCTCTGGCCTCTGGATTCACTCTTTACCTTCGCTCTGCTTTGACAAAGCTAATTTAGGGGTTCAACAGTGGTACCACTGTCAAGTCTCCTAGCTCCAGGCATGACTGCTCCTATCCAGCTTTTTGCTTTGCATTTGGGGACCTGCAGTCCTGTTTGAGGCGGGACTTAGGAAGACTACAAAACAGGATTGGAGCAGGTAGTCAGGCAAGGACCTGGAATTTCAGCAGGTCTGAAGTGGTGCCAACATAATTAAAACATCAATACGAGATGCCCTCTCTGCGGAAGGGCCTTCGTTCACATTTTATTAGGGTCAGTCATTATTTCTAGCAATGGTTTAATTCCGGCCTTTGCTGATGGTGCTGGGTTCTTGTTAAAGTAGGCCGCGTAGGCTGCAAGTTGTGATAAAGGTGTTTATTCGAAGATTGAATACACCCACGACCACTGCGTCCTGCTGCTGCGGATGCAAGAATGAGAAGGATCGTTCCTTGTGGATCCGCAAACAGAAAACGGCATGGAGGGTGGTGCAATGTTGAATATAAACAAGTTTATTCACGAGGAGGTCGCATGCAGTGTCCGCGAGGGAAACCTGCATGCTTCCGTCTCGTGTACAAGAATGAATACAATATCAAAACAGTTCTGCAGTGCGTAAGGCAGTCAGACGTCATCTGCTGCTGCAGAAGAACACGCTGGCTGGTCCCCACTGTTTCACCAGGCTGGGCCCGAGAGGGTGACGCAGTCTTTGTGGTAAGCAGGGCCTTAGATGTGAATGCTTTGTAGGTGAGGGTGAGAAGTTTGACGGTAGCGCAGTTCTGGATGGGGAGCCAGTGGAGGTCCTTGAGGTGTGTGGTGGTGTGTGTTCCGGGAAGGAGGTTGAGTATGAGTCAGGCAAACATATTTTGCACCACTCGAGTCTGTCTGTGTGTGCTCTGATGCGAATCCTTCATAGAGCGTGTTCCCATAGTCTAGTCTGCTTGTGATGAGTGCTTATGTGACTGTCTTGTGGGTGTCTTCTAGGAGCTAGTTAAAGATTTTTCTGACCATTTAAATATGCAGCTGCATGTAGATGCTACCCTATTGGCTTAGGCTGGCCAAGGATATTTGGCTGTCGACTATGATACCCAAGTTTCTGGCGGCATTGGTTGGGGTGGTGTAGTGTATTGGGTGTCGGGCCACAAGGCTGGGGACCAGACAGGTGTGCTTGCCAAAAAGTAACTGTTAGAAATGGGATTTCTGGTTGGCTAAGGTTTGCACCCAAGCCAGGCAGAAACCACCTCTCTAGTCAGGACAAGGGAGTTACACTCCTAAAATAACCCATGCTCACCCCCTTGGTAGCTTGGCACGAGCAATCAGGCTTATCTTAGAGGCAGTGTGTAAAGCATTTGCACAAAACCAACAGTAATACAATGTAAGCACTACAAATGGACACCACACCAGTTTTATAAAAATATCCAATATTTTTATACAAACAAGACCAAATACGATAAATATCCACAATACAGTACTTCAGAAATAGTTACTTCTCAAAATGTCTTTAAGTTGCAAAATATGTTGAAAAACACAGTTCGTACGAGTCTGTAGCTCAGTCCGAGCCTACAGCGATGCTGAAAACAACAGAGTCTCGCAGTTCCAGCTGACCGCATCGGTACGGTCCAGCAACAGCGAGACAGATTCTTTCACAGTACCTTTCTTAGTGTGACCCACATGGCGGTGCGAGTCGGTCTTGGCGTCCGTTGCGGTTGCGATGCAAAGTGGAAGCGGTGCCTCTCGATGCGGTGCGAGCAGCGGCTCGGTGACGATGGTCCAGACGGCGTCGGTGAGAACAAGGCAGATGGTGCAGGGCGAGGCGGTGCTCGATGCGGTGTTGGCAAGTTGCGATGCGAGCGACAGAGCCGGTTGGCGGGAAGTGACACTGGCCGAGTCGGACAGCTGTGCATGACGAGTCGGTCACGGGTGTCGAGCCAGCAGCGACCGTGTTGGTGAGCCCAGGCCAGCGAAGTGAAGCGAGGCGATGCAGGTTGCGGTGTCTCTCGATGCGGTGCAGGCAGCGGCTCTGTGACGGAGTCGGTGAGACCAAGGCTTACGGTGCAGGGCGAATCGGTGCGGCTTGAGGTGCCTTCAGGACACAAGGCCAGCGACGGAGTCAGTTGACAGAGTCGGTCACGGTTCCCTCTTCTCTGTGGCAACTGAAACAGTGGTTCCAGGAGCGGTACCCAGAGGTTGGTGAAGTCTTTGCAGTCCCTGAGACTTCTTAACAGGAGGCCAGCTCGGTTCAGGCCCTTGGAGATACTTAGCACAAGTAGAGAAAGTTCAGTCCAGTCCTTTCACTGCCCAAGGCAGAAGCAGCAGCTGCAGGCCAACCCAACAAAGCAACAACACAGCAAAGGGGCAGTACTCCTCCTGGCAGCTCTTCCAGCTCTTCGTCTTGGCAGGTTCCTTGATTCCAGCGAGATCTGTGAAGTCTTTTCTATCCCTGAGACTTCCAACAGGAGGCAAGCTCTACTTCAAGCCCTTGGAGAAAACTCTAACAGCAGGATGATGAAAGCACAGTCCAGTCCTTTCCCTATCCAAGACAGAAGCAACCACTGCAGGCCAACCCCACAACACACAGCATAGGGGCAGTACTCCTCCTCCAGCTTTCCCGGTTCTTCTTCCTGGCAGGTTCCTTAGTTTAGAAGTAATCTAAAATTCTGGGGTTTGGGTCCCCCTTTTTATCCTCAGTTTCTCTTTGTCCTCTGGAGGCAGAGGGGCCTTTGCCTGGTCCAAACCAATTGTGGTCAGTCCTGGAGCACTTTGTTTACATGACTCCTTCCTTCCTTTCAGAGTGCAGGGCAGAGACATCAGACGCCCCACAGGAGGTGGAGCCAGCATTTTGGAGGAAAGGCACAGCCCTGGAGCACTCTGTTGACATGATTCCTTCTCTCCTTTCACAGTGCAGGGCAGAGACATCTGACACACCACAGGGGGTGGAGCCAGCACTGTGGGGGGCAGGCACAGTCCTATTCAGGTCCCAGGTGCAACTCCTCCCTCCCATCTAGATGCAGATCTCTCTATTCACCACTGGGTGGACTCACCCTGTCTCCTGGTATTCCTCAGCCCTGTCACTCAAACTCCGGACAGGGAATACACAACCTAGCAGAGGCAGGTTTGGATGGTTAGGCAAGAAAATACCTACTTTCTAAAAGTGGTATTTTCAAACTCAGAATGTTAAAACCAACTTCACTAAAAGATGTATTTTAACATTCTGAGTTCAGGCATACTAACCTCGAATTTCTACCATGTTCCCTGGGTCAGTTAGGATTATAGGATGTAATAATCCAACTGCCCATTCTGGCCTATGGAGAACAGGTAGCCTTGCAATAGTGAAAAATGAAGTAGGCTGTAATTCACTATCAGGACATGCCACACACACCAGGGCATGTCCTACCTTTCACATACAATGCACCCTGCCCACAGGGGTACCTTGGGCCTACCTTAGGGGTGACTAACATGTAGAAAAGGGAAGGTTTAGGGACTTGCAAGTGTGTGCACTTGCGAAGTCGACATGGCAGCCCCAGGCTGCACACAGGCTCTGCAATGGCAGGCCTTAGACACACTTTACAGACTGTTTGCGTGGGTGGCACAATCCAGTGCTGCAGCCAACCAACAGCATTTGATTTATAGGTCCTGGCACTCGCAGTGCACTTTACTAGGGACTGACACATAAATCAAATAGCCAATCATGGAAACACCAATCAAAACACAGTTTACACAGAGAGCATATGCACTTTAGCACTGATCCGCAGTGGTAAAGTGCCCAGAGTCCTAACACCAACACACACAGGTCAGGAAAAGATAGGAGGAAAAAGCAAAAAGTTTAGGGATAACCCTGCAAAAAGGGCCATTTCCAACAGTAACACTTCTGCTTTGTTGCCGTTGAGTTTAACGCAGCTTCTTTACATTCAGTCTGCTATGTTGGTTATACACACAAAGTTGGATTGTGTGGCCGCTGTATCATTTGAAAGGGAGAGTATTAACTGAGTGTCATTTGTGTATGAGATGGTATGAAGGCTGTGTGACCTTATGATGGTAGGGAGAGGAGCCATGCAGACATTGAATAGGGTGGGCTCAGGGAGGAGCCCAGTGGAACTCAGTAGATCAGTTTGGTGGCGTTTGACTGGAAGGGTCCGAGGGGTTGTTTCGGAGGTTGGTATCAAGGACTTCAGCTGGGCAGTATAAAAGATAGATGCGCCTGTAGTTAAAGATTGTCATCGGGTCGGCAGAGGGTTTTTGAGAAAGGGGTTTAATGGTGGCGTGTTTCCAGAGGTCCGGGAAGATGTTATTTGAGAGTAGGAGGTTGAGTATTGAGGTAAGCGTGGAGCAGTTGTGGTCCAGTCCTTTGACTACGGTGTAATGTGGGCAGGGGTCTGAGGGCACTCCTGTCAGGCGCGCCGCCTACCATGTTTCCCCCCGGACGGACTCTAAACTACATTTCCCATGATGCCCGACCGGGTGCATGGGTATTTCTGTCAGAGTATGCACGCAATCTGTAATGTCCGGCGCGCGACGAGGCGTTCTAGCCTTCCTCGCGGCCGGAGCACGCTAGCGCTGACGGGTGACGTCAGACGTTGGCGGTGATAAATAAAGAGGGCGTGGCCTCGGCGAGTCAGTCGGAGCCGCGTGTGAAGCAAAGACACCGGCTCCTGTGGTCTTTAGCGCAAGCGTGCTGATATGCAAATTAGCCTGTAACAAACGCTACACAATCGGCGTGCGTAATTCGTTCCGGTTCAGGAATCCAGCACCGGACTTTGCAGCGACGAGTGCACGGGTTGGTCTCTGATGGATGTTCGAGAGAGCGACCCTTCATTTCCCCCTCCAGGTATCACAGTATTGACTTTGGCATGTGAGCAGGGCTCTGTTCACATGCGCTGATTAAGGACCTGTGTCTTCTCGTTTTGCTCAGTTACGATTACCTCATGGTGGTGGAAGCGAGGTAATCGTTTTGTAGTTCCTTTGATCGTCCCGCAAGCTGCTTACTTCTGAAAGACATTTACTACTTCCATAGGGTGACGTAACCCTAGGGGTATAGTTGTCTTTTCCGTTTGATATATTTTTGCCTTGATACTTTTTTACCTCCAAATTTATAACCTATTTTGGATTAGCGTTCAGGTGAACGCGAAGAGTTCGTGTTGAATCTGGGATAAGGTTCAGTGGTGCGAGAACTTTGTTTATTTTCAGTGCTGAACTCATCCTAGGATTTGTTTCTTTCCAGTCTCTTCCCTGATGCTTGTGGTGTGTGAAATGGGCGATTATCTTTCCGACAGTTGACCGTGGTTGGGTATGTATGTAAGAGGCAGACCACAGAAGTAAATCATGTGTGTTCTTGTTTTAGCAGAAAACAGGAAGGAAGAAAGGATTCGATGGTTTTATGCAGATGGAAGTTCTTATGTATGGATGGTGTTTCTACATTTGAAGGTATACAGCGATCTTGGCATTTAGCGAGACTAATGAGTGTAGACAGCTTAATATTTAGGTAATAATGTGTTGTTTTCTTTCACAGCTTCCTATTCTCTGCAGTTCCCTTCCCTATTTCCTATCCCACGCTTGACCACTTCACTACTCTATGTATGTATACCAAACCATAGAGTTGGAGATGTCAGGAGGTGGACCATTTTAAGCAGCATTCCGGCTCTGAGGTGTTCACATTCGCTGGACACTGACAGATGCAGAGTTGATGGATTGCATGGTGTTGGCTGTTTCCATTGTGGAGATTTCTGCCTAGCATAATAGTTTGGGGCCTGGCATGGTGCTGCTAGTGGAGTTGAGGAGGATGAGCGTTGAAAGATATGGGTGGGGGGACGGTGTTATAAACGGTCCTGATTTTCTCAGAGAAGTGGATGGAGAGTTTGTTGCAATGGTCCTGTGAGCGAGTGACCACTGCGGACATGGTCTGCGGGCATGTTAATTATTTGACAAGGTGAAGATCTATTTGGCGGAGTTTCCGCTGTTGCGTATCCAGGATGATACGGCTGAGGGTTTGACAGCTTTGGGGCATTGATGCTAGATCCTGAGGCCTGACTTGAAAGAAGCTCTGTCAGTGGGGCCATCGATGAGGCACCATTGTTGTTCCTAGAGCTTACAATGGAGTTTTGTGAGTCAGAGGTCTTCGGTGTAACACCTGGTGTGGAGCGAGGTCCGGGGTTTGGAGTTAGTTTGGATTGGGGCCAATTAGTCCACGCAGGTGGTTGTCCAATTGTTGAAGGTGGAGACGGTGTGGGCGATGGAGCAGGGACTCTTGAGGCTGATGGCCTGGGGGGGAGGGGATGCTGTGATTGAGGAGTTCTGAGTTCCAGTTATGTTAGGGGAGTTCATTCCATTGCTTCAGCAATTCAGGAAAGTACTCAAGACCTGGCTGTTTGAATTAACAGACCCCCATGACGCAACTCCAGTGCCTTGAGACACTCACTGGTGATTTTGCTGCGCTTTATAAATCCCTAATTGATTGATTGATTGCCATCGGGAGGTCCGGGACGGATATTCAGTGCAAACAACCATGCTACCCCCTAGAATACTTTGCGAAAGTCAAACACATGTTGTCCTGCAGACTTGGAGAGACAGTCCTACTCCAATGTAGGGGAACACACAAAAGAGAAGAGAGGAGCCACATGTTCCACTTCTGGGCTTTGGTTTAATGAATTATGGGAGTTGTAGTATTGATTCACTTCAAGGGATCCAGCTGGATTAACTGTCAGACACCGATTTCTAAAAGGAACGTCCAGGAACATGTGGTTGTTTGTGCATGGTTACCTTAACATAAGCGGAGGATCGGGAGCTTGAGGGGAAACACGTGCAAACCATAGGGGATTGCACACATAGGGTGGGGCGCACACGCAAGAGGTTTTATAAAAAATACATTGATTATAATTATTAAAATAATATTTTACTAAATACTTAGGGGTATATTTACAAGGGCTTTATCTCCGCTTTTTCGGCTTAAAAAGCGGAGATAAAACTATCACCCTATTTACAAGAGGGTGCTAACATGCATAATCGCATGCTAGCACCCTTTTACCCAACGTCTCCCTTTGCATCTCTAATGAGATGCAAAGTGGGCGTCACTGGGCGTACCCCAGATGGACAACCTTGTAAATATCGCTGATGTTCACATCGCGATATTTACAAGGCTGCCCCAGCATTTTAACACGCGTTAGTTTTTGGACAAAACAGCTGTTTTCTCCAAAAACTAACGTCTGCTAAAATGCAGACTTACCTATCCCTAACATTGGGGTGGATTATGCTGATACGACCCTGTGGGTCGTATCAGCAAGGTAATCGCCCTTTCGCAGGGAACATCGCTGGAAAACCAGCGATGTTCCCTGCAAAAGGTCGATAACCTCGCTATCTCTGGAATGTGTATCACCCTGGAGTAACGCGTTGTTAATAACGCGCTACCAGGTCGATAAATTCCAGAGATAGCCTGCGATAATATATTTATCGCAAAGCACGGCCAGCGATAATTATCGCTGGCCGTTGTTAATATTCCCCTTAGAACCTTTAAAATACAAATGCTCATTTTAACATACGTTTAACATGTACGCGCCGACATTAGACATTTACAGAGTCTGGAGGACACATTGGATTAATTGTATTGCATTTGGTTGTTATTTGCCCCATTTGAAAGCGCTTTCTTTAAGGCGCTATAGTGCATCTTTCACAGTAGTCTGCACTCTTCTGAACCCACCTCCTTTGTTTCCTGCAGTCACATCACTCTCTGTCCCTCTCCCCTTTCTCTTCCTGCTCCCATCTCTGCACTCTCCCCTATCTTGCACTGCAGCTTTCTCTGTTTTTCACCTCTGGTTGTACTCTTTACGCCTTGTTATATTCTTCTCCCACTCCAGCTGGTCTTTTGCACTAACTCACTCTGCTCTCTAATTCACCCGCCTCATTTCCCTCAGTTTTCTTTTCTCGTCCCATCATTTTGTACCCATCCTCTCTCTCGCCCCATCTCTCTGTCCTGCCCTTTTCTCTTATGCTATCTATCACCAGACTTTGTTGCTCATCCTATCCCATCTATTCTTCTTTGCCTATCACGTTGTACTCTATTTATCTCTTACACTTTCATGCTGTTTTTTCCTCCTTCTAACCCTATCAGTTTGCTGCTTGTCTCTCTCTCCATCAGTTTGTGTACTTTCTGTGTCTAACGCTCTATGCTTTCCTCACACTGTCACTCTTTACGCTTCCTCTCTCTCAACCTCACTTTCTGTTCCATTCATTTCTCTCACCTTCTCTCTGTGCTATCCTTCTCCCTCCTGCTTTCACTCAGTTTATTTTCTCTCTCTCGCCCTTTCATATTGTTTTTGTCATTTTCATCCTTACTCAGTTGTGTCTCTAGCACCCTATCATTCTGTGCTCTTTCACTCTCCCACCTTATTCGTTCCCTGCTTCTCTCCATACCCTTGCACTCTGTTCCACCTTTCTCTTTCATGCGATCACCCTATTCCCTGCTGTCTTACCGTATCACTCTGTCCTTTTTCTACACTGACCAGTTTTTATTGTTTTTGTTTTTGTGAATTTTAGTGGTGTTTTCCAAACCTTTTAAAATCAGAGCTTGTTGGTCTTTATCCAGCGGCTTAACCCCCAAAATAGACTGTGTTTTTCCAGTGTTTACAAAACATATTGTTTTGCAATCATTGTTAAAAAGCACATACTTAATATATAGGAGACGTAATGCAGGGTATTTAGTGTCTTCCCATTGACAGTGTGTTCAATGTCCTTGTGTTACACTGTTTTAAGCATAAAACATCTGTGCATTACACTCTCACTCACATCTCATTGCCCTTTCTTACGTTTCATTACATCTCACCTTCACTCTGACAGGACACTGTGTGGTTTATGGGACTATTAATGGGTTAAACTATTAAGAGTGCTACATTTAAATGGTTTAATAAATACATTCATGGGTACAGTTGTGGTTATTCAGCTATCCAGCCAACAGCATTGTGAAACCTTCAAAATGTTGAATCACACCAGATTAATATGTAGCCCTGCATTCTGCGACACCTGAAACGTGATGCTTGAAGCATGCTCGTCTCTGCTTTTCTGCATGCTTCGTCTCTGCTTTTCTGCATGCTTCATCTCTGCTTTAGTGCATGCTTCGTCTCTGCTTTTCTGCATGCTTCGCCTCTGCTTTTCTGCATGCTCGTCTCTGCTTTTCTGCATGCTTCGTCTCTGCTTTTCTGCATGCTTCGTCTCTGCTTTTCTGCATGCTTCGTCTCTGCTTTTCTGCATGCTTCGTCTCTGCTTTTCTGCATGCTTCGCCTCTGCTTTTCTGCATGCTTCGCCTCTGCTTTTCTGCATGCTTCGCCTCTGCTTTTCTGCATGCTTCGTCTCTGCTTTTCTGCATGCTTCGTCTCTGCTTTTCTGCATGCTTCGTCTCACTATATGAAGGTGGTGGCGCTGCTGTGAGGACATTGATAGCTGCCAAGTGTCCCCGTGACAAATGTCTCACTTTAAGGCAATCGTGACCTTTAAACAGACCTGACATTGTATTCTGGAACTTGAAATGTTGCTGTTAACATTGTCACTTTGGGTTCAAACCCCAGCAGTAAAGAGCAGCTGAAGGTATCGCACATAACAATGGGGCACCTGGCAGATACACATCTTGTTGGTTTCTTTGTGTCGTGTTTTCACACCTATCCCATGTGCATGCTGACAGCACTTTTCACAAGCACCTGTCACTACACCTTACATTGAATGTTTAAAGCTTATTATCAATACATCCGGGGGTTGATGTATCAAAGGGGTTTACTCATTCTGTGTCTGGGGGTAAATGTGATAATACATATTGGCCAACATTCATATGAGGTAGTCATTTCACCAATCAGTGAAATAATTAAATTCTGCCTATAGTTCAAATCTGATTGTAATATTTCCAGATTCTCTACGGTGCATGCAAAAATAATTAGATCAGACTTAAAACATACTTCTAAACCCTGCACCTTTAATCCGTGCACACAAAACTGGATGAAGGCATGAAGAAACAATACTTTAATGACATCCCTAAAAAACTAAACTCAAGCCGAATAATCTTAAATTATCTTTGTACTGCTACCATGCAAATAATAATACTAATGAAATGTATAAAGCGCATAGCTACGTCAACTGACAGTCCCAGCACTAGGGTATCAGTCCTAATATGCAAAGCAGGAATGTAAAACCCTAATCTAACTTGACCCGAAAAACCATGTTTTTAAACACGTGTAAAACTGTATAACAGTTACATTGTCTTGGCCCCTTCAGAAATAAATGAAAATGACTCATGCGCTCTCTCCTTACATTCTTGAATGGCTTTTTAGTTTATGGTTAAAACAGGGTTTTAACTGTGTTTATATGTTTACGCTGGTGAGGGCTCTTTCCCTTTCAGTAGGGTTTTATCAGTTATTATAAGTTTAAACCTAGGACAGGCTAGTTTACCATTTTTTTCTTTCATATCACTTTGCTGCCTCCCCCTCACCCCTGCATCTCTTCCTTTTAAATTGGCACTCTGTCCCACATCCTATCACTGTGTCTTTTCTGTTCTTTAATCACATTTCTGTTGATCAACTTTGCACCACACCCAGCGTTTCCCCCTCACTTTTTTTATTTTCTCTTATTATTTTTAAACCTCTCTATCCTCATTACTTCCTACCATATATGTACACTTTCTCTCCTCGCCATATGTCCCTTTTACGCCTCGTCTCTCTCTGTTCCTCATCTCCCAAAGTTTACCTTCACTAGTTTCATTTCTGTTCATCCCTGCTCCTGTGCTCTCTCTCCCCCATCTCACCTCACCTGCAGAGGTGTTACCGGCAGAGGTGTGTAAGGCTGTGCTTCCCGGGGGCAATGGCGTTAAGGGCAAATTATTGAACTGGCAGGAACAAAGGTGGTGTGGTAAATCGAGGGGTGGGGAGGGGATCTCTGCAAACTTACTCCCCTCTCCATACTCCCTCCTTTTACCTCACCTACAGATATGTGTGAGACTGGGGCTCGCAGGGGACAGTGGTGTTCAGTACAAATGATTGAACTGGCAGGAGCCAGGTGCAAATGAGCTGGAGAAAGTGATGTGGGGGCTGCGGCAGCACCCCAAAATAACCCTGCTGATGCCCAGAAGGTGAATGAAGGTGCCGATATATATTTTGTTATCATATCGGATTTGCTGTGTGTGTGCTCAAAGGCAGAGGTCAGATGTCAGGCTACGTCTTTTGGCCAATGCCGCTTCTTCGCCTTGCCGCGATGCGTGAACGTGTAGTGAGTCTGCCCCTTAGTGCTACTGCTTGAAGCAACGCAGGGCAGGAGAAAGCACTCACAGAGACACATGTGGGGGCTTCAGGCCACTAATAATAGGTGACATTTGGGTCAGCAGTTGGGGGATATGCCTGTCATCCTCCATAAATACAGGTATTTTCAACTGCATTGATTATAAAGTCAGGATCCGAAGACAGTCATTCATGAGTCACCGCGACTCACTCTTGCATAAGAGGCCACGCGAAGCCAGGGGTAGCGGAAGTGATGTCACATGCACGCTGATATCAATAACATCACAAGTCATGATGTCCTCTGACCCTGAATTTTCCCAGTGGGTTATGTCACATAACCTTAACCCTGATGACATCACCATAAGTGACCTCATTGAAGTAACATAATGACTGCATGGTTACTATAACAACACAACATGAACATATGTCTATTTTAGATAGCACCTCTATTTTTCAGGGTGCTGGCGTGATCTTTGAAAGTTCTGGGGCGTAATCCAAGCCCTGAACTAGAGCAAGCGATGGGAGGAGGTGAGCTAGATCTCTTCTAAGAGGGTTCAAGGCAGAGGGAGGGGCCCTGCCCAGGGGAAGAGTTTGAAAAAAATGGGATCAAATACTTCATTTTAAAGCACATCTGTCACATATTTGTTCAAAAGCCATAGACTCTGAGAGGACGCTCTTGAAATATTCTAGTCCTTTCATGGCGTGCCGAGCCAATGAAACCTGACTTCCAGGAGTTGACTCCATGTTTTGTGGGGTACCCCTGCATGTCAAAAATGACCTAAATTGTGCCATGGACAACCTTTTGTTATGGGTGCTCACTTAGGCCAAAAAGGCATACCATACACCAGAGCTCGAATGTTGGCATTAATGGCACCCATATATCCTGGATGGCCATCATATCAACAATGACCTCGGTGCGTCACAGCCTCCATTTTGTCATGGTGGCCCCCCTCTCGTATGCCACCTATTTCTTCCTCATGACAATAATTACCTCCAATGAGCTAGTGCCAGCATTCGGCCGTGGGTGCCCCCATGGCAAGCATTCCTCACAGATGCCACCTCTGGCATTTTCCCACAGGTAGCCTACATGACAAGAGTCACCACTGGTGTGTCAGTAACAGTAGTTTACCATTGTGCCTAGTACTACTCCCATTCTCACTAACACTCACTTACATTCACTCACTCACCCATTCTAACTCACTCGCACCTATTTATTTTTACTAACGCACTTATTTATTTATTTATTGCCACTCGGTCTTACTCATTAACTCATTCACTCTCACTTATCACTCACTTTGAGTCATATATTCCCACTCATTCACACTGACTAAAATGTACTCTTACTGAGTCACTCATATTCATCACTCACTCACTTTCACTTACTCTTGCTCTCACAAACTTGTTTCTTTCTCAGTCACTGTTGTTCTCACCCATTCTAACTCTCATTAATTCTCACAATCCCTCACACTCATTCATTCTCACTCATCTGAGTCACTCATACGCTCTTACTGACATGCAATCTCCCACATTATCACTCACTCACTGTCACAGACTCTCACTGACACACATGCGTACATACACACACTCAAAGATACACATGCCCGCTCTGTCACATAAGCACACTCGAACCTGCAACCACACATACACCGTATATTGTTTTACTCAGCTCTGCGGCCATGGAAGGTCCCGTTCCTGCTAATTGTACTCCACTTCCATCAGACTAATAGTGAATAATGTAATTATTCACTATTAGTGCATTCACAAATTGGCAGAAAACAAGGAGCGTGGAGCCCCAACAGAGGCCCAGAAGGGCGACCTGCCCCTGTGTTGTGGCCCTGAGTGGGCCACTTCTGAGGCCAGAGGTCGCAAAGGCAGTGCCAAGGGTCGCAGGGAGCGAGGCAGCTGCGCCCCCAGGCCACCCCTCAATGACAACCATGGACGTACCAGTTAGAACCGGCCAGAGGGGGACATCAGATCTCAATTGGGATCCAAACACCTCTTACGTAAGCGCGTCGCAGCCACGACTGTAGGAAGTGGAAGGAGGACCCCCCCCCCCCCCCCATGCTGAGCAGCACGAATCTCTTTTCGCCATCAGATGCCCTCCTGGCTCCTTCTCCAGCTCTGCCCGATGTCATCATACCCGCTGTCACCCCACCTTGTCTATCTCCACACCCTCCACCGCAGGCAGCATCGCACTCTGGCTGAGATACTACAGCAGAGGGCACTAGGAGCCTGCACTGGACCTCGGGTGCACAGGCTGGTGTGAGAGACGCCTCTCCGGTGTGTGCAAGAGGAGAGTGGACACCCTGTCACAATGAGACGGGCACAGCCGCTACAGCGCGAGAACAGCACGGCCCTGGCTTGTCACAACGAGACAGGCATGACGACCCCTCGCGCTACAGGCAGTCCAGAGCAGGCAGAGGCTTGCGTCACTTTAACCACCGCCATTACATCCACCTACCACGGCATCGAGGCTCCTACACCCCACTACATCACACCTGCAGCTACCGCGTCTCTTCTTTTTAGATTATTGATTTTGTTAATTATTTTGCTTAACTCTAACGAAACCATATTAAATGTTATGATTTAAAGTAACTATTACACTTCATGTAAACCACATGCTTACCCTAATGTTTCCTTGTTTTAAAATCACATGATCTGGAAGGTGGCGATGCAGTATGACTTTACCCAGAGGGCCCCCATCCAGTCCTGATGGAATAAATGATGGACACAAGTCATATTACATCCATGTGGGAAAGGCTTGACACTAACTGAATGAACGGCTGCAGTAAGTTCAAGAAGAACCTTAAAAAACCCTAAAAAGGCTGTTTCATCTCTTGTGTAATACTCCTAATTACGCCCCTACAGCTGTCCTATGACGGGCAGCAGTGGCGGTGTATTTATGGCTCAGACTCAATTTCCCTTGAGAATCTATTGTTTGATTTGCATATAACGTTGGGGATGCTTGTGCACTTGGCAAAAAATGTGTTAAAATAGCAAAATCGACTAAGTTTAGCATGTCAAGTTTCATGCGAATCAGTCCAGGGAGGGTGGGGGGTGTGGGGATGGTGGGGGGTAAAGGGGAAGTCCAAAGAGTTGTGTTCTCGAGGTTAACTCACAATGAAAAAAAAACATTCTTAAACCAAATTTGGCATGAAAGTAGAAGCTTCTTCATTTTGTTTTAGTATAAATCTACTTTATACTTTATGAAACATTAGTCTTGCAAAAATGTCTTACATAATGGCTTTTTAGAGTTAATGTGAAGGGAGCTTTTGTATATATCCTTACCGTTAATCTCTACACAGTGGGGGATATTCTCAAGAACGTGTGATAACCATCGCAAAAGTAACTTAACACAACCCTCACCATTGCAGTCTATCGCGGGAAAATTACGCCGTGTCAACTAAGTATTCACAACACTGCGGTACCATGCGATAGTCACCAGATAACGTGCCAATCAACGCCACGCCGCAAAAATGCAAAACACAAACGCCAAAAAAGCTGCCATGAGGCCAAGCGTGATACAAAAAGCTGCGAAAACCAGCTCCAGGCCTGCAAATCCCACGCGTCTGGTGGGAAAATGCACCATAAAAGCAGAGTAAAAAAACAGTGAGAGGATAACGTACGAGCTTAACCCCACAGCTGTGACGCTGAACAAATGACCATTGTCCAAATCAGATAGGCATATCCCCACAAACAGCCGCAATGTACATGGACATGCATTCAGTATGTAACCTGCGCCAATGCGGAAACAAACATGGTACAGACTGTGAAACCGCATCTCCTCTTCACATTGCAGAGGGACGAACAATACCCCCTGCACAACGACATGCCATGTCCATGAACAAACAATAGTGAAAGCATGGACCAATGTAGGGGCAGTGATTCCGCCTACGTACATGTCGCCCATATCATGGGACGTGAGTGACAGGGTGCATCTCTGCATCATGGCGGCACATATCATAGCCCAAAAGAATCCCTGTTGTCACTAGTAGGCCACAAATGACAGCCAAAATTGAATGAATTGGGACACATGTGAAACGCCGAAGAGTGGGACACCGTAACAGCTGTGACACACAGAACTGGCAGTTCGAATACGTGACACCCCAAACAGCCCCACTGCACAGAGGTGACACACCCACCATCCATCTTCAAATTCCAAAATTGTCAGCACAAAATGTCGCAACCACACTTGTCTGAGTGAAGTGCCTGTACAGATGAGTGACATGCACGCAGGGAATGTGTACTGGAATGCAATTATTAGCACATGCTGAGCCTCTGGTCAGTCAACGCGCTGTCCCATTACTGCTAAAGACCGTCACAATGTGACGTCAACCAGAGAAGAAATTGCCAATGATGTAGTCCCTACAGGATATTCCTGCTCCGGCTGCAGTGGGGTGTGGGCCACCTGCCTCATCTCCATCATCATCTTCCGGTGCATCTGGCACTCGTATCCATGGGGCTTTGCTGCGTACACATCAGTTGTTGTTAGCGGGACATTACTGACAGACACAACTCTGGGTGGGTTTAGGGATGGTTTTATTTTCCCTAGTACAAGCGTCTTTTTGTGATGTCAAATTATAAACACGATATTGCAAAAAGCCCAAGGATGTTCTTTGGTTCCCTGGAGCCTTTTCCCGTCTGATGGCGTCTTCTAGGTGTCCCTGGGGTCTTCTATGGCTCCCGCTTTGTTGCACGCCGTGGGATTGCTCGTGCCAAGGAAAGGAAAATAAGGTAAGTCAGTGCCCGGGTTGCTTTACGTGCTCTGGGGAGGGGAAGTGAGGGAGCACCCTCCAAAGAGTGACGGAGCCTAGCAATGGGGTAGTGAAGGTGAAAGTTTGGGGTTTGTGCAAAATACAGGGTGTAGCTCGGAGGATGTGCCCCTAGACATCCGGTCTCTCCCGCTGGCCGACCCAGCCTAGGAACCTCTTGCGTACCTGGGTTAGCCACGCTCCTCCGGGAGCGTGGCTGGATGAAGCGTGGTCCTGGCCGTCCCTTGGCTCTCCTGACGCCTTCTGTTTCCCGACGTCTTCTCTGCCTGATGGTGTTCGCGTTCCTCCCTCTTCGGTTCATCTCACACTCTCCTCGCTTCATGGCTCCTCAAGCTCCTCTCGTCCATTGGTGTAGAGACACACCCTCTTCCGGGGTTCATCGTCTCTTGTTGGTGCAGCAACTGTTACGTCATGCCAGAGGGCAGGGCTATGTTCTGTTTTGTCCCAGTTAAAGGTGTAGTATTCCGCGCCAGCGGGGCTCTCGTTCTCTTCGTAAGTTGCCCGCCACTCGTCCTGCTGAGTAGAAAAGAAAGGCGTAGGGTCATTTTGGGCCTCCCACCAGTTTATTGTCCTTTGTGACGCCTCCCTGGGAAGCCCTGCCCTGTGACACACCTCCTACCCTGGTTTCTCCCGTTCGGGGAGAGGAAGGATGCTGGACAAAAAGTCTGTGCTAGTGTTCTCTACGCCTTTTCGGTGTTTCACAGTAAACTGAAAAGGCTGGAGGGACAGGAACCACCGGAGTATCCGGGGGTTATGGGTATGGTTACGACTTATCCATTGGAGAGGCGCATGGTCTGTGTACAGGGTGAATGGGTGACCTTCTAGATACTAGAGTAGTTTATCTATGGCCCATTTCACGGCTGGACATTCCCTCTCAATAGTGGGGTACCTCTTTTCTCTGGGGAACAGCTTCCGACTGATGTATACGATAGGGTGATCTGCCCCGTCTGCAGAGAGTTGTGAAAGAACAGCCTCTATTTCGTGATTTGAAGCGTCGGTGTGTAAGACAAAAGGGTTTGAAAAATCAGGGGTTGATAACACCGGAGAGGTGGTTATAGCCGTTTTTAGGGAATGGAAGGCCTCCAACATTGGCTCGGTGGGGTGTGACAGGACATGGGTCTTTATGTCTTTCGAAGAGTGTCAGTCAGAGGGGCGGCTTTCTCTACAAATTGAGGAATAAACCGTCTGTAGTACCCTACTAAGCCCAGGAAGGCTCTCATTTTTCGTTTAGTGGCAGGAAAGGGAGTCTCAGAAATGGCTCTGACTTTTTCTATCTGGGGTATAATGAGACCATTTCCTAGGACATACCCCAGGTACTTCACTTTTCGGTACCCTGCTCGTGATTTCCTGGCGTTAACATGTAGTCCGGCCTCTTGTAGGGCTTTTATAATCGTCTGTAGGTGTTGGAGGTGGGTATTCCAGTCAGGGCTGACGATCACTATGTCACCAAGGTAGGCTGATGAAAAGCCATGGAGCTCCTGCAGAATCTCTGGGTCTGGGAGGTTGCCGGTGCTCCGTGCAATCCAAAAGGGAGTACTGTGAACTCATAGAGCCCGTCTGGATTTGAGAAGGCAGTTTTCTTTCGATCTTCTTCGCATAATGGTACCTGCCAGTATCCCTTGGTTAAATCTAGGGTGATGATATAACTGGCGTCTCCCAATTTCTCAATTAGCTCGTCGATGCGTGGAATGGGGTAGGCATCAAAAGACGAGATTTCATTGAGTCTTCTAAAGTCCATGCAAAAACGGGTGCTGCCATCGGGTTTGGGTACCATCAAGATTGGTGAGGACCACTCACTTCTCGATGGCTGGATAACCCCTAATGATAGCATGTCTTGCACCTCTTTCTGTATGGTGATTCTTCTGGCAGCAGGGATCCGATAGGGCCGTTGTTTGATTACCGTTCCAGGCGGGGTGTCGATCCGATGTTCTGCCAGGTGGGTTTTTCCCGGTTTGTCTGAAAATATAGCCGCGAACGGGCTAATAGATGTCCGAAGGGAAGCTTTCTCCTCTGGGCTAAGATCTTCGTTTATGACCAGGTGATCTAGAGTGGTGTGGTCGTCTGCTCTGGTTGGTACGGTGAGGTGGGCATAGGCCCTATCCACTTTTTTAGCATGTTTATATATAACTGTAACCTATATGTGGTATTTCCAATCACTTTGGAGACTTTGTATTGCCCCTTCCACTCCGCTTGGAACTTTCTAGTAGATGAAGGCAACAACACCAAAGCCCAGTCACCCAGGGACAGTCTCCTCCATTTCTTCCCTTTGTCATATGTGGCTTTTTGTCGTTTTTGTTTTTCTTCTAAGTGGGAGTATGCCAAGTCCCGGAGCTTTCCTATCTTGGCTTTCAGTTGTTGGGTGTACTCTAACATGTCTCTGGTTTTTAGCGCCTCTTCTTTTTCCCAAGTGTCCCTTGTTATTTCAAGCAGGCTCCTTGGTTGTCGTCCATAAAGCAATTCGAAGGATGAGCAGCCAAGAGAGCTTTGCACTTGCCCTCTGATGACGTATAGTGCTAATAGTAGCAACTGATCCCATTCCTTCCCGTTCGCACTCAACATTTTCTTCAAAGTTGTTTTCAGAGTACCGTTATATCGTTCAACCAGCCCGTCGGTTTGGGGGTGGTATACCGACGTCTTGATGTGCCGTAAGTCCAGTAACTGACAGACGTCTTTCATTATACGTGACAAGAATGGTGTTCCTTGGTCGGTCAAAATTTCTTTCGGGAAGCCTACCCTTGAAAATAGTTCCAGGAATTTCTCTGAGATGTTACGAGACGTGAGAGAGCCTGTATGGGAAAAGCCTAGGGGTAACGGGTCGCATAAGCCACTATCACCAGGGCATACATATGCCTAGGCTTTCCTGTTTTCAGTTTCTATTTTAGGTAAATTCTGGTGGGGGTTTTTCAGTGTTTTCAAGTATTTTCAATACCTTAAAAAAACAGTGGTTATCAGTGGTTACACATTTTTGTGCCATTAAAAACAACATAAACAGTGTTTTTCCGGTGTTTATGGAACGTTTCGCTTTTATTATTCCTTGCTTTCTTTACTGATAGGGCATGGTATATAGACAGTATACGTATAGTATATATGAGGTCCAAATACATTTTTGCAAATTAATTATTATAATACACCAAGATAATACTTCTACAGTGAGTCTTTGGTCTTGTGCGCTCACTCTTTCCTTCCCATGCAAACTTTTTTTCGGTCAAAAGACCCTCTCAATATTGGCACTTGAGACGGGCAACGCCAAAACAGCCAACACACAATTTGTTAACTCTGGCCATTGACAGAGCTTTCCATGCCAATACCGGTGCACTTAAAGATTGCGATTATCTGGGCAGGTTCTGCAACATTTGCGTTGAACTGGGAGCTTATGCCCTCGGAGTTATAGAAGCGGTCAAAAATGAAGCAGCACTTTTGAAACTACGGAGGAAATCCCCCTTTACGGAAGGAATCTAGAACTTGTACAGAGTACAACAGTGAGGTTTCATTGACTTCAAATGCCATGGTTGGTGAAGGGACATTTCTATGCATCATTGCAAGCCATTTCTCATTTATTGTAAAATAAAAGATCCTGAATTGCTCTTCAACCTTACTTTGCTCACCAAGTCGCAAGCACTCTAAAATGGAACATGTTGCAGTGCCAAAGTCACTAAGGGGCATATTTACAAGGGCCTTATCTCCGCTTTTTTGACTTAAAAAGCGGAGATAAAACTATCGCCCTATTTACAAGAGGGTGCAAACATGCATAATCGCATGTTAGCACCCATTTTCTCAGGGCCTCCCTTTGCATCTCTAATGATATGCAAAGTGGGCGTCACTGGGCGTACCCGTGATGGACTACCTTGCAAATATCGCTGATGTTCACATCGCAATATTTACAAGGCAGCCCACAGGATTTTAGCAGACGCTAGATTTTGGCGAAAACAGAAGTTTTCGCCAAAATCTAACGTCTGCTAAAACCCTGACTTACCTATGTTTGACATAGGGGTGGATTATGCTGATACGACCACAGGGTCGTATCAGCAAGGTTATTGCCGTTTTGCAGGGAACGTCGCTGGAAAACCAGCCATGTTCCCTGCAAAAA
Source organism: Triturus cristatus (assembly GCF_964204655.1). NCBI lineage: Eukaryota > Metazoa > Chordata > Amphibia > Caudata > Salamandridae > Triturus > Triturus cristatus. The sequence continues at coordinate 71,353,795 of NC_140585.1, read as the reverse complement.
CGTCGATATTCACGCTATCTCTGGAATTTTTATCGCCCTGGAGAAACGCTTTGTTAATAACACTCTACCAGGGCGATAAATTCCAGAAATAGCCTGCAAAAAGAAATTTATCGCTAAGCACGGCCAGCGATAATTATCGCTGGCCGTTGATAATATGCCCCTAAAGGTGTCACCCAGCCTATTCTCAAGGAGATGTTACACATCTACAATAATTATGCTGAACACTTGGCAGACAAGGGTGTTTTCAGACTCTAGTTTTTTTTATTATGTCCACTACAGCAGTTATGTTTTCCTGTAAAAATCTAAAAATGCAGTAGAATGTACTTTTTTCACATCACTATCAATATGTGACCAAAGATCCTCATATTTCTTGCCTTTGGCATCATCACTCAGCAAAAATCCTGCAAACGGTTGCCACGTGGATAATATAGCATTCATAGCTCCTTGAACTTAGAACCATCATCCAAGTGACACAGTTGGGATGCCACACTAAGCACGAAATGAGAAATATTTGTGTTTCAGTGCTTGTGCATAACAAAACAGTGCATCAGAATGGACTAAAAAGTCATTAAGGTCTGATGCTTGATCTGTATGGTGCTTGATGATTCCCAAGGATTGTACCAACAGCTGTAATTATATTCAGGTATATAATCCATCTAGCGAGACCTTACTGAGAGTAGATGTTATTTGACCTTGTTAATAGCTGTGTTCTTGTTGTCATCATCATTTGATCTTTATTTCGGTCGACTTGACCATGAAAGAATACATTATACAACATTTTTTTTAAAAAAACAACGAAGGATACAGTGGTAATTTCCAGGTAATTGACCAGAATATAAAACAATCATTTGGTTAATAAAAGCTTAATACATTTAGTACGACTGTGCCACATTGCCGTTAAGAATTTTGAGACTGCAAACACAGTTGGGGCAGAGAGGTCTCTTTTTAGAATCCTGTATGCCGGAAGGTAAGTCCTGAAGCCCAGGTTTTTGAGGAGTGGGACCAGCCAGTACTGTCTTGCTCTTCTATATGCCGGGCAGAAAAATATTATATGCAAGTCACACTCCCTCGGATGCGCACACGCTGGGCATTGTACTGAATTCTCAGAATTTGACCAGCAAGCGGTGTGCGCTTTAAGAGGAAGGGTGCTGTACCTCCATTGCATGAAGAGCTTCCAGGTGAGCGGGGGGCCTATATTATCATACACCAGCTCTTGGCAATATAGGATTTTGGACTCTAAGAATTTACCTGTAAGGGAACACTCCTGTATGTTTTTAAATTGGAGACATAAACAGTGTTCATAATAATCTGTGGCTAAAGATTTCCTTGAGACTCTGGGACATGTGATTTCCGGATGAGACCATAAGTTCTGTCTTCCTAGTGCCTCACAGGTTTGTTTAATATGCCTGAGCCAGGGAAGTCGTGCAGGGTTACAAAGTTTGAGGATCTCCTGAAGTTCAGATCTAAATTCGGATAGTTCCGGTGTGGACCATAGCCTTCGCCAATACAGTAAGGGTTTGAGGCATAGTTCTTCTGAAATTGGTCTGAGGCCTAGGTCAAGTCTCAAAGGTAGGAGGGGGGTGCTGAGGGGGAGAGCTGTTAGCTGTCTAAGGAAATTATTCTCAGTCACCTGGATGGGCTGAGTGACAGTGTGTCCCCATACTTCAGCACCATAGATCACTGCCCCTTTTGCCTGTGATTTATATATTTGTAGGCGAGGGGAAAATGGTTGGTAAGTCAAACCCCGGGTCATCCTTACCAGTCCTCCTATCATTTGAGATAATTTCAGGTTCGCCCTAGTGCGATGGGTGTCCCAGGACAAAGATTGATTTAGTGTTAACCCCAGGTACTCAAATGTGCAGACCCTCTCTAGCCTGGAGGGCCCGAGCGTGGGATTGGGGCGAGTGGTTGATGGGGGGTTGAAGATCATATACTTAGTTTTTGCCGCATTGATCTCCAACCCCCGAGATGCACAAAAGAGTACAAACCCATCAAGAATCCGCTGAATGCCCATGGGAGACTTGGAGAGCAATAGGGTATCATCCGCAAATAGAATAGCGGGTACCCTCGTGCCTCCAAGCCTCGGAGCGTCAGTATCTTTCAACGCATTCAAGTGGCTAATCACCCCGTTGACAAAGAGGCAGAAAAGAGTCGGTGCAAGCACACAACCCTGTCTAACCCCCCTGTCAACGGGGAAGCGGGCCGTTAAGGCGCCCCCTCTCCCACACCTCACCCTTGCATAGTTTCCCCGGTGTAGTCTTCTCAGGATAACTAGGATGTCAGTTGGAATGCCCATGTCATCAAGAACAGTCCACAATTTTTCCCTAGGCACTAAGTCAAATGCGGCACGTAAATCGACAAAGACCGTATATAGGGTGCCACCCTCTAATAATACGGTCTTCCAATGAATAAGATTTAAACGAAAAATCTGGTCAATGGTCGAAACTTTCTTTCTGAAACCAGCCTGATATGTGCTCATGATGTTGGACTCCTCAATCCAGTCCTGCAAATGGTTAAGGATGAGTCTGCCGAAAAGTTTCTGGGAGACATCGATGAGACTAATCGGTCTATAGTTGGCTGGGAGCAGAGGAGAGCCCTTTTTAAAAATTGGGACAATCTCTGCGCCCAGCCAAGTATCTGGTAGTTCCATGCCCTTCAGAATGGAATTAAATAAAAACGTGAAGTAAGGTGCCCAGACTTCAGGTTCTTGCTTGAAAAGGTCGCCTGGCAATCCATCCAAGCCTGGCGCCTTTCCTGTAGCAAGGGCCATAATAGCTACTCTAACTTCTTTTAAAGAAAAAGAAAAGCCCGAAGTAGTGGTGACTTCCGTGGAGACAGTGTCGACCCCTGTCCCCGCGGGGGACGTGTATAAAGACTGGAAGTGGTCACGCCAGGTCTCAGCAGAAATGTTCGGTTCAATCGCAGAGACCAGTTCTTCTGTGCCAGTGTTTACACAACGCCAAAAATTCCTGGAATCACCTACTGCCAGAAATTTCGATAATCTCTCCCATTTATCTTGTTCCCATTCCAATTTTGCATTCTTAATTAGTGATTTATAGGCTGCTCTTTTCTCCCTGATTCCTGTCCGGTCCTGACCTGTCTTAAGTGCGGACAAAAGGTCACTCTTAGCCTTCCTGCAGGCTGAGTTATACCAGGAGGGAACTGAAGTAGGAAGGGCCCTTTTGGGTTTCCCAGTAAGAATTTCTGATGTAGAAATTATAAGATCTGCGTGTAACTGCCAGAAGTTATTGAATAATCCCGGAGTGCTTGAGTGCAGAATCAGGATTTGAACCTTCTCCAGGAACGGCACGAGTAGGGCGTATAAGTTTGGTATCATCCCTTCTTTAGCTACTAGATTCTCCCATTTTATTCTACGTCTGTTAGTAGAAAGGAGTAATCCCGGGTCTATTTTGTAGGGGAAGATAGTTATCAGCAGTGGTTCTGGTGGTGAGGTATTCTAAATTTACATTAGGTCTCCGTCTGTGATCTCTTCTGGGAACCAGTTTCCATCCCTCTCCATCCAATTCATGTCTTGGGCGAGGATAGAAAAAGGACAGGGGCAATGTGTGGATAGATGTCCCGTGCGTGTTTCTTGGCCAGCTGCAGATGTATTTCACAGTGGCAGGGTCTCTAAAATTGATCACGGCGCAGTCACCCTGGATGCTCTTATTAGTAGTACCCACCCAGGGGACTCTTCTCACCATAAGAACCTCAGCGTGTATTCCCTCTGGAAGAGGTCTGTTTTTGGACAGCCAATGAGTAATTTTATTTTTTAGTGCACCTGTTGACTCTCTATCAGCGGGATTCAGTGGAGGAATGCCGGCTAGGATTACTGCGTAAGGGTTAGCCTGTGGTGGAAGGTTATACGTTGTGTCCTGCCGGGCCTTCAGATGTGGCTCAACATGAGGCGCATTGAAAGCATCTTGGGCTTTCTCCATTGCATGTGTTGGTTTACAGGTTAAAGGATGCTCTGTTGGTAATGCTGAGGGATCACAAATTAGAATCGGCTGAGGAGGTGTTGCAATTTTCCTGCGTGGGAGCAGGGATTTATCAGTGATTAACTCACTAGCCTTGGTGGATAATGACTGTTTCCCCTCTGCCCTACTTGAGAACCCCTTTCTAATTTCCAATAATAGTGTTTCTATCTTGGAGATGCGATCCTCCAGGGGACTTAGAATTTCCTTTAGGAGAGTTCGGATTTCCAAGAGAGAAAAAGGCTCAATTATAGAGGTAGAATTGTATTTGGAGGGTTGCTCGGGCGTTTTAGAGGGAGTTGGTGGCCTATTTTTTCTGGAGTGATTTAATGACTTGGTTTTGGAAATATGAAGGTTGGGGTCACTTTTTAGATTCCGGTTTGGGGCGGTCACCTTGCGGCCTCGAATGGAGCCAGCCTTCGTCTTTCTTTTAGGGAACGCTCCTTCCCTCATCCTCCGTGCAAGCTCAGAGTTGGGAGTAGATCTCTCGCCAGTTGCGTCATCGGCAGGCAAGTTGGAAGTCAGCGGTAGAGAGGGAGGCCTGACAGAAGGGAGAGGCAATATGCTTATGTCCGTAATGGCCGTCATATCACTATCATTGTTTGTTGGGACAGGACTAGGTGAGTCAGCCAGGACGGGAGTGCCAGTAAACCCCCCAGATTTAGGTGCATCAGTGTGTCTGGGGGAGGTGGCAAGTGCAAGTGGACCTAGCGAAGATCGTCTAACCCAGTCGATCTCTTGGGAAATTCGCCGTTCAAGAATAGATATTTCATCAATTAACAGAGAACCGGCTTTTGCAAAGTAAGTGTCAAGAGTACCTTTGGCCGGTCCTGCAGCGCGCGTAGATCTGCTTCTTGTTTCTATGGCCGACATCCTCCAGTGCAGTTTGAGCAGCTGTACAGTGTGAATGGAATGAGTGACAGGGCCTGGCTCTGGCTCGCCTGTCCTCGAACGGCCTCAAACGGCCCGCTCTTTGCCCGGTCTTCGCTCCGCCCTTCGTTCCGCGCGCGTTCCGCTGGCGCGATTACTAGGGCCAGTTGATGTGATCGCGGAGAGTCAGGGGGAGTGGCTGGGAAGAGGACCCAGCTGCGCCGATGGTGCTGCGGGCGCTTGGCAGGCTGGTCCTCGCAGTCCCGCCCTCCTCCGTGGACAGGTGTTGAGTAGGCGTTCGGGGAACGAAGAAGCTGCTAGCTGGCAATCCGGGCAGACAAAGTTCACCTTCAAACTGGAGCTTTTATCCTCGAGCGGCACCCGCGAAGCGGGGGCCGCGAGTCGCTGAATTGACCAGGGGGAGTGGCTGGGAAGAGGACCCAGCTGCGCCGATGGTGCTGCGGGCGCTTGGCAGGCTGGTCCTCGCAGTCCCGCCCTCCTCCGTGGACAGGTGTTGAGTAGGCGTTCGGGGAACGAAGAAGCTGCTAGCTGGCAATCCGGGCAGACAAAGTTCACCTTCAAACTGGAGCTTTTATCCTCGAGCGGCACCCGCGAAGCGGGGGCCGCGAGTCGCTGAATTGACCAGGGGGAGTGGCTGGGAAGAGGACCCAGCTGCGCCGATGGTGCTGCGGGCGCTTGGCAGGCTGGTCCTCGCAGTCCCGCCCTCCTCCGTGGACAGGTGTTGAGTAGGCGTTCGGGGAACGAAGAAGCTGCTAGCTGGCAATCCGGGCAGACAAAGTTCACCTTCAAACTGGAGCTTTTATCCTCGAGCGGCTCCCGCGAAGCGGGGGCCGCGAGTCGCTGAATTGACCAGGGGGAGTGGCTGGGAAGAGGACCCAGCTGCGCCGATGGTGCTGCGGGCGCTTGGCAGGCTGGTCCTCGCAGTCCCGCCCTCCTCCGTGGACAGGTGTTGAGTAGGCGTTCGGGGAACGAAGAAGCTGCTAGCTGGCAATCCGGCAATCTTGTTGTTACAGGTCCTATTCCCCTGCTGCCTTCCCTCTCCTTTCCCTCGCCTGATCATTCGAACACCCTGTATATACATATCGGGGTGTTGGTGATATCAGGAGGTGGACCTTTTTCTGCTGCAACTGGATCCTGCGGAGCGTGGCCTGACAGATGCTTGGTGATAGCGCTCTTTTCACATATACTTGTGTCGGGTTCTGTGATATAGAGAGTGCCACTAACCTGGAAGCCGGGTACAGCGGGAACGATGCTAGATAATCCCTACCCCTAAGAGGTAACCCCTGCGCGTAGGTATTGTCTCACGTCGCAGGTGACACCTCTACCGGGGAAAGGGAAAAAAGGGACAAAGGAAACAAAAACAGTGTTGCCTCCAGACTTTGGAAAGGAAAGAAGCTTGTGGCGATGACCCGTCTCTCCTGCACTCTACCCCCAGTACCCTGTAAAGGAGACACAACAAACGCACATTAGTTTTATGAGTTAATGTACCTCCCCGCCCTCTTACTGTTCGGGATATCTATGTTCACTTACATGTGTGGGTGCAGAGCGGAAGCGTGGAGAAAAGGTAGTTCGTAAACTAAGGAAATAATCGAAAGCAAAAACAGGGACACTCAGTCTTGAATACAACTAGAAAGTGATACTTAGCATTCCGATGAGCATTCAGCGAGTCCCTCTTGTTCTGAAGGCAAGCGTGATGAAACCAACAGGGGAAGCGCTCTCCAAGCACTCCCAATCTTCAGGTTCTGTGGAGCAATGTGGACGAAGTGAAAGTAATTGTTCCAAGCGCTATCATAAGCGCGCAATCCTACCAGCAAGGAATTCCTTAGTGCAGATTCAAACCAAGATGGAACCAGTGAACGCTTCACGCTCCCCACCAGGGATCCCAGCGTCGATCTTCCTCCTCACTTAGTACCAAGCGCTGTAGGATAACTAAAACATCGCGGCGTTACAACTGATTGTCGACTTCATCCGCGTGTCTTAGGAAGTCTGTATCAATTCTTCTCCGGTCTCTTTCAAGTGCGGGAAGCAGCCTCTGCGGTGATTTGTTCCGTCGAGCCGACCCAGAGGACGAGGCGCGCTCGGGAACACTAGAAGTACTCCACCTCACTTCCGCGTTTGGCTACAGCGGCAGAGAGGTAGCGGATCAGGGGCGATACCCGCGCTGCTCTCGGACTTTCAGAAAGCCAGCGAAAACAGTTCAAACGGGTTTGCGGGTATGAAGGCTGCGTTCCGTAGTTCTCTTCTGAAGGTCTCTATCCCAGGAAACGGGTTGTTTGTGATTCAAACAATTGAGCGGGAACGGCTCGTATCATCAGTTATTCTAGGTGAACTCGAGTGACTAGCACTGATTACTAAGGGGGCGGGGCTTATATACCTAGTATGTTTTCCTCCCCAATGCCTTATGGGAGATGTAGTTTATAAGCCCGCATTCACACCAGATCACTATATACCTGCTCTGTGGCGCCCCCTCTGTTGGGTCATGACAGTACCCCCTCTCAACGTCCGTCGTCTCGGCGGACCTCCTGGTTTAGAAGGGTATAGTGAATGGAAACGTCTTAAGAGGTCTGGACAGTGCAGGTTGCCCTTTGGTTCCCATGACCTATCTTCCGGCCCGTACCCCTTCCAATCTACTAGGTAGTATATCCTGCCTCTGCGTACCTTGGAATATAGGATAGCATGTACCTCATATTCTTCCTCCCCTTCTACGTCTATCGCTGGGGTTCTACTGGGGAGGCGCGTGCTTGGCCGGCAGGGTTTAAGAAGTGACACATGAAACACCGGGTGAATATGCCAGGTGGATGGCAGCGTGAGTTTCATAGCCACGGGATTGATAATCTTGTTTATTTGATAGGGTCCTATGTATTTGGGCTGTAGCCTATTGTTTCCTTTGAGTTGCAGGTTTTTTGTACTCAGCCAAACCTTATCTCCCACACAGTATGCTGGTTCTGGGGAACGTCTCTTGTCTGCCTGTTTCTTATCTCTTGCTCTCGCCTCTTCAAGGTGTGTTTTAACTGTGTCTAAGACAGATTTAAGATGTGAGTGGTATTCTTGGATTGAGGGGAGCTTGGAAGTAATGGGATGCTCAAAAGGCAGCATGTTCGGATGGAACCAATGGAGACAGTAAAAGGGAGAGCACCCCAAGGATGAATGGTTAGCGTTATTGTACGCAAACTCCGCTGTCCACAATAGTGTACTCCATTCGTCGGTGTGCATTAGCGTGAAACACCTGAGATATTGCTCCAAGGTTCGATTAAGCCTTTCTGTTTTGCCGTCTGTTCGAGGATGATAGCTGGTGGATAACCGAGCATCCACCTTCATGATCCCACATAGTTCTTTCCAGAATCTGGAGGTGAATTGGGTCCCTCGGTCCGTGATAATGACGGCCGGTACTCCATGTAACTTTATCACCTGTTGCATGAAGATCAGGGCTACTTCAGAAGACGTGGGTAATTTGGGGAGAGCAATGAAGTGGCCCATTTTGGTCAGATGGTCTATGATTACCAGAATAGTGTTGTTTCCTCGACTAGGAGGCATCTCCACTATGAAGTCCATAGAAATGGTGTGCCAGGGAGCTGGGGGTGTAGGGATCGGTCTCAAGAGACCGCTGGGACGTTGGTGTGTTGCCTTTGCTTGAGTACAGATAGCACAATCCGACACGGAGGTGGCTGTGTCGTGTCGGAGGTTTTCCCACCAAAAATATCGTGACATTGTTTGTTCGGTTTTCCGACTTCCTAAATGACCAGCCAAGGGGGTGTTGTGGATCCAGTGTAATGCCTGTTGTTGCAAAGGCCAGCTAGGAAGATAGAGTTTTTTATCATGGAACAACAGTCCCTCTTTGAGTTTTCTCTGCTGGGGTTCTTCCTGGATCCAGGCGTTTGTATCTATGGTGTTTGTATGTTGTTTTACCTCGGAGAGGAAGAGCTGAGAGGAGACCAATGCCATTGTTTTCGTAGGGAAGGTTACCTTTTGTAGGATTATAGGAGGTTCCTCCTCCATCTCGGTGTCTGATGGGCATGCAGGTAAGGGTCTGGAAAGTGCGTCTGCCTTTCCGTTTTGCGGTCCTGGTCGGTATTTAATGATGAAATCAAAATCAGCGAAGAACAGCGACCATCGCAGCTGTCGAGGCGTTAAAGCTCGAGCGCTCTTCAGGAACAGAAGGTTACGATGGTCCATATATATCTCCACGGTGTGTCTAGCCCCGAGTAGATGATGTCTCCACTCCTCACATGCTCGCTTAATGGCCAACAATTCTTTGTCTGTGGTGCTGTAGTTTATCTCGCAGTTTGTTAGTTTCTTCGAGAAGAAGGCAACAGGGTGGAGCTGCCCTGTGTCTGGGTGTTGCTGAGATAAAATTCCCCCCAATGCGTAGTAGGAGGCGTCTGTTTCAAGCATGAATGGCAGGGAGGCATCCGGGTGTCTTAGGATCGGAGCTCTGGTAAAACAACCCTTGAGGGCTCGAAAGGCCTCCTCGGCTTCTGCTGTCCATTTAAACGTCGCTCCTTTCTTTAGAAGATATGTCAACGGATGGATGAGGGTAGAGAAGTTTTTTATGAACCTTCTATAAAAATTAGCAAAGCCTAAGAAACTCTGTAGGGCCTTTATGCTAGAAGGTGACTTCCACTCTTGGATGGCCTGTGTTTTCTTTGTGTCCATACACACCCCTTCTGGGCCAATGACATATCCTAAGAATTCCACCTCTTGCGTGTGAAAAAAGCATTTTTCAAGCATTGCATAGAGTGAATAGCGCTGTAGCCGCTCCAATACTGCTGCCACGTGGTGTAGCCGGTTTCCATATGAGTTTTGTCACCTCGCCTTTCTTTTTTTTATAACTCTTTTTATTATAAAGACATCGACAACAAGGCATAGCTTCACAGTGTAACAACATAGGCAATGACAAACACAAGGTTTCATACATAGACAATATACTTTTGCCGTTGGAGTTACGGGGAAGGGGAGACATCTAAATCGTTCAATCTGGGGGGGCACATATTTCACCTCTATACAAATTCCAAGGGGACCAAATCTTAGACCACTTCCGTGGGCAACCCCTCGCAATGTAGACCGATTTTTCCCTTTGCATGCACCAATCAAGGTCCTTTTTACATTCCGCAATTTTGGGTGCTCGCGGGGCCCCCCAGTGCTGTGCAATATTTCTTTTAGCTATCATACAAGCAAGCGTGACCCATTGTATGGCGTAGGCGTTGAGGTCCGTGGGTTCCCAGATATTAAGGAGACACCTAGGAGCCTCCGGCCGGAGTTCAACCCCAAGGACTTCACCAATAATCGAGTGCATCTTCTGCCAGTACTCCTGAATTACCCCACAATGCCATATGATGTGTATGAAAATACCTGGCTGGGTGCATCCCCGTCTGCAGGACCCATCAGTTTGCCTCCCCATGTGCACCAATTGCGGCCCTGTTAAATATATTCTGTGCAATATTTTGAGTTGCACTAGGCGGAGCCTTGCTGATATTGCAACTGTTTTAGGGGATGAGACCGCTGTCTGCCACCCCTCATCATCTAGTTCCACACCGTCCCCAGCCCACTTCTCTCTCAGTATAGTTAAAGGGTCCCCCATGTTATTGATCAGTTTCCTGTAAGTCAGGGATATGGCCCGCTCGGGCAGGTGTCCATCAAGGAGTCTGTCTTCCAGGAGGGTGCTATCAGGTGGTGAGGTGTCTCCCGGCAGTGCGGTCCGCAGTGCATGTCGGACCTGGAGATATCTGAACCGCTCGGAGTCAGCAAGTGCGTCTTGAGTCTTCAAAGCACTAAACAGCTTTATTCCCCCCGCCTCCCAGAGATCACCGATTTTGGAAATACCGATCAGGTCCCACTTATCAAACCCCTTTGAGTTTCCCAGGTATCCCAGTGTTTGTGAGTCCCATAGCGGGGTGGCAAGCGTTAATCTGTTGGCCCAGCCCAGTGACTGTGTCGCAGTGTGCCATATCTTGGTTGTGTGCTTGGTTGGCCCAGTCAGGGAGAACTTACCCGGAGTGGAGTATAGTGCTCGACCGTACGCCCCGCTAGGCAGGAGCCAGCGGTCAATACGATATCCCGGGGCATCGGGGGGGCCGTAGGTGCCATGATTTATCGCGATCAAATGAGCTGCCCAATAGTATCTTTTTATATCAGGCAGTCCAATTCCGCCATCGTACCAGCCAAGCGTGAGCTGAGATAATGCTATGCGTGGCCTTCCTCCCCAGAGGAGAGCCCTCTGAAGGCTCTCTATTTCCCCAAAGTAAGAATTGGGAACGGGATCCGCGGCATTTTGCAATGCGTAGAGGAAGCGCGGCAATGACATCATTTTGAACAATGCTGCCCTACCCAACAAGGAGATAGGGAGCGATTTCCAGTGTAGAATGTCGCTTTTCAGGAGGTGCAGGGATGGGGTCAAGTTACGTGCATATCGGAGCGCAGGATCTAAAGAGACAAATATGCCTAGGTATTTAAATCCTTCCGTCGCGATCAATATAGGGCAGTTTCGGGGCAGGTGCGGGGTGCTACCGCTCAGGACATATATGAGTGACTTCTGCCAGTTGATTCGGAAGCCAGAGTATCTCCCAAAGATGTCTAGGATGTCGAGTAGGATAGTAAGGGATCTCTTGGGGCATGCGAGGTAGAGGAGAACGTCGTCCGCGTAGAGGGATATTCTGTCCTCCCATCCCGGCGCCCACCGCAGCCCACGAATGGCCACGTCATTGCGGATCCACGCTGCAAGGGGTTCGAGGGCCAGAGCGAACAGGAGGGGAGAAAGGGGGCAGCCCTGGCGGGTGCCATGACCAAGCTCGAAGGGGGCGGATTTTCTATTATTGACGACTACCTGCGCCATAGGAGCGACGTACAGGAGTTTCACCCAGCTGATAAAATCGGACCCATGCCAAGTTTTGTTAGCACTGCAAATAGATAACCCATTCAAGGGTGTCAAACGCCATAGAGGCATCTAAGGAGGCTATGATCGCATCTTCTCGTATTGTGGGGGCCCTACCCAGCACCCCGTGTACTCTGCGCAAATTCAAGGCGGTGGAGAGGTGTAGCTCACTAGTTAGAGGCGGCAGACCCGTAAGCAGAGAATCGGCCAGGGACCAGGGTTCAATTCCCGACGCGGCAGGGTCGTGGACCAGGGTCAAAAACGGACTCGATAATTCTCGCCTCGGTACCTACTCTAACCAGGAACACACTCGGCAACTCTGGGTATTAAGCTTGCCTCATCTCTACAACGGCCCCCCACAGACGCCGGGGATGCCTGGTTTCACCTTGGAGATACCCAGAAAGGGACCATCTCACAGGGATAGCCAGGACGGGTTCCCCAGCGGTCTACAGCGCCGGGACGCCCCGTTGCTGGGGCAGCTGTGCGCTTTACAAGTCTACAACATTTACATCAACATTTATTCCGTCAGGGCATAAAGCCTGACTGGTCGGGATGGACTAGATCCCCCACAACCTTAACCAGTCGATTAGCAAGTACCTTAGCCAGTATTTTGGGCTCGGCGTTTAGTAACGAGATAAGCTGATAGGATGAGCAATCTGTTTTAGGCTTCCACTCCTTATGTATGGTAACAATCGTGGCCAAGCGTTGGTCCAGAGAAAATATCCCCGTTTCCAGGCTGCAGGTGTACATGGACGTAGATAGTGTCCTAGTTTGTCAGGGCAAAGCTTGTACAGCTCAATAGGGAGACCGTTGGGGCCCAAAGCTTTACCCGGCCGCAACGCTCGTATGGCTATAGCGATTTCCTCAGTGGAGAGGGAGCTATCAAGGAATTGACGGTCCGCCTCCAAAAGGGTAGGAAGGGAGATGTCCCTGAGTAGGTCTAGGGAGTCCTCAACTGTGTGGGGGGCCACCGACGTATATACTGTAGCATAGTGGGCTGCAAATTGTGTGGCTATCTCTTGGGGGTCCGTAACAGGGATACCATCAACTCCCTTGAGCTCAGGGACGAGTCGGCTAGTACGCTCTCTTCTATCAAGCCAGGCAATCAGTTTCCCCGCTTTGTCTCCCCAATCGTATATACGGCCCAGTTTTTCCTGTCCCAGTGTTTTGGCGCGGTCAGTGACCAGAGCCCGATATTCATCCTGACAGAGTCGGAGTTCATGCATCGCATCGGGTGTAGGATTAGAGTTAACGGTCTGCTCAAGTTGGTGCACCCGATGTTCAACGTCAGAGATGTCTTTCAGTCTTTCCTTTTTTTCCCCCGCAATGAGAGACAGGGCCTGTCCTCGGAGCACAGTTTTAAACGCTTCCCAGAGTATTTGCGGGGAATCGACCGAATGTTCGTTATCTGTAAAGTAATCATCAATAGTCTTGATCAGATCTCTGCGTATCTTGGGGTTTTTGAGGTGCCAGGGATTTATGGGGGCAATGCGACCTACTTGTTTATGATCTAGAACCATATGGGCCCAAAGAGGGGAGTGATCAGATATACCCCGTGGGAGATGCCTGATTTCGTGGATATGAGCAACCTGGGAGGCGGGGGCAAGCATGTAGTCTAATCGGGAGAGGCTGCGGTGTGCGTTAGAGTAGAAAGTGTGCTGTATTTTGTCCGGGTGGTATGTTCTCCATAAGTCCACTAAACTCATCGCATCCAGAAAATTTGAGAGTGAGTGTGTCATCTGGGGCATTTGACGCGGCGGGTGTCTGTCCAGTTCGCCTGACACGACAGAGTTAAAGTCCCCGCCCATGACAAGCTGCCCCACAGGTAGGGTAAGTAGTAGAGCACTAAGGTCAGTAAACATAGTTGACTGCAACCCTGGGGGTACATATATTGAAAGAAGGGTTAGGGTATGCCCTTCCCACGTGCCGGCCACACCCACGTATCGCCCATGGTCGTCTACATAGGAGGATGTGACAGACAGCGGGAATGAGTTTTTAACCATGATCCCCACTCCTCTCGAACTAGAAGTGAAGCCAGCATGTGCCACCATCGAATAACCCCACCTGCACATTGCTCTGCATTTATTACCTATGAGATGCGTTTCCTGGAGCAGGACTACGTCCGGGGACAGTCTTTTTATGTGCTGGGTAACCACACCCTGCTTAATTTTGTCCCCCAACCCGTTAACGTTCCAACTTAGGATTTTGAATTCCTTGTTGCGTTGCGTACCCATTTGTGTGTCGGCAATGAGTGAACTAGCGATGTAGAGTGAAACACTATGCCATCAAACGTAAAATCGTACATATCAACCAAGAAAACAAACAGTCCCTTCCAACTCCCCCCCATCCCTGCTGCCCTGCACTCTGGGCTTCAAACTACCCATCAGAACAAAAATGCAGAGTGCCTGTCGCCCACAATAAGGGACAGGAAAGAAAACAACAAGAATAGAAGAAAAACAGCTACAGGAAGAACGTGAGGGGAGGCTGTAACAGGTCCCCGATCCTCACTCCCAAGTGTTAATACATCCAAGCCATGATGCAAGAGGGTCTACATAAGCGAGGTCACGCAATATCATAGCACTGTGAATAGTCCTGCATCCGATCGCCTCGCGGAGCCCTCCCAATAGGCCCACTCACAGCAGGAGACGGCGACTCCACCATCGGTAATCGGAGACCTGCACGGCACTCCCCGCGTCTCAGACGTCCGAGGGGCCAGGCCTCCGCGGGTCCCCCGACCGTCCAGCCAGAGGCGGCGTCCGGATGGTCAAAGAAATGGGTTTTCCCATCCGCCTCCACCCGCAACCACGCGGGGAAGAGCATGGCGTACTTCAAGTCTCTGGCGCGCAGCCGCTTTTTGATCTCTTGAAATGTGCGCCGTCGCATCTACACCCCGCGGGAGAAGTCGGGGAAAAAGGTTATATGTGCGTTGTCCAGTCGAACCTGGGGGGTGACCCTGGCGGCCTGGAGGATGGTGTCTCTGTCTCTGTAATTTAACAGACGGGCCAGTATTGGGCGGGGTGGAGCCCCCGGTTTCGGGCGACCCCCAGGCACTCTATGTGCCCTTTCCACAACGAAAAGTTTGGAGAGACCCTTGGGCTGGAATTTAGTGGAGATTAGATCTTCGATAAAAAGATCCACGGCCTGTCCCTCCATTTTTTCTGGCACCCCCAAGACGCGTATGTTATTGCGCCTCATCCTCCCTTCATAGTCGTCGAGTTTCTCCTTGGTGGATTTGCGAAAGGCCCGCAGCTCAGCAACCTCAGCCTGCAGCTGCGAGGTGTCGCCCGCAAGCCCCTCGGTGGTGGTCTCTAGCTGCTGCACTCTCTCCCGATAGTTGGCAAGGTCGGCCCTAATCAGCGTCATTTCGGAGGAGAGAGTGTCTATGGAGGTTCGGAATCCGGTAATGGCCGCCATAAGGTCCTTCATAGTGGGCTCGGCAGGATCATGTGTCGCGCCATGCTGGGCCACATCCCCCGGCGCCCTCTTGTCGGGTTGATCAGCCTTTGTACATGTGTACCGATCAAGCTTACTTTGCTGGGACGCCCTGCCTCCCTTGGCTCCAGACATCGCGGGCCGGTGGTTGGTATCACACAGGTGGCAGGTAAGTTCAAAAACAGGGGCAGCACCCGGGCAGAACGATCGTGGCAGGCACTTCTTCAAGGAGATTCCTCAGCGCAGGACATGTAAGGATGGCAACACAAGATGGCGTCCCCCCACTATGAATAGGTTGCGAGGATCAAGCGGGAGCCACACAGCTCACCCCCAACATAGGAGAGTCAAGTGCAGGGGAGGGATATCCCGTGCCGAGTCCCGCAGGCCCCACACACCACCACACCGCCACACCCCCGCCTTGGAGTCCTCGCCCCCAGTCGGGAGGCCAAACTGAGCTAATGCAATGTGTCCCAATGGTACTGCGCCTCACCAAGTTCTAGGGCACCCGTGGATCGTGCGGCGATTGGTCACTACAGGCCCCTCAGCACGGCACGACCCGGTAGAGCGCCACAGTCACAAGGGCAGCACCGATGAGTGCGTCCACAGCTAGCCCCCCGCAGCAGCGTGCACCTCCGCAGCAAAGAAATCCAAGGCTCACCACTCCGCCGCCCAGAGTCCTGAAATCAGCTCCAGTGTGTCAGTATTTCCCCACCGCGAGGAGCGCAGGTCAGTGGCCTCCTCCCGCGCGGGGGGAAGAGCCTCCACTCCAGCGGTGCCCCGCGGGTCCCTTGGCAGCAAGATCGGGGACCCCACAGAGGCCCCCCAGGTCAGAGGGCGATGCAGCTCCAAGGGGGGCGGGGAGAATTCCTTCCGCCCGGGACGATTCCACCGATGCGCCCTCAGTGCCAGGAGGGGGGGGGGGGCAGCGCCACTGCCCGCTGTGAGGTGCGTCTCTCGCCCTCCAGAAGAGACACCCACTCGGCTTCCAAGCGACTGCGGCGTCCAGGCAACTTCCGGCGAGTCGCGGCCGTATAGACCTCCAAGCCGCTCCGGCGTCCCGGCTCACTCCACTACACGGCTGCGCAGATGCTCCTAGGCCCTAATGCGACGGGGCTCGTAACTCCGGATCGGAGACAGCTCCGGGGCCCCACGAGGCAGGGGCCGGGTCCGCTAGTCGCAGGGAGTCGGGTGATGGTGCTTGATGGCAGGATATATGACAGGATTATTGTGCGGGAGGAGGTTATCGGCGGAGTCGAGGCACTACACGGCCATCTTGCCTCGGAGCTAGGCCACGCCCCCCATCCACCTCGCCTTTCTTGGAGACGGTGATCCAATTGGACAGTGAGGTCAATGAGATCATCACAGGAGGTCGGGAGGTGCACCACCTGAGCAAGGACGTCTTTCAACTCGCTCCTTAATCCTTGGTAGTATAAAGAAGTGTGTTTTTCTATGGGCCAATCCGTTTTGGAAACCAGTCTTTTAAACGTGGTAATGTATGTTAGCAATTCCTGATTCCCTTGTTTCAGGGTGATGAGCTCCCGGTCTAAGGAGAGTAAGTGAGCCTTTCTGTCGAATAACTTGCGCATTTCCTCGCAAAAGGGATCGAAATCGCGCAAGGCCGTGTCATTTCTTTCGATGAGGGGAAAAGACCAGCTGGCCGCATCACCCCCAAGATAGGACATTACGAAGGCAGTTTTGGTTTGGTCATCGGGAAACACGGCTGGTTTGCACATGAAGTGCAGTTTACACTGCCTAAGATAAATGCCAAATTTCTTCGGTTCCCCGAAGAATCGCTCAGGGGGGGGGCTAAAGGCAAGTGTGCTGGTTGAATGACTTGTATCGTTGATGGTCCTACACTGCCTCCTCCTGCCTGAGTAGCATGCCCTGCACTCGTACTACTAGTGTTTGGAGGGGGTAGCGTCCATTGTCTTATATATTGCGCTCCTCTCTGTTCGCTGGAACCAGGGCGAGACAACCCTGCTACCTCACGCCTCATAGTGCTCATTGCGTTACGTAGTTCCAGATTGTTACCCCTGACTGCTTCTACTTCCATTCTTAATGCGGTCATTGTTTCTAACACCGAGGTCAGCACGGTGTGCGTATCCATCGTTCAGGCTGTATATAACCGTGGGCTTGTCACTCTGTCGGGTTCTGTGATATAGAGAGTGCCACTAACCTGGAAGCCGGGTACAGCGGGAACGATGCTAGATAATCCCTACCCCTAAGAGGTAACCCCTGCGCGTAGGTATTGTCTCACGTCGCAGGTGACACCTCTACCGGGGAAAGGGAAAAAAGGGACAAAGGAAACAAAAACAGTGTTGCCTCCAGACTTTGGAAAGGAAAGAAGCTTGTGGCGATGACCCGTCTCTCCTGCACTCTACCCCCAGTACCCTGTAAAGGAGACACAACAAACGCACATTAGTTTTATGAGTTAATGTACCTCCCCGCCCTCTTTCTGTTCGGGATATCTATGTTCACTTACATGTGTGGGTGCAGAGCGGAAGAGTGGAGAAAAGGTAGTTCGTAAACTAAGGAAATAATCGAAAGCAAAAACAGGGACACTCAGTCTTGAATACAACTAGAAAGTGATACTTAGCATTCCGATGAGCATTCAGCGAGTCCCTCTTGTTCTGAAGGCAAGCGTGATGAAATCAACAGGGGAAGCGCTCTCCAAGCACTCCCAATTTTCAGGTTCTGTGGAGCAATGTGGAGCAATGTGGACGAAGTGAAAGTAATTGTTCCAAGCGCTATCATAAGCGTGCAATCCTACCAGCAAGGAATTCCTTAGTGCAGATTCAAACCAAGATGGAACCAGTGAACGCTTCACGCTCCACACCAGGGATCCCAGCGTCGATCTTCCTCCTCACTTGGTCTCAAGCGCTGTGGGATAACTAAAACGTCGCGGCGTTACAACTGATTGTCGACTTCATCTGCGTATCATAGGAAGTCTGTATCAATTCTTCTCCGGTCTCTTTCAAGTGCGGGAAGCAGCCTCTGTGGTGATTTGTTCCGTCGAGCCGACCCAGAGGACGAGGCGCACTCGGGAACACTAGAAGTACTCCACCTCACTTCCGCGTTTGACTACAGCGGCAGAGAGGTAGAGGATCAGGGGCGATACCCGTGCTGCTCTCGGACTTTCAGAAAGCCCGCGAAAACAGTTCAAACGGGTTTGCGGGTATGAAGGCTGCGTTCCGTAGTTCTCTTCTGAAGGTCTCTATCCCAGGAAACGGGTTGTTTGTGATTCAAACAATTGAGCGGGAACGGCTCGTATCATCAGTTACTCTAGGTGAACTCGAGTGACAAGCACTGATTACTAAGGGGGCGGGGCTTATATACCTAGTATGTATGTTTTCCTCCCCAATGCCTTATGGGAGATGTAGTTTATAAGCCCACATTCACACCAGATCACTATATACCTGCTCTGTGGCGCCCCCTCTGTTGGGTCATGACAACTTGTCACTATACCTTGCATTGAATGTTTAAAGCCTGAGGTGTTGGCAATTCACCTACTATCAATACTGACCCACTAGAAACTGGGGACTGATTTATCAAGGATTTTTACCCATTCTCTGTGGGTAAATGTGATGACACATATTGGGAAAGATTTTCAGCCATTTTACCAATCAGTGAAAGAATCAAATGTAGCCAAAATATCAAGTATGGTTTTGATATTTCCTGATTCGCTACAGTTTATAAAATAATTAACCAAGACCTAAATCATGCTTCTAAACCCTGCATCTTTAGACCAAAGACCACAAAACTGGAAAAAACAAAAGGAAGAAGAAAAAATATTTTAGTGGCATCCAAAACTCAAGCAGAATAATGTTAGCCCAGTCTTTCTTGCTGCTACCTTATATAACAAAGTTACATTGTATTGGCCCTTCAGGAGGAAAAAAATGAATGGTATTTAGTTTGTGGTTGTGCAGGTGTTTTTTCAGTGTTTATATGTTTTCACTGGTGAGGGTTATTTCTCTTTCAGTGGGGTTTTATCAGTTATTATAGGTTTAAACCTAAAACCGGACAGCCTAGGCGTATAGTAGGGCAATCCCACCAAATATGTTGGAAGTCGCCTAACAGCCAGCAGCACCTCCAGCATCTATCAGAGGTGGCGGGAAAGATCTGTTTGAGCATGGAGGGGTGAAGGTACCAATCCATCATAGTTTTGAGATGGGCGTCCCGTAGCTCTATGGAGTGATTGAATCGTGTGATGTCAGACCATAGTCGCGACCATTCCCCATCGGAGATGTCCTGCTGAAGCCTGCTCTCCAACATGTGCATGTAACGTGGCCATGGGGAAAGTGTAGTGGTGAGAAGATAATTATATATGAATGAAATCACCCCTTTAATGGTGGTGGCTTTTGGAATAAAAGTCTGCGGAGTGAGAGCCCAGTGTAGCAGTTGAGTGTAGTGGTACCATTCCGTGGTCTCTAGACCATAATCCCTTCTACAATTGTCAAAGGTGAGGGGGTCTGAATTATGAAAGAGGTGTGTCAGAGCCAGGCAACCTCCCTCTCTCCAGGCGTCAAAGGGTCCCTCGCGGAGGGCCTGGAGGAAGGCCGGGTTGAAGTGGAGGGGCGTAAAGGGTGAAGGAAATGAAGTCCAATGCTCGTTACCTGCTATTGTGTCCCACACTTTCAAGGTGGTGCGTGTAGGGGTGCTGATATATGCATTCTTAGATGTATCCATTTTGGGTCGCCATACTAAGACCCAGATGGTTCTCCCCATTACGGAACGGTCCATATGGAGCCAATGTTTTTCAGACTCTTGTTTGGTCGATTCCGTCAGGACCCTTAGTTGAGCTGCTTTATAGTATAGGGCAAGATCGGGCAGTCCCACCCCACCCTCCGTACGGGGGTGGCGTAAAATTGTGAAAGAGAAGTGGGCACGTCCCCTCTGCCATATGTAATGAAGAATCATGGATTTAACCCTGCGTCGAAAGTCTCTGTCTAGTTCTATGGGTAAAGCTTGGAAAAGGTACAGGAGCTTGGGAAGGAGTGTCATTTTTACAGTGTGGATGCGGCCCAGCCAGGAAAGGAAGAGAGGTTTCCATTTCGTCAGTTCTGTTTGGATGCGGGTGAGTGTGGGGGGAAAGTTGGCACTAAAGAGCGCCTCGATCCGGGGTGTTAACTGAATCCCTAAGTATTGTATTGAGGAAGTGGTCCATTAAAGAGGGTTGCGTGGCTGCAGCTCACGCGCTTCCTCGTTCGGGAGAGTGAGATTAAGTATATATGATTTGCCGAGGTTTATCTTGAAGCCCGCCACTGCTTCGAATCTCTCTAATTCCAATTGCAATGGAGGAAGGGACCTAGCTGGTTCGGAGAGGGACAGGAGGACATCGTCAGCGAAGAGTGTGATTTTGTGGGAGTCACCGCTAAAGGGGATTCCCTGGATCTCTGAATGGGCCTGGATAGTCATTGCCAGAGGCTCGATGCTAAGGGCGAATAGTAGTGGCGAAAGGGGACACCCCTGATCAGTGCCCCTAGTGTGAGGGAAGGGGGCTGATTGGATCCCATTGACTTGCACTCTGGAGTATGGTTGGGCGTAGTTAGCCCGGATCATGTTAATAAATTTAGCTGCAAACCCTAAGCTTTTGAGTGTGTTAAAACGGAACGACCAGTCTACCCTATCAAAGGCCTTTTTGGCGTCTCGGCCCACCAGTACAGCCGGGATTCGGTGTTTATTGGCTTTCTCTATCAAATGCACTATGCAGCGAGTGTTGTCGTGAGTTTGTTCGCCCTTGATAAATCCCGACTGGTCTGGGTGTAGAAGGTCGGGCATAAGGTCATTAATTCGGGTCGCAAGGACGGTGGAGTAGAGCTTTGCATCCAGATTGAGTAGTGCAATGGGGTGATATGAAGCACATAGTTGGGGGTCTTTCCCCTGTTTGGGTATAACTGAGATCACGGCTTCAGTCATTGATCTGGAGGCTTCCCCCTCCTCTGCCATTTTGTTAAACAACCACGTGAGGTGTGTAATGAGCTCTGGGGCAAAGGTTTTGTAAAATTGGGCCATGTAGCCATCTGGACCTCGGGCCTGGTGGATTTTGAGAGCTTTTATAGCAGCGTTGATCTCATCAGGAGTTATAGGTGCAGTGAGTGTGGTATTCCAATCTGGGGAGACCTGTGGGAAGTGCAGCGTCAGTAGGTAGTCACATTGGGCGTTCATGTCTCTCTGTCCCTCAGTGTATAGGTTCTTGTAGAAGAAGCCAAAGATGCTAGCCTGTTCCTGATCCATATGTGTAAGCTCCCCATTGTCCCCTCGTATACCCCCTATGTATTCCTGTTCTCGTTTTTCCTTCAGTTGTCTGGCCAGGTGTTTGCCGATCTTGTTGCCCTGGGTGTAGGATAAATGGTGGAGCCGAAGGAGAGTAAGTTCCGCTCTATTGTTATAAATGGCTCTGAGCTTGCCCCGCAGGGTGGTTAGTTTGCGAAGTGTCTCTCTAGTGGGGTTTGTTTTATGTGTGGCTTCGATCGTGGCTAGCTCCCTTTCAAGAGCTTCCCTCTCCGTAGTACATTGTTTGTTCAATGCCGCATTGAGGACGATGCACTGCCCTCTGAAGACTGCCTTAAACGTATCCCAGTTGGTGAATTCAGACGTTTCCTCTGGGTCATTTAGTTGAAAGAATTCAGTGATTGATGCTCTCAGCTTGGTGCAGAGCTCTTTGTCTCGCGTGAGGGAGGCCGGGAAATACCATCTGGGGGTGGTTGAGGCATTGCTACTCCAGACCAGGCAGATCGATATCAAGCCATGGTCCGACACTGAAAGGGGGAATATCTTGGTTTCCCGAAGCATCCCCATCAGATTCTGGCTAATAAAGATGTAGTCAAGTCTGGAATATATGCGGTTTACATGAGAATAAAAAGTATAGTCACGGGCTCGGGGGTAGAGAGTGCGCCAGGCATCCAGAAGACCCAGGTCATGTAAGTGTTGCTTAGTGACTGTGGAGAATGAGCCCATGTCAGAGTGCTGCGGGTGGGTACTATCTAGGTCTGTCTGCCAGGTCAGGTTGAAATCGCCCATGAGAATCGTTGGTCCCTCTGCAAAATCTTGAATTTTCCCCACTAGTGAATTTAAAAAAGCCGTTTGACCTGTATTAGGTGCGTAGACTGCTACGAATGTACATGGTTTGCCCATCAATCGGCCCTTGACCATGACTAGGTGGCCTTCTTTGTCGGTCTGGACAGCTAATGGCTGAAATTTCATGGAGGAGTGGAACAGGAGCGCCACCCCTCTATGTTTCGTGAGTGCAGAGGATCTATATATCAAGGGGTACTGCTTATGTCTGAAGCGGGTATCCTCAGCTCTAGCAAGGTGGGTTTCTTGTAAAGCCACTATATCGAGGTGGTGATCGATAAGATATTTCCAGACCTTTTGGCGTTTTTGGGGTGAGTTAAGCCCCTTTACGTTCCACGAGCCAATGGTTATAACCATCTATCTAGCATGGGTGTCTCTGCCTCTCTGCGTATGCTAGTTGTCTCTTCTGGTCTCTGTGCCTGTGTCATCGCAAGTGTGGAAGTCCCACATGTGGGTGTTGCCTGTAAGAATGTTGGAACACGCTGAGCCAGCAAGGTGCATCATTAAAGAGCCGCCACCATCACCCTCTCCCACCCCACCCCCCCCCAATCCCAAATAAAAGAAAACTGAACATTAGGAAAAATTGAGGTTGGGAAACAGCCAACACAATCCCAACTGGGGCAACTGAACTCCACAGGAACATGGGGGGGTGGTACGACCATGGTCCCCGCCCACGCCCTTCCCGAACAAAACTTGAAATTGTGTTCTTGTACGGCGATCCTGATAGCTGCAGCTCTGTGAGTCTACTTACGGAGGTGTAGTGCCTTCTTCACCGCCAATAGTAAAATTTTTCGAAACTGTTCGCTGGCCCACGTCAGGCCGGTGTGGGCTCAAGGCCTGGGAACACAGCCAGGCTCCAGCTCTCTGGGGCAAACAGGAGGAGGGCCAGGCCTCAGCAGAAGGGGACCAAAGTCAATCCTTCGCACCGATCACAGAGTGAGCAGTGTACCTTGAATCAACTGAGGGTAAAGTTCCTCAAGCCATCAGTCGACCAGCATTTTGGATTGGGAGCAGGTCCGCTGGAGCAATGATCAGTTCAGAGTGGTGGCTCCGAAGACGTTGCAGCCAGCGCCCAATGTAGTCGGGTGGGCGCCCCAGCGGTGAGTGATGGAACGGCCGAAAACCCTCGCTTTCGATGATTCGCAGGTGGGCGACTGCTGCCTTGTTGCCAGGAGAAAGAATTTTGACTACTTGGCTTAGTTGCACCTCCATGGGATCGATTAGAAGGGAGCTTGCTCAGGTCTCACCTGCAATTTCTATGTGAGCCAAGTGACCAGGGAGACACCATCGGGCCATTCGGTATGGACTCTTGCGTGGTAGTGCGGGCAGGGTCCGGCTCCTCTGAGGGGAGGCCCAGGAGCTCCAGACCATCTTTCAATTCCGAGATATGACGCTGCTTGTTGTTGTACTCGAAGCTCAACCCAAACGGATAAGTCCACCGGTACCGTATTTTGTCATCTCGCAGCTTCGAGGTGATGGGTCTGAACAGTTGTCTCCAAGCCAGAGTGGTTGACACTAGATCCTGGTAGATGGAGCATGAGTGATCCTGGAAGGAGACTGTCCCTTTCTTCCGAGCTGCGAGAAGCACCGCTTCCATGACTTTGTAGGAGTGAAACTTGGCCAGCACATCCCTTGGACGTTTCTTTTCGCCAATCGCCAGCCCGCCCACCCGGTGGGCACGATCCACTTTTATTTTGAGGATTTGGGGGCTCAGGACCGCTGCGAAGAGTCCTTCCAGGAAGGCTTCTAGATTCATATCATCCTCCAGGTCCCGTATCCATAGGTTCTCCCTCCGGGCCCTATTTTCGAGGTCCTCCGCTTTGAGTTGTGCCTGGTAAAGCTGGTCCTGGAGGTGTCGAACATCCTCTTTCAGTTCAGTGGTGTGTTTGGCATGGTCTTGAGAATGCGCCTCGAGGTTCAGTACTCGTGTGCCCACCGAATCTACGTCTTGTTGTAAGGAGGTCAATCTGTCAGTGAGGTCGGATCGCAATTGTTCCATGGGGGCCTTTATGTCCTGGCTAAGATCTTTCTGGAGCTCAGTTTTAAAGTCCCTAAACATGCCACGGAGGTCTTCTTTCGTAAGGGCTATGACGTCCGCCCCCTCGTTGGGACTCAGCGATTTATCCGTGGGTGTGAAAAAATTTGAGACCCTGCCTGATGACTTGCTTGTCTTCTTCTTTGGCGGCATAAGGGCGGATCCAGGAGGACCCCCGAGGTTGCAGCGTGAGAGGCGTGCTGAGTCTGAGTGTTGAGTCCCTCAGCGGTGACTGTGGAGTGGGTATTGGCGACTGTCTTGTCTCTAGCTGCAATGTGCGGGTCCAGGGCTGCAGTTCACAGTAAGTTATAAGGTACTCATCATGCAGGTCTCGCCACCTTAAAGTCTCATAGGCCTCGCTGGATGTGGCTCAGTGGCTGGCAGGACTCATCTGCGGGGTGGGATCCGGGCGCAGTGTCGGCTGGGCCAGGTGTCCCGATCTTTATGCCAGCATCCTTCCCTCTTCACGGAGCACACAGCCCGCAGCCAGGGGTCAGGAACGGAGAACGCCACCCTTACAGGTCCATCTGTGTGTCAGTGTGCTGGAGGGAGATGCTGCCCGGTCGCCTCTATCGTTTCACTGCAGGGGCCCGGCCGTGGGACATCACTGCAGCTGCTTACAGGCCTTGCGGGTCATTGATGTCCTGCCTTCAATTCCGCGGTACCATGGGAGGAGCCGAGGGTCACAAGTTAGGGTGACTAGTGTGCCGATGCCCTGAGTCCCAGCCCGGTTGCCCTCTTAGGGCCAGGCACGACGCGTGGGAATGCCCAGCACAGTGATATTCGGGCTATCTCCTA
The DNA here is from genome assembly GCF_964204655.1 of Triturus cristatus. Classification (NCBI taxonomy): domain Eukaryota; kingdom Metazoa; phylum Chordata; class Amphibia; order Caudata; family Salamandridae; genus Triturus; species Triturus cristatus. The sequence goes on along the minus strand of NC_140585.1, from coordinate 71,328,723 downwards.
CCAATGACAGGTCCCCGGTGGCAAGACTTGGTCAGCCACTATGGTGCTATGTTCCGATCTCTTCCCCCGTAGCCCACACAGCTGTAACGGCACGTGGAGCTCCACAAAGTCAAGTTTAGCGTCAGTTCCAACGATGCTCCACTGCTCCGGGGGGTCCTCAATGTGCGTGGCGGCAACGGTCTGCCCCTCGAGTCTCGGCTCGTAGCGCTATTTTCGCCCACACTGCCCACACTTGACTTCACTGGGCCGAGGCACTCAGAGCTGCGGGCGCCATTTTGCAGAGCTCCAGCGCCCCGCCACGAGGCTCCGAATCTTGCTGCAGGAGTGCTCTCGGGACAAATGCGGGTTCTCAATGTGGACCCTGCATCTTACGCTCTCCGGTGAGGTGTTTTCCCGTGGCCGGGATGAGGAATAGCCATTCAAAACAGTTCAGGAAAGGTGCGTGGACCGGGAGCCGAGACGGTCTAGGTGTAACGCCCTGAACGTCTCAGGATCGTTTAACAGACACGATAATGAGAACGCAACCACTTGTGAAGGTTTAGTTATTTTAATGAAGGCAAAAATAATACAAGGAATAAACAAAGGTTATAGTCACTGGAATCCTCCAGGCTAAGTACGTTACCAGCCCACAGCACGGATGGTCCTAACCGTCCTCTGCATATACGCCGATCCCGGCGTATGCCAACAGAGGGCAGAAATGAAATGGCCGACAATGCCAATCGGTAGGCTGTGAGGGGCACGAAGAGTGTTGGGGAGAATCGAGGAGTCAGGGAAACACCCAGCCGGGGTCTCTACCTGAAGGGAGCAGCCGCTCAACCTCTTCCTCAGACTGCACCGGGACGCGGAGTCACCTCCTGGTGATGCGTCACCGATACCCCAATCACAAGCAAAGAAGACTGAACCGAGAGCAGCCGCTCGATCGATCCTGTGGACTTCCGAGTCTGTAACGCGGCAAACACCTCCTGGTGTGCGTTACAGCTGGCAGTCCCTGTATCTCTGGTCGGGCTGGGAGTTACGACTCCAACCAGCAAAAGCGCCACTGCGCTTTGACTCAGCCGAGTCAAAAAGCGAAGCTCTATGGTTATCCGGTAGAGCTTCCGGGTCCTTCACAGGTGACGATGGGGCAAGACACGGCCCAGGGAGTAACGACTCGACCTACCTCCGTTCTTGCCTTACTGGAGCACCACTCCGGAACACTGCTCTTCACTAAGCAGGTACGTCGGTGTAAACACAATATCCAACAGCGTTGTACCTCCCGGTTCCTCCCTTTATAGGGCGTGTTTTCCTTGAGTTATGTAACAGCTCTCCTGTTTACATAAGGGCGTGTTTTCCTTGAGTTATGTAACAGCTCTCCTGTTTACATAAGGGCGTGTTTTCCTTGAGTTATGTAACAGCTCTCCTGTTTACATAACCTCTCAACCGCTAAGCATCCTGGGAGATGTAGTCCGTTTTCGCTGGTTACCGTTTTCCTCCCCTCGCATGACAGGAATTCTTGACAGTACATCCTCCCTCTCAGCGGCTCCCCACGGGTCCAGCGCTGGCAGGAAAACGCCGATGCAACAAGGAGACCAAGCGCGGAGCATGAACCCCTTCAGCCGGTTCCCATGACTGCTCCTCCGGGCCATAGCCTTTCCACGCAACCAGGTACCACAGCTTCCCCCTGCGCCATTTGGACGCCTGTATGCCCGACACTTCATACTCCACCTCCGACTCCACGCATACCGGCCTAGGTGTCCCAGACGGCTTGGAGGGTGCTGGTTTGAGCAATGATACATGAAAGACAGGGTGTATCAGCAATGACTGGGGCAAGCACACCTTCACGTTCACGGGACCCATACACTTGGTAATTCGATAGGGGCCCATGTACTTGGGATGGAACACACTGTTCTTTCGAAACCTCATGTTTCTTGTGGATATCCAGACGTAGTCTCCAGTGCGGTACAGTGGCCCTGGCCTTCTCTTCCTGTCTGCCGCAGCCTTGTATCTTCTCTTGGCCTCTATTAGGACAGCCCTTGAGCGCATCAACGTGTCTTTTATGTGTGCCACCCTGTCCGCTGTGGCGGGAATCCTGTCCTCTCTGAACGGATGTAGAAATGGCAAGAACCTGGGATGTTGGCCATAGTTGCTATAGAACGGAGATGACTGTGTGGAGCTGTGAGTGGCGTTGTTATAGGCTATCTCTGCAACCCATAGCAAGTCGACCCATTCTTCCCTGCCCTGGTCCACAAAACATCGCAGATACTGTTTGAGCGTTTGGTTCAGGCGCTCGGTTTGGCCGTCCGTTTGAGGGTGGTAGCTGGTGGACAGGGCGGTCTTAACATGCAGCGCAGTGCACCAAGTCTTCCAGAATTGCGCAGTAAACTGCGACCCCCGTTCCGACACGATCACCCCAGGTAATCCATGCAGTCGTACCACATTCTTTAGGAGTAGTGACGCCAATTCCCCGGCCGTAGGGACTCTCTTGCAGGGGATGAAGTGCCCCATTTTCGTCAAGTAATCCACCACCACCAGTATTGCCGTCATCCCCTGGTCTACCGGTAGGCCCACCACGAAGTCCAGTGATATGCTATCCCATGGTCTATCCGGGGTCGGAAGTGGATGTAAGAGCCCTTGGGTTCGGCCATGGTCGGCCTTCATGGTAGCACACGTAGGACACTCCTGTCCCCACCTCCTGACATCCACTCTCATGGTTGGCCACCAGAAATGCCGTCCCATGCTAGCCACCGTTTTTTCAAAGCCCAAATGACCTGCGCATGGAGAGTCATGGCACCAGATGAATGCTTGTTTCCTTAGCCTAGGCGTGGGTATCAATAGGCACCTGCCCTTCAGGGGTATCCCGTCCTTCAGCTGCCATTCTCTGTGACTGAGGAGCCACCTCCGCCATGCGAATGACCTGATCCCTCTCTTTATTCCCCTCAGGAAAGTATCCGGTTGGATAACCCCCAATACCATCCTCGCGGAAATGATGGAATGCTCGGTCTCAGGCAATGGTTCCTTAACTGCAGATTGACGGGACAGGGCGTCCGCCTTCCGGTTTTCCGTCCCCGGCCGATATGTGATGCGGAAGTTGAACCCCGCAAAGAAGATCATCCACCGCAGCTGTCTGGGAGAAAGGTGTCTTGTGGCCGTCATGAACTGTAGGTTCCGATGGTCCGTGTACACCGATACCACATGTCTTGCCCCCATCAACCAATGCCTCCATTCGGTGAAGGCGTCCTTGATTGCGAGAAGCTCCTTCTCCGCGATATGGTAGTTGCGTTCGGCGTCGTTGAGTTTGCGGGACATGTACGCAACGGGATGAAGCACCCCTGTGTCGTGGTTGCGTTGGGACAAGATAGCCCCCAGCGCCACATCCGATGCGTCCGCTTCCACCACGTAGGGGAGATCCGGATCGGGGTGAGCCAACACCGGTGCCTTACAAAAGGCAATTTTCAGGGCCTCAAAGGCTTTGTTCGCTTCAGGGGATCAGACAAACTCCTTGGACTTCCTCAGTAGCTGTGTGATTGGGGCCACCAATCCTGAAAATCCATCTATAAACCGCCTGTAAAAGTTGGCGAAGCCAATGAAACTTTGGACGTCCTTCACGCTTTGGGGCACCGGCCATTCTTTCACCGCCTTGATCTTTCGTTCTGCCATCTCCTGTCCCTCTGGACTCAGCATCACTCCGAGGAATTCCACGGATGTGACGTGGAAGTCACACTTGCTGAGTTTACAAAACAGCATGTTTTCCCTCAGCTTTTGGAGCACAGCTTTGACGTGGTGTACGTGCTCCTCCACACTGGACGAATAGATGAGGATGTCGTCGATATATACGACCACGTAGATATCCAACTCCTCTCTGAATACCTCATTCAAAAAGTACTGAAAGGCTGCCGGGGCGTTGCACAGACCGAACGGCATGACGAGGTACTCAAAAAGGCCGAACCTGGTCTTAAAGGCGGTCTTCCACTCGTCTCCGTCCCTCATGCGCACCAGATGGTATGCCCCTTTCAAATCCAACTTGGTGTAGATACGAGCTTTCTTGACCTGTTCCAGGAGTACACTGATGAGAGGCAAGGGGTACCGATTCTTTACGGTTATCGCATTCAATGCCCTAAAGTCCACACAGGCTCTCAGCTCCCCATTATCCTTCGGGATGAAGAAGAGTGGCGAGGCGGCCGGAGACTTGGACGGGCGGATGAATCCTAGCTTGAGGAGTTTATCCAGGTACCCCCGGAGATGCACGTTTTCAGGCTCAGTCAGGGCATACAGCCTGCCGCTGGGAACGCTGGCCCCTGGCACCAGGTCGATCTGGCAGTCAAACTGTCTACGTGGTGGTAGCACTTCCGCCTTCACCCCATCAAATACCTCCTCAAAACTGTGATAAGCCTGGGGGAGAGCCACATCCTTTTCTGCCGCTGTAGCCACCGTCTGACTCCCGCTCTCATCTGCGTCAAGGGATTCCGTTCCTATTCCACAATGCAGGATGCAATACGGTGACGTCAGTTCGATGCGATGTGTTGGCCAATCCACAGAGGGGTTGTGTTTCTGTAGCCACGGCAATCCCAATATGACGCCATATTGGGGCGCTCGGATGATGTTAAAATCGATTTGTTCCAAATGGTTCCTCCCACATCTCATCGGAAGAACCCCCGTGTGCTGCCCGATGGGCCCCGTCACCAATCGCCTTCCGTCTACAGCATAGACGTCTTCGGGTACAGCTTTGGGAAGAAGCACTAGCCCTAGCCTGCATGCCTCGTTGTGGTCCATAAACATGCCAGTGGCCCCTGAATCCACCATGGCCACAACGGGTATCCACTGGTCATGCACTCCCACGTGCACCGTGAGAAACAGGTGTCGTTGTCCCTTAGTGACCGAGTTGGAAAGTGAAGGGATGGATGAGTGACTCCGAGATGCCCCTTCTTTGGTCTGGGAGTCCTCTAGTTTTCCGCCGGTACGTCCACCACGGCTGTTACCGACCGGTTGGCTCGATAACGTGACGTCTTCGGTTTGGCAGGGCATTCACGTACGTAGTGGCCTTTTTTGCCACAATATAGGCACAATCCTTGTTTACGGCGTGACTCTTTCTCCGTGGCTGTGAGGCTCGCTCGTATTGCGCCGATGTCCATGGGTTCTCCCTTGGATGCGGTGGAAGGTTCAGGACTTCCCACTGTCACATAGGATGGAAGGGATTTTCCTTTTCTCCCATGATCCCCCTTTCTTTCACTTAGCCTATGTTCCAGCCGTAATACCAGGTTGATAAGGCCCTCACATGTCTTGGGTTGTGGGTCAATATGAGCCACGGCGTCCTTGAGCTCATCGCACAGCCCATGATGGAAGAGCGCCGTCTGTTTAGCAACAGGCCACTTGGTTTCCGCAACCAGCCTTCGGAACGCGTTGAGATACTGCACCAGGTCGTTGGATCCCTGTCTCAACTCAAGCATTTCACGGTCCGCCGTGTACGAGTCAGCCCTTCTGTCGAAGACCTTCAGGAATTCCTCGCGAAAAGCACCCCAATCACATAAGATGGGGTCGTCCCTGCTCACCAGAGGTACGGCCCATTGTGCCGCGTTTCCAGCCAAATAGGATATAAGGAAAGCCACACGAGCCTGACTCGTGGGGAACGCCCTTGGTTTGCACGATAAATGTAGCGCCACTTGTGTGAGGAATACCTGCACTGTGTTAGGATCCCCACTGTACCTCTCTGGTGTTGCCAAGGGGACGGCTACCGGCATTTCCACTACTACCGCAGGGGTCTGGTTCGTGAGGGAGGTGCTGGGCGTGAGCGGGTCCAATTGGATAGCATCCAGTCTGGCTTTTACATCGGCTGTTTCTTGCCTGGAGGCAGCCAATTCAATTTGCACGGTTGCTAAAGCAGCCAGCACATCATCAAGTGTTGCCATGTCTGTTATCGACCGGGAGACAGTTAGTGTTATTAAGGTCGGATATTTTGTAACGCCCTGAACGTCTCAGGATCGTTTAACAGACACGATAATGAGAACGCAACCACTTGTGAAGGTTTAGTTATTTTAATGAAGGCAAAAATAATACAAGGAATAAACAAAGGTTATAGTCACTGGAATCCTCCAGGCTAAGTACGTTACCAGCCCACAGCACGGATGGTCCTAACCGTCCTCTGCAGATACGCCGATCCCGGCGTATGCCAACAGAGGGCAGAAATTAAATGGCCGACAATGCCAATCGGTAGGCTGTGAGGGGCACAAAGAGTGTTGGGGAGAATCGAGGAGTCAGGGAAACACCCAGCCGGGGTCTCTACCTGAAGGGAGCAGCCGCTCAACCTCTTCCTCAGACTGCACCGGGACGCGGAGTCACCTCCTGGTGATGCGTCACCGATACCCCAATCACAAGCAAAGAAGACTGAACCGAGAGCAGCCGCTCGATCGATCCTGTGGACTTCCGAGTCTGTAACGCGGCAAACACCTCCTGGTGTGCGTTACAGCTGGCAGTCCCTGTATCTCTGGTCGGGCTGGGAGTTACGACTCCAACCAGCAAAAGCGCCACTGCGCTTTGACTCAGCCGAGTCAAAAAGCGAAGCTCTATGGTTATCCGGTAGAGCTTCCGGGTCCTTCACAGGTGACGATGGGGCAAGACACGGCCCAGGGAGTAACGACTCGACCTACCTTCGTTCTTGCCTTACTGGAGCACCACTCCGGAACACTGCTCTTCACTAAGCAGGTACGTCGGTGTAAACACAATATCCAACAGCGTTGTACCTCCCGGTTCCTCCCTTTATAGGGCGTGTTTTCCTTGAGTTATGTAACAGCTCTCCTGTTTACATAAGGGCGTGTTTTCCTTGAGTTATGTAACAGCTCTCCTGTTTACATAACCTCTCAACCGCTAAGCATCCTGGGAGATGTAGTCCGTTTTCGCTGGTTACCGTTTTCCTCCCCTCGCATGACAGGAATTCTTGACAGTACATCCTCCCTCTCAGCGGCTCCCCACGGGTCCAGCGCTGGCAGGAAAACGCCGATGGAACAAGGAGACCAAGCGCGGAGCATGAACCCCTTCAGCCGGTTCCCATGACTGCTCCTCCGGGCCATAGCCTTTCCACGCAACCAGGTACCACAGCTTCCCCCTGCGCCATTTGGACGCCTGTATGCCCGACACTTCATACTCCACCTCCGACTCCACGCATACCGGCCTAGGTGTCCCAGACGGCTTGGAGGGTGCTGGTTTGAGCAATGATACATGAAAGACAGGGTGTATCAGCAATGACTGGGGCAAGCACACCTTCACGTTCACGGGACCCATACACTTGGTAATTCGATAGGGGCCCATGTACTTGGGATGGAACACACTGTTCTTTCGAAACCTCATGTTTCTTGTGGATATCCAGACGTAGTCTCCAGTGCGGTACAGTGGCCCGGGCCTTCTCTTCCTGTCTGCCGCAGCCTTGTATCTTCTCTTGGCCTCTATTAGGACAGCCCTTGAGCACATCAACGTGTCTTTTATGTGTGCCACCCTGTCCGCTGTGGCGGGAATCCTGTCCTCTCTGAACGGATGTAGAAATGGCAAGAACCTGGGATGTTGGCCATAGTTGCTATAGAACGGAGATGACTGTGTGGAGCTGTGAGTGGCGTTGTTATAGGCTATCTCTGCAACCCATAGCAAGTCGACCCATTCTTCCCTGCCCTGGTCCACAAAACATCGCAGATACTGTTTGAGCGTTTGGTTCAGGCGCTCGGTTTGGCCGTCCGTTTGAGGGTGGTAGCTGGTGGACAGGGCGGTCTTAACATGCAGCGCAGTGCACCAAGTCTTCCAGAATTGTGCAGTAAACTGCGACCCCCGGTCCGACACGATCACCCCAGGTAATCCATGCAGTCGTACCACATTCTTTAGGAGTAGTGACGCCAATTCCCCGGCCGTAGGGACTCTCTTGCAGGGGATGAAGTGCCCCATTTTCGTCAAGTAATCCACCACCACCAGTATTGCCGTCATCCCCTGGTCTACCGGTAGGCCCACCACGAAGTCCAGTGATATGCTATCCCATGGTCTATCCGGGGTCGGAAGTGGATGTAAGAGCCCTTGGGTTCGGCCATGGTCGGCCTTCATGGTAGCACACGTAGGACACTCCTGTCCCCACCTCCTGACATCCACTCTCATGGTTGGCCACCAGAAATGCCGTCCCATGCTAGCCACCGTTTTTTCAAAGCCCAAATGACCTGCGCATGGAGAGTCATGGCACCAGATGAATGCTTGTTTCCTTAGCCTAGGCGTGGGTATCAATAGGCACCTGCCCTTCAGGGGTATCCCGTCCTTCAGCTGCCATTCTCTGTGACTGAGGAGCCACCTCCGCCATGCGAATGACCTGATCCCTCTCTTTATTCCCCTCAGGAAAGTATCCGGTTGGATAACCCCCAATACCATCCTCGGGGAAATGATGGAATGCTCGGTCTCAGGCAATGGTTCCTTAACTGCAGATTGACGGGACAGGGCGTCCGCCTTCCGGTTTTCCGTCCCCGGCCGATATGTGATGCGGAAGTTGAACCCCGCAAAGAAGATCATCCACCGCAGCTGTCTGGGAGAAAGGTGTCTTGTGGCCGTCATGAACTGTAGGTTCCGATGGTCCGTGTACACCGATACCACATGTCTTGCCCCCATCAACCAATGCCTCCATTCGGTGAAGGCGTCCTTGATTGCGAGAAGCTCCTTCTCCGCGATATGGTAGTTGCGTTCGGCGTCGTTGAGTTTGCGGGACATGTACGCAACGGGATGAAGCACCCCTGTGTCGTGGTTGCATTGGGACAAGATAGCCCCCAGCGCCACATCCGATGCGTCCGCTTCCACCACGTAGGGGAGATCCGGATCGGGGTGAGCCAACACCGGTGCCTTACAAAAGGCGATTTTCAGGGCCTCAAAGGCTTTGTTCGCTTCAGGGGATCAGACAAACTCCTTGGACTTCCTCAGTAGCTGTGTGATTGGGGCCACCAATCCTGAAAATCCATCTATAAACCGCCTGTAAAAGTTGGCGAAGCCAATGAAACTTTGGACGTCCTTCACGCTTTGGGGCACCGGCCATTCTTTCACCGCCTTGATCTTTCGTTCTGCCATCTCCTGTCCCTCTGGACTCAGCATCACTCCGAGGAATTCCACGGATGTGACGTGGAAGTCACACTTGCTGAGTTTACAAAACAGCATGTTTTCCCTCAGCTTTTGGAGCACAGCTTTGACGTGGTGTACGTGCTCCTCCACACTGGACGAATAGATGAGGATGTCGTCGATATATACGACCACGTAGATATCCAACTCCTCTCTGAATACCTCATTCAAAAAGTACTGAAAGGCTGCCGGGGCGTTGCACAGACCGAACGGCATGACGAGGTACTCAAAAAGGCCAAACCTGGTCTTAAAGGCGGTCTTCCACTCGTCTCCGTCCCTCATGCGCACCAGATGGTATGCCCCTTTCAAATCCAACTTGGTGTAGATACGAGCTTTCTTGACCTGTTCCAGGAGTACACTGATGAGAGGCAAGGGGTACCGATTCTTTACGGTTATCGCATTCAATGCCCTAAAGTCCACACAGGCTCTCAGCTCCCCATTATCCTTCGGGATGAAGAAGAGTGGCGAGGCGGCCGGAGACTTGGACGGGCGGATGAATCCTAGCTTGAGGAGTTTATCCAGGTACCCCCGGAGATGCACGTTTTCAGGCTCCGTCAGGGCATACAGCCTGCCGCTGGGAACGCTGGCCCCTGGAACCAGGTCGATCTGGCAGTCAAACTGTCTACGTGGTGGTAGCACTTCCGCCTTCACCTCATCAAATACCTCCTCAAAACTGTGATAAGCCTGGGGGAGAGCCACATCCTTTTCTGCCGCTGTAGCCACCGTCTGACTCCCGCTCTCATCTGCGTCAAGGGATTCCGTTCCTATTCCACAATGCAGGATGCAATACGGTGACGTCAGTTCGATGCGATGTGTTGGCCAATCCACAGAGGGGTTGTGTTTCTGTAGCCACGGCAATCCCAATATGACGCCATATTGGGGCGCTCGGATGATGTTAAAATCGATTTGTTCCAAATGGTTCCTCCCACATCTCATCGGAAGAACCCCCGTGTGCTGCCCGATGGGCCCCGTCACCAATCGCATTCCGTCTACAGCATAGACGTCTTCGGGTACAGCTTTGGGAAGAAGCACTAGCCCTAGCCTGCATGCCTCGTTGTGGTCCATAAACATGCCAGTGGCCCCTGAATCCACCATGGCCACAACGGGTATCCACTGGTCATGCACTCCCACGTGCACCGTGAGAAACAGGTGTCGTTGTCCCTTAGTGACCGAGTTGGAAAGTGAAGGGATGGATGAGTGACTCCGAGATGCCCCTTCTTTGGTCTGGGAGTCCTCTAGTTTTCCGCCGGTACGTCCACCACGGCTGTTACCGACCGGTTGGCCCGATAACGTGACGTCTTCGGTTTGGCAGGGCATTCACGTACGTAGTGGCCTTTTTTGCCACAATATAGGCACAATCCTTGTTTACGGCGTGACTCTTTCTCCGTGGCTGTGAGGCTCGCTCGTATTGCGCCGATGTCCATGGGTTCTCCCTTGGATGCGGTGGAAGGTTCAGGACTTCCCACTGTCACATAGGATGGAAGGGATTTTCCTTTTCTCCCATGATCCCCCTTTCTTTCACTTAGCCTATGTTCCAGCCGTAATACCAGGTTGATAAGGCCCTCACATGTCTTGGGTTGTGGGTCAATATGAGCCACGGCGTCCTTGAGCTCATCGCACAGCCCATGATGGAAGAGCGCCGTCTGTTTAGCAACAGGCCACTTGGTTTCCGCAACCAGCCTTCGGAACGCGTTGAGATACTGTACCAGGTCGTTGGATCCCTGTCTCAACTCAAGCATTTCACGGTCCGCCGTGTACGAGTCAGCCCTTCTGTCGAAGACCTTCAGGAATTCTTCGCGAAAAGCACCCCAATCACATAAGATGGGGTCGTCCCTGCTCACCAGAGGTACGGCCCATTGTGCCGCGTTTCCAGCCAAATAGGATATAAGGAAAGCCACACGAGCCTGACTCGTGGGGAACGCCCTTGGTTTGCACGATAAATGTAGCGCCACTTGTGTGAGGAATACCTGCACTGTGTTAGGATCCCCACTGTACCTCTCTGGTGTTGCCAAGGGGACGGCTACCGGCATTTCCACTACTACCGCAGGGGTCTGGTTCGTGAGGGAGGTGCTGGGCGTGAGCGGGTCCAATTGGATAGCATCCAGTCTGGCTTTTACATCGGCTGTTTCTTGCCTGGAGGCAGCCAATTAAATTTGCACGGTCGCTAAAGCAGCCAGCACATCATCAAGTGTTGCCATGTCTGTTATCGACCGGGAGACAGTTAGTGTTATTAAGGTCGGATATTTTGTAACGCCCTGAACGTCTCAGGATCGTTTAACAGACACGATAATGAGAACGCAACCACTTGTGAAGGTTTAGTTATTTTAATGAAGGCAAAAATAATACAAGGAATAAACAAAGGTTATAGTCACTGGAATCCTCCAGGCTAAGTACGTTACCAGCCCACAGCACGGATGGTCCTAACCGTCCTCTGCAGATACGCCGATCCCGGCGTATGCCAACAGAGGGCAGAAATGAAATGGCCGACAATGCCAATCGGTAGGCTGTGAGGGGCACGAAGAGTGTTGGGGAGAATCGAGGAGTCAGGGAAACACCCAGCCGGGGTCTCTACCTGAAGGGAGCAGCCGCTCAACCTCTTCCTCAGACTGCACCGGGACGCGGAGTCACCTCCTGGTGATGCGTCACCGATACCCCAATCACAAGCAAAGAAGACTGAACCGAGAGCAGCCGCTCGATCGATCCTGTGGACTTCCGAGTCTGTAACGCGGCAAACACCTCCTGGTGTGCGTTACTGCTGGCAGTCCCTGTATCTCTGGTCGGGCTGGGAGTTACGACTCCAACCAGCAAAAGCGCCACTGCGCTTTGACTCAGCCGAGTCAAAAAGCGAAGCTCTATGGTTATCCGGTAGAGCTTCCGGGTCCTTCACAGGTGACGATGGGGCAAGACACGGCCCAGGGAGTAACGACTCGACCTACCTCCGTTCTTGCCTTACTGGAGCACCACTCCGGAACACTGCTCTTCACTAAGCAGGTACGTCGGTGTAAACACAATATCCGACAGCGTTGTACCTCCCGGTATCTCCCTTTATAGGGCGTGTTTTCCTTGAGTTATGTAACAGCTCTCCTGTTTACATAAGGGCGTGTTTTCCTTGAGTTATGTAACAGCTCTCCTGTTTACATAAGGGCGTGTTTTCCTGGAGTTATGTAACAGCTCTCCTGTTTACATAAGGGCGTGTTTTCCTTGAGTTATGTAACGGCTCTCCTGTTTACATAACCTCTAAACCGCTAAGCATCCTGGGAGATGTAGTCCGTTTTCGCTGGTTACCGTTTTCCTCCCCTCGCATGACAGGAATTCTTGACAGTAGGTCTGTTTGGCCATCTTGCCCGGCCACGCCCCCACTTTTTTATTTTTAACCCTATTTAGTGTCAAGACCAGGTCTTTGCAGACTCTTTAAACACATGGCTGGTATTTTTCTTTTGGCAACCCTACTTTATATTCTTTTTTAGGTCTCGCCTCGCGAAAGCAGCGCATGCGCTGCGCTCGCTATTGCGAGTACCTTTTGGAATCGATTCTGCGGAACACTCGCATGCATGCGTCTGCATGGACAAACATGGCTACTCTCGCCATCTGTCCATAGCAGACAGCATGCGCGTGTCCGTCGGACTGTGGACAGCCCGACGCCATCTTGCGATGCTTTCGTTGTCATAGCAACGAAAAAGCGATTGCTTTCAATGCCGCTTGTTATTGCGATGCTTACGACACGTAGATTGATGTCAAGGGATGAGCCCGCCCATTGCAGATCCTAGCTGGGGACGCAAGCAAATGAAAGTGGTACAGCACGCTGTCATTCAGAGTCAAATTCCCAACCGAGGCCAAATAACCTTTTGATATAGCCCTGCCATTAGGGTGCTTCTCCCATCCCCGCTGAAGTGAGCATGCCTGGGTTGAAAGACGTGTGCAGTCGGTGGCTGTCGCATTCCACTCAGCTTTTTGGGAAGCTTAACATGCTGTCTAGCCTCAAGGCCTTCATATGCGGGAGCCGCTCTTTCAGGGAGAGTGCCTTCGAAATGCAACACACGCTATCCTCTTACAGGGGAGGTGGAGAGATGGCCCGATGCGCCTGACTCTCTGCAGGCCGCCTCGTGCAGGTGCCTACAGAGCTCGATGCCCTGCTAAGAAGACACAGGAGGGCCGGCAGACTCTGGACTCGTGCCAGACAGCGCATCTTCACTGCCAGGACAGTGTCAAGAACTTCTGCATTCTTTCAGCAGGTGCACTGCAGTTAAAAAGAGACAACGTTTCTTTACAGAGATCGGCAAAACACATGGGTCAAACGAGAAATGTCCCTGCTGTCACCACCGGCAATTGGCAAGGGGGGTGTGGCGTTCCGGCCAGAGCTGCCGACTTTGAAACTAAGGAACCAGGTCAAAGTCTAGGAGTCCGCGCTCAGCATCCTATGATTCGGGCAGATCATTCAATCGTTCCGTGCCTAAATAAAATCAAAAAATGAATTTGACCTTGCGTTAGCATGACCAGATTATCAAAACTACCAGCATTTGCAATGCAATAGGTCTTGCATGTACGCGACTTTAAGCTATTGGCATTGTAAATGACAATGCCTTTTATTTATCTGTTTAAAAAACGAAAACGATAATAAAACGCATTGTCATTTACAATGTCAATAGCTCAAACTTGCGTAAATGTGAGACCTATTGAATTGCAAATGCTTGTTATGAAATGCATTCGCACACTGCAGCAGTAAATGTAAAATACAAATGTAAGGCAGAGTGGGGGGCCCAGGGGGTGATGGAACTAGAAAAAAACACTAAGCCTCAGTAAACAGTTTACAAAGGTATGTAAATATGCAAATGGTCTTTAAAGACCTGTGAACAACGCAGGCGTGCTGGAGATAAGAATGCAGACCCTGCCCAGCGGAGTCCACAGCAGCTCGAGCTGCACCAGCCTGGGTTGAGACACACGATGGGGGGGAGGGGTGGGAGTGTGCTACAGCAAAACGGCTGAACAGAATGACAACATATTTGGCAGGAAGTTAGATCTTGGTCCCCAGATTGTGTTTTTTGTGATTTGGTGTAAATCCTTTCAGTAGATTCAAGAAGTCAAGGGTAAAAAATAATTGTACATTTTGGCAGTTGGGCTCGCGAGAATCTTGCGGGTGTACCGCGACAGCGCGGAATCAGAAATGGAGCTATATGATTGCTCAAGAGGCTTGCTTCCTGTGAACCTTCAAAATCTTGCTATCATCTATCTATCTATCTATCTATCTATCTATCTATCTATCTATCTATCTATCTATCTATCTATCTATCTTCTTCCCCTTATGCCCCTAAAATGTTGCAGTTAACCTTAGATATATTATGCCCCTGACATGCTGCAGATTATTCTCATATATTACGCCCCTGACATGCTGCAGATTATTCTCATATATTACGCCCCTGACATGCTGCAGATTATTCTCATATATTACGCCCCTGACATGCTGCAGATTATTCTCATATATTACGCCCCTGACATGCTGCAGATTTGATTTGATTTAAATTTGATTTAAATTATTTCTAGAGCGCACGTATACCAGCGGTTTCTTGGCGCTAACTCTAACCGGATCCGGGGCTAATAGGCAGGGAGGGTTGATGGAGGATTATTCAAAAGACTTCGTGAAAAAATAAGTCTTGAGGTGTCTACGGAATTGTGAGTAAAGAGTAATGGTACGAAGTTCAAGGGGAAGGGAGTTCCAAAGGGTCGGGGCAAGGGTGGCAAATTTAGAACCTCCCCACTTCTTTCTCCGGAAGCGGGGGACGGTGAGGAGGGATTGGGAGGACGAGCGTAGTTCCCTGGTGGGAACGTATGGGGTAATCTCAGAAGAGATAAAGGCCGGAGCCAGGCCAAGTCGGGCCAAGAAGGTGATGGTGGCGAGTTTGAATTGGACTCTGGCTCGCACGGGGAGCCAGTGTAGAGATTTCAGAAGAGGGGTAGAGTGGTGAGATTTAGGAAGTTTGAAGGCCAGGCGGGCCGCCTGGTTCTGAATCTGCTGTAGGCGCCGCAAGCTATAAGCAGGAATGCCGGCATATAGAGCATTGCCGTAATCCAGGCGGGACACCACCATGGCCAGAATTATAAGCTTGAGAGCAGAGAAAGTAAAGAAGCGAGACACTCTGCGTATAGTGCGCAGGGAAAGGAAAGAAGAAGATACCACAGAGCTAACCTGGGAGTGAAGGGTGAGTTGAGAGTTGATTTTTATGCCTAGGGTTTTAACAGAGGAGGAGGGTGCAGGAGAAGGGCCAAGAGAGGGAGGCCAGAAGAGGGAGGACCAGGGGCTGGATGAACCACCCGTCAAGACCAGCTCGGTCTTGTCGGGGTTGAGTTTGAGGTGGTTGTGGTTCATCCAATCCCTGATATGGAGCATGACAGATTGAAAGTTTAGAACAGAGGAGGGAGAAGAAGATAGGTTGAAAACAAGCTGGAGGTCATCCGCATAATTAAATACGGCGACCTCCATCTGTTGAAGGGAAAAGATAAGGGGGGCGACATACAGATTAAACAGGAGAGGGGAAAGGGAAGAGCCTTGGGGAACCCCGCACTGAACTTTCCGGACGTCCGCTGTAAAGTCACCCAGGCGAACGGCCTGGGTGCGGTCGCTCAGGAAGGAGGATAGCCAGACCAGGGCAGTCCCCCCGATTCCTGCCGCCTTGACACGGGATAACAAGATGGTGTGATCTACCGTATCAAAGGCGGCTGAGAGATCGAGGAGCACAAGGGCCTGGTGCTGGTTGGTGTCCATACCCTCCCTGAGGTTGTCCAGGACCGAGATGACAACGGACTCCGTAGAGTGTGCGGGGCGGAAGCCGGCCTGGCGGGGGGCAAGGGCTCCATGCGTCTCCACAAAGGAGCTCAGAGCGCAGGTGACATGGCGCTCGAGCACCTTGGCCAGAAATGGCAAGAGGGAGATGGGGCGGAAATTGGCAGGGACAGAAGGGTCTGCCCCGGGTTTTTTCAAAATAGGCACAATAACCGCCGACTTCAAGGGGTAGGGAACTACGCCTTGAGCAAGAGAGCTGTTGAGGAGGTGAAGGGGGGGTCTGGGCAGGTAACAAAAATATGGCGGAGAATGTGGGCCGGGCAGGGGTCAAGAGGAGAGCCAGACTTGACCAAAGGCACTAAGGAGGTCAGACATTCTCTAGTGATAGGGGGGAGGGTGGTGAGTTCACCCTTGGGAGGGGGACATTGGGGGTCCACAAAGGAGGGAGAAGGGGGGGGAATGTTGGCCTTGATGGTAGCAATTTTATGAATAAAATAGTTATTAAGGGAAAGACAGAGTTCTTCGGACGGGGCGGGCTTGAGGGTTGTTCTGTCCGAGAACGCCAGGCTGTGGACGATTGTAAATATCTCCTTTGACTGGTTTTCCGCGGCTAAGATTTTGGAGGAGAAGTATGATGTTTTGGCCTCCAAGATGTCTATTTTATACTGGGTAAGAATGTTGGTATACTCCAGTTTTAGCGTGGGGCAATAGCTTCTCCTCCATGCCCGTTCAGCACGACGTACTTTTAGTTTAGTGGCCTTAAGCTCGACGTTAAACCATCGGTTGGCGTCCTTCTCACGTTTGGAGGTGATGCGTTTGAGCGGGGCAATGGAGTCGCGGCCAGAGGAAAGCCATTGATCTATGGCATCCACCTGGGAGAGGGTGGAGAGGCCGTGCAGGGGAGGGAGGGAGGAACTGAGAAGGGAGGAGAGACTTTCTGGGTTAACTCGGCCCCACGATCGAACCCAGGTGTTTTTGGGGCGGGGGGGCTTAGTTGGGGGATGGATAGGAAGGGAAAAAGAAATCAAGTGGTGATCAGACCATGAGCAAGGCGAGATGGAAAGAGATTCCACAGGGCAGTTCAGGGACCAGATCTGATCAAGTATGTGACCTTTGATGTGAGTGGGTGAGTGAACGTAGGATGTAAAGTTAAGGGATTGGAGGGTTTCGGAGAATTCCTTAGAGGACGCACATTCAGCGGGGTCGGATGGCCAGAAATTGAAATCGCCAAGAAGTAGAATGGAGGAGTTATTAATTGTGATAGTGGCCAAGACTTCCAGGAAGTCAGAGAGAAACTGTAGAGGAGATTGAGGAGAACGATAAGTGAGAAAGCAGGTCAGAGGAGGAGAGGTAGAGGTGGTGCGAATCACCAGAAATTCGGAGGTCGCAATGTCAGGCAGGGATAGACTTTGGAAAAGTAGATCGACACGTGCGATGACCGCTACGCCGCCCCCGGCTTTGCCAGGACGGCGATCCGCCCTGAGGGCATAGTAAGTGGCCGGTAAGGTGGATAATAGGGCAGGGAGGGAGTCATCGCAGAACCAGGTCTCTGTTAGGAAAAGAAGATCTGGGGCATGAAGATCCAACAGGACCGCCAGCTCATGCGCATGGGCGACAGCGGACCGGGTGTTAAGATAGAAGGCCGTAAGAGCTTTAGGGGTTGACGTAGGAACTGTGCGGCAGGGCGAGAGGGGGGGGGCCAACTGTGGGAGGGGGGATGGAAAGGGAGAAAGTGGGGGGAAGACCAAGGAAAGAGATGCGAGAGCGTGTGGAGGCCATAATGGGCCAGGGTCCCTGGAGGCTGCGCAGTTGGTCCGGGGAGTAGGTGATACGCGGGGCAGAGTGACATGCCCCTAGCCCCGGCCAGTCGCGGACGGGCGCAGACGGGCTTGCCTTAAGCGCGCCTTCGGCGCGCAATCGTCGCGCCCGCTGCTCTCGTCCGCTGCGCTTCCTCCCAAGACACATGATTTATGCTAAATGGTCGGGGCGTTGAAGGGGGTGTGGCCAACCGAGGGGGCGTGTCACGTGGCACACCTCGCCCTCGAGAATGGCGACCAGGATGAGGTGGTTCGTTGCAGCGTCAGCGCGCTGTTTGAGGAAATGCCAGAGAGTGCGAGTATGCTGGGTAAGTTAAGAACAAAGTATCACACAAAATAATTAAAAAGCAAAGTATCCACGCTCCCGGCTTTTCGCCTCAGGAGTCCTGCGTTAGTGTCGCGCTGTGAGAGCTGCGCGCACTATATATAGGTCTGGTAAGGGGGCGTGGCCAACCGAGGGGGCGTGTCACGTGGCACACCTCGCCCTCGAGAATGGCGACCAGGATGAGGTGGTTCGTTGCAGCGTCAGCGTGCTGTTTGAGGAAATGCCAGAGAGTGCGAGTATGCTGGGTAAGTGAGAACAAAGTATCACACAAAATAATGAAAAAGCAAAGTATCCACGCTCCCGGCTTTTCGCCTCAGGAGTCCTGCGTTAGTGTCGCGCTGTGAGAGCTGCGCGCACTATATATAGGTCTGGTAAGGGGGCGTGGCCAACCGAGGGGGCGTGTCACGTGGCACACCTCGCCCTCGAGAATGGCGACCAGGATGAGGTGGTTCGTTGCAGCGTCAGCGCGCTGTTTGAGGAAATGCCAGAGAGTGCGAGTATGCTGGGTAAGTTAAGAACAAAGTATCACACAAAATAATTAAAAAGCAAAGTATCCACGCTCCCGGCTTTTCGCCTCAGGAGTCCTGCGTTAGTGTCTCATAGTTATTCTCACATATTACGCCCCTGACATGCTGCAGATTATTCTCATATATTACGCCCCTGACATGCTGCAGATTATTCTCATATATTACGCCCCTGACATGCTGCAGATTATTCTCATATATTACGCCCCTGACATGCTGCAGATTATTCTCATATATTACGCCCCTGACATATTACATGTTACTTTAAATATATTACGCCCCTGACATATTACATGTTACTTTAAATATATTACACCCCTGACATATTACATGTTACTTTAAATATATTACACCCCTGACATATTACATGTTACTTTAAATATATTACACCCCTGACATGCTGTGATTACTCTGATATACTATGCCCCTGACATATTACATGTTACTTTAAATATATTACACCCCTGACATGCTGTGATTACTCTGATATACTATGCCCCTGACATGCTGCAGATTACTTTATATTATGCTGATTGCATGATGCACATTACTCTGAAATATAATGCCCCGGACATGCTGCACATTACTTTGATATATTATGACCCTGACATGATGCAGACTACTTTAGATATGTTATCCCCTTGGCATGCTGCAGATTACCTTGCTATATTATGCCCCTGAGCTGTTGCAGATTACTTTACATATATTACATCCCTGATACAATACAGATTAATGTGATATAGTATGCCCATGATATGCTACAGTTTACGCTCATTTATTATTCCCCTGACATGCTGCAGATTACTTTGCTATGTTATGCCCTTTACATGCTGTAGATTACTTTGCTATGTTAGGCCCTTTACATGATGCAGATTACTCTAATATAATATGCCCCTGAAATGTTACAGATTACTTTAACTATATTACAACTGTAACTTGATGCAGATTACTCTGACATACTATACCCCTGATATGCTGTATAACACTCTAATACACTATGGCCACCAGGTTACTGTCATAGATTATGTTCCTGACATGTTGCAGAATACTTTAGATATTTTAAACCCCTGATGTACTGCAGATTACTTTCGATATATTATACGTCTGATATGCTGCAGATTAGTTTAGATGTATTATGCTCCTGACAGCTGCAGATTACTCATACATAATATGCCCCTGATGTGCTGAAATTACTCTGATATATTATTCACATTACATGCTGCAGATTACTTTAGATATATGATGCCCCTGACATGTTGCATATCAGTTTGCTATATTATGCTCTATAAACGTTGCACATGATTTAGATATATTACTCACCTGACATGACAAAGACCATTTTAGATACTTTATGCCTCTGATATTTTGCATATTACTCTGATCTAATATGCCTCTGACATACTGCAGTTTACTAGATATATTATACCACTGGCATATTGCAGATTGCTCTGATATCTTATTCTGCTGACATGCTGCAGATTACTTTAGATATATTATGCCCCTAATGCTGCAAATTATGCCAGTATTTTATGCCTTTTCTGCACCTGCCATGCTGCAGATTACTTTGCTATATTGTGCCCCTGACATGCTGCAGCTTACTTTAATATATTCTGTAAATTATTCTGATATATTATGCACATAACATTTTGCCAATCACTCTGATATATTATGTCCCTAACATGCTGCAAATTACTTTGCTATATTGTTCCCCTGACAAGCTGCAGATTACTTTGCTATACGTGCCCCTGATATGCTGAAGATTACTTTGCTATACGTGCCCTGATATGCTACAGATTACTTTGCTATATTGTTCCCCTGAAAAGCTGCAGATTACTTTGCTATACGTGCCCCTGACATGCTGCAGATTACTTTGCTATACATGCCCCTGACATGCTGCAGATTACTTTGCTATATTGTTGCCCTGACAAGCAGCAGATTACTTTGCTATACATGCCCCTGACATGCTGCAGATTACTTTGCTGTACTGTGCTCCTGATATGCTGCAGAATACTTTGCTATATTGTTCCCCTGACAAGCTGCAGATTACTTTGCTATCCGTGCCCCTGCCATGCTGCAGATAACTTTGCTATACGTGCCCTTGGCATGCTGTAGATTACTTTGCTATATGTGCCCCTGACATGCTGCAGACTACTTTGCTAAATGTGCCCCTGACATGCTGCAGATTACTTTGCTATATTGTGCCCCTGACATGCTGCAGATTACTTTGCTAAATGTGCCCCTGACATGCTGCAGATTACTTTGCTATATGTGCCCCTGACATGCTGCAGATTACTTTGCTAAATGTGCCCCTGACATGCTGCAGATTACTTTGCTATATGTGCCCCTGACATGCTGCAGATTACTTTGCTATACATGCCCCTGACATGCTGCAGATTACTTTGCTGTACTGTGCTCCTGATATGCTGCAGAATACTTTGCTACATTGTTCCCCTGACATGCTGCAGATTACTTTGCTATATTGTTCCCCTGACAAGCTGCAGATTACTTTGCTATCCGTGCCCCTGCCATGCTGCAGATAACTTTGTTATACGTGCCCTTGGCATGCTGTAGATTACTTTGCTATACGTGCCCCTGACATGCTGCAGATTACTTTGCTATACATGCCCCTGACATGCTGCAGATTACTTTGCTATACGTGCCCCTGATATGCTGCAGATTATTTTGCTATATTGTGCCCCTGACATACTGCAGATTACTCTAGCATATTATGGCCCTAAAATGCTGCAGATTATGTTGTATATTAAGCTCATTCCGCCCCTAACATGCTGCAGATTATGTGGTATATTATGCTCCCTCTGCCCCTGACATGCTGCAGATTACTCTAGCATAATAGGGCCCTAACATGCTGCAGATTATATTGTATATTATGCTCCTTCTGCCCCTAACATGCTGCAGATTATATTGTATATTATGCTCCTTCTGCCCCTGACATGCTGCAGATTACTGTAGCACATTATGGCCCTAACATGCTGCAGATTATGTTGCATATTATGCGCCTTCTGTCCCTGACATACTGCAGTTTACTAGATATATTATGCCTCTGGCATATTGCAGATTACTCTGATATTTTATTCTGCTGACATGCTGCAGATTACTTTAGATATATAATGGACCTAATGCTGAAAATTATGCTAGTATATTATGCCTTTTCTGCCCCTGCCATGCTGCAGATTACTTTGCTATGCGTGCCCCTGACATGCTGCAGATTACTTTGCTATATTGTGCCCCTGATATGCTGCAGATTACTTTGCTATATGTGCCCCTGACATGCTGCAGATTACTTTGCAATAGGTGCCCCTGACATGCTGCAGATTAATTTGCTATATGTGCCCCTGACATGCTGCAGATTTCTTCGCTATACGTGCCCCTGACATGCTGCAGATTACTTTGCAATACGGGCCCCTGACATGCTGCAGATTACTTTGCTATATGTGCCCCTGACATGCTGCAGATTACTGCTCTATACGTGCCCCAGGCATGCTGCAGATTACTTTGCTATATTGTGCCCCTGACAAGCTACAGATTACTTTGCTATACATGCCACTGATATGCTGTAGATTACTTTGCTATACGTGCCCTTGACATGCTGTAGATTACTTTGCTATATGAGCCCCTGACATGCTGCAGATTACTTTGCTATACGTGCCCCTGACATGCTGTAGATTACTTTGCTATACGTGCCCCTGACATGCTGCAGATTACTTTGCTATACGTGCCCCTGATATGCTGCAGATTACTTTGCTATATTGTGCCCCTGACATGCTGCAGATTACTTTGCTATATTGTGCCCCTGACATGCTGCAGATTATTTTGCTATATTGTGCCCCTGACATGCTTCAGATTACTTTGCTATACATGCCCCTGACATGCTGCAGATTACTTTGCTATATTGTGCCCCTGACATGCTGCAGATTACTTTGCTATATTGTGTCCCTGACATACTGCAGATTACTCTAGCATATTATGGCCCTAAAATGCTGCAGATTATGTTGTATATTATGCTCATTCTGCCCCTAACATGCTGCAGATTATGTGGTATATTATGCTCCCTCTGCCCCTGACATGCTGCAGATTACTCTAGCATAATAGGGCCCCAACATGCTGCAGATTATATTGTATATTATGCTCCTTCTGCCCCTAACATTCTGCAAATTATGTTGTATATTATGCTCCTTCTGCCCCTGACATGCTGCAGATTACTGTAGCACATTATGGCCCTAACATGCTGCAGATTATGTTGTATATTATGCTCCTTCTGTCCCTGACATATTGCAGTTTACTAGATATATTATGCCTCTGGCATAGTGCAGATTACTCTGATATCTTATTCTGCTGACATGCTGCAGATTACTTTAGATATATTATGGCCCTAATGCTGCAAATTATGCTGGTATATTATGCCTTTTCTGCCCCTGCCATGCTGCAGATTACTTTGCTATGCGTGCCCCTGACATGCTGCAGATTACTTTGCTATTTTGTGCCCCTGATATGCTGCAGATTACTTTGCTATATTGTTCCCCTGAAAAGCTGCAGATTACTTTGCTATACGTGCCCCTGACATGCTGCAGATTACTTTGCTATACATGCCCCTGACATGCTGCAGATTACTTTGCTATATTGTGCCCCTGACATGCTGCAGATTACTTTGCAATACGTGCCCCTGACATGCTGCAGATTACTTTGCTATATGTGCCCCTGACACGCTGCAGATTACTTCGCTATACGTGCCCCTGACATGCTGCAGATTATTTTGCTATATTGTGCCCCTGACAAGCTGCAGATTACTTTGCTATACGTGCCCCTGATATGCTGTAGATTACTTTGCTATACGTGCCCCTGACATTCTGTAGATTACTTTGCTATATGAGCACCTGCACATGCTGCAGATTACTTTGCTATACGTGCCCCTGCCATGCTGTAGATTACTTTGCTATACAAGCCCCTGACATGCTGCAGATTACTTTGCTATATTGTGCCCCTGACATGCTACAGATTACTTTGCTATTTTGTGCCCCTGACATGCTGCAGATTACTTTGCTATATGTGCCCTTGCAGATTACTTTGCTATATGTGCCCCTGACATGCTGCTGATTACTTTGCTATATCGTGCCCCTGACATGCTGCAGATTACTTTGCTATATGTGCCCTTGATATGCTGTAATTTACTTTGCTATATTGTACCCCTGACATGCTGCAGATTACTTTGCTATACGTGCCCCTGACAATCTGCCGGTGACTTTGCTATACGTGCCCCTGACATGCTGTAGATTACTTTGCTATATTGTGCCCCTGACATGCTGCAGATTACTTTGCTATATTGTGCCCCTGACATGCTGCAGAATACTTTGCTATATGTGCCCCTGACATGCTGCAGATTACTTTGCTATATTGTTCCCCTGAAAAGCTGCAGATTACTTTGCTATACGTGCCCCTGACATGCTGCAGATTACTTTGCTATACATGCCCCTGACATGCTGCAGATTATTTTGCTATATTGTGCCCCTGACAAGCTGCAGATTACTTTGCTATACGTGCCCCTGATATGCTGTAGATTACTTTGCTATACGTGCCCCTGACATTCTGTAGATTACTTTGCTATATGAGCACCTGCACATGCTGCAGATTACTTTGCTATACGTGCCCCTGCCATGCTGTAGATTACTTTGCTATACAAGCCCCTGACATGCTGCAGATTACTTTGCTATATTGTGCCCCTGACATGCTACAGATTACTTTGCTATTTTGTGCCCCTGACATGCTGCAGATTACTTTGCTATATGTGCCCTTGCAGATTACTTTGCTATATGTACCCCTGACATGCTGCTGATTAATTTGCTATATTGTGCCCCTGACATGCTGCAGATTACTTTGCTATATGTGCCCTTGATATGCTGTAATTTACTTTGCTATATTGTACCCCTGACATGCTGCAGATTACTTTGCTATACGTGCCCCTGACAATCTGCCGGTGACTTTGCTATACGTGCCCCTGACATGCTGTAGATTACTTTGCTATATTGTGCCCCTGACATGCTGCAGATTACTTTGCTATATTGTGCCCCTGACATGCTGCAGAATACTTTGCTATATGTGCCCCTGACATGCTGCAGATTACTTTGCTATATGTGCCTCTGACATGCTGTAGATTACTTTGCTATACGTCCCCCTGACATGCTGCAGAGTACTTTGCTATATGTGCCCCTGACATGCTGCATATTACTTTGCTATATGTGCCATTGACATGCTGCATATTATTTGCTATACATGCCCCTGATATGCTGTAGGTTACTTTGCTATATTGTGCCCCAGACATGCTGCAGATTACTTTGCTATATTGTGACCCTGACATGCTGCAGATTACTTTGCTATATTGTGCCCCTGACAAGCTGCAGATTACTTTGCTATACGTGCCCCTGATATGCTGTAGATTACTTTGCTATACGTGCCCCTGACATTCTGTAGATTACTTTGCTATATGAGCACCTGCACATGCTGCAGATTACTTTGCTATACGTGCCCCTGCCATGCTGTAGATTACTTTGCTATACAAGCCCCTGACATGCTGCAGATTACTTTGCTATACGTGCCCCTGATATGCTGCAGATTACTTTGCTATATTGTGCCCCTGACATGCTACAGATTACTTTGCTATTTTGTGCCCCTGACATGCTGCAGATTACTTTGCTATATGTGCCCTTGCAGATTACTTTGCTATATGTGCCCCTGACATGCTGCTGATTACTTTGCTATATTGTGCCCCTGACATGCTGCAGATTACTTTGCTATATGTGCCCTTGATATGCTGTAATTTACTTTGCTATATTGTACCCCTGACATGCTGCAGATTACTTTGCTATACGTGCCCCTGACAATCTGCCGGTGACTTTGCTATACGTGCCCCTGACATGCTGTAGATTACTTTGCTATATTGTGCCCCTGACATGCTGCAGATTACTTTGCTATATTGTGCCCCTGACATGCTGCAGAATACTTTGCTATATGTGCCCCTGACATGCTGCAGATTACTTTGCTATATGTGCCTCTGACATGCTGTAGATTACTTTGCTATACGTGCCCCTGACATGCTGCAGAGTACTTTGCTATATGTGCCCCTGACATGCTGCAGATTACTTTGCTATATGTGCCATTGACATGCTGCATATTACTTTGCTATACATGCCCCTGATATGCTGTAGGTTACTTTGCTATATTGTGCCCCAGACATGCTGCAGATTACTTTGCTATATTGTGACCCTGACATGCTGCAGATTACTTTGCTATACGTGCCCCTGACATGCTGCAGATTACTTTGCTATACGTACCCTTGACATGCTGCAGATTATGTTGCATATTATGCTCCTTTTGCCCCTGACATGCTGCAGATTACTTTGCTATATGTGCCCCTGACATGCTGCAGATTACTTTGCTATATGTGCCCCTGACATGCTACAGATTACTTTGCTATACGTGCCCCTGAGATGCTGCAGATTATGTTGTATATTATGCTCCTTTTGCCCCTGACATGCTGCTGATTATGTTGTATATTATGCTCCTTCTGCCCCTGACATGCTGCAGATTACTTTGCTATACGTGCCCCTGACATGCTGCAGATTACTTTGCTATACGTGCCCCTGAGATGCTGCAGATTATGTTGTATATTATGCTCCTTCTGCCCCTGACATGCTGCAGATTACTCTAGTATATTATGTCCCTAACATGCTGCAGATTATGTTGTATATTATGCTCCTTCTGCTCCTGAAATGCTACAGATTATGTTGTATATTATGGCCCTAACATGCTGCAGATTATGTTGTTTATAATGCTCCTTCTGCCCCTGACATGCTGTTATGTTATGTTAACTGAAGCTTATATAGCACATAAACACCGGCAGGTCTCTTAGCGCTTGGAGAGAGTGGCAAAAATTCCACCGGCAGTCACAAATACAACAGCTGGTAGATGAGTTCAAGCTGTGCCCAGAGCCTCCCTGAACAGGAGCATCTTAAGTCGTTTCCTGAAAGGGAGGAGTGCGGATTCCTTACGAAGGTTCACAGGCAATTGATTCCAGAGTTGAGGGAGAAGGACAGAGAAGGCTCTGCCACCTTTGGAACTGGTTTTAAACCGAGAATAAGTCAATAGGCCAGCCTCGGACGACCGCAATGTACGTCCCGGCACATAATTCCCTTTGCGTTCCTTAATATAAAGTGGGGCCTGGCCATAGATGGCTTTGTGGGTAATGCAGAGACCCTTGAACTTTGCTCCCTGTTTAATGGAGAGCCAGTGCAGCTTACACAGCAGAGGGGTGGCGTGAGCCCTTCTAGGGAGCCTAAAAATCAGCCTGGCTGCATCGTTCAAGGCCCTCTGCAACTTGTTAATGAGTTTCTCAGATGACCAGGACCTCTGTTTTATCGGGGTTGACTTTTAGCGAACTAGCTGCCATCCAGTTCACTGTATATCTGAGGATGTTTTGCACAAGAGTGTGGGCTTGAGGGGAGTTATCAATCTGGAGGATAAGTTGAGTATCGTCCGCATAGTTAAAAACTTGACAATCCATACAGGCCAGGGTAGCCACCAGTGGCAGGAGATAAATGTTAAAAAGGAGCGGGGCAGTGCTGAGCCCTGGGGGACGCCCCAGGTGAGGGCGCCCCTGCTCGACATCTGCTCACCCAGCTGGAACCTCTCGGACCGCCCTGACAGGAAGGAATCAAGCCAGTGATATGCCAACCCCCCGATGCCCAGGTCGGCAATCCGAGCCAAAAGCTGTGCATGGTTGACCATATCAAATGCCGCCGATAAATCCAGCAAAACCAGGGAGATTGTTTTTTTGTTGTCAGCCCTGACTCTGAGTTCGTTAAGTGCAGACAATATCACAAATTCAGTACTATTGTGGGCCCTGAAACCAGCCTGCTGCCCCAGGAGTAGCTGATGTACCTCCATAAATGACGAGAGTGTTTTGAGGACATGATGTTCCACTACCTTCGCCAAAAAAAGGGAGCTGGAAGATGGGCCTGTAGTTCTTAAGTTTGGGCCACATCTGCCACTGGTTTCTTCAGCAGGGGGATAACCCTGGTGTAAGGGTGCTCAGAATCTTCTGCAGGAGCGTCAGGAACTTGAAGAGTATATCTCCGTCGTCCCCTGCGGCCTTCCGTCTCTATCAAACCCTAGAGAACCGGATGACACGCCAGGGGAAAACAGGGTAACAAAACAAGGGAAGGAGGGTGTGACTTCAGAGGTAGTGTTGTGGTGGATCCAAGGAGGTAGGTCTTTTCCGGACACTGTAATAGAAAGGCCTAATCACTCTTCTTGCTTGCTCATAAACTATAAACCATAAACATCATCAAGCCCACCTACCACTGGGGTCTGGATTTCTTGCATGAAGGGGGGTCACCTCTATTGGGAATAACAGGTACACAGGAGAGGACTGGTGTAGAATGAGCTGGCCCAGTGTTCCTAAACCACATAAGCAAACAAGTCAGAGGAGATTCTATAACTGTAAAGTCAATATCATCAGAAGCTTCTTATAAATCCTTCACTCACTCATGGTAACCCACTCCAACTCCCCTTCCTGGTATTTTCCAATGACAGGTAACAATGGGACTTTATTCGGTTATAGGCCACGACCTAATGGGAAAGTACCGGGCGATAACTATTAGTTCTACTCACACTTAAAGTAACTGTAAACACACAAGAAAGATGGAGCGCACTGCGCTGTTACCGTGTTTCAGTCGTGCATCGGCTCTTACATCGTGGTCCATGCTAGCGGCCCCCTTTTGGTTAGTAAAATCTTCAGTCTCATAGGAGACTAACCCCACGGCTCAAGGAGGAGGGATAGATCAGGGTTGGGAGATACGGCAGTGACTGATGTGAGACTTCGCGGCCCTCCAGGTGCAGTCGGAACGCGAAGATCCCGTTCGAAAGGGAAATAAGGAAGTAGGCTGTTGGGTGAGGGGACGGAAGGAGCAGGGGATACCTGAACCCTCAATCACTGCGTGGAAACTAGATGTATGGACAGAGTGGGGAGGACACAGTTAAAGAAAGAAAATAAGCATACTAACATACATACCACCGCCACCAAGGCGCGAGCGCTGCGACTGAGTAGCAGCACAGGGATAGGGAAAGGGCGTGCACTCACGCGAAATGTCGCCGCCCGGGACGAAAGACAAACAATAGCAAAGCACCGGCGAGCCCCTAAAGGTGAAACAGGAGAGCTCGCTACGGCAACTATTTGGCGTCTTGCAAACACGCCAAACGCTCGGATGGAACCCGCAAAGGTTCAACGCTACTCCGGAAACAGGAAATCAATCTTTCCGGAAGTCAGGCACTCGGAACTCGGACAAAACCAGGCCACTAAGCTAGAACGCTAAGCGCGTTCGTAAGCGCCCAGCCTCCTTATATACTGGTTCGTCTGTGGATCCGAGTTCGAGTCCCGGGGCATGACAGCACACTCCCCCCACAACGGCCTCCCCCCATCTTGGGTTTGTCAGGATGCTTCAGGTGAAACAGGCGAACAAGTCGAGGGGCGTGTACATTAGTGACCGGCTCCCACGTACGTTCCTCCACTCCATATCCCTTCCAATGTATGAGGTACTGGAGTGTATTCTTCACCAATCGCGAATCCACAATGGATTCCACTTCATACTCAGAGGGATCCGAAAGAGAGACTGGAGCTGGACGACGCAGGAGTCGAGTGCCAGATTCCACAGGCTTTACCAGGGAGACGTGGAACACTGGATGTATCTTGAAAGAGGCAGGTAATTCCAGTTTCAAATCCACTGGATTGATCACACTATGCACCTTATATGGGCCTATGTACATAGGGTTGAACTTGCGTGGACCACGGAGTGCCAGATGTTTGGTGGAAAGCCACACCTTATCCCCCGGTTCATAGATAGGTTCTAAACGTCTGTGAAGATCCGCCCCCTCCTTATACGCTGTCTTTGCGGCTTCCAGATTCTCCAGGGTGCAACTATGGATTTCTCGGAGCTGTGAAAGAAACTCATTGGCCGCCGGGGTAGGGCCTTCCTGGGACACTCCAGTAGGTAACAACTTGGGATGGAATCCGTGAGAACTATAGAAGGGTGAGTAGCCTGTAGAGGAATGGGGGCTGTTGTTATACGCAATTTCTGCCACCCACACCCATTCATCCCATTCTACAGGTTTCTGCAGGGCCTGTGTTCTCATGTACTGTTCGAAGCATTGATTGACCCTCTCGGTCTGCCCATCGGATTGAGGGTGATGACTGGAGGACAACCTGACCTCTATACCAAGCAAGGAGCACAAACATTTCCAAAACCGGGACACGAACTGGGCCCCCCTATCGGACACCAGTACGGAGGGAATTCCATGTAGACGGACAATCTCTCGTAAAAAAACTGAAGCTAGTTCACTGGCGGTAGGCAACCCCCTCAAGGGGACAAAATGAGCGGTCTTTGTAAACATATCCACCACTACTAGCAAGGTAGTATTCTGGTTTTGGGTCAATGGCAACTCGACAACAAAATCAAGGGATACAGTATGCCAGGGTCCCGGCGGAGCAGGGAGAGGCAAGAGTAAGCCCACTGGGTTTTGGCGGGAGACTTTGGACTGGGCACATACATGACACGTCTTAACGTACGTAACAATGTCTTTCAGCATGCGCGGCCACCAGAATCGCTCTCGTACTGCCTGAGTAGTCTTCTTAATCCCTGGGTGGCCTGCCAACGTATGGGAGTGGTACCAATCCAACACCTGTTGCTGTAGTTCCCTAGTGGGTAAAACTATTCCCCCTTGTACACATACGTAACCGTTCTGAATGGTAGTGGTCTGAGAACCCACAACACCCCCCATTTCTGCTGATGACTGGCTCTGCCTAACCCGGGTGAGAAACGTTTCCTCAGAGAGAACCCCACCTAGAATGGCTTCTTTGGGAACAATAGTCGGGGACTCCAAGGGTACTTCGGGATGATCAAACCCTAAGCGAGACAAGGTATCAGCTTTCCCGTTCTTCCGCCCTGGACGGTAGTGGATACAGAAGTCGTACTCGCAAAAGAACTGCGACCAACGTATTTGTCGCATGGACAAGGTTTTAGCGGACTTCAAATATTGGAGGTTGCGGTGATCTGTCAGGACTGTTGTTTGATGCCTAGCCCCCAACAAATACTGACGCCATTCCTCAAAAGCTCTTTTTATAGCGAGAAGCTCCTTTTCTCCTACCGCGTAATTGTATTCTGCCGGGGTGAATTTGTGTGAAAAATAGGCCACTGGGTGATTAAGGCCACTAACAGGGTCTCTTTGGCTGAGAACCCCCCCCCCACGGCCACTTGAGAAGCATCAACCTCCACAACAAAAGGCAAGGCAGGATCAGGGTGGTGAAGAACGGGAGCTCGGGTGAAGGAAAGACGCAACTGTTGGAATGCATTCTCTGCTGTTCTAGACCAGGTATAGATGACTCCTTTCTTCAAGAGGGCCGTAAGTGGCGATGCCAGATCAGAAAAATTCTTTATAAACCGCCTGTAAAAGTTGGCAAAACCCAAAAAGCTTTGCAACTCTTTGACTGTTTTAGGCGCTGGCCATGACAAAACAGCCTTCACCTTACCGGGATCCATTGCCAAACCCCATGGAGATACCACAAAGCCTAGAAAGGGCACCTCTTGAGTGTGGAAAGTGCACTTCTCTAATTTACAGTACAATCTATTGTCATGTAGGCGTTCTAATACCTTCCGTACATGCATTATGTGATCTGACAAGGAGGCAGAATAAATCAACAGATCGTCAATATAGGCTATCACGTAGTCTTCTAGCATGTCTCTTAGCACTTCATTAATGAAAAACTGAAATGCTGCAGGAGCATTACAAAGCCCAAAGGGCATGACTAAATACTCGTATAACCCATATTTGGTGCAGAATGCTGTCTTCCACTCATCTCCCTCCTTGACTCGCACAAGATGGTAAGCACCACGTAGATCTAATTTCGTGAAGTACTGTGCGCCTCTCACTTTGTCAAGGAGGGAGGCAATGAGGGGCAACGGGTAACGATTCTTAATGGTGACTTGATTCAACCGTCGGTAATCGATACAACATCTCAATCCCCCTTCCCGCTTGGGAATGAAAAACAATGAAGAAGAGGCAGGAGAGCGCGAAGATCTGATGAACCCCTTTTCCAGCATGTCATCGAGGTACTGTCGTAGATACACGTTTTCTTTTTCTGTTAGCGAGTATACTCGACTGCAAGGTATTCTAGCCCCCGCTTCCAAATCTATTCGGCAGTCGTACACCCTATGTGGAGGGAGAGATTCTGCTTCTCGGGGGTCGAATACGGCCTTTAAATCATCGTAACAAGTAGGTAGCTCAGGCGCCTGTTCCACTGCCACAGAAGTTATGTCTTCTAGCGTGCCAGCTATCACTCCCTTCTGTCGTCGGGAAGGACGAAATTCTAAAAGGGAGTTTTCCCAATCTATGACGGGGTTGTGGAGTTTTAGCCACGGGATTCCTAATAAAACGGGAATGTGTGGTGAATGTATCAGATCAAAGGACAGGTCTTCCTGATGCTGAGGTCCTATACTCATGTGTAACTGCTCTGTTTGATGGGTCACCGGCCCCGAGACAAGCGGCCTGCCATCGATAGTGGAGACCCTATTGGAGACATCTTTCTTTACACATGGTATTAGGTTGTTTCGGGCCCATTCCTCATCCATATAATTCCCTGATGCTCCAGAATCAATCATGACCCTTACGTGCAATCCCTGCTGTTCAAGAGCAATATAAGCGGAAACATAGAAATGTGCCGTGGCGGACAAGTCTTGATCAGCGGGGGAGACCGTACAACCTGAACTGCCCGGGAGCCTGGCCTCGAAGGACCCCGGACTTTCTAGTTTCCCTGTCGGTTAACTGGGCTCGGCTTGACAGGACAAGCTCTTACAAAATGACCGGCTTTACCGCAGTACATGCACAGTTTCTTGGCCCTTCTTCTCTGCCTTTCTTCGTGCGTCAAAGGGCCCCGCACCATCCCTATTTGCATAGGCTCGCTCTCATCCACGGACTTCGGCAGCTCACTCTTTTTCTCCTTGAACAATCCATATCGCGGTTCCCCTTTTCCCTTTTCGTTTTTTCGCTCTCTTAGCCTGTGATCAATTTGGATTACTAAGTCAATGAGGTCAGGACAAGATTCAGGTAAGTCTACTATTTGGGATAAGGCATCCTTTAATTCGTCCCGTTAACCCCTGTAGAAGAGTGTGCCGCGCTTTTCTTCCGGCCAGTTGGCCTCTACCACTAGTCTCCTAAAGGAAGAGATATACTGAACCAAATCATGACTGCCCTGCTTCAAGGCTAACAGCTCTGTATCAGCTGCATGGGTGTACACCTGCCTATCGAACAGTTTACGGAATTCCCTCCTAAAGGCTCCATAATTGTATAGTAAAGGATCATCTCTTTCTACTAAGGGTATAGCCCAATCAGCAGCGGACTCACTTAAATAGGATATGGCGAACGCCACCCTAGATTGATCAGAGGGAAAACAGGCCGCCTTGCACGAAAAGTGTAGCTGGCATTGACTCAGGAAAGCGGCACATCGGGCCGCGTCTCCCGCAAAACGCTCTGGCGGGGCTAGGGGAATGGACTGGGGGGTAGTTACATGGATAACCGGTTGTTGGCCTGTACTTCTTTCTCCTGAAGACCCCGCTCTTTGTTGGCCCTGTAGGGCATCAACTCGTGCTGCCAAGGCCTGGGTTTCAACTTGTAAATTGCCTATCATGTTGGCTACATCAGCCAACGTTACTGTACCCAAATCCATGACGCTCGGGCAGAATACACTGTTTGGCTTAGCGTTCTGTAAGGGTGCTCAGAATCTTCTGCAGGAGTGTCAGGAACTTGAAGAGTATATCTCCGTCGTCCCCTGCGGCCTTCCGTCTCTATCAAACCCTAGAGAACCGGATGACACGCCAGGGGAAAACAGGGTAACAAAACAAGGGAAGGAGGGTGTGACTTCAGAGGTAGTGTTGTGGTGGATCCAAGGAGGTAGGTCTTTTCCGGACACTGTAATAGAAAGGCCTAATCACTCTTCTTTCTTGCTCATAAACTATAAACCATAAACATCATCAAGCCCACCTACCACTGGGGTCTGGATTTCTTGCATGAAGGGGGGTCACCTCTATTGGGAATAACAGGTACACAGGAGAGGACTGGTGTAGAATGAGCTGGCCCAGTGTTCCTAAACCACATAAGCAAACAAGTCAGAGGAGATTCTATAACTGTAAAGTCAATATCATCAGAAGCTTCTTATAAATCCTTCACTCACTCATGGTAACCCACTCCAACTCCCCTTCCTGGTATTTTCCAATGACAGGTAACAATGGGACTTTATTCGGTTATAGGCCACGACCTAATGGGAAAGTACCGGGCGATAACTATTAGTTCTACTCACACTTAAAGTAACTGTAAACACACAAGAAAGATGGAGCGCACTGCGCTGTTACCGTGTTTCAGTCGTGCATCGGCTCTTACATCGTGGTCCACGCTAGCGGCCCCCTTTTGGTTAGTAAAATCTTCAGTCTCATAGGAGACTAACCCCACGGCTCAAGGAGGAGGGATAGATCAGGGTTGGGAGATACGGGAGTGACTGATGTGAGACTTCGCGGCCCTCCAGGTGCAGTCGGAACGCGAAGATCCCGTTCGAAAGGGAAATAAGGAAGTAGGCTGTTGGGTGAGGGGACGGAAGGAGCAGGGGATACCTGAACCCTCAATCACTGCGTGGAAACTAGATGTATGGACAGAGTGGGGAGGACACAGTTAAAGAAAGAAAATAAGCATACTAACATACATACCACCGCCACCAAGGCGCGAGCGCTGCGACTGAGTAGCAGCACAGGGATAGGGAAAGGGCGTGCACTCACGCGAAATGTCGCCGCCCGGGACGAAAGACAAACAATAGCAAAGCACCGGCGAGCCCCTAAAGGTGAAACAGGAGAGCTCGCTACGGCAACTATTTGGCGTCTTGCAAACACGCCAAACGCTCGGATGGAACCCGCAAAGGTTCAACGCTACTCCGGAAACAGGAAATCAATCTTACCGGAAGTCAGGCACTCGGAACTCGGACAAAACCAGGCCACTACGCTAGAACGCTAAGCGCGTTCGTAAGCGCCCAGCCTCCTTATATACTGGTTCGTCTGTGGATCCGAGTTCGAGTCCCGGGGCATGACACCTGGCTTCCTTCAGGCTGGTGGGCATGTAGCCAGTCTCCAAGGAATGGTTTAATAAAGCAAGAATCTCCCTCTCTAGTCCAGGAAGGGCCATTCGGAAAGTCCTTGGAGGACAGGGATCTGCTGGGGAGCACGATTTGACATGACTCATCAGAAGTGACAGGGAAGCTAGATCTAAATTAGGGAGGGAGGTGAGTTGGTTGCCGGGAGTAGGGGGGACTAAGTTCTGGTCGAAGGGACCCTGATTAGTTGGGGTGTTTTCAATCTCAGCTAAGATGTCCCTGACCTTAAGAAGAAAGAAGGCCTGAAATTTGTTGCAGTCTGCCGGCACAGCTGCAGATTTCTGCTCTAACTTCTGGCTGAGTTCTTTTAAAATTCTAAATGTTTCTCTCTGTTTATTTGAAGCGTCTGTGAGTCTTGCCTCATAATAATCCACCTTTCTAGTCATAATGGCTTTTTTATATAAAGCTAGCAAGGATCTGTATTTTGCAAGTACAGCTGTAGGGTATGATTTGCGCCACAGCCTCTCGGATTGGCGGAGAATTTGCTTCCTTCTCCTCATGTACTCAGTGAACCCGGGGGCCCCTTACCCCTGTTTCTGACTCTTTCCCACCGAGCTGGTGCCACCCGATCTATAGCCCCTCTTAGAAGGTCAGTGAGGGCCTCACCCTCCTGGTTTAGGTTACCTATCAAACATTCTTTGGGGGGAATACTAAGCAAGGTACCCACTAAGTTGTCTGCCTCAATTTTGTTCCTGCTTCACATCACTCTCCACTCAGGGGGTGGTTGCGTTAATTGGCTGGCCAGCGGGACCCAGCAACTAATTAGGGAGTGGTCTGAGCAGGCGCAAGGGCTGATGTCTATTAAGCTGGCCCGTGGCTGAGAAGTCCAGACCAGGTCAAGGATGTGTCCCTTGGCATGAGTTGAGTCAACCAGCTGGTAAAGCCCCATCGAACTCATGGCTGCCTCAAATTGGCTGGCAAGCGGCTCTCTCTGTGCTTTATCCCAGTGGTAGTTAAAGTCGCCAACCACTAAGAGTCTTTGATACCGTGAGGAGAGATCACTAACAATCTCCGAGAATAACTCATTGGACCTGGGTGTTGAACGTGAGGGCGGTGCGCCACCATGAGTATCAAGCAGGAGGATTTAGATGACATTTTTACCCCTAAAATGTCCGCGCTTTCAATGCTCTCTGCACACTATCTTATCTACCACTAGCCGTTTATTATAGAAAACAGCTACTCCTCCTCCTCTAGTCTTTTCTTGTCTGTTATGCCATAGGGCATCAAAGTCCCCGGGGAGGGCTGCTACAACATCTGGGACCGAGCTGTCACCAAGCCAGGTTTCTGTAACCGCCAGGATATCTATGTCTCCATCCTGGAGGAGCGAAAAAAATTAGAGGCAGTGTTTCTGTAATGAACGTGTATTGAGAACTGCCACCTTAAGTCCTAGTGGTTCAGCAGGCCTGATGTTTTTGTGAGTGGCTGGCCGAGAAGTCATGGACCTACCACCCCCATTATTTCCCAGTATATTTTCAGCTCTCGACGGGTCTACTACACTCTTGCCTAGAGCATAGTTCACCGCGTTTAAAGTACGTAATGCTTCCGCTGAATAGGTCAGCGAACGACCAGTGTTCCTGGCCCCTGGTCCCGGTCGTGGGCGGACCATCGCAGACGGGCTTGCATTACGCTAGCAGATTACTCTAGCACATCATGGCCCTGAAATGCTGCAGATTATGTTGTATATTATGCTCGTTCTGCCCCTGACATGCTGCAGATTATGTTGTCTATTATGCTCGTTCTGCCCCTGACATGCTGCAGAGTATGTTGTATATTATGCTCCTTCTGCCCCTGACATGCTGCAGATGATGTGTATATTATGCTCCTTCTGCCCCTGGCATGCTGCTGATTATGTTGTATATTATGGCCCTAACATGCTGCAGATTATGTTGTATATTATGCTCGTTCTGCCCCTGACATGCTGCAGATTATGTTGTATATTATGCTCCTTCTGCCCCTAACATGCTGCAGATTATGTTGTATATTATGCTCCTTCTGCACCTAACATGTTGCAGATTATGTTGTATATTATGCTCGTTCTGCCCCTGACATGCTGCAGATTATGTTGTATATTATGCTCCTTCTGCCCCTAACATGTTGCAGATGTTGTATATTATGCTCTTTCTGCCCCTGACATGCTGCAGATTATGTTGTATATTATGGCCCTAACATGCTGCAGATTATGTTGTATGTTATGCTCCTTCTGCCCATAAAATGCTGCAGATGATGTTGTACATTATGCTCCTTCTGCCCCTGACATGCTGCATATTATGTTGTATATTATGGCCCTAACATGCTGCAGATTATGTTGTATATTATGCTCCTTCTGCCCCAGACATGCTGCAGAATATGTTGTATATTATGCTTCTTCTGACCCTGACATGCTGCAGATTATGTTGTATATTAGGCTCCTTCTGCCCCTGACATGCTGCAGATTATGTTGTATATTATGCTCCTTCTGCCCCTGACATGCTGCAGATTATGTTGTATATTATGCTCCTTCTGCCCCTGACATGCTGCAGATGAAGTTGTATATTATGCTCCTTCTGACCCTGACATGCTGCAGATGATGTTGTATATTATGCTCCTTCTGCCCCTGACATGCTGCAGATTATGTTGTATTTTATGGCCCTAACATGCTGCAGATTATGTTGTATATTATGCTCCTTCTGCCCATAAAATGCTGCAGATTATGTTGTATATTATGCTCCTTCTGCCCCTGACATGCTGCAGATTATGTTGTATATTATGCTCCTTCTGCCCCTGACATGCTGCAGTTATGTTGTATATTATGGCCCTAACATGCTGCAGATTATGTTGTCTATTATGCTCCTTCTGCCCGTGACATGCTGCAGATGATGTTGTATATTATGCTCCCTCTGACCCTGACATGCTGCAGATGATGTTGTATATTATGCTCCTTCTGCCCGTGACATGCTGCAGATGATGTTTTATATTATGCTCCTTCTGCCCCTGACATGCTGCAGATTATGTTGTATATTATGGCCCTAACATGCTGCAGATTATGTTGTATATTATGCTCCTTCTGCCCATAACATGCTGCAGATTATGTTGTATATTATGCTCCTTTTGCCCATAACATGCTGCAGATTATGTTGTATATTATGCTCCTTCTGCCCCTGACATGCTGCAGAGTATGTTGTATATTATGCTCTTTCTGCCCCAGACATTCTGCAGATGATGTGTATATTATGCTCTTTCTGCCCGACATGCTGCAGTTATGTTGTATATTATGGCCCTAACATGCTGCAGATTATGTTGTATATTATGCTCCTTCTGCCCATAAAATGCTGCAGATTACTTTGCTATACGTGCCCCTGAGATGCTGCAGATTATGTTGTATATTATGCTCCTTCTGACCCTAACATGCTGCAGATTACTTTGCTATACGTGCCCCTGAGATGCTGCAGATTATGATGTATATTATGCTCCTTTTGCCCCTAACATGCTGCAGTTTATGTTGTATATTATGCTCCTTCTGGCCCTGACATGCTGCAGATTATGTTGTATATTATGCTCCTTCTGACCCTGACATGCTGCAGATTATGTTGTATATTATGCTCCTTCTGCACCTGACATGCTGCAGATGATGTTGTATATTATGCTCCTTCTGCCCATAAAATGCTGCAGATTATGTTGTATATTATGCTCCTTCTGACCCTGACATGCTGCAGATTATGTTGTATATTATGCTCCTTCTGACCCCGACATGCTGCAGTTATGTTGTATATTATGGCCCTAACATGCTGCAGATTATGCTGTCTATTATGCTCCTTCTGCCCCTGACATGCTGCAGATTATGTTGTATATTATGCTCCCTCTGACCCTGACATGCTGCAGATGATGTTGTATATTATGCTCCTTCTGCCCATAAAATGCTGCAGATTATGTTGTATATTATGCTCCTTCTGCCCCTGACATGCTGCAGATTATGTTGTATATTATGCTCCTTCTGCCCCTGACATGCTGCAGATTATGTTGTATATTATGCTCTTTCTGCCCCTGACATGCTGCAGTTATGTTGTATATTATGCTCCTTCTGCCCCAGACATTCTGCAGATGATGTGTATATTATGCTCCTTCTGCCCCTGACATGCTGCAGATTATGTTGTATATTATGGCCCTAACATGCTGCAGATTTTGTTGTATATTATGCTCCTTCTGCCCATAACATGCTGCAGATTATGTTGTATATTATGCTCCTTCTGCCCCTGACATGCTGCAGATTATGTTGTATATTATGCTCCTTCTGCCCCGGACATGCTGCAGATTATGTTGTATATTATGCTCCTTCTGCCCCTGACATGCTGCAGATTATGTTGTATATTATGCTCCTTCTGCCCCTGACATGCTGCAGATTATGTTGTATATTATGCTCCTTCTGCCCCGGACATGCTGCAGATTATGTTGTATATTATGCTCCTTCTGCCCCGGACATGCTGCAGATTATGTTGTATATTATGCTCCTTCTGCCCCTAACATGTTGCAGATTATGTTGTATATTATGCTCGTTCTGCCCCTAATATGCTGCAGATTATGTTGTATATTATGCTCCTTCTGCCCCTGACATGCTGCAGATTATGTTGTATATTATGCTCCTTCTGCCCCGGACATGCTGCAGACTACTGTGATATATTATGCCCCTGAAATGCTGCATGTTTCTCTGATACAGTATGTACCTGACATGTGGCAGATCATGGGGCATACGTATGAGAGGTTTGCATCATGCTTGCACCATGCAGCGCTTAGACAGATTTATGAAGCCACTTAAATCCACTTTGTATGGCTCTCAGTGGTTTCATAAATCTGGAGTCAAGCAATGCAGTGCACATCGCTGCGTTGCCTCAATCTGCCCTGGGTTGGCGTTGGGTGTTCCCACGCAACTCTCATGGAATATAACGCATTCCCAGATTTACAAAGACTTGTAAACCTGGGAATGTGCCAAAATCTTACACCGTCCAGGTGAGGCGCAGCGAGGAGAAATATGTTTCAGGAGTGTTTTTGTGCAGGAAGGTGCGTCTTTCTGTACAAAAACAATCCTGCCTACAACACAGGCACGCTTGCACCATGGTGCAAGGGTGCCTGCTTTGAAGCTAGGCTGCCAGAACTGCGCCAGCGCAAGGGAAGAGGACAGGAATGCGCTGTATTGGATACAAATGACGCATTGCTGCCCTTGCCCTTTGACGCAGAACAGCGCAGCAAGGTGACTTGCTGCGCTGCGCTGCGCCACAATCTACACCAATATGCCCCTGTGCTTTTTTTATAATACATGGAATTCCACAATCCCTAGATCGCCACCTGTCTCTAATTTCTTTATAATAGGTGACTTGTGACGCAGCAAGTCACTATTATAAGGAATTGACGTCAGGACTCAGCTGTGATAAATGATTACAATTGATTTGTGACATCACGGTGCCAGCTGCCAGCACCAGCAGCCGAGAGAAAGGTAGGTCAGGTCATGGCGGCATAATGCAAACAGCTGTTTAAGTGAAACATTCCTTTCCTTCTTCTGCTCTGTTTATTCATTTCACTCCTCGGGTAATTCTAGAAAAGTTAGACTGCATGTTTTTGAGCCACTGCACATTTTTTGATTTTTTAAAGCCATATAAGAAACTAATTCTAATAACCTTTTGTAACAAATATATAACAGATTTTTTGATGTGTTTAATTTAACTCTTGAGGTTCTATTTGTATTCTTCGTGTTTGCAAACATGCTCTTTCACATGAAGAGCTATGCACCAAGGATTTAAGTGGATTGTGGGAAAGTTGATGGTGTGACCATGTATTATGAGGAATAAAGTACTCCCAGATGTACATGATAGGGATATTACAAGTCACCTCAAAGTTCCATATCCTTTTAAAGGAAATCGGTCTTTGGCCTTGTTCCTCTATGGTCTTGGAACTTCTGTGTGACTTAGAATATCCTTACAATGTGCGGCAGGCAGGACTGTTTTTTACCGTATATATTATTTAATCCCATTCATGGCCATAGCTGTCAATAGTGTGATAGGATAAGGGGCACCGGTGCTACCCAGCCTGCAGTTCGCGGGTCCATTTAATCTTCCTGCACTCGGACCCTTGGCCCTCTTGCTCCGACGTTGCATGGCAGGTACCGTGCCAGCCTGGCTGCCTGACTCTGACATCACTGGAACATGGCGAGGCCTCTTTCTAGGATGCTTTCACTTTCTTTGACCCTTGGACTGACCTGTGGGGCAGAGCATGGCTTAGACCCTGCCTCTTATTGGCTGTGGTGGCTCTTCCTGGATGGAGGTCGGAGCAGTCAGGGGTGCAACGCAGGACCCTGCAGCCCCTGAGGAGCAGGGGGGGCCCAACCCTTCAGGGCCCCCATTCAGCCCAATGGATATATCTGTGAGATATGTGAGATTTAGGGGACCCTCATCGCATTGTGCTGGGGGTGCCCATCTCTTTGTGTTACACCACTGCGAGGGTTAACCTGCCCTGACCTTACCGCAGGGTCACTCAGGCATGGACTCCACTGTGCCCATTGTGCTTAAGTGCCGCGCTCCATACCGGAAATGTGTCTTGCCCAGAGAGGTGAGTGCGTCTGTAACTGGTGCCAAGCTCCCTTCCTGCACTTGGCTTCCCCTTGAGTGCCTTCGCCTCAGTCTGCCTGAATTATTTATTGTTTTTTTTAATCTCCGGGTTTGTAATGTGTGTTTACGACCTCTTGGGCATGCGTGGGTATGGAGCCACAAAGCTTTACGGTAGGGGCCTTCTCT
This sequence comes from Triturus cristatus, assembly GCF_964204655.1. Lineage (NCBI taxonomy): Eukaryota > Metazoa > Chordata > Amphibia > Caudata > Salamandridae > Triturus > Triturus cristatus. Next base: position 71,287,173 of record NC_140585.1, on the reverse strand, counting down.
GACACCTTGGCAACCAGAAGCTGCGTGTGTGGCCATCCGGAGAGTGACCGAAAGGCCAGGGACTAAATAGCAAAGGCCAGCCACGTTGGGAAAGAGTTAGTCACATAGCAGAGGAACCTAATATCTGACTGACCCTCCCCAACCCTGCAGTCCTTTTGAGGCATGATGGAAAAGTGCCTTGACGCCTTCGGGAAATTGTTTGCGCTCTTTTTCATTTATTCATTCATTCATTCATTCATTAAGGCATCAATCTGATGGGGGTGCCCACATGTTCTGGAAGTCCTTATTTAATGTGTCAGATTCTGATCAAAGGCGCAACAAAATGGCCGAAATAAACAAAGAAGGCACACATAATGCATTTGGCAAAATCAGATGTGCGTTCGTCACAGAATACACGCCCCTTTAAGGATATTGAGGGGGCTGGGGAGGGATGGGTTAAAACAGGGGCACTTGCAAAAAAAATTCCAGGAGTCAAAACATATTTCTGTGGTGTGACCCGGGGTAGTACTCACGCCAGAACAGAAGAGTGGGTCCGGGGAGGGGAGGTATAAGGTGTAAGGTGTAAGGTGTACGGTGTACGGTGTAAGGTGTACGGTGTAAGGTGTAAGGTGTACGGTGTAAGGTGTACGGTGTACGGTGTAAGGTGTACGGTGTAAGGTGTAAGGCATACGGTAGGTTTAGGGAATGCAAAGTAAATCCCTGGTTTGAGCAGGGTGTCATGGAGTTATTTTGAGAGTTTCATTCCATACTGCCGTCTAAAGGAAGCCCTAAGTCTCTGGCAGAATCATAGATTTGACAATATTGTGCGATATTGTATCGGAGTTGTCGCTATCCCTCTGCCACACCCTGGGGTACGCCTTCCCTGCTTGCCATGTCTACCTTTAGCAAGTCAAGTGTGCAAAGGAAGTAACTTAATTACTGAATGGGAGTGAAATTGAACCTTCGGCCTCAATGTCTCCTCATGACTTTATTCTCGTATATGTAAACATTAGGAGCGCTTAGAAACAGGCTTCGTTAACTTAGCGAGTGCCATAGAAAATCTTTGCGAAAGGTCCTCCCCCCTCAACAAGGTGTACACCACACTGAGACCCAAACACCCAACTTCCACCGCCAGACGTGGGACAGTAGGAAATTTCTGGTCTCGGCACTAGAAGACTTGATGTTCTATCCTGGCTTTTATCACTCTGCAAAAACATGCTGCTTGTGAACTCTGTTTAAAGTCTGAGCAGGTTCCACCGTACACTGAGCAGGTTCCACCATACAATGAGCAGGTTCCACTGTACAATGAGCAGGTTCCACCGTACACTGAGCAGGTTCCACCGTACCCTGAGCAGATTCCACCGTACACTGAGCAGGTTCCACCATACACTGAGCAGGTTCCACTGTACACTGAGCAGGATCCACCGTACACTGAGCAGGTTCCACCGTACACTGACCAGGATACACCGTACAGTGAGCAGGTTCCACCGTACACTGAGCAGGTTCCACCGTACACTGAGCAGGTTCCACCGTACACTGAGCAGGATCCACCGTACACTGAGCAGGTTCCACCATACAATGAGCAGGTTCTACTGTACAATGAGCAGGTTCCACCGTACCCTGAGCAGATTCCACCGTACACTGAGCAGGTTCCACCATACACTGAGCAGGTTCCACCGTACGCTGAGCAGGATCCACTGTACACTGAGCAGGTTCCACCGTACACTGAGCAGGTTCCACCATACAATGAGCAGGTTCCACCGTACAATGAGCAGGTTCCACCGTACACTGAGCAGGTTCCACCGTACCCTGAGCAGATTCCACCGTACACTGAGCAGGTTCCACCGTACGCTGAGCAGGATTCACTGTACACTGAGCAGGTTCCACCGTACACTGAGCAGGATACACCGTACAGTGAGCAGGTTCCACCGTACACTGAGCAGGTTCCACCGTACACTGAGCAGGTTCCACCATACACTGAGCAGGATCCACCGTACACTGAGCAGGTTCCACCGTACACTGAGCAGATTCCACCGTACACTGAGCAGGATACACCGTACAATGAGCAGGTTCCACCGTACACTGAGCAGGTTCCACCGTACACTGAGCAGGATCCACCGTACACTGAGCAGGTTCCACCGTACAATGAGCAGGTTCCACTGTACAATGAGCAGGTTCCACCGTACACTGAGCAGGTTCCACCGTACCCTGAGCAGATTCCACCGTACACTGAGCAGGTTCCACCATACACTGAGCAGGTTCCACCGTACGCTGAGCAGGATCCACTGTACACTGAGCAGGTTCCACCGTACACTGAGCAGATTCCACCGTACACTGAGCAGGTTCCACCGTACACTGAGCAGGATACACTGTACAGTGAGCAGGTTCCACCGTACACTGAGCAGGTTCCACCGTACACTGAGCAGGTTCCACCGTACACTGAGCAGGTTCCACCAAACACTGAGCAGGTTCAACCGTACAGTGAGCAGGTTCCACCGTACACTGAGCAGGTTCCACCGTACACTGAGCAGGTTCCACCGTACAATGAGCAGGTTCTACTGTACAATGAGCAGGTTCCACCGTACACTGAGCAGGTTCCACCATACACTGAGCAGGTTCCACCGTACGCTGAGCAGGATCCACTGTACACTGAGCAGGTTCCACCATACGCTGAGCAGGATCCACTGTACACTGAGCAGGTTCCACCATACACTGAGCAGGATACACCGTACAGTGAGCAGGTTCCACCGTACACTGAGCAGGTTCCACCGTACACTGAGCAGGTTCCACCATACACTGAGCAGGATCCACCGTACACTGAGCAGGTTCCACCGTACACTGAGCAGATTCCACCGTACACTGAGCAGGTTCCACCATACACTGAGCAGGTTCCACCGTACGCTGAGCAGGATCCACTGTACACTGAGCAGGTTCCACCGTACACTGAGCAGGATCCACCGTACACTGAGCAGATTCCACCGTACACTGAGCAGGTTCCACCATACACTGAGCAGGTTCCACCGTACGCTGAGCAGGATCCACTGTACACTGAGCAGGTTCCACCGTACACTGAGCAGGATACACCGTACAGTAAGCAGGTTCCACCGTACACTGAGCAGGTTCCACCGTACACTGAGCAGGTTCCACCATACACTGAGCAGGATCCACCGTACACTGAGCAGGTTCCACCGTACACTGAGCAGATTCCACCGTACACTGAGCAGGTTCCACCGTACACTGAGCAGGTTCCACCGTACAATGAGCAGATTCCACCGTACACTGAGCAGGTTCCACCGTACACTGAGCAGGTTCCACTGTACATTGAGCAGGTTCCACCGTACACTGAGCAGATTCCACCGTACACTGAGCAGGATCCACCGTACACTGAGCAGGATCCACCGTACACTGAGCAGGATCCACCGTACACTGAGCAGGATCCACCGTGTGTAATGAGCACGATGGAAACTATGGCGACAGAAGGCATATTCTTTTTTTTACTAACCACTTTCTGGCTATACTCTGCTCCTGTTTTTTAACAGACATAGGAAACACTTCAATCCTCTAAGCAGTGGTAGTAAGTATATGATCAGAAAAGAGGACTGGAAATGCCACAATCATTTGATTTTACCCACAGGGGTGAGAATACCCAGGGGCATATTTACAAGGGAATGGCTGAGCGCTAAGCTGCCGCAAAATTTGCAGCGCCGCGCTCCACCATTTTGAAAACGTAGGGATGAACCATATTTACAACAATCCGGCGCACCCCTGTCTTTTCCCTAGCGCTGGTATGAAAAATAGCAGCCTAGTGCCAAAACAGACTCCCTTGTGCCATTGTGCATGGGTGCTTGTGTTATAGGGAATGGCTGTTTATGAGCAGGAAGGGACACCTTCCTGCACATAAACAATCAATAATTGCAATTTGCTCTTTCTATGTGTGCTACAGAATACGGCACACACTGAAAAAGAAAAAACGAGGAAAAATAAAAGTAACTCTACCAGCCTTTCCAAAGCAGCAGCAGGCTAGAAATTCTGTTGGTTTTCTGACTAGACTATTTCGAGATTGAAACAATGCTGGGAACGCCCTTCTTGGCTCCTCTGATCACAAGGTGAGATAGCCTGCTGCTTTTTAGTAGCCCAAGGGCGTGGGCTGCAGCCACAGCTTGGGGAGTTGTTTTCATGGAGGTATGTCCTTTGCTGCGTAGCCTCAAGATCATTTCATTGAGCCACAGAGTTGCCTTTGACCGATAACCACTTGTTTTGACGGGACTGCCCTTTCACTGTGTACAGTCATGTTTCCATGCCCTCAGTGCCCTACTGCATGGATCTGGTATTCAGATTTTCTTAGGTCTGATTTTACAGTGGCCTTTAGCCAGTGCTCTTCATCTATTGGCCTGTTGTTGAGTCATTCATGTTTTTCTTCCACCCACCACAGCACAAATCATGGGGTAATTGGTCAGCTCACTTTAGCCATTGGCTGACTTCATTTGAATATTGGCATTCTGTCCTTTCACAATGAGCACATCCACACAAAGTAGTTCTCTTAATGCCAGAGGTTGGAATTTGTACTTCTTAAGACCAAAAAATATTTTTGCTTTCAGGTGAATTTTTTATGTTTGACTTGGTCCCAGTAGCTTCCCCAACAATAAAGTTTTACTAAATCAATTATGGAAAAAACAAGCAATAGCAGAGCCATGCGGATGACCGACAATGCCTGTCCAATTGGCTTTACCAATGCTTGTTGATTTTGGCCCTAGCATCGTACTAATCTAGAGTGTACACATGGCTTGACCCTTGACATGAGTGAGGTTGTGAATCTGTACTGTGACCTAGAGTCATCCACCAAATGTTCCACCATTATATAAAATAAGCCCACACTTTCCTTGTATTCCATCGCCCCTTCGACTGGGGAGGCTTTGGTGCGTACGCTCAAGCTTAACCATTCCCTCTCCTTATATGGAATTCTAATTTACCCATCGCCTGGGGTCCGAGGAGATTTTATCAACGTCCTCTCAGAGACCATAGCACCCTTTGTCATTCAATTCCCTAACTTTACTCTTATTGGAGATCTAAATATTTACCTCAACAATTTCTGGCTTACCAGTTATTAAACCCTCCCTCAGGCCTTAAATGTGATTGGCTTAGAGCAATGGGTACGCCCCCAACTCGAACTGGGGCTAAATATTATATCCAATTTTATCAATCTTGACTTCCTTCTGGCCGTACTCCCATCCCAGTCTCTTGGACAGACCATTTAATTACCCCTTTTACTATAGGTGTTAACCATCCATTAATAGATGGTGCCCTCACTAAAAAACTATGGGACAAAGTTAACTCTAACAACTTTTCCAAATCTCTCTCTCATTCAAGAGAAGTTACAGCATTCAGCAAATAGCAATAACTTCATGAACCTCTAGAACCTGACCACTTCAGCCCTGGGCACTCTTGCCCACCCCGTAGGCACTCTCGTTCACGGAGTCCCTGAGATCAGCTTAGAGGAACTGTAAAAGGCCAAAATGAAAATGGTGGCATAATTATGACAACCATGCCAAATTCAATTTCAAAACTGAAGTAACTGATTACCATAAAGTTAAGTGCTCTACATACTCAGAAGATTCCACTGAAAAATACATAAGTTCTAACATTTCAACATGCAAAGTTTTTACATTTTGTCAACAAACTGTTTAATCCCTCTTCATCCAGTCAAATAATCCTTCCCTCCCTTAAATTATGTGAAGACCTTGTCTCTTTTTTCCAGGCCACAATCGCCAAAATGTTCGCACTGTTCCAGGAGCAGTTGTTGCTCGGAGATTCTACTATCTTTAATTCTACTACACCCTCTCCAGCTGATACCTTAGTGACGGAATTCACCCCCTATACAGTCTCTGATACCCTTAAGGACATTTTCACCTGTTAATCAGGTTTGTCGACCAACCCACACCCACTGCAGATTTTGGCCTTTGGCGCTGAGACTATCAGCCCTATCTTAAGCTTGTGCCCAACCTGTCGCTGTTATCAGCCACTACGGTTCGTCCTTGCCTTAAGAAATGTAATGATGACCCGACTTGTCTAAGCCATTACCGTCCCATTTCTATACTTCACCTTCCAGTTAAGATGGAACATGTCAACACACAATTTACAGATTATCTGGAGTTGTCTAATCTCCTCAGTCCTATACAATCTGGTTTTAGACCCAGATTTAGCATGGAACCAGCTTTATTTGCAATGACAGAAGATCTCAGATCAAGTTTGGATCAAGGATTATCAGCCGCACTGATATTATTAGAGCTGCTGGCAGCATTCAACTGTCATGGCCCAGCAGAGGGGGCGCCGTAGAGCAGGTACGGAATGAAACGGTCTGATAGAAGGGGCTTTAAACTACAATAACCAAGGTGCATTGGGGAAGAACGGTATTCCTATATAAGCCCCGCCCCCACGTGAATCAGGTGCTTGTCACTCAAGTTTCCAGAGACCCTTCGAGGAGTTACATCGTTTTCTACACTGAGGCCAAACACCGAAGATAATACCCTCAGAAGGAGCGAACCATTTATACACCACAGCGCAGAAGCACCGCACAGCCTGCACCGTTCCAAAGCCGTTACGGGCTTTACCCAGAGAAGAAGAAATCCGCGCTCGCCCGCCACGACGCGAACCAGCGAGACGCTCGCATTTCCTAACGAGACCTACGCAGGCTCTTCAAGACGAAGGAGAGCGCTGCGCATCCAACCCGCTCTACCCTTTCTCCGTGGCTTTTCCGTCACCGAGGCGGAAGTAGAAGGGGCAAGTTCTCAGCGTACTAACTTGCTCAGAACCCGCAGAGACTCCAAGTTCCTTGTAATACCCCAGTACCTTTTGCCCCCGTTTCCTTGCGGAACCCCATAGCGAAGACACCCAGCAGCAGGGATTGAACACTTCCCTATCACGCTCCCCTGGGACCCGTCCACTTTTCCACTTGCCAGAGCGATGTAACCCTGGTCCACGAGTGGAAGGCAGATTACATTGCGCGCTTATGATAGCGCCGGATTTCAGCAAGAAACGGAACAGCGTTGGTGCATGGACTGTCAGGCACGCAACGGACGGATAAGTAATCATTTAAACTTTCTTTGCAAGACTGCATAATATATAACCTACACCATATTTTGTTTGGAGTACTCGCCTGTATCTTGCCCTTCTCCCTGCTATTACACGTGTAAGTGTCATCCTAGGGATTCAGGATGGGGAGGGGGTTAGTATGTGATTGACCTCGAACTTGCTGAATGTATGTTGTATTTTCGTTGCAGGGCATAGGGATAGAAGCCCGAAGAGAGGTATCACCTTCCTTGCCACGTGGGTCCGAAGTGCAGGCGACAACTCTGTTTTTGTTTCCTTTGTCCCTTTTTTTCCCTTCCCCGGTGGGGTAGTCATTTGTGTCGTAAAGATAAACTGCGCACAGGTGTCACCTCTTAGGGGAGGAGATTACCTAGCATCGTTCCTGCTGTACCCGGCTGTCAGGTTAGTGGCTCTCGTTATATACCAGACCACGACAGAGTGACAAGCCCACGGTGATATACAGCCCGAACGATGGACACTAATACCGTACTAACGTCGGTGTTAGAAACTCTGACGGCCCTCAGGATGGAAGTAGATGCATTTCGGGGGGACGCGCTAGAATTGCGTAGTGAGATGAGCACTATGCGACGAGAGGTAGCTGGGTTATCTCGCCCAGGCCCTAGCGAGCAGAGAGGAGCGCATTACATCAGGCAGTGGACCCTACCCCCTCCAACCACTAGTAGCCCTAATGCAGGTCATACCCCACAGGCAGGAGGAGGTAGTGTGGGACCCTCTGTCAGAACCCACAGAACAGCGCACCGCCGGCCAGGACTTACTAATGGCCGAGTACGTTTTCCTGAAAGATTACACATCCCGTCGGGCGCTGCGAGAGACGCAGCACGTGACTCGCGTCACGCCCGTCGAGAACGTAAGAGGGGAAAGGTCGAAACCGTCCGAGCCGATAATTCTTGTATCTGGAAGCGACCAGGAAGCGCGGAGAATCAGAGACGAGAAACGGAGCCAGCACGAGCGAGAGAGGAGGAAGCGGAACGCCAGAGTCATAACTACCGAGGTAGGCGTGTCTGTGACCGATTTATTCTTTCGCCTCTACCTCGAGCCAAACCGAGAGACGAAGTATACTTATTCGTTGAGGGGAAGCTCCCGGAACATTTGCATTGGAATAGCCCCTCTGTTGGAGAGACCGGCTGGTCTCATGCAGTGGAGCTGCGACAAACGTTTGACCAAAGTCCACGTACAGTGAATGCTCGCAAACGAACAAGCCAGTTTGTAGAGCGTGCGAGAACCGAAGGAACTATAATCCTATGGGTGCCAGCTGCAGCCTGTGGGAACCTAGTATTGTGCGAATCCAAAATCGTATGCCCTCAAGAGTGCTGTAACGAATGAGGGGAGTACGGTGGTGATTAGAGAATTGCTGGCATAGAGAGACGGGCGATCAGACAAGCCCCCACCGCCAGTTCTCATCCAAGTTTCTTTTTCCATTTTTTTCTATGCAGACATACGAGAGAGTGTCCAGACAGGGTGGTGACAACTCCAGTGGCTTAGAACATAAAAAGGTTTCACAAGTGGGTACATGTAACAGAAGGTTCTGCAGAAATGTCATGTTCCCCGTGTTGGCGCTAAGGCGATGCTTTATACCCTGTTCTCCCTTTTGTATTTGTACTAGTTGCCTGAGTCCACGGGTCACTGCCTCATGCTCTCCCATATATGTCTTTGACGTGCCTTCTTTTACTTTACAGGTGAGGGGGCAATCTAGGTTGGCAAACGCTGATGTGTAAGATAACGCAAGTGTTTCAGTTTACCCAGACCAGGGTCTCATAGGTGTCTTGTGTTCTTTGCTTTTCAGATCTCCCTCCCTGCCGTCCCCATCCTTTCCTTCCCCCGCTCGATCACCCCAAAAGTCCGTGAACCACGCCGGACTTGGGGTCATCCAGAGGTGGGCCCCCCTAGAGCATCAACACAACCCCGGGGACATCGGAACGGAGGAACCTGACAGAATTATCGGCCTAAGAATTCTCTTATCCTCCCGGTTGTGTTGACGGCTACAATGACTACCTTAGATGACGTCATGGCAGCCCTAGCCCTGATGCAGACGGAGCTAGCAGCTTCAAGGCAAGAAACTGCGTCATTGCATTCCCGCGTAGATTACATGCAGCGCAACCCATTTAGTGTGGGTGGTCCCTCCACGCCTACTTCCGTGGTGGTGGAAGTCCCGGTCTCGGTCCCCTTGGCCCCCCCAGAGAGGTTCCACGGGGATAGAAAAAAGGTCCAGGTTTTTATGACCCAGGTATTGCTTCATTTTACCTGCAAGCCCAAGATGTTCGCGACTAACCAAGCCCGAGTCACGTTCCTAATATCGTATCTAGAGGGAGGAGCCGCCCAGTGGGCAGTCCCGATCGTGAGAAATGACGACCCTCTACTATATGATTGGGATACGTTCAGAACTGCATTCGAAAAAACCTTTGATCGAAGGGCAGAAACGTTCTCTGCGGATAAGGATCTCCTGGAGTTGAGACAAGGATCGTTGGACTTGGTAAGCTACCTTAACAACTTCCGACGATTGGTAGCCGAAACCGATTGGCCAGAAGCCAAACAATCGGTCATATTCTACCACGGCCTTACCGACGAAATGAAGGATGTATTGGCTCAAATAGAGCCTCAACCAAGTACGTGTGCTGCCCTCATCGATTTGACACTCAGGCTGGACCATCGGATGAGAGAACGTAAAGGTGAGCCCTCACGGAAAGAGAAGGCAAACCCATGGAGCGAGCGAACAGGGCCCCCAGAGAGAACCCTCGCCAAACCGGAACCTATGGAAATAGGAACTGTAAGGGCGTCTTTAACCCTGAGCGAAAGGGAACATCGGCGCAAACAAGGATTATGTTTGTATTGCGGCAAGAAAGGCCATTACATACGGGAATGCCCTGTGAAACCTGCATATGGCCGGAATCGTGGCGGGCAGATGGCAACGGTAGCAACCGACAAGGGGGAGGAAAACTGCCGCACCTGAGAACCAGAGAAGGGAAGTTCTCAGGTACAAGTACCATCCCTTCGGTGGATTATTCGCTCTTCCGGGAAAAAGAAAATTTTTTCATCACACTACACATAGTCATCAACCAGGTGCAACACCCTGTCCGTGCCATGGTGGATTCCGGTGCTACTGGATGTTTCATGGACAAAAGGGAGGCAGCACGACTAGGAGTACAACTTCTCCTCAAAACCTCCCCCGAAAAGGTTTACGCAGTGGATGGCAAGGAGCTGGAGTCAGGACCCATACAACATCACACTCCAGAGTACGAACTTACATATGAAGGGTACCATCGGGAAAGGGCTTTGTTTAATATCATCCAAGCCCCTCAATACGGAATCATACTGGGACTCCTGTGGTTACAAAAACATGAACCCATCATTCACTGGGCTACTAAGACATTACAGTTTCGGTCGGCATATTGCCAGATGCATTGCAACTTGGATCCCGTCCAACCAGCGACAGCGCTTGCCACCCGGCACGGGGTAGCTACTGCAGCGGAGAAAGAGGTGGCGTTACCAGACTGGTATCTCTCCTTCCAGGAGGTATTTAGCGATAAGAAGGCGGAAGAACTCCCTCCACATCGAGAATTCGATTGTCGCATCGATTTGATCCCTGGAGCTGTGATACCCTGTGGGAGGATCTACGCTCTAACCATACCAGAAAATCAGCACCTACGCACGTACCTAGACAAGTATCTGGGATTAGGATTTATCCGTCCGTCGCGGTCACCTGCAGCCTCACCACTGTTTTTTATTCCTAAAGCCAACGGGGAATTGAGGTGCTGCATTGACTTTCGCGCATTAAACGCTATCACGGTAAAAAATCGCTATCCCCTGCCGTTGATTCCCGTACTCCTAGAGCAGGTGAGAGCTGCGAACATTTATACGAAACTGGACCTACGAGGAGCGTATCACCTCGTTCGAATGTGCGAAGGGGATGAATGGAAGACGGCATTCAAGACGCGGTACAGGCTCTTTGAATACTTGGTGATGCCCTTTGGGCTCTGTAATGCGCCTGCCGCTTTTCAATTTTTTCTCAATGAGGTGTTGCGAGAATTCCTGGATGTGTTCGCAGTCGTTTATATCGACGACATCCTCGTGTACTCCATTACGGAAGAAGACCACTTTTCCCATGTGCGACAGGTGTTGCAGGCGTTACAACGAAACCTGTTGTTCTGTAAACTCACAAAATGTGAGTTTCACGTTACCACCGTAGAGTTCCTAGGGGTGATGCTTACCCCCTCGGGTCAAATCATGGCTGAGAGGAAGGTGAAGGCCGTGGTTGACTGGCCCCGTCCCCACACGGTGAAAGACATTCAAAGTCTACTGGGGTTTGCGAATTTCTATCGGAGATTTATCCAGAACGTCTCCAACACCGTCGCACCCCTCACCAAATTGACCAGAGTGAAGGTTCCGTTCATCTGGACAGCGGAAACCCAAGAGGCATTCGATCGCTTAAAGGAAGCTTTCACGTCTGCTCCGGTTCTAGTCCATGCGAAACCTGAGTTGCCCTTTTTTGTCGAAGCAGACGCTTCAGAAATAGCCGTGGGAGCGGTGCTGTCACAGAGACACGAAACAACTGGTTACCGCCATCCCATAGCCTTCATGTCCCGCAAACTGAACCCCGCGGAACAAAACTATACTATCACTGAAAAGGAGCTTTTGGCGATCAAAGACGCCTTTATGGAGTGGAGGCATTGGCTAATGGGGGCTTCGCATCAGATCACAGTATATACCGATCTCCGCAACCTCCAGTTTTTAAGAGCAGCTCGACACCTAACCCCGCGACAACTCCGATGGACGTTGTTTTTCGCAGAATTCAACTTTATCGTGACTTTTCGCCCAGGAGTGAATAACCGGAAAGCAGACGCCCTCACGAGACAGGAGACCCCTCCGCACAAAGAGATGAGTACGGAAACCGCGATCATAGAACCTAGCCGTGTGGTGGGGATCGTGGCCACAGACGACTTCTTAGACAGCGTTCGACGAGGAATAAGAACAGTGAAGTGGAGAACCTGGCTACGCTTTCACCCAGAGTGGAGGATACATCAAGGCCTCCCCATGAAAGGACGGCAGTTACTCGTCCCCTCAAAGACGTTAAGGCCCACTGCGTTTGGGTGGTGTCACGCCGTTCCTTGTGCGGGTCATACTGGACAACAAAAGACCTTGGAAAGAATGTTGAGGCACTTTTGGTGGCCATCCATTCATTCAGACATCCGGAAATGGGTACAAGAATGTTCCATGTGTGCTCAGATGAAATCGGATCATAGAGCCCCTCCAGGATTGTTACAACCAATGCCCACTCCAGAACGACCCTGGGAACGAATATCTGTGGATTTTATCGTGGGACTCCCCCGGGATCAAGGAATGACAGCCATCATGGTGGTGATAGACTACTACACGAAAATGGGCCACTTCATAGCCTGCAGACAAGCTCCCACTGCGGGGCAGTTGGCTGTACTCCTACTTACCCATGTGGTCCGCCTTCATGGACTTCCACTAGTCATCGTGTCTGATAGGGGAGCCCAATTTACTTCTGGCTTCTGGAGAACATGGTGTTCCAAACTCCAGGTTACCTCTTCCCTGTCAACCAGCTTCCATCCCCAAACGGATGGCCAAACCGAGAGGCTGAACCAGTCTTTGAAGCAATACCTGAGGTGCTACGTAAACCAGGCCACAGAGGCATGGGTGGAGTGGTTGTGGTCTGCAGAAATCGCCTACAATAGCGCCACACACTCGTCCACCAGACACACCCCATTCTTCAGTACCTATGGGTTCCATCCCAGATTCACCCCATTACTTATGCCTAACACCAAAACCCGACGCCCCGAATTGCGCGAAAGGCTAGTGTTTATGCGGAAAATCCTTGCACAGGCGAGAGCGAATTTGCTGAAAGCAAAGGTCCAATACAAAGAACAAGCAGACAAACATCGGAGACCAGGTCCCGTATACAACAAGGGTGATTGGGTATGGCTGTCAACCAGAAACATCCGGTTTAAAAGGCATAGCGTATTCAACCCTAGGTTCATCGGACCTTATCAGGTCATGAAGCATGTAAACCCGGTGGCGGTGAAGGTGCGTCTACCTGCACATATTCGCATCCATCCGGTTTTTCATGTTTCCCTTCTGAAACCTGCCAAAACGCCCCCCATCAGGAGGCCTGCTCCGGTGCTTGTCCAACAAGACCAGGAATATGAGGTCAAGGCCATCTTAGATGCCAAACTGGTACGGGGTAAGGTGCAGTACTTGGTCTCCTGGAAAGGGTATGGGCCGGAGGACGATTCATGGGAACCGGCGGAGGCGGTCCACGCGCCCAGACTTGTAGCTCACTTCCATAGGTTACACACTGACAAACCTGCCGGCCGTCGGTGATCCTCGGAAGGGGGATGTGCTGTCAGAACCCACAGAACAGCGCACCGCCGGCCAGGACTTACTAATGGCCGAGTACGTTTCCCTGAAAGACTACACATCCCGTCGGGCGCTGCGAGAGACGCAGCACGTGACTCGCGTTACGCCCGTCGAGAACGTAAGAGGGGAAAGGTCGAAACCGTCCGAGCCGATAATTCTTGTATCCGGAAGTGACCAGGAAGCGCGGAGAATCAGAGACGAGAAACGGAGCCAGCACGAGCGAGAGAGGAGGAAGCGGAACGCCGGAGTCATAACTACCGAGGTAGGCGTGTCTGTGACCGATTTATTCTTTCGGCTCTACCTCGAGCCAAACCGAGAGACGAAGTATACTTATTCGTTGAGGGGAAGCTCCCGGAACATTTGCATTGGAATAGCCCCTCTGTTGGAGAGACCGGCTGGTCTCATGCAGTGGAGCTGCGACAAACGTTTGACCAAAGTCCACGTACAGTGAATGCTCGCAAACGAACAAGCCAGTTTGTAGAGCGTGCGAGAACCGAAGGAACTATAATCCTATGGGTGCCAGCTGCAGCCTGTGGGAACCTAGTATTGTGCGAATCCAAAATCGTATGCCCTCAAGAGTGCTGTAACGAATGAGGGGAGTACGGTGGTGATTAGAGAATTGCTGGCATAGAGAGACGGGCGATCAGACAAGCCCCCACCGCCAGTTCTCATCCAAGTTTCTTTTTCCATTTTTTTCTATGCAGACATACGAGAGAGTGTCCAGACAGGGTGGTGACAACTCCAGTGGCTTAGAACATAAAAAGGTTTCACAAGTGGGTACATGTAACAGAAGGTTCTGCAGAAATGTCATGTTCCCCGTGTTGGCGCTAAGGCGATGCTTTATACCCTGTTCTCCCTTTTGTATTTGTACTAGTTGCCTGAGTCCACTGGTCACTGCCTCATGCTCTCCCATATATGTCTTTGACGTGCCTTCTTTTACTTTACAGGTGAGGGGGCAATCTAGGTTGGCAAACGCTGATGTGTAAGATAACGCAAGTGTTTCAGTTTACCCAGACCAGGGTCTCATAGGTGTCTTGTGTTCTTTGGTTTTCAGATCTCCCTCCCTGCCGTCCCCATCCTTTCCTTCCCCCGCTCGATCACCCCAAAAGTCCGTGAACCACGCCGGACTTGGGGTCATCCAGAGGTGGGCCCCCCTAGAGCATCAACACAACCCCGGGGACATCGGAAAGGAGGAACCTGACACCCTCTACTATACATGTAGTTCAGCCAGCACATTTGCCTTTAGCCCCCCCCAAGAGATTCTTTGGGGATCCAAAGAAATTTGGCATTTACATGGGGCAGTGCAAGCTGCATTTCCTGTGCAAACCTGCAGTGTTTCCAGATGACCAGACCAAAACGGCCTTCGTGATGTCCTATCTGGGAGGCGACGCTGCCAGTTGGTCATTCCCCCTCATCGAACGGAATGACCCGGCCCTGAGAGATTTTGACTCCTTCTGCGAGGAAATGCGCAAGTTGTTTGACCGGAAAGCTCACTCTCTCTCCCTAGATCGCGAACTAATTACCCTGAAACAGGGGAACCAAGAATTACTGTCTTATATTACCTTGTTTAATAGATTGGTTTCCGAAACGGATTGGCCACAAGAGAAGCGCACCTTATATTACCAGGGGCTACGAGGCGAGTTGAAAGATGTCCTCGCTCAGGTGGTGCATCTCCCTACCTCTTGTGATGAACTCATTGACCTCACCGTCCAATTGGATCACCGCTTACAAGAAAGGAGAGGGGACAAAACACGTACGGAAACCAGGGGCGGCTGGTGTATAGGGGCAAAAGGGGCGTTGCCCCCCCTGACATCCAGAGCCTGAGGGGAGACGTAAGAAATGAATTTAAAAAACCAAGCAGCCGAAAAGAAATTTCCACTTGCTGGCTGCTCTATTACTTTTAATGGGGCAGCTGTGAGAAACTGTAGACGTCCTGCTGCGCATGTGCCTGCCAGGGCGAGGTCATCTTTCGACCTGCAGGCACAAGCTACAGCAGTGACATCATCGTGCCGATGTCCAGTTAGAATGCAATGGATAAGGCTGCTTATCGGGCGTTTACTAAATGGCCCTGGGAGGAGTTGGCAGAACTCTATTCATTTCAATGGCAGGGGGCGGGGCAGGCTGAGAGCGAGAAGGAATAGTGGGTGGCAACAATTACCAGTCATCACGAGAGGGGCCGGGCTGTAGGAGGGGTGCAGCTCATTCCTTTCCTCACGTGTAGTCGAGTGTGCTTTCACTTTTGAAAAGCGTTATGCAGCTGAAGCTAAGCCATGTCTTGTGTTTGTTACAACGTAGGCTCAAAAGAATACAGGCTGGTAGGTGCCTATTTTTACTTTAAGCTGGTAATATACTTCACTTTTTGTGGGTTTTTTTATGTGCGCGCAGTTAAGCAGCCATGCGGTGTTCACACAGGAGAGTTAAGTTTGTAGTTAAACACAACTCAACGGTATTGGCGCGCATTAAAGGAGCGCGCGGGATACATTACTCAAGGTCAGATTTTTTAAGACTTAGTGATTTGCCCAGAATCACAGGACATACTTGGGCCGAGCGCTGAGACTCACACAGCACTTTGTGTTTTTTTACCTAGAACCCCTGGCTCGCGAGAGCAGCTCTGCTCGTACAGGATGTTTTGTTTGTGCTGAACATGTTCCTTTATTTTAAGGATTCGAGCAATTGAGCTCCGGGGTTTTATTTCTGTAGGCGCAAAAATCGCTCCAATGGAACATTTACTAATCGAACACAAAAAGGCTTTGAAATGTGAGCACAGTATTTGATTGAATGTAATTTTCGGTAGTCAGGACCTCGATATGTTTGTGTGCACGTGAATGAAAGGGTCAGACACCAACCGAAATTTAAATGAGCACCTCCGCCCGTACAGGATGTTTTGTTTGTCCTGAACATGTTCGTTTTATTTTGACAATATAAGTCCTTGCGCTCCGGGGTCTCCTTTGCTGCAATCAATTATCAAATACAAAAGAGCTTTGGAAAATGAGGCAAAAAATAGTACTATATACATGGTGTATTCAGTACACAATGTTATTGTATCACCATTTGATCTGCATATCATTTTCAACACCCGTTCATACTTTTGAAAAATGTTTAAAAATTGCGAGTACAATAGTTGTACGCTTTTTTGGTTGTCAGTATGCACATGTGCCTGTGAACAGCGGGGCCTCAAATGGCGATGGTGACTAAAGGGACAACAACATATTCCCTTTCACATCTCCAAACTCTTCTACCAGGACGTCAGCGGCAGAAACTGAGCCACATTCGTTCCTTAAACACACATGATTTACTCCACATGTTTCGGAAAGGCTAGAGGGACCACTTGCAATCAGAGACCTGTGTGCGAACACCAGGCCCAATTCAAGTTTCGGCAGAGTCACTGAGCCAGTCATAGCTTTTCATCCTTCAGTTGTCGATCAAGAATACTGTTGAATTTGGTAATAATAATGACATATTATCAGTGTTTGAACACAGTAAACTCACCAGGCTGTAATACCTTATATTGAATCTACTAAAAATTATTTTCGATGATGGTAGAATGAGCCATACACTCTTTGGTCTTGACTGCATTATACGTTTGCATTGTACAATAACATTTAGATAGTGCTTCCCACAACAGGCCAGACGTTGAAGCGCTTGCCCACGTGATGTGTATGATACTCCATGTAGAGAGTGTGTGGTGCTTGGAAAGTGTATTTGGAACACCACTGTGTCTAGTAAGGTTACATCAGTGAAATAGACTTTTTTTTTTTTAAAACACAAGCTTTGTGACAAGACAGATGAATGTTGTATTATTAGACACGTTTTTGTGAAGTGCATGTGAAATATATCATTCAGTGATGTTGCCTTGCCAATTTAAATGCAGATACAGCAGCAACAGTCAATTCCTAAACTTATGGCAGCGCTATAAGAATTCACTTTCCAGGCCAAATGGCATTCTGAGTGACACTTTGCGGATCAGCTTTTGTTCGGCAGCGCCATGCGAAAGATGCACTTTTTTATTATTTGTGTAGCTCGATGCATCTCTGAATGTCCCTGTTCATCAAACCACTGCCATTTAAAGGACAGCATTCAGGATCGCGATCTGTTCGCACGTAACAGGGACCAACACAAACATTTATAAGCAGCACCGCTCGTACAGGATGTTTTGTTTGTGCTGAACAGCTTAATTTGGAAATGTGACATATATCACCCCTAAGGTACCAATTGCAGCACCAGGTCACACAGCCGTCTCTCTCCATAGGAAGCTTGATAAAACTGTACAAATGTTTGCAGACTCCCATGTAAATAAATCTCGTTTTACTTTTCACAGTGGATTCAGGCTGTCCTGTTCTCGATTTCCTTTGCCAGCAAAACAGTTCCCAGCCCATCTGACTCCTCCTGAGCCCTCAACCTTGCTGTGTGAAATCTTTATGGCCTGACAAACTGATTTCATGCAGCCTACACAAACATGTTTGCTGAAAGTAGGCACTTTCAAATGCAAGCCATTTGTCTGGAAATAAACAAAAAACACAGGGCTGGTGGTAACAGATTCCATGGGTTGGCACAGACATGTTGCTTTAGGTTGTACTCCTTTCTAGTCTAATCTAATCTTTGAGAATGGAGCTCCCAGGAGATCGCACTTGCCTTTGGTGCACTGTGCTCTTGTGAACAGGCCACTGCACTGAGCTAGCACTGAGCAGGTATGTTAAGAATGGTTATACTGAATAAGCAGCTAGCTACGTCATTATCATATGAAATCTATTCTTTGATGTCATAACTACACTTTCACAATGGATTAATTAACCGTCTTGATTTCTCAAATTTGCTTGAAAATGCACCATTTGCCCACTCTTTTTAAAAACAATTGCCTGGGGGAGATCCCCCACCAGGCCTCTCTAAAGGCAGTCGGGCATGGTCTCTTCACTTGCTCTCCACATGGCATTCCTGACGAACTTTTACGCCGCACCACTTTTAGATGTCACCAGCCGCCACTGATGGAAACTCGCTATGCTACCCCGCGACCTCGACCTATTAGCACTGCTCCTTCCCCGGTGGTAGACGGGGTAGAACCCATGCAAATAAGTGGTATCCGGGGCCCACTAAACCCAGAAGAACGGGAAAGACGGAGGAAGCTACGCTTGTGCCTCTATTGTGGAAAGGCAGGACATTTTATAAAAGAATGCAAAGCCAGAAACCGGGCCTCGTATAGAGACGTAAAAAGCCCACAAAAAGTAAACACCACAGACTCTCTGTTCGAACCGTCGGAAAACTAGAGAGCTCAGACAAGAACCAGACCCCTTGTTTGAGACACTGGGAGAAAGAGGTCTGTCCTGCCCTCGTCAATACAATTCAAAGTGCGGTGGCTCATATGAACGTATGCGTGGAACTAGCAACTCCGGAGGTTGGAGTGGTTTCAGTACACGCCTTACTAGATTCCGGGGCAACTGGTAACTTTATGGATCAGACCTATGCAAAAGAAACAGGTTTTCCAACAGTGAAAAAGTCTATCCCCGAGATGGTGAAGGCCGTGGATGGCACAGATCTAACATCAGGGCCAGTGAAATATCACACGCAAACCCTCATGATGACCGTAGGCGAAAACCACCGTGAAGCCATCCAATTCGATCTGATCGACGCCCCTCAGTTTACCTTGATATTGGGGATGCCCTGGTTAACCCTCCATGATCCTCTTATCCAATGGGCCGCACGTACTGTATCCCTGACTTCGGCATATTGTAAAGAACACTGCACTCTCGTCCAACAGGAAGAGCCTTCAAAGAAAGACAAGCCTGCGGCTTGTCTTGGCTAGTGGAAGTTGCTCCACGAATATAGGATGTACGTCACAGGTACCCCCCGAATACCAGAAGTATCAAAACGTGTTCAATGAGCAAGAAGACAATAAACTACCTCCGCACAGGGCTTATGATTGCGTCATTGAATTGGAACCAGGGGCCAGTATCCCGTGTAGCCGCATCTATGCCCTTACGGAAGCGGAAACTACTTACCTACAGCAATATCTCAGTTCGTTACTGGCCAACGGATTTATTAGACATTCCTCCTCTCCTGCGTCATCTCCTTTATTTTTCATTCCGAAGCGTGAAGGAGGATTACGGGCCTGCATAGATTATAGAGCCCTAAACAGAATTACCAAGAAGAACAGATATCCCCTTCCCCTCATCCCGGTATTACTGGATCAACTAAAAGGTGCCAAATTCTTCACGAAATTGGATCTCAGGGGAGCGTATCATCTGGTCAGAGTGCGGCAGGGGGATGAATGGAAGACGGCATTCAGAACAAAGTTTGGCCTATACGAGTACCAAGTAATGCCCTTTGGGCTTTGTAACGCCCCTGCCGCCTTCCAGTACTTCATGGATGAGGTATTGAGGGGCCTACTAGACATCTCCTGCATCGTATACATCGATGACATTTTAATCTATTCCTCTTCGTTAGAGGAGCACACACACCATGTATCAGCAGTATTGGAGAGGCTCCAGAGCTACTCACTTTACACAAAACTTGAGAAATGCTTCTTTCACACTCAGGAGGTCGAATTCGTAGGGTATGTCATTGGCCCCAATGGAGTGTGCATGGATACAAAGAAAACGCAGGCCATCCAAGAGTGCAAATCACCTTCTAGTGTCAAGGCCCTACAGAGCTTCTTGGGGTTTGCAAACTTCTATAGAAGATTTATACAAAACTTCTCCACCCGCATCCAACCAATGACATTTCTACTGAAGAAAGGAGCCACCTTCAAGTGGACAGCTGAAGCTGAAGAAGCCTTCCAAGACCTAAAAAGATGTTTTTCCCGAGCACCGATCTTAAGACATCCAGATGCATCTTTGCCCTTCATGCTAGAAACGGACGCCTCCTATTACGCGTTAGGAGGAATCCTTTCTCAACGACACCCGGACACCGGGCAACTCCACCCTGTTGCCTTCTTTTCGAAGAAATTGTCAAACTGCGAAATCAATTACAGCACCACTGACAAGGAACTGTTGGCCATAAAACGCGCCTGTGAGGAGTGGAGACACCACCTACTAGGGGCTAGATATACCGTCGAAATATATACCGACCACAGAAATCTACTTTTCCTGAAGAGTGCCCGGGCCTTAACCCCCAGACAGCTAAGATGGTCCCTGTTTTTTGCGGATTTCGATTTCCTTATTAAATATCGTCCAGGGCCACAAAATGGAAAGGCAGATGCCTTGTCAAGGCCAGTACTCGAGGGTCCTACAGTACCGGAGACAGAAGAAGAACCTCCGATAATCTTACAAAAGGCGACCTTCCCTGCTAAGACAACGGCGGCGATCTCCACGCAGCTCTTCCTTACCGAAGTAAAAAGACTCGTGAAGACTATGGACACGACCGCCTGGGTCCAGGAGGGGCCTCAACGGAGAACACATAAAGAAGGGCTATTGTTTCACGACAATAAATTGTACGTCCCCAGTACAGCCTTGCAGGAACAAGCATTACACTGGGTCCACGACACTACCTTAGCCGGTCATGTCGGAAGACAAAAAACAGAACAGGCCATGTCACGCTATTTCTGGTGGGAAACCTTAAGACAAGACACCGCCGCCTATGTGGCAGATTGTGCCGTCTGCACGCAGGCAAAGGCCTCTCACCTAATACCCAGCGGTCTCCTCAGACCTATTCCCACGCCACCGGCACCTTGGCATACCATTGCCATGGATTTCATAGTGGAAATGTCGCTTAGTTGTAAGAACAACACAATCCTGGTTATCATTGATCATCTAACCAAGATGGGGCACTTCGTTGCTCTCCCCAAGTTACCCACGGCAGCAGAAGTCGCCACGATCTTCCTACAACAGGTGATTAAGTTACATGGAATACCAGCCGTCATTATCACTGACCGAGGAACTCAATTCACTTCCAGATTCTGGAAAGAACTATGTACTATAATGAAAGTGGACGCAAGACTATCAACTAGTTATCATCCCCAAACAGATGGGAAAACCGAAAGGCTCAATCAAACCTTGGAGCAATATCTCAGATGTTTCACCCTGATGCATGCCGACGAATGGAGTAAACTCCTATGGACTGCTGAGTTTGCGTACAATAATGCCACCCATTCATCCTTGGGATGCTCTCCGTTCTTTTGTCTTTTTGGTTTCCATCCCAACATGCTACCTTTTGAAAATCCCATTACCTCAAAACTCCCTTCCATTCAAGAACACCACGCACACCTCAAAACCGTGTTAGACACAGCTAAGGTACATCTTGAAGAGGCTCGAGCAAGAGATAAATTGCAGGCTGATAAAAAACGGACCCCAGAGCCCACATACTCTGTAGGTGATAAGGTCTGGTTGAGCACGAAACATTTACGGCTCAAGGGAAACAACAGATTAACACCCAAATATATAGGTCCCTACCCTATCAGCAAAATCATCAACCCTGTGGCAATGAAACTCACATTGCCCCCTACGTGGCATATCCACCCGGTGTTTCATGTGTCCCTTCTGAAACCTTGCCGCGCCAGCACACGCCTTCCCGTTAGACCCCCTGCAATAACCATAGAAGGGGAGGAAGAATATGAGGTACAGGCTATTCTAGATTCCAAGGTACTAAGAGGTCAGATCCACTACCTAGTAGAGTGGAAGGGTTATGGGCCGGAAGACAGGTCATGGGAACCTAAGAACAATCTACATTGCCCCAAGCTAGTGAGACGTTTCCATTCCCAACACCCTTCTAAGCCAGGAGGTCCGCCGAGACGGCGGACATTGAGAGGGGGTACTGTCATGGCCCAGCAGAGGGGGCGCCGTAGAGCAGGTACGGAATGAAACGGTCTGATAGAAGGGGCTTTAAACTACAATAACCAAGGTGCATTGGGGAAGAACGGTATTCCTATATAAGCCCCGCCCCCACGTGAATCAGGTGCTTGTCACTCAAGTTTCCAGAGACCCTTCGAGGAGTTACATCGTTTTCTACACTGAGGCCGAACACCGAAGATAATACCCTCAGAAGGAGCGAACCATTTATACACCACAGCGCGGAAGCACCGCACAGCCTGCACCGTTCCAAAGCCGTTACGGGCTTTACCCGGAAAAGAAGAAATCCACGCTCGCCCGCCACGACGCGAACCAGCGAGACGCTCGCATTTCCTAACGAGACCTACGCAGGCTCTTCAAGACGAAGGAGAGCGCTGCGCATCCAACCCGCTCTACCCTTTCTCCGTGGCTTTTCCATCACCGAGGCGGAAGTAGAAGGGGCAAGTTCTCAGCGTACTAACTTGCTCAGAACCCGCAGAGACTCCAAGTTCCTTGTAATACCCCAGTACCTTTTGCCCCCGTTTCCTTGCGGAACCCCATAGCGAAGACACCCAGCAGCAGGGATTGAACACTTCCCTATCACGCTCCCCTGGGTCCCGTCCACTTTTCCACTTGCCAGAGCGACGTAACCTTGGTCCACGAGTGGAAGGCAGATTACATTGCGCGCTTATGATAGCGCCGGATTTCAGCAAGAAACGGAACAGCGTTGGTGCATGGACTGTCAGGCACGCAACGGACGGATAAGTAAGCATTTAAACTTTCTTTGCAAGACTGCATAATATATAACCTACACCATATTTTGTTTGGAGGACTCGCCTGTATCTTGCCCTTCTCACTGCTATTACACGTGTAAGTGTCATCCTAGGGATTCAGGATGGGGAGGGGGTTAGGATGTGCTTGACCTCGAACTTGCTGAATGTATGTTGTATTCTCGTTGCAGGGCATAGGGATAGAAGCCCGAAGAGAGGTATCACCTTCCTTGCCACGTGGGTCCGAAGTGCAGGCGACAACTCTGTTTTTGTTTCCTTTGTCCCTTTTTTCCCCTTCCCTGGTGGGGGTGTCATTTGTGTCGTAAAGATAAACTGCGCACAGGTGTCACCTCTCAGGGGAGGAGATTACCTAGCATCGTTCCTGCTGTACCCGGCTTTCAGGTTAGTGGCTCTCGTTATATACCAGACCACGACATCAACGCAGTCTTCCATGCCATTCTCTTACTGAGAATGCGCAACCTCGATATCTACGAGAACGCGATAAAATGGTTAGGCAATATAACATCTCTGTCTCTCACTTTGCAGTTTAACGCCGTCTAAAATCCGGGCATCCCCTGAGGCTCCCCTTTGAGCCACACACTGTTTAGCATATATATGGCCCACTGTGCATCTTTAGTACAAGCTTTTGGATTTTTTTAAATTCCCCAAAATCTTTACTAAATTTTCAGAAACATAAGACAGTAAATCATATACAACAAAAAAGACTGTATCCGAATATAATATTGTATAACTGTGAATTATAAACATAGGGGTTCACGTCCTTGCGAGCTATATAATACAATCTAATGAAGACATAGGCTGAAAGCTGCATTTTAAATGGTTAGAGAGGCAGTACTGTTTAACACATCTTGAACTAACATAAGAAGAAAAAGAAAGAGGCACTTTAATATAACTTCAAAAATCATAAATACTATTTACAAAGGTATCTTGTGTAGTAGGGGAATTGGTAGAAAACAATGAGTAACTTAAAAATGGGGAGATCCATGGAATATCTTGGGGGCAGGGTGAGTTGCTGTACACTTGGTTAAAATGTGAGCTTAATTAAATATGGTACCGTGGGAGGAACTAGAGGTTTTGGTCCACGGGGTTGCAACTTGGAAATTCGTCCAAAGTCTGCCATATCATTTGCGTAATTCTAGGATTTCCAGCTACGGCCTCCTGGAAATTTTGTGAGATGGGGGATGCATAAAAAAGATTTCCATTTAGTGAGAACAACTTTTGTTGCAGTGACTAACAGAAGATTAAGAAGTACCAGATCATTTGCATTAATGATCTGTATAAAAGGTGAGGGCCATGGGCACAAATTAATGATCAGGAAATTCAGGGTGGTCGTCATTTTGAATTTTTTGTTAGTTGATCCGAGATCTTTCCCCAGTATGATCTGAGTTGAGTACAACTAAAGAACATGTGTTCTGCAGGTCTGGGAGCAGAGTTGCAGTTCCAGAAGACGGTTTCCCGATTAATCCAAGTTTGGTTAATTTGTCCGAAGTCTAGTACAGTAGGTGCATTGTAGACAATTTAGATAGTGTTATTGAGGGCATAATTTTATTTTGAAGTGCTTTCTGACAAATAGTGTTCCAGATTTCCATTGAAGGTGGATCTGCGTGTAAGGCGTCAAACTGTTTGGACAGCTGTAGTTGGATGTAGGGCAGGGCTTTTGATGTGGATGTAGGTATGATTGTATATATTGTTGAGGCAACATGACTGGTTGAATAGCACAGTATAGGGTGAGCAATAATGTGTGGATGGTCAAATGGTCCTAATTTAGATAGTTTGCTTTCGATTTTCATGAAATCATAAAAGTCGATATTTTCTACGCTGAATTCTGCGTGGAGTTCTGCAAAGGAACGTGGAGTGCAATCGTTGTCATACAAGTCTTTGAACAGGCATAGTCCTTTGCTGGCCCATGGTGAACCGAAAATAGAGATAATTTCTGCTTTAATCTTAGGATTGTTCCATAGCGAGATGAACTGAGATTTAGTATTAGCTCAAACAGGATTGAACTCCTATATGATTACACCCCCCAATTTATCAAAAAATGCGAAGAAGTCCATCAAACACAATCTCCTCAAACGATGGCCTGAAACACTTATTTCGGACACGTATATTTCCAGTAAGGGTAGTGTAGTGACAGACCTCATCTTGTACACTAACAGAAGAGCGCATTGGAGAAAGTCCCTTACTTCTGAATTTCGCTTTAAACAGCTGACCAAAACCCCTCACGGGTTCCGTTTAACCACACTACCTTCCCCGACCCTTAAGGCTGAGCTGACTGTCTCACTATACAATAATGGGAACGTCTTTATTCAAGCCTCAGACCGGAACCTCAAGCGCTTTGATTACATCTTTTTGAGGATTAAGAACACTCTAACAAACTCCAACCCGACCATCTTTCATCAGTGTGGTCCTCCCCCTTCATCGGCTCCCGCGGTGACAGACGCCTCTTCCTCCCCTTATACTCTGTCCCAATATATAACCACTCACCGCAATGACCTATCCACCAACACGGCAGATGTTTTTATTAACCACACCCTTACCCCGGACAACCTTACTCTGCCTCTCGTGAATCTTGGTTTATCCAACCTGAGTTACGCCCTCCCAGCTGCTCATCCCAGCACGTCCCCTCCTTTGCTGCACCCTCCCTCTTATCTTGCGTCCCCCTCACCACCCATTGCACACTCATACAACTGGGTGGGTGGGAGCCTCTTCGACATCATGAACCAGAATATCCATGGTCCTCTACCCTTAGACTGAGGATCTCCCATTTCTAAGACTAGAGATCCTGTTGTCTCCAGTCCGCTGGCCAGTAACCTGCACTCACCCTATCACGCCATACATGCCACACCTACTGCCCCACCTATATCCATTCTGCCTGCCTTCTTTCCCTCCCCTGGGTCCCTGTCCAATCCCAAGCATGTCTCTATCTCCTCTGGTAACTGTGGTAAAGGTCCTACTCAACCCTCTTTTACCCCTCTCGCGGCTGGGTCAGTCAAAGCATCTCACTCTGGTTCTGCTGAAAACGGCATTAACAGGTCCTGTCTGGAGGAGAAGATTGCTGATCTCAAGCAGGATCTCTTGGCTGTTAAAGATCTTGCAAAGCCTACTACAGTTCTCCCGGAAGATGGAGAAGCTCTGGAGTGCTCCCACCGCCCAGAGGAGAGATAATTACGACACTCAGTATTTGATCTATGCTCCTAACGACATTTCCTCTGTCCACTCCACTCATAGGTGGAGCTCTAGGCTCTACCTAACCATCACTCTAGGCCCCATAGACTCCTGCTCAGGCTATCAGAGGGGGATATTATCTTCCTCCTACTCTCTTACACTGTTTCGAGGACTGTCTTCTTCTTCCCTACCCTCAACATCCCCTCCATCATCTCAGACCCCGACAGGCAACCTAGTCTTAAGCACAGATCGGGGATCAAAGAGAATCTACTCCACATAACCACCTTTCATCAAGAAGTGATCACCCCCAACAGGCACGTCAAATCGATGCTACTCAACTGCAAATCAGCTGTGAAACATGCTGCGGATATTTCAGAACTCATCAATGCACAAAACCTGGACCGACTGATTCTCACTGAAACTGGGCTCAATGACACCTCCTCCCCAAGTCTCGACACCCTAATCCCCCCCAGACTACGCCATTATCAGAAGCGATCGACCTGTTAAAACCAGGGGGGAGGGGGCATTGCATGCATTCATCGCTCCAACCTCACCATAAAACAGTCTCTATGCTCTGTGCTATCCTCCTGTGAACAACTGCTCACTAAAATCTGGAATAAAGGCAAGAAGGTTTGTTTACTGCACTCCATCTATCATCCACCGGGAGACAATCTGGTCTTCATAGAGCAAATCATGGAGGTCATTAGCTCGAGCTCAGATCAACTCTGCCACATCTTCCTCGGAGACTTTAACCTTCACTGGAATGACGCAAATGATCCCATAGTCTTCTCCTTTAAGTCTTTTCTCTCTGACCTTAACCTATCACAGCTATGCAAAGGCCCTACACACACAAAGGGCGCTACTCTCGACCTGATAATTGCTGAAGACAATAGCATACAAGTAGGCGACATCTTACCCTGTGACTGGTCAGATCATCATCAAATTCCGTTCAGCATCTTGCACTAGGGCCGAGGTAGACAGGGACGACCCCTCAAAACTAAACACGGTGTCTAACATTCTTGATACTATGGAACCGAAGCAACTTAAAAGGATTCATGTCAAACAATCCAAACCCTGGTTTAATCGTGCCCGTAATGACGAGCGACGCAATCGTAGACTCTCAGAGAGACTCTGGAGAAGCACGCCTTCCACCTCCAGTCCCACTCAACTGAGGAAATTGAGAAGTGCATACAACAAACACATCCGCTTGGCTAAAATTGACCACTTCAGAACGCAGCTGGATGGAGCTAAAATTAGACCCAAGAAACTCTTTGAAATCATCAAGGAACAAGCCAACCACTCTTCCAACCCTATCACTTCTCCAGTGTCCTTGCTTCCTAGTGGTGATGATTCACTGTTCATTTTGCTGCAAAAACAAGAAAAATTGAGCTGGAGCTATGTCCGGGCACTCCAACTCTGAGGCCTCTGAACCGATCCGCTTTTCCAATTGAGATGGTAGAATCCTCGACAATATCATCACCCTTAGGATGCTCTCTCAAGAATAATGCCTCTTGGAATGCCTTTCGCCTCCCTGATGTCAAGGAGCTTCTGCACAACAATTCGTCCCTTAAACCCTCCAACCACTTTAGTGATCCTTTACCAGCCAAGCTTTTTAAAGTGATTAACTCAGCCATTCTCCCTCTTTGGTGCAGGATCATTCATGGATCCCTCTTACAGGGAAAGATACCCGACTGCCTAAAGGTTGGGCAAGTTACTCCCATCCCTAAGAAACCCAACGTGGACCTGTTGGATCCTAACAACTTCAGACCCATCACCTGCATTATGACTCTAGCAAAGCTGCTCAAAAGATACGTCCACTCGCAGCTTTGCAAACACATTGAGAAGTATCAACTCCTTCACCCCCTTCAGTCAGGTTTCAGATCAGGCCATAGTACTGAAATGGTACTAACCCACATTGTAGATGACGCCATGAGATCTCTTGAACAAAATGTCCCTTGTCTCCTGATCCTGCTGGACCTGCCTTCAGCCTTTGATGACGTCAACCATGAGAACCTGATTGATCTTCTTCAACATAGGATGGGTCTCTCAGGCCCGGTCCTAAATTGGTTCGCCTCTTTCCTGCATAACCGCACACAAAGGATCAAAATCAACCAGTCCCTGGCTTCCAGTACCCCTGTCACGATAGGAGTGCCTTAAGGATCCGCTCTCTCGCCCACTCTCTTCAACCTTTTTATGGAACCTCTTTCTGCCATTCTGAACCATGCTAACAGTACCATATGTATGCGGCTGACACGCAACTGTACTTTAAGATCTCCTCTCAAGAGGACATAAAAACGCTAAATGTTGCACTAGCACAAACCCAACAGTGGTTAGCTCAGAACCATCTGCTGTTAAATGCTCTCAAAATGGAATTCCTTTTGATTTCCCCCTCCCCCCCAATTACTCAGCTCTTACCCTGGATTGGCTTAAACAACTCACCGCTCTGAACTGCACCCCTGATGTTGTAGACTCTGCCAAATCTCTAGGCATCACCTTGGATAAACACTTAAGCATGCAAGCGCACATCAGTGCAGCTAATAGGGGAGCCAACTTTCAACTTAACACCCTTAAGAAAATCAAACCTTTCCTCCTCCCTGAAGACATTAAGCTGGCGGTTCAATCCTTGGTTATCTCTAGGTTGGAATATGGTCTTGTGACCCTCGCTGGACTTCACAAAGCTAGCTTGGCCCCACTCCGAGCTACCCTGAACGCATCAGCGAGACTCATCACGTCTCCAGAAAGCATGACCATATCTCCCCTGACCTTTTGCAACTAAATTGGCTATCTATTGAAGACAGAATCCGATTCAAGATAGCTTGCCTGACCCATAAAGCCATACATTCTAACACTCCGATCTACTTGACAAACAAGCTTGAACTCTCGGGCGCTGGCCGAAACCTTAGAAGTATGTCCACCCTACTCTTGAAACCACCAAGATTCAAAAAGAATAAATCTTACAATCGTACTTTCTCCGGTCTGGCTCCAAGAATCTGGAACTCCCTGCCTCCTGCAATCAGCTCCAATCCCTCCACACTATCGTTCAAGAAACTGGTCAAACGGCTACTCATGAACAAACTTTAACAACATCCACTGACTCTCACGCTCTTGTTTGTTAATATTCTGACTCTTATTATAATGCACGAGTTCGCTTTATTGTATGCTTTTTTGTCAACTGTTTTCGTGCTGTAGGACACCTCTGATACCACCAACTCTTATTGTATTCTGTTTCCCCACGTTGTTGTAACCTTCACCTACTGTCCCTTTGAGTTTGTTACCTTTGTTTTCCCATTTCTGTACAGAGCTCCTATACCCGTTTGGGTCTTGTTCGCGCTTTATAAAACTTTTCAAATAAATTAATAAATAATCGGATTACACATGTGTTTATCAAATGTTTTCCACAGTGTGATTGTATCTGTAAAAATTTGTCGGGAGTGTGGTACCGGATAACGAGACATGATGAAAATGGAAGAGATATGATAACCCGAGTGTAACGAGTGTTCCATGTCCAGCTTTTGGATTTAACATCATATCCTGTGCTGATGACACACAGCTGATAGTAACTATCTCAGATAACTGGGCTCCCCCAGCTGAGGCTTTTACATCCTGTATGTTGACGATAGCAATCCAGATGAGCAAAAACTGCATCGAATTAAATAGTGTAAAACTAGAGCTCATGCTTGCTGGGAAACAACCTTCAGTTTGTCCAATCTTTGGTTGCCACAGAGTTGGGGCTACCACCTGAACGCTCCTCTTATGTTGGAATTTGCTTCAAGTAAAATCTTTCCAGGACCAAATATCATCCATAACTGTGTCCTGTTTAGCTATGCTTAGAATTTTGAGAAAGGCTCTTCTTCTCTCGAAGTCCAGAAAACTGTAGTTTACGCCATAATTATGTCAAGGCTTCAATACGGGAGCTCCCTTGATTCAGGCTTGCCTAACTTTTTAATATTTTGACTTCAAATTGTTCAGAATGCAGCTGCTTGACTCATTTTGATCATCTCCCCATCAACCTATATCTGTTTGTCTCAAAATCCAACACAGGGAGCTCATTCATAAAAGATGCCTGTTTAAGGCCAATTGTTTTATTTTCAGAGCACTAACCAATTTGGGGCAAAGATATATCAGCGATCTTCTCACATTCTATATCTCCTCCACATCACTAGGATTAACAAACACAAGTTACTTTACATTCCCAAGATCACGTATGCATGCCGAGGGGGTAAACCTTTGCTTTTACTGGCCTCTAAAATGTGGATTTAACTTTCTCTGGACCTTCGTCTCATTGAGTCTGAACCAGCCTTGAGGGAAAAGCTTGAAACTTGGCTACTCAGTCTGTAACGTGAAATCGCAGGATCTTAGCCCATCTCTAGACTGACTGCTAGTGCAGGACGCACTGCTGGGCGGGAGCTCCCTCTTTCATTTTTACAGGAAGTGGACTATGGTCCCTGCCACTGGCTGGGTACGTAGAGGAGCAGTGGCAGCATACCGTGTTTTGTGAATCCGTCACCGTGATCAGACCTTTTTCTCTGTGTCATTGGAGTGGTGGCATACTGACGAGCTTGTGTAAAGGTTTGCTTCTATGCACTAATTCAGATCCTGCTGCCAACATCCCAAGTGCACATTGTGCATGTTTGTGTATGTGACCTGGATGGTACGTGCATTGCCTGTATCATTGGGTCGAGTCATGGAGGCCTTGGGATTCACTGTGGATGCCCTTGGCCTGGTGCAAACGTCAGAGGTGAGGTTGTTTTCCCAGACAGTGGGAGTGTATTGTTGACATTCCTGATGCTGGAGGGATGCCCCTGGACAGTTAGGTGAGGGAAAAGGAGACAAGGCTCCTATAGAAATGTGATTAGGGATGAGAGGAGCTGCTGATTAATCTTCCTGCAGCATGTCCATTTGTTCGATGGTGGGGTGAACAGTGGGACTGCAGTCTCTCTTGTTCAAGGTCAAAAGTATTCCTGAGGCGAGACCAGCATTGTGTCTTCATTGTGAATGATGACACTCAGGGGCCGAGAGATCATACCTCTTTGTGGCTGTTTTGTGGCTGCTCCAGACTGGTGATTATACTGCCGAGGAGCAGCACTATACACACAGGCTGTGTCTGGAGAGCAGCCTTGAATGGAGACTCCCCCTAAACCAGTTCTGAAAGTGCAGACAGTTGATCCTCATCGCCTGACTGCTTTGTATGTATAAAAGTGGTACCACCCACATGTTCCAGTTCCAAGTTCTCTGCGACCCTGGAATGGAGAGGCCTGTAGAGTACTCAGAGAACTGGAGGATGGGCTGACAGACATTCTTCCAGAGTTGAAGGGATATAACTTAAGTATATTCCTTGCTGCAAGAGCTGATCAGCTATGCTAAAGTGCTTAGAAGCCAGCATGCCTGTAGAGAGAGGGAAGGAGTCTGTCAACCCTGCAGGGGGAGTAGCTGACCAGGGGGTGTAAGGTGCAATGTGACCTATACAACCCTGGTCGGGCTGCACCATGCAACACCAGACCTGCTAAGACGCCTTCTCAAAAAGGAGCAGCTGCAGACGTAACCGCAGACAAGGCATCGCCTATAGAGGGCATGAAGTCGGCCAAGCACCGCCCTCAACTTGTCAAAGTCACAGCAAGTCTCCTCCAATAATGAAGAGTTGGTTCAACTGAAAGGTATCTCAGTAAAGCCTTTGAGTGGATGGTTGAGAGTCACAGCACTGGCCATTTGTTTACAAGAAAGAGAAAGAAAGAGGGGAAAATGAAGAACACATAAATGAGAGCTACTTGGGAGATAGTTTCCAAGCAGAAGGACAAGAAGCAGGGTTGAAAAAGTGTCCAGCATACTAGCATAAGTCTTCCAGTTGAGGAAGTCCAATAGGAAATACTGCTGCAGAAAAAAGAAACAAAGATCAGGAAATTAAAGCTTGTAAAAGCGACTGAGGAATGCAACACAAAATAGGGAACAAAAGTGTTATGCATCCGTCTCTGACCAGTGCCTCCTGATATATGGTCTAGGCAGGAAGTGACATCACAGGAAAATGGGTTGGCACATTCTAGTACTGGGAAGCTCTGAGAACAATCACTGGATAAACAACCATCTAGGATAGTGATGGATTTAAGGTTAGTCACGCCTAGGTCTTCAGGAGAATGAAGTTTCCTTGACGTGGTAAGCATCGGACGAAGACTCTTCTGTTTAACATCTTTCTTTGGCTTCACTCGCAAGCGCTTCACCAGCCAATTCTTCAGTGCGGGTCTTTGCCCTGTGCCTTGAACCTTCCAGGCTGCCCCTGCGAAGGAACACTAACACTGGCCGAGAGGAAGTCACATCTTTACCATGTGCCAAGCA
The DNA here is from genome assembly GCF_964204655.1 of Triturus cristatus. Classification (NCBI taxonomy): domain Eukaryota; kingdom Metazoa; phylum Chordata; class Amphibia; order Caudata; family Salamandridae; genus Triturus; species Triturus cristatus. The sequence continues at coordinate 71,254,673 of NC_140585.1, read as the reverse complement.
TGAGGACCAAAGACGCGCTGCTTCCTTTCAATAGATGCCAGGCTAAAACACCACCACTCCCATGGAGTCTTGGCCCATGTGTAACACCACCTGCCTTTCAGCTGGGCAGATGACCTGATCATACCTGGCCTGCCCCAGGGTGGAAAACCGCACCTTCAGTAAAATGGCGGAATCAAGTCAACGTGCTATCTCAGGGGTGGCTGGTGACATTTGAAAGTGGGTAGGCGTAAAATGATTGGTATACTGCACCGTTGCGAGTGAGCGTATCGAGCTAGCCCGAACCACCATTAAGGGGGGGTTCGTTGCAATTCTCTTCCCGTGAAAATTTTGAAAAAAGAGAAGAAAAATGGTGCATTTTCAAGAAAATTTGAGAAAGCAGGAAGGTTAATTAAGCAATTGTGAAAGTGCCTCTGTGGACTGTCACTTTTATCTTTACCTATCTCTCTCCCAGAATTCACCACCTTCACCTGTAAGTGGCTGCAAGCTGCTCTATCAGCGTCATTCTCTTCCAGTGACACTCTCACTTTCCCATCATCTAAGTATCCCTTCCTACCTTATCTCTTTCACTATCTCAGCATCTCCCCTCCTCTGTCACTGGCTGGGTGCTGCTGACATTGCCTGGTGACTGTCTCTTGCTGCCCCTTCCATTGTCTCGCAACCCCCCATGCTCTCCTCTCTCCCGATCTTGCTTCCTCTTTCTATCTTGCTATCTCTTCCTATCTTGTTGCTGTCACATCCATCTTGCTTGCTATCCCTCCCTACATCTCAGTATCCCTTCCTCCCTCGTCTCTTTCTCTGTCTCCGCACCTCTATTCCCCCGTCATAGCAAATGACAAGTAGTTACGACAGAGCACATCTCACACAAGAATCGAATGAACTATCTCTAGACTCTACTATAGTGCCTAATATGTACCGGTGATTGCAGGTGGTGGGCACTTAGCGCTGCCACTTTTTTAAGGTCCGGCGTCCGGTTCGGGCGTATTTCTCATCATCAGCCTTCACCCCCAGAGCAAGAGAGAAAAGTCAGTTAACCAGGGAATAGAAAGAGAAGGAAACAGTGACATAAGGGGACAAGGGTGCAGAAAGGAACGTGTGAGAGTAACGGAGCTGACCTAATGCCCATTGCTTTTATCATTACAAAACGAAAGCAGAATGGTTTAAAAAGACCACGTTTGTGAATACAGAGCCGCAGTATGCATTTTGTTTTCCAATGTACGCACCCAACAAGCAGGTATTTCAGTACCTCCAGGAATAGTGTGCTTTCCCACCCAGGGAACACATGGTTGTTCAAAAGCGAGGAGGCGACAAAAGTAGGGCTTCACTGGCAAACGCTAATGTGGCGCTAATGTGTTTAGGTGTGAATAAATCAATATGGCCACCTTGCTTTAGTTAGTTATTTTTCATATTTTGAATGTTTTATTTCTCTCTACCCTGAGGCTGCACTTAGAAATTGAAAAATGTCAGCAAAAGACTACGTTTCCAGCAAGTGTTTTTCTTTTTTGGATCCATTTCACAAGGAAGCAAATAAATGAAAGGAGGAAAGAGAAGGTAATACCTCTTTCTTGAAGTCTCCGACCAGTTTTTACTACATGAGGAGGACTGGACTCAAGCAGTGACTTACGACAGAGCACATCTCACAATCGGTTGAACATCATGAACTATCTATCCATAGCGCCTAGTGAGACCTAATGCCCATTGCTTATATCATTAAAAAACAAAAGCAGGATGGTTTAAAAAGACTACGTTTGTGAATTCAGAGCCGCGCGCGCAGTATGCATTTTATTTTCCAATGCAGCAAAAACATTCTTCAAAGAGCGAGGAGGTAGTCGCGGGGGGGGGGGTTGCGAGGGAGGGGTCGCGCAGGGGGGGTTCGCACGGGAGAATAAAATTAAAAAATTAAAACGAAAACTTACCTGACCGCCTCTGCTCCTGGTCCGTGTTGGCGCCTCTGCCCTCTTGAAACAGGAACAGCACGTCAGCAATGGAGTGGAAACCCCTCAGCCAATCCTGGCGCTGCTGCAGCGCCAGGATTGTCTGAGGGCACAGCTTACTCTTCGCCCGCCGCCTGCCCATTAGGAGACCGAGGGGCTCCTAATGGGCATGCGCTAATCTGTGAAAACACAGGTGCGCATGACGGCACGGGCTAAAAACTAGCTCACCATGCCCACTCATGCGCACTTGTGCTGCAGTGCTGCCTGGTCTGACAATGCTTGTCAGTCAGCATGACGCGGGACCGCCCACGGTCCGACGTCCTGCTGACTGACATGCATTGTCAGTTCTCCCCACCCTCGGCGTCTCTGAACTTAAGTAAACTAAGTTCAGAGACGCCGAGGGAGCTGCGGGCGTGGGCGGGGGGGGCAACGCCCCAACACCCCCAATGGACGAACAGCCACTGTGCTATCTTATGTAGAACGTCTGAGAGAGGTCTGCACTCATGGTAAACCGGTGTGCCTGGCTCTGTTGCCTCACAGAGTATCATATCAAGCTCATTTCTCACTACTCATTAATCCCTCCTCCTTCCCAAAGTGAACCCCCTCCTCCAACCTACCAGAGCCTAATCCCCTCCTTGTTCATTATCTCCTGACCTACTTTTCCTCTCCCAGGTCGTGCACTGGACTACTTGTCTGACTCAGTCCTACTGACTGCCTACTTCCCTCCGCTCCTGCAAGTACCTACAGGGTCAAGGTGCCACTAAACCTCTTGTGGTCTCTTACCCACGCTACGATCAGTCGCCCGCCTGTACATTCCACAAACCCAACCTCTGGCACTTAATAGTGAGACTTCAGCGCTCCTAGATCCAGCTTGCCGACTCCATTGAAAATGAAACCCCACCATACATGAGGGTAAGCGTAAGGAATTATTTTATGCTACCCCAACAATCCACCATACACCCAAACTTCCCGGCCCATAAGAAGACTAAAAGAGACCAGGAGGGGCAGGTCATCCAAGGGAGAAGGCAAATCAGGTGACCTAAAATGGTTCATTAAGGCCCTTTGGCAAATGGTGCTAGATAGCAGGCCAAGCCTGACATTCGGTGGTGCTGGAGGCTGTGCCATCTGTCCAGTACACTAAGGGATGGGGACTTTGCGGCCTTGTAACACAATTGTCACCTTAAAGGTCTCGCCTTTTTGGAGCGACCTCTCCTGGGTTTAGGTGTCTTAGGGTCGTCACAGACAAAATTTCAACAGTGCCGATTACAAACCCCTTACAGGAGAAGGAACAAAGTGTCCTGGCAATCCAGAGGCTGGAAGAACAAAGGCACCATCAGTTGAACAGGACTGGCAAACTTATCCATACCATTTCTGATTCATCTCCTTCTGTGTCCTTGGTAGTCATGGTTGACAAATGTCACCATCACAAGCCAAAAACAAAGTGAACGCCAAAATGACAGAGACTGTCGGAAGCAAGAACATAAAAGGAAAGGGCCAGTCAGTAAGGTCATTAAAGTTCTGCTATTTTGTTGTTGTTCTTCAGTCAACAAAACAAAAGCATTTTCAAAAAAGTGTCAGTGGGTTTGAATTTTAAAGACCCAAACTGTTTCCAATGCTTTGTGCGGCCAATGCGAACTGCTGTTTGAATGGCAGTTAGGTTTGTGGAGTTATCTTACTCCTGACATGCATCTCGAACTCTCCACAAACCAAGTTTGTTGCCCCTGTCATACGATGACGTCAGATGTCCTCTGCCAGATGCCTTACCTATGATGCGTACTGCCTGTAGGCCTAGCCGAAGCCTGCACTAATTGTCATGAGCGCCTCTGTCACCATCATAAGGAGATGACATCGGAGTACGCTCTGAAGTCTTACCTGGGACGTAGTTTTACGGTTGAAGCCTAAATACATCTTAGGGACATCCGAAAAGCTTCCCTGAGAATGCAATCCTCCCATTGCTTACCATTGGCTTTGTGGTTCATACCTCACGTCCGCTTGCTTTCTATTTGCTGGCTTTATTTCTTTAAGGTTGTCCAGCTTGAGTGCATCCCTTCTGTGGAGCCTAGCCTGCTTACCAGGGCCCCTTGTATTTTGCCACGAGTGCTCCTTTATGTAAACGGGCCTTTAAATCTTGTTCTTATCTTGCCACATTTGCTGTGCATTCAGACAGGTCAAATGTCAGGCTCTGTCTTCCGAGGGAGCTTGGAGTTTACTTTTCTTTCTTTCTTTCTGTGACTTCAAAGTGAGAAGATTTATATGACAATCATGCGGTGTACTGGGGGTGTGCTGGAGGAAGGCTGTACTATGTGATTTTTTTCCAGCAAACAACAACATTTAAATGTCTATAAATGAACCGTGCAAATGTTTTGGAATATATCCGAATTAGGAAAGAACAAATGAAACATATTTTTGGGTAATTCTGAAGTGTGGGGGAAAACAAATATTTGAATAAATTCACTAGGGTATGACATATCCACACATTATCATTTGTGCACTGTGTAGTTATATCAATAAAAAATGTATGTCTGTGCAAATGTAATGGTCATTTCAATTGAAAATGTGTTGTCTGTAACTGCACTTTACACCACTCTACTCCGCACAACTCCACCCACTGCACTCAGCTCTGGACCACTCCATGCCACTGTACATCACTACACTCTACTGTGCACCACTCCACTCTATACCTCTCTACTTTACACCACTGTACTGTATGCCAATGCAGTCTACGCCACCCTACTCTGCACCACTCCACTCTACACCACTCCACTCTGCACCACTCCATGACACTCTAATGTGCAACACTGCACTCTCCTCCACTGAACTCTGCACTACTCTACTCTGCACTGCTACACACTATGCCACTGCGCTCAATGCCATTACACTCTACTCTGCACCACTCTACTCTATGCCACTATACGCCAGTGCACTATACGCCACTACACTGTACACCACACTACTCTTCATGACTCCATTCTATGCCACAACACTCTACACAACTGCAATCTAATCCAATCCACTCTAAGGCACCCTAATCTGCACCAATGCATCTTACAACACTGCACTCTATTCCACTCTACTCAATTCCTCTGCACTCTACGCCACCCCAATCTACACTGCACAACCCCATTCTACGTCACTTCATTATACTTTGAACTCTATGACACTTTACTTCACTCTACGCTACGCCACTCTACAACACTCTACTTTATGCCACTCTGCGACACTCTACTCCACTCGACGATGCTCTACACACCTCCCTCTATGCTACTCCATGCCACTCTACTCCACTCTACACTACTGTACATCACTCCACTCCATGACCCTCTACAACACTACTGTACTCCACTCGATATAATTCCACTGTACAACAATCTGCTCTGCTCTACGCCACTCTACTCTATGACACTCTACTACACTCTACACAACTCCCTCTATGCCGCTCCACGTTAGTCTATTCCTCTCTGCCACTACACTCTGCTCTACGCCACTCCATTGTACGACCCTCTGTCACTCCATGCTATGACACTCTACTCCCCTCTATGCCACTCAACTCTATGACACTCTACTCGAGTGCATATGCAAAGTCCTGCATGCGCATGGGGATCATGGCATGTGAGTTGGTGTGTCCTTTTGGCCTTACCACAGCCTGCGCAGCAAGCACTTGTTATAACGTTGGCAGGATATGACCTTAGCGACGAGGTTTTGTAGTCAACCTCGTCCGCATCCCAGAGCCTCACGTAAGGGAGTGTGGCAGTCCCTGTAGGTATGCCAGGAGGCAGTGGCTTGGCAGCGCTGCCATACTGCCTGCTAGTCATAGCAGTGCACGTGCCTGCAGCAGACAATCATGGTGCATGTTGTGAACAGAAATTAATAAATAATAATTAATATTGATTTTATAAAGAATCAGCAGCTGTGCAGTCCCACCTGCTTTCCTGAAACAATGGGCACAGCATGACACCAGTGGGTGGCACAAGGCAGTCAAGAGCTGTATCAGCAGCATTGAAGGTGGCCTTGGCCATCAGCAGCTCCTGAACGATCGCTCCAGGCATGCTCTCTTTGTTATAGAGAGTGTACGGAGAGGCCTGATGTGTGGACTCTCTGTGAGTCTCAGGTGGGAGAGCCCACGGAAATGCAAAACAGAAGCAGAACCAAAGATTGGTGTAACCAAAGCTGTTAAATATCTGTCTTGCTCCTGACGTGGTCTGCTGATGAGCTACAGACACACTTCACATAAGACACTGGGGGCACACGAGTGAACTGATATTAGACCAGTACCACAGGTAACCTGAAACCATGTCAAAAATATAATGACAGGAGGAGGAGCCTAGCGCGCAACCAAGATGGCCGCGTAGGTGCGAGGCTCCCGAGGACCTCCGCAACCTCCTACGTTTATCCTGTCTTCATCCTGCATCGGTTGAGGGGACTGTGTCGGTGAGCCTGAGCCGAGGTGGTACCCGTTTCCCGTTTTCGAATCGGACCTCGGGTGCCGGAGTGAGCACCGACTGAAGTTTGCGGCCTACTTCTCTCCTGACCCCGGATTTGCGTTTGGGGGCGACCCAGTGGCAAAGTGAACAACAACGGCGGGCTGGGCCTGGCGAGTCGCGTACCCCACACTTTCACTTTCACTTTTGCGCCCTCTTGCCGTCATCGCAAGTGGGATCACGGCGCTCTTTGTGTTGGGGTGGCCTCGCTGGGAGACCCTGCCTGCCTGCCTGCTGTGGCCCGCTCTGCCGTCCTGGGGTGGCCCCTGGAGCTCGCGGCCTTGACTGCTTGCTCTCCGCTGCATGGCTGGGGCGGGTGTGAAACCCGCGACGATGGCCATATAGGCAGGATGGTGATCGGTTGAAGGCCAAGTTGACCCGGCGTGGCACCGCACATCAGGCCAACATCATGGACCGCTACACCCTCCCGAAGGGGTCTCCCGGCGGATCGCACAAGTCCTCTGAGTGCCCCCCGGATGCCCCGGATTTGCCTACGGATCTGTCTCTGCAAGACGTCATGAGCGCCATTGCTGAGATGAAGGCCTCAGTGGGCCAGCAGTTTGACACTTTAACCCACAAAATCGACGCGGTCCTTATTGATGTCAACCTTGTGAGAGCTGATCTCTCTAAGACTAACGACCGGGTCGACTCTTTGGCCCACACCGCGTCGGGCCTCACGACTGAGGTGGCGGCCCTTCAAACGGAGGTGCACCGGCTCCGTCAGGCAAGTGCGCTCATGGATCGGCGCCTGGAGGACTCCGAGAGCCGGGCCCGGAGGAATAATATCCGTATCATCGGAGTACCCGAGGGACGGGAGGAGTCGGCGGCGGATCTCTTTGTGGAGGACCTGATCACTACCCATCTCCAGCCTCGAGGACTGAGTAAATTCTTTGCCGTGGAGAGGGCCCATAGAGTTCCCGGGGGCAGACCGAAGGTCGGAGCCCCTCCGCGGCCTCTTATTGCCCGTATTTTTAACTTTCGGGACAGGGATGTGATTTTGCAAGCTTCCAGACTGCAAGGGCCGATTAAGCTGGAGAACATGGAGGTGAACTTTTATCCTGACTTCACCCAAGCGGTCCAGAAGCAGAGACTGAGTTTCCTGGGCGTCAAGCGGCGGCTTCGAGGCATGAACTTAAAATACGCCATGCTCTTCCCGGCCAGGCTGCGGGTTGAGGTGGAGGGTCGCACTCACTTTTTTGACCGTCCTGAAACGGCCGGGGACTGGCTGGACACTTTGTCTGGGGGTCCTGATCGGGATGGCGGGGGGGGGGCAGCGGGAGGAGACTGCCCACCGGACCGGGTCTGAGGTACTGATGCGGGGGCTCACTCCGGATGCTGCCACTCTCGGCCAAGCTTAGGGTCTCTTGTCTGTTGTGTCTTATCTCCCCTCTTTTGGAGGCGGTGCGGGGTCTCGAGGGGGTGCTCTTTCCTCCTCTAGGGGGTCTTACTAGTTTCAATTACATAGGGGCGACAGGCACACTGCAAGTTGGGGGGGCTGTCTGGGCTCATGCAGGGGTGCAGGGAGGGGGGAGTTTTGTTGGGGCGGTTGGGTTGGGGTGGGGTATTGTTCATTTGTACCACAAGGCAAAAGTATTGTTGTTCTATTCTTAAAGTGCTCTCTGGGGGACGATTGATCGCTTTCGGCTATGATGGGGGGTAGGGGACTGAGTCTTTTGTCCTGGAATGTTAATGGACTGGGGGACAGGATAAAACGGGGGGGTGGTCCTGCAGTTCCTAAAACGAATTTCACCTGATATAGTTTTTCTGCAGGAGACACACCTCATTGGAAACTCCTTTCGTGCTATGAATCGACGGGGCTACCGCCTCCTGGCCCATTCGGGCTTCACGTCTGGTTCAAGGGGTGTGAGCATCATGGCCAAGACCTCGCTCCCGTTGGAAGTTGATGAGGTGCTCCATGATGACAGGGGACGATACACGGTTCTGGTGGGTAGAATGGAGGGCAGAGTGATTGTTTTCGTTTCTGTTTATGTCCCGCCAGGGTTGCAAACGACTACTTTTGCGGATCTGGGGCGCCTCCTCCTTGGCCTTCCGGAGGGGATTCTAGTGGTTGGGGGGGACTTTAACGCTGTGGTCTCCGGAACTGAGGACCGCCACCCCCCTAGGGATCTCCCCCGTGCCCAAGCGTGGTTGTCCGGCCTCTTGGATACCTTGGGGCTAGTGGATTGTTGGCGTTTGAAACACCCTACGCAGATACAGTACACCTTTCATTCCGGGGCCCATGGCAGTCTTTCGAGGCTAGATTATGTCCTAATGCCAGCGGCGCATGCGGGGAGGGTCGGGGAGGTGCGCCATTTGGCGCGGGGTATTTCAGACCACTCCCCGCTCCTGTTGCACTTCGACATTGTCCCGAGGGGGGAGGGGAGGATGGTCCCGATTAATTCCTGGTACCTGCGTGACCCCACCATTCGCGCAGAGTTGGTTAAATCCCTTAAGCGATATTTTGAGGATAATGTGGGGTCTGTGTCCTCGGCGGTCTCTCTGTGGGAGGCGTTCAAGACGGTACTCCGGGGGGAGGCCCTGTCCCTTATTTCCCATTCCCGGAGGCGCGAGCGGGAGGAGGTGACCCGTAATGAAACTGAGATAACCGAGTTGGAGGGTGATCTAGAATGTGGGGTGACGGATGACAAATTACATGTTCTCCGACTCAAGCAGGCGGCCTATAAGGCCCTCGTCACGGAGGCGGCCAGGGGCCTCAGTAGAGAGCAACAGGGGAGACTGTATGACGTGGGTGATAAGGCTGGTAAATTGATTGCGTGGCTGGATAAAAAGGAGAGAGCGAGTCGAGTTGTCCTGTCGATTGAGAAACTGGATGGTGTGTGTGTCACTGAACCGGGAGAAATTGTTGATTGCTTCGCAGAATATTTCCGTGGGGTGTATTCCCCGGTATCTTCCCGCTCGGAAGAGGATTCCCATGCCCTGCTCAGGGACATTGCGCTGCCTTCCCTTTCGGAGGAGGACAAAGTGTCGTTGGACGCCGCCCCAACATCTGAGGAAATTGCCCTCGCCATACGTTCGGTCGCTTCCGGCAAGGCCATGGGTCCTAATGGTCTTCCCATCGAATTGTACAAGCTGCGACCGGATACGCTGGCGCCACATCTCCGTGCTATGTTCCTCGCGGCCCGTTCGGAGGGCTCCCTCCCGCTAGACCAGCGTCTGGCCACTATCGTGGTGATTCATAAGGAGGGGAGGCCGCGGGACCGGGTCACGTCCTACAGGCCCATTTCGCTGCTGAATGCGGAACCCAAAATTCTCGCCAAGGTGTTGGCTAATCGGCTGGTTGGCGTGGTGTGCGATCTGATTCACCAGGATCAGTCCGGCTTTATCCCTCATCGCAACACTGCGCTCAACCTGCGGCGTTTGCATGGGGTGCTCGCGCGGGTCCCGTTCATACGAGAGCCGGCCATTTTGGCGTCCCTGGACGCCACTATGGCGTTTGATACGCTTGAGTGGCCATATATTTGGGCGACACTGGCGAAGTTTGGGTTTGGCCCAGGATTCATCGGTTGGGTGAAATTGTTGTATTCCGGACCGATGGCGCAGGTGGCGGTGAACGGTAGAGTGTCGGCACCGTTTGAGCTGGGCAGGGGCACGCGGCAGGGCTGCCCGTTATCACCGCTCCTCTTCGCGCTTGCCTTGGAGCCCCTGGCGGAGTGGCTGCGGTGGCATCCTTCTATCCGTGGTCTCCGATGGACCCCCGAGTATGAAGATCGCGTATCTCTTTACGCTGATGATATTCTTCTATACCTGGCTTCCCCGCGTAAATCACTGATTGTACTAGTTGATGTATTGCACTCATTTGGCCTCAACTCCGGCCTAGTCATCAATTGGGCTAAATCTTGTGTGTATGTCCTTTCCGGGGAGGCTCCTATCCTTCTGCGGGGTTGTCCTATTCAGATCGCTCCGCAGGGATTTATGTACCTGGGTATCTTCATTACCCTGGACGCGGAGGCCCGCTATAAACAGAACTTGCTTCCCCCCCTCCAGCGCCTGAAGGATGACGTGGCACGTTGGAAGCGCTTGCCGCTCTCGCCGCTCGGCCGGGCGGCATTGTTTAAGATGATGTCGCTGCCACGTTTCCTGTACGCTTTACAGAATACAATGGACGTTGTCCCGGCGCGCTACTTTCGCGAGGTGGAGAGTTTGCAGCGCCGCCTGTTCTGGGAGGGTAGGCCGCGTATCGCCCTGGCGAAGCTGACGCTCCCGTGGTACGACGGGGGGGTCGCCCTCCCAGACATCAAACGGTATTACTGGGCCTCCCAGCTGGCTGCGATAAATCACGGCCTTTACGGGCCCGCTCTAAACCCGGCCTTTGAGATGGATAAACTGTTACTGCCGGGTGGCGACTATAATCGGGCGCTTTATTCTAGCTCGCTCGACGCACGTCTGACGGGCCCTACGCGGGTCATGGTACGAGTGTGGCACGTGGCAAACTTGGCGATGGGGTGGAAGGATCGGTTGACCCGGGCGACGCCACTATATGCATCTGAGCGGCTGGGCTCCCTGTGGACCTCGAAGGGCTTTGAGAAGTGGGACATGATAGGCATCAGCAGGGTGGGCGATCTCTGGACGAGGGGGGGATTCAAAACGTTCGAGGTGCTGCAGACGGAATTCCAGTTGCAGGACAGGGAGTACTTTCGATATATGCAGATCCGTCACGCGTTGTGCTCCGTATTTCCGGACGTTGCCTCCATCCCGGAGTACTCCCCTCTGGAAGATAGAGTGCTAGATGGGCATGTACCGGACGGCACGATCTCATTAATTTATAAAAAGCTCATCAATGATCGCTCGGGACTGCTGACTAGCCTTCGTGAGGCGTGGGGGGCTGATGGACTGGAGCTGGATGACGAGGACTGGGTGTCTGCGGTGGCCTCCCCGAAAGAGGTGGCCATACCGGCTCGCCTTCGCTTCGTCCAGCTCAAGATACTCCATAGGGTCTATGTTACGGGGCCGAGTCTGATGCGTATGGGCTATGCCGTAGACGGATTGTGTAAGCGTGGGTGTGGTTCTTTGGGGACCTTTCTCCATATTTTGTGGGAATGCCCGGAGGTGGTGCGATTCTGGCGTGGTGTGCATGTGGTTTTGCAGGCAGTCACGCATGTGCCGCTGCTGCCCGAGGCGAGGAGATGTCTCCTGAATGTGTGGGAGCCAACCGACTACTCAGTGCCGCAGACGTGGTGGGTGACTCTGGGATACATGGTGGCCAAGCGTGATATTGCGCAATTGTGGGGTTCCCAGAGGTTACCAACTGTCTCGGCGTGGAAAGACAACATGGATTGGTGTATGTTTCGGGAAAAGGTGGTGTATGTTGCGAGAGGTAAGCCTGGGAAATGGGTGAAAGTGTGGGGCCCCTGGAACGCCTACCGTGGGGGAATCTGTACCCCGCCGCTGGCGCCTGATCCGTCACCGGCCCCATCTCCTTAGCCTGCTTGTCTCCCGGGTTCTGGGCATTGATTCCACTTTGTCTCCGTCCCGACCTATCCCCCCCCTGCTATTCCTGTGGATCGGTAGGATCCCCCCCAGGGGAGCAGGTGCGGCTGTTTCGATTGTGGGTTGCCTTGTGGACTTGTTTTCTCGTTATTTATATAAAAATGAAACCGTTGTGTGGGGTCCGAATGGTGTGGCTGCCGACGCTTCTCTCCACTCCTGTGATCTCTCTTCTGCCGCAGCGTGTGTTCCACTGCTTGTATTATATGCTCTTCCTGTTTGCTAGCGGCCGGCCTGAAGGTTGTAGGCCCATCTTTGTATATCTTTTGGATTCTGTAATAAACGGTTTAAAAAAAAAAATATATATATATATATATATATAATGACAGTAGTCCAGCCATTTCATATGCTGTCTGCCCCTCATCAGTGGTGTCTCACTGGAAAGCACAGGGGGCTCATTTTGAAAATGAACTGTCTGCAACAAAAGAAAGGGGTCTGACCATTAAACGATCTATTCTGCTTCACGTGGTGGACGTGAAGGTGCACAAAATGTTCCTCACTCTACTAAATACTGGTCAGGACAAGGATTATAACATAGCTCTGACAGTGCTTAATGGCCAGTTCAGTACCGAGTCACCCCCTGACCCCGAGAGGTTCATCCGTTGTAACGCAGGGAAAGCAAGGTTCCAATAAATGTATAGACATATACTACACCTTCCAGTGTGGCCTGGTTAGCACTTCTGAGTCAGACAACACAGATAAGAAATCCATTCTCAAGTAATCCAGCACACCAAGTGTCAAAATTAAAGAGAGAAATTTTGCACCAAGTAAAACAGAAACAGATGGAAATACCTTCATCAGCTGCAAGGCTGCAGAATCATTACACTTAATTGCTTTTGCATTCAGCCTACAAGACAGCAGTGTGGAAAATATGCTTGAGTAATATGCAGACATTTTTATCGGTATAGACTGTTTAGAGGGAAAAAGCATCAAGCTGTATATAGATTAATCACTCCAACTTGTGGGTGGAGACACAGATGGAACCCTTTTCATGTAAGAGGGCAGTTGGAGCGAGAGGTAAATGCCCTATTGGCAACATGCATCACCAGAAAGGTGGAGTAGCCCACTCCATGGGTGTCTCCAAAAGTAATAGCCCAAAAGCCAAAACCTGCTGGGCAAAGTGAGGATCTGCGTGGACATGTAGATACTAAATGGCCATTAAAAGAGAGTGCCAAATTACCTCGTAAAGGGGTCCATTAGATCTCTTAAATTAACTTAAAGGCTAGATAGTACCAACTATGAATCCATCAAGATACATCACCACATTCACCTCTCAGGCCATAGAAACTATACATCTCTCAGGTTTGACATCTCAAGTGCAGCCGAGGTCTTCCAACAATGTGCTAGAGAGATGCTCTCCAGTCTAAAGGATATTTTAATGTAAGGAACAATATTCTTGTCTACAAAACCACAGTAGAATAACATCCCACTTGCCTGCAAGCTCTTCTGGAAAGAATGTGTGATAGTGTCCTCCTATGCCATTGAACAAAGTGAGTTTCTTAAATCTGACATTGAATTCACATCTGAAAGAGTAGCCTCAGACACCAAGAAGTTTAATAACATTAAGACCGCAGCAACACCACAAAACTTATCCGAGGATCACAGCTTCTTGTGCATGGTGAATTACTGTGGACGGTTTATAAAACAACTAACGGCACTGACTTACCATCACTGATGAGACTTACTAAAGGTAGTTGCCGCATGGGTGTGGTCATTTAACCAGAAAACATTCTTTCAGAAAATGGCAGATGCCTTGTTGGCAGAACCCATGATAAGGTTTTATGATTTGAATAAACCCAATGAACTGGTAGTTGATGCTAGTCCCTCATGTTTGCTTGCAAGTTTACTCCAGTGACAAGCTGATGAACAATGAGCTCCTGTAGCCTGTGCCAGCAGAGCCCTGACTGAAACTGAGCAGGGCTGCGCACATTGAAAAGGTGGCCATAACTTTCTTAAAGAGCTGTAGGCACTTTAATGTATAGCTTGGCTTGGCATCAAAGCTCCACAAATTAAAAGGTGGATACTGCAGTTGCAGGAAAATTCATTCGAAGTGGTGTATCAGCCTGATCAGGGGAACCTGGGAAACCCTTGGACCACTCTCAGGTGGCAACTCAGGAAGAAATGGCACAGGCCACAGTACCGGTATAGCATATTCATTTGGTGGTCAGCTCAGTCACTCCAGACCTCACACAATACTATGGACAGCATCATGACAGCCCCACAAGTGGATGAAGGTATGAACTTGGCAAAAGAAGCAATGCAAACAAGCAAAAGGCAAACTTTACTTAACAAAATGTATTTTTGAACAACCACTTTACACTACGTACAGCACGAGTCAAGAACTGTCTGTAATAGACAATAGGATCCTGTGGCGAGGGAATCAAATTGTTACGCTCCATCCATTCCAGCCTCTTGTACTGAGTTTGGCTCACAATGGACATCTGGGGATTGTGCCTCAGGCAGAAAGAATGGCTCCCTGAGCTAGACTGACAAGCTGAGAACATTGTGGAGAGCTGTCATTAGTCTTAAGCACTGGGCCACCAGAATCGCCTGCACCTGACATTTTGGATGATGTACCAGCCACACCATGGGCATGTTTGAGTGCTGACTTTGCCATTCTATTGGATGGTGATATCTACTGATGTGACAATAAAAACTGTAAAGGCATTAGTCACGCATAAAATTCCCAAATAAAACTATATCCAATTACTCCACATCTGATAGAGAAAACTCGTGCACCAGTGGCCCCTGGCAAATGGGGAGGCAGAACGATTTATACAGACATTCAACAAGGACATACGCTTCTCCGCACTGGAAAATGGCTGTCCAGAATGGGCCATCTATCTACAAATTGCTCAGGGAAAACAGAAACAACTAGTTTTCCTAGCCAAAGAATTCAGCAGGGATGATGCTGCTGGTGCAATGTAAACATAGACTACCTCAGTTTGGACATCTGGAAAGGTCATAGGTATGCATAAAGATGCAGTTGACAATGATTGGGAAATAGTGCAAACTTCTTTGGATCCCCTGAAAGTCTCTCCGGTGGTGCTAGACGTCTAGTGGGTGTAACTGGAGAACAGGTATGCAACTAGAGCACAGGTATGCAACTAGAGCACAGGTATGCAACTAGAGCACAGGTATGCAACTAGAGTTTAGATTCTCATAACGCAGGTGGTTGGGCCCAAGGATCTGTATGTCTAGAATCTGTGCATAGCTGCACTCGACTAGCTTATTTTTTCAGTTTTGTGTGTGACACCTACATCTTGTTTGACTGCTTTTAATTCTGATTGCAAAGTTTTGTTCTCAAGATTTCACCAAACTGACCTTTGTGTTGTAATTATAGTTACTACATCTAAAATTTGAGGTTGGGTATTACACGGGCTAGGCAGTGTGCCAGAATGCACCAACATGAAATCCGTATCCAGGGGGAGCGATGTACTTTTGGCACTTCTCCGTATCCACCACCAACCATATATAAGTAATATGTTAGTGTGAGAAAGTGCCCTCTTTCTTGCATGGTATGCCCCCACTTTTTGCTGAATTGCTGATGTACTTTGACTGAGTGTGCCCTGGGCTCCAGCCAATCAGGTACCCAGGGCCCGTGTTCCTTCCCTAAAACTGCATTGAAGCCTAAACCCAATTGGCATATCTGGCCACATGTCAGCCCCTGGTAAATGGTACCATAGGTACCCAGGGCACTGTGACAAGAGAAGGCCCCCAAGGACTGCAGCACTTATTGTGCCACCCTTAGAGGCCCTGTACCCTGACACACACACACTGCCTTTGCAGGCTGAGTGTCTGGGTGCTGAACAAAACAAAGAGATGACATGGCACACAACCCTGTGTGGCATGCCCAAAAACCACTGCCCTGGCATACATCAGTCACCCCTCTAGCTGGGTGCCCTATGCCAGTGGTGAGGGTACAGGTGCATGAGCCCTGTACCCCTACAGTGCCCAGGTCCATTCCTGGGCCCTGTAAGTGCAGTGCTGCCATTAAGAGTATATAGTGCTAGGAGGTTGTCATTACGAACTCCACAGCACCATAATGGCTGCACTGACGACTGGGAAGTTTGGTATCAAACTTCTCAGCACATTAAACCCACACTGATGCCAGTGTGGGATTTAATGTAAAATGCACGACAGAGGGCATCTTAGAGATGCCCCCTGAAACTCGACCAACTCCCAGTGACCGTACTGAGTGCCTGAGCAGGCTGCCACCACCAGACATGTTTCTGGACCCCTGGGTCGAGAGCTGCCGCCACTCTCAGGGGCCTGAAACAATGCACATCCTGGGACGAGGTACCAAGCCTCCTCCCCCAGGATGGGCAGGGTTCACGAAGGAGAAGTTGAAAGGCATGCCGCCTTTGTGAGCTTCTCCAGACCACTTGCTGTACTCAGCAACTGGTCCTCACTGGTTCTACCCCCCACTTTGGGCAGGAGAACCGGCGGGAAAAACAAAGTGAGGAAGAGAGGTGTGCCCACCTCTGCCAACTCCACCCCTAAGGTGGGGGAGGTGAGGTGAAGCGCAACCTCGAGTCCCCGCCATCTTGAGGATGGGGAGACCCAGCCAACCAGGAACAGGCTCCTGCCCCCCTCCCACTGGAGAGTGGCAGAATAGGGGGTGTACCCACCCCACGGAAGGGACCCATTGGTCCCTGCCCTTTACCTACCTGTAACGCCCCTAAATTTAGTATTTAGGGGCACCCTCAACCTTCCTTCCTCAGAGCCAGCAACCACCAGAAAAGAAGAAGAAGAAGGACGAGAAGCCGGGCAGAGCTAACAAGAGGATGACGCTCACTGACTTGGCCCCCGCCCTACAGGCCTATCTACCCTCAAACCTGCTCCTGCAAAACCCTGCCGTGTCCAGCGGCCAGCAACCTCAAAACCCCCGGAGGACCTGCCTGCATTCACTTTCCAAGCAGCTACTCCCGTGAACACCGGACGTGTTTGAACTGCAGCTTATGGTGCTAGCCAGGACACGCGAATCCAGCACACACTGCACCCGCCGAGCCCGGCCCGTGTTTGAGTGAACAAACACCACGAGGAGGTCCCCCGGCGCTCCTAACCCACGATCCAGCGACCCCTGACCTACCTCAAGCCTCCAGACGGCGCCTTCAGCCTCAACCCAGGAGACCCCCCCCTACCACGACCAGAGCGGGTAAGAAAATCCGACGTCTAACGGCACCCCTGCACCCGACACCCCACGGCCTTGTGTGCCCAACGCAGTGGTGCCTGACCATCCCTCTACATCCAACTTACCCCTCGAAGTGGTGGTCACTCCTGGAAGATCTTTGTCCCCGAGCCTGTAGTGTTTCTTTGTCCCGTAGAATCTCCATTGAATTCAACAGGGCACCCGACCTCAAAACTGCACCCTGCACCCAGCTGCCCTAGCGCCGCTGAGGGTGTCCCTTTGGTGCTAACTTGGTCCCCAACGTGCCCTGAGCTTAACCCTAGGAGCTTTGCTCCCACAACCCTGTGGCCTGCTTGCCAGCAGCCACCAACCGGAGTCCGCTGTTGGGCAGAGAGGGTGTCTGAAAAGACAACTCCATCTACTGACTCATCTTTTGGGCTGTATGAGAGGAGGTCAGGGAGAGGGATCCACCCCCCTGTGCAGGTTTTTGGGGCCCTTTGGAAGACTCAGACGTTTTTGTTTGGGGATTCTCACCACCTTTCCACTGGGGAGGTTTTGTAATCACCTTCTTATGGTCACCCCCAGTGGTTGTCCTAGTCACCCTCATCTTGACCCAGTGGTCTGCCTTCTTTCTCAATTCTTGGGGAGAAATTAGACCTAGGTCTACCAAATGCTGATGTAACTTTTCATTTGTGCAATTACTTAAAATATGTTCCTTCATAAACAAATTGTAAAGTCATGCACATTGTGTCCAGTTAACCAACCATCCAGTGTCTTTACTGAGTAGTCTACAAAATCAACCCAGGACTGGTTCTGGGTTTTGTGAGGCCCCCCTGAATCTAATTCTGTACTCCTCAGTTGTGAGTCCAAATCCCTCAATCAGAGTTCTCTTCATGAAGTCATAAGACCCAGCATCTGGCCCAGAGAGGGTCAGGAGTCTGTCTCTGCAGTTACCAGAGCACAGTTCCCACAGGAGTGCCCCCAGAGAGGTTTCTTCACCTTTCTCATGTCACAGGCTGTGAACCATTTGGTGATGTCATCACTCTCCTCAAATTTAGGGACAATCCCTTTGGGGATTTTAGGATCAGAGGATTCCTCTCTGTCCTTGTTTTTAGGATTTCTGCCACCATTGATGGGGGCTAAACCCATCTCCCTTCTTTCTTTCTCTAGAGCCTCTGGACTCAAGATCCAATTTTTTATCCAGCCTTGCTAAAAGGCTGTCCTCCTCATTGAGGCTGTCCTCAATGCCCCCACTGGTACCACCTGTGTGGCCTCGAGGTCCCCAGGTGTTGAATCTTGGAGTTAAGGGTCTGGGGGCCCTTTCATCCCAAGGGATTATTGGGGGTGGGCTACCAGCCCTGTCCTCCTCATCCCTGCCCTCATCTGAATGGCCATCACCATTCTCAGATGGGTGGGATCATAAGATTGCTCTTTATCCTTGGTAGTTGGATTGCTGCCACCATTGATGGGTGCTAACCCCATCTCCTTTCTTTCCTTTCCCAGAGCCAGGAGTCTGGACTCTAGATCCAATCTTTTGGCCAGCCTGGCTAACAGGCTGTCCTCCTCATTGAGGCTGTCCTCAATGCCCTCACTGGAACCTGCCCACCTATGTGGCCTCTAGATCCCCAGGGGTTGATTCTTGGAGTCAAGGGTACAGGGACCCTTTCTTCCCTAGGAAGTGATGGAGGTGGGTACCTATCTCCATCCTCCTCACCTCCTTTTTTTTCTAAAATTCTACAGGGACTTAAGCAAGGCCCTAACAAGACTTTTAGTAGTTTGGTAAAAAAATGCCAATTTGTAAAAATCAGAATTCTAAAGGCAATTTAAGAATTCTGTTGTGTGATCAGGTGGTAACCAAGTAGTTCAACAAATGCAAGTTGTGTATGCCACCGCTGATCCACCAATGTAAGAAACTGGCTCTATATATACTGCACCAAAGTGAGGTACAGTGTGTATAAAGTCCAAGGGTCTCCAGAGGTAGGCAGATGTTAAAGTTATATAGAACCTTACTCGCTAAAGAGGTAGCTTGGTCGAGTATTAAGGCAGTATCAGAGGACAGTGTTAAGCATTTGATGTACCCACTCAGTCAGCAACTTAATTCACACACTCAAGAACTGAACTCTAGGCCAATTGTTTTTGTATACAAATTATACTGTTGTTTATTTTTAGAACCAAGCAAGCCTGGAACAGGTTAGCATTAAATACTTTTCAGTAATAAGTTACTGGATATAGAACTGTTTGAAAATGCAATAGGAAAAGTACTTTGTTTGATTTACAGGTGAGCAGTACTATGCAACACTTAGCAAATACAGTACATTGGAATGAATAGGCTTTTTCAATAAATTGCTGGTAAGTTACTTTTCGGATTACTTTTTCTATCACAGTGCTGGATCCTTGATTCAGCACTGGGACATTTCCTGAAAACAGTTGAGAAAATGCGTTTTGATTATTTGTGCGATTTTTAAAGAATATTCTTAGCTTTCGAACCTATGAGGAAAAACAGGTTATCGGTTTCGAGCTAAGTACTCGGTCTTTGGAGTTGGGGTTCTGGGGTTAGACTCGGGGGTCTCCTAGGGTCAGTGATACACTGTGGTTGTACACTCAGTGCCACTAGGGCGGCATGGTGCAGTGTTGAGGCCCAATGTTATCCTATGGAGGATAGGGGGGCTCCGGTTGGTGGCTGCTGGCAAGCAGGCCACGGGGTTGTGGGAGCAAAGCTCCTAGGGTTTAGCTCAGGGCAAGTTGGGGACCAAAGTAGCACCAAAGGTGCACCCTCAGCGACACTAGGGCGGCCGGGTGCAGGGTGCTGTTTTGAGGTCGGGTGCCCTGTTGATTTCAATGGAGAGTCTCAGGGACAAATAAACACTGCAGGCTTGAGGACGAGGATCTTCCAGGAGCGACCACCACTTCGAGGGGTAAATTGGGATGTTGAGGGCTGGTTAGGCACTGTTGATTTGGGCACACAAGGCCGTACAGCGTCGGGTGCAGGGGTGTCTTGGGACGTTGGATTTTCTTACCCGCTCTAGTCGCGGTAGGGGGGTCCTCTGGATTGAGGCTGCAGGCGTCGTCAGGAGGCTTGAGGCAGGTCAGGGGTCACCAGATCTCGGGTCAGGATCGCTGGGGGGACTTCCTCGGGGTGTTTTTCCACTCGAGCTCGGGCCGAGTTCCGCGGGTGCAGAGTGTGCTGGATTAGCGGTACCTGGCTGGCACCAGAAGCTGCAGTTTAAACACATCCGGTGTTCACAGGAGAAACAGTATGGAAAGTGAAGGCAGGCAGGTCCTCTGGGGTTTGTGAGGTTGCTGGCTGCTGGACCCGCCAGGATTTCACAGGAGCAGGTTTGAGGGGAGACAGGCCTGTAGGGCTGGGGCCAAGTCAGTGGGCGTCGTCCTCTTGTTAGCTCTGCACGGCTCTTCGTCCTTCTTCTTATCTTCATTTCTTGTTGTTGCGGGATCTG
This sequence comes from Triturus cristatus, assembly GCF_964204655.1. Lineage (NCBI taxonomy): Eukaryota > Metazoa > Chordata > Amphibia > Caudata > Salamandridae > Triturus > Triturus cristatus. The sequence goes on along the minus strand of NC_140585.1, from coordinate 71,234,173 downwards.
AGGACGGAAGGTTCAGGGTGCCCCTAAATACTAAATTTAGGGGTTTTACAGGTAGGTAAAGGGCAAGGACCAATGGGTCCCTTCCCTTGGGTGGGAACACCCCCTATTCTGCCACTCTCCAGTGGGAGGGGGGCAGGAGCCTGTCCCTGGTTGGCTGGGTCCCCCCATCCTCAAGATGGCTGGGACTCGAGGTTGTGCTTCAACTCGCCTCCCCCACCTCAGGGGTGGAGTTGGCAGAGGTGGGCACACCTCTCTTTCTCACTTGTGTTTCTCGACGGTTCTCCCGCCCAAAGTGGGGGGTAGAACCAGTGGGGACCAGTTGCTGAAAACAGCAAATGGTCTGGAGAGGCTCACAAAGGCGGCATGCCTTTGAAGCTTCTCCTTCGTGAACCCTGCCCATCCTAGGGTAGGAGGCTTGGCACCTCTTTCCAGGATGTGCATGGTTTCAGGCCCCCGAGAGCAGCAAGCTCTCGACCCAGGGGTCCAGAAACATGTCTGGTGGTGGCAGCCTAAGCAGCCACTCAGTCAGGTCACTAGGAGTTGGTCGAATTTCAGGGGGCATCTCTAAGATGCCCTCTGTTGTGCATTTTACATTAAATTCCTTACTGGCATCAGTGTGAGTTTAATGTGCTGAGAAGTTTGTTACCAAACTTCCCAGTCTTCAGTGTAGCCATTATGGTGCTGTGGAGTTCGTAATGACAAACTCCCAGCACCATATATTCTTTAATGGCAGCACTGCACTTACAGTGCCCAGGAATGGATTTGGGCACTGTAGGGGTACAGGGCTCATGCACCTGTACCCTCACCACTGGCATAGGGCACCCAGCTAGAGGTGTGACTGATGTATGCCAGGGCAGCGGTTTGTGGGCATGGCACACAGGCATGTGTGCCATGTTGACTCTTCACTTTGTTCTGCACCAATGCACTCAGTCTGCAAAGGCAGTGTGTGAGTGTCAGGGCCTCTGAGGGTGGCACAATAAGAGCTGCAGCCCTTAGAGGCCTGTGGAAATATGGATTTTTCTGGTCAGTTATGTCCCCTATCTTGGACCCCAACGGTTCCATGTGCATGTCACAAGTACATGTATGTTCCCTCCAGTTCCAGTTATAAAGACGCAAACACATGTGCGTCCACCGTCAACATGTCCTCTGTCAGATCCGCCATGAATAGGCCGGATATTCCATTCCTAAGTATGAAAAGCCACCGGCTTTATATGGTTCACTTATGCCATTTTACAGTCCAGGCAAGTAGGCCCTGATTCTGTCATCAAACTCTTCTTGCCTTCTGCCTCTGAAAGCTCCAGTCTGAGCCTGCATCTGTGACCATGAACTTTGTCTCATTCTCTGCGCGGCTCACGAAGCCTGACATCAGCCTATTCTCTGCCAAGAACTGTATTTCACCTTCGAATTATCTGCTTCCCCCTCAGCCGATGCATTCCTGCCTAGTAGTTTAAGTAAACATTCTTCCAGTTACCAAGCAAAAAGGCCCATCTTCTCTGTCCTCATGCAAGTAAATTCATAGCCCTGTTACCATGGAATATTCCTACCCCCTCGCATTTAGTGTAGACACTTAGACGCTTGTACACGCACGCACAGTCAGTATAGAATAGATTCTGTCCGAGAGTCCCTCTTTTATGGATAACATAGTTCTTTAAACATAGGATGTTAGATATGATTTGGGATTAGGTTGACTTGACCCCTCAGACTTCTTGTCTCCACATGTAGAGCTAAATGTCAAGTCCCCTTCACCCCCTAGTTACACGTCAATTACACGTCATACTGCTGCGCGCGCATCTATGCCAAGTATTATCTTATAGATCCACCTATGTATTACATCATAACCAATCATGTTCCTTTTTACTCATTATTACACCCATTTTCGGTTACGCAGACCAAACGTCAATGTCCTTATCAATTGTTACGCCTACTGTATTCACTTCATTATAATGTATGTACTATAAAAGTTACTTCTTGTCAATAAAGTGTGTGCTTCACTTCCTGAACCTTCGTGGTGACGGAACATTGGGAGCAACCGATTATAATCGAATTAATGGAATAAAGCCCATTCCGAACCTCTAATACCACGGATTCTGCCTCTCATTTTATTGAGCTATTTTACTATGTTCCTGTATCAAATTCAGTCCCGGTAAAGGAATTTTTATTTACCACATGATGGCGCCCGAACAGGGACACTTTCTCATCTCACGCGCCGGCGGTGCGTTGCAGGCCCGGTCTCCTGCCACAGCTGGACGGACAATAACGCGTACCAGCAGGATTTCCTGTATCTCCCTCCGGTCAAGCGGGGGCGACTGAGACTGCGATCAACACCCAGACGAGGCGGTGAGAAGTGCGAAGTATCCCGACCAGAGCCTAGCTGAGAGAGCAAGATCCGAGGTATACAGAGACCCACCAGTCCGAAGTCAAGCCCAGTGTCCGACGAGTCGAGTCGAGTCGAGTCCAGTCCGGTTCAAGTTCAAGTTACTGAGGCCTTCCGTTTCCGAAGCTACCCGGTGAGTACCATGGCTGGGGAGGCATTTCTGACGTGCACATAGGTTGTGCCGGTCAAGACGGGTTTGGGTACACAAATCCGGTCTGCACTGTTTTAGCAGTGTATCTGTACTGTTTAGCAGTATATCAAGTATTCCGAAGTATTCCGAAGTGTCTAGTTATTGTCTAGTTATTGTCGAGAATTAAGCTTGGTGATTAGTTATGCAGACGATCATCATTGTTGTTTCAGTTAAAGGTTTAATGTTTAATGTTTAAAGTGTTTAAGTATGTTCTGTATATCGTGGTATGAATGACTGTTCATTATCGTGTTTATTGTATTAAGTCTGTTCAAATTCAAGTACCAAGGTCAAAATCAAGTATAAGGTCAGTTCTCAATATGCCGCTCTTTTCGAAATTAAGACAGATCACTACCAGAAAAGGGGTTCTCGAAGAAGCCGTCCCTATTCCTCCTAGGGACACTCCAGGGCACTTTATGTATCACAAACATGGCTTAGACGCTATATTATTTCTTGATTTATGGGTAGACTATACCAAGGGATTACCAGAAAGTCAGAGGTGGCCCACAGCGGGGACCTGGGATGCAGAGTGCATCATGAAAGTCGAGGAAGAGTTATGGAAAAGGAAAGTCAGACAGTCACAGAAAGACGCCGTTGAATTATGAGTATCAGCGTTACGCATGAACAAGCCTAGAGAGGGAAGTTGACTTACCCCTTATTGAAATCCCAGTAGACCAAGAAGGACCTTATGTACATAGTGAATTATTAGGCCAAGATAGAAAATTTCTACTCGATACAGGGGCAAGTCGAACGACCATAAAACGTAGTGAAGTTCCAGGGGCACCCCTCTCAGGCTCACAGAATATTTCCCTTGGTTTTTCAGGAAAACCTATTGTTAATGAAGTGTCACAACCTCTGCCACTTACGATAGGACCTTTGACCCGAACTACAGATTTATTGCTTACTAAATCATGTCCAGAAAATCTATTAGGAATAAAAACGTTAAAAGCTCTAGGAGCTATAATATGTTGTTCTCCGGAAGGAGTAAGATTGTTTTTACGTGATTTTAAAGGTCACTATGTGTCTAGAGACATGGATCCCCGATTACAGATTTTACCTACACGTCTATGGGCACAAGGCCCTACTGATGTTGGATACATGAATATTACACCATATCGAGTCACATTAAAGGCAGGAGTGGTGCTACCACGAATGCGACAATACAAGTTACCACCAGATGCTGTAGTGGCTTTACTACAAATCATTGACGAGCTCATTGCCCAAGGAGTAGTTGTGGAAACAGACTCCAATATATGTAATTCACCGATAATACCGATTCTTAAACGAACAGATCCGAAGGCCCCGCCAGTATATCGATTGGTTATTGATCTGCGCGAGTTAAACAAATGCATTGTGCCACAATTCCCTGTGGTCCCAGATATCTCGTCATTACTGACAGCTATTGATTCCGAAGCGACATTCTTCACTGTAATCGATCTCAAGAATGCCTTTTTCAGCGTCCCAATAGATCCGGAAAGCCAATATTTGTTCGGATTTAGTTTAAATGGACGTAGCTTTAAATTCTCACGCGCACCTCAAGGATTTACAGAAAGCCCCAGCATCTATAGCCAAGCACTGAAACGAGAACTTGACAGTATCCACATGCCAGTTAACACTGCTCTGCTTCAATACGTCGATGATCTGCTGATCACCGCCCGAAGCGAACCTGAATGTGAAAAAGCATCACTGACAGTTTTACAGTTTCTAGCCGAAAAAGGGCACAAGGTGTCCCCTTCTAAGCTGCAATTCTGTGTCCAGCGAGTTATTTATCTTGGACACTCGCTGTCCAAGGAGGGAAGGCAGCTTACACCAGACCGCATTCAGTTAATAGCTAACATGCCAATACCCAAGACACAAAAGGAGGTGCGGGCTTTCATAGGCCTCACTTCATACTGTAGACAGTGGATCCCGCAATATGCATTTCTAGCAAAACCACTCATTCAGTTGACAACCCAGGAGACAGCCACATCGACTGTTCTCCCTTGGACTCAAGAACATACACAAGCTTTTGAAAGCCTAAAGAAAACTTTATGTCAAGCACCTGTTTTAGCAACACCATGTTACAGAAAACAGTTTACACTCTTTGTTACAGAACGCGAAGGTACTGCTTTGTCAGTACTCACACAGGATCAAGCAGGAGCACACAAACCATGTGCTTATTTTTCTAGTACATTAGATCCCGTAGCTCAGGCTTTGCCTGCATGTCTGAAATCAGTGGCAGCGACAGCTTTAGCAATCAGACAAAGCGATGCCATAGTGTTAGGACATCCATTGACAGTTCAAGTACCACACGCAGTAGAGGTTCTTGTAAATAGAACGCAAACACAACACTTGACTATAGCACGACTTACAGGATACGAGCTTACATTGTTTCAGCCACATATAGAAATAAGACGCTGTAACACATTGAATCCTGCCACACTTTTGCCAGTAACCGGAACAGACCCACTAGCCCATGACTGTATTGAAGTTATTACTGTAACGACAAAACCCAGACAAGACTTGACCGATGTTCCATTGTCAGATCCAGACTTGACATTTTATGTAGATGGTTCATGTATGAGAACAGGTACAGGAGAATTAGTGGCCGCCTATGCAGTCACAACAGACACTGAAGTCATTGAAACTAATCGTATAAATACTTTGTCAGCTCAAGCCGCAGAGCTCATCGCTCTGACACAAGCCTGTATTCAAGCCACGAATAAAAAAGTCAACATATACACTGATTCACGTTATGCATTCGGAGTTGTACATGACTTCGGCGTGCTGTGGCGAGAGAGAGGTTATTTAACTTCCCACGGTGCCCACATTCAGCACGGACCCCTCATTCATGCCTTATTAGATGCAATACATCTACCTACTGCAATATCAATTATGAAATGTAAAGCTCATACGAAAGTTACTGATATCATTTCCCAAGGCAATGATCTAGCCGACAGAACGGCTAAACAGACTGCTCAAACTCAAACTCCCGACATGACAAAGACAATAGTCCCGATGCCGACACATTGTATGACAGTTAAAGATCCTACTCTTGACGTAATTGACATACAGACACATGCTACACCAGACGAAATAAAGAAATGGACTGAATTAGGAGGGATCCAAACGGACCAAGGATGGATGATGAAGGAAAAGTCTGTATGGTTCCTTCCTGATTCAATGGTCCAAATTATAATTAACACTATACATAGTCCGGCACATCTAGGAGAAAAAGCTATGCTAGACAGCATTCAACACATTTGGTTTAATAAACATTTACGAGCAGCAGCCAAACAAAAGGTCCGTACCTGTATGATCTGTTGCCAGTTCAACCCAGGAAAAAGTGTTCCCGTAGAACAGGGTGGATTTCATCCTCCTGATCACCCTTTTGAAGTCCTACAGATGGATTATATCCAGATGGAACGATGTCGAGGATTCAAATATGTTCTCGTAGTTGTCTGCGCTCTGTCCCGTTGGACAGAGGCGTACCCGGTTTCAGATTACACTGCCCCGACTACTGCCAAACAGTTGGTTCGAGAATTCTTCCCACGATACGGTTTACCACGTGTTGTTCACTCAGATAACGGCCAGCCGTTCTCATCCGAATTAATGAAACATGTTTCACTTCTGTTAGGTTATCAGTGGAAATTCCACTGTGTCCGACACCCCGAAGCAGCAGGTCTCGTAGAAAGACATAACCAGATACTGAAAATCAGAATGTCCAAAATATGCAGAGAAAAAGGTATCGACTGGGTAGTAGCGTTACCCGTTGCACTCTTTTACATGAGAATGGTAGCACATTCACGAACAGGGCTATCCCCGTATGAGGTGATCTTCGGTAGACCACCAAATATGTGGGGGACGCCTATACCACGCAAAATAACTGATATTGACTGTAATATGCTGACAGATTACTTGGCTTCCTTGATGTCTGCACTACAATCTTGTCGTTCACAGGTAGCTGCAGCCTTTCCTGACAACACTGAGGTGAAACCCCATGACGTAGTTCCGGGGGATCTCGTCTTTGTGAGGAATTTCGACCGAAAGACTCAGCTGGAGCCCAGGTGGAAGACACCCAAGTTGGTTCTGCTGACCACAAGAACAGCCGTGAAGATCGAGGGCCGCAAGGGCTGGATTCATTCAAGCCATATCAAAAAATTTCATGGACAATCCTCGGATATAGACATTGTGCCCTGCACTCCCTCACAGACTGATTCAAAACTTCCTTTGGTGGAAAAAACTGAAAGCGAACTTTACAAAGTTAAGTTAAGGCCTAGGACGTCAGACGGTTTGATTGTTTAAGTCCTCTCCTAGGTGAAGCGGTTGAATCTGTCTCTGACATGTATCCTCTAGACCTGAATCATGAACAGTCGCGAAAAATGATGAAACGACAGGCGTATTGTAAATCACTGCGTAGCCATTGTATAGGGACATTATTAATTTTGTTTTCCTTAAGTCTTTTAATAATTATTACCAGTATGTTGTTGCACATATATTACCCTATTGCCAGAAATGTTCACAATGTTATTGCAGAACATTCTTTTAGTGACTTACCCCCGCATGAATTGTCCTATAGACTTGCGCTGCGCAATAACACTTTCATTAGTATGTTACATCATTCCCATCAGACTAGTAATGCTACTAATTGTTGGGTGTGTGGCCGACTCCCTCCCTATCAGAATTATGAAGGAGTCCTGCCATTCTTTCCACACCCATTTACACACAATGGCTCCTGTGGAGCATGGTTCAGTTTAATCAATTCCATAGACTCAGACACAGCAGTTTACCAAGATCATTGGATATGGGGAAACCTGAACCTAGTTTTACTCAAAGTCTGCTACCCTGACAAGGAGGGTCGCCCCAAAAGAACAGGAACTGATCTAGAAAATGAAGTGTATGGATTAGGTAATTTTACACCTAATCTCATGATTCTAAATGTCGTATCCGAAGTTGAGCTAGTCTTACCCACCATGTCAGTATTCCCAGCAAAAGGTGAATTGTGTGTAAGAAAGGTTGGTTCCATACATATGGGCCATAGTCAATGCACTACTACAGTAGAATTCAGTGATCAAGGCAAATCTTCATTCAGAGCTTATCGCCACTCCTACTTTATATGTGGTCAGACTGCATATATGCGTCTACCTCTAGATTGGGATGGTACCTGCTACATAGCATTCCTTTTGCCACCTGTTTTCCTAGCTCCTCCTGATTATTATAGAAATATTCATTTAGTACACAATAGAGAGCGGAGAGATCTCCCAATTGTCGATTATACTGAGACGGCATGGGACAAGTATGTAGATTTCAATAAAGGCATCTTTCCCTATATAGGTACAGTTACCAATAGTAAGCTGATACGTAGATTAACTAGAACCCTTGAAGCAGTAGTGAATGAAACTATTTCCGCCTTAGGCAATTTAACAGAAGAGCAGTCTGCTATGCGGATTGTTGTGCTTCAGAATCGTCTTGTCCTTGACGTCATCCTGGCTGATAGAGGCGGAGCTTGTAGGGTCATCGGATCAAGCTGCTGCGTATTCATACCAGAAAATTCGCCATCTGTATATAAAGCCATCACTCGCCTTCATAAGATTGTAAGCCAGATACACCAGAACCCAGGCACTTGGACTTGGTCCAGTTGGTTTTGGAATGTGATATCAGCCTGGGGATGGAGAGTTCTATCCTTCCTAGGTATTGGCCTTCTCCTACTATTCAGTTGCTGTCTATGTCTACAATGTGGACCAGCGATCTGTGGTCTGTGTGCCACATCGTGTATTCCACCACCAAGATTTCATTCGTCACGGAAGAAGAAAGAAGAACAAATGATGCTATATGAACAGATCAATGGATTAATGAAGATTGATATCTCTTAACGGGCAAGTAGGGGACAAGGAGGGAATGTGGAAATATGGATTTTTCTGGTCAGTTATGTCCCCTATCTTGGACCCCAACGGTTCCATGTGCATGTCACAAGTACATGTATGTTCCCTCCAGTTCCAGTTATAAAGACGCAAACACATGTGCGTCCACCGTCAACATGTCCTCTGTCAGATCCGCCATGAATAGGCCGGATATTCCATTCCTAAGTATGAAAAGCCACCGGCTTTATATGGTTCACTTATGCCATTTTACAGTCCAGGCAAGTAGGCCCTGATTCTGTCATCAAACTCTTCTTGCCTTCTGCCTCTGAAAGCTCCAGTCTGAGCCTGCATCTGTGACCATGAACTTTGTCTCATTCTCTGCGCGGCTCACGAAGCCTGACATCAGCCTATTCTCTGCCAATAACTGTATTTCACCTTCGAATTATCTGCTTCCCCCTCAGCCGATGCATTCCTGCCTAGTAGTTTAAGTAAACATTCTTCCAGTTACCAAGCAAAAAGGCCCATCTTCTCTGTCCTCATGCAAGTAAATTCATAGCCCTGTTACCATGGAATATTCCTACCCCCTCGCATTTAGTGTAGACACTTAGACGCTTGTACACGCACGCACAGTCAGTATAGAATAGATTCTGTCCGAGAGTCCCTCTTTTATGGATAACATAGTTCTTTAAACATAGGATGTTAGATATGATTTGGGATTAGGTTGACTTGACCCCTCAGACTTCTTGTCTCCACATGTAGAGCTAAATGTCAAGTCCCCTTCACCCCCTAGTTACACGTCAATTACACGTCATACTGCTGCGCGCGCATCTATGCCAAGTATTATCTTATAGATCCACCTATGTATTACATCATAACCAATCATGTTCCTTTTTACTCATTATTACACCCATTTTCGGTTACGCAGACCAAACGTCAATGTCCTTATCAATTGTTACGCCTACTGTATTCACTTCATTATAATGTATGTACTATAAAAGTTACTTCTTGTCAATAAAGTGTGTGCTTCACTTCCTGAACCTTCGTGGTGACGGAACATTGGGAGCAACCGATTATAATCGAATTAATGGAATAAAGCCCATTCCGAACCTCTAATACCACGGATTCTGCCTCTCATTTTATTGAGCTATTTTACTATGTTCCTGTATCAAATTCAGTCCCGGTAAAGGAATTTTTATTTACCACAGGCCTTCTCTGGTCACAGTGCCCTGGGTACCTATGGTACCATTTACCAGGGGCTGACATGTGGCCAGAGATGCCAATTGGGTTTAGGCTTCAATGCAGTTTTAGGGTCGGAACATAGGCCCTGGGTACCTGATTAGCAGGAACCCAGGGCACACTCAGTCAAAGAACATCAGCAATTCAGCAAAAAGTGGGGGCATACCATGTAAGAAAGAGGGCACTTTCTCACAGGCACACAAGCGTGAAAAGGTGAGTCGAGTGACAAAGATCATTACATAGACTAACCAAACATTCTTTTCCTAATGCCCCTGATTTCCTTGTCTGTAAAACTGCACAGGACCCAAAACACAGAAGCAAGACACCTCCTCCAACTTCACCTCTAGAAATGTCAGTGCCACAAGCACTTCACACCAGCTCCATAAAGAAAGAAAACTCAGCCTTCACGGCACTCTTCATTGTCCACTGGGCCAGTCAAGACAAGGGCCCAGTGTTCATCTAAACTAAGGTCCAAAGATATTCTAAAAAAGAACACTCCATTCTAGAATAGCACCGTGGCTCATTATCTGCCCATCATGAAGAAACGCATAAGTGGACCCTGTTCCTGTCCAAGGATGGTGGGAACGACCAAAACAAACAAACTCTTCTGTTGCAGGGATTCTGCACATACACAGAACTATGCGCAGGAAAACAGGACGTCAGTGTATATGGCAGAGTTCTTCAATCTGTAGGGCGCGACCCCCCAGGGGGGCGCAACACCATCTCAGGGGGGCGCGAACTCCACTGCAGGATCTAACCTTTCACTGCTTCCAAATCGATGGGGCACAACCATACTTTTGCAATTTCGAAAGAAAGCTAATTCCAAGAGCTGAAATGCTTCAGCTGCAGTGGGAGGCAGAGAGTCTCCTTTGCTGTGAAACCGAAAGCGAAACATTTCAGCTCTGGGAATTAACTGTGCCGGGATGGTCAGCTTTTCACAGAAAGGAAGCACAAAGTTTATCTTTAAATTATGTAAGTATGGGCATGCCATACACTCACGGTTTTCTTTCAAAAGTGCACATTTATTGAAGCCATTTTCATGCTTGTTTAATACATTGCGTTCAAAGACCACACTTTTAAAACAGATCTTTCTTTATATTAGGCTGAAAACAAATGGCTTAGGGGACAAAAACAGCGCAGTTGGCTCATGCTACTGTGGGGTTTGGCAGCTGATGTTCCCTCACATGAGAGAGTATAATCAATTAAGCAGCTACCATTTTATTTGGACTAAGCGAATGGAATTCAAGTGGAAATTATGCCTGGAGCCTCAGAAAGGCAACTAAAAGAAAGTGAGAACTATGAAGAAGGCCATTCTTGTCAGTGACAAGGTTGACATCCTTTGAGCGTGCGGCCCTGAACCTAAATATTCAATATCTTTTTTTTAACATTTACATGTACTGATTGCGCAATGTTCATTTTCTGCCAGTAGCAAATGGGCAGCTATGTAAATTGCAAGCGTGGCTAGTTCGCACAATTTGCAGCTGTCGCATTTTGCTCACAAAGAAATGCTTTGTCGCGATCTCGCAACAACGTGCCTGAAAAGGAGGGTTTCTCCAGTCTTGCGGAAAGGCAGAAGAGAGCTTTCGATGATGGGAAATTTCAGCTGCCTTTCCATGCCTGTGTCGAACGGAAGGATTTCTAGCAATGTACGCAATTCACTCCCTATATTTATTTCTTACATTAGCACCTCTGTAAAGTGCCACTTGTTGCCTGACTGAATGTCTGCACTTTATGCGGCATACAATTATATAGTAATGCAATCAGAAGCATAAAGGCAATGAACACAAATGACATGATTAACATTGCTTGAAGAACAATCTCGGGTTTTGGCTGAATGGCAGCAAGGCCAAGCCTAATATTATCCAAAAAACAAAACGGTGCCAGTGCTGCACTTAACTCTATTAGAAATTGGACAATGAACTGAATGAAACAGTATCACTAACAACCACTTTTTCCATTGGGTTTAATCCAAAATATTTTCATACATTACATTTATCTTTTCTCTGTTATCAAAACATGATTTCAGCATATCAAAAGAGAAACCAACATTACAACATTAACATTCACATTTTTATATACTGATTTTTGAACATTAACGCGACACCAACACTTACATACAACAGTCACCCGTATATACTCATCACACACACTCATCAAACATACTCAGTAGACATTATTTATGACAGAAAAAATTATTAAATGCAGTAAATGGACATAGGGCCATCAACAAACATAAATTAACACAGTTGTGATACACTGCATTCTATTGTGTAGAAATGATTGGCCAGAAGCGGAAAGGTCTACGCGTTTCGAATCCCTTCACATGTGGGGATTCTCATCAGGACCAACACTTGCTGCAGCTCAATGTTTAAAAAGAAACATTCGAAGTTGTTTCGAAAACAGTCAATGACTTGTCAAGCTGTTGTGGTGTCGAAATACTGTTTTTTTCATATGGCATCAGAGTCTGAAAAGCCTTTAAATTGCTGTGCTGCTATATCTGATAGTCCAGCAATGACAATGCCACAAAGGGGATTCTTTTTCAGGCGTTCAGTGAGCGTGACCTTGGTGCAAAGTTCGACCTCTGTAATTACTTATGTGGATTCTCAAGGAGATCGTAGTGAATCATATCTCTTCACTCCGGACGTGAGACGCCATTATGGTTGGGAGCTAATGGCGTCTCACGTCCGGAGTGAAGAGATTAACTAAATTCACTTAGCAGGTAAGTGGGGTTACGGTTACTTTTTCTAGGTCAGTGTTGGATCCTGGATCCAGCACTAGGGTACCACCTGTAAGCAGTTGAGAAACTGCGTTTAAGTTATACAGGCGATTTTTAACGAATATTTATAAGTTTGCAAAATCGACAGAAGAAATTTCACAGAAAAACAGTCAATGGTTTCCTATGGAAGAAAATTCAAGTTACGGGTAAAGTATGTTCTTGTTACTTTTGTAATCCAGTGCTGGGCTCCTAGGCTCTGTACTGGGACATCTATCTAAAACAGGTAAGTAATTACGTTTTCACAGTTGGTTTATTTTTAAAGAATAATTGTAGTTTGCAAAAATCGACAGAAGAAATTTCACAGAAAAACAGTCAATGGTTTCCTATGGAAGAAAATTGAGTTAGTGGTAAGTACGGTTGTAAGTACTTTTCAGGGTAAGCGCTGGGCACCAAGATCCAGCACTGGGATATCTCCCAATAGCAGGTGAGTATTTCCGTTTTCGTTACTCGGTTGATTTTAGGTGAATATTTTAAAGTTCAGAAACTCCATACTTAAAAGAAATTTCAAGTGAAACCAGTCAATGTTACCCTACGGAGGAAAAGTGAGTTATCGGCTTTTGGGTAAGTAATCGACTGGCAGAGTTAAGGTTCTGGGCATTGACTCAGGGGTCTACCAGGGTCAGGTAGGTACAGTTGTTACACCCTCAGCGGCACAGGGGCAGCCGGGTGCAGAGTGAGCTAGGTCCAATGTTATCCTATGGGAGGCAGGGGGGCCTTGGTTGGTGGCTGCTGACTAGCAGGCCACGCGGCTGTGGAAGCTGGGCTCCTGGTCACTTGCTCAGGGCAAATGGAGAAGTAGGTAGGAGTAGAAGTTGCACTGCCCGGGCCCCTCGGGCGGCTGGGTGCAGGGTGCTTTTGAGCCACCGGGCGCTCAATGGATAGCAATGGAACAGCTCAAGGACGAACAAAGGCGGCAAGCTCGGGGACGAAGATTCTTCAGGTGCCACCACCACTTCGAGAGGTAAGTTGGGTAGTTGGAGGATAGGTAGGTACCCAGGAGTTTGGCACAGGGGACCGCAGGGCACCGGGTACAGGGGTGCCTTTTGATGTTGGGAAATCTTACCCTCTGTTGATCGCGGTTGGGGGGTCCCTGGTTCTGAGGCTGCAGGCATAGTAAGGAGTGTTGAGGTGGGTCTTCGGGTGCCGGATTCGAGGTCACAGTCGCCTGGGGGACGTCCTTGGGGTCTTTGTCCACTTCGGTACAGGCCAGGCTTGGCGGGTGCAGAGTGTGCAGGGTTTGCGGTTCCTGGCTGATGCCAGGGGTCAGTTACTTGCTTTGAGCGGTGCCACTGCTTGTGGGAGTCCCAGATGCTCAGAGTCACAAGGGAGCCAGGTCCTCTGGGCTTTGTGAGGTTGCTGGCCACAGGAGATGCCGGGATTTAGCAGGAGCAGGTTCGAGGGTCGACAGGCAGGTAGGGCTGGGGCCAAAGCAGTTGGTGTCTTCCTCTTGTTAGCAGCTGTACGGCAGGTCTTCTTTCTTCTTGATCTTCTTTGATGTTTCGGAATCTGGAATCTGAGGAAGCAAGGTTCAGGGTGCCCCTAAATACTAGATTTAGGGGCGTTACAGGTAGGTTAAGGGCAGGGACCAATGGTTCCCTGCCCTGAGGTGGGTACACCCCCTATCCTGCCACTCTCCTGTGGGAGGGGGGCAGTAGCCTAGTCCTGATTGGGTAGGGCTTCCCATCTTCAAGATGGCGAGAGCCCGGAGATGTGCTTCACCTCGCCTCCCCCACCTGAGGGGTGGGCTTGGCAGAGGCTGGCACACCCCCTTTCCTTCCTTGGGGTTTTCGGCCAGTCTTCCCGCCAGAGATGGGGTCAGAACCGGTAGGGGCAGTTGCTGAGTACAGCAAGTGGCCTGGAGAAGCTCACAAACGCGGCATGCCTTTGAAGCTTCCCCTGCCCATCCTGGGGGAGGAGACCTAGCACCTCGCCCAGGATGTGCATTGTTGCAGGCCCAGGAGGGCGGGTGGCTCTCGACCCAGGGGTCCAGCAACATGTCTGCTGTGTGGCAACCTAGGCAGCAACTCAGACAAGACGTGGATTGTAGGTTAGGTTCAGGGGGCATCTCTAAAATGCCCTCTGTCGTGCAGTTTACAGTAAATCCCACACTGGCATCAGTGCGGGTTTACAGTGCTGAGAAGTTTGATACCAAACTTCCCAGTCTTCAGTGTAGCCATCATGGTGCTGTAGAGTTCATGTTGACGGCCTCCCAGCACCATGTACTCTTAATGGTAGCACTGCACTTACAGTGCCCAGGAATGGACCTGGGTACTGTAGGGGCACAGGGCTCATGCACCTGTGCCCACACCACTGGCATAGGACACCCAGCTAGAGGGGTGACTGAGGTATGCCAGGGCAGTGTGTGTTGTGGGCATGGCAACCAGGGATGTGTGCCATGTCGACTCTTTGTTTTGTTCTGCACCAAGACACTCAGCCTGCAAAGGCAGTGTGTGTGTGTCAGGGTACAGGGCCTCTAAGGGTGGCACAATAAGTGCTGCTGCCCTTAGGGGTCTTCTCTGGTCACAAGGCCCTGGGTACCTAGGGTACCATTTACCAGGGGCTGACATGTGACCAGAGATGCCAATTGGATTTTGGCTGTTAGGCAATTTTTAGAGAAGGAACACAGACCCTGGGCACCTGATTGGCAGGAGCCCAGGGCACAACAAGGAAAAGTGCATCAGTTATCAGGCAAAAAGTGGGGGGGTTACTGCAACAGAAACCCACTTCCTTACAGCGGTTCGCAGTGATTTTCAGTGCCAGGTGCTTGTTCGAACTGTGCAATCATCGCAAACGGCACCATGCACATCGCAAGCGGGCGCTGCTTCCCTTCTGCCGATCGAGTAGATTTTTACTCTAGCAGCAGTTTTCTCAACGCAAACAGACGGTTTCTCAACGCGAGCAGTCGCGAGCATACGCGACCACTAGCAATGAGAAATCTGACCGCCTGCGTTGAGAAATCTAGCCGGGAGGTTGATTTTCCACGCTCTCTTTGCTAGGATCCACAAACCAATGTTTGATGAAACCGTGATCTCTATCGCCGCTAGACGCCGGCGCTACACTTATATTTAAGGTCATTATTTTCTTTGCCTTCATGTCACAACTTTAGTTTTTTAAATATAGCGGTTCAATTGAGGGTTGCCGTGTTCTCTATGATATATATTCAGGTGTAAGCTCTAACTACAGAACTCAGAGAAGTGTGCACTATTGAGCTGAGTTTACAATGGACTGCATGTCACTGGGACCTGCCAACCCGCAACCCGTGGTTACAAGCTGTAGCAGCCAGTGCATTATACCACAGAGCTCGGTTATTTTACGAGCAGTTATAGGTTTTTCCATGTCCTTGTTGTGCACATTTGCACTCATCAGTTTTCGCTGTCTAGTCACTTCGCCATTGTCCTGCTCGTTTTGTGGCACGATGCATTCATCTGTTCATCCGTGCACATGTACGGTAGGTCTGGGTTCTGCACCGAGCATGAGACTGGATGCAGCTTCCAGTCCTCCGCTGCTGCAGTGCGCAAGTGCCATGTCTTCAAGTGTGTTATAAAAAGCCTCACATGACCTGACCTCACCAATAACCTTCATGTTCTTTAACTCGACCTCCCCTCTCCCTCGCGCTCTTTCTCACACACACGCGCTTTCACTCTACTTCTCTACCCCCTCACTATCGGTTAGTCTCGCTCTCTGTGCTTTTCTGTCTTCCTTTCCTTTCCCTTCCCACTCCTTCTCTCACTCCCTTCTTTTCATATATTTCGTGAGTAGCCTCCTCACTGTCTCTCCCTCTGGCGCTTACAACCTCTCTCTCTCTTTTCTTCCCTAACAACAACGTGCTCTCGTTCTTCCTCTCTCCTGCGTTCTCCTCTTTCCCGCTGTCTCCCTCTCCCACTGCCTTTGTTATACTCTGTCTTTCTTCTCGTTCCTTTGCCTCTTCCCTCTTTTCAGTCCCCCTGTTTCTTGCCCTTTCTGTTTTCCTGCTACTCTCTCTCTCATGCCCACATTTTGTCCCTTTTCTCTGTCTTTTGCTCCCCTCTGTTGTGTACTTGTATTGACATCATGGGGACACCGTAGTGTCACATGCCTTTGCGTGTCCCTGCGAGGACACCGTATCGTTGTACTTCACCAGCTGTCAGTTAGTGACAGTTGACAGCTGGTGATCCTGAGCAGTGGCTGCATTCTTGCGCTCCACGTTCAGAGCTGTGTTGGCGAAGAATAAAGAACTTGCTACTTACTATACTGCTCCACTTTGTTCTTTACAAAGTGGCGACGAGCGCCAACACCGGAACCCACAACCGGTACTTTAACAAGAAAAAAAAAAAAAAACGGCGTTTAAGGAAACTTGCAGTCCTAGGACAAATACCATCACGGAAAAAGGTGTTGTCTAACTGTAAGGAAAAGCTGCTGCGGAACACAATACGAATACACCAAGAAAATTCAAGGTGCGTGAAGCAACCAATACAAAAGAAAATAAAGCAACGATATTAACATAGTCGCCGATTCAGGCTCACCATACACAATAGTGAACAAAAAAGTATGGGAAGAGAAGTTCACACCACATATTGGCAATCACCTTGAGAAGGCTGACATCCTAATCAAGTCATTCACGGGAGAAGCAATCGACGTGTGTGGCTACAGAAAACTAAATTTCGCATACAAAGGGAGAGAGTCAGAAGGAAAACTCTATGTATCCGCTGTTGGGCCATCGGTCTTGGGCTGGATGGACCAGGGGAATTTGAGCATCATCTTGGACCCCAGCAGTTCTGACCCTGTTCTAGTAGTGCAAAATGCGTATGACTATAACAAATCCATTCTAAACAAGTACCCTAATGTCTTTAAGGACAAAATTGGTGCACTTAAGGGATACCAACATAAGATAGTTGTTAAACCTAATGCAACACCAGTTGTACACAAGACTCGCAATCTACCATTTGCAATAAAGGACGAAGTAAAAAGACAAATTGAGAAGCTCCTAAAGGAAGGAATAATCGAACAAGTGGAGGCCAGTGAATGGGTCGCACCTCTGGTCGTAGCCAAACGACCCAACGGAAAATTGAGACTCTGTGTGGACTTACAGGACCTTAACAAGAATATAATAATTGAGCAGTTCCCGTTACCTAAAATTAGCGAAATGCTTGCAACTACCAAAGGGGTCAGATGGTTTTCAACTATTGACCTAAAGTCTGCGTACCACCAGGTGCCACTGCACCGTGAGAGCAAAAGGCTTACGACGTTCATCACACCCTTTGGGTGTTACCAATTTACGAGAGTACCTTTTGGATTGGCATCCGCTGCAGCGATGTTTCAGAGACTAATGAACAACATCTTCAAGGGAGTCAAGGGTATTCTGATGTTTCAAGATGATATCCTTATCATGGGAAAATCTAAGGAAGAGCACGACGACAAGGTAGATCAAGTGCTAGGAATCCTGGAAGCAAAGGGGCTCACGGCTGAGTACAGTAAATGCAAGTTTGCATGTGAGTCTGTGAACTATCTTGGGCACGAAATAAATGGAAAAGGAATCTACCCGAAAATTGACTTAATGGATGCTATTAAAAACTCTCCTGTGCCCAAAAACAAGGAAGAGCTGAGGTCTTTCCTAGGCCTTGTAGAATTTTATGCGAAGTTTATAAAGAACTTCTCTGAAAAGACGTACGAGCTGCGACAACTATTAAAGATGAGAAGTGAATTCATTTGGACTGACATATGCCAAGCTGCATTCTACACCATAAAAGATGACCTGTGCAATGCAATACCCCTACAGGGTTTTGACCCTTCACTCCGCAACACCATCACAACGGACGCAAGCTCAAAGGGTCTTGGAGCCGTATTGACTCAAAAAGATGACAAAGGATTACAGTACACCATAGCGTTTGCATCACGGTCATTGACACCGACGGAGGAAAAATTCTCGGTCATTGAACGCGAAGCATTGGCATGTGTGTGGGCCTTGGAGCACTTTCGAAATTATGTGTGGGGAAACAAAGTCACACTATGCACGGACCATAAGCCGCTCACCAAGGTGTTCACCACAAAGGGTCTATATTCGGCTTCACCTAGGCTAGCGCGTTTATCTGTACGCCTATTTGACTTCAATTATAATATTGAATACGTACCTGGGGTGAAGAACGTTGTGGCTGACTATTTAAGCAGATTACCGATAAAAGAAGAAAACCAGGAAAAGGAAACTGACGAGGGAGAATACTGTATTGCCAGCCTAGATGACAATCTACAGGGTATCTCAAAGGAAGAATGGCTCACTGAGCAAGAAAAGGACAAGGACATCTGCCTCGTGATCAGGATGTTAGAAGGAGAATGGACACACAAAAATAAACTCACTGAAACAATGAGACATTACTATGAAGTGAAGGAGGAACTGTCACACGAGAATAGCTTACTGTTGAGAGGTTGTAGGGTGGTACCCCCAGTCACGTTAAGAAAAAGAATCCTTGATATTTGTCACGAGGGACATTTAGGCATAGTTAAATGTAAAAGGAGAGTCAAGGAAAGCTACTGGTGGCCTGGGGTAAGCAGGGACGTTGAAAGAGCAGTCAGAAACTGCAACATGTGTCAGCAATCCGACAAGGCCCAAGTCACTCTTAGACCACCATTACACCCCATTAGTTGCCCGACTATGCCATGGGAAAGAGTGGGGATAGATATCATGGGCCCCATAGAGGGAAAAGAGGAGCAATGGTATATAATAGTACTTATTGACCATTTTACCAAATGGCCTGAACTCTCGTTCACGGTCAAACCTGATTCCAGGGCGGAGGTAGAGTTTCTAGATTCTGTATTCACGCGAGAAGGGCTCCCTAAACAGATAACCAGTGACAATGGGCCGCAGTTCCTGTCAGACCTATTTAAGGCCTACACATCTAGAAACCAAATCACACACAAAACCACATCGGTGTACCACCCGGCCGGAAACGGCGCGGGGGAACGCTTCAATAGAGTACTAAAAGGCATTATCCAGTTGTCCAATGACAACAGACTGTGCTGGAAAAATGAGATCCTAAAAACAGTATGGGCCTACAGAATCACACCGTGTGACTCAATTGGTCACAGCCCATTCGTACTCATGCGGGGCAGAACGCCTCTCTCTAAGGATAATGTGGGTTGGGCTTTAGCCTCAAAGAGTGTACACTGGTCCAGTGACCAAGTAAGAAGGAAGGTTGGGCATGGTCAGAACAAAACCAAAAATAGGTACGACCACAAACATGGTTGCAAGGATGTGCAACTCTCTATAGGGGAAAACGTTAAGGTAAAGAGAAGTGGCCACGTAGCGAAGGGTCAGAACAAGTTCTCGCCACCCCTTACTGTTAAAGAGGTGTATTGCAACTCCGCTCTTTTAAGTGATGGTAAGGTGCATCACTTCTCAGCCCTATCCGTGTGCAAGCCTACCACGGTAGTCACCAACGAAGTGCACTGTAAGTTGAATGATAACAAGCACCACATTTCTCTGTCTGACTCATCCGACAGTGAAGCCACACAGTACCCACACACTACAGATACTGAAGCTCCCAACCCCGTGACACTCACCCCTAGCACGGATTCTGGTAGGGTTGTCAGAGTTTTGCCACCCACTCCTAGGTACGACGAGTCACTACCATCTAGTACCAGCAGGTGTGGCAGAAGGATAGTACCTCCTGCGAAACTTAGCGATTACATTTGTGAGTAGACATTTTGTTAAGCCTTGTTAGTCATTGTCTCTCTGTTCATAAGGGGGAAGATGTGTTGTGTACTTGTATTGACATCATGGGGACACCGTAGTGTCACATGCCTTTGCGTGTCCCTGCGAGGACACCGTATCGTTGTACTTCACCAGCTGTGACATCACCAGCTGTCAGTTAGTGACAGTTGACAGCTGGTGATCCTGAGCAGCGGCTGCATTCTTGCGCTCCACGTTCGGAGCTGTGTTGGCGAAGAATAAAGAACTTGCTACTTACTATACTGCTCCACTTTGTTCTTTACACCCTCTTCTCTCTAACACCCACTGCATCACCTTCGCTCTTTTTCCTTCTGTTCTTCCTCTCTCTACTATATTTCCTCCTTTCTCTCCTCCCACACCCATGCTCTTTCGCCGATTCGCCTTCTCGTGCTCTCTTTCTCGTCTTCTTTCTCCCCTCACTCCCAGTCATCCCCTCTTCACACCCGTTACTTCTTCCCTGTCCCTACCTAGGCGCTGACGTGCACGATCTCTCGTGGTAAGGGGCTTCCCGCCCCGGTTGCCAGGGGTTTTCACTCGGGATCTGAGGATGCTGCACTTGGTCGAGATACGGGAGCCGGGTTGGTTGCCTACAAGGGCCGTCATGTGTTCTCACAGCTGAAGTTTATATTTATTCAGTCGCTCAATGTAGTGTCGGTATGCACATATGTATGTCACGTGTGTGTAGTGCACACATGCCAACAAAGACGTCCTCAGGGCACTTCATCCGTTTGCAGTTTTTATTGCTCTTATTTATTGCGAACTCCACCCAAAGATGTACACGAGCACCAGTTAGTATTCTCTTCGCTCCTTCCTTCCTTCCACCTATGCTTCCCAAGAAGTGTCAGACCTCGTGGAGATAAATTCCCTTAGAACAGGCTGAATATGTTATAATTAAAATTTAAATCAATTTATAAGCGCAAAGCTTCAAGCACACGTGGTTAAAAAATTGTCCAGCGCAACTACCACTGTTAAACGAAATGTGACCAGTTGCTCTGTCTTCTTTCTGATTTTTGTAAACTCGCAGCTTATGTGCTGCATGGCTAACCACTTCTATGGTCCCAAAGGCGAGACCTATTGGCTATGCCAATGGTTGTTGTATATTTGTGAGTTCTATATTTTGTTGCATTGTTGGGGGGTTTAAACATTGAATTGTTTTTATATCTATGTGATGTGTAAGTGTTTAACCATTTTGGGATATGAAATTCTGATATGCTCCATTTTGATATGATGTAATTGTGGGTGCATTTATATGACATTAAAGCTTTGTGTAACTGTTAACCTTAGTGGTACTTTTTGAGGGTAAGAGGATCGATAGTGCATATGGGAATGATTTGGTTGAGTGCCACGAGTGATTAAGGCATCATTGGTGTGTCAGACAGTTTCCCCAAGGGTAGTCCTCACCCTACTGGTTTTGTAGTGCCCTGCCCCCCTGGAGTGAGGAACCCTTCTTATTTGTTATTGAGCCTACTCATTATTGCCCCAGAGTACAAAAGATGCATTTACAACATGACTGTCCACCCTCACTATCCCTCAAAGGGGGTGTTGTGTAACATTTAGAATACCAACATGTAGAAGTAAGAAAGTCGTAGGTAACACATGTGCCTTTAAAAACACAAACATTTAGAGATAATATTTACCACTGCAATTGTGAATGCTAAATAGATATGCATCTACTTATACCCAAACCCCAATGACTGCACCGCTAACCCTAACTCTAACCGTTTCCCCCTTACACCATATTAAGGGGGAATATCCTCGCGCCACCTCTGTGGCACCTTTCTTTTACACTCTCTTCTTAATTGCACCTTTCATTG
The DNA here is from genome assembly GCF_964204655.1 of Triturus cristatus. Classification (NCBI taxonomy): domain Eukaryota; kingdom Metazoa; phylum Chordata; class Amphibia; order Caudata; family Salamandridae; genus Triturus; species Triturus cristatus. Next base: position 71,212,244 of record NC_140585.1, on the reverse strand, counting down.
TTTGAACCCACCCACACTCTGAACCTATCCTAACCATAACAACAAACCTTATTCTAACATTAACCCTTATCCTGATCCTAATACTAACTCAGACTTCAACCCTAAGCATAACACCTTCATTAGCCTAACTCTGAGCCGAATGTAAAAGTTACCAAACTCTAACCCACTGCTGATCGAAACCCTATTGGTTCCTTCACCTTAATATCAGTCTATAACGCTAGCCTGTAAACATAACCGAAAACCTCTCCCTAACCTTTGCCCCAACCCTAACCCATGCATTCTCTTTACAGTTTCTTTCAAAACTTTTTTAAATTCTGCCATTTTTTGAGGAGTAATTTCCATTGTAGTCTCTATTTGTTAAGTTACCTTTTCATTCAGGTTTTTACTGCACGCCACGAAAGGCCATGGCGGCGGAACTCCAGCCTTCCTCAAACTAAATAAAACGATCTAGTGCCCCTAGGAAGAGAGTGTATAAAAAATATATGGGAGGGACCCCACTGCCCAAGAGACAGGGTACCACAAGTATGTAAGAAGAGAAGTTCTCTTGGGTATTTATAGCCACCTAGACCACAATCGTGTCAAGTTCACTCAAAACATGCCAACAAACAAACTCAACTAGGGGTCTGAAAGCACCCCAAACAATAGCCGCATATCTCTCAGAGACAAAGTGAGGAGAGCCACTCTCTGCCCTCTTGTTCCTTCGTTGCTATCCATTGAGAGCTGGATTAAGAGGTGATCCACAACTGAAGCTTCTTTTAGTGTTAGATGAAGGTTTAGATCAGGAGGGCAATCCACCATCAGAAATGTATCCACCACCACTCTTCCCGCGTGAGAGGCAGTCCTGCAGACACATCTGTCTCCGGAGGTAGCAGTTCCTTCAGAAACAAAAGTATTTCCTATCAGCTTTTGATTCATAATAAGGCCATGTGTCCCTTTGCCTTAAGATCCTTTCTGCTCCAAAAAAGACAAATTCACATTTCAGAGCTGTAAGCCACACTTGGCAGGTTTCCACCGCAGACACACTTAGTGCTGCTCTGCGGACAGACGTCGCTTCCCAGCCTTGCAACTGCAGATGACTGCACGGTCTGCTTTCAGAAGATGCCACCAGCCGTGCCACGCCCCGGGGACAGCTGTCTGTGAGATGCCAAGGGCACCGTGAGCTATCTGTGGAAGTCTTCTGGGGATGAGCCTGCAGAGAGCACCTCCAGTGCCAATTGAATCATTATGAAAGCAAGACTATTAGACTCCAGAGCTCCCAGATGGCAAAGCTCACTTGGCAGCCGCGCGCTAACGAGGGCACGAGGCACACGCGAGATCCAACAACAGCATTACCCTACCAGTGGTATGTCCCTTGCAGGAGGCCATGCCATATCCAAGACTGCCCAGGGACTACTTCTGAAGCCAGAATCCTCTGAAGTATCACTAGAAACTGAACACTTGAAAGGGTGAGGCCAAGCCCTGGCTCCCCAGAAGAAGCCATGATGTATGATGGGCTTATTCGGGAACATGTTTTATCCATGTTAAACTGAACAAGAAACCTCATGCAAAGGGGAGGTTATCTATTCCACCTCCGACCAGCAACTACCCCTTTCTGGCACATGCCTCCAACGGGACCCTTGACATGTGGGGTGTACTCCACAATATTGTTTCTTTTCTGGCGCTAGTTTAGGCGGAAGGTTACATTGAGGAGGATCGAACAGCATGCGTTTGGTGACACGTCTCCTGCTGCTGGAGTTAGTTGTCGCTTCTCCTGGTTCCATCTAAACATATTCAGAAAACATAACAAGGGAATCCAGGTGCAACATGAACTTTCCACTGAAAGCCATAAGACTAGAAACCTATTTTGAATAAGCTTTGAAACAGACAATTAATCATTCTGTGACCCAAAATAAAACAAACCCTATAATTGTGACTCACATCGAAGAGTTGTGCCATTTCTTCAGGTGATTCTCGGTGTTTGATTTGTAAAGACAGGTGTTCAGTAAACAAGGTGCAGTGATATGGGTTGGTAGTGTCTGTGATCAGGCTTGACTCAGCGTCTCCTACGACTCTTCCCAGTAGACGATGACCACCCAAGGAGCCAATGAAAACGCAGCATACTGCTTTGCACAGCTATTTGATTTACATACAATAAATATTATATTAGGGGTGGGAAAGATTCAAGTAGGTGGGAGTTGGGTGGAGTCAGAAGACCTGGGAGTGCCTACTCCCACGGATAATGCTGCTGTTGTAAATCGGACCCTTGGAATGTTGGGTGAAATTCACAAAATGTATTGCAAGATTGTACTTTTCAAGGTACTTTTTTATGTGTAAGTATACATGAAGCTTAACTGCTGCATTAGTTTTGGTGATTAGGCCGCCTCATTGTTTTATGTCCTAATTTTTGATGTCGCACTGATAATAAGCAGATACAACAAGATTAATGTGTTGAAAGACCATGTTTGAATTGAGTAATAACTTTAAATTATGTATTAGTTATAGGACAAAGAATTTAGGAATTGTAATTTCTTAGGCAATTCTCCATATCAAACAGGTTGCGTGTAAGTCTTCTCGTGTCGATGTTCAGCCCTCTTGGTTGGTACCTTGTGCTCTGGTTAGAGTGGGGTGGGGCTGAGACACATATGCACAAAGAAAGATATGGGGGACCCCATAGCTGAGTTAGTGATGCCCTAGGACTAAAGAGGGTCAAAAATAGCAGGGAAGATTTTGAAGCCCCTGCATGATCCTTAAAAATGTTCCCACTGGGGGATAAGGTATGAAATTCTGAGACCTACAGCACCATCATCTGCAACCGTCAGGAGAAGGCGCACGCCTACTCCACAGATCCTATCGTCTGTTCCCTGTCTGTGGTTGTTTACTGAAAGGAAATCTTTAGATGAGTGTGTGCCAGAACTTCACGTCCATCTTAGGGAAACAATCTTGTCTGGCTGGTAGTTTTGAACTGATCTGTATCTGTCTGAATGACAGGAAGCATCAGTGGAAGGATCAGTGAAGCAACAGATAGTGGCCAAGCCACAGACACTTGCTGTAGGGTTAAAGCTTCACCTGAACTCCAATGAAGAAAGAGGAATCTATAACTCTAGTATCTGATGTGTCTAGTATTTGGTAAAAATTCATTTGTGCCTCATAGGAGCTTCAAATGCCACTCAGTTTCAAAGCTGCCAAGGTTTGAGATTGCTAATGTGTGACATTTTCATAATTTCAGTATACTTATGACTGGTATTCATCGACTATGAATGACACTTTCTCGCAAAATCATGCAATGAATACGAGGGAAACAAATTACACCCATTTGAGCAATGAGAAACTCTAAGAAGAGCCTAAAACTGCTGCAGAGCACCAGAAATGGAAGGCCAGAACTTCGCAGGTGGGCCTCGTAGTGATCAATGAATGACAAATTGCTGGTAAGATTTGAAGTAAAAGAGCTAGCGAAGAGGTGCACCACAACTTCAGATCCCAGACCTCAACTAATGAACAGTCAATATTCTAGACTGCTGAGCACAGTCTAGTACAGAACTGTGTTTCTGTTTAATATGGCCCATAAATGCTTGACTTCGGAGATCAGTGTGAATCAGCAAATTAACCCTCTGCGCTACTTTATAATGAATGAAAACTGCCACCAAACTAAATACTGATCTCGCTCCACAAGAAACATTATTCACACATTATCTTGACATTTTTATTGTTGCCTGAAAATTCCTGGACACACAAGGAATTCAGCCCACTGTCAGGTGGTTTTAAGCCCATGTTATTTATACTTAGTACAAGTTCCATGAGTAACAAAAGAGGATCTCTGTGAGAAAAGTAACTCGCAGTTATCTGACCTTATTTAATACAGTTTGCGAATATGCAGCATGGATCATGGTACACAGCACACATTCTGACTTTACAGAAGGGACTAACTCTTGGTGCTAGTCATGCATGGCGAGTCAACTGCCAGTAGACACAAACTCCGACCTTAACAGGAACATTTATAATCAACCCAGCAGGGTTTAATTTTTTACACTTACCAACAGTGGCGGTTCCTCCGCTATGGCAGAGGAGCGTCGCCCTCCCCCCAAATCCCCGCCAGACTCAAACCTTTACGCGAGTTTGAGCTACAGATATTGCAAATGACAATGCCTTTTATTTTTGTTTTCCTTTTTAAAACATAATTAAAAGGCATTGTCATTTACAATGCCAAAAGCTTAAACTTTTGTAAATGCGAGACCTATTGCATTGCAAATGCGTGTTAGAACTGCTGGTGCTAAGCACCGGCAACACCTGGGCCATGTAAAGCCCTCCCGGTATTCATACCTTACTACGGCGCACGCTCTTTATAGCAGATCTCGTCAGCAGGAAGGTGCGTTTACTGAAAAAATGCTAAATTTCCTTTCTAATTAACGTGGCGGAATCAGTTAAATATTCAGCGGTGTCTTCGAAAGGTGGGTAGGGCCGATTCAGAGCCTGCCACCTAGCGTAATATTGCCACTGAAAGGCCGGTAGTGAGGACAGTATGTCATATGCAAGGAGGGCAGGTCTGGGGCAATGTTAATTATGTTAAACCAGTTCCTCCGAACGGCGATGGAGGCTAGAGCAGACATCACAGGATAGAGAAGTGGCTTTAAAAGGCAGAATGGGCTGAGCAGAGTCTGTCACGTGCCATGCTCGTGTCTGTAATGGAAGCCCGTTCCTTGTGACACCTTTGCCTCTGAACAGTGGCGTCGTGAACGCCCTCGTGGTGTTGTTGACAGTTGTTTATTAGCCTTCCCTGTTTGCAGCTCTGTAAGCAAAGGGCTTCAAAGGAACAAAAGCAAGAGGAAAACAGTGACAGAGGTCAGGAATGCAAAGTTAACCACAGCAGAGAAATTAAACGAAAACAAGGCAAACGTGTCTATGGTTGATGAATACCTTTGAGAGATACCCATCTTCCTCATTCATAGGGGACTTGAAAGTACTACTTTAGGAGAAAACAATGTTCAGAGTATCCGCTTTAAAATATTTTTTAAAACCTGTGGGAGTAATTCATTGGACTACATTATTGATGCAAAGGAAGAAAAGGCTTTAGCATTGTGCTGTAAATTCAACTTCACTCTCACTTCATTCAGTAAAACAAGCCAAGCCACAAAAGTGAAAGTTAAAGTGATTGGGCGGAGGCAGAGGAGAATGCAACTTAATGACCTGTGACGGAGGAGACAGATGGTGGCTGTGTCCGCGAAAGTGATCAGGCAGTGCTTTTCAGGCTGCCAAATGGTGCGCGCGCCCGGCGCACATGCACTGTATTTGGAGGCCTGAAAAGCACTAGTTTGCACTTCCAGATTCCCCTTTTACAAAAGCTCTCGCGAGAGCAGCGCTAAAGCGCTGGCTCAGACGAGACCTAAAAATAAAATGATAATAAAACCATAATAACACGGGTTCATTATCGTTTTATTTTTCAAGTTCTAGTCTGGGGGGGCGGGGCCATCGTGGGGGTAGTCATGGAGGGGAGTGGTAAGTACTGCTATCAGTGAGCATGATAGTTTGGCCGGCCTGTCTCCAACCCATGCACACTGAGCTGTCTCCAACCCATGCGCGCTGAGCTGTCTCCAACCCATGCACGCTGAGCTGTCTCCAACCCATTGCCGCTGAGCTTTCTCCAACCCATGCACGCTGAGCTGTCTCTCCAGTCTTCAAACATTAGAGCAGCGTCGGAATTGGCCGCAGAGGAGCCTGGGAGCCTGTGCTGTAGCAAGGAACTCGAGCAGAAGAGCGGCGGTCCAGTGTCAGGTAAGTTTTTCATTTTTATTTTATTTTTTGTTTTCGTCTGTCGTCTTGTTCCCCTCAGTCCCCGCTACTGCACCCGCACAGCAGTCGCTACTGCTTATTAAGTCTATCTCTGAGTCGGTGGGTGGTGCAGCTGGTAAAATGATGCCAAACTGCTGCCAATGCCTGGGTCGCTGAAGAGTCTATCAATCTCCCTGGCTGCAGACAGGTACTGGACATTCTCACGAGTCGAAGTGGTCATACGACTGTGAGAGCAAGAAGCTTATGCAGTGCGTGGCATCGCTTCTGCTTGAGAGCCGTGGCTGTGCCTTTTAAAGACCCTTAGCAAAGGGCACTAATGGGCTGGGCAGCACTGGGCAGCATGTGTAGGCCAAGAGATAGAATACATTCTCTTGTCCTATAATTAATCACTCCGGCACCGGGTGGAAGCAGCAACTCCTGGGGGCCAGGCCAGGCAAGAGGGAAATTGAAATTAAACATCCTGCCATAGCCTGGGCTGACCGGGACCTGACTTCCAGCCACCAACCAAACAACACCAAACACAAGTCCAAAGGCAGACGAGTTCTGATCCAATCAAAAAGCCATTGGATGCAATATGTGTGCGTCACTGGATGCAGATGCTAAGCTGCTTGTTTCCTGGGATGCCTCCTGAACTTCTACCCATGAGTCTCTGCCGTCCATCATTTGGGCTGCAACTTAAATTATATAAATGTGTATCAGTTCTGTTCATCATGTGTCAGGCAGCCTGAGTGATATTTTATAGTTTTGAAAAACAGTGCATACCTGACTTGCGGCCAGTCAGTAGCACTCACACAGCGTCTCTCCACAGCAGACATGCTCCAACAGCAGCACCCTAATGGCAGGCTATAAGCACCACTGGCTAGTTCTGGGGACTGACTCCAGGGCTCACAATGCTCCTGTCATCCCTTCAGAGCTGTGCAGCCCCAGAGACGGCTGTCCCCCATTCAGCAGAGCACTCCGATACCACGCTGCTGTAATTAAATGCAGTGCCACAGCCATCCTGCTTCGCCCCTCACAGCACGTGATCAAGGCACTCAAAATGTGTGATTAATGCATTTTAATGTGGTGACGCGGACCACATCTAACGCCTGATGCATGGTACTTGGCAGGATTTTGTGCTAAATTGTGCAGAAACACTATAGCGCAAAGGGACATTGCTAGACTCTGGCGTAGCACAGACCTGCCAACACTGAACAAATGGTGATCAAACATGGACTGGTGCATGGCAGCAGAAGAGCAAGTATACCAGAGCAGTGGCTGCCCAAAGAAACTTCAATGAACAAAGGGCACCTGAATCAATGTTCATGGTATGATGTCATGGGTATTCTGAGGTTTAATGGATACATGAAAAAACGGTATGTAGGGTGACCAACCGTCGGATAATTTCACGGACCGTCCGTTAATTGGATCTCATGTCCGTTGTCCGTGATGATCCCTTTAACGGACGCCTTTTGTCTGTAATTTGGGGGATTACTGCTCACGTTTGATAAGCCTCCGTGTTCTGAGAACTCCCTGCTGGGGTCGCCTTGTACTCCTCTGTGCTCGAGAGCAGCCCCTCCCTGGCCTCTCACAGACTGTGATAGAACCATTGTCATTCTATATGCCGGCTGATTGCCACATACAGAAGGACAATGGGCCAGTCTGGGCAGTTAAGGCATGTGGTGAGCCTGAAGGCAAGGAAGAAAAAAGTAACACATTGGATGAAAGTAACATTGCCAGTTACTTTTAAAAAACAAGCATATGCAATCGGTCCAGCATTTGTAAAAGTTAGAGCTTTTAGCATTGACAATAACAATGTTTTTATACTTTATTTTTTTTATTTGCAGTGGAGTGATTATATTGTCATTTATCTGACCTTGCAGAGCTGGAAAACAAGAATCAAGAAAATAGCTTATAAGGGAGGGGAGGCAAGAGTAAAATGCTGTCTGAAGAAAAAACTTGACAACGTCCTGGAAAAAGAAAACACTTTTAGGGAATGCAAAATTAAGTAAAGCATGTGAAATGTAAGCAGAGAACAGTGGCGGCTGGTGACATTTGAACATAGTGGGGCGTAAAATTATCGCAGTACTGCACTAAGGCGAGCGAGCGTAGCGAGCGAGCCTAAACAACCAACGAGGGTTCTCCCCCGAGAAAATTTTGAAAAGATTGTGAATAAATGTAGCATTTTCAAGTAAATATGAGGAAGCAGGAAGGTTAATAATGCAATACACCCAGCAATGCCCCAGCCTCCTCCTTATGACCCCTATTACCCTCCCATCTCTCTCCTTTGCATCTCTCCACCTCTATCAAGGACAGGAAGAGCAGCAGCACTTTAATCAGGTCCTCTGGAATTATGCAACAGGAAGTACCAAATTATGCAGCAGGGTTGACTACATTTTACAGTGTAATGCAGGGTAGTATTATTTCATTATTATGTCATTTTTTGCACATGTTAACACTATGTGAAGGGCCGACCACTGTGCTGCAACATATTACTGCATTTTTAGTAACATTTGATCCTTTTTCTGATGGTTTTTCAAGATACTCGTCATTTTCCCCCTGCAGCACCCTCGAGTGATTATAAATCTGCTCTGACATACACCCACACTACATGATGACGGACACTGAATTCAAAAAGTGCATAGGAGATATCATGCAGTTCGGGTATAATCCTGTTTGAAATGGTAATATTTAACTAAGTAGTATCCATCATGGACTCTGATTAGACGTGTGCAAGTTTGCGAGGCGGACTGACTTGCAAAATTAGTTTTATGGGAGTCCTCCCCTCAGAGCACTTCTCTAAATCCTGCGACTCCAACTCCAAGCATTCCGTTTACATACAGTAGTCCTATCTCAGAAAATCTCAAATCATTAATACTTGTCTGTCATACAGCTGAATACTGCAATAGGCTACTGAAAGGTGACCAGTTAACTGTTCGGAAAGAGTCGACCATTGCACAGAACCACTAGTGGTAATTCAATATTTTAGAAACTTTGGATTAATTGTGGCTAGAAACATTTTTCGAAATCTGTAAAATGTGCAGCAGATGGATTATATGCCGATTGTATTCCAATGCAGAAACACATAATTGCTGTGGCCACTGGTTAAATGGTTTTGTGGCACTGGCTGTTGATGTAGGACCCAGGGTTCTGCCCCTGGCTTCACCACTTTATCACACTTTGTAATCTAGAGCTGATCTTTTGGTGCCTCAGTTCCTACACCTGCCAACATCGGGAGTTCTCAGAAACAACCGTAATGAGGGTTCAAAGCACTCTATCTATAACTGGACTCACTAGTCGCTACAGCCGTTTCATCATGCACGGTGTGCTTGCGATGACATCAGCAGCAGCCACAGATGAGGCATTGCCTGTCACCTTGTAAGTGTTTTCATTAACTACATACCCCTGGAGAGCAGGAGTGGGCGAGTGACTGCGGCCCTGAATTAGTGTCACCTGCCACTTCACATTCGGCTGTTTGTGTGATTTAGGGTACTAACATTGCTTTTCAGCAAGCAGCAAATTAACCAATAACCCGACAACGCTGCTTGTTTCATGAGTGGCTTTTGCTGCACAACATCCGGTCCACTAATGGGAGGGTGATAATGTGATTTGCCATCCTCTTATTGAAAGCCTGTGTTTATTAGGATCAAAGACAGTCAGCATCAGCGCTTCTATAAGGCAAAGGCTGGCTGCTGGTGGCGCGTTTTATCACAGGAATAACCCCAGTGAAAGAATCAAGAATCAAAACACAACTCGCACTACACCACAGTGCAAACAAAGTACTTTAAAAATAAAAAGAGGGAATGCAGAGCGCGCACACCGTGTGCTCTTCAACACCCACCCAACACCATACACATCAAGCACCACACAACAGTTGCGGGCGGCGGGCATGACTGAGGAGGAGGGGAGGGGGGGTATGCGCGGGGAGGGGCGTGGGTGGGGGTTTAGTTTAATGATAAAACTTACCAGGCATCTCCTCCAGTCCCGAGTTGCATCACGTCCCTGACTCCCCTCTGCAACGTGGTGGACCGTGGAACAAACTTCTCCCAGCTCTTTCTTTTGCCGCTCAACAGGAAATACCAACTGCCAAATCAAATCAGGAGACTGGATGCGACGTCACGGGGGCCGGGCGGGTGGCTGGCATTTGATAGGGCATGGGGCGACTTTACGAAAAACACGTCTCCGCCCGAGCAGGAGCCTATCTCCAGACTCCTGCACTGCACTAGGCATGCGCAGCATGCCTAATGCATTGTTAATGTGAGTGAGGGGCTTTGCTCCTCTCTGACATGCGCAGACAGTCCATCTAGACTCCTGCTATCGCCTGCGTGCGCTGTGCCTTGACACATGCGTACTTTCACCCCTGAAGCACAGGCCGGCCCGGAAATGTAAACAGACGAATTGTAAAAGCTGTCCATTCGTCTGCTTACATTCCTGTTGGCCGAACTGCAGTGAGCAGTTTCTTTTCAGTTTCTTTTGTAGGGCGCTGCCCCAACGCCCCTAATGGACCATCCGCCACTGGCAGAGAAATACAGTTACCTGAACACATTTATACTTATAATTATTTAGAAATTAATGAGTGATTTTGCCTGTAAAGTTAGGGATATGACTACAGGGCCCAGGAAGAGACTACGGGGAACAGCATGCACAAAACAATAGCTAATCATGCGAATTACGAGAAGTGAGTGTGAAACGAGCAACAAGTGAGATAAAACATGCGCAATGTATTATACAAGGTTAAGACTTTTTCAGCAGAACAAGTGGTCATGGGCCATATGGACCTGCTAACAAACGTTAACATCAGGAGAAAAACTCTGGCTAGACTACTTTACTTTATTTGAAACTTTAAATGAAACAGAGTAGACAAGCGAGTCATCAATCCTTGCCATACCCTGAGTGTGCTTCCCGACCTTTCATCTCAATGCCAGCTCTGTGCTCTAAAACAGGGTCATCTGATAAAGGCGCTGAAACCTCATTTCCACCCATTATTTTTTGTGCGCTATCTAGGTTTATCAGTAGAACTGCATGTTGGCATTGTGCTTCCATTTCAAAATTAAATGTTCTGTATGTACAAGACACTGCCTCCTTCTGACCTACAATAATGCCTCACCAAAGTATACAGTTTCTGGTCTGTAGCACACTTCTGTGAATCAGATAGAATCTGCAGTTTACAGCTCACACAAATGAAACAGCCCAATCAACATTCTGATTGGACTGATTTATCATGTAAAGGTAAAATAAGGAGGGCTGATATATAGCTTGCCAGGGCATTATATAATAATATCAACTCCTATCTTACCGTTCTGGCCCACAATAATACCGTAACACTCAGTTGTGTATTGCCAATTGTAGCTCATGCAGGCTGGGTAATAACTCTGGTTTCCTGTCTTCACACAAGACCTGTCCTCTGGGTCTTATCCATCACTCAGTACTGTACCAGCCCCAAAACCAGTCATCACCAGCTGTATAGACATGGAATACCAGAAGCGATCTGACACAAAGCTGGCTACTCTGAGTATTGAACTTAAGTCCAGCACTGCAGGCCCCAATTAGCTACATTCTATGCATGCTGCTTTACATCTCATAATGGCACTCGGATATGAGATGCTGGTAACAAAGTCCATCCGAGCAGATCTTCCCAACCACTTCTCTCACCAAACATGCCTGTTCGGGACCATGAACTGTAAACGAAATAAGAGACTGGACAACCCAGTGCAGTATCCATATAAATAGATTATGAGCATATGAAATACCACAAAAAGACCTTCACAGTTGCTCAAAGCTGCGCGAAAAACTGTGAAGTGCACTATTGTCTCAACCTACTATAAATGTATTTTGACTTGTACTTATGTAGGTTGTCTATTTAAATATATATTATTGTGCGACCTCCTCAGATGTGTCTGGAAAACTTACCTTTTGTCCAGTGCTTTAAATAGGGGCAAAATAGTGCAGGTACTCATTTAAATCTGGCGAGTGGGCGGGGTTTGGGGGCGGGACTTAGAAGTCATGCCGATACTTATTGACTTCGATACTACTTGCCGCACATACCAAAACACACAAGAAATGTATTTCAATAAACAAAGCAGGTTTGTTTACTCATTAGAAACCCAAACGCGGCGATATTTCAACATTTCGTTGTTTTGTAATATGTGCAACATCAATTCTGTTAATTGCTGTTCCTCCGCAAAAATGTTATCGAGTGACACAGAAAGAAACAAGCAGACATGCACCCACAACGCAGTCCACACATTTCTTTTAATATAACTTCCAAGAGTGTCTCTATTGTCTCCCCCATTCTCTCGTTTTTCTCAACAATCACAGGCAAGCAGACAAACATTAGCAGACACTTAACAAAAGAATCGGGTGGGCTTAAAGCCATTTGAACCTCCCATGGATCTCTTAATTACGCTGTCACTGGGCTGCCTCCATGTCTGTGAACACCCGATTGGTATGCAAATAAGCCCACGCTGAATTGTTCAGCTGGGCTGGCGCAGGTCTACAGAAGTGCCTTAGCTATCAAAGAAAGGCCGCCAGGACCAGCTTTTCATGAGTACCGGTACTCTCCTCGGCAGTAGAGAAGTGCCGGTACTCCGAGTGCTAAATGTAAGAAGTGCCGGTACTCAGTACCGTTGAGTACCGGCCCATTTAAAGCACTGCTTTTGTCCCAAAGTTTTGTCCTGAATTTTGAACTTCTGTACTGACTTTTTATCCTGAATTTTGACCCTTTGTCCTGAATTTTTACACTCACCGTCCTGAATTGGCACCCATGCCAGTTGGTCACCCTAAGGGTATGCCCATGAAAAAGCTCACTGAGACTGCGAAAGTACACCTCACGCTGGAGCATCCTGTGACAACTGTTAAATAAGACACCCTGAGGGAAGTTGGGATGAGGAGGACGAGATGAATACCCACGGAGCAGCTAACGACTCGTGGCCAATGTAGCTTGCTAGTTAGGACTTATATGTTAAAAAACAATTCAATATTTTATTTAAAAAACAGACTGAAAGCATTACTAGGGAGACTTTGACACAACAAAGTCTGCTGTTCTACACCTGTCTTCAACCGTCGACGATCCCAACCACGCATGCATCCTTTCAGCGCCAAGACACCCTCCCTGGGGAGATGTGAGCTACACACCTGCAGCATAGCGCACTCACTGCCCTCGACAGTATTAGGCAGCTCTGTGTAGGTGTAAAAAAGAGATTACCCTCGTGTGCACTGTCAACAGTTGAACAGTCTCTGCTGCCCTCTTGTGGTAAGTACTCGAACTGCAAATATGTATAGCAACCTCCTGTATTTATTACTGCTCTCTGCTAGAACCCAGAATGATAAATGTAGGGTTTAGTAAGAGCAGGTAGGGAGTTCAGGTATTTGGGGGTGCGGGGGAGATAGTGGCCCTTGTCAGTAGTCATTACTGTTCAAGAAGCCACCTCCTCCCACTCCCCTAGGATCCCAAATAGCAACAGTCATGGCCGATGACGTACTTCCGCTCTCAGAGCAACGAGCTCAGCTCCAGACTGGCAAGAATGTCTCACGGCGGTACCGGGTGCTCACCTGCGCCCCTAGCGGCACAAAGACGCAGATCCAAGTCAGACAATTGTGGTATTCCCTGCCTCGCTTTGCGTGAGCACCAGTTACATCACTGTAGCAAGTGTCAATATAACTTTATAAGCAAGAGACACAGGTTTGCTACGAGTAAAGGAATTCTAGATCACTGAGCACAGTGACCTTATACATTCTCATTATCCCACATTCAATGTACAAACAACTTTATTGATAAGCAGTAAATACCAAAGTACTAAAGAATTCAAATATACAACTCTCTACAATCACACAACAAGCATTGAAAATGCAATAGGTCTCGCCTTTGATTAAGTTAAAGCCATTTGCTTTACTAATGGTATTGTATAGCAAAGCAAATGGCTTTAACTTAATGAACAAACAACTGAATAACAAACAACTGACCTATTGCATTTTTAATGCTTTTTTCTTTCGTGACTAACACAATCCAAGGGCGAGGTGACAGATTGTGTCTATATACTGGAGGTTATCTGCACACTGATTAATCACTGTGTCTTCCCCGGCCCATCCTACACACCGTGCACATGGGGGGGGAACACAGCGTGAAGGACGGTGGGAAACCAGACTAGCCGATTAATTACATTAAAGGGCTAAGTGAAGCTTGCCTGAAATATAGCTTTTTGGAGATTTTCTACCGCTGGCACTGGTTGCCAGAGAAACTATGCTGAGCTAAACTTTGTGATGATTCCCGACCCGACGTTGGTAGGCGCAGAACACAACAGTAATGTGATGCACATCGGTGGGGCTGCACAAAACTTGAAGAATACTGGCTTTAGGTACGGGGCTGTTTGAAAGCTTTAGGTACGGGGCTGTTTAAAGCTGCCCTTCATCTGCCCCTTGCCTGCATGGCGCTGTGCTGGAGCAGGGTTTTCTATTTAAACCCAAACACCAGTTTCATTTTTGTATGTCATTATTAAAATTACTAATGATTAATTATTAAGTACTAAAAACTTGTCGTGTTTTTATTAATCAACTTTATTAACAAAAGAATTACACGTGGGAATGCAATTGCATGGCTAAAATAATTAGTGAATTAAGTTGGTGAGCAAATTAATTAAATAAATGTTGCTTATGTGATATTGTTATATGTTTGCGCTTTAAATTAATATGCACTAATGGCTTTTGATGTCGCAAAAGGCTAGATAAATACATACACATGAGGGTATTAGCAGGGGATTAACACTGTATAATCAATACAATGCAGTAACGTTGTTTTGTGTTTCCTTTTAATTAAGTTGACCATTGTGGCCCGTTAAGAAATGGCCGTCATCTACAGCCTGCATTTGAGTAGATGAAATATGAAGAGAGGCCTCGCTGATTGTGACCCTGGCCTCTGCCTGAACTGAAAAGCCATGAAAATGATGACAAAACTAGGATGTCTGCCAAGATCCCTTGGTAGTGAACATTTGTCACAAACGAACAATTTGATTAGTCAAACTTGTAGTGGTTACACTGCAAGTGATACATTTGCAGAAAGAGACATCCGTGGAAGTAACAAATCAGTTATGGACTTCCTATTTCCCTGTTTTGAATTTCAAGATATCCAAATGCGGAGATTCTTTTAATGTTGCAAGACGACATCTTTTCCTGCCTAACGGATGTTCGAGAGCTCTGTTTGTAACTTTTAGTATGTCAAATTTAGTTTAAATATTACTAGACTAGAGAGGGTGATTGGCCACTTCTTCCTGAACCTATGATCAGAGGACCGATGCTGACGGAGAGGACGATGACTCTACATGACGGCTAAAGAGACTTTAATTCTTTGCTGAGGGACCAGACCTGACTTAGAGAACGACTTTTAGCCAGAATAGGTAAATATGAGAATAATGATCTTGCAATTGAATGGCTTTTCTTACGAATTGATTTAGATAAACAATATTTGTTTGAATTACAGTGTTGGGTGGTTATTTCTTTGTCATGTTATTGAAGTTTCAGAGTGTTTAAATTGTTTTACCAGACTTAAGACAATCCGATTTGGTCGCATTGACCTCAAGGTATGTGCAGATTGATTAGGTGTTTTCCCTTATACTTGGTACGGATAGAGTGATAGAATGAATGTTGGTGTAATGGGCCCCACCAGTGTATGATGTGTGTATGTGCGTGTGACTGTGAAATTACTCCGTCCGTGGAGGTAGACGGAATTTAAGAGCTCCGATCTGCAGCACTGCTGCATGATGTTTCAGATTTACCTGCACTCACAAGACATGTAGGATAGTTAGCAATGGCTTTGCTAGATCGTTTTTATTCAAAGCAAGCGGGGGGGAAATAGGGTCACAAGCAACAGGGGACCTAGAAGCAACACGAAGGAAGATGGGGAAAATGGAAACAAAGCAGGGAGGGTGGGAGGTTGGCGTAAGCAACACAGAGGAGAGTAGGACTGTAGGTGAAACAAACACAGATATGGAGAATGAAAATGGGGGTTAAGGGAAACAACACAGAATGCGTGAAAAGGTAATGGGGAGAAGCATGAGGGAGAGCAACAGGCACTTAGGCAAACATTCAGTTAAACAGTAAGCAAGTTACAAAATGCAGCCCACAAGCAAGACACCGCGCCTGAAGACACGCAAGACGCATGCAATAGTAAAGAAAAAAGTGCCAAAAGTAAATATTGAACCCACCGTCTCACAGCGCCAGTAAAACATCCAATCCCAGTGGGAAGGGCCTAAAGAGGACAGGGTGGCAACCAGGAGGGACTAAAAACCTTCCGGTCCAATCAATGAACTCTGTTCCGCATAGTGAATGACGACAAACGACACACGCCAATCAAAATTTTGGGCGGAGCAGAGACACGACTTCTGGAACCGTATTGATTCCAAGAAGCCCTCGCATGGCGAGGGCAACGCATGCACGCTGCTAACACCAGGCGAGACCTAAAAACAAGATGAACCACCAAGGCACGTATGTGGGCGAGTGATCAGGTCAATCAATAAGCATGTTTTTCTAAAGAAGGTACAAGGATATTTGGCTTCTTGATCAGCCACGGCGTCCGCCAGCCGAATGCTCAAAGCAAGTATACGGTAAACAAACTCGAGAGGTAAATCCAAGTCCTGTGCAGATTGTAGTCTGCAGCACATTTATACCAGCTGTACATATGTAGCAGGCTATTCTTCATCGGGCACAAATGATCTTGCCGGCTTTTCCTAAAAACAATGCACAGTGCGGTAAGGGTGCTGTATATTGCCACAATGACTGTTCACCCTGCCTTCTCCTGATATCCTTTGTTCAGGCCTTCTCTGGACGTCTCCGACCTCCCTCCCACTGTCGGTTGGAGAGGCCTGCTGCTCAGTTTGCCTAAATCTAGGTATGAATAGATGGGAGAGTAAAGAATGCCTATGCATGCCAGTTTAGCCTAGACGGCCAATTCAGTTAAAGTCAGGTTCAACTTATTTCCAGTGGGAACGCATCAGGTTCACTTCGCTACTTCCGACTTGGGAAGCTCTTCATAACTGAACTTTTTAGTGAATCATTTGTCCCACCTTTCAAAAAGGGCTATAGAAGCCAGAGGTGCTAAGTACCACGGTGGCGAGTAGATGTTATGACCTGCATTAGCAGTGTTCTTGTGTAGTTATACCAGTTAGTTGCCAAAAGGGGATATCTAGCATTTTCCTCACGGGTTTTTGATGCACGTAGAAGCCAGGTGAGCAAGGAGAATGTTTAATATCAAGATCCCAGCAGTAAGTACATGTGAGCTACTTCCAACGGTGGTTGCCCCTGGAAATCCAGGTGAGGAGTGGGCTAATAAGCATTTAGTTGTCGGTTCATTTGACCACGTTTGGAATGGATTGGGGGCTATCGAATGATAAATCCAGAAATCCAAAATCACATTATAATGAAGCAAACAAGACCATGATATGATTGAAACAATCTGCGAAAAAAATGCTTTTAAATTAAAAAAATATATGTACGCATGCTCACACGAACGGCTAGAATAAAACTGTTAATAGTGTATTTTATAGATCCTCATTGCCAATGTCCCAGTCCCCCAATTCCAACACAAGCATATTTGCATATGGATTGTAAGTATGGAATAGTAATTGCCCCCCCTCCTTTCCCACCTCCAATTTTGAACAAGTAAATCTGTGTAGGTCAAAATAAAATTTCCTGGCAGAAGGTGGCCAGTACACAACAGAACTTAAGGCGTCTGGTGTGCAAAGCAAGTAATGCCGAAATGTAAACATAACTGCCTCACTTTTAAATTCCACTCCAGAGAATATCGGATTTTAAAAGAGGCAATCCTGGTCCACGCACAAACGAAGGCCACAGTGCTTCAAGTCCAATGATTGCACGGGGCATGCAATGTTGTATTCTGGCACCACATTTTATCTTTCTAATGCACACAATATCCGTGTGTATGTAATTACACAGTAGTGTGTTACTGCCGTGATTTATGCACAACTTGCAGGGGATGGCTTTCCACGACTTTCTTCCTCAGACTGATTTAAATAATAAAAAATAAAAAACACTACGAAGCTGAAGGATACAGTAAATGGGCACCACAAAAGCTAGTTCCTGGGTTAATACGTCAACTCAAGGGATTGGTGTTTCACACAATTGGATGTTCACTCAGCCTTTCATCCTTCGAATGCCGATATCAGTCAGTAGCTTCAGGATACATACTTTGGGTTCAGGGTTCTCCAGCGAGTAGCTCGTGAGGTATTACTAGCCCCCGCCCATCTTTAAATAGTTTGCCAGTGTTTATTCCAGTTTACTAAATTTGAAGCTTCTGCTTGGCCTAATTAATATATGTATACCAACATTGAAGTGTGTGCATCGGAGACGAAAAGGTGTATATTTTCAGACCCATCTAGAGAATAATGTATTTAAAGCTGATATTTAAGTGAGAAGTCATGTGACATTGAAGGCGATGTATGACTAATGTTACCTTGGTGTCAGAGGAACTTCTGTTATGGCTGCTGTGTATTACCCATGTCAAGGCATTCAAAGTTGACAAAGCCTTTTGTGCATTGCTTCGTGAAACCGGCTTGATACATTGAGCAGCTGGCAGCCCTGCACTGAGGTGACCACGGCTGGCAGCCCTGCACTGAGGTGACCACGGCTGGTAGCCCTGCACTGAGGTGACCACTGCTGGCAGCCCTGCACTGAGGTGACCACGGCTGGCAGCCCTACACTGAGGTGACCACTGCTGGCAGCCCTGTACTGAGGTGACCACGGCTGGCAGCCCTGCACTGAGGTGACCACTGCTGGCAGGCCTGCACTGAGGTGACCACGGCTGGCAGCCCTGCACTGAGGTGACCACGGCTGGCAGCCCTGCACTGAGGTGACCACTGCTGGCAGCCCTGCACTGAGGTGACCACTGCTGGCAGCCCTGCACTGAGGTGACCACGGCTGGCAGCCCTGCACTGAGGTGACCACTGCTGGCAGCCCTGCACTGAGGTGACCACGGCTGGCAGCCCTGCACTGAGGTGACCACTGCTTGCAGCCCTGCACCGAGGTGACCACTGCTGGCAGCCCTGCACTGAGGTGACCACGGCTGGCAGCCTGGGATCGAGGTGACCACTGCTGGCAGCCATGCACTGAGGTGAACACTGCTGGCAGCCCTGCACTGAGGTGACCACTGCTGGCAGCCCTGCACTGAGGTGACCACGGCTTGCAGCCCTGCACTGAGGTGACCACTGCTGGCAGCCCTGCACTGAGGTGACCACGGCTGGCAGCCCTGCACTGAGGTGACCACGGCTGGCAGCCCTGCACTGAGGTGACCACTGCTGACAGCCCTGCACTGAGGTGACCACGGCTGGCAGCCCTGCACCGAGGTGACCACTGCTGGCAGCCCGGGACCGAGGTGACCACTGCTGACAGCCCTGCACTGAGGTGACCACTGCTGGCAGCCCTGCACTGAGGTGACCACGGCTGGCAGCCCGGGACTGAGGTGACCACTGCTGGCAGCCCTGCACTGAGGTGACCACGGCTTGCAGCCCTGCACTGAGGTGACCACGGCTGGCAGCCCTGCACTGAGGTGACCACGGCTGGCAGCCCTGCACTGAGGTGACCACTGCTGGCAGCCCTGCACTGAGGTGACCACGGCTGGCAGCCCTGCACTGAGGTGACCACGGCTGGCAGCCCTGCACTGAGGTGACCACGGCTGGCAGCCCTGTACTGAGGTGACCACGGCTGGCAGCCCTGCACTGAGGTGACCACGGCTGGCAGCCCTGCACTGAGGTGACCACAGCTGGCAATCACGCATAGTGTGACTAATGGAATCTTGTCTGATAAGGACATTATTATAAATCTAATAATGTTTGTAGCTCGGGATAGTTTTCATTTACCATAAGTAGCTCTTGTTACAGCAAAGGTTAGAGACCCCTGCTCTGGGTGAACAGCTCAAATACACGTCATGTTTATGTCAACACATAAAAAAATAAAAAAAGTGCAGAAGCAACGAAACACTTCCTTTACAAACAGCAGTTGATCAATGGTGCTGGTTCTATTACACGGATAAACAGGTCTTACAGGGTACAACCAGGAGGGAAGCAAAATCAATGAAAATAGGCTGCTGATGTTGGATGCACACTGGTCAGACCAGACAGGGGCTGCTGGGTCACAACTGTGGTGACTGGGTGTAGACTGTTGTCCTCTGATCTGCCCTACCATGCCTCTGCAAAGTGGTACAAGTACACCCCTTTCAGACTCCTCTCTCATAGCAAGGGGGAATATTCAAGGTAGCACCGGGATAGTGTTGTGGTGGGGGTTAGAGAGTTAGAACTTAAAAGGTCAAACAGACAAACCACTGTGACCCCTACCCCTAAACGCTTCAACAGTTTTTCCGATCCCAATTGGAGGCCAGACTGAGATATGTATCCTCAATATGTGCCCCACCTTTTCTGGGTGGGCAGAAAGCCCATTGGATGTCAGAGATAGTCCAACAAAAAAAGGGGTGGGGGGCACTGACCCGTGCTGGCATAAGGCCTTGCCAGCCACCCATAACGCACCAATGTTCTTTCTGGTCTGTGTGACTTAAAGCCTGAATACCATATCGATGGCAAGCAAGAGAAATATGGATTCTTTTGGGCGCAAGTTTGGCATATTGGTCGGCGGGCGGTGAATCCCCTCCCCAATTCGCTCTTCCACTGGGTACCATAACCACAGCCTGTTGTCTGTGTATGGGGGTGATCAGTGGCAGCACTGAAACACCGCCCCGTGTGGTGGGCTATGTAACCCTCCCCCAATGGTAAGGGGCAGAATGGCTACACAGGAGGTCTAAAAGGCCACCATCAGTGAACATGGAGTGACAGTTTGCTATCTTGGCATCAGGCAATATAAATCATCACTCTCCACATGGGAGAAGAACCCTCCTCCCTGTCAGCTCCATTGTCAAAACTGCACAAAAAGAAATACTAGTGTCCTCTCACTTGCCATTGGCTATACTAAATAGGCTCCGGATCGCAGCCAGCAACCAGAGGACCTAGAGACTATGGGAAGTCCAGGGTGGTGTGCTTTCCATGGGCCTCAGCATATTTTCTGACAGTAAATGCGATGTAAACATCAAAGTAAGGGTAAAAACAAAATCCCATATTTAAGTGGCATAAAGCTCAGACAGTTCCAGCCAATGACCATAGCTCACCACGTGTTCTCACATTTCTCCTGAATGAAATGTTGCCTTCCATATATGAATGAACCTGAAGCATGTCACAGTAACAGACAAAAATTGTACCCTAGTAAAGACCTCCTCTAGTTCACAATGTCCAGGTTTTTACCTGCTCCAGTTGCCAGAGCAAACCACAGAACTGGGGCACCAGCTTTATCAGAAATATGAGAAAGCAGGGTGGTAGGAATTTTGGGGATACCCTAACTTTCCTTCACAGAAGTGTGAGGAAAACCTTTTATGGTTATGGGCATTCTGGGTAAGAAAACATTGTGGGATCCATGCAAGTCACAACAACCTTGTCTCCTACATGTGTCTCCTTTTTCATACATGTCTGGGGTTGGTCAACTTCCCTAAGTGTCAGCTAAGCCTGGGATAAAATACCACAGAATCACACATTGCAACGACTAAAATTGAAAGGAAAAATCTTGATGGTGTATTTTGGTGGCTTTTCTATCACAGGCGAAAAGCCCACCCACACAAGTGGGGAATACTTATTATAGGGAGTAGTGTGGGAACACTTGGTGGTAGGTAGGGATGTTGTGGATCAGTACAGACACTGGAACTTTCCCTCAAAGACGTGAGGAAAACCTGCGATTATTGCACAAGTTTGACTATTTGCAGGTCTGTGTGGGTTGGAAATCTAAGATGAATTCATGCAAGTCACACCACCATGGACTTCTACAGCCAATACGTGTACAAGCTTTGAGTTCTGGATATGCCGAAGTGCCCAATCATATCAAAAATATCTGGCGACAGCTCGAACTCTGGGTCACTGCGTAGAACAAGGGACTTCAGAGTCTGCATGCTATAATAAATATAGCGAAACTAGGATGTTTTAAAATACACAATTCGCCTCCGTCACAGAAAGTGAAGCACAGAATCCCACATTCTGCAAAGTATTCTAGCCTGAGTATTAAAATGCAGCATTTAATGGTGATGGGAGAGCTCGAATGTAATTGTGACTCTTGCTTTGAAGATGGACGTGACCCATCTATTCAAAATCAGACTCACCTTCACAAAATGTAAGTCTAGCTGCACCTCAGACACGAGTTACCAAGTAGTGTCATTTGGTCATTATTAAGTAACCCGCTTCAACTAGGTGTTCACATGGAAAGTTAAGTTTCCGTCACATCACCCAAAGATGATATTACACCCCACGGTTAAGAGCGTGCTTGTAGAGGCTTTGGTCTATACTGTTAGGCTCCTCACCTGGCAGTGGCGCTGGGAGGACTAATTTCAGTGAAAAGAATAGAGGGGGGGATAGGAACGAGCCCATGGTTTCACTCGTGCTACATTTAGACTGCTCTTACCTGCCAGAGTCAGTTTCCGCCCAACTTCACGCTGGTAGCTCTTGAAGCCAGGGACCTGCCCCAACTCGCACACGTTCACCTCGTTGTATAAACAGTCCACCAAGTAGCAGGTCTTCTTTCCGCCGACGTCCTGGATCATAGCCAGGTTGCATCTCTTGTCTGAACAGCAGCGGGTCGTGCACTGCTCCGCGGTGTCCACTGGGAAAGTGCCCACATCGCCGGCCATCAGTGGCAGGTTGTCATACTCTACGCCCTGGCCAGGCTTGGACACGAGTGTAAAGGGGCAGGAGGCACCTGGGGAGGCAGTGCTGTTGGGGGACTGCCCCACACTGGCAGCACCAACGGCAACAGCAGGAGGAAGGGTAGTCGCGGTGCAGCCATCCACGATTCGAGTCAAGGAACAGAAGACTAACAGGATTTTCTTCATTACAAGGGTGCGCGAGGGAGGGCTCGCAGGTTCTAAGCGTCTCACGGTGGGTCGGTTAGAGAGGTCCGGCGGATTCCTCAAGAGACTAGAAACTCAGCTCAAACTTTTTTGCGTTGCGGACGGCTCCAAAAGTAAGCAATTCAACAGCTGGGAGAGGGCGGTGAAGTCGGACTCGACAACCAACCCCACCTCGGCGTGACGTCACCACGTTGGTACAAGTACCTTCGTGTTGACTCCTAAAACAAGCGCTCTCCAGGCATCCGCTGTTTATTTTTTCATCGCGCTTTCACTTTAAAGCGAAAGCGAAATGCAAAAATAAACATGCGGCGCCATGTCTCCTTTTTTGTCCATCCCAATCAGAGAGCCGGACTGGCGCGTGCAAGGCAGCGTGACAAAGCTTCTGATAAGAAACTTCCTCACAACAGCCGTAATGCAGGCGATGCAGGCGGGATGGGCCGGGCAAAAAAGCAAAAAGGAGGCACCCTAGAAACCTTATTCCCAATGGCAGCCCACCGTTCAACATAAACGGTGACGCGAGCCAATGGGAAAACGGTGCGGGGCTTCAAACCCTTTTCACAAAGTACTCATCTGCAATAAATCTCGCTGAGCGAGTTGCGCATGTGCGCAGCAACGCTAGGCGAGACCTAAAAACACACATTCATTTTTTAGGCACAGGAGAGTAAGGGATTTGTCTAGAATCACAGGATGTTCAGCCAACATCGAGACTCAAAGCTGGCCCCCCAGATCCAAAGTTGACAGCTCTGCCTTTACTCCCAATTTTTTTCAAGCCAAGATGGCTTTATTTACCGATGTCACGTATAAAATGTCCTTTTGCTTCAATTAGGGGTGCTACTTTTCCAAAATAAAAATACTGGCCATTTGTCTATATTATGGCCCAGGTGCAGAGACAAAGTAATTTCCTGATTTGCTTGAAGTCACACCCCAAAGCTGCCAAGGTTTGAGATTGCTTATGTGTGACATTTTCATAGTTTCAGTGTACTTACGAGTGGCATTCAACAGTTGATGTGTGACACTTAAGAGTGTCACTTTCTCACGAGTAAAATCAAGCAAAGAAGTCCATGGAAACAGATAAATGTCAGAAGTTTCACCCTGAGCAGCGAGAAACTGCAAGAAGATCTTGAAACTGATGCAAAGCACCTGAAATAGGAAGGGCACTAATCTCTCTCATGTGCTTCATTTATTTTTATAGCGCTCCTCCTACTAGTGTAGGGTGTCAGAGCACTTTATATCATACACACATTATAGAGAGACAATGAATCATAGGAATGTAAATCAGTCTAAAGGAATTGTTACATAAAACAATGAGGATTAGAAGTTGTAGAATCACATTTCATCCATACTAGTAGATAGGATATTTTAAGACTGTTTGGTCTGGAGAAGCACAAACTTAGGATTTAAAACATTCCACAGTAGTTGCCTTTACTTAAAACAGAGTATTTCTACCTAAACTAAACCTTTTAGCAACATTAGGATAATGAAAGTCTGGGGGAAAAATAGTGCTTTAACCTATAACACGCAGTTTGAATACTGGCCCTTCATTGTAGTTCATAAGTAATTGTGTTATATTAGGATTGGAATTTAGGACTGTAACTTGTGAAGTGTTAGTAAAAAAAATGATCTCTGTGACAAAAGCAGTAACCCACTGAGCAACCCACATAAAATGCACTTTAGTAATCTGCATCTACACGTTCTTTGCACCAGGCATATGCTCCAGCGGAAAAGGGCAAATTTACATATACTCCCTGCGTCACAGACCCTTCATCACACTTACTCATTCACACACGCATTAATTGGTGGGGCCCAAAACACCAACACTCACACGTCTCACTTGAGTCTGCACACCGGAGGAAAAGAAGCGCTGGACATGTGGGGGTACCTTGTTACCTATCGGGGAAAATTATTTACATTATATACATTATATACATCAGTACCTATAGAATCCTTACTTTAACATCAAGGCTCTCCACCACTTGGTCGATGAACCAATTAGTTGGACTGGTTGATGGTGATTTAGAACCAGCTAAAACACATTTAAAGCTTCGAAACCTTTCGGTTAACTCTCAATACCTTATTAAAGAATCACAAACTCATTTCTTATTAATCAGAGTTTAGTTTATCTAATTTAGTTCACTCTGTGTTGGTATATCCAGGATTACAGTTCAAATCATATTTCTATTGAGTGATTTCCAATCTTTGATCTTGAAAATAAATTGACATAATATTTATATTTACCTAAATTTGAATATTGGCGACCACCTCCAGAAGAACCCGTCACCCCACAGCAATAATCAAATTCCTTTCAGATGGAATCGTCCTTTCATAATCAAAGAAAACCCAGGTAAGTCCAGGAAATCACCTTCAGCACGACGCAGTGCCCACGATTTAGCCAAGGGACCTGGCGATCGTACCAACGAACCAACAATCCAGCAAATCGACTCTCCACACCAACAGCCACTGACAGCGATAATGATAATATCCATACCCTCTTCTAAATCCCCCCTTTTATACTCTTTTTCTCCTTACTTTTAGAACAATGTGCAACAATTTAGGGGTAGAATGTGTTCTGATTGGCTCAATCCTCTGAATTTTGTAAGTCTCTTGAATTTTCCCATGTTTGCCTGTTTCCCATGAGATCGGGCATGACATTTCTCAATTGTATTCTTTTTGGTAGTTTCACAGGCAAAAGTTCCAAAGTAACAACATGTAAGTTTCCTTGTACAGGTCTTTCATTGTCCCCTCAGTCATTCACACTAGTCTGGGTCTTGGCAGTCCTTCATGTTCCTATCCTTGATAAGGAACATTTCGTCTCTCTTCAGAGGTCGCCTGGAGATCTTCAGAGCCATCCGAGTCTGCGCAGTAGACATCGCGCTCACATGACGGTGGCCACTTCCGAACTCCATTTTAAGTACTGCGGCCTAGTACGCCCGAATGCCAACTTAAGCAAAACAAACATAACAGTAATTAGTATGTAGAAATGAAGATTCTAATGTTAAACCTGCATTAATCCCAATATATATTAGTATTTTCCTAGCTTGTAGCAACATTTAAAGCAATAATACTCACCATTCTGCAACACTGGAAGCACAAACCATCACAAAAGCAACATGAATCATGCCATTCTCTATTTCAACACATCCTAAAGTTAGTTTGCGTACCATAGTTAATCATTCAATTAGTTGCCATGCAATTAGCATTTTAGCCCCACGTATAGCTTATGTTTATTAAGGTGCACTTGTTGATTAATTATACCACTCCAAACAATTAGTACAAGTTAATATTTAGAATGATTACATAATTAATATTTCATGCAAAAATAGAGGAGGTATACAAAATGTTGCATTACCTGCTCCATCACATATTAGTCCTCTCTGTGCTGCTTCAGGATGGGTGAAAACTGCCACTAGACAAAATGCTGATCTGGTCCTGCAGGAACATTATTCAAGAAAGTTATTTCGGCATGATTTTTATTGTTGCCAGAAAACTCCTGGACGCAGAAGATGCTTTTTATTTGTGAAAACACAGCACCTGAGGGGAGAGGAGGCCCCCAGATAAAAGGGCTGATTTCCGATGTCCTTCTCACTCGCAGGTGAATCCAGCAAAACAAAAGTAAGCAGTCCCAGCACTGGTTGCAACCCCTTACCAATATACAGAACACACAGGCCTCTGCACTGCATGACGTAAAGGAAAAGCAAACTGAAAACACCGTTAGGAGAGGGAAACCTGGCCTATGCAACGTGCGGGCCCCTGCACCACAACAGCTGTAACAAACAGAACTCTATTATTTAATTCAAAAACGGTTCCTGCCTTAGAAGTCGAACCAACATAAAAACTATGGGAAACTGAGGCCCCTGCACTCCGAGGGAAGCCTGCAGCAACCTTCACAGAAAGCCAGGCCTATAGTCTCACAGCTCTGTGCTGCACCGTCCTGCTGCCGCGGGCTGCCCCGGAGTATCCATCTGTGGAGGTCAGGAAGGACAGTCAAACCCTGGCCAGAGGCAGCAATTCCTGGGGCCCAGGTCCATTGGCAGCAATTCCTGGGGCCCAGGTCCATTGGCAGCAATTCCTGGGGCCCAGGTCCATTGGCAGCAATTCCTGGGGCCCAGGTCCATTGGCAACAATTCCTGGGGCCCAGGTCCATTGGCAGCAATTCCTGGGGCCCAGGTCCATTGGCAGCAATTCCTGGGGCCCAGGTCCATTGGCAGCAATTCCTGGGGCCCAGGTCCATTGGCAACACGCCAACATGTTAAAAGAGGAAAATGAGAGATTAAAAAAAAAAAAGAATCGAGAGAATGTACTTTCTCCCATTGACTTCTGTTGAGGCCTGGATCAGATCTGTTGGCATGCATGGGACTTGAAGATGTGCTGCTGCAGGATCGGATAAGATACATGTAGATATATGCTTTTTCCTTACCTGTCAGGAGCGCGGAGAGAACACTTTGGCGGACAGAGAGAGCTTGACAAACATGCCTGGCCTGCGGGAGCAGGTTGTTGGCGGTGCACACTCCAAGTGACGCCAGGCCAGTCCCGGTTGGCTGAAGAGTGCTGAGGTATTCGGTTTCTACATGCAGGAATCGGGAGGTGGGAGACTAGTTATGAAGTCGGGAAGGGTGGCATGTATGCGCTTTTCACCAATCACACAATCCAAGCACCACAAACATAAGGATTTGAGGACCTGGTTTCCAGTTGTCGTGGTGCAGGTAACGGCACTCCCACTAGGCTGCTGAAACAGGACATGACCACAATGCAAGGCATGGGCAGATCCTCTGAACTGCCCGCTTCGCGTTACTCCAGCCTGCTTGCACTCCTCGGGCACCTCTTAACAAGCAGGTATCCCTCACCGAGCCCTCCTTGTTCATGGCATTAAAACTCAGCTCTTGATCACACAGTCCGGTAAGTCGACATTGATGAACCAAGAGCTTCAGCTACATTTTTGGGTTTGGAAATCTTAAAATACATGCATACAATTTTGGAAGTTTTTCCACTTACATGGAAGTAAAAATACCTCCATGCTCAACATTTTGGAAGTGAATGACTTTCAAGCACAATATAAAAGTTTATCATTTTTATATGAGGTGCCTGGTGGGGCCCTTCTTTCTTACGCGCCTTAAGGGAGCCAATGGAAGTGCAATAGAAGGGTGAACAGCAGTGGTATGTGCTGTGGTCCCAAACTAAGCAGATCAAATGGAAAGAAGGTCTCAGAGAAATGCTGATGACCACACGTGGTGTTAACCAACTAGGAATGTCTGAGGTTCTCCAGCTGGAGCCTTTTTTGATGACTCGAAAGCAGATGGGTAACATGGGGCCCTGCTCACAATCATATCCCGAATTCACCCTAGTTTGGAGGGTGTAACATATTTTTTTATTCGATTTCAAAAATGTTCCCTCTCATTGCGTTAATAGCATTCTCCCACACAGAAATCTGACTTCACTCTTAAACCCCACACAAAGTTCACTGCTCCTTCTTTGGAGATATGGCAGGTGTGTCGCCCTCTTTCTGAGGGTGATTGGTCCAGTCCGGGATATGTGACTGAAGTCGAAGATAGTGGGAAAGAATGGGTGACAATAAAGTAACTCCACGAGAGTTTATGAAAGATCCCCCACCCTCGGGCTGGCTGCCTGTGTATACAATCAATTGGCTCTTCTTGGGTCTTTGAGGCAAGAGAGTGAAATCTACCAAGGGATAAGAGGTCATGAAACCTAGAATAAGTTTCGGGTCTAGTGATCGGGGCCAACTTTAGCAGCTCACCGTTGCAGTACTCACTGAATTTCCCTGTCTGACTTTAGCAGGAGGCCCATCACTGGATTCTTGACAGGCGTCGACCACTCTGAAGGACAGACGTGGGATGGGGTGATGGAGGAACCGGATTGGCTGCGGGGCAGATGGGAGCACGGACGCCAGATCCGGAATCATTCTTTACTTAGAAGTTGGGACCATAGGAAGTCTAGAGGCAAAGACAGACGCCATGTTCTTTTGAAAGACATGAACCCGAGCCTTGAATGTGCCAGCAGGTGGGGATTCTAGTGATGGAACAATCTGTAAGATGTGAACCAGCTGTCGGGGGTCCTGGACAGTCTGCTCTTCTTATCCTTGAGAGGATGAAGACCTCTTATGTTTCAGAGGTTTGCGATGTCACTCTGGAGAGAGGCTGTGTGACAGAGGGCGCGAGCCTGTTGCTGCACTAGACTTCCCTTCCAGAGAGGTTAGGATCGCCTGAGCCGACATCTTTCTAAAAACCTTTATTCACATTTCAGAAGGCGCGCGTTAAACATCATGGGAGCTGCCAAGTACCACCGGCAGCTGGACTAAGGGTCCTTGACAGACCTCAGTCACAGCCCTGCAGCAGTCATTAGAGCAGCAGTCACCTACCAACAACACTTGCTCCGTCACAAGCTCACATTCACATACTGCCAACATCCGCGTCAAGCCCATCAGAAAAATAGTCCCACAGCCAAAAGGTGAGGCTGATAAGTGAAAGTGTATATTTATTGGTGAGGTTCTGTGTGGCATTTGGGAAGGACAAGTGGGTGAATGCAAGAGTCAATGTGTGGATGAAAAGATGAATGAAGCACAAGGATGAGTGACTAAGTGAATGCTTAGAAGAAATAGGACACATTCAATACCAAGGCAGATTATTGGCTTTGCTAATGTTTGTTTTGAAGTAATGTCCACTTCTTTGGGACGTTCTGAACATTTTTGCTGATATCTTTGGAGGGGCTGAGTTTAAGACACAGGCCAAACTGTGGCAGGTTTCATGAACTGCCAAGTCACAAGTCAGCTGCAGCACTAACAGTCAACACAGATGTAAAAAAACTCCTGAAAGGAACTAATCTATACAAATAAAAATATATATAAACACAATTGGAAAGCAGCAGGGGTGTCACAGAACAAGGAAGACATAACTTGATACCTGTAAAGACAGAGTTTCGTGCAATATATGGGCCCCTGGAGGAAGGCCCCCCCTTTAATCCCGGGGGATCCTCTCTAAACCTGTGAACTGTCACCGCTGCCCGAGCGGGCACTAGCACGTGCTGCTTTCATGAACGCTGCAACCTTGAACCCCTAACCAGAGGGAAACCAGTTTAGGGGGACAGTATCCAGTATCCAGAGCGTCAGGTACAGGTTTGTATGCACAAAGTCTGCGAAATTGGGAAGAAGGGGGTGTGCTCTTACCGGCGCATGTGGTCCCTAAAGTGAGGCTGAGGCCAGCACCCCAATGGATGCGGTGCACGAGAACCTGCAGAACAGCACCCACAACATGACCTCCCAGAGCGGGTGGGGATCCCCAAAGGCACAACAGCAGCTACACAATGCTGCATTTCTATGCATGCTGACCAGCGCTACTACAATGCCAAGCGGGGAACGCCCGTGTGGGCACGGATGGAAAAACCGGCAGCCCAAAATGGCTGTCAAAGTACACCAAATCTGCCCCTTAAACATCCAGTAAGGCGGCACTGGAATCTGCGATGTTGCTGAAAAAGGAACAAGCTGCAGAAAGAGGCACTATCATCGGTCTCCTCAGATCCATTCCACCAACAACTATATTGGCAGGACGAATAACAGCAACAAGAGGGGACATCTCCAAGGAGTTCAGCCTCCCAAAGGAAGAAGAGGCTGGCAAAGCCCATTTGCCCTCATTCTCACCATAGGGTTTTCATATATCAATGTAACACACTTCCGGAAACAAGAGTCAACATTCTTCTTCTGTAGGAACTGGAAGAGGTGCTCCCATTCCAATGTGCCGAAAGCCTTTTCGAAGTCAACCAGCAACAACGGGTGTGGGCCAGGCTCCCACCGCAAGCTAAGGTATCGACAAGCTTATGTTATGTGTAGGTGACTGATCAGGCTACAGCCACAATGATCTAAGCTTGATCAAGGTATGACAATCTTTACTTATTTATTGATGAGAATTTTGGCAAGAATTATAGGTAGGTAAATCTTTATTGCATTATTTATGTTAAAAAATAGTGCAAAATCATATAAACCCCCTTACTCCCCATTACAGAAAATTTGCACAAAAAGATTCCTAAAACTTCCTAAAATCCATTAAAACGTTTCATTTTTCTTCATTAAAATACCCCTGACAATGATATCATTTGATCAACACACATAGATTTCATTTAAAAAATCCACACATCGCTTCATTACTACTACCGTCTCAATTAATAAAATAACTTATTTCTAGGACAACATTAAACAACCCTTACCAATCACCCAAAAGTACATACTTAAAATATCTCAGTGCATTATTAAACTCTAAACCCAGAAAATTAATTATTTCAATTGATTCTTAAAGTTCTTCAGACGCAGCGCCATTAGCGAGATGAATTTATCGAACACCTGATTTGTCTGTTCATGTTTCCTGCGAAACAATAATCAGTTGCCTCTTTCAGTGTTCTAATGCCCACTACCCTAAAAAGTGGTTTTGGTCACTTACATTTTGTAATTAGGGACAGAGGCAAGTTATATTCTTGTTTCAGAATAAGCATTGCAAAAGCGGCATGGAGTCAATTGATCGTCTCTTATTCCAACATCTCACAAACTACAAAAGAGTGATATATAGGAACCTAAAACATTGAAAAGTCTGTTTTTTAACCACTGTCTTAGGTTCCAGTCAAGATACAATTGTCTTTTTTGTAGAGTAATCCATGATTGTTGAGTGTGTTCTTATACTTTGCTGCCACCGCTAAATCTATTCCATACGCTACCAAATTGATGCTTCTTTTTATTAGTATCTTCCTAGTTGTAGGAAGCCGTCTCTGTATATACTATACCAAAGTGAGGTATAGTGTGCACAGAGTCCAGTGGATCCCCAAAGGTAGGCAGAGGTAAAGTTAGATAGCACCTCACTCTCTATTTGTGGTAGCGTGGTTGGGCAGTAAGGCAGTATCAGAGGACAGCGTTAAGCATTTATTGTACACAGTCAGCAAATGAATTCACACAAAGACTGAACTTAAGACCAATTGTTTTTGTATAAAAATATTCTTTTAGTTATTTTATTTACTAGAACCAAGCAAGCCTGGCACAGGTAAGCAAAAAAAACTTTACAGTAACAAATGCTGATTGTAAAACAGTTCAATTGCAATTGTAAATGTACTTTGGTTTGACTTGCAGTATTGTTGCAGAGAAATGAAATCTCTTGTAAATACAGTACATAGACTTCAATGGGATTTTCAGTAAAATAGCAGGTAAGTTACTTTTGGATTACTTGTCTTACTCAGTACTGTATGCCTGGATGCAGCACTGGGACATTTCCTGTAAACCGGTGAGTGAAAGCGTTTTTGTTAAATTGTACAATTTTAAAGAATTTCTTTAGTTTTCAAAACTCCATACTTAGAAACTTTTTCAGGAAAAAGTGTCAATATTATCCTATGGAGGAAAATATGGTTATCGGTTTTTAGGTAAGTAATCAGTCTTTGGAGTTGAGGTTCTGGGGTTAGAACAAGGGTTCCCCCAGGGTCAAGGATGCACTCTCGTTACACCCTCAGTGGCACTAGGGCGGCCGTGTGCAGAGTGCTGAGGCCCAATTTTATCCAATGGGGGATAGGGTGCCTTTGGAGAGGTATGGTGCAGCGGCCAGGGCAGCTGACTTCAGAGCACAGGGATCACGGTTCGATCCCCGGCTCTGGAGGCAGCTCAGCACCATGTGACTCTGGGCAATAGCTCACTTAATTTCCACGAGGGCCCCCAGCGCCTTGAGACCCATAAGGGTGAGTAGTTTGCGCTTTACAAATACGGATTGATTTATTTATTTATTCCGGTTGGTGGCTGCTGACAAGCAGGCCACTGGGTTGTGGGAGCGAAGCTCCGTGGGTTAAGATCCGGGCAAATGGTAAAACAAATTAGCAACAAAGATGCACCCTCAGCGGCACTAAGGCGGCCGGGTGCAGGGTGCTGTTTTAAGATCGGATGCCCTGTTGTTTCCAAAGGAGAACCTCCAGTTTGCAAAACCACTGCAGGCAGGGAGACGCAGGACTTCTGGGTGCGACCACCACTTCGAGAGGTAAGTTGGGAAGTTAGGGGTTGGTTAGGCACCGTTGGTTTGGGCACACAAGGCCGTGGGGCGTCTGGTGCAGGGGTGCCTTTTGGGGTCGGATCTTCTTACGAGCTCCCGGTCGCGTTTTAGGGGGCCTTCTGGATTTAGGTTGCTGGCGCTGGCTGGAGGCTTGAGGCAGGTCAAGGGTCACCGGATCTCGGTTCAGGATCGCTGGGGTGACCTCCTCATGGTGTTTGTCCACTCGAGCTCGGGCCGTGGACGGTGCGGTGGATTTGTGGTCTCCAGCTGCTGCCAGAGGTTGCAGTTGAACAAATCCGGTGTTCGCGGGAGAAGCAGTCTTTGGAAGTGAAGGCAGGCAGGTCCTCCGGGGTTTTTGAGGTTCCTGTCTGCAGGACACACCGGGATTTCGCTGGAGCAGGTTCGAGGGGGAGACAGGCGGGTAGGGCTGGGGCCAAGTCAGTGGGCGTCTTCCTCTTGTTAGCTACTGCACGGCTGTTCGGTCCTTCTTCTTTTCTTCTTGTTTCTTGTCTGGATCTGAGGAAGCAAGGTTCAGGGGTGCCCCTAAATACTAGATTTAGGGGTGTTACAGGTAGGTAAAAGGCAGGGACCAATGGGTCCCTTCCCTGGGGTGGGTACACCCCTATTATGCCACCCTCTAGTGGGAGGGAGGCATGTGCCTGTCCCTGGTTGGCTGTGTCCCCCCCCCCCATCTTCAAAATGGCGTGGACTGAGAGTTGCGCTTCACCTCACCTCCCCCACCTGAGGGGTGGAGTTGGCAGAGGTGGGCACACCTCTCCTCCTCACTTGTTTTTCCCGCCAGTTCTCCCGCCCAAAGAGGGGGTCAGAACCAGTGGGGACAAGTTGCTGAAAGCAGCAATTGGCCTGGGGAAGCTCACAAAGGCGGCATGCCTTTGAAACTTCCCCTTTGTGAACCCTGCCCATCCTGGCGGAAGAATGCAAAAACAACAGTTGATGGACAGAATGCAGAACAATGTCATATATTCACCCCAGTACAGAGATCTGGGCGTAAATCCATTGTTTTTTTGCTCACCGTGCCATTCCAGTTTGAACCCAGCCATATGCAAATCAGTCTTGACCCTGTGCCTCATGGGAACAGTCGAGCCCGAACTGCCAAGCCAGGTCCTCCCTGGACTGGAAACAAGCATCCTAGGACCATTTTCGGGGTTTCACCCCTCTTCAGCCAGGATAGCTTGATTCCAGTGGCATGGAGAGCACGGGACCCACGTCTGGGCATACCAGTCCCACTCGCGGTGACAAATGCAAAAACAACAGTTGATGGACAGAATGTAGAACAATGTCGTACATTCACCCCAGTACAGAGATCTGGGCCTAAATCCATCGTGCCACTGGAATCAAGCTATCCTGGCTGAAGAGGGGTGAAATCCCGAAACCAGTCCTAGGATGCTTGTTTCCGGTCCAGGGAGGACCTGGCTTGGCAGTTCGGGCTGGACTGTTCCCATGAGGCACAGGGTCAAGACTGATTTGCATATGGCCAGGTCTAAACTGGGGTGGCATGGTGAGCAAAAGAATGATGGATTCAACCCAGATCTCTTGACTGGGGAAGAACGTTTTGATTTGTTCTGCATTCCGACCATCAATTGTGTGTCTTTTGCTTTCTCGCCCTAAGTGCGCCAGGTATGCCCAGACGTGGGTCCTGGGCTCACTGTGCCACTGGAATCAAGCTATCCTGGCTGAAGAGGGGTGACACCCCGAAACCGGTCCTAGGATGCTTGTTTCCGGTCCAGGAAGGACCTGGCTTGGCAGTTCGGGCTGGACTGTTCCCATGAGGCACAGGGTCAAGACTGATTTGAATATTGCCAGGTCTAAACGGGGGTGGCATGGTGAGCAAAAGAATGATGGATTCAACCCAGATCTCTTGACTGGGGGAGAATGTTTTGATTTGTTCTGCATTCCGACCATGAATTGTGTGTCTTTTGCTTTCTCGCCCTAAGTGCGCCAGGTATGCCCAGACGTGGGTCCTGGGCTCACTGTGCCACTGGAATCAAGCTATCCTGGCTGAAGAGGGGTGAAACCCCGAAACCGGTCCTAGGATGCTTGTTTCCGGTCCAGGGAGGACCTGGCTTGTCAGTTCGGGCTGGACTGTTCCCATGAGGCACAGGGTCAAGACTGATTTGCATATGGCCAGGTCTCAACTGGGGTGGCAAGGTGAGAAAAAGAATGATGGATTCAACCCGGATCTCTTGACTGGGGGAGAATGTTTTGATTTGTTCTGCATTCCGTCCATCAATTGTGTGTCTTTTGCATCCTGGCGGAGGAGGCTTGGCACCTCGTTCCAGGATGTGCATTGTTTCAGGCCCCAGAGAGCAGCAGGCTCTCGACCCAGGGGTCCAGAAACATGGGTGGTGGTGGCAGCTGAAAGCAGCCACTCAGCTTGGACACTAGTAGTGGGTTAGTTTTCATTGGGCATCTATAAGATGCCCTCTGTGTGTATTTTCCATTAAATCCTACCCTGGCATCAGTGTGGGTTTAATGTGCTGAGAAATTTGATACCAAACTTCTCAGTTTTCAGTGTAGCCATTATGGTGCTGTGGAGTTCGTAATGACAAACTCCCAGCACATGTACTCTTAATGGCAACACTGTGCTTACAATTTCTAAGAATGGACTTAGACACTGTAGGGGTACAGGGCTCATGCACCTGTACACTCACCACTGGAACAGTGCACCCAGCTAGAGGGGTGACTGATCTATGCCAGGGCAGTGGATTGTAGGCATGGCACACAGGGATGTGTGCAATGTCGACTCTTCACTTTGTTCTGCACCAAGACGCGCAGCCTGCAAAGGCAGTGTGTGAGTGTCAGGGTAAGGATCTCTAAGGGTGGCACAGTAAGTGCGTCAGCCCTTAGAGGCCTTCTCTGGTCACAGTGCCCTGGGTACCTGTGGTGCCATTTCCAAGGGGCTGACTTGTGGTCAGAGATGCCAATTGGGTTTAGGCTTCAATGCAATTTTAGGGAAAGAACATAGGCCCTGGTTACCTGATTAGCAGGAGCCCAGGGCACACTCAGTAAAAGCACAACAGCAATTCAGCAACAAGTGGGGGCATACCATGCAAGAAAGAGGGCACTTTCTCACTGGTTAGCTCTTATTATCTGCTCCAACTCAGTGCTACGCTTGTACTTGAGTTTTT